>NC_140685.1:8389642-9667500 GCF_054131305.1 Coturnix japonica
TTTTAAAGCTTCCAGTTTCCAGAGGGTTCTGTCTTAGTTGCTTTGAAGTGTTGTTGAGTTTCTCATGGTCTCTGTTGGTCTCTTTTGATGAAACAGAGAAGTAACTTCCCATTGACTGCAGGCCTGATGGAGGAAAGGCGCTGAGTTCCCAGTCACATTAGGGCTCATTTGCTGTTCTCCATAGCTCCAGAAAGTAGACTATATAGCACTGTCAAGTCAAAATGCAGGGATGTAACGGATAGAAACTGTTATGAAGAAAGTAGTGTGTATCTTGGATCTTGTGATTTGTTCAGAGCCTCATTTTGTACACCTATTTGACAAGCATCTGCTCCAAGGACTCATAAAACATGGGTTGCAGTGATTTGTGGTCATTAAAGATTATTCTAATCATTGTAGTAATCCTGGGGACTGATATATAAACTCTATATAAACAAATGCCAAGAGATTGTCTCTATCTTAAAGAACTTACAATCTAAATAGAGAAAAAAGACAAACAAAGGATTATCATCACCAGGGTTGGGTGGAGCTAAGAACAAACCCAAACCTCCTGCATTGCCTTTGCAACGTGTCTCTTCTTGCTTGCTCAGATCATCTTGATTTTTTTTTTGTTCCAAGTAAAGGAGATTTCATGCCAGAGGTCTGGCGTGCTTCCAGCTTGGATAACTCTGGCTATGTTTATACTGTGCGTTGCAGTAGGGTTTCCTGAGCAATCGGAGGTCTGAGCCAGTCAGTGCCCAGGGCACAGAGCAGCCCTGAGTGGCCTCCAGACATGCCCACAAGCTGTTTGGCTGTCCTGGCTTTGCAGCCCTGCTGCTAGGAGGGGAACTGAGCTGCTTCCAGGCTCAGGTTAGTTCATCCCTGAGGAGCGAACAGCAGCTACTGCAGCACACCACATCTTGTACTTCCATTTACTTGCTGCGTAGGAAGACTGGACCTTGGGCTGTAGGTACTGACTGTGAGCCACGTCCTCTAGTGGGTTCACATCCTCCATTTCCTAAGCTAATCTGTCATAAGATATTGCTGTTTGCCGTTATGTGTTGTTTTGCTTCAGCTCACAAGGTCTGCACAAAGGTCTGTCCATTTTGCTGTCCTTAACACCACGGTAGAGCTCGTCATCAGTCTTTTAAATCTGTGTTTTATAGGACAGGTACAAGAGCTAATAGCTGCCTAATATGGTGATGTCGGGATAACTGGTTAGTGTTTGTAGAATGCTGTAGGAAGGCTAGGTGGTACTCTTGAGCTGGATTTTGCCAATGCTTACCCAATGGGAAAGTGTGGGAAATCAGTGGAGTTGATCCTCTCCAGAGCCAGGTACTCCCCTCTGTGCTGCAGGGTGTGGAAGGTGCTCTGTTGGTCCCAAAGCTGCAGCCTAGAGTCAGTCAGGAAGACGCTTCAGCACATGGTTCATTTGAGGCACAGCCTCACTGCTTGCTTTGCTGAATGAGGACAAACTGAAGGGTAGCGCCTGTTGGTCATGAAGTTCTGCAAGGTACAGCTCACCTGTCAATGTTAATAACAGCTTATAAAAGTATAACCCCCGTATTAGCTGTTTATTGGATATCTTTTATTGATGATGTGACCCTCAGTTGTACTAAGGACAGAAAGTGGGTGAGATTTTGGCAGACCATTTTGGAAGGACTCTGGAGCCAGAGAAACAAGGCAGCCCAAGCAGAGCTGTGGCAGCAGGCGGTTCCCTGGGCTGCTGAAGCCCTGCCAGCACAGCTTGGTGGCTTTCAGGGCCCAGGTCTGTATTCCTGCCTGGTTCTCTCCTTCAGTTTGTGGAGGGGACTGGACAGGCAGCTGTTTCTTTGTACTCTCCTCCCTTAGCCTGTGTAAACACTGCCTTTGGTTTGTAGCAGCCTGAGTTTTTTTAAGGGTATATAGCCATTCAGGGTAAAAATAGGAACTGCTCTAAATCTTTAGATGCCAGCTTAGCCTTACAAGTCTGGCCCTTGATTCCTGTTGAAAATGGGATTTAAGCTTCTGACTCTTTAAAGTGTCCTTAAAAGGTTTACTCCTGGACAAGTTTATGCTCACATTTGGAAAGTTTGCCATCCATCGTTCATTTGACCATACTAGGTATTTCACCAAGAGGAAATTAATGTAGGGAGCAACAGGAGATGATTTGGGGTGAAACAGCAAATAACGTTTCTGAGAGGACAAGCTGAAATGTGAATCCCTAGGATGATACAGTTTGATGCAGAGAAAGAAAATGCTGTAAATGAAAGGATATTATAGCTGCAAAGCTGCGTGCTTTGCTTTGAAGTCTCTTGGCCTGGGAGCTTCCCTTCCAGATACTGAAGCTGTGTACGTTGTGCATGTGGCACGGTATGCTGTAGGCTCATATGGACCCCATTGCAATTACTCCCAGCCAGAACTGTACTGCTGTGGTATGGTATGTGCAGTCTCACATAGACATGTCAGTCTAATGGCCTGTGAAAAGCATTGCAGATTATTGATAATAGGATTAAGGTATCTGAGCATTTAATTCCGTGTTCATGTGTTTCCAAGTTGTTCCTAAATGGAAGAAAATTTCAGTGTAAGAAAGAGTATACTTAAAAGACTGAACTTCTCAACCCAGCATCAAGAGGGATAAACTGTATTTAAACAATATGTTTAAATAAAGCCTGAATTGATACTGATTCATTCCAGATGAGACTCTGGGATCTGTAAGATGTGTGGGCTTGCTGTACTGTATTCCAACCCTTTTTTATCAGAAAGAGTCAACCTCTGTGCTGGAACAGGTATCTATCTGCAGGACTTTGCCTTGTGAATCATGAGCACAGCAAACAGTGGTGGCCCTGGCCCTGGCTTCTGCTCAGCTTTGCTGTGCGCTGGGAAGGTCCCTCTTGCTGCTGACAGTGCAGTCAGTGAGGAGCCCCATAAGCTGCTTCCCGGGTCTGAGAGGGCATTCTGCCAGTTGTGAAAACTTCCTCTGCTTCAGCTTCTCTGGGATATGAGAACACCAATTTCTCAGTGAATATTAGGGTGAGAAATACTCTCATCTTAGAGATGGAAAGTGTTACATTCCAACTCATCGCAGTATCCAATATCCTTTTTTTCCCTTATCTCAGCATACAGCTTTGTAGACTTTCCCACTCGTCTTCTATCAGTGTATTTTCTTTTTCATTTATTCTCACTGTATTACTATAGTATTACTGTGCAATGGTGTCCTTTAGTCCGTTTGTTTTTGTTTCTGCCTTCTTTAAAAGACTTGGCAGGCAGACAGGCATGTTCCTTTTCTCCTTGACTTGCCAGTATGCTTGCAGATAGCCAGCATAAGCTCTTAAGTGCATGGTAAAGACCTTTATTTGGGGCAGTGTGTAAGCATGGTGTAATTTTAAGCATACTTCTGTGGTCTATTTAAATACAGATTATTTTCCATGATCAGAACAATACTACTGCAAAGGGAACTAAGCACAGCTTGTTTTCTTTGATAGGTAGGAGTAAGGACATGCTCTGGTTAGAGGTGATGGCCTGACTCATTCCATGGTAGAGTTACATGTTAGTGGCAGCATGGGATCACTTGGATGATGAATGTGAATGCTTGTGAGACTGGAGTGAAAATCCTGAAGCCGTCTCTGGGAGCAAACTGCTGTTTGGCTGAGGGCAGCAGAACTGATTCCATCAGCTACAGAAACAGAAAACCTTTTGCTCTGAAGAGGTCCCCAGTCAAGTTGTCTAACTTTGGTGACCTTTCCTGATAGCTGGAGCAAGAGATCCACAACATGTATTTGTCTGTATTTATTTATAAAAGCAGAGTCTCATTTTGAAACTGTGAGCTCATCTTTTTGCTTTCCTGGAATACATTAATTTTCTTCCGCGTATGTGTCTGCTGCAAGAAAGACCTTGGCGTACTGTGCCAAGAGTAAGAGCCATTACTTCAGAAATATGAGACCTGTTTGGGTGCCATAACCCAAAGCAGTACTGTGAATGCTAAGAACTGTATTCTGTTTCACAGCTAAAGGAAGGGCTATAGAAAGAAAGAACAAAGTTTGTGTGGGGCAAATGGTTGAGAGGCAACTTATGAACTTAAGAAACGACTGCTTTCACAGAAAGGAATCAGCTCAATGTCTTCCTTTCTGGTGTAATATTAGAGCAAATCTTACCACTTCTGTGAGCTAGGTGCTTAGTGGGAGATAACAGCTTTGCCTGACCATCTCATAGAGGACCAATTCAAGTTCAAGCCCAAGTAATTGTAATGTACAGACTTTAGAAAACAGAGATTTTATGCTTTCCTTTGCAAGCTAAGCAGTCTGTCACGCCTCCAGACATTGCAAATAGTTCATGGGCCTGTATTGGATATGTACTATTATTCTGATCCTTTGATCTTGCTCCACAAACCTCCAAGTCTCAACAGGCCCATCTGAAGCAGGGGAAATGTTTGTAATCTCACCTTGACAGATTTGGAAACAGAGGCATGAAGGTTTGCCTGCCCTGGTCAGTGGAAAGCTGAGGCTGTGTTCCAGTCCTGCACAAGACCAGGGTTTCAGCATGAATCAGTGGCCAATGCTTTTCATTCTGACCCGTCTCTTCCCTATGCTCACTGTGTCTGTGCTCAGCTCAGCAGGTTGTACAGATTCTGGGATGGCAGTGTTAGTGCTGCAGTGGAAGCCTGCTGTGTGCTTGCATGCATCTCCTGCTGCATCCAAGTCCCAGTGAAAAGCCATCATCTTCCATTGCTTTTGAATCAAGTCCTCATTAGGCAGTAGGCTGATTGGTTTCTTTGTGTTCAGAATATAAAATACCTGAAGAAGCAGAGGCAAGATACTGAAGAATTTTTGCAGTGGTGCAACTTGGGGGGAGGCTTAGCCAAAATGAGTAGCACTTTCCACCACTGAGATCTAAAAACAGTTGTTGCAGATGGAGTACCTCGTGTTTGGCTAAAAGGCGGGCGAGCAGTATTTAGGATTTACTAACGTCCTCCTTAGCACTCTTGCCCTTTCCCACTCTTCCATTTTAGAGAAGGTCATAGTGAAGCAGGTGTGTTCAATCTTAGACTTGGCCAGCAGCTGTGCTCACAGCAGCAGGTGTGTGGGGTCGGCTGCTTATGATGTGCCCCTCATCTTCTTCCATGATTGGTCAATGGAGAGAGCCACAGCTTGTCTCCCAGTCCTCATCACAAGGCAGCAGTGCTGATAGGTAGGTTGGCAGGAGTCACTGGGGCTTCTCAGAGCCTTCTCTGTTAAATGACGATGTTCACCAGGTGATCTTAATAGAGCCGGCTCCAACGGTTCTGCTGAATCTGTGCTGCATAACATTGACCAGGTCAGTTTTAATGTAGCAAAAATATAAGCTTTGATCTGCAAATTAATGTGAATTTGCTTTGCGGTTTGGAAATATCAGTTCAGAAGATGCTACAGAATAACTTCAGCATTATCAGGTATGAATCTGTAGATTGCAATGATGTAGCTGTGGGATCTGTAAGTGGTGAAGGTACTTAAAGGACAACGCAAAAGGCTCAGACTGTGATTCTGTGATACAGCTTATCACAGGACAGGAGGGAAAAGTGTGCAATGGAAGAGTCCAGATTCATGTGAAACCTGCACTGTGTAGTACAGGGAAGAGTTAATTGAAAAGATTTTGTAAGATATTCCCTCTTTTCCTCACATGTGCTCTCAAATCAGCCGTCTGCACTCTCTGTAGCAGAAACATGATTTTAGATTGAGAAATAGCTTGAATTTTTAGAGAGGGCCTCATGGTTTGATTCTGTGCTTTTATTACGGGAAGTTTAAGAAACCACTCGGAGTTCTGTGTATGATAGGGGAAAATGTCCTGTCTCGTTGCATGATGCTCGCTGGTACTCAGACTGCAGCTCTAGGAGCTGATTGTGCAGTTAATAGTGAATACAGCAGTGTATCAGGTGGGTTTCTGTGCTACTGAAGCTCAGAGGTAGGAGAAGAGGGTTGCAGGAAACTTGAGGGGATCAGAAGCACATAACAGGAGTTAAGAGCAAACCTTGTCAACCCTGGCTCTTTGAAACAATTTTGTGATCCTTCTTTGCTTAAGATTTGCTGACTTTGGGAGAGAAAGTTATCTCCAAGCTGAAGGAGATGGTTTTGTTCCCATTGCCTGAGATGTGGAGTGTCTTTGGTAAGCTGACATGTATCTATTTTGCACCATATGAGGACAGCTGAGAATTAAGCACTGTTGTTCCCAGCTGCACCACTGATGAGCTTGTGTAAGAGCTGCTGTACCTCCTTCTGCCTCTGTGCTTCCTGCCCTGCTCTGCATGGTGGTTTTGGTTGTAGATTCTTCAGGACAAGGATTATCTCTTGTTGGGGTGATGTAAGACATTTCACTTTTTCTCTGAATTGAGCAGAAACAGTATTTTTATGTTGTAATGTGGGTTTTGGGGTAGAAGCAGGGTAAGTCCCACTAATTGTGCCATTCAGTAGATACAGCTTTGTTTATTTTTTAAGCTGGCACAGAAATGCAGGATAAGCTGAGCTGACCGCAAGCCATTAAGTATTATGACTTGAATTGAATACTGAACACTATTGTTAAAGCATAAAGGGAAACTCTGGAATAAATTAACAGGTCATATAATATCTCACATTTCCCAGAAATGTAACAGCAGCTACTCATCTCTTTTCAACTACTTTCCCAACTAAGGATGAGATATTTTTACACAAATTCAGGGCATGCAGAAATCAGATATTTACATTTGAAGTGGTCAGAGCTGGAGCCATGCTCCTCTTGCATTTGACAAGGGGAAATGAAAACCTTCAGAGGGTGATTCAGCTTATCCTAAAACAGCTGTCTGAGATGAATTGCTCTCTGAAGGTGCCTGTTTCTCTCCACTGAAGCAGTCTGTGTCACCACTCTCTCCTCCCAGGTATGGACCTTTCTCATTTCACTGCCTTGGGTGCTGGTATTTGCACAGCTCCATACAGAGTGTGAAGCAGCATGGTGCTAATCACCATCCCCTTGCACTATGGGGTGGGACAGCATATTTGGCGCTTGCAGACTTCAGTTTGCCATTGGAAGATGACTGGGCTTGTGCTGCACTCAGCTGATGTGATTTGTCCCTTAGCCATTTCGTGCAATGAAAGGAGAGGACACGGGTATGTTCTCTGTGAGAGAGCACACTTGTGCATCTTTTCTCTCTTCTACAGATGTGAGAGCAAAGTATCCCTGTCCGTAAGGTGTGACTGTGAGACCTGGTTCCATGTTGAATAATGATGGGCAAAAGCTGGGGGGCTGTAATATACATTGTTCAAAACTTGCTATGTCACAGTGCTGTGTGTGTTATGAAAGCCTGCTTTTGTAGCTAGGCTCTATGCAATAGCCATGCCTTCTTGATTCTGTGTTTCTTTGAGCTGGGTTAGGGAAGATTTACATTTGCATTCTGGAGCGCTTGCCTCTCATTCATATTTTGACTAATATTTCTGGGAGGCGTGGAGTGAAGTGTCACTGAGACTGGAAGCTCTCCTTGTCAGGACACTGTCTGCTACAAATTCACATTCATATGTGTAACCTCAGAAACTTGGATTGGATTCTGGAGCTCTTCAGAGTAGAAACTTCCAGGATTAGACCTTAAAAATATAAGTTATTATACCCAATAATGCATATTACTGCTTAAAATAGCGCAGTTATAGAACAGTGGCTGGCATCCAAAGTTTGACATCCATACTTCTGTTGCCAGGATATTTTTCCCACTAAAAATGAATTAAAAACATAGAAATCAATGTCTATTTAGACTATTCATTATTATTGCTTCATTAAGTATAAACAATTTGTCAACGCGTAACAGACACTTGGAGAGGATATTTCCTTGCAATAACACAGATCTGAAATTCTCCTGGCTGATTCCTAACCTGGCACTCTCCACCTTGGATCCAACCGCATAACTCAGAGGTTTTGAAACTAGCCTTCTGAGCTGGGCTTTGAGTAAAGTTTCTCAACAGCATATAATTATTCCCATTATACCTGTCGTCAATGATTCATTGGCCGCTGAGGCATACATGTGAGCTATTTTTCTCTTTATGACTTTTTGGGGGGATGATTCACTGGTTATAAGTGTACATTATCATATGACTAAAGAAGAAAAAAAGACAAATGGAGTGAAGTGCCACTGAGATTTTCCATATTAAAACAACAACAAAAAAGAGTTTGGTCAATAAAATAACAATACTCCTCCCATGTTAGGCCAGCAAGCATCTGTAAAGCTTCAAAATAGTTAGAATCCATACAGCTTTGCCTTGGTTTTACACTTCTGAGATGCCATTGATTTTTGATATGATGGAATCATTGGAGTCAAATAAAAGGTAGGACCACATTAGCTTTTCTTCTGCATAGCTTTGCCTCTGCTTATTGAGATGTTGGTCCATCCTTGTGGCTCAGGACCACACATGCTAGAAGAGAGCTCTTTCCTCATCACGCACAGGACAAGCAGGCTGGCCATGCTGGCAGGGATGCTCCTGGCACATCTCTGCTGCTGGGACTGGCTCCAGGAGAGCGGACAGATCCAGGTTGTTGGCTCCAGTCAAGTAACGTCACTTCTGGGAAACAGTGGGCAGCTTCTGGAAGTAAAGTCACCCAGGTCAGTGGCTGCTGAACAACCAAGCAGTCCCAAGACAACCTTGACTTCAGTTGCTTTGAATGAATGATGTAACCCATAGGTTGACAGGAAGGGGGATGGCGAGGAGCAAAGTGGAAAACAGAAACAAAAGAAGCCTTTTCTAGTGCAAAATCTGGTCTGCTGAGTGAGATAGTCTGTTGAGCAACAGGGAAAATGGATTTATGTGTCACTGTCAGCTTCTGTGAACAAGCCAAATTGCTCTGGCATAAAACACATGATATTTATTCACAAAAACGTGGAATTAATTGCTATCATCCTCATTTTTTGATGGGAACGTATTTTATTTTCTGGTTACAATAGCCCCAGCCTCAGTCAGTGTCAGGGAGGGGCCTGGCAGGAAATGATGGTGGGGCAGGGCGTGCGGTGAGAGCCTGCGTCCTGCGGCAGCCTCTGGATGGAGGGAGCTCAATTATGTCCTTATGGAAGTTGCATTTAGACCCTAAAACACAGATCTAAAGTTAGCTTGCTTCTAGGAAAATTGCCTCCTGGACAATTGCTTGTGTCACCATCTGATTCATTTCGTTCATTTTTAACTGGCTTTTCTTTTAAAAGCAAAGGAGGCAAATTCTTACCTCTCTATTCTCTATCTGCAACTGTCTTCATGGCTGACCTGAAAATGAACTGTGGGTTTCATTTGCCTTAGATCCACATTGTGTTTACCTGGGATCTTGCCAATGCCTTCTGAGACTTCACAGTCTTCTTCATGCCCTCCCCATAACAGTAGTGCTAGCTGGGCTCAGCGTGCTGTGTCTATCTGTGCTTGCTGCTCGTGTGTGGTGTGTACAACCAGCAGCACACAGATCTTCTTTACTTCCATGCTCTTAATGTGCATTTCAGGATGTCACTTACCTGTGCTTTCAGCTCTGCATGTCTTTCTGGGTTATTGGCTCCTTCCATCTCACTGATTAATGGTGGATAGACTGTGTCCTCACAGTTCTTTCATACATGTGCAGAAGAAAGAGATTTTTATCTACAGAGAGGGAGAAGTTGCAGATATATGAATTATGTGAGGGGTGAGCAGGTCATTCTGATGCAATTCCATGGAAACAAGCAATTACATTTATAGGCACAGCTGAGTAAGGTAATTTGGAGCACAGCTGGCCAGTAGCAGGGATTTTCTACTCTCTAATCATTGCCATGGACCCACGGGCTGGAAGCAAGCCCAAGTTTAAAGGGTCACTTGCAGGCCAATAAAAGAATATATGTTGGCTGGGAACACCAGACTCAACAATTTCAAAAACATGTTTTTCTTCATCTTCTTGAAACACAAGATTACACTAAGTCATCACTTACATGGCCGGACTGTTACGATCTCACAACTACAAACCTTTTCCTTTCTTTTCCCTCTCCCATCTCTTTTCTTCTGAAGAACAATCAGTACATTTATGTAGTTGTTGTTGTTTTTTTCCTGGATGGGGGTTTCCACTCAGCTTTTTTGTGGTATGTAACCCAGTGCCTAAAGAGTTCTGTACAGGGTTGGGGATATCTGAGTCAACAGAACAGGAAAGAAATCATGACTCTTCTCTTGCATTAAGTAGGTGGCTCAAATTTCCATCTGTTGTAAATCATCCTGGCCCATGGCTCCATATGTATTTGTATCTGCTGATATTTGCATCTTCTTTTGGAGATGTGGAAGAGTAAAGAGATGCTGAGGGAACGGCTTGGTATTTGTCAGGGTGTTCTGATGGCCACTGCAGCCTCTTGATCTTGTTTCTTGGAAGGAAGGGTGCTACAATGCCTTGTCTGATTGAACGAGTGCTGCATTAAAGGCTGTGAAAAAATTTGTCGTTGTCATTTGATAGCACTGTAAGAATACTTGCCTGAAATAAGCTTTGCTGTTTGTTGTCGTGCTGTGTTGTGCTACTTTAACTGATACAGTTAAAATTCAGTTGAGATTGGAATGATTTTTGTGTGTGATACATTCTTTGCTAGGATTTTCCAACTGCTATTAAGTAATGATGACTAATTCCTTAAGTCCAGCCGTGAAATGTCAGCTTTGAATCCCATTCTTTTGAAGTATCATCATTTCATTTCCACGTCATCATTTTTTGTCTCTGCTCGATCCTGCTGCACTGTTATTAAGCAGCATCTGCAGTCTTTATCTTTGTACTCTCATCAAGAACTGAAGATGAAGTATAAGAATTGGGTTGGAGCTGTCAACTTCTGGCTTACCTGTCAGATGGCTCCTCAGCACAGGGCTCGTATTGCCTTGAAGAAGACTTGGCTGAGATCTGGAGTCCTGTCTTTAGGGATTTCTGTGCTCTCAAGCTCCACAAAGTTATAATTTCTCGTTGGTACTGATGCCTCTTGAAGGAATTATAATCTGGAGGATGCTTTTTGGGTGGGAGCAGGGAGACCAGCAGGTCATTCATGTGGAAGGTAAAGCTCCTTGGAGCAGCTCACAGGAGGTACCTGAAGATGTGCATTCCTGCTGTGTTTTCTGGGCTTAGTCTCTTTTTCATTGTTCTTCCTTAGCTGTGAGTTCAGCCCTTTGTTTCAGTCCAGCTCAGAAGCAAAGCAGATTCTCTGTTCTCAGCTTGTACCTTGGCTGGAGCGTGCCTTTTATTTGGTTCTGGCTTTTTGTGAGACAGGCTGGCTATATATTCTGCCTTTCTCATCTATAATTCAGCATGCTGCAACTCTGCTTCACTTCTGTCTAGTGTTGTAGAATCCTTTTGTTGTCTTTGTCTCTCTGGCCTGTCCTGTGCTGTGTTCTACCAGTGTACATGGTGCTCATTAAAGAGGTACTTTAGAAAATCTGAACTGCATCTCTGAAGCTGTGTACTCAATGAACCTTCCTGTGCTTTGCACCACAACAGGTCAGTCTGTTAGGCTGGTGTGTTTCATTTCACTGGGATTAATTATAGAGTGAGAAGACGTTCTGTGGCAGCGAAGTAGAAGAGCAAAATCTTTGCTATTAATTTACCTAATCTTGTGGTTTGTGGGGAGGGGTTCATCAGGAGACGTCTTATCAAACTTTGTGTGTGTTTCAATTAGAAGTTTTCAGCTTGGCTCTGGGACTTTGACAGGTATTCACTAAGCAGAATCTATGCTGAATAAAAACCACGCTCTAAAAGGAAGGCTGCCTAACACAACTGGTACCCAAATTCCTCCTGAAAATGATAGCTCATCCCATAAAACCCATAGCTTGTATGGTGTCAGAAAGTATACAGTGTGGGCAGAGAAATCAGTAAAAGTAGGGTATGTCTAACGAGTTATTAGTAAAATTCTAGTCTAATACATGGAGAAGAGCTAAACCATTGCAGTTGCTTCACCAATGCGGACCATATCTGAGCGCTGTGAATTGACAGATGCCCTTGGGTTCCACTGTCATCACTGACAGTGATCTCGAGTATGGATAACTCTTGTTTCAGAGATGCTGCCTTTAAATATGAGAGCTGCAGAAGTAATGAGGCAGAAGGCTGCAGGATAGAGACAGATGTGTACTAGACACTGCTTTTGCTTAATTCTTTTTTATTTTTTTTTCCATTGTGGATCTGGCCAACAAGAAATAAGAAGTTATGCTTGCATCTATTAGGAAAGCATGGCTGGAATGTTAGATTTATTGGCACCAAGACGAAGAAGCAATTTTAGAAAGAGCTCTGGAAATAAATTCATATGTTGGGGTTTAACTTATTCTGAACTCTTCTACAACAAGATCTAATGAGCAGAATTGTGCCAATTATTCATTAATCTTTCCCCTTCTGTGCCTCCTTTAAGACTCTTTGCTGAACACTCCCTTAGGTTGGCACATGGTGCCAGTACAACTGTAGGGTGGGGGTTTTAATATTCCATTTACTGCTGGGCTGGAGTGATTTAATTCCAAGCCTCTTAAATGAGAGCTCTGGTAAGACCCAGATATCGGTGACTCCTGTGCTTTCCTTCATGGTTGGGACTGAGTACCTACGTGATGTGATGTGGTGGAAAGCTGGAATTGAGGGATTCCAGGAGAATCCAGGCTGATGTTCAGGAGTAAAAGCAGGAAATATCAATGTGTTTGTATCAGCATGTTTCACTGCCAGTGCTAGGTGCAATTCCTCATTCAGTGAGAGCACACTGTGTTGGGCCTGCAGGAATTTCTGTGTTTGCAGGGTAGAGGTATACTGGCCTTCATGGCAGCTCTCTGTACTGATGAAGAGAGCTCAGGTCTTCAGGATGGAGGTGGTCCAGGATGCAGACAGTGCCTTTACAGTAGCATCTGCATTATGGAATGCATCTACAGGGCCAGATGCAAACATGCAGTGTTTAGGAAGATGCTGAGCGGTCCCTCATGCACCAGAATGTCTGTTTTTACCCTCCCTGTGACCGTCCTGAGGCTTGGAGAGTGAGGGTAGGATCTGCAAGTGTGCTGCTCCTTCCTGTTTTCTGCTCATAAGAATTCTATGGATACCCTCATCCTTGGCAAGGCAGGATGGTGGAGATGAGATGATCCAAAAGGAAGGGGGAGCAGCAGAGGTTAGCATGGCTTTCACAGGCAACTGCATGTATGCAGTGCTGTAAGTTCACATTCTGACACGTGGATTGAGCTTTCTCATCACGTTATCAAAATATGATCTGTGGTGATGAGCAGTGATTTAACAGGGTTATGAATGAAGGTGATTTTCACCTCCTTTGCTTTTCTTAATCCTCTAGATTTAGAGAAAAGCCTGACAGATGATGGCTAAGGTTTCTTGCTCCCCACAGAGATCCATTGCAGCAAGCAGGGCTCAGCTGTATGTGTATGAGGACTTGGAGGCTGGATATCTTCTTTCTTGAAACCTTTGAGATGCCCAGGAAGTCATAACTTGGAAATAATTAAGAATGGATCATTAGATAAACCACGTTTATGTGCGAGATAGTCAGCTTGGCACTAGCTTCTAATTCATGCACAGCTGAGGCTTAACACTGCTCAATGAGATCAGTGTGTAATGATGCTTTTCCACTTCGTTCCAAGGAATGTTTCTTCTGCCCCTCCTTTTCCCTTGCCTCTTTTAGCTCTGGTTAACTGCAGTGGAGGAGTTTTACTCACAGAGCTTATTCTGCTTTCTTGCAGTTTTCTTATTAGTGTAGACTCACCCAAGGAATGGCAACTGGGTCTGGTTCTCAAAGCATTTTTGTAGCATAAAGCTTAATGGGATACGTACAGTGTTACATAGAATGAAGCTCTCGTGCTGTGCACCAAAGATTTACAATTACTTTAATTTAATCCAAATGAAAATGTTACGAGCCAAGTTGTTTTGCAGACATCTTGTTTGGATGGTTATTTGATTCCTTGCACTTCATATGGAAGATTTAAGTTGAGGTTTGGCCACTATATTCATGTGTCCAAATGTATTTTGTGGATTGGTTTTTCAAAGCAGGTCTTCTCAGTTTTTGCAGGTGCCGTTTTTTGTCAGTGCAATTTACATCGCCTTCAAATTGACATTTGGAGAGGGGAAAGTGGGAACTAACCATGGGCACCCCCAAATGTGAACCGCTCCCACGAGTCTCTTAACAACGATGGGAAGAATCAGTCTGGCTGTGTCCTCTGGCTGAAGGCTTTGGTATCAGACTTTGTGGTTTGCTTCTCTGCAGCACAGCAGAGCGTGCTGACATGGGCCTGGCCAGCGAGGTGGAAACCTGAGCACTGCCTCAGCCCTGCACCCCAGGGCCCCCGAGGCGGCAGTGTGAAGGTTGCTCACTGTCACAAGGTGCTCTGGGCAGGAATATCCATTTGCATTTATTAATGCATATCTGCCTTTTGCCATTCATAGGGGAGAGATATTTGCTGCTCGGGCCCCTGAGAGTGCCTTTGAGAGAGCTTGCTGCAATGACTTCTAGGAAACAAATCCTGAGGTTTCTGGGTGTGGGTGGTATGAGGGAAGGACTGTCATGTCCCTGCCAGCTCTGTGTGGGTGTGCAGCTCCTCCACAGGTGGCTATAATGTTGTGAGCTCATGCTGTGAAGGTGTTTTCTAAGACATCGGAAAGGGAGAAACCCCTGGTAGAGATTTTCTGTGTCTGTGACCGTGGCAGCTGAGCTGGCAGCATGGTCTGGGAGGTGTGATGGGACCTGGAGCAACCCCCAACCTGCTGTAGGTAGTTCACCTTAGGGGGGAAGGCTCTTATGAACTGCAGAAGCGTTAAGGTTTGTTTAACAAGCTCAGCTGCTAAAGCCCTTCGTTGAAATGTTCTTTCTCTTCATTTTTTGAATTCCTGCATTCTCTTGTGGAAATTAGCAATGCAACATAGGGATGGTCTAATTGCATAGTGCTTTGGTTAAGCTAGAATCAACATTTACTTAATGGGTATTATGAAGCCCATCATACAGGTATATATATTTTAATTGAGGTCATTGTTAGCATGATTTGTGCTTGGCTTCACTTCCTATGGAGGTACTCAAAAGATACTAACACTCTGAATTGAAGGAAAGAATGAAGATGCTGATATGAAGCCCAAGAATTTTAAGTCTGTTAAAAGTCTAACTATAAAACCTTGGTTGCTGAGCCATCTGCTTTTAATCTTCCCATTGCTATGCAGTCTTCTGGGGACTTGGACTTGGCAAGAGATTTCCAAATTGCTAAATTAATCTTGTCAGCTTCAGGAAGCACCAGCAAACCCTTGGGAAACCGATGCTGTGCTCAATTCCACCTGTGTGAACTCACCGCCCTCAGCTCACGCGGTGACTCTACGTTTTCTCTGGTAGAGCTGTGTAATCAAATATCTGCACACCCTGATGTGCAAACTGAAATGTAACCGGATGACTTGTCCCGAGCATCTTATGTAGAAGTGGCCCTAGAATATTTGAAACACTTCCTGCCTTATCACCAGGCAGTCTCAGACATCCATGTGGATATCAAATAAAAATGCCCTGTGATGCTGCAGCAGCGTGGCTTTTACAGCAGTGCTATTTTTGGTCGAGCCATTGCCTTGAGTGCAGATGATACCCTGTTCTGTCAGCAAGGGTTGCCAGTGTGCATGAGGGCTGGCCAAAACAGCCCCAGTAAGGATTGTAAGCACAGGGTCTGCCCTTAAAATGACAACAAACAAAGAAAATCCTGCAGTGTTTCAGTTTCTGTCTGTGGGATGACAAGGCAGAGTTGGAAGCTGGTTTCAAACACCTGTTAGCTTCAGGAAATAACTGAGTAGAAACAATGATTTCTTAATGTGCATGTCCAACAGCGTGACAAGCACTCGACAAGAAATATGACGGAGGCTGCTGTCTCTGCTGGAGGCCTTGCTAACTCTACCAGAAGGTGCCACTCTCTGTTTCTGGCCTTCCCCTACCAAGGAACAACAGTGCAGCTCAGCGGGTCCACTGAGCACTGTGCCAATGCAATGGTGAAGCCAAAGAGCCCTGGTGCCTAGGGAGCAGCCTGGCACTGTCTGCAGCAGTGGATGGCTTTATTTAGGAGCTGTGCTTTCTACAGACCTGCTCCACAACTGCACCTTGCTTTCCTGTAGAGCATTTCTGGCATGTTTTCAGGCTCTGTGTGGCTTCATTAGATGTAAGAGGGCTGCACATCTCCCTCGTGCTGGTGATCTCCTGGTACATGCTGAGCAAGCTGTTTCTACCAGGCTGGGGTCTTTTGCATCTTTGCCTTGGAGGGAGCTGTGCTGCAGCAGAGTGAAACAGAATTTCCACATTGTTTTCCCTTTTTAATTCTCAGGGAAAAGCCTTCAGAAAAATCCTGTCAGTCTCAGTTGTGAAGTCTGACATGCAGCCTAAAAATAGCAGTTTGGTGAGAGCTACGAGTGTCTGAAATGAATTGACTGGAGGAGCAGAAGTTGGCAAATCCACAGCACTCAGCATTTCCAAAACTAATTTTCCACATCGAGTCTCCTCTTCCTTTTCCCCATGCTGTTTAAACAGGAATGTAAAAAGAAACTGTTAAGGAAACCCACATATGTAATTGTTAGGGGAGGAAGAAAGTTTGTGGCTGCGAAACAGGAGAAGAGCCAGATTGTTGTTACTGTTCCTTCTCCTGCCACAGACTTACATGACCTTGGCAAGCCGACGTTTCCCAGATCGTTGACTAATGTTGGCTGCTCACTCCCTGGACACGCAGTGTGGGACAGGTTGGATGGATGCTTTCAGGAGCGGTGAGCAGCCAGACTTCAATTAGATGGCTCAAAATAAGGAGGTGTGTTTTAAAGCTCTGCTCCTGTGCTTTGTGCTCCTCCGTGGTGGTGAGGGCAGAACAGCTGGCAGGGCTGGGGTCTCGGGTACCAGCTGAGCATCTGCCCTTCGTGCCCCATGTTTCCTCCTCAGCAGGATATTCAATCCTGAAGAGTCAACAGTGAGTTCCTGTACTGAAAGAAAGAAAAAGCCTTTGCCCAGACAAGTGGGGAAATATGAAGGCTCCCAGACTGTACAGTCCTCCCATTATATCCTATGTCTCAGGAGAGTTATTTTTCTCAAGTGCAATTTGCTGTCTGATGATTGTGTCTAATTTTTCTGTGTGAGTGTGCGGAGTCTGGAGCCATACAATGAGGGACTTCTGGTAGGTGAAGGAAGCAAGGAAGGGGAGAAAAAGGTTGTTTGTATCCTTCACTTTCCCAAATTAAGAGGGAAGGCTTTGAAGTAGGAGAATAGTTGCTGTATTACATATGTACTGTAGGTTGTTTACCACTGGAGATTAATGCTTCAGAAATGAATTTCCAAACGCCATCCAACTTTATTCTAAACAGTCATGAAAAAAAATAATCCTGATTGCAACAAATGAAGCTCAGCTATTTGTTTTGTTTTCACAGTTGGAGATTCTGTAGACGCAGAGAAGTTTCTTAGGGTCTGAAAGTGTTTACCCTGCCAAAAATAAACGTCCTAAAAATGATCACTTAGCATTCCCCAAATCTCTGCATATTTATTTACCATGAAGAATCTGCTTACAGAGCTCACATTGTTTTCCCTTTTACATTTCAACTGCAGATTAAAAAAATGAAAATAATAATAATAGAAAAAACTAACAAAAAAAAAAAAAAAAGAAAAAAAAGCCAGGCTTCTTTACCAATGCTCATTTCTACTCATGGAACCGTTTCTGGTCATAAAACTGTTTTGTAACTATTTTTTGTGTGGGCTGTGGTTGATCTCCAGACAAGTTTATTTAGTAACCAGAGGTGATACAAAACCAGATTTTTCAAAGCAGTTTTCTAATACTGCACAGTGTTTGGAATTTCTTGTTTGTGTGAGAGCTTGTGAACCTGCAGCTGCCTTTCTATCCAGTGTTAGTAAGTTTAGAAAGAATACCACTGAGCTGCAGGACAAAACTCACGTTACAGAAGCTGTGTGTGTTTCAGAACAGTCCTTTTCCAGGGAGATGCATAGAGACCTCAAAACCTGGATGTTTGCAGCCGCACCTGTGGTTTTTCCTCCCCTGCAAAATGCTGTTTTATTTGCAGATTTGCATACTTAGGGAATTTTTTGCTGTTGTATTTTAATGTTTTTGGCATTTGTGAACTCCTGTGAAGTTTTATCACTGCTTTACAGAGAGGGAAAGCGGGGAAGAGAAATGGCTTGACCAAGGACACAAGGTGGCTGGAGATGTGCAGCTCTCCTGTTGCCAGCTTGTTGCTTGCTGACCACCCCACTGCCCATGGCTGTGCCTTCCCTGGGGCACTGCTGCAGGCTGGTGGCCCTACTGCTGGGGGAACAGCAGCCCTCTACTGCTGGGGAATAGTGGTCCTATGATGGGGTTTTGCTGCTGGTCTCACGGGGAAGTTTTTTGCAGTTCTTCCACCCCAGCTCTCCATATGTTAGAAATTTGTCCGTCTGTTCCCTTTCAGACTTGTAGAAACCACCCAATGAATTGCTAATGTGCGGTGGGAAGAAAAAGTTTTAAGAAGCCTTGCAAGTCTGAGATCACAGAGCCCTTAGGAAAGCAGCAGTGTGGTCTTCCCAGCTGCCTGCCACCTGCCTAGGGCTCTTCCAGCACTGGGAATCCTTTCCCACCTGCCTTGGCTGAGCAGGAGGGGAGCAGTGTGGGGTGGTGGGAACTCTGTCCTGCAGGCACCAGGTATCTGTGACGTTGTTGTCTCTGCTGCTCCTGCTGGTGCATGGGATGCTGCTGGTCTGTGTATGTGAGCCAGCCTCTTGTTGAGCCTGTGTCTGCTCAGGTGATGGCTTTGCACACTGGAGTGCCTCCATGAGATGGGTTTGGCATGAAGCACAGGTCTCTTGCTTAATCTTGGGAAAGAACCATGGTGAGTCCTGTGCATAAGCCAGTTACAGCTGCGTGAATCAGCTCTTTATGGTGTTACACATGTTTCATCTCCTTTCTGATCATAGAATATAGGTCGGATCACTCAGCAAGGGAAAGTGGCGGGGATATTTCTTTTCTTGCCTTCTTGCTGTTAGGGCCGTGAGATTTCAGTAATCATCCAAAGTGCTGCAGACAGGGCCAGGATGTGGAGAGAAGAGCCCGAGTCCTCTCTGTCCAAATCAGAGGGGTCCAGATTAGCGTGCTTTGTGCTGCTGGCTATGTCTTGTTGGTACTTATTTAATTGAGATGCCTTAGGCTGTTCCTGTGTTTTATCATGTTGTGTTACAGTGGAAGACACAAGGACAGCAGCAGGTAAATGAGGAACCTGACAGGAGCAGTCACATGGCTTTTGCATGCATGCCCCTGTGAGCTTTAAGGATGCTTTGACTTTCCTGAGTGACTTATGAAGGGCTTGGCACCTTGTCTGCTGGGCAGGTTCAGTGTACAGCTTTTGACCCTTCAGCATGAAAACAAGGATCTGCCATACAGACCAAACATGTGCAGGTCATGTTGTTTAGTGGCTGACAGCATCTAATTACACCTTTTTAGTGTGTCCATCTCCATAGAAGTATATTATTAAGCCAGCGTGATTCTACTCAGTGTTTGTTATGGAGGACATGATGATCAGCCAAGTGGAGGAAGAACTGTCTGTGCCTGCATTGCAACCTAGCAGCTAAGCTCTTTGCTGTGCCGTTGTCAGGTGTCCCCATCCCTATGGAAGGATGCAGTGCAGTAAAGTGCTTTTGTTATCTCTGTACTGACTGAGTAGAGCATGTCTAAATAGAAGCCACTTGTCACCTAACGTGACTGGCAGTTGCTGTGTCGTAGCTTGTACAGATACCTGATACTGGGGTGGTTAGCAGCAATCCTGACCCAGTTGTTTTCCAGGCTCCCTGGAGGCCACTGCTCCATGAGCTGCTGGCTGCTTGGCATGTGCTGTGGCTTCATTAAGGGTGCCATGATTTGGTGTCACTGTAATGCACCTTCTGGCAGCTTGGCTAAGTGGAAGTGGTCTCATGCAACAACTACTTCACCTCCTAAAGCAGCGATGCTCGCTGCAGTTTGGATGCCATTACAGTTCCATGACCTCAGGAGGCGGCTGTGCATTCACACTGCCAGGCTGAGAATACTTGGCATTGAGCAAAAATTGCTATTGTGTCAAGGATTTGGCGTGGCTCCCTACATGATGGGAAATAGGCGCGGAGCCCAGTCAGCCCAGTCAGCATAATGCAGTTGGTTTCTTGCTGATTTTTTACCTGCCAAATCTGGAGCAGAATAAGTAGTTATGGCTGATGTCATTCTTTTTTAGGGTCTTAGTTATTTTTACAGGCATTTGACTACCAAAATTAGTGAGACCTGAACTCATCCAGCATAATTCTATGCAAATACTTAACGATTATTTTAACACTTCAGATTTGAGGATTAAAGTATATCTTGACCTGCTTGCTTTGTACAGTGCCTGTGGTCTAACTGAAGAGCTCATAACTTTTTCTATAACTATTTGAAGTTTTTCTATTTCCACTGGTAAACAGTATTTTCCATCTTTTTTTTTTTTTTTTTTTTTTTTTTTTACCATTCAGCTTAATTGAACAACACAAGTGTATCCTAAACCTGCTTTTACTGCAATCCTGGCACTAGCAAGTACAAAGTTTATTAATAAAGGTAGGGCAGACTAATCCAGAGTCCTGTTTTAATCAAAGAAGGATTTCCTAGTACTGGAGATACGATTAAAAGCCCACATATCAACACTTAAAGCTCCTATGCATCCTATGCAACATCTTGCTGTTAGTTAGGATAAGAAGCATCTTGTGCTGCAGCCCCAAAAGTAATATCAAACTGTTCCCCTTCAGCCCTGCTGCTTGGCCTTCTTCCCTTTGTTCCGGAGCTGCACCTGAGTCATGCCCTCCTCCAGCATAGCTGAATTCTACTTAAATGAACTCTGACAAGCAAAAGGCTGGTTGGAAAGGTTGGAGGCAAGGCTGCCTCCATGTCCCTGCTGTCCTCCTGCCCTTCCTTTAATACCCAGCAGTGCTGGGTTTATGTGCTCAAGGTTGCAGTGACACTGGTAGGGCAGGCAGACCTCAGAGCGTGCGCTGCCAATCACATTTTCCCCCTGGGCCTTGCTTTGCAAACCTAGAGCCCAAATCCTGAAAGGAGATCCTTTAAGAGAGACCTGTGAGCTCATGCAGATCAGTTTGCAGGATTGAGCCTTGAGAACCACGGTAATTAATAACAACTTGGCAAGACCGTCCTGGATTTCAACAGGAGTTTTGCACTAGAACAGGATAAGAATACAGCATTAAACTAAGGCAGACAGTTCACAGCAGGCTGAAGAGAGAGGCCAAGATCAACAGGATAAAACTCTCCTTTTACAAAAACTGCCCTAAGCCTTTTTGTCCACACACAGGGCCTTAATTCAAGGCTCACTGAAGTCAATGAGAAAAAAAAAAAAACCTCATTAATTTTAGTGGGTTTGAATCAGTTTGAACCCTGATTCTGGCCAGAGAACAAGTGTTTATGAGCTGTCCATGGGTAAATTTAAGCTGGAAGCTGAGGGCAATCTGTCTGTCCAGAGCAGGAAGGTTGTGAAGCCACTCTCAGTAGAAAAGGAGGTGGCCAAAGTGCCTAAAGAATTAAGATAAAGCCTCACTGAGCTAAAATAGAGACTACAGGATGTGGTGGGAGCAGGAGGAAGGTCTCTGATCCTTTCCCACCCAGGGTCCCATGCAAACCCTGGACAGAGTAAGAGTGTGCCCCATTCCTTCTCTTTCCTGTAATTGCTGTGCAAAATATCCCTATTTCTGGCAGTTGCTATTTTATGCTTCTGGCATAGCTTCATTGCAAGGGTATGATGTGTATCCAAATTATTGAGTATTTAGGGATACTTTGTGACAAATACTGCTGTTACTCTGTGCAAACACATGTTTTATTGTCATACTGAAGGGGTAGGAGTTCCAGTTGTGTTACTCTCTTTGTTACAGAGCATGTACCTCACTCTTAAGACTCTTGCATTAACAGGGTAGTTAATGAACTTTAAAATCAAGATGGTTAGAGTTCTGACATAGACTTTCAGCAATATCAGTGACGCAGCTACACCAGCATCAATTCCGGTGTCCCTACCAGCTTTGATATTGCTTCCTGTATTAGTTCTGATGTGAGTTGCTTTGTGTGAATGAGTTTGTGATGCTAATGACATAGTAAAGGACTGATGAATCATCCCTTATGACAGATCTAGAGCTGCATTGTGGTCACATACAGACCAGCAAGAGCCTGGAAGTATCAAAGTCAGTGGGCTTGCACCAAAGTGAAACAGAACAGAAACTCACCCATATTTTGTGCAAAAACAAAACAGAAATGTGAGGGTTGTGAAGCACGTTCATGATACAGATTTGTTTTTCTTAACAACTGTGAAACGAACAAGCTTGGAGCCGGTGCCAGATTTGGCTGAACTGCTGCCAAGTCTGGTGTGCTGATTTGTATGGCAACATTGGCAAGCAAAGCGAGCGTTTACATTGACTGCTATATTACACGTTGATGTAGGAGGGGGGAAACGGTTCCAATTACCTCGTGTTCTGCTGTGTGACCACAGCAGTCTGAGGGAGCGGTCATCTTTTAATGAGCTCATAATGAAATGCTTGGGCTGAGATTTAAAAGCCGTTTAAGGGGCATACAGTGTGTTACGGCCTTTTATCAAAGCTACTGTGAGCATGACATGTTAGAAACCATTTTGGTGATGGGAATGAAGCTATTTCTTTTGTGGGTAAGTATAGTTGTAGCTATTTCCTGCACATTCCAGGGATGGAGAAGTCAGCTTGCCAATTTGCTCTTGACATATTTACAGATGGAGAAGCCACCTCTGGACTAGTTTCTGCAAACATCATGTTCCATTATGAAAATGTTCCCAAGACTGAGGGTGAAGAGTCTGGCTCAGAATATCTCCATCTCCAGACAGTGTGGGCCCGTGTCTGTGCTCAGCTCTGCTGGGGAAAGTCTGAAGTCATTCCATTAAGTTTTCAGCATGTGTTCTGGACTGGCAGCGCAGTGGCTGAGGTTAGAGCCTGACCTTCAGTCTTCAGTATGTCCACAGTGGACTGAATTCCTGGTTTTTTATGTTCTTTATTTTCTAAGCGGGAAATAGTCCCGCAGAGTCCTTTTACAGGATCTACTTTCTCAACAGAGTCTGAAAACTGTAAGGACATCCACTAGTATCCAAATTCCACAATTAACGATGCATTCCCAGAGTGGAGAGGGGTTGCTTTTGTTGCCAGTGGAGCTGGAGATTCAGCACTTCATAAACAGTAAAGAGGAGCAAGCAGTCCCTGAAAGCAGCTCTACCAGTGTTGTGGGAATGAACACTGAACCTAAAGGCCCCTCAATTCTGATATCAGCAAAGCTTTTAACAGCGTTCTTGAATCCTGGTGCCAAAGCTTGTGCTCAGATGTTGTACTGAGCAGAGCTGGCCTGCTGAGCTTTGGCTAGGTTTAGGTAAAATCATGATTAGCAAAGAGGCAAAGGAATGAAAATTGGGCAGTGAGTTAAGTTTTGGTAGAGCCCTGCAATGTGATGGGAAAGTTCCCACTGCCCTCTGTGAGTCTTAAATGGGACCATGGTTACTGTATGAGCCAGGGTGTGGTGGAACAGATTGGAACTTGAAAAACCTCTGTGAAAATGCTTACATTGGTGTCACGGTCCTGCCACTTCACAGCCTGAATGGAGGATTTATTTTAAGTTCACTATCAAAAGGTGTTTGCAGTTGAGCCAAGGCAATGCCTCTGCTAAATGTCTTTCCAGAACAAGGTTTTTATGACCAAATTCTAATCTCTTGGGGAAAAAAAAAGTTAAAAGTGCTAAATCCTAAATACAAACCGTGTTGCTTTACTAAAAAAGGAGATGGCTACCTTTTATTAACCATTAGTCATGAGCAGGCAGTGCAGATATTATAATGCTGTGGTGTTTATATTGCATTTTGCAACAGGTAGATTTCCTGGCACTGAAGTTTGACAGCCCCGGTTGCAAAATTACTGAGCTGTGCTCTGCTTGCTCTTACATGCACACTGCTAGAGCTAAAAAATGGTAGGTGTCAACAGGACAAGAGTTGGCCCATTGCCTTTGTTTGCTGTGTGGGTCATTGGGTATAAATGCCTGTTCACATCAGGTGTAAATGCCTGTTATTAGCAGCAAACAAGATACAGTAACGTGGTGGAACTCTGATTGTAGAAAAGAGCCGAAAAGCAGGTCAGCTGCTCTGTGTGTCTGCTTGATCAACTGAATGAAGGGAAGCCAAGAGGCTGGCTGTGCTCAGGCCAGGAAAAAGCCACCTCCCCAGTGCTCCAGGGGTTTGCTGATGGCTGCCCAGCAGGACATGCCAGCCAGGGGCCCCTGCGTGTTCCAAGGGAAAGCAATGCTTGCTATCTCCTTTAGTAGCGAGTTAACCCCATTTGTAATGAGTTTTGCTAAATTGTACCTACTGCTGAAGTCATTGGATTTGTGCCACTGGCTTTGTGACAAGCCAAAATAGATCCAGAATGAGGTTGTTCTGGAAAAGGGAGGACTTTGAAGCAGTTCTCATCCAAAGCCCGTGAAAGCCTTTGTTGTGGTTTGGATGAAGCCTTCTCATGAGATAACATGGGTAGGGATATCCTGTGTGCATGAGGTGAGCTGCCTTCTGCTGGTTTCATGTCGGTTGTGGTGTTGTGGTCAGCTTTGTGATCTTAGCTCCTCTTTTATCCCACCGAAAGCACATGAGCAGTGAGGGCGATGCTTGGGGCAAGATGAGCTGGGGACAGCAATGGCCGTGATTACACACAGCCCACGGGGAGCAGTGCCCTTCCCTCAGCCCCTTGGGCCAGAAAGAAATGTGAATTTTTCCAGCCCCAAGGTGTCCTGCAGTGTTAGTGCTCAGAGCTGACATTCCCTCCACTGAGCACCAGGCGGGAGTGCTGCATTTCGGGGGTCAGAAATACGGGAGCTGCAGTGCACAGAAACCAAATAGGTATCAGGAATGTCAGCTTGGACAAATGGAATTTGGTTGTAGGGGTTATATGTGCCAGCCTACTGAGACATATAACATGTGTCAGTCTGTGCTGTCACCTGGTGAAGCAAAATATTTGAAATACAGTAAAATAGATTGGATGAGAAACGTGGGGAAAGATTTCATGGCATCTTGTAAGAAACTGCAATCTATGTATCCCTTACAAGTATATTGCACAGGGAATCCTCAGGGTTGTTGAACCTTTTGCTGCAGCTTCTGGATGATTTTCAATCATTTCAATCAAATACTGGCATAGTCATTTTTCTGGCTTCTCAGAGTCGATAAGCACTGGTTGCATTTCTCTGCATGTCTTACACATTTAAGTAGCAGCAAGGCTGTAGATGTGACTCAGGTCATGAGTAAAAGAAACAGTGATTTTTAATTAACACTGCTCATTTTCTTTAAGGCTGACAATACATCTGAGAATTTGACGTTTATTTATGAATGCATTCCAGATTTGCACACTGCATATCAAAACCTGAGACAAGCCTAGTGAGGGATGGGGTGGGGTGCTGAGATAGCATATCTGCCTTGCTCTGCTGCCCGCAAGTGAAATTCTTTCCACCTGAGTCCTAGCAAGGTGGTGCTGGGTGAAGCAGAGCCCTTGACAGAATGCTGTCTCTTGCCTTGAGTCAGCCACAAAGTTCACTTTGTTTTCATCCACCTCTGCCTCCCCTCTGGCATCCCAGCTGGTAACTCCCAGCTTCTGTTCTCAGGGTGGGGAACTTCTCATCTCACCTGCTTGCTGTGCTCTCTTGCACTTACTCTGTAGGAACAGGCCCGTGGAATTAAACAGGACTCCCCTCTTTCCAGTTCAGACCCACACCATGACCTAACACAACACATTTACTTCCCAAACGCAGGGGTGCGATGCAGGGCACAGAAGGGGAGCCAGTCCCTGCTCCCAGTATGGGCTGCCTGATGCTCACAGCCCCATGGGGGGCTCACGGTCCCCAGGCAGCGAGCATTAAATCATGTTACATCCCAGGCAAAGCTGCTAACCAGGGATCTGCTGATCCTTAAGCATAAAGTCATTCTCTTGATTCTCTTCTCCCCAGGGCGGCGCTGACTCTGCAAGCTAAAACAGGAGCAGCAAGCATTAAGTGCATCCACTTGGTTACTGGAGTGAGAGACTAGGAATCTGAATTCAGCAGTGATCTGGTGAGTAAGTAGACAGTATTTAAAGATGGCAATTACTTTGATGGCCTTATCTGTTCTTTGAAGTCAAAGAGCCACTCCCTGCCCTGTACATACGTGATAAGCCCAATCAGATTCCACATATCTTCTCTGCAAAAACATGGGGCTGAGTTGACTCAGCTGGGACTGGAGCCTGTGACTCTGAGTGTGGGTGTGCTGTGCTTTTTCCCACATGCATGCTGAGGGGATAGCCTTGGCATGGGGCAGCCAGGCTGCCATCAGTGTGAGGGGCTGCCCAGTGTGCATAGCTTGGGCCTTGCTGAATTAAATGCCAGAATAGGCAACATCCCCACTGCCCAGATGCTGCTAACCCACATCTGGGTCAGGGTAATGCAGTTTTGGGTCATTCCTTGTGTTCCTGCAGTCTGTACATGCGACACAGAGCTGGGCTGTAGTCAGGCAGCCAGAAATATGAGGGGCAACAAAACAGAGCAAAATTAGTTACAAAGCAACTGAAATTTTTTCATCCTTCCCCCTCATATTTTTTAACAAGATTCTTTTACCACAAGGAATTTCATCCTTGAGAAAGCTGGCAAAGGTCTGAGAGGCAGAGTGCACCTCTGCTGCCCTGGGGAAGGAGCAAAGAGAGATGTTACTGTGAGAGGAAGGCCAGCAAGAAATTGCCTTGACATCTGAACTGATTATGTCTTCTAATGCATTAGTTAATGTAGCAACAGTGCTTTTCGGTAGCCGCAGCTTGTTAAGAGGAGCAGCACTTGGAGTGATCCATCAGTTTATGCAGAGGTAGCTTCAAATCAGTAAACAAGTCATGCTAAGCTTGCTGTGGCAGTGCTTGATCCTACATTAAATGATTTAATAGCAGTGCACTAGAACTCCTCAGAGTAGTAGATAGTGGTGGGTTTTTTTGTTTGTTTTTTTCTTTTTACCCAAAGAACGTACATTCCACCTTCAGGCCAAAGAAGGGGGGGGGGGGAGTATTGTATTTGTAAAACACTGATTTGGAGCCAAAGGATTTCATGTCCAGAGTCTCTCAGATCACTACAGTGATTGCAAGCAACACTCGCAGGATCTGAGTTCAGAGAGCTTCAGCGTTGAAATTCAATCCATTTCAGGTCAAGAAGCCAGTGGGGAGATGTTGTCTTTGACAGAAAGGCAGGTGAAGCTGGTTCAGAGCAGATACAAAAAATAACGCGAAGCTACAAAGTGCAGTTGTCAGAATTGTGTTTCACCAGGCTAAAATGCAATTAGGCCTGATTCAGCTCTGGTGAGATCTGCTGGAGGCACTTACAGTGATGGTCAGTGCTGACTCACCAGTGCCCAGCCCCAGGCGGGGCTTGCAGCTCTGATTCTGCTGGGAATATAAGCTTCATTTTCCATGCAGTGTAAGACTATTTTTCTTGTTACCTGGCTTGCAGTAGTGCTGTGTATAATAGCGTCACCTGAGAAATGAAGTGTAAAATTACCCTCTGAAGTGACAACTGTTTTATCCCTAAAACATGTAGAAGTTTTACAGTGCTTCCTTTTTGGCTTCCTTTCCCAATGTCTGTAGCAAAAATGGGAAAAGAAAGTAGAGAGAGGAAAAAAAGCAGCTTCTTCAGTACTAGAAGTGAGCTTATTGCCAGCTGCTTTTTAACAGTGAATTAGAAGGAAATTTCAGGGACCTGAAAATAGTTATCTTCTAAAGAAAATAGAAAAGATTTGTGAATAGGAAAGAAATCCCTACCAGTCGCAGAGGGCATGAGAAAATTGTCAGGGCCATCCAGAGAGAATAGGAAAAGATAATTTCAGCTGAGCTGTTCACTAAACAGACAGTTGTGTGATGCAACACCTCGAGGGGGGAGGAGCTGCTCGGAGGAGACTGTGGTTCCAGCAGTGCAGGAATATAAGCTGGGGTATGAGCCAGCTGTGCTGGTGGATTGAAGTGCAGGAGGGGTGTGCTGGGTGCTTGTTTTGGAGAAGCTGGGTGCTTCCCTTTAGCTGTGCGGCTTCTCCAGACAGGACTGTCAGAGGTCTGTGGGGTGGGTTACAGGCAGGGTCACTGTCACTTCCAGGCTCTGGTTGGAAGCACCTAACCACGAGGCTGATCTGGAGAGCCAGTCCCATTCTTGTTCCGTCATAAAGAACGTGCCAAGCAAAACAAATAGTGCTTGGGGTTAAAAGGCTCAAAGTCTGTTAGGATCACAAAATTCAATCTCTGCAACTGCTGTTCCAAAACCATGACAGAGAGTGGCAAGTAGCGGGAGGTCATAGAGATAAGTAGGAGCCAGCTGATGCAACACTGAGGCTGCTGGAGGAGCTGTTACCCCAGAGCCAGCACAAAGTAGATGTGTTTTCCTTCCCTTGTGCTTATGCTGCTCTGGACTGCAGCTTACTGACAACTGAAGAGGTGTAATCATAAAACCAATGGACCAGAACCCAGAGTAACAGAGTATTGGTAGTAGGTGTGTGGTAGCACGCTGACTCACAGCCTTGGGGCCATTGCCAGAGCTGTGTGAAGCCTCTGCTCAGACCTCACTGCCTACATTAGGATAGTATGACATACATGGACAGGAGGAAGCGGAAGGTAATGCTGATATTCATAAGATCAAGCAGTTACTTGGGCTGACAATAAGCTCAGTTTGAATTGCAGAAATGTCACATCTTCACCTACAAGGGCATGAACTGCTCATGGCAGGGCTGGATGGTGAGGGAGCGGCTCCAGCTGTTGGGCTGGGGCCATGCTGCAAATTCTGTCTGATTTGAAGAGATAAAAGAGGGCAAAAAACATGTTTACAGTCTGTGTTATGGTATTTCTGGGTACTTGACAGTATTTGTAGGTGTCGTGGTACTTTAGGAGTAAATGACAGGTTTTACATCAAATGCATGAAACTTGAGGCCGTTCCCAGATGATGACATCAGTCCAGGTGCAAAGTGTCAGTGCCCCACACAGCTGGGAATGTGGAGCAGTTGGTAACCATTGATTCTGATCTTCAGCTCCTCAGTTTGTCCCTTTCCACCTGTAGGATTTCTGCAGCTCCTCCTGGCATTCCTTCCGTGCCGGTATTCACAAGTGTGCAGGCTGATCTCACCTGGAATCTCACCTTAGCATCTGAAGTGTTTTATCTCCATTCAGCTGATGCTTATCTTGTCATAAAATTTCCCATGGCTTATCAGCACTTGACAATTAGATGCTTAACATCCCACTTAATGCAAAACAGATTATATCCTGGGAATTAACAAAACAATAAAATGCCTTACAGGAAAAGGGAAAATTGTATGTAGATGCATGTGTGAGTGTGTGTACACACATACATGGTTGTGCAATCTGGTGATGCTGCTCTGCTCTCACTGCTTTATTGGTTTCGTGTGTTCCTACGCCTGATGTATATTTTTGTGCCACCTTCTTTGGGTAGAAATTGTGTTGGCTGCTTTATGGAGGAGTGATGAGGGGCCAGGGTTCAGGGCTGGAGTTGAATGGGGGCTGCAGGGTTCCAGCTGGGGTTCCGAGCTTCCAGGCCACATTCTGGGATGGTTCCTGAGGTCTTGGATTTCCCAGATTAAAAGTAAAAATAATAGCAGTCAGAAATGCATTTTAATAAATATCTAGAGAGAAGAAGCCTTTGGTATGTTGGTACAGAACTTCTGCAAGCCAAAGGCAGAGCCCAGGCTGTGCTCAGAGCTTTCCTGTGTGCCCTGCACACTCCTGTGGGGAACAAGGCCCAGTTTGGGGCTCAGGGGTTCAAGTGTGATCCTCGTGGCTCTGCATGGTCCTGGCCTGCCCACAGCGCTCCCCATCACACACAGACTGGAGCAGAGGCTTACGTTTCCCATGGGGAATGCTTGCGATGCTCTGTCTGCACATTGTTTGGTAATTGCTTTGGTCTTTTGGCTCCCTGCCTTTGGAGAAGAATAAATTTCTCTTGCAGTCTGGTCACCCTTCCAATAACTGACCAACTGCAATAGTTCAGATCCTTGCACTCAGTGTTTATTCATATGTAACTGTGGTTCATACTGCAGCAGTGTTCTGCAGAGCCCAGTGGAGGCAGTGAATCTGTGATACCACCATTCATGGCCAGGCCTGGCTGCACCTTGTGAGCTGGAGACCTCCACGTGCTCAGTGCTGCAGGATGCACAGTCCTGGTGTGCTCCCACTTCATGTTGCTTTTTGTTGGTCTTTAAAGCAGTAAATTACTCATAAAGCTAAACAAATGCCTGGCATTTGGCTGTGCCGGTACTGACCTTTGTGAGAACTAGAAGCACAGCTATGGCAGGCAGCTCACTTGAGTTCTCCCTTCTGGGAGCTGGGCAGGTTTTGTAATTGCTGGAAGAGCCAAGCACTCTTTCTTCAGCCCCCGATTTTCCTTCAGCAACCAACTTTCCGTCCTGATTTCTCATGTCTTCACCTTTCCCTTCCATGTAACGCCCAGCTGATACTTGTTAGCAAAACAATCCTTTTATTGATGCAGATGCAATCAGCAGAATTGCCGAGCAGTTGCAGAGTTCAGCTTAACTCTATGCAGTCGCTCATAAATGTGCTTCACTTCACTGGAGCTATTCTTGTGCTCAGTCTTAAGCATGTGCGTACATCTTTTGCAAGTCCTTGGCCCTCTCAGTCCCAACTGGGTCACACTGATTACCAAATAATGGCAGGATGAGGCTCTCATTGGGATCTCCATGAAAGCATTTTTCTGAGCCTACGGTCAATGTCTGCTCTGATGGCAGATGAGTGCAATTTTGCTTGTCCTTTGATGGAGCAGAGCATGAAATCCTTTATTAAGGTTCTCTTAGATATGTCTGCAAAATCCTGAGCAGTGATTGAAGTGCCCATGGCGTGGCTGCTGCATGATGTGCTGTTCTCATCGCTCACAGTTCCTGCTCTCTCTGTCTGTCTTCTCCAACCTGTTCTGCGCTTCACCAAGTTGCTGTCATGCTTGAAAGTTCTTAAAGAATTGTGTCAGAAAGACGTGAAGTTTTTTAATTGAATAGTGTTTAATTGGAATTTGCCTTCTCTGCTTCGGGGTGTGCTTGAGATTCTTGCTTACACTTTGCCTTGTGACTGTGAGCACGAGACGTTGTGTTCTCCTGCAGTGGAGACAGGATGCTCACCTCATGGTTTGACGCAAGGAATTAAAATAGGTTTTTGTAGCCTGTCATTGCTATTTGGTTGAGAAGCACTGTAAGGCATGTTTTAAACCTGTGAATTGACACGTACTGCTTGCTCACTTTAGCTGCATATCCTCTGGGGCATGGCTGTTCCTTGCTTTGACCTGCACGGCACCTAGCACAGTGCAGTTGGTTCACAGCACCTGCTGAAGGCCAGTAATGTTAATTAGTGCTAATAGCTGCCCTATGGCATACCTCTTCTGGCTAGCTGAGATGGATTGCAAAGGGATGTCACCTAAAGAAATAATTGAAGATCCAAGATAAAAATGGTTGGGTTGGAGGGAAATCTTGTTGGGATTCTCATGGTCTGCCACAGAGATATCTGTTTATCTGGTCCTGAGCTGAAGCGCCATTTCCACTCCTAAATCTGTGCTGTGGTACTCATCTCTTCCTCCTCTTAGCACAGGAGAGTTTCCAAGCTGCTAATGAACCTGTGTGTATGTTCTGTCAGTTACTGTGATGCCAAACGGCATAGCATGAATTCAAGATGTAGCACAAAGGTTTCTAGGTAACCCATGACGGCAGCACTGAGGTTCTGTAGCTGTGCCTGTCCAGGCTGTGTATTTCTGACCCCAGTTTACAATCTGCGCTGGTTCTGAGCCCTGCTTGTGCTGAGGGCTCTGATGTGCAGGCAAATTACCTGAGCATAGCAAGCTCCTGCATGCCAGCTTCTTCACCGTAACTGCCTTGTTCGTGCTTATACCCCCAGTGAAAGCAATGTGGGTATCACCTTTTTTGTGGAAAGGAAAAGCTACTTTGACTTACTTTGCATTTGCCAAGAGGTCAGAACAAGAACTAAGGCATTTATTATGGAGTGGCTGATACCTGTTAGCTTGAGTTATTCTACTGGCTCCTAAATCTACTTTGTATGTTGGGGTCATGCTCATCCTTTAAGATATGAACTTGGTACCAAGCAGGCAAATGCTTTAATGGGTCTCTTCATTACCTTCAAACCTGAAGGAGTCATATCCATTGGATGAGCATAATAGACGTGCCTGGGGCAGTTCAAGCTAGGGCAAGATATCACAGGCAGAAAAGAATCAACATAGGAATATTAACAATATGTTATTTTGCTGGTGCAGTTTTCCCATATGATTACAAGTGATGAGTGCTCTGTGGGAGTGAGGGAAAAAAAGACTGGGCCCATACTGATACTGTGCTCGGTTGTTCGGTTGTACTCCGTCCTTTACTGTTAGTTCATTTGTTTGTTCTTATGCTTCTGTATTCTGTCCTGAAGGCTAACCACATATCATATATATTTAAAAGAACAGCAGTGTGTAACTGGTATAGATCTTAAGGTTTCTTTCCCAAAACATTATGATATTCCTGCTGAGAATGTGAAGATAAAGGCTTTAATCCCTGGGAACAAAAGGGTGTGAGTAATCCCATTTCATTGCATGACCTGGAATCTCCACCCATATAAATACATCAAAGAGTAGCTATGATTTCACTCTTTGACACCCATGGGTTGAGGTTCTCAGCCTGGGAAGCAAACAGCTCCTGTGGTTGGGCTGGACAGTGCCCACAAGGCTGGGTAGCATGGATGTGTTCACCATTCTTTGATCTTCATGCTGGACCAAAATTATTCACATCTCCCCACTGTTGTTGAAAACTTATCCAAGCACTCAAGGCAATTATTGTTAAATGTATGTATGCTTTGGGCCAAGTCCACGAGTCCTGACTCATGACTGACTCAGCCCTTACTTAAGCAAAATTCCACTTGATTTTATTGCCAGTGGAGGCAGGACTTTGCGACAGCCCCCTGCCAATGGGAGCCGGCAGCAGGAGCTCCTGGAGCTGGTGTTGGCCCTCTACAGCTCCCACTCAATCCCAGCACACTGAGACCCACTGCACCTCTCTGAATCTTGTGATGCTGGAAAAAGAGCCACCCTGCTCAGCTGCACTTCTCAAGTCACCACATAGGTGATGGGGAACAATGCTGGTCCAGTGCTGTGCTGGCCAGTAGCTCTTGGAAGTAATCCTACCAACTGGAAGGAACTTGTGTGAGCCATGTTAATCAGCAGATCAGACTAAATGGTCATGATGGTCTGACCATCTGGTTGCAAACTATTGCACTACAGATTGACTGCAACTTATCAGAATATTTGAATTTTGTTATAAATTAATTTCACGCAGCCAGCTCACCACTGTGTGTTAGATGCCAGGATGGTTCAGGTGGGGAAGGAAACTGGCTGATGTGAGTTCTGGGAAAAGCAGCTTAAAATATGCAGACAGCTCTGTGTGATATAAGGCTAACTGGTGCTAAGTGAGCTTTGTGGGAGCTGAGCTGCTCTCTGTGCTGTGTTTCCCAGCGCTTCTCATTCTGGGAAGGGTAATGCCTTGGTACAGTGCTGGACCTGACCTGGCTCCCTGCACTCATGACTGCAGGAGTCAGCTCAGGTCTCACCAGCCTTATTAGCTCTGGCTCAGCGCCACCGATTCCTATTCAGGCTGGCTCCATGCAACATGCTTGGATGTCTGCACGATGCTCGTCCCAGCATGGGAGTGGTGTCCTGGTGTCAGGAATGCAGGACGGAGACGCTCCGGCTGCCTGCTGGGAGCAGCACGGTCACACAGTGCTGTTCTGCCTGGAGGCAGCCCAAGCATCTGTCCTGGCATGGCTGGTCCAGAAACCACCCAAAGGAGGCTGAGATTGATAAAATACTAAGATACGGTTGGGAAGTGTCCCTGCTGCCTGCCACTCTCCACAGAGCCTATTAAAAACCAACCATTTTCTGCCTAGTGAGCATGACTGCCAGTATGTGGCTGAAGCAGCTGAAAAACTTAATGGAAATGTTATTTATTTACGTGTTATTTAGGCTTATGCCGTTGTGTTCTGCAAGGCTGCACCTTGACAAACAGCCTGATCAATTTTATTTCTAGCTACTGCTGGAAAGAACAGAGCTGCTATGTGTATTACTGTCATTTAAGTTTGATTTAAGTTTGATTAGTATCATTTAAGTTTGATTTTTGGCCTCCTCATAAGAGGAAGCATTTGTAGGTTTGGGCTTGGTGTGTTGGTCTGTCCAATGCTGCTGCACCTCGCGTTGCCCTTAACCATTTATTTCATCAAAGTAAACAGGTTTGAGCTCCAGTTTGAGGAACTGACTGTTCTGCCTTTTGTAATGCTGTGTTAATAGGCTTTGAAGAGATACATTTTCTGCCAACGTAAACATTTTCTTGAACGTAACAGAAATGAGTCCTTGCTTGCATTACGTTTGCTGTGCACATTTTGAAGGCTATAAAATAATCATAAGTAAATGGCCTCATCAGAATCTCCCTTAAACTACTCCACACAGTTCCGACTGTGACTGCCACAATACCTGCCTTATCATACAGACCAGCCATGGTGTTAAGTCAGCTCTTAGGTCTTTTTGGGCCACCTAAGGTAGCAAATGCATTCAAATCTAGATGAGTCCATGAAAAAATGTAAATATCTTGTCTGTAGTATGTTAACATCAAATACAATTTTGGCACCGTAGCTGTGAAAAGATACAGAAATCAGTAAGACCCCAAGATCTAAGTCAAGTCTGGGGAAAGATGGAGAGTAAGGAAATCCTCCAGTGTTACCTTTTTTGTTTTCACATTCCCGTGACTTGAATTCAAATCTGCCCCACTCTGAAGAGCCTGGAAACAAGATCTTCAGGTCTTTCCTAGCTGTAATGAGAACACACCCATACAGAGTACATGAGGAGAATTAAAGGAAGGAGATTTGCAAAACCTCTTAAAACAGCAAGCTTCTTAATTTTCCTTTAGAATTCAAAGGAGCCGTCAGCCAAAAATATGTAAGGACTGGAGCAGCTAAGCCCCAGCAGAGTGCATGGTTTGCTCAGGCTTATCTGAATCTTGTCCTGTAAAAGCGTGAATTATTGACTCTCCCCTCTTCTCTGCTTTACAGTCCTCAGGTACCTGGAGGGCATCCCAGAAAAACAGGAGGTTGCGCCAGCCCTGTCGGATGCTGGTGTTTTCTGAGTGCTCTCTGGATCTGACTGGCTGAGCCCAAGTTTGAATATTTAAAGATTTCCAAAACTGCTGTTTAGCACCCCAAAAAGAAAAACAGCTCAGCAGCAGAGTTCCCCCAAACCAAGACGTTGGCAGGGGAGTGGCAGCCATCACCTCTGCTGTGCCAGGAGCAAAGACACACTGTTATCCCAGCCTGGGAGTTTCCAGAAGCTGGTTTTGCTGTGGGGGAAATTTGTTCTGTGTGCAGAGTGAAGGAGCGAGGCTGATGGGATAGTGGAGCTGAATAATGCAGAGCCCTTTACCACTCCAGTTGCATAGGAATGATTCCCACATCCTGAAGGCAAAGCAGAGAGAATCAGCTTTGAAGAGCCACTGCAGCAGTATTGCAGCAAATTAGAAATAATATTGCTACTTATAGAAGAGTTTTGGTGAGATGCTTTTCTTTTCAAGCTGATCATCTGGCTATTGGTTGTCTTATATCTGTCTGGCAGAATATCCTGAGCTTTCCCCCACTTGGAGTTGCTGCCATGGCTGCAGCATCTCTGCTCAACCCCAGCAGGGTCTGACCAGGCTGTGCTGTACCCTTCACTCCTTCCCACTGCCCACACAGGACATGGGAATGCCACAAAACTGGTCCCAAAGGATTTGCTACATCTTTGACTTGCCGTGCTTCTCACAGGGTCCTTTGCTCTCCAGCCTGCACCATTTTCTTCTTTGTGTAGGACAGAGTTTAACACCCTCTCCTTGTAAAACCTTGAATTAAAAAACAGAGTGTCTTAAAAGGCTTAGGTGGGATTAAGAAGCACAAACCTCTTATGCATAGAGCTAATACTAAGTAAGCTTTTCTAAATGATCAGTTAAGTGATGTATTAACATGAGAGCTCTCCTATCACTCTCATCTGTGCTGGCTTCTTTGAAGAGATATTATAGAATTTGGTTGTATTGACTTCCACTAGGACCTGAGACTTTAATGCCTTTTTGGTCTGATGTTCCAGACATGATTTCTAAAAACATTTACCTCCCTTTCAAGCCAAAACCAGTGCTGGGGTAGGCAGGTGTAGTTTCAGTTGCTTCAGCAGATCTGTGCCAAACTACAGCGACTGCAAATCTGGAGGTGGCATTTGTCAGCAGGGCAGGGAGGAGACCTTGACTCGTTCCAGCATTGACACTGACCTTCTGTGGGGCTTTACCAGCAGCTGTGCTCTCCCACCAAGCACAACTCGTGGCACTTAGAAAATAAAACCTCTGGATAAAGTCTTTATTATTTTATGCAGATATTAGACTAAGAGGTTACAGTTGTGCTACTTATGTCAAGCAGTGGTGGCCTGTAATGTCTCTTGCATTGCATAATTCAATATGAACAAAGCTTTTCTGTCCCATGCAGAGGAGACCCAGAGAGGAGGGGAAGCCACTTCTACCTTTGTGCTGCTTTGCCATGCATTGATGTGCTTCCACTTAGGAGATGTTAGCAGAAGTGCATTGCAATGTGGACCATGGGTATCTGGAGCTGCATGGAGCAGCTTCTTTTCCTGCACATGCAGGTTCTCGTTACACCTTTTGAGATTCACAAGAAAGGAGAAGCTGATAGAATATTTTTTGATCTGGAAAATGAAATCTGACATAACCAGTAGTTACGTTTTTCTTATTCCCTGGTAGTTTGCCTAAAGGCTGCTTTTAAATAATTCTTGCTTTTCACCTCCTGAGAAATAATCTGTTTGCCTGTGAATTAATTAGGCAGCGTTATGAAAACCCTCCAGAGCCTTTGAAAGCTGCTGATCTAACTCTTTAAAGTACATAGTGGACCTGATTCTTAGGCCAGCTAGTGGGAATTCTGCTTTTAACTTTGGCAGGAACAGGAACAAGCATTTTATGTGCGATGGTACTAAAACAACAGTGTACCTGGTAAGTGGTAATAGATGCTGCCCTTTCTATCTGCTTTTCTGGCATCTGTTGCTCTTGCTTCTTCAGTCTCGTGGTATTAGGAGAGTGTGTCCTTTCCTATTTCATCTTCCTTTGTACAGCTCAGTGTGCATCTCTGCTGTTTGTTGAGCAGGTGTGTGCAGGGATTTGGGTGCTCTCTGCATTGGGTGGTTGATGGGCAGGAGCAGGGCTGCTGTGCAAGGCCAGGGAAATCAAAGGAGCTCTGCTGGGGGCAGCAGTTGTTCCTGGCTTGGCAGTGAGGTGTCAGCTACTCTGGCACTTGCTAACTTAAGTCAGCATCTACCTTTAAAATACTTTTTAACGACATCTTAGTTTTTGTTAATCTAGAAGATGAAAATTAATTCTAGGCTCATTTATGCGAAAATGATTTTTTGGAATAACAGCTGTTCATTCATTGGATGGGAAATGTCAGTACATGTCTGTTTATAGGGTGATTTAAATTCCTTTATTTGATGAAATAGAAGTGGGTAGAAGAACTAGAAGAGTTTCCAGGCTTGTAAGTTTTTCAGGAAGCTGGGCTTTATGGCCTGGATGTTCTCTATCTGTTCTACGTCTCTTTGTTCTCACATTCCTGACTTCACCTGTTGCCGGTGGCATTATCACCAATACAAGTCAGGACAAGGATTAGATCAAAAGATGCGTGAAGAACCAAAAGATGGCTCTGAGTGAGATTTGGAGCTCAGATTAGGAGATCTAAACACCTGCGTGTCTTCCAGGTTTGTGTACAGCTAGCATTATACTGAAGGGTTCTCCCAGAGAGCTCTGGGGGTGTTTGTGGTCAGTGCTTTTCTGAGTGACACAGCCTAGAAATGGATGAATTTTGCCATGTGGACCAGAGAAGAAAGACTCATTTTAGGAGTTCTGTCAAACCTCATCACTCTGCTTTTTTTTTTCTGCTAGCTCTTGGAAAATCAAAACCCTGTGATTGACACCTTTGTTGTTTAAAACTTGAACTTCTTACACAGGTGTGTCGTACCCTCTCCCTCTGTGCTCCGTGACTTTGGGGTGTAGCTGTGCCTTTCACCAGCTCTCCCAGCTCAGCACACCGGCCTGTGTTTGCTCAGCTGCTGCACTGCTCTGCCACTGCTGCCTGGGGAAGGGAAGGCAGAGTCAGTCACGAGAAAGCCCAGATTGTGAGGAATGTTTTATAGTTCTCAGCCTGATGAGCTCCAGCTCTCACTTGAAAATTAAGAGATGTGACGCCTTCTCTGTAAAGCTGATGGGAATCTGGAAGGTTCCTGGAGGGTTCGGTGATGTGGGAGGTGTGGGCTCAGGAGATAACTCCAAAACCAAGTCAGCTCATCTCCAGCAGAAATCTGTATAGAAAGGAATGAAAAGCTGAAGGCCCACAGAGCTGTTCTCTGGCATGTCCTTCTGTCAGCTGCTGTCAGAAATGTTTGTCGTTTGCTAATACATGTTTTATACTCTGTATTTTTGCTAGCATGAATAACTTTCTAAGACAGAGAGGTCAGTTACTTCTGTTCCTGGCATCAGCTTGGTCTTCCATGTCAGTCCGCCCTGGGAGGTTTAGAAGTCAGTGTGCTCTCCCTGCTCTCTATCAAGCCTGAATTTTCAGTTGGGGAAAAAAACCCCACTACATTTCTGTGGGCAAAGTCCAAAGACTTACAGCTTTATTTACAGTTTAGTGACCATCTACAGACATGCAGCTCATCACTAGCAGTGCCTTGGGCACGTTTCCACTTCCTAACTTAGTGAGGCTCTTTACAGTGTTATCAGCAGAAGAAATAAGAGTGGGGTGGAGCTACCATTCAGGTCAATGGCAAAACTCTCATGGACATCAGTGGACCAGCATTTTACTCAGTAATTCATGCAAGCAGCTCAAAGCACATTAGTGCATGGGCAGCTTTGTGGGCTCTGGCAATACCTGAGGTAGCTTCCCTGTGCTGATAAAATGCAGTTCAGTCTTTGCCACTTCTATTGCTATTTTCTGTCTTTAGACCTCTGCTTTCTCCATGGCTCTTGGACATTATTTTGCTTCCTTCTTGCTCTGGGTCTGAAGGATGTCTGTGGACTTTCCCATGGCTACAAAAGAGGGCTGGAATTTGAATTCACAGATTGGGTCAGAGTTGAAAGCTATAAGCCAGCACTTGTTCTGAGCCAAGCAGGTCACTGAGAATTAACAAATTATACAGTTAGCACAAGAAATAGAAGGATCCTTCTGTTCCCTCCACACAACAGCTTTCTTTGCCCTCCACCCAGTTAAGTTGTGAAATTCTGGGCAGATTGTATGTACATACGCCCACCGTGCCTGCTATATAAAGATATACACATGCACATACGTAACACCCTGCATGAGCATGTACCTCACATGGTACACAGGTTTGGTAATATTTCCAGCAATTAATCTCCCTGTTTCTGAGTTTGTACAGATTTCTGTCTAATCTCCAGGAAGATTATTTCTTTCTCTATCTTGAGTGCCAGTGATATGCAAAGGCCAAATTGCATTGCGCACTGCCCTTTGGGAACAGACTCCTGCTTAAAAGCCTTCCAGATCTTGGCTATCACAGGAGACTATATTTGGAAGGATGGGAAAGCAACATGAGAGGCACATGGAGCAAAAGCTATGAGCATCAGCAGTTTACTACAAGTAAACAGTTTCACTTCTCTGGCTGTTGTATTCACTGGTCTTGTAAACAGGATCTGACTACAGTAAGATAACAAAGCAGGAGGCCTTAACCTGTCTTCTTCTGTCACAGTTTTGTTACAAACTGCCAATAGGCTCGTGTCAGCCATTCTGTTTCATCCCACTGTGATCAGGAGGAGGAGAAAAGTCATCAGTCTCACTTTTTGAGCTTGCAGGGATGTACAAAAGGAGGACTTAGCTATCTGGGATCAGGAGTGTAACAAATCACTCCGCTCCTGTCCTCTGTATTTTGGAGAACAGGACCTTTCTGTCTGTGTTTGGTTATTCTGGTCATTGAGAGGCAGACAGCTCTGGCTGTGGTTTCTCTAGTCCTGCTCAGAAGAGAGCTGTGTGATCTGGAAATTGATGGTGCAGTCTTGTCCGATAGCTTCTTCTTTCCCTGAATAATCGTGGACGTTTCCACTTCTCCACTCATCCCTCCAAACACCTTGCAGTCATAAATCGCAATGCTAGAGCGAATGGAGTCATGCTTAGGGAATGATCTCCCCCCTAAAGGTGAATCCTGATACCTGACGTGTGAGAAGACCAGGCACATGTTAAAAATTCCTTGCTAATTTAGGTTGCTAGTTCATCAAAAACATCCTCCCAAACATGCACAGGATGTATTAAGTTATGGTGTAGTAAGCGATCAGCTTGTCATACTGACATTTCTGCTCCTTGCCTGGACTTCATTATCTTTCTCAAGAAATCAGATCTGCTAATATCACCCAGCCATAAATTTGTGTAACTGGAAACCTCTCCCCAGGCAGACAAACATATGAGGACAACTGAGCATTGCTGTTCTCTGAAGGCTGATATATAAATACATACTGGACAGACTGACACCATCTCTTCCCTGTCTCAGGTCCAATGAAGTCTTAACTTCCAAATCTCTCTCTCTTTTTTTTTCCCCTTCTGTTTGAGAGCACGGGCACATTGTGAGTTATGAATTGGATTATCTTTTGGGCTATGAGATGAGGAGATTTAATTATGTTACCTTGCCACTTATAGTTCTACTTGGATGAACTCGGAGATGTTCATCCAGCAGCAGGGGAGGTTCCAGCTGTTGCTTTGGTGACTTACAGACCAGAAATGAGAAGTACTTAGAAGTGAAATTTCCCATGTGTTGAATCACCCAAGCAGGTAGATGCCACTGATGGTAAAGCCTTTCCTGTTCCTTAAGTTGTCTGCTCGAGTTCCCGAGGGCTCTGAGCAGCACAATAGCTCTGAATCTATGTGTGGTGTCAGTAGGGATGTAAAGCAGAGTTATTCCTTGCAGTGTGTGGCTGGAAGCTGCTGAGGATGAGGAGGGAGCATCCAGGCTGACGTCCTGCTGATGTCTTGCAGTTGATGAAATGCATAGCAGAGATTCTCATTGTGCAAGGATTTGCCATAGTCCCTATTGTTATCTTTAAAATGCAGTGCTGTGGGGAATCATTTACCAGATACCAGATGCTCTTGGACTTTCTTAGAAGGCAAATTTTGGGGCCTGGTTTCAAAATGCTGAGGTGAATTTTGATGTTTGCTATAACTGTTATGAAGGAAAATCTGTATAAATCACCTCCTGTGTTTTGCAGTGATCATGGCAGTCCGTATTCTGTTGTATCTGGTTTCATACTGAAGCATTATCTCACACGATCATCTTTTATTTGCAATCATGGCTCATTAAGGTGGTGATTTGATAAGGAAGGTTATTGTCTTTACCTTGAGGGATCTCTCCTGGGCTGATATATTGGCACTGCAGACAGAGTAGTGGATACTCTCCTGTTCTCAGTGAGTGCTGCAGCACGTCCCATGCTGTGATGGATGGGTGCCCACCTCGTGCACAGCCTAACAGCCTCAGCACCATGTGTGTGCTTGGCAGGGACTTCGAGGGAATATCCTGGGAAAAGGCTTGGACAAGAAGAAAGGTTGGAAGGGCTTCTGAAAAGCCTTGTTGTGACAGTGTCCCCTGCCTCCTTGCAGGCACTGGTGGGAGCTCCTAAGAGGGAGAGCAACTGGGTGAGGCTGCAGAGGTCTGTGTGGTCATCCTGGATAAGTTTTCCTTTGGGAGAAGTCAGGACTATACATGCAGAGCTGAGAGGGGTTATTTCAGCCTAGCAGCAAGGCAGGGGTTTGGCTGAAGGGACCCAGGAGATGGAAGTGTCCCTTCCCATCAGCACAGGTTTGGTGCATCCCCAGAGAAACAAGGCAAGTGTTGGGGATATCTCAGAGCAATGGCAGTGCTGCTCAGCAGGGCTGTCCTGGGAGCACTGCAGGGCAAGTACCTGCATGGGAGCTCCTGTCCCATCATGTTCTCTGCCTGCTTGAGTAACCTGCCTATAATCCTGCCCAGCACTCTGAACAGTGTTTTCCACGCAAGTCTGGCTTGGAGATTAATTAGTAGCATACAGCGTGTGTTATACATTGCCGGTAAAAGTATTTTTGGAGTCTGATAAAGAGCTATTTGTGTGTGGAGGCAGCAGAAGCCGTCCCCATGAGCTCAGGGCCATTACAGGGTGTGCAGCATGACTGCTGCAGGAGGGCAGGAATGCAGCAGTGCAGCCCCTTCCTGAGATCCCCCGTGAAGCAAAGTGATGGCAATGCACCGCCTGCTCCTCCCTGGTGATAGAAAGACAGGATAAATAATTACCAATTATCTAAGTCTCAATGTGACTGCTAAATAATTTTCAGTTCAACATTATGTAAATTTAAAGTGATTTTTTTATTTTAATTTTTCTTTTTACTGGTCACGCATAATAGAATACCTATGGTGGTTAATTTTTCACCCTTAGAGTTTAATTAAGAGCATTCAGGATGTTTGGGCTGATACATCCTATAATCACAGCCCAAGATGCTGGGAAAATCACTGCCTGCCTTTTAGATCCAATGGTGATGCTTTGGGGGAGGGAGCCTTACTCACAGGTACTCACCCAAGCTGTCCTCATCAGGAAGGCTCTTTGGTCCTGGGAACATCGAAGTGATATATACTGGTTATTAACATATGCAATTAAATGTGAGCTTTTCTGTGTTTAAAACTAAGGAATAATGTCACTCATTCTCAGTATTCCTGTATAAGTTGTCAGTGTAACAGTACGGTTCTTGGAATAAATGGCCTTGGTTTGTGTTAGCCTATTCCACCTTAAGAGAAAGTGAGTAAACTGCCCAAAGGTATAAAGTAAATAGTATCAAGTCACATTTTATTCCAGAATAAATATGTCCAGGTGTGGCATTTTACAGGAGTAGCTGTTGTGCGTGAGTGCACAACCTGTCTGTTGGAATCACCCCTCAGGCTTGGACACGCCTGTACTTCCCAGCATCAGCAGGAGCGCAATGAGGGCACCACAGGGCACTGGTGACTATGATTATTAGAGTTGCAGCTTCTACAGAGGCATCAGAACTCCTCCAGAGCCCCTTGAGTCCAGCAGCAGGGATTTGCTTTCCAGCTGGTGCGCAGTTTTCATAGTGTGGAGCAGAATTAGCAGCGTGCTGATATCCTGGGAATAAAAATGTTGGCAAAGTGTGTCCTGTAGGGCTGTTCCTGGGATGCAAAGTTTTCCCTTTGGTTTCTCTTAGTGTCTTCCATGTGTCTGGGCTGTGCGCAGCTCCAGCTTTGCCCACAGGTTAGCGCAGGATGTGTCAGTGCATGGGAATGGACCCTGACTCACGGGGAAAGCACATTTGGAAAACGCTGCTGTATTCCTACAAATCCTTATTTTGCTTTTCTCTGAGATTTTTTTTTTTTCCATTTTAGATAAATTAAGAGTTTAGCGATAAAAGCTCGTGCTGAAAGGAAATGGTGCAGGTGGGCCCGATAGAATTTTGCTCTGTATTTGTGGGCAGAAACCCTTTTAGGAGAGTCAGCTGGGTTTGGAGCAGAAAGGAGGTGGGAAGCAGTTTCCCTGATGCCCAGAAGGTCAGAGCAGAAGGGCCATCTTGCTGCTCCTCCACAGCTACTCTTACTGTTCCAGAGTGACAGAAACAGAAGAGGATGCTGCTCTGGAGTGCACATTCCCAAATCCTGCTATTTTAATCCAGAACAAATTGTGGTTTTGTTCCAATTCTGCTGTAATCTGGGGAGGAATTCAGTGACAGTTCTTCTGCTTTAAATTCACACCCTGTGCTAACCCCAGTTAACTGACAATGACAGGCAATTTCAGTTTTTTTCTTTCATTTTCATTGCTGTAAATCCAGAATAACACTGACAAAAATAAGTCAGTAGTTTTCAGTAATAGCTAAAACCAGCGTCATTTCAAAGGAATGACTCTGGATTTTATCGTGTGAACCTGGCCCACAGTGTGTGAGAAGGTCTGAGTTAAGCAGTCTGAATCACCCCTCGACTGCAGCATCTTTGGCAGCACTGCAGCAATGTAATGGGCTGCAGCTCTCACTGTGGTGTCAGGAAGAACTGAGCATCACGGGAATGATTAGCATCTAATGTAGCAGCTGGAGCAGGATCTTGGTGGGTTCTTGCACTAAGGAATTGCTTCTGGAGGCTGGGAAGGTTGGTGCTGCTCAGTGTGCTGTGTGAAATGCAGGGATATAAGCATACGCTCAGGCATCTTGCTTAAACGTGGGTACTGCAAATGACTTTAGGCATACCCTGATTTTTTCTCAAAACTGAGAAACAGTTTAATCCTCCTTGGAAATCCATCAGAAGTTTGTGGTTTGTGCTGGAGAAAATGGCCAGCTGCCAGGTGGATCTCTTCTGCAAGAATGTGACTTTCTCGGCTCTGTTCTTGGTGTCTGATTCCTGTGTTGTGTGTGTTTGGATGTCAGTGCGTAATGGAGCGTGGGGTCCTTCGAGCCAGAGCAGCTGTGAGCAGTGCTCCCATCCCCAGCCATCACCCCGGCAGCACAACAAAACCTGGCAGACTGGGCTTTAACATCCCAGCCCTGTAGCTCGGTAGAATAGCGGCTGATAGAGATGGTTGAGCTACAGGAAGAAGGAATTTGGTGTTCTCCTGTTAGGATGAGGTCTCTGCTGTAGCTCCATAACCTATAGTGTTCCCAGGGTTAGAGTGGCTTGAGCTGCATTCCATGCTGCACAGCCGCCTCCCGTTCAGGCCCTATGCTTCCCCACAGCTCAGACCCCACCAGCTCTGCCTTTCCCTGGCGTTTGGCTCTTCCCCAAGGAAAGTTCTTGGTTTCAACACTTCTGATTTTGAAATCCTCGATACAGATTGTGGCTTTGATGCTTGCTGATTTATTGCTCTCTGAAGCACCACGTTGATTCCTGCATCCTTCTCGCAGGGCCACCTCCTCTCCCATGCAGGTAATGCACAGCAGGACAGAGGAGGGACAGAGCTGTGAGTTCTCTCTGGTAGCACACCCTCCACAGCCTGTTTGCAGGCAACAGCTTCGGAGATTTTAATTCCTATTGTTGACTTTCCGGTCCCTTTCTTCAGCTTTTAAAATTTTCCCTTTATTGTTTTAGCCTGTCTGCAAATATATTTGTTTTTCTTCCAAAAAGCCTTCACTTGCTCAATTAGCAAGAGAGCTCTTTGTAGAGCGCTGTAGCTCTGTCTTGGCATCACTAAGTGCTCCTGGAGCGCTGACTCCTCCCCAGAGAGGATTTACCCCTGCAATCCTTGAGCTGGGTATTGCTGTGCGCCTGCTGCAATATTGCTCTGCAGTGTCTTGCAGAAAAGGAGCTTTTGTGGCAGAGAGGTTTAAGTGTGTTGCCACAGATCAGGGCAATCCATACAGTTTCAGGATAAGATCTTAACTGCAATTTTGCTCCCTGCCCTATTGGGTCAATAGAGCGTTTTCCCCACACATGGGCTCTTTCACCATCCAGATTTTTTATTGGCTTTTGTCTTGCTTAATGGCGTTGCCGCTTTGTTTAGAGCAGAGGTTATGAGGATACAAGTCGGACCTCTCGCACGCTGGGAATCGGGGGTGGCTGCCGCCTGTTGTAACCCCGGCAAACCCTGGGTGCTTTGTGTGCCAACAGCAGCGCTGAGCCCGGTCCGGGCAGGCAGCAGCCAGCGGAACCCGGGCACAGCCCGCAGAGCTGCGCTGCGAGACATCCCTGCCTGCCCTGTGCCGGCACCGGGCGCCCGAGGCTGCGCTCCCTGCAGGCGGCTTCCACCCATTGCCTCCTTCCCCCGAGGAACCGGGCAGCGAACGTTGCTCGAGAGGCTGCAGAGATCTCTGCCATTAAATCTGCGTTCAGTCTTTGCGTGGACACAGGATAAAGGTTTTTTCCTCTCGGGGATTGTGGCATTTTGTGATGCTATTTTCCCTGTTTTCACAGTCTGTTTCAGCTGTACGTTTTCCTTTACCAGATGAGGGCTAAAGCCTTGAGGAGAACTTTGCAGTGCTGTTTACAGAGTCTATTCATAGAGTTCAGGGGCTGGTTTCAGCAAGTCATTCCCAAACAGTTCTCCACTGTATATTGGCTCTTAGTGGTTCCTCACCCACTCTTTGTGCTACAGAGTGAGCCTGGGCTGGGATGGCAAACTCAGAGCATCCCAAGCTCATTAGCCACTATGTGTGACTGAACAGTGCGACTCTGTGAGTGCCCTGAGAACAGGTAAATATTAGGACAGCTTCCGGAGCCCTGCAGCCTGGCTGACCTGCCTTGGCATGAAGGTTGGGCAGGATTCACTTTGCTTTTTCAAGGCAGAAATGGCATTGGAAGCTGCTGCGCGCATCTCTTTCCTAGGGCCCATCTCCCGCAAGATCCCATGGGCTCCTTTGGAGCCTCTGCCCCATGTGGGTGGGAAAGCTCATGGGCTTGTTCCTGGCACAGGGCTGACATTTGCCCTTGCTGGAGCTGGGAGCTGTAGGAGCTGGTTATTTGCTTTGTGTGATTGATCACATCTCTATGGCACATAGCACTGTGCTGCAAAATGGCCCTTTCATGTGTCACACTGACTCACAGGGTGACCTGATGTAAATGTAAGGGTGTATTTAACAACTGAAATTTACAGAGAGCTGTGTCACTTTTCTCTTCTTGGAGCAAAGGGCCCTTGGCAGCTGATGGGATGGGGCACAGTGCCCTGCAAGGCTCATGGGGACCCTCCTGGTGGCTGTGGGAGCTGTGCCATTAGCTGCTGGAGCAATCCTCGCTTGTCCCATTCCTCACCCTTCAAAATCTGGGTGACTTAGTGCTAGGAGCTGGGCATCTAAAATGGATCCAACCCTGCAGCTCCCTTTCCCCACCTGCCTTTTTCTATTTTGTTTTTATACGAGGTTTGCCTTTTATTTCCTACAGCATCCAGCACGAAGTGAGGTCTTTGCAATCCCACTAAAGTCATTAGGCACTTGCTAAGCATTAACACTGGGACTGTGGAATGGAGAAACCCAAGTGGCTGGCATGGCTGCAGCTGCAGAAATGGAGGTACTGGAGGGTGGGCTTTATCCCATCAACACCTCCCTATCACTGCTGAAGCGATGCTACCCTTACACGTCAACACTGAAACATATCACTGCTACACATAACCCATTTACTGGCAACAAACGCCACAGTGAAAGATGCCCTTTAATTAATGCACTTCATAACAAATCATCTGAAAATGGATCTGTGCTTGGGGCCAGGCACTCCTAGATGTGCTGCGGGGCTGCCTGTGTGAGTGGGGCTCCTTTTGTGCATCATTTACAGGGTTGGATCCTGAGCCTTTGTCTCAGGCTGACAGAAGTTGGTTTCTGGATGTGCAGTCTCAGACTGTATATCAGATGCGAAGAAACCGGTGCCTCACACACCAAAGCTGTTTCTGAGAAGATCTGAGCTGCAGAATTATGCTGGCTGGGCTTGAATGTGAGCTGACACACTATTGCATGATTCCCATGATCCCAGCATGGGAATGTCCGAGAACTGCAGGCTGACAGTGATGAGCGGGTGAGGTGCACCTGAGCTCCTTTACCATCATGAAAGGGAGAAGGGGAAAATGATCTTGTGCTCAAATCGTGGTGTTAAAATGAATTCACGACTGTCTCAGGAAACAGCCTTGCCTGGAGTGGTGAGTGATGTGCTTTGCTCTGCACAGGATTTAGTGCTTCTCTTTGCACCAGTGAAATCTGGCTGCACGCACCTCGGGCAGAGCCAAGGCACAGTACTTGGCACCCACATTTGTCAGTGCTGCTACCCTGAGTCCTGCCTGGGGCTGGGCTGAAGAAAACAGATGATCCATCATCTCCTGCTTGTTTGTCCAGCTCTGCTGACTGCAGTGAAATGCTTTTGTTTTGCCAGAGAAGCCCGAGTGTTTCATGCACAGGCCAATCCCACGACCCCTGAGGATGTCGGCACCGATGGGAACTCATCGCAGCCCTCCCCAGCTGCCGTCCCTGCAGGAGTGCTCCCTGTGCACCTCGGAGGGTACGTTGCCCCTTTCTGTTCTTTAACAAACTGAGAACTCTGCTGTACATACATGGTAACTCCATGTGACTCTTGTATATAAAACAACACAAAATCTTCTTGTGCAGCTCCTATCCCATGGTGAGTCCCAGCCATGCAGAATGCCTCACTGAGCACTCCCTGCTATTAGGGCAGTGCCGTTCCTTTAAGCAAGTGCAGGTGTGACATTGCCTATGAGAAATGGACCAGCTCATGGATCCACAGGCTGTGAGTTGCCATTGAGGACTGGGAGTACCACAAGAGCAGGGCGAGCAGCTAATTTCAGTGTAAGAGTTATGCAGAAAAACTGGGGAAAAGCAGTGTTAGTTTGAGATTGATCAGAACCACCCTTAAATCAGTGTTTTCTGGCAGAAAAAAAGGTCCCAAACCCTCAAACCGTGCTATAGTAAATCATATTTCAGTTTGAAGCATGATTTCATGTTGTTTTGAAATGCTCTTTTAGTTTTCAGCCTTTTTTATTCGAAAAGTCATAATAAAGTTTCATTCTGACACAGAAAATCGAAATGTTTTGTTTTGCAAATGTCAGAGCAAAATAGCTCAACCTCTTGGTAATTTCCCCTTTTTTTTCTAAACCAGAGCCAATGCTGTAAATCCCATCCTGGTGGTCTGTTGTCACACCTTGCCCTTGGGATGAGGGTCTGTGAGAGGATGCTGGAGCCCTGATCCTGACCCAGTGGAAACTGCATTGCAGGGCATGCTGAACCACGACAACTTGGGCTAGAAGGGCTCTTCAGGACTCTGTTTGGAGACACTTGCAAGGTAAGGGCAGGATGCAGAGGGCTCTGAAAGCAGTGGGTGGGTGTGCACTGCCCTCAGCCTGGTCAGGGTGAACATGTGTGTGAGCAAGTGAGGCACTGACCGTCTGCTTGTGTATTTTGCCAGTAATAAGTTATGACCATATTTCAAAATGCCTTTCAGAAGAGCTGGGAGGAACTTGTTTCTCAGCTCGAGGGAGCAGTTTGGTTTGGTAGCAGAAAGCCTGTCATGCAGTCAGCCAGAAAGTTGGAATTTCCAAAGGGAAGTATAGAGAAGGAGCTGTACACATTGGAGTCTGTCACAGCACTGCTTATTTGTCTGCATCTCAGTGGTGAGGGTTAACGGGGATGAGGATGTGTCAGCCCTATGCCAGGTACCAGATTTCAGCCTACAGCAGCACCAGCTTTGGCAGCTTTACCACAAATTTTGTTACAGTTGTTCTTGAAAGCTCTGGTTCCTCAAAGCCTGTAATTATGTGCAAGTTTCAGCGTTCTTTAAAACTGAAGGTAAATTGTCAACTGTTTGATTGTATAGAATAGCCTGAAAACAACCAAGAAGTTCTGAAAGGAAAAGAGGCAAGTTGAGGAAACCTGAAATTACTTCCCTTTGAATTCTCAAGACTTGTAAGGCAAACTCGTGATTTTGTGGCCCAGAACAGGCCTGTTAAATGTTTGGTATTGGCAATGCTGTGTTTATTTTCCATGCTTGGATTTCTGCACGGCTTTATACACTTCATGAAAAATACAGTATTTTGTTTTATTTTTAAAAGGAAGCAGATAGCTTTGCTGGATGATCTCCAAACCAGACTGTAACATACAATAACGATTCTATAGTGCACTGTAGCAGACTACAAAAGGATAAGATGTTACTTTACCAGCACAAAAATCAGGCACGTTACAGGGGAAGAAAATTATGTGATGTATTGCTTGTATTTATGACCAAAAGAAAAGGAAAAAAAATACATACTGTGTGTATATACTGCGTAGAGAAATTACAGAACAAAATTTAATTAGATCTTTATAAATGAAAGCCACATATGCGGATTTATGATATATTCATTTCTCAGCCTTCAGAAGGATGGCTGCCTTTGCTTTGAAAACCAATCATTTGCAGACATCAGGTCTGTAATTCAGGAACTGACACAACCAGAGGTTTGTGGACTTGAGTGTGGCAAATGCCAGTCCCAACATTTCTCTGTTGCAGAGGCAAATGTTGGAATTCCCAGTGGAGGAGGTGAGGAAGCTCACTGCAAAATGTGTCTATAGCAACCTTTTTTCCCAAGGTGTGTAATTATTAAGTTGCTTGTTGTGTTAATTAAGAAGCAACAGTAGTACAACGTGTAGTTACATTTGATTTGTACAGGGTATGTCTGAACGTTCCCCTCCCTAAAGGGAATGTTTCGTGTTCTATTTGCAAAATGTACCATGAGTTGGGACTAAGAGCAACTGGAACACAGGCCTTTCTCATGTGCAGCGGGGATCTCATGACTACATCAGGACTGAGGCAAATATGTATGTTAAAGACTAGGGTGGTGATGCCTTTACTCACACTAATGAAGTGTCAGTCTTCCTGAATCACACTGGTACACCACAGACTTCCACTTCTTTGCGCCACTACTTAGAGGAAGCTACAGACCTGGTTTTCTCTGCTTCCCTAAGCAGCTTTGGATGCTGGTGACTGAATGACTCCTGAGAATAGCAATTCAAGCATGGTTTCTTGATGTGGTTTGAGCTGTGTTATAGTTTTCTGCTGCTGGAAGAGGGAGATTGTGTTCTTCTATCTGCCCCAGCTTCTAACTGTGTGGGTTCTGATGCAAAGCCTTCAGCTTCTGCAAGGACACTGAGCACAGCACAGCACGTGCTTTCCCAATACCACTTCTTCCTTTGTGCACGGTCTCAGATTTGCTTCCAGGTGCCGCAGAGTTCTGTGGGAAATAATGATAGAGGTACCAGCCATCAGCCAACCAGGAATGTTACCTGGAAAGCCTTGTGCAAAGCCCTGGAGGAAGGTGGTGGGAAAGGGTGAGGCTGGGCACCAGACTTTCCTTTTAACATCTCTAAACTGAAACAAGTTCAAAAGAACGTCTGTTCCATTTATAGAAGTAGGGGCTCATCTAGAGAGAAAACAAGAGCTGCTAGAGTTTTTAGCCACATCTAAATGAAGATAAAATTAGATTTCAGACATTAAAGTAGGACCCATAAAGAACTAAGTGCAGCAGGAGTCTGGCTGCAGGGTGCAGTCTGCTGCTGACCAGAGAAGACAGCAACAGCTGATTCTGACTTCAGAGGAAGAAATTCATGGTTGTAACTGGTTTAGCATCTGCCATAGGGAATTATAAAGGACCCCAATGGATCAGTAGTTTAGTTCTGCATCTTGTCCTGAAGACAGGTCTATTTCACCTCTTGCGAGGAGTGATTTGTGTTTCTTACTATGGAGCTTTTGTGTCATGTGGCCTAGAACTCCTAAGCAGAGAAAGGTTGGATGAGGCAGCTCTCCTGGAGCAGGGCTGGCACTACATGATGGCTCCGTCTCTGTGATATTACAAACAGACATCAAGGTGCTTTTCACTAACACATTCTGTCAATGCTGGAGAGCTGTCGTGTGGGGAGCAAACACTGAGTGAAGCAAAGGAAGTATTTACAATTTGCTGCCATGAAAGGAGACAAGATAAATCAATTGGGACTAAATTAGCACAGCCAGAGCGGTCCTCACACCTACTTTGGAAACTCTGTTGAAATCCATGGCCTAGAATTTGCAGGAGGGATTATATGCATTTTAGAGTGAGCTAATGTAAGTGACACCCACTTCTCAAACTGCCTGAAAACGCTGCCAGAATGAGCTGCCAAAGAGCAGGGTTGTAGTCAGTATTTGCTGGCTGTTGTTGGCCTTAGATAAATGCATTGGGAGGGGAATAGTGGAGGAGTCAATCAAAAGATAACACTGAGTAGAGCTCAGTTGCATAACATGACAAGGAGTCAGTTCTAACTAAAGCAGAGCATATGTCTGTGTACGTGGGCATCGTTAGAGGCATGATGGCCCAATGGGAGTCCAGAAAGAGATATCTGAGAGCAGCAGACAGGAACAAGATCTGACGAATGCCTCATGTGATCGGGTTGGTTGTGTTATTGTGCTGCTCTCGGCTGACCTTTTTCATTCAACTGAAATGATATTCCTGGGCTTTTGCTGAACTCTGCAGATTGATGACAGCATCCCACAGATACACCGTGGCCCAAAACAACTTGCTGAAAGTCAGGTTGAGGTGGTGAGACTCGCAGAAATCTGCTTATTGGTGAGGTGAGTGTGGTGTTTTCAGGAAGCTCCCAACGTGTGTGTGCAGTCAATTGGGTTTATTGTAGCACAGAGCAGGCTCAGGTCTCCCCAGGACAAGCACGTACTGTAGGATTGATCCCAGTGTATGTAAATCAAGTATTTCCAAAGTCCAACAGTTGCTATTTACAGGCTGGCTGCTGGGCATCCAAGAATCCTGGGTGGCTGTTCAGAGCTCTCTACTTCTGCCAGGCAGAACTGGTAGGAGAAAAAAAAGTATCCAGGAAAGCCTGCACACATGGCAGCTCTATGCAAAAGAAATACCACTGTTAGCACATTCGTTCCTGGTTCCCTGACACTTTCAGAGCAATTTCAGCAGAATGTCCTGCTTTTCTGGTAGTGACAGCAGCAAAGTGCTGGTAGAACACCCTGGGAGGGGGAAGGAAAGTGTCTGTCTGTCACTGAAGTGCTGTGGGCTTTAGGGAAGCAAGGACTGGATCAGGGCTGGCTGCACAGCAGTGGAGTTTTCAGCTCTGCCCTTTTCCAGAGCTCCCCCAGAACTAGTCTGGTCCTGCACCCATTTGGCAGCTTTCCGTGGAAGAACATGGGCTTCACATGAGAGCAGAAAGGCACCACTTGGTAGCTGAAGAGCAGGGGGTTCTGCCAGTCCTGCTGGGACACTTCAGTTCCCTTCACATTTCTGAAGTGGGAGATGCTATAGAAACACCAGGCATGAATAGCATGGAATATACCATAAAAACCGAGCAATGTAAAACATGTGTAGTCTAAGCAGGAAGAGGATTCTGTGCATGTTCTTTGCAATTGCTTGGGTCTTAAGTATGCATTAAATTGCAGCAACTAAAGGCTATAGAGTACAGACCATAAACTTGAATTCCGTTGCAAAGCCATCAGGGCCGAGATGTGACCGACATTAATAAATACAAGAAGTGATTTTAGGAGGTTCTGTTTTGAGGAGAAGAATTTCAGAATTGCTTTTCAAAGGTCGGCTGCACAGCACTTTCAGAATATGAGGCGCCAGGATTGCTCTTCTCTTTTGAAAACCCCCTGATGTTTCTTGTGCGTGGAGGGAGGGGGGGGGACTTTGTTCCACAATGGGATATTTGGGCACTGTGGTAATGGGAACTAGGCAAAACTCAGAAGGACTTCCATGCTGAATCACAGATTATCTTCTGCAGAGTAGAAAGGCAGATACCAGGTCTTCTTTTTACTTTTGAGAGATTCACAGTAAAAAACTTCTAAAATGATCACAGGGAAAGAAAGGTCCATCCGTCCTTATCTTTTCTGACTTTCCTGCAATAACTGAGAATGGTTTGTGGTCAGGTTGGCTGTGCTGCCTTCGGAGATGTGTGCATGCTGGAAATGGCATTGCCAAGTAGATGCTTGGACACCACCGCAGTGTACCATGTGCCACCCAGGCAGACCTTGTTTGTGCAGAGCAAGGACTAGAAAGCGAAAGATAGGCTTGGAAGGTTACTCCAGAGAAATGCTGGTGGGAAAACTTGCCATGGTCCAGTGCTTATCCTTGGGATGTTCGTTATAATTGGAGTGTTCTGATATGCGAAGTCCCTCTTAACTGTTTTGGGGAACCTTGGGCTTGAATGGGAAGCAAGGATGAGTGCTGCTCAGGTGAAGTCTTTGGGGTTATGCATCAAAATGACTGCTACATTTAACATGGAGCAGATTTTCTCTTTTGCCCTGTGCAGCGTGTTGGCCTTGAGAGAGCAGAAAGGACTATGCAGTGCTTAAATCAGTAGCACCAGGTCATGCAGACCTGGAGTGATGTCAGACCTTCATCAAGGTCAGAAACCTTCAGAAAGGGAGTGGACTTCATTAGGACTAGAAAACGTTTAGTTAGGCAGTTCTGGATACCCAGGGATATTTGCTGGCTTTTCAAACAGATCCAGACCAGTCTGAGGAGCATCAAAACACAAAGATGTGAAGGGCTCGAAGCAGAGCTCACTGTGCCTGGCTGCTGCTGGGTGCACTCAGACGTGGTGCAGCTCCAGCACCCCAAGCCCTCTCCTTGGCACTAAGCGAGGTCACTTCTGCTGCTCACCCGCCTGCATCCCCACATGTTCTTAATGACATGCCTGGTGCCAAATAGGATCTTTTTTCTTAATCTGTGATTAACAAGGTTGTTAAAGTCGTTCTCAGCTCTGCCGAAACCAAACAGAATTTTATATTACATATTGGGCAAAGGCTGTGTTTGAAGTAGTCTTTAATCTTAGCTCCAGTATTAACTCATATGTAAACAGTCACATTTTATCAGCTCAGCTACAGAGTAATTTATTTGTTAGTCTAACTTTAGTATCTTGTAGGTAATTCAGTATGATTTGAAATAGGTTATATAGGAATGAGCAGATCTAATTTTCTACTGGCAGGGCAGGTAGAGGAGTAGAGGCCAAGGCCTGCCGCTGTGTTTTCTGGTAGTGGTGTTTGACATTGCAGTACATTTTTTATTAAGGGTAGCATCCATTTTTACCCTGCTGTGCAATCGGAGTTTTAGGACAGAGCTGCAACTAGTGAGCATTGTGCTGAAAGTTACCATGTCACGGTGGAAGAGATAAGCAATATTTTCCTTTCAACTGCAGGGTGATGTAATCGTGCTGTCCCCATCTCTGTGGCAGATGTTGGAGTTTCAGTGCCCATTTGCTGTCTGTTGGCTCTTTCATGCAGTTGAACCACAGTCTTTTACTGGCCTTGTTTATTTCATGTATGTGAATACAGGTAGGGGCAGCCTACTTTGCTGTAGGACTTGATTTTTCCTATTGGAAAAATTGTTCTATGCTGGAAATTGAAAGAAGTTGCCATGTGAAATGTGAAGAAGTGCAGAATGTGAAACTGTTTCCCTTTGCACAAAGGCATTTCAAGATGATTTCTGAATGGACGTGAATGTAGTTTTATTGCTGCTTGGCACTCACAGCTAAAGTAGGTTACAAGAGAAAAGGGGCTGAAAGATCTTTTGTAAAGTTGAACTCCATCCAGGAGGAATATTTTACAAATCAGGTCTTCCCTCTCCTTACACACCTGGGACTCCCAGGTGATTTTGGTGGGAGCAGCGGATTCTTGACAGCCTCCTGTGAAGGAGTGCAGCTCTGGTTCCCATTCCTGCTCTTGGTGTGACTTTGTAGAGTTTATTTCCAGGCAGTGCGTCCCTTAACTCCCATTTAATAGGCAAGCCTTATTGTGCTGTGGGGGAACTGCACCCATAAGTGCCGATCTTTTGTTTTTCTATTGGGAAATTCAGCCTGAATTAATGACAAAGCAAGCTTAAATTTTCCCCTGTTTTTTTGCCCAGCATCTTGCATGCTTGAGTACTGGTCATACCCAGATCAGTATTAACTCATGCTGGTAACTGAAGTTTCCCCTCAAGGGATCAGAGTTGTGTGATCTAAAGCAGGAATGCCTTAATTTGTGAATAACTGATCTAGTCTGGGACTCTGCACCATTTATAGCAGCTGGCCTGGCCACTTGGTCATGCACATCCAAGTCCTTTACAGGAGCAGCCTTTATAGAAAACATTCCCCTCTGTCCTTTTTTTTCCCCCCTTTTTACCCCAGCTAAAAGTATTTCATTTCTTTCCAGACTTGCATGTCTGTATTTGGGCAAGATCTGTGTTAAAAATGCTCTGAAATCATAACCTATACAGCTCTCAACTTCGTTTGTGTGTTTGGGAAATCTGGACACCAGGACAGGAAAGACCAATATGAAAAGAATAATGAGACTCAATTGACTGTGAAATCCTTCTAGGAACAGGTGTAATTGTGATCGGAAACATTCGCAGGGTATTTTACCAGCAGTTTTAATCCCTGCAGAGGGGAATATTGAGGGGTAGGAGAACAAATGTGAAAGTAACTTCAAAGACTGAGTTAAAAGATGAGGAACACGAACCATTGTGGTACTCCAGGTCAGTGTGTCTGTGGTCCCATGCGACCACATCAGGGTGCTGATGACCCCACTGAGATCGTAAACTGAAGGACAGGAGAAAAATGAAGACCAGGACGCTCAGCTGTGGCAATGGCTGCTGGAGGAGTTGAGGCACTAAGAGAATAGGTGAACAAGGTTGTGTTTCCTCGTGCCTTGTGGAGGGCACAGAGCTTTCCTTTAATGAATGCACAGGAAATGTAAAGCAGGGAAGGGTCTGAGAACTGCGCGAGGAAGTTTGATATGGGTTGAAAGTCCTTCCTGTGCTGAGGGACCGCCTCAGAAGCAAAATGCCATTTACATTCCATTGGAGCCCGGGCTTACACAGTTCCTTGTAAAGACTTCTTTGCTGGGTGAATTTTTCTCACTGCAATTAAGGAAACAAAACTCATTGGTGACTCCAAAGAGGGAAAACGAGAAGCGATAAAGACAAACATGTAGGAAGTGCTACGGAGCGATAAGGAATCTGGAATGGTAAATCAAAGCCTGGAGAGGAAGGATACGAAGGGGGCACAGAAGTATAAATCTTTCTGAGCTGAGCAAGGAGCTGCTGGAGCCCTCAGAGGGATGCGAGTGGAAAGTGGTGAGTGAGTGGGGCTGCTGAGAAGCTGAACGAATTCCTTGAGTTGGGAAGCAGGGGAGAGCAGCTAAAGGTCACATCCTGCAAGGAGGACAGGGAAACTGTTTTTCTGTGTATTTTCTTAGTATGTGGAAGTTTTATGTGTGTAACCCAAGTGGACAGCTGGGAAATTAAAACTATTAAAATTGACAAGTCACCAATTTTAGATTAATTGCAACCTCCAGTTCCTGGAGTTGGTTTCTGGCCTCAGTGTTTGAGAGGTCCCTGGGAGAGTGCTGGTATCTGAGGAGGGAGACACAGAAAGCATTGTCTCCTTATTTAAAAGACGGAGTAAAGCAACAAGAGACACACACACACAAAGATATTTGGCAAGTTGTGGAGCAGATAGAGTAAATATTCCTGAAGGCAAGCACTGGGCAATGTTTCAGAGCCATCTGATTGATGGGGAAGTGGCCCTTGATACCCTGTGGTCTTATTTCTGACGTGTGCATTGAACAGGCTGAAGGAGCACTGGTGGAGCTCAGTGCTCATGCAGCTCCAACCACAGAGCCGTAGCTCTGGAGGGAGTTGTGCAGACTTCCTGCAGATCAGAGCTGGCTGCAGCAGCACCTGAGGCTGCGCAGCTCCCTTGGAGCAACTTGCACACTGGCTTCCAATGAATACAGCAATGCCATTGTGGTTTTTTAAATGCCCTGTGAGCTCAAATGGCAGCAACCTGTAGTGTTTTACATCCACTCCATGCTACTTGTCACCAGCAGTAGCTGAGGCAGATGTTGCCAGCTTTGCCATGCTGTTGCTTCCAGCTGCCCTGACCTGCCATGCTGACACGTAGTCAGGAGCCAGTTCTGTGCTTGAGAGCCTTTGGTAAGGTCAAAACTCTTGTATCATGAGCCCTCAGACACACTTTCTCCAATACACAGCATATGTGGTGAGAGGCTGTGCTCATGGCAGAGGTGAAGGCAGGCCTTTTTCAGGTTATTTTAGTTCAACCAGTGACTTCCAGACTCTCTTTTCTAGTTATGGAGATCCGAATGTTTCACACTGGGGTTCTGAACTCTTTTTCCAAGAAACCATGCTTATTTATTGTCTACTTGCTCATGTAAATTCTTCGGTGCATTTTGCAGACCTTTAGAAAGAGGCTGTGTGCCCAAAGGGACCCCATAGAACCCCCCTTGTTTTAATGAAGCTGTTGGTGCTCATGGCCTTTTCTTGAGCTATGTGACAATGAAGACAAGCAAAGACAGAAGGATGCTGAGCTGCAAGCTCTTCTCACCTTCAAAAAATCAGGAATACTTCTTATTTGGCTGAGAATTTCAATAGAGTTCCCAGGACTGATGTCCCACAAGGCTCCTCCTGTGAGGTGTCACGTTGCCCAGGAGACAGACTGAGCAACTGAGACATTCTGCAAGTTTTTGAAACAGAGATTTATATATAAATGTGTTACGGGAACAAAATACCTCTGCTCATACACATGGTAATTCTTCTGTCTTACTTTGTTTACTATCTTTCTTTCTTTCTTGTTTTCAGAGATTTAAAGGAATTTAATTAAAAAGGCAGTTTAACTACCCTCTTTTTTTTCCAGATAACAAACACTAAAATAAAATGAAGTGAAATACTGGAGAGCCTGCTTTATACCCCTTTTAAAACTCAACACAAAAGCCAAGTGAGATCATCGGGTTTATTAGGCAAGATATTTCCAGTAAAGATGGGGAAGCACTACTGCCACCATACAAGGAACTGCTCAACTCCGTCTGGAAAGTCGCAGCCAGTTCCCATCATCTGTCTTTGGGAAGGAGAAATCCGAAGCAGAACTCAGAAGATGACAGGAACAGTGAGTAGCACAGAAGTGACCATGTGGGATGTTCAATGTGGTGGAGCTGAAGAGAGTGCACTGGTTTCTGTAGATATAGCAGAAGGAAGAACGTAACGTAAGTGACAATAAATCTTTGGATGATAGTGACTATAAACTGGCAGAGAATGCACTTACAGTGGAAATGAGGGTTCTGGGCCTTGGAGCAACCAGGTTCTGCAAGACCTTGCATCAGGAGAGCAGGGCCGGGTCCTGTTGCATAACCCACACACAAAAGGGTTGGCATGTGATGCTGTGAAAACAGTCTGGCTGCAGTGATCATCTCCAGTCCTGTGTGCTCCTAGAATACCAATAATTTCTTCCACTAGCCCTGGTATTCCACAGGCAGCTGTCTGGCTGTGATCTTCCAGAGAGCCAAAGTAAGAATTATTATTTAGATTTTAGCTTAACTACAATATATCATTTAGAAAAAGTCCTGCTGTGCTAAGCTGCATTCAGTAGCATGGCAACATCCAGTGTATATATTTGACTGCACTCTGCTTTGTCTTTTGTTAGCTCCGATGTCAGCAGGTAGTGAGCAGAGTGACCCTGGGACCTGCCAGCGTGGGGCACAGTGTTGGAAGCTGTCTCAGTTTCACATCTTCAGCAAACCTGGTGCTGCTGCGTTCCTCACCAGTGCCCAGCACGCTGCTGTCAATGCATCACACTCAGAATGCACAGATGCTGCTTTGCTCCTGACTTTCTACAGTTTCCCTGTAGCAAACTTCATCTGCTTGAGCTCCTGTGCTCTGTGCTGTGGCTCCCTGCAGCCCCACACCTCCTTCCTTTTCCAAAATGCATTCTGAAGCTTCAGCTGTAGTGATCTGGGTGTACATAACTGGGAGTGCTCACATCACAGGCACTACAGGGGGAAACTGTGGCCCTATGCCCTCCAGTGGAGTTCTCCAGGACACTGTGCCAGAGACTATGGTTTACTCAGTGTGCTATGGAACGGGATCTAGGAGCTGCAATAGCGTTTGCTTAATGGCCAGCAGTGACAGGGTTATAAATCAACAAGGCACCTATTACCTCCAATGGAAATGGTAATCTGGTTTTTCTCCTAGCGGCTTCTGTTGCAATAATCATGTGCTTGCAGCCTCCTCCAGGGTATACAGTGCAATGCACCTCCCTTGCAGCAGTCACATCCCTTTCTTTGGGAGCCTTCCCAGCTCAGTGGAGCACTGAGCACCCCCTCGACTGCTGGGAACTGCAGGTGCTCAGCGCCTGAGCTCAGCCCTTTGGCAGGTTATGTGCAAGTTTGTTCTGCTTATCACCATCAGCTTCAGGGCAGCCTGGAAATGGAGTTGCAGGGAGGGAAGGGATCCATAGGGCTGCTTTCTTCCTGCCTTTTTCTCCACTCAGAGGTATGGAGGGCTGTTGAGCACAGTGGAGCCCCACATTCAGAGCACCCTGTGCAGGAGGCAGCAAGTGGCTGGACAGCAGCGCCCTGGTGTCAGGTGTCTGTTTTAGCCTCTTCCCAGCAAGGTCTCCATCTAAATCAACAGGAGCTCTCTGGACTCCGAACCATGGCAGATGTGTATTTTTAGAAGCCAATCAATCAGTGCTGACTGTTCAAGTTCAGACAAGTCAAACACAGCCCGTAAAGTTACACAGAAGCACAGTGTGTTGTAGAAGGGTTGGTGAGCCTGCTTATTATTTGGCACGCTGCGCCAAATCCGAGAGCTACCAAGGCTGGGTTCTTTTCAGAGAGATATCCATAAGGAGCGCAAGTATAAACAGACAGTGGATTGTAAGACACACTCTTTTTAATTGAAGCAATAAATGACTGTTCGTGCTTCCATAGACGCCCTCTTTCAAGGTGCTGTGTGTTTCCCAAGCTTCAACGCAGTCCCAGGTTCAGGGTTTGTCATCTGGGCCGTCCTGTAGGTGAGGAAACTGAGGCACAGAAGGATGTGGATGCTGCCAAGGAGCTACAGAGACTGAAGTCCCACTGGTCTCCAGGGAAGTGCTGTGCTGGGCAAAGAAAGCAAACACCATGCAGGTATGCTGATTTCCAGAGCCTTAGTTTATCCAACTTGAAAATGGAACTGATGCTTTCCCATGTCACTGACCACTCAGTCAAGAAACGTGGCTTTGGCCTCTTCTGCTTCTTCGTGCCCTTCTCTCCATTGCTACAGGACATCTGCTCCAGAGCTTCTTGTTGGAGTCTTTGCACAGCTGTACAAAATGTAGTGCATGATCTGATTCTCAAACTGGGCTTAACTCATACGTACAGTGCCAGCTGGAGGGGCCTGCTGAGTTTTTGCTGATGCATCAGAAATGTATTTTTAGGAAGGTTTCTCTATAATTATCACATTATAGCTGCTTCTGGATCACTCAGAGTATAGTAAACAATTGCTATACTTGTTAGAGGTCATGAATACAGAAAAACATTCCTCTGTGTGAGGTCTGCTGTTAAATAATAACTTGTCATTTCATGGCATGGGGGGAGTGAATGCCCTTGAAGGGACGTGCTGACATTGTTCAAGCCAGTGATCCAGTTCCTGTAATTTACACCGCTTTCTTAAAGCTGCTTCTCTGCACAAGAACAATGGATGCGCTGAGGGACAGCTGTTGCCCCGCTGCAGCTCCCGTTGCCTTGTGTGTTGATCCTCTCTCCGGTTTCCTTGCTATGCTGCTTCAGCAACACGTGGATGAGTCACTGCTAAAGGCCTTGGAGGTGATGGGTGAGGAAGGTGGTTTCTGGACAGCTGTGCAGAGTGCAGCCCTAGGCAGAGATGGGGCAGGTGAGTGGCATTAGAATGTGATCACACAAGGAGATGATTAATGAGTAATTTCATGATCACTGAGTTGAATGAACAGCACTCACCTTTGTGGCATCTCTGCTGTCTGGTGTAGAGGGAGCATCCACTGCTGTCTTTTCCTTGGGGGATGCTGATGGTGTCCCTGTCCTCCATCTGTCATCTGTAGCTCCTGTCTGGGACCTTTAGGGTGCTGAGAAATCCCTGTCTCTGTCTCCTTGAAATAGTCTGGCACAATCAAAATCTACTCACACACATTGGGCTCGCACAGTGCTCCATTTAAAGCTTTATTCCCTTGGGAAATCCAGGCTTTACGCTAGTTACCTTGCTTTTCAACTGGGCATAACATGCAGTTGTGATTTTCGTAGTACAGTAGAAAAGTGAGGATCTGGCTATGGCTGAAATCAGTTAACAAAACAGATAAGTTAGGGATCCCAGAGCCCCTGGTGTCCTATCTCAAGGCCAAAGAAGTAACTGAGAGGTCTGATGGAGCTGAAGAATTGGGGTAGAACAGTGAGCTCTGGCCAGACAGGTGACGGATGTGTCCGTTATGACATCTCACAGTCCCTCCCTGTGGCATGGGAATCTGCCCTTTAATATGTTGTCAAAAGAAAATTAGATCTTGGCAAAAACATAGCAAGTTTAAGAGCTCAGTCTGGAAGGAGCTCAGCAGGGAGGCGTAGGAGCTGACTGCAGCATTTCAAAGTCTTTCTAGAAGCTGTGGTTTGGAGAGGAAAAGGGGATGAAATCTTCCGTGTTGCAGCATGCGAGAGCTTTCCAGCTATACCTTTCCAAACGCCATTGTGACATGGCTCCACCATATTCATACTCATGACTGAGGGAATGGCGGACTCCATACTCAGCCCCTTGCTTTTCTTGGTTTGTGTTGCATGTTCCATGTTGTTTTAATGTAGTTCTTAGTATTTAATGCATTTTTATTGCTTTCTCTAATAACATCGACTGAGTGCTGGGAGCCAATCTAAACAAGCTGTGCCAATAAGCCAAACATTTCACTTCAACCAGCAAAGCGGATGCCTCTTACCCCTTCTCATGCCTGGCTGTGCAAACCAAGGACCTCACTGCTTATCAGGGAGAGCAAAGCAAAAGCCTGGTGTGGTGTGGGCAAGGCAGAGCTGTCCTGTGTCCTTGTGTCCCTGCCACATGTGTCCCATCGAGGTGAGCTGGCATTGGGCTGCAGGTCAAGCAACATGCAAAGCTGGCTCCTGTCGAGGGGTTAATGCGACATCTTGTCTCACACGCTTTGACAAGTTGGGTCTTGGTTTGTGGGACTGTACACACCTCTAAATCCCTTTGACATCAGTGGAAGCTGGAGTTCACATTCTGCATCGCTGAAAGCCTTTCCAAGCAATTAAAAAACAACCCCGGTCCTCCTCCCCTGGTGCTGATCTGTGGTGTGGTGTTGACGTAAGTGTACTGGAGTTTTACTTACAGCAGCTGGGTGGTTGGCACTTTTATGGGACTTTTTAAAGAAATTTTCTGTCTTTTGCACAATATTCCTGATTTTTTTTTAATTTTTTTTTTTTTTTTACTCTCTTTTTGCTTTTCTCCTACAAGCCCAGCCTTCATGTCTGTCATCTCAGCGCTGCTTCCTGTTGTTCTCTGTGATCTCCCCCGTTCCATGTTCTCTTCTCTGGTTTCCTCCCTTTCATTTTAGCCTCATTTTCCTCAGGCTGCCTGAGCCCATCCTCCCAGAGGGGAAGTGTATCTGTCTCATTCCTGTCTCTGTTTCCCTCCCAGCCCCACAGCTGTTCCCACTCCGGCAGACCCCACTTCTGCTCAAAGCACCATCTATGTCCAAGCCCTTCCCTCCATCACTGCAGATTGTTCCTGCAAGGTGCCAAGTGTTGTCTCACCAGCGTTTGCCTGGACTGCTCTCATCTGGCTGGATGGTGGAACCCCCATCCCCAGCACTGACACCTTTTGTGGTGTTTCATGCCATGCAATCCATCACCGCTCCTGAGAAATTTTTGCCTTTCGTGCTGCCCAGGCCTGAAAGCCATAAACTCAGCAGAGAGGATGTGGTGAGGTGTGAACATCTACTTCATTTCCAAGTGGTTCTTTTCCCCTCATGTGCTGCACTTTACTAGTGAAGCAGTGGGCACCATTCTCTGTGCTTTGGCCCATGTAATTATGTGTTTTCTAGCTATGCTCGGTCAAGAGTAATCATGGAGTTTCAACCTCAGCTGGGACAGAAACCATCAGCTTAACAAGTTGACTCGTGTGCAGTTACAGAAGATGCATTCTGCCACTGATTTGTTCTGCCACCCTTTTGCTCTCCTAAGGGGAATGCACCATGGGGACGGATGGAGCTGGTGAGCGGTTGGTGGAGGCACAGTCTGCCTGTCCTGCTGGGGTGAGATACAGGTACAGCTTGCAGGTGTGAAGGGACCTTTCCCTCCAGGGAACTGGGATGCACTTGGGCTGCAGTCTGCATATCTGCCCCAGGCACCCTGTGACCTCTGCTTTGGGTGTGTTTTTATAGAAGTAGGGAATTATCAGATCTGGAAGGAGAATGTGCACGGGCTGATCTGCCAGCACTGCTGTCCACTTGTACCCAGCTGCACTCACATCCCTCACTCTGTCCCTTTGCCTCTCCTGTATTCCCAGGCTCAGACTTCGCCTTGTTCAGCAACAAAGAAAATGCCTTCAGAAACATCATTGCCCTGATACAGCAGGAGGCTGTGACAGATACAGTCACTGCTGGGGAATGAGCACACAGCAATGCTGCGCTCTCTGTGCCATTATTGTTCTCTGCTGCAAACTGGAAGCAACTGAGAGCAGGGCAAAGCAGCAGCTCTTCTGTAACAGCCCCCCTGGGATGTGTGCACATCTCCAGTGGTGCAGGATGTGCACAATGGGCATGGCTGGCAGCTTCTGCCACCAGGATGATGACAATCCCTCCTCTGGATTTCACCTCCGTATCTCATACCCTCTCAGTGATTGCTCAGCAGTGATTGACATTCAAACTGTTGGCTTTTAAAAGATGAAGTAAGGAAACAAGAAGGGAATATGTAAACTTCCAGGGCAAACTGTGTTAAAAAATTGAAGGGTGATATGGTGGTTGGCTTCAGGCTGGTCCTGCAAGGGTTGACTCTCATGGATTTGAATAGTTGTGACCTCTCTGAGGGTTCTTCTCATGAGGGTTGGTTATGGAGGAGTCAATGTGCAATCCCTGTGTGAGCAGTGGGAACTGTGGTACTGCTCACTCAGTGCTGCATCAGACAGCTCTGGAACTGCTGGCAGCATTTCTAGGCACAGGTATGGATGGGAGTGAGGGGAAAAGATCCAAAGCACGGTATGAGTTTGCATTACCTCTTGGCTGTGTGGATTACTGAATTCAAGAGAAAGTTTTAGTTACACTGCACAAACATCCCACTTGTGAATATATCACAATGATACTCTGGCACGGTTGGCAGCCCATAAAAATGCCCACTCTGCTTACACTGTGGAATTGTTTCAGCCTTTGATAAACCATCTGTTGCAGCCTGTTGTACATTTTAAAGCATTTCTTGCTAATGGATTTTTACAATGTGGTTTAAGGGATGTTGTTATTAATAAATGTAACTGCGCCGAATAGTAATTTGATAAAGATGAAGGAGGCATTTATGAATTCCACTTCCCTTTCAGCAGCTGCTAGGAATGTTGCCCTCCTTCAGAACATGTTGCATTCAATCTTGATTTCCTATTCGTTAAAACTGTTATATTCTCACTTTATAAAGAGAGTATCAGTGGAGTTGGACCACTTGTGCAATCTTCTCTGTGCTAAAAGTCCAGTTCTGCTCAGTGCATGGCAGAGATTTCCTTGCTGAACAGCAGGGCTGGCTGGGTATCCCATTAGAAATGCCTACAAATAATGTGTAAGTTTAAGGTTGTTTTCTTAAAATATGATTAATGGGTCTTAACATTGATGGAAGCATTAGAAGAAAATAATCTATCCACACTTTTTGCTAATGGACTGATCTCCATTACGTTATCGTTACAATGGCCTCATTGTGTGTAAATTAATTAGGAACTCAGTTTTGGTACCAAATAGTGTGTGATTGGCTCCAGTTGAACAGGAAACATGGGGTGTCTGAGGGCTGCTATCTACCACAAAAAGGGCTCTGCTAACACTTGTGGTGCACAATAATGGGAAGTACTGTGAGTTATGTTGGGCCTGCATCATAAAATGGTTGCAGGGCCATGCAGGGACAATGGCGAGGAGGAATGTTAGCAGGAACAAAATGGAAAGCCTTCTTTCCTAAGAGGTGAGCTTTGCTTTACTAGTATCTGATCCAAGCAGAGATGGATGCCTTCAGCAGAGGAGGCAGGTATTAATCACAGGAAATCATTTGTTTTCACAACTCGCAGAGCACGAGTTCTTTTGACAAAGAAAGATTTTCTATCTTTGCTACCTCCCACTTTCTGTGCATCGTCTTTGTTAGCTCTTTTCAAGGGCTGAAGCTTTCTTGTACCTTGAGTTAGCGCTGCATTCAGCTTCTCCAGATGCTAGTCATGGTAATTCCATCAGAACTAACAGTCTGCCACCCAGATCATTCTCTCAACTCATTCTTTTGTGAAGCTGTACATCCTTGTGAGTAAGCAGCTCAGGGATTTGTATAGGAAGCAGCAATGTGGATCTGCTTCTGATCTTAAGTATAAATCAGGAGTAAATTCAGTGAAATTCAGCAGGAATATAATAGGTGTTTGTTACAGGGGAACTGAGGTGCTCTGTACAAAATACAAAATACAAGGATGCTACTTGCAGTAAAGTTTATAATACAGGACAAGAAAATGGTATGATGTCTTGCACCTTTCATATTGCACTGAACTTCTCCCTTGGGGTGACTGTTCTACCTTATAATCAGTCAGTTCTCCTGGACTAATTTCCTTGCATAGTAGGCTATAAATAATTATTATTGGTATTGCACGGAGGCTGCGAGTTCCTGAACAACCGTGACCGAATTCTTAATTTGCCAGTTACTGATATAATGCATCTGGTTTTGTGATTACTTTAATTATGTATGAAATGGAGGTAATTGGAAGAGTACAAAGTCATCTTTTTTTTTCTTTTCTATCTAGAGTCACAGACTGATTGGAGGACAGCCTACCTCTGGCCATCTATGCATTTGTAAATCCCTTCTGGACTAACCTGATATTCAGGGGTAAGCACTTGTTTATACAGTGTAGCAGTGTTAGCCCCTATGTAGTCCCTAAAAACGATACCAGTAGGTTGCCAGCATCCCATGGGCCACATTGTATGCTGTAGGAAGGTTCTCAGCAATGAAAATGCAGTTTTATCCCTTTCAAAGTGCCCCTTGCCAAAGTCAGCCAAGCATCCAGAAGCACTTACTCTGAGTGATGGATGCAGTATTCATGTTCTACTGACTTGCTAAGCATACAAGATAGGCCAAATCTTTCCAGAGGTTTCAATTTCCATCATGTCCCCCATTTCTTTTGGCTGAACCATGCCATAGTGTTCATCCAGGGCTTGACAGCTCATAGGAGCCAATAGACTTGAAAGATAATCTATTGATTTAGGAGAGAGATGAATCAGGCCTGTGGCCAGAGTCCCATTGACCTCAGTGAAAGCAGACAGCGATACAGTTGCTGTCACAGAGGTCTTGAGAGCAGACTGCTTTAATAACTTTGTCCTCAGGTGCCCAACTCAGTCATGGTGCTAAAGGAATGGAGCACAGCTACCTGACCCGGGGTGCTGGATGCTGCTGGGTGGTCCAAGATGTAGATATTGCCAGCAAGCACAACTGCTCTTTCAGAACCAGTACAAAGAGCTCATGATGCAATCCTGCTTTCCTTCTCTCCTTCTTCCAATAGGAACCCAGGTCTTGACCACACACACTGTCAATACAGGACCTTGGACTTGAACTCTGTGCCTCAGACTTCAGCTTTGTGAGCCTTTAGACAGCCCTTCTGCAGCTGCATCAGGCCACACACAGTCACAGCTCTCAGCGTTGTGACAGGCACAAAGCTGGCACTGGCTGTGATTACTTCTCTGCAAAGTCAAACAGGTGAGCATATTCTGCTGGTGACCCCAGTGCTTTTGTTTGCCTTAACACTGGCCTTGAGCAGCGGTTAAGTGCAGCTGGCACTGGCCTCAGGAGGCAACAATCACCTGCTGCTCCTCTTAACCTTTTCTATGCTGCATAAGAAGCCATGTTCTTGCTCTAGTAGCCTGAACAGCTGTGGAGTCAGCACAGAAGCAGCATGAAGCTGTATTTCTGATTTTATATCATTGATAAGCCGTGTTGCAAGGGCTGGGATTGCCCAAGAGTTACACACATCACAAACTCGGTGTGACATTGTGGAACATTGGTGTCTTGCTCTCCTGGGCTCCTTTTATAATATCAACTAGAAAGATTTTCCTGGATCAATGGAAATTTGGTCCTTGAATTTGTGATTCTGTATACAAACAAGCCTCAGGCATGCAGGATTGTGCCTGTTTGACCAACATGCTCCATGATTCTGAGGATGCTCTGCTGCCTTTTCACTAGAAAGCAAAGGCAGTTTTGTGCCCAACAGGAGACAGTTTTTTTGTTGGTCTCCTCTGCTGCCTTCCCCTGCAGAGGGGTGCAAAGGGGTGGTGCAGTATGCGGGTTTTAACTGGACACCATCCCTTTAATGTGGAGTTGTGTGGTGGTGGTTGTTTTTTTTTCAGGGCCAAAAATAAATGCTAGTGAAGGAATAAACAGACGTGAAAAGAAGGCTTGGACACTTGGAGGACAAGACTGCTTTGTGTTTCCCAAAGCAATGAGCCTCTTCACAAGGAGGTTACTCTTTCAGAACAACACGAGTCCTGTGACACTGCCAAGGTCAGTAGGTGCCCAGCAGAGCAGGGAGCATTCAGGGCAGACATGTTTTGGGAAAGGGGCTTATTTGCTCCCCTTGAAATAGAGGAGAGTAATTTACTTTGCTCTGCCATTTCAGCTCTTCCTACAGGGTTTGAACACACACCAGTTTGGCAGCGGAAGACATCTTCCATGTGTCTTAGATGGCAACATGGCCCCAGCATTGTGGCTGCATCACTTGCATGCTGGCTTGGGAAGAGGGCAGTGCTGCTGTATTGTGCAGCTGAGGAAGCAGGTAAAGAGAGGACGTGTCACATGCAGAGTCCTGGCAGTAAGGCTTGGATTTTTAAAGGTGTTTTGCATTTTTCAGAAGTCCCTTGTGGACATGGCTCTCTTGTGCTGGTGCTTTATAAGCAGTCTAAGCTAAGCTTCTGCTCCTTGCCTGCATGTCTCAGAATGGTCAGCTGCAGTCTGGATGGGCTTTACTTTCTGCAGGAAATAGGCAGAATTCAATGCAAATAGCTTGATAGAGACATCTTGTTTTCTAGTAAGCAAAACTGGTTTAGCAAAGTGCTGCAGTGATCTCAGTGAGGGTAGGAAGCTTTGGACTACACTTTAGGGACTTAACTGATTCTCCATCCAGTGCAGTACCTTCTGAAATGTGACCTTTTAGGCTCTGTATTGTCTCAGCTGGATACAGAATGACAGTGCTGGGTAATATTGAGCAATGATAAGATGATACAGAGTCTGTCTCATGCACAAAGGGAAGTTCTTTCACTGTCTCTAAAGCACCAAGTTGTGAGTCAGCCAAAGCCTCTGAGGACTCTGGGTAAGAAACATGAGCTTTTAAAGGCACCTCATTAGGACTGAATCTTCAACAGCTTCTGTAGTGACACACCAAAACACACTCATCTCAGAGAGGGCAAATGTTGGGAAATTAAGGGAGCTAATTAGTGGAATCAGCTGCACTGCAGAACTGAGTGCATCACTGAATGTGATGGAACTTGGATTCTAAAACTAGCCGAAACATGCAGGAAGATTAACCCTGATAGGAAATATTCCAACCCCAGTAGGATAAATAACCAGTCCCAAACACATGGAGAGCATTAACTGATATGCAGAAGTTCTGATTGGCATGAGGGTATTCTGCTGGCATGCAGCTAGGTATTGAAATCAGATGTCTGGAGAGAAACTGCTACAGAATACGATGCTCTGCTCTGCTCTTTGATGGAGGCCATCGCTCTTATCACAGGGCTGACAAAGCACCTTACCCTGCAGGTCCTGAACAGCCACTGCAGTGATGTGTTCAGTGCAGCAGTTCTGGACCTGCCTGATGAGTTACTGCCACAAGGGTGGCACTGGAGAAGAGTGGTGGAGCAGAAGGTTGGAGGCAGCATTTGCTTTAGTCATCCAATTCGAAGTTGCTGAGATGGGAAAGGTAGAGTCAGAATAAAACATGTCGAAAGTGAACTTGTGAATTGGACTTGAAAAGGAAATTAGAACAGATGGCTGAGGGTTTCAACTAGAGAAATCAAAAGAGGAGAAATGTGGTCATTATAGAGTGAGAAGGGGCTGAGATGAGACCCATCTACATGTGGTCTAAAAATGAATTAAGAACACTTCGTCCACATTTTCAGTAGAGATGATCGCGCTGAGCAGTGGGACAGAGGCGGGATTTCTAGTGGGAATATACATAAGGGAATGAAAATGATCGCCTGTAAGGTGGAAGGAAAAGCATGAAGAATTCAGTGTGCTCAGGTGAAGTTGCACTGGCAGATTTCCATCCCAGGATTTGGCACATTAAATGAGTTCAGCTTAACCTGATATTTCTCTTTGATGACTGATTTTTTTTTAGGCAAATGAAATACAGGTGATTTACTCTATCCAGACTTGAGTGAAGAATCTGATATTATACCGCAGGGGAAATTACTGGTAGAAGTTGAGACGATGGGGATTAGTGTGGATGGTAAATGCAAAACTGTTGGAGTGTAGAGGAAAGGGGAGCTCTGAGGAGAGAAGAAATGCCAGACAGAGGCAGTCAGTAAGTGGAACTCCTCAGGAGTCAGTGTTGAGCTCACTCTTGCTTGTTTCATTAACGAGTCTGGCACAGCAGTAGGAATGTAGTAAAGAAATCTGCTGAGAACACGGGCTTTCTTAATAGAGAGGATGATCAGAACATCAGTCAGCAAAGAGTGAATGACAGAATTAATCTGAAATAGAACAGACAAAGTATTAAGACATGCATTTAGAAATTAATAACCAGAATATCATATTACTCACTTGAAGATGACAAAGGCAGGGGGTGGGAAAAAAAAACAAAGAGAATTACTTGCTCCCAGGGATAACTGTGAGCCACCAATCTGATATGGAGAGGCAAACACAATCCTAGAAGGTACAGGTCCACTCATGTTCGAGGAAGATTAGCAGGTACAGAGAAGGGCATTGAGGATGATCAGAGGGTTTAGAACAAGAGGAGACTAGAAAAGTTTCATTTGTTTAGTTTTTCAAAACAAAGGCTAGAGGAGATAGGATTGTTTTCAGTAAATATATCTGATAGGTAAAGATCAGAGAAAAAAGAGAATTGTTTAAACTAAATTATGATGCTGGCACAAGAACAAATGATATTAAGGCTGAAAATTTTAAATGAAGTGCTGGGACAGCCTGCCAAAAAGCATGATATGATGTAATTGAATGTAACACTAGGAGGCTGGATCAGTAACCAGAGCTCTGCCTTCCTAGATAACTTCTTTTTTTGGGAAGGGAGTTAGACACAGCAGCTAAATGCAGGGAATGGAAAGAACAGCCCAGACCAACAGCACAAAGGTGTTCCTAGTGATGGAGCACTTCCACTGTGAAGTGGTTTGTTTCTTAGTAAGAAAATTAAGCTGCAGGGTGTGCTGCTAAGTGCTGGCTGTATCAGAAAAGCGGTGTCACTAAATCATTTTGCTGTGGGTTTGAGCTCTTGCTTTTAACTCAAAATGTGACTGTCTTTCACCTCCCAAATCTGAACAGACATGGCTGAAAGCACACCTTCAGGAACTGCTGTCCAGACACTGTCAGTGCCTTGCAGGCTGTGCAGAGGCTGGAAGCAGGCAGTGTGCTCAGCTCCCCACTTTGTCCCCTGGAGCTTTCCTTTTCTGATTGCCCTGTTAGGCAAAATGCCCACATGGAGAATAATGTTGTACCTCTTTGAAGAGAAGCACTAAACAGGCTTTTGGCAAATCAGGTGCTGGCCTCTAATCTGCATCTCTTAAATGAAGCTGGCTGACATACACACATGCTGCAGGGATGCTCCTGCAGTGGGAAGAGCCCACTGACTTCAGGGCATGGGACCTCCCGGTCCTGCAGCCCCACTGGAGCAGGGGCTGAGCAGCAGGTCTGCACCAGGTGCCCCATGCTGCTCATTCGAGGACAAGAAAATGCAGCTGGCCAGAGTCCTTGGGTTTGGAAGCAGCCCCACTGGCTATAGGGAGGGCCTTCCCCTTTCCTACCCCCCCAAGAGAACTGGCAAATTCAGCTCTTCAATGGCACGAGCTCATCTCAGCCTTGCCTATAAATAGATAAATGAGATTCCTCCTGTCCCAGTGAGTAATTCTGACATCCTCCCTTTGCCTCGCAGAGAGCTGAGTCACAGGCACTCTGCACTCCAGTCCCTGCATTACTTACATGGTCTCAAAGGAAATTTTAACACATCCAATGAATCATCAGGGATTGGATCATGTTTAAAGTTATTCCAGTGGCATTTCCCTTCTATTGTAGCAAGTCTGCCAACACCTAAAACTTTAGCTAATCTGGACTCAAAATGCATTGAGGAAATAGCATGTTGACATATACAGCCACTAATACAAATAACTTTAGAAGTTCTCTTAAATCTGCATCAGTAAATAAATGACCCTTAGTGGATTCCTTTAGCACTTTGGTCCTGCTAATTTTGTCAGACTGATTTGTTTTGCAGCTGCTTATTTCAAAGAACTCCAAAGTTTGAAATGCTTTAATATTCAGTCTTTAGGTCCCTAATTTAATCTCCTGCAGGTTTATTTGCACCAAGATGGAGTTTGCAGCCCTGTGCTCATTCCTCTTCTTACCCATGATAAAAATAAAATGCCTGCAAAGCAAGGACAAAACCAGAGTGGTGTTAAGTACAAAACACAGAGCATTACATGCTGGCTGCATGAGGCTCTGAGCTCAAAGGTGAAGCTGTATCTCCTGATGGGGCATTTTCACTTGTTATCCTTCCCTCTCCCACCTGGAACAGTGTAGTCTGATTGGCTTAGAGGGAACACAGCATCTGCAATCAGAGGTTTCCTCCTGCCTCAGAAACAACTGAAGAGTGGAAAACTCTCCAACAGAATTTGGGAGCTGTGAAACAAATAATAGAAATAGATTTCACTCTGTTTGCTTTCTAGGTTGCCTGGCTGTATCTTAGAACTTGTTGGGACTTTCCACTCATCCAGAATCCAGTGACCAGACTCTCCATTGGAATGAACAAGAAATGCTAACATTGTTAGCAGGTTTGCTGGTGTGCTTTAGTACTCTGAGACCTAAAACCTGGCTGGTTGATAACATTAGGAATGCTGTGTCTTATTCAGGTAACATTTTTCTAGCACCTTTTCATAAAGCAACTTTCTGCCTGTGTGTAGATTGTTAACAAGCATTTGTTCAACACATTCCAGCATGAGCTGCAGTCTCTCCATGAGATGGTGTGTCTCCTACACTGAGGCTCGTTGGTTTATTTATCAGCCCAGCCCAGCTTTGTTTGACAGTGTTCTGCCAGCTGTTACTGTACAAGAGCATTGGGAAAAACGATCAGTTTTGGCTCTCAGTGGAACTGGACGTAATTCAGCTACCTGTTGACAAATATGATTTGTTTAACAGCACAAACTGTAATATTTTTATAGCTGATAGTTTTCACCCTTCCCTGCAGCTGGGAAAAAAGAAAAGAAAGAGGAACTCCCAGAAGTTCCTCACTTGAAACTGAAGTTTCATTGTAGTAATGCCTTGTAATGTTGTTTCTGTGCAGGAAAAATGACATCTCTGAGGGACAAATCAGGGGTGTCTGCGTGATGCTGGAAGAGGGCAGGTACATCAATAGGGATCACACAGCTTCTTGCTTGACCTCCTACTGCAGCAGTGCTCTCTGCTACACAGTGAAGGGATGGAGGATGGCTGGTGGGGTCTCACAAGTGGGGCTGGGCCCTGAGCTGCCCTGCTCTATGCTGCCATTGGGACATGGTGAAGTCCAAGCCTCCAAGTTCCCCATAAAGCAGCATGCAGGATGTGTCCTCAGGAGAGTGCTGTGCTCCTGTTAAGGAGAGCTGCCTTCACAGGAGGTGAACAAGGTAAGGAAAAAAAAAATATGGCTTTAGAGTGTGTGTAGATGACCTTGTTCCACCTGCAGCACTGAGCTTAGTGTAACTTCTCAGCCTGCACTACTGCCTGTGCTGGGAGTGGGACAGTGGTGTGGCTGCACCAGGTTGGGTAAGAGCTACTTCTACGTGCCACATGCTTCCAAAGTAGCGGCCAATAATTCAAGCCAAATAACATAGCAGATCCACAACATTAAAAAATGCTCACCTACCAATTTTTGCTCATGCCTTTAAAATACGGCCAAACTGTACTTCATGACTGTCTCTCAGGAGGGCCGGATTCTGTAGGACATGTCCTCAGATTGCAGAAAGAGATCATTAATCATTAGTGTGCCCTGGTCCCTGGCTATTTTAATCACTGGTGAAATACTCATGCAGTTCCCACTCCTAAAAATGGTATTTGACTCCAATGCACATGATTTCCTTTGGCTTCCTTTCCCCATTTAATAGCGAGCCATAACAACTTGGAAGTACAAGGACTGGAATCCATGGATTTGCTTCTCATCAGTCATGGGGCCAAAGCTTGGTACTGCAGGTAGCATCTGTGCTGACCAAAAGATCAGAATATATTGTGACTGACTGTCTGTGACAGCCCTTCTGCCTACAGACTGATGGTCAAACCCTGTCCTGTGTACTGGAGCACTGAAAATGCCTTTGGTCCCTGCTGTATCGTTAGCCCAGTTCTGTTCCAATTTATGATGTAATGATTAAACATGCTTCTTGTATATATGCTGGCAATGATTAGGGCATGTCGGTCCACTGTGGAAGAAGTGGATGATGGATGAACTAGCAGTGTGTTTGAAAACTGCAGGAGTCTGAGTTGTTCAGAGAAAACTTCACTGCTTTCCCTTAATTGCAGACTAATAAATACATTGTTCCCCTCTCCCCGGGCTTACCTAGTTTATAAACTGGATTCCTACCACTCTGAATTCTCTGCTTTTACTCTTCGTATGTGAATGAGGTCCCTTTTGAGCTTAGAGAAAGCAAGAGATCAAGAACTTGATCAGCACTGGCCTAATTAAAAAGACAAAGCCCAGCAGTAATCTACTAAAACTAAAGCTTGCTTGGCAGCTTAGATTTCTTCAGTTTTGCTCAAAGTAGTTTAAATAATGAAGAAAGTTTGCCTTAATAACCATATTTCCTCCATAAAACAGCTATCCATCAAAAACTACAGCAAAGTACCAAAGGGCCCCATTGAAAGAAGGCACCAAATTTGCCAGCAGAATGTTATTTCCTGCACTGGTCTAATTCAGATCATGTGGCTGACATACAATTTCTATTTGACTGAAAGTACCACATTAGATTATTCCAGGCAGATGTTGTGCACTGAAAGCAGTTGATAACATCACAGGGCGATACAGAAAGGTGCTCTGCAGCCAGAGACTCCTTGCAGCCTGGAGCGCTGGTGCTTGAAAGATGCTGGTGCAATTGCTTAGATGAGCAAAGAAATATGAATGGTGGCTCAGACTTAGTACATCTTCTGCTATCCATGCAGAATTATCTGCATGGGAGTAGGGGATGCTTTATTTTGGCAGGGTCTATTTTAATGTTCATACTACTTAGCATATGCTAGGGATGGCAACTTCAACAAGTCTAGAGCAGCACTTAAGCAGAGTGGAAGTGGATGGCATCACTTGAGACTGACTGAAAAAATCATGATTGCCTGTGTGTACTTTTCAAAACATTTATTTTAGGTATTTCTGCGTTTTCCAAGCCAGACTGGAGGTGCTAAATGACAGTGATGTTTCAAAAGGAACAGCCAGATTGGTCCATGAAATCTTAGTGCTTTGGCCTAGGCATAGACAATGGGACTCACAGGTCTGCTTAGAATGTCCTGCAGTGAAATGGAGCAGGATCCCACCTGCAGGGCACACAGGAGCCCTCCTGCCTGCCAGCCCCTGGCCAAGGACCAAGTGTCCCCACAGGGCTCTCTCTGCACCTGCCCTCCTCTCTGAGAGGCTTTTGGAGGGGTGTATGACTGGGAAAGCTGTTTTGAGAACAGATAGGATAAAAATAACACCAACTCTTCTTGCTCTCCTATTCAGCACATGCAGTCACATATATGAAAGGATTCTTCCACAGAGATGCATAAGCAGGAAATTGTGGCTTACCAGAAGGTAGAAGACACAAAGTTATAAAGCACTGGAAGAGTTTGTCAGACATTTATATAGGCAGAGTTCCTATAGCACATGAGAAGAAGATCCATTCATCCATGCACTGGCTTCAGGACGAGCTGCAGGACTGCTATGTGTGCATTCCCTGCATTCATAGGGGCCCTTCTGACCATCATCCACCACTGGGTTCTCTCCATGGGGCACAACTGTGATAGGAAGAAGCTGGGCAGGCTCAATCCAGTATTACAAAGCAAAAAGAGGTTTATTTTAACATATAAATATTCTTACTTTGAGTAAGATGTGAATAGTAAAGATAAAAATTGTAACATAGGAATGAAAACCCCTTCTGGATCTTCCTGTTTCCAGTACTAAGAGTCGGTTGTTGTTCTCCATCTTGTAAGTAGTGGAGGCACTTCTGTTCATTGGGTAGGTAGACACTGGATTAAAAGCAGATCCATTCCATCCACGTGTCTCAGCGGGGGAAGCATTCAATCCCTTCCATCTTGTTCCAGTATCAGGTAAAGACACTGCATTGTTTAAATGAGGAAACAGTCTACGGCTTCGTATGCTGGGCCAGTCTCAGAAATCAAAGGCGTCAAAGCAGAAAGTCCTGAATCAAGGCACTCCCAAAGCAGTGGTCTGCAAGGCAGCCCTGAGCAGCACAGGTTTCTTTGCTCCCAGCCCATCCTTAGCAGACAGGAGGTGCCTTTCTTGTGCCCAGTACCTCCCTTACCTAGTCACACAACCGCTGGGACCAGGCTTGTCTTTTAGGGCTTGCTTACACAGAGCAGTTGACTGTTCTGCAATAGCTGCTGCAGGATGACTTCATGTGAACGCACTCATTCCACAGCGGCTGTTGGAGTTCCCGATTCATACCATACCTTAACTGGAGTCGTGTCAGCAAGTCAGTGTGCATTACAGAGTTAAGCAAGACCTGGGACCCAGTTTGAGGTTTCTATTCACTTCTCCTTTACATAGAATTCAGCTTTAAGAAAAGCAGTTGAAATGTTCCTGAGAATGACAAATAACAAATGAGTAATACTTGCTCTAGAGCCACATAGCCCAATTAAAAATAGGTAAGTGATGTGTAAAGGCAAGTCTGTGCAGTCCGTGTAGAGAGGAGGGAAAAAAGTAAAAGTAAGCATGCATTTCTGATCTGTTGGCACAGTCATACGAAGCAGAATTCATCAATAAACATACCAATTAATTGATAAATAAAGCCTTCTCAAAAACCAACCAGACACTGGGAAAAGGACAGTTTCTGTTGTGGAGCCAGATTAATTTGATTATCCATCTCCCTAGGTAGAGTTGTTAAAGGAGAAAAGCTTTGAACACTGTTGTAGAGTTCAATGAAAATAACATACAAGCTCTCAGAAATGCAAACAAGGTGTTAGAATGCGTGATGGAGAATAACTGAATGTTACAGTTCTGTTTAACAAATTGCTTCTCTTTGTACAATTACCGCATCTCTGCCCTAAGCAGGAAAAGGAAGCTCAGAATAAAGCGATGAGAATGAGCAGAGATCTGTGATGACTGAGAGCAATTCAGCAGAAAGAGGAGTAAAGCAGGGAGTCAGCAAGGAGAGGGCAGTTCCCAATGTAATGAAAGGCACTGAGTCTGAAACCACCAACGCTTTCCCAAACATGAAAAGAATAAATTTAATACAGTGCTGTGATGGTACAGGAAGGGACATGAGCAGGAACACTGCAGGATGGAGCCCTTCCATCAGCAAGCAAACAGCTGTGCAGAATAGGGGCACAGTGACACAGGCAGGCACCGCCCAGCCCTGCAGCTGGTGGTGGAGCAGTCGGTGCTCCCTGCTGCCCAGGCACACTGGTGATGTTGCATGGTCACCTTCCCATGTCCCATCACTGCCCTGCAACCAGTGGAGTAGTTTATAATGCTAAGTAAAGGACCAGTAAATCTCTGTGGCTTGGGGTGCACCCCCCTGCTCCCCAGTGCTTTGCTGTTAACCAGCCATGCTCCTGCTGGAGTGCCATGGTCAGAGGTTGGTGTCTCTGGGGTTGCTTTAAGAACATCCCTGGCTGCATTTTGATCTGATAGCCAGAAATGAGAGACAGATACAACAGGGAGGGAAAGTGCTTGGTTTCTTTCATTTCTCCCACTTTGTGTTCCAGTTCTCGTGCCCCAAGATTCATGCAACAATGAAACACTCTCCACACCACAGTTAACAGTGAAGCTTTTCCAATCCACTCCGACAAAAACTCTTTCCCCAGCCTGTAACACCACTCCAGCCTGCAAACAAGCCTTCCCAAAGGCAGACCTGCCCTACCGTGCTCGCTCTGTGCCCAGCACTCGTGCTTACCTTCCAGGCCTCCCCGTGCCGGAGGTCACAGTTGACCATTGCAAGAACAATAAGGATTTTTAGGGGCATTATGACTGGGTTAGTAAAACACAGCTGCCCCTGAAAGTCCCTCATTTTTCTTGCTGCCGCTCAGTCCCCTCCATGTCCCTAGGAGGGCAGAGGTCTGATGGGCTCCTTTTGCTCCAGCACGGCTCTGCCATCTCATGCTGGCTTTGCTGATCCACCAGCAGCAGCCCAGCCATGCTGACCAGCCGTGACACAGGCAGCGGAGGTGTGGAACTGCTTTGTCATTGCTGCAGGCTCCCTCCTAAGCAAACGCTGCGCTGCACTTCAGCGTAATGCCAGATGGCTCGTCTGTCACTCGGCAGAAATGCCATCACACAAAGCACACCTCATTGTAAGCAACCCTCGAATGCCCCCCACATCACTGGGGCAAAATGAAGCAATGGCTGGTCCTGCAAACACTCAGAGCACCGCATTTTGTCCACTGGACACAGATACCCAGCGCTGGTGAGCACCCGCTGTGCACGCTGTGACTGCAGCCCCGTGGCCATGGGTCACAGCGCCCACACAGCTGCACGAGCAGTTGTTCTTGATTTAGTAATAAAGCTGGGAGTTCAATTAAGTAATTGCCACTGATTTCTCAACCGCTTTCAGTTTATGTGATTTTTAAGAGCTATACTTTTCCTACTAAAAAGGTGCCAAGTGGTTGGCTGGGAATTCTCAACCCTCATTTACAAATCCTCTTGGAATTCCCAGCCCAACCCAGCATGTTCGTAGTGCAAGGAGTAGCACTCTTCTTTTAACTCACTGGTAATTTGAATGTTGATGGCAGCGGACTCAACAAAATCCATAGGCAGATTCCCATGCGTGCTCCCACCCTGCTGTTTCCCTGAGCTCGCTGTGGGGTGCTGGATGGGCACCATCATCCCTATACATGCTGTGGGCTGGGCAAGCACTGCTGCCCATGAGGACAGGGCTTTGGGAGCTGCTCCGGGGCTCCCAGGGCCTTTGGAGCAGAGCAGGGAAGCACTGAGGACTCAAAGCACTATTTTTTTCTCCCCCTCTTGCATTCAGAATGCCCTGCCCCTCAACAAAGGACACTCTTCCCTATTCCCAGCAATTACAGGTTAGGACAAACACAACATTGTCTCCATAACCCACAAGGTGCTCTGTGATCAGTGAGCTCACACAGCTTGGGTGCCACCCCGTGCAGCCCAGGCTCTGCAGGGCTCACTTACACACCGCTGTGTTACATCCAGCCTCAGAACAATGGGGCTGAGCTGCAGAGCTGCAGAACTGCGCCGTGTTTGGAGTCGCTGCCGTTCAAACATACCATCTCCAGGGACACAGCCGGGGCCGGCGCAGCTGTTCTACATGCAATGGGAATGCTGAGGTCCGGGCAGCCCAAGGTCCCAGCCACGTGCAGCACAAGATGAACGTCCTCACCTCTTTCACCAGCGAATGATGCTCCTTGGCAGCAGCCAGCCTGGCACCCAGCAGATCCCTCAGCCCTTCTCACTGCTGCATATGAAGCCGCACCTTATTTTCATTTAGAATTTCTTCTAAAGCTTGAAAGTTAAATGAAAGCAACCATTATGCCCTGATTTGGTAATAAAACATGAGCTGTGATTCTGATCCAAATATTATTTGCATCTTTAAAAAAAAAATAAAAATGTAACAGTGGTGAAAAAAAAAAAAAAAAGAGGAAAGCGGGAGCCCTGTGAATGCTAATGACGTCGGTGTCCTAAATGAAGCATAAAAGCCAGATCCTGGGAGATGCAAAGCATGAGTCAGAGCGTCAGCAGTCCCACACTGCAGGCAGGGAATGAAGCGCTGCTGCTTCATTCGTTTAAGGAATCAATTCCTTTGTAATGAGCACCAAGTAGTTCCTAAGACTAAAATTAAAATGAGATGCACGCTGTTATTATTTTCAGAAAGTTCTTTCTTTTCTTTTTCCTCCTGGAATGGCAATAAACAGCTCTTTGTAGTTGGAAAGAGCCCCAGGTAAGGACCAGGTCCCTGCAGCACCGCTGTTGTGCTGACTCAGAAGACAACCTGGTGAGACCCTGCAGGGAGCCTGCCCAGCAGCCAGGCCCAGCACAAGCAGACAGAGCTCAGCATGGCAGAGCACAGCAGGCAGCTGGATGCACTGCAGATTGCAGCCTGGTTAGGCTCTCTCATCCTGTTTTACTTACACCAGGTAGCTGGCAGGCTCCTGGGGGATGGATGCACCCCCCCCATCATGGAGGGTTTACGTGTTCCTTCTTGAGCTGGAAAGGCAGCACGTGGCTGCATGTGCCACAGGAGGGACAGCCAGACTTGAGTATCAGAGCACAGGTCCCTCGGTTACACTGAGATCACGAGGAGGGTTTGGAACTGACGGCTTTTTGGCCTGTTAAGGTTTGAAATTCATAAAGCACGAGAGCAGCACCAAAAGAAACCAAAGGTAGGAAGTGAATGCTGTTCCTAAAATCCTTCCAGCTTTAGTCATTGAAGAGGATTGTTAGTAACGCACAAAGGGCCGTTTCCCTCAATTTTTTAAGTGTGAATTTCATCTTGACAGTTTCATTTCAGAAACAAAAATTGAAAACAAATTGTCCTATACACAAAACAAAGGGGCAGATCCTCAGCTGGAATAGACTGGTATTACCAAATGAGTAACACTCGCTCACAGCGGAGGCTCTGGCCCTTGTGACAGCGGCTGCCTGCTGCCATCCTGCTCTGCCCAGCCAACAGCCTCTGGTTTCAGCTGGCCGCAGAGCTGACTCCAGGTAGCCTGATGGAGACAAAGAGCTGCCTTCAGAGCTGCTGAGTGTGCACAGTGCTTCAGGGACCCCGTGTGCACTCTGCTTTCCAAAAGCAGGGCTGGCTCCAGGTGAGCGAGCCAGGGGAAGCAGCACCGAGAAGCCAGCCGATGCCAACAGGGCCCTGAAAGTAATGAGCTGCTGTGGGGAAATACTGGCAAAGCAGCCTTCCAAAATCCAGTTATTTATGGGATTTACTCTCTGAAAAGAAGCGTTTCTCAGATTTTTCTCTCAAAACCAACACTGGGCTGATCATCATCTTGAAAATTAAAAGAGGTCCCCAAGAAAATATTAACTGCAGTGCGAGAGGGTGAATGCATGCCTGAATGCAGTCCAATCTATGCTAAACGAGTCCCGCCCCAAGAGAGACTGGCACAGCACAACTGTGCCTGGCATTTGGGAAATCCCTTCAGCCACAAATGAGTTACTAATAGGGCATTAATTAGCTTTGGAACCTGCCACCACAGTCTGACTCTGATCCGGCTGTCCTTCACACAAGCCCAAGTGTGCTCTAGAAGTCACCATCCTAGCTGGGCTCATTGGTTCTTGCACCCAAAAGAAAACAAAAAATACACACATTAGTTAAAGTCAGGAACTTTCTCACTTTGCCAGACATCAGAAGACATACTGACTGCCCAGCTTCCATGCAGGACATCAAGCTCACCGTCCTCTCTGTGCTGAGACACATGAACACACACCTTTGCACTGTTGGAGGGGCACCCATTCCCCAGGGCTGACAAGGGGTGGTTTTGCCCATAGGCATTTTACATTTCATTTCTTTTGAATTCTTTTGTTTGGAGCATCATTTCTCTGCTCTCACACCTCTGCCACCATCAACAGGAGCTGGAAAGCCAGAGTTATATTTAGGGGATGGTACATTTAGGCCCTGTTAATCTTGACTGGTCCCTTTGAAAATGACAACGTTGGATAATCAAACACATTACACAGAGTTTCCATGGAGCCTACTTGGAAAACTACTCTCCCACCTTTCAGCAACAGAGGAGGCCAATAGTTCAGATAGCAGCATTTAATACTGCGCTGACTTGCCTCATTACTGTGACCTCACTAGCATTTATATGCAGAGACCTCCCAGAACAAGGAAATTATGGCACCTAACTGACTTTAAATACATAAAATAGAACAATTAGTCATCAAAACGTCTTCTAGAAGCTCCACATTATACCCACCTCAAGCAGCAAGAGACCATTATCCAGCTCAGCCTGGCACAGAAGAGGCTGACAGCGATGCCCAGTCAAATTGCATGGTCAAACGTTGGCAAAACAATCCCAGAGCAACGGGGAAGGAGCTGCTGGTCTGAAGGCGAATGCATTAAAGTAGCTGGCACAAGGAATGGGACAGGAAGGGAGAAAGCTAGGAAAAAACTCCAAGGGAGGAGCTCTGGCTAAAAGAGGCTTCATGACTGCTAGTAAATTAAACAGCACAGGGCCAGCCAGTCCAGTCTGAAATCACCTTGCCACCAACACAGGGCAGCCACATCCAAACAGCCTGTTAATAATGGTCCCCGGCCCACACAGACTTTCACATCATATCCAGGGCTGGCTGGAAAAGTCCCAGGCCAAAGTTCTGCCCAGGACCATGCCAAGCACATGGCCATGAGCTCTGCAGTGGCCCACAGGCACAGCCATGCAGCACAGCACTGCAGGCATCCCACTGCAGCACTGCACACATACCTGCTGGGTCCCAGCTGAGGGCACTACTGCAGATCTGTGCCTGGACTGATCACCTGTAGGAGAGGCGGGTGTGCTGTTGTCATCGACACACCAGCACTGCCTCCAATTCGGAATCTACCTGCACTTTGACCAGTAAGTTAGGAGAGAAGCAGCCAGGAAAACTTGGTTTTGCTGGAGCAGAATCAAGTCTGGCTGGCATTAAGGAAAGCAAAGCATTGCAGGAGAACAGCAGGAAATTGCTAAGCAAAAGGGATTTTTAAATAACTTCATTTTAAACAAAACTAGGGAATTACCATAAAATAAATGGCCACACCTTGCTACTAACACTGTTCTGCCAACAAGACTAGCTTTTCCATAGCTATTCAAATATGAGACCTGGGTGCCTAACCAGCTCTTTCAAGCTGGTTTCCAAACTCCAGCCAAAAATCACTTTCTGATTCACCACTTTCTCAGGCACACCAGTATGCAGAGTACGCCTGCAGGCTGGTACTGTGCTGTACAAAGCACTTAAGCACACATTTAATTATACTGTGGACCAGGGATGTGATTAATCATATGCTTGAAGTTAAGCATGTGCTTAAGCATGCTACTGACCTGGAGCTCGAAGTGGATGCAACTGGTGTTGTACTGCTCCCCATTTTCCAGTTCTTTGAGGCTTGATAAGTGGAAAGGTTGTAAGAATATTCCCATGGTTGTGCCCTCCTAAGAATTCATCCAAACTCTGCTTTCAAACTTTTTTTTTTTTTCTTTTTAATTGCAATTTTTGTTGCCATTCTCCCCATGGCTCCCCAGATTACGGGTATTATGGCATATGGATATTATTTATCAGCATTAAAACATGAAGCAATTATTATCATTCACAAACATTTTCATCTAGTTCGACTAGATGATCTTGGTGATCTTTCCCAACCATAATTTATAATATTTTATATCTGAGAAGTGTCCTCAAAAGAAATACGAAGCACATTATCAGAACTGCTGCACCGCTAGCAGCACTCATCTCATGGAAGAACTCAGCCATAAAACACACATCCGCTATGGGTGGCCACATAAACTCATGTTTCATTGCTGCAGTGTACACAGTACTGGCCATGTTCCTCACTGTGCTTAGCCTTTCCTAGGAAGGTGGACTATTCCTAGTTCATCACAACTCCTGGGAGATCAGACTGTCTCCAGCCCCCAGGAAGGAGCAAGCAGAGGAGCAGGGGAGCAGACAGCTCCTTTTCCTAAGGGACAGCTGAGAGCCTCCTCAGTGGCCAAGGAAACCACTGCAAAGAGATATGGAGGGGTGGACAAGAGCTGTATCTCAAGGCAGGTGTGTGAGTGCCAGCTGGAGCAGCCCTGCAGCAGGGAACACCATGCCCATGTTCTACCCCATAAAACCATTTAACACTGACCAGACAGGAGATTCCAATTAAAGCACAGCAGGTGCAAATCGACTTCCAATCAGCAATGGAGAGCGCAGGAGGTTTGATTACAGAAGAGGCACTTGTCTCTAAGGGAGGTCTCCTTTGAGAAAGAGAACAGATACAAGTATTGATATACAGTCTTCCACAGGGAGGAAAAAGTGCATCATTAGGGAACCCCCTGCTAAGCTGTAATGCTGCTCTGGGAGAATTTACATGACCTGCTCTCTCATTTCAGCTTTACTTCACAATGTTAAACTTCAAAATGCTTCCTACAGATAGCTGGATACACCGGGAATACTCTGGTTTTGAGTCCAACCCTGTGTTTGCAGAAGCCTCCTTAGAGCAGTAACAGGACCTTCCTCCTCATTTGCTACATTCCTTTAATTCAGCTGGACAGGACTTGGCAACACAAAGCTGAGCTCGTGTTCTTAACATCACTGATGTTAAGAGCAGGTTAAAGAAACTCAAATTCACTTGCCACAGACTAGAAAGCCACAGCACCATCCAGAAAAGCAGGACTGCACCATTTGGTGCCTGCTGAGTGCTACAAGCACACCTTGCTGGCGGAGCAGCTTCAGAAACACAAGTTTTAGGGTCTTTTCCATGGACAGCCTGAGGCTGGTATTTTCCCTTAGGTCCCCCCGATTTCTGGAAGCTGGATTGGGATATATCCCATTTCTTAACTAAGAATGGAGGACCAACTAAGGTCCTCCATTCCACATGTATTTACTCAAGAAGATGATGGAGGAGAGGAAGAGCGTATCACTGCCCCGCAGCAGACTGTGCAACACCAGCTCTGGTGCCTAACAAAGGTGGGCAGCGAGTTACAACGTATTTCTATTTGTAAAATGCACTTTGAAGTTCAAAAAGGGCTAAAGTTCAAAAAGTTGCAGACTTTGCAAAGGTTCATTTCTGCGCACACTGCTGTGAGATGATGAAAGCACTCATGGCTGCCCATCCACAATCACTGCCAGCACCAAACTGACGCAGCACGGGGCAAACCCTGCTGGGGCACACACAGCTCCCAGGAGATGTTTCAGGGCGAACCTGCTGTGTCTTTGGAGATCTGCACACTCACTCAAACAGCCACCAATCCCAATTTACGTTATAAGTTTAAATTCCTATCAGATGTTTTGAAACAAAACTGCAGTTTGTGGAGGTTTTTTTTTGGTCTTTTTTTAAGGCAGTAATGCCTTGAACTATAAAGACATCCAAAACTTTATGTAACGACCATTACATAACACCTCAAACTGGCTCTTAAGCGTTTTCCTTACTCTTTGGAGTTCATACACTTTTATTTGGGGCATGTGAGACAACGAGTTATACAAGTGCAGTTACTCACATGGGCCGCGTTTGGAGGGAGAAGAGCTCACTCCGGTGGAAATCTTAAAGGGAAAGGTAAAGAAGTTTGCAAGACACGGGAAAAGCATTCTCTCATTGAGTCTCACTGCTCTGAACGGTTGGTTAGAGTCTGAGAACCCAGGAAGGGCAGAGATAGTGCTAGCTTTACAGCCTGAACGCATGCAGAGCCTCCAATGGCACACAGCACTAATGTCATAAATGTGTGTGAATGTTCTCATTCAGGCTGTGATTTACTCCCCAAGGAGATGCACAGCTAGCTGAAATATGCTACATGCAAACCAAACCCTTCCAATGAAGTGAGTGCAGTATGTGAATCCTGGAGCTAAATTTAACACAGCTCTCATCTAAGAAAAGAGCTCTCAGCATTGCAGCTAATGCTGCAGCTCACACGGGCAGAGCTGTGCTGGAGTTCTCTCCTTTGATACACTGTTCTGGATGACGCTCCTGAAGCTCCTCACTAACTCAGATTTAACAATTTCAGGTTGATTTATTCAGCTGAATTTTGTTCTCGGTGCCACTGTTTCAAAGCCAAGTCAATCTAAGTTGCTTTTAAAATGCAGACTCAAACTGGTTTGGGGCACATGTAACTCCTGTGAAACAGACACTCCCAATATATTAAAATGCCTTCGACTGTATTGCTGAATAATCCACAACACCCAAAAAAACCCTGCTGTATACCATAAATATCTGATTACATTTTTCCAGTCACTGCATTATTTGCTTGGTTTTATGGTCAAAGGCAAATTAAACCGGACTGGGCAAGCTCAGTCGTGATTAAGCTCCTTCCTCGCTGCTTCTTGCTCTGCAGAACGGCTGTGTTTGCATAGGAATATTCTCCTCCTCCAGAAACATTTCTTTCAAAATTAACAAATGAAGTCCCAATTATACAAAATATCCTTGTAGTCAAAGCAGATTTTGCAATTTAAAACATTTTAAATGCAACCGAGACTTTGGATCTACTTTTATAAGTACCCTTCAGGTGTAAAATACACCCACAACAGTGCGACTGAGGAACTTCTATCTTCCATAAAGTAACAAAACAGCACAAATAGTTTAAAACCTAGCACGTTTTAACTGCATTCAAATCCTTCCTTATGAAACCATCTTTCTTTTCATGCAATACTTTTCATGCAGATTCTGGCTCCAAACTCACAGATCAGTTTGCTACAACCCGTTCTGCAGTGCTGACTGCCCGCCGGGTCCCACTGCCCCCAGTTTGTTCATCTTTTGATCAGTATGAATTCCTGCCCAACTCTCAGAGTTTCACTCTATAAGCTCTTAATTCATTTTCCAGCGTTGGTAGGTTGTCGCTCGCTCCACCCTCTCAAATATCAGCAATCTGCTGCTCTTAAAGAGAGCTCCGTTTTGGGGAAATGTGATATTATTCCAGATGTTTCAGCTACAGCTGCTCTGCCCAACTCGGCCTGGTCAGCACTCTGTCACAAAGCTCAGCATCAAACAGCTTCTGGGTTTTATTTCTTAAACTCTGCACTGCTGTATGGGAATGTAACCCTCCCAGCAGCAGGGCACGCTGAGCCCCGCGCGGCACAGAGCAACAGAGGTGCTCCTAAAGAGCTCTACATTTCTTCCCACAAGCACAAAAGCACAACTAACTTCAGCACATCATCAGGCCGGTGTCCATCAGCTTCTGCAAGCTGCTGCTTGAATTCAATGTTGGCGCTTCCAACCACATTTCTCACAGTATTTTATGAGTTACCAGACAAGGAGAGATTGCTGAATGAAAGCTGCCTGAGCAAGACTGCAGAAGCTTGGTGGGATGGGATGGCATACAGTTAAGGCAATGTTAATGAGTGGCAGAACTAGCAGGCACGGTCAAGACTCCAATCCCAGACCTGTAAGTGGTGTCACTAATGTGCACAATGCCACACAATGTGAGCACACCACACACTCGTGGACTTGCAGGATGCTGGAGAAAACTTTCTGTCTGCAGAGGGGAAGAACAAAGGTTCACTGCTGCCACAGATGGGAAAACACCAACAACATAAAGCTCCTGAGCTGACAGGGCACCAGGATCCATGTGAACACCAGGAAATCAATACAAACCACAGCTACTGAGCAGTGCCCCAGAAATACTTGGATTATTTACTGCTAAAGCAATATGCCATTAACCTGCAGCCCATCAGGTAGGCAGGGAAGCAGAAGCTGTTGCTGGACCAGCATCACCCCTGGATCATTTCCTACAGCCTCAGCATTCCTTCTCCACACTGTTGCTGGCTCACAGAAGGCTTCATGCAAACAAACACACTGGTGATGGGATTTCAGAGTGCTGCTCTGCCCCCAGCAAAGATGGGGCACACAGTGTCCCACACTGACACTCCCCTCTCTGAGATCCAAGCAGCTGTAATCCCCCTATCAGTACCACCATGTGCACACACACTCTTTTCACTCCCTCTCCTAAAGCAACTGAAGCCAGGCAGAAAGGTGAAACCTCTCTACCAAGCAAAAATAAGACCTGGCAAAGGGAGACAACACTGTGCTGAAGTCACACAGATGCCACTCATCCTTACAGGGATGGCACATGGACTGCAGGAAGCAGCTGAAGCCCCAAAGGCTGTGCCCTGGAGGCACTCCTGATTCTCCTCTCCCTTTTGGGACATCACTTTTGGGTCCCCAGGAAGGGAAGTGATGAAGCCAGCAGAGCTGGAAGGCTTTTCTCAAGCAGGCCAGCAGTAGGAAGGGAAAAGTGCACTCCCTCCAGCTGGCTTGCCCCTGCATGAGAAGGGATTGGCCTGCAGCAGGGCTGGCACAGAGCACGTGGCTTTGCCAACTGAAGGCAGTGCCAATAACCAGGGGAAAGGAGAGGTCTGCGAGGTGGTGCTTCAGGCCTACAGAAGTCTGTGCACTCAGTGTGCAGGGCTGTAACACTCAGCCAGGCTTCTGCGAAAGCTCAGACCAAACAACAGGGCTGATAGCAGGCACAGCCTCCATCTAACCTTCCCTCCTTGATCACATAAACCTGTAATGTAGATACTGCACTTGCCACGCTCAGTGCCCTTCTGGAACTCTAAATACAACCCTGGCTTGAAGGTCTCTATCTGCAAACATAGAGGACCAGCGGTTCCTAAATCACAGACAAACATTTAATTTCTTTTGGTCCGATTCAATGAATATCCTGCACGAACCCCACCCCTCTGCCCAACAACTCAGGCCCTTAAAGCCCAGACAGTTTTCTTTCAGGCCTTATCGCAGATAAAATATGGCCCCTTTTTTGTTGAAGGAGTAGGACTTGCCAAATATTTACCAACTCTTTCAGCAGGCTGAAAATGTCACTCTTGCAGTGTAATAAACTTCCCCAGAAAGGCCCTGATAAATAGAGAGCCTTGCTGTACTGCCCAGAACTAGTTTATTGTGGCTTAAGAATTGCCAAGTCTGACGGATGAAGAAAGCGCATTTGTACACACAGAAACATTAGCAAGAGAGGCATAAAGTTTAGAAGTGAAAATAAAACAAAGCCCCATTATTATTAACTGGGGTGTGGGGGGGAAATAATAGAGCCTGCATCCCAGAGAGCAAAGCACGTTACTGAAAGCTCCGGAGCTAAAAGCAGTAATTTAAGAGCTTGTCCACAACTTGCAGCAGAAGCTCAAATCATCTTATTTAGCATTTGGAAAGTGCTAAAGCGTGGCCTACCCCCAGTCCAGCCTTCGGAGCAATACTATGCAAAAATAAAATAGGATAGTTTTGCTTTGTAATCTGACCCACAAAAAGTCATTTGGGGCATGAGGGAATGCTCTCTTCTCCTCCAGCCTGAGCTTTAATTCAGAGGGAATGTTTAAACTGAACAGTGTAAAACAGATGCTGAGAAATACATCCGCGTGGCACTGCGTGTTCTTTGGGGCACAAACAGAAGTTGGGGAGCGCTTATCGATGTGGCACGTATGGCTACAATAGCTGCAAACAGCGCAAATGAGGGGAGACAAAATACATTCTAAGTATCAGAAAGTCCATCAGCAGAGTTCCAGCAGCCACGAACAACTGCATCCATGTTAGCTCAAATGGATGAACATTGCTGGGACAAAAATGTGTCCTTTCACCTTGGCAAATACCATTACAAGAATCTGCAGATTTCCAGAGGCAACTAAGGAGGCAGAAGCTCAAACAAACAGATTTAACACATCTCAGTGTTGGCACTGAGCTCTATGAGCACCACGCTCTGACTGGACATTGAATGAAGGACCCAAACCAAAAGACAGCACCTCAGTAACTCTGCACAGCGCTCCAGCACAGGGCTCTGGGGGCCGAACTTGCCTGCTTGAATGCAGGAAGAAAACAATTACTGCTGGAAAAAAATATCCAGATTATGCTAAGTCTGGCAAAAGCCAAACCCAGCCGCTTACCCGGCTTTCCAGAGCAAACCACAATTAAGAAAGATTCCTATGAAAGAGAAAACTCCGGTTCAGCCCACCAGTACACAGCCCGGGCAGCAACACCAACAGCCACAGCAGCAATCACTGCTGGGCAGCGATACCTGAGAAGCTGCACAAGAAGTTGCAAGGAGAGTGCTAAGGAGGCACAGAAACCTTCCCCCTGCTCCCCCCTTTCACACCATCAGCTTTTAATGTTAACGATAGGGCTCCGCGTGCTCTAAGTATTTTTACACCATGCTTGCCGTCCCGTAGCTCCCTCGTTCCAGGGCGGATGATTAGAATCAGATTTCTGTGATTTCACTGCAGATTAATTTCGTTAAGAGCTGAAGATCCGCGGGGAGGAAGGGCTGCGAGCAGGGCACCCCTGGCAGCGTCCTCTCCAAAGAGGGTAGCAGTATTTCTGCCTTTCCTCTGGACTTTCACATACTTTTCCTTTTTGTGGCTGCTAGGCTGAGATCTCTGGATAAATGGGTGTATGGGGATAAGAAACGTGCAAAAATAAATCCCTTCAAGTTCTGCTTTCAAAGAAAACTCCCAGTCAGCACCAAGAGGAGAATGGGCCCAAGGCAGCCCCGTGCCCACAGCCGAGGGCAGCTGTGACACTGTGCACAGATCAGTGCTTTACACCCATCCGTGTGCACAGACACACGTCAGAGGGACGGCTATTAATACACCTTGGATGTGCTGTGCTGGATACAGAGGGCTGAGCGAAAATGGAAAAAAAGCCAAGCGGTGCTCTCTGATTCCATTTACAAACTGCTACTAACTGCAAAACACAAAGTGAGTGCTTTGATGGCTAAAGCCTGCAGAACCCAGCACCGAAACTGGGGTTTGTTTGCAAAACTCACAGAGGATCTGAGCGACAAAGTTGTGTCGGTGTCTGTGCACACTGAGGGCAGCAATACACCAAAGAAATTACGTTCAAAACCTTCCTGCGTGTTTTCTGAGCCACCCCATCGTCCATTTGCTTTTATAGAACACGGCCATGAGAACCCTGCTGCCAGCTGGCCTGCCTCCTAATTCTAGAGCACTGTTCTCGACTTGACAAGAGAGAAGGGAAGACATCTATGACAAACAAGCAACCATGGGGAGTCACGAAATAATTCTAATCTAAGAACCTAAAATGTAGCACAACATAATGCAGAATGACACGGGAGCGATAAATACGTGCTAGAGGAGCAAACAGCCATCCCCACACATATCCCCACACATGGCATTATGTGAGCATGGCGCCTGAAAAGGAGCATAAACCAACATCCACAGAGCGTGCAGAATCAAAACCAAAGGCAAATGATAAGGAGCACCCGATGGGCAGGGGGGAAAAAGCAGTGACATAAACGCGAGGAGCAGCGGAGCCAGGCCGCTCCGTGCGTGTGACTACATCTGATAAAAGGGGAAAAAAAGGGGGAAAAAGGGGAAAACAAAAAAGAGACGAAATGAAGAAAACAGACGCGTTGTCTGAAAGTGAAAGCGGTGAGGAAGGCCGCCCTCACTGCACGGCGTCCCGCACGACCACCAACGGCACCGACCCGACGCGAAGGGCTCGACCCTCCCGGCGCTGGAAGGAACGCGACGCACTTACACTCCGCAGAGAACGAACTCGGTCCCATCGCTCCGGCCCGCGGGGAGCCGGGAACGGGAAGGCAGCGGCTGAGGCCGGGTCCCGGGGGCGGCGGCCCCAACCGCTCCGTCTTCGCCCGCTGCGAGCCCGGCAGGTCCTGGGAGCCGAGAACTGGGACTTTGTAGGCCAGTTGAAGACACGAACCTCTCATCTCGCCCGCAAAGACCCAGCCCTCAGCTCGCCTGATCGGGCACGGATCGCGATTTTTTTTTTATTGAACTAGCTTTTAATTCCCTTCTCCGGCCGGTGTCTATCGCGAGCGCCGAGCCCCGGCCCCCGCCCCGCGGCCACGGGGGACCCCCCGGCAGCAGCAGCCACCGCCCCGGTCCGAGGCAGAGCCCCGCGCCGCCCCCCTCCCCCATTGCCGGCTCCCCGCAGCCCGGGCCGGGCCCGCAACGCGCCGTGACTCGGCACCGCACAGACCGGGGAACTTCGTGCGCGGAGAGCAAAAAACGCCGCGAGCTTCCAACAGAGCAAAGAGCCCGAGCCCGACAACAGCCGGGGGAGACGGAGCGGGGGAACGCGCCGAGGGGACCCCCGGCCTCCTCCCCTTCCCCGGGGCCGCCGGTCCGCGGGGTTACGGCCGGGAAGGGCTCGGGATCGGCTCAAGTCCGTGCGGAGAAGCTGCGGGCGACCGCGGGCCCCGACCGCTCGCGGGCGGATAGTGAAGCTGGTATCGATCGCATCGAGATTTGTTTTCCATCCTTCCTCTTTGCCCTCGCAAAAGGCAAAAGAAACAAATAATCACATCGTTGCCACCAGGGACGTTGCAACATTTCTGTCGGCTTCCCAGGCGCTGCGCTCGCCCCAGCGTGATTTCAAAGTCCCGACCCAACACGCAGCAGCAGCAGGGCAAGGGGGAGGAAAAAAGAAGAAAAAAAAAAAAAGGAAAATACCAAAGAGCCCAAAGCAGCCATGTAAAAAGAGAAGGGAAAATAACGGCGACGAAACACCCAAAAACATCAAACCAGAAAGAGACGAGCTGCTCCGTGCAACGTGACGGCGCGGTCCCGACGCGGCGCAGTTTCCGTCCGGCTGCAGTCACATCCCTCGAAAGTTTGTTTGTTCCACGTGTTGCGGCCGCGGCCCGGTTGTGTCGGCCCGGCCCCGCACACCGGGGCGGCACAGGGGGCAGCTCCGCCGCTCCCCGCTCCGTTTAAGGAAGCGGGCGGTCCCCACCCCTGAGCCGGGCAGCTCCCGCTGCAAACCCGGCTCGGTGAATTTGGAGGCTCTTCCCATGCTGCCCCCTCTCCACCCCCCGCCCTCCCCGCGGCTCCGCCGGCCCATCCGGCCCCGCACGCGGCAGGAAGGGACCGTCTCTATTCCCGGCCGCCCCGCAGCCGCCCCGCGCTGCTCCCGGTGTTGTTGCTCCGGGGCAGCCGAGCCAGAGTCCAGCCGAGCCGCGCCGCTCCGACCTGCGCGCCCCGCGGCCCACGGAGGGCGGACGGTGCCCCCTGGCGGCCGCTCGATGCCCGGAGCGACGCCGCTCCAGCCCCGCACCCGGCAGCCCCTAAACCCTGCGGAGGGAGGAACCACACGGAGGGTCGCGATGGGCAGCTCCTCATTACACGCAGTGCCCGCACGCAGCTGCTCGCTCTGCCTGCCCCGTACGCGTCCCTACGTGCTCAGCCTTCCCTTCTCCCCATGTAAACGTGCTGTCTGCTGCTGCGATGTCAGAGGACACGCAGGACACGCTCTGCCCTCCTGTACCGGCACCTTTCCACTTCCACTCGGTACAGCTGGGTGCTGCACTGCTGGGAAAACCTGAGCACGGCTGCACCACGTGTACAACATATCGCTGAGAGGCCTCTGGAAAGCCACAGCCACATACACACACATCTTATAAAGTACTGTAAGAAAGTAGTGCAAGGCCTGCAGTAATGTAAGGCCCAGTCAGAGGGGTCACTTGAAACACCACAAAAAAAGACAACAACCTTCCTTCCTGCACATGAATCTTAAAGTTATTCCTCTGCACAACCTCACCTGCCTTGTGTGGTTGAGCTTAGAGTCACTTTGGAATGATGCCTTTACACACTCTGCATGTTAAGCCACACATGAGCCCTGCCTGCAGCTCCCAGGGGCTGCCAGTTTCTGCACCCCCCGTTAATCCAATGCTGCTGATCCTCCCAGTGACACAGTGAGGAAAAGGGGACAAAGCTCACACACACTGCAGAACACTCTGGCTCCTACACATGACTGTGCCCACAGACACTTTATGACAGCAAAGCAGTGAGATACAAAGATAGAGGACGTCACTTACTATTTCTGCGAGCTGTCAGCAATCACGGTGATGTGCACGGAAGATCACAGCAGGAACAGCTCCATCGAGTTGAGCAGCACAGCTCCAGGGATGATGAGCTCACAGAACAGAATGGAAATCCCAGAACACGAGAACGCTTTCATCACCTCTTCTGTACCTGGTAGGAAAACATCAGCTGAGTGAGAAGCTCCAAACTCCAAACAAATCACAGCCTGCACCCACAGCTCTCATCTCTCAAACGTTTGGGTTCAGCAGAACAGAGATGTGCATCCCTGGTGTCCGTGCAGAACTTCTTCCTGCATCCACACACACACACACACACACCACAGCCACGTGTCTGCAGGCTGCACCAGGAGCCTCTGCGTGCTCAGAGCTTTGGCAGCAGCACTATTATGGCTGTGGCAAGTGACCGCCTGCCTTGTGTGGGCAGAATGGGATGAAGAGAACTTGAACTGGTCTGTACTGTAACTGCTACGCTCGACCAACGCTGCAAAGTCATCCTTTGCACAGAAGGAAGTGTTCCTTGGCCGGAAGCCTGATGAACATTTAGAGCCAAGGAACACGTTGCTTAAAAGCAATAGGAGAATGCAAAGTGAATCACGGGAAAAAAAAAAAGGTTTGAAAGAGAGGAGCTGTATGAGGACTTTGTGAATGAGATTTACTAAAGGAAGGTACGGAAATGATACGCTGTTATCATCTGGAATAATGATGCTCAGGAATTAGTTCTGAGTGGTGCTCAGTGAACACTGGTAGAAATAAAGGCTTGCAAAAGCTGTGTGCAGGACATTCATGTTCACAGCCCTGTGAAGGGCTCAGGATGCTGCAGAAATCACTGTGGTTTAGAGAGAAAAGTCCTCAGCAGCCTTTAGGAATAAAGAGATTCATACTGCTGCGGAGGCTGCAGCTCACACACACCAACTACTGATTCTCACTTGGTGTTTTCACTACTCTTGCTCTTCAGCTGAACCAAAGAACCACTCATGACAACACAGACCAACACCCAGCGCGAAAATCATAGCAAGAGTCTCACCTCCATGTATGGAAGGACGAGTGTGAGCCAGGGAATGGAGGCTCTTCCCAGCGCAGTGGATGGCACAGCTCCTCAGCTGGCTTCCAGACCAACTGTTTGATTTGCTATTTTCAGTAACCTCGTACAATGTTGCCTCTTGTCTTCCTCTTGTCACCACCAGTACTGGATGTCAAGCACGTCCTGTGAGATCAGGGTAAGACTTTCACACAACGCTTTGGCCCAGCAGGAAGCCTCGTCCTGCGAGACGCTGCTCAGCTGCTGACAGCCTGCTCCACTTCCACTGAGGATCCCGTGGTGCTGTGATGGTAACGGGATCAGGCAGGTGGCAGACAGGGCCCCCCTCAGCAGGGGATACATCCTTACCTGGGGTCAGGTCTCTGCACTGCAGCTCCTCCCACAAACACCTGCTGTATGTTCTCCATAGTGAGCAGAACCCACGTGCTGGGAATGTGACTGCAGCCCGTCTGGATGAGAGGTGGGAGCAGGATGAGCCCCATGTTCACTTCAGATGTTGTCACAGAAATATCACATTGTAAAACACAACTTTCACAATTCTGAGAATAAACATCGGCACTTTGGTTGAAGCTGTTTGGCAGCCAAAGGGCCAACATATTAATAACATCAGACCAACAGCAGCCCAGAACAATAACCACGGAACAGCAGACCCTATTGCTTCTGAAAATAGCCCTGTTTGGGAAAAAAAAAAAGCATTTCTACAAGACCCATAACCCAGCAGTAGCTTCTTTATGGGCCTTCACAAAGGCTTCACCACATGGAAGGCTGATGTGCCACCTCTGAAGCCTGGAGAGAGCTGCTGCAACATGCAGTGGGTGGGAGGTTGGGCTGCACATCATTGCCTGGGACACAGACCCTGGGGATGCAGTTTGGTCCAGCTGAATACATGCATTAACCCAAGTCCTCCTTTCACAATCCTGCCTACGCCCGTGCAATGCCTTTCTCTGCAAGCAGAGCCATTGATTTGTTAACTCTTCAGCATGTGGCACTAAGCAGCATGTGAGCAAGCACGGCTCACAGCCAACAGTATTTCAGCATCACCCCTTGCTGAAGAAACTGGACCATCAAAGTAGTTGGATACTATGATTAGCACGAGAAATAACTGAAAGTCCACTGCAGGCACAGGATGAAACTTGCAGGCCATCACCTGAAAACATCAATCCTTGCTAGAGACCCAGAATCAGCCAGTTTTGTGTTTGTAATTAAACCAATAGCAAACTCATGATTGAAAACTCCTGAACCATTCGCACACAGCGCACTGCAAGGACCTGACCCACACAGCTCTGCACAGCACCAGCAGCACATCGGGGCACATGGGAAGCCCAGCCAACCCAAGTGGCATCTTGTGGGCTCTGCCCAGCTCTGAGCAGCCCCGTGTCACTGTAGAGCTGCAGCTCAGCTCACAGACCAGCACAGCTCACACTCCATTTGCTGGCCAAGGCCCAGCCAGAGAACCCCAGGCCAGCTGTCAATACATGATGAATGTCCCACCAGAAAACGGGGCCTTCGTATTTAAAGCACGTGTGTCTGTGTGTCTGCAGGAGAGAGGAGAAAATCAAAGCACTAACGAGCTATGATTAAGCTCAGAAATAATGGTTTCCTGTTCAAACACAGAACTGTGTCTCTTCTTGGTACAACTACCTCATCCCCAATTGTGTCTATTAAAGACAATTACCACGGGAGACAGATATGTGCAGCCAGATGTGGTTATGTTACGCACAGCGCCATGTGCAGCTTGAATTCCTTGTGGCTGAACACGTTACATATATTAAAAAAAATGGTGTGTTTGTGCACAGAGGAGCAGCTGTCAATTGGGAAATCCCCTTAGCCTGCTTTAATCCTTCATTCCACAATCCCCAGGGATTAAACAAATGCACTAACATTATTTACTGTAACGCTCCCTCCATGGGGGGCTTCAGTCCATGAAATCCACTCCAGCATTTGCAACTTTCAGTTGTGAAATATGCTGCCAGCGTTCTATATTTGGTAGCTTTGCAAGTACTCTTTAAGTTGGGCCCAGAGTGATGAAAGGACAGGAGTCAGGAATTCAGCTGCAGCAGAGGCTCGGCGTGGGAGCTCACTGCTCTCTGCAGGGCTCTCCAGGGGCACCCAGCATTGCAGCGACTGCTGAGAGGGGACAGTGCTTGTGGGACTATACCAGACACTTCCAAATGGAAGATGTTGCCATGGTACTAATCCTCCCACCATCTATACACAGAGGGTACAAAACGAGGTTTTTGAACCCAGTTCTGTCAGTAAAGCCTCACTTGCCTTCTGCTTTCCTTCTCCTGTGACGCGATACATGTTTGAACCTGGGTATAATCCCCATCAAATGAGTGACAAGGATTCCACCACTTCACAGCCCTCACACCCCCAGTAACGCTCTGCACAGTGCCACCATCCTGCTCTTGGGACCATTTGTGGCACCCAGCAGTGACGTACAGCAGCAGCAGGCTGGGACTGCAGGAACCCTCTGACAGATCTGCAGCAGTAGCTGACTGTTCAGTCTCATTCTTGAGCTTCCCATGTAAGTTTTTACAGCCACTGGAAAGACAGCAAACATTAAACCCTTTCCTTGGCCATCCTTGCCTTGAATTCATATACAGTTTGAATTCTTTAGTTTAGCTGCTTGTTTGAAACCAACACTCCTGTTCCAGTTATCACTGATACAACCAACCCAGCAGGCCACAGCCACACTGAGCATCACCCCCAAGAAGGCACAGCAGGGCAGGCTATGCCCCACCATCATCTCCAGGCCCACGGAACCATATTGTGCTGAATGCAAAGGAAATAAATCGCCATTCAAATATGAGGTCTAATAGTTTGGAAGCCGCATTAATCCGAGGTCTGACTGCTCCCATGGCACTGCATTTGCAAACAGACAATTTCATCAGCTCCAGTATAATTTTTTCCAGCCTACACCCAGCCACAGCAAAAACTGCACTCATGTCACTGCCCTTCGTCCTGCAGTCATCTCTCAGTGGTACATCAGCGGGTGCTCACAGAGACAGAACTCCAGTGCACAAACCTCACAGGGCTGGGCTCTGGGCCTGTGTTTCTTTCACACACTTTACAGCCAGGAGAGAATAAGGGAGAGGCACAGGGCTCCTGTGACCAGCAGATCTCCTGCTGCTGAGATGGGAGGAGAAATGAGACTGTAAATCTCCCATCCACGCCCCTTCCCTGCTCTTCTTTCCCCTGCATGACTGAAGCCTGGCTGAGACACACTGCCTGGAACATCAGCTGGTACCTGCTGACAGTCACTGCCAGCCAGCACCACTTCTTCCACTTGAATTCTGCTTTCACACATTCCCTGGTGGAACCGCAGCACCAAGCGCTGCAATGGCAGCCACTGCACTCCCCACCATGGGAGAAAGGACGCTGGGTGCCATAAAGCTCATTCACAAACCTGAGCTGCCACCACCACCATCACACTGTGCCTCACCCAGGGGCTGCACTCTGGTCTGGGTACACCCACACCTCACCATCAGCAACTAACTGCAGGCAGCAGCATCCTCAGCACCAAACTGCCACTGCAGAGATGCAATTCCCCAAACGGTTCCCAATGAAGGAACATCACAAGTTCTTCCCTCCCCACATCTCCATGGAAGGGGACACTGTAACCCAGAACCTCCAACACAGAGCGAGGACACTCAGTTTGCCTTTCCCACAGCTGCCATAAAACAGAGTTTTCAAAGGAAATAACAACATCAAAAAAGCTGAACAATTCCTTATTTCCTACACACTGTCATTACTTCTTTATATTACTGAAAGCTGCAGCACTCAATGGATTTCTATTCGCAAACACCTACCTGCTCCTCCCGCAAAACAAATCGAGCCATTTCTGCTTCAGCCTTCGGCATGCAGACAAAAACATTTTTTATTCATCAGTGGTAAAAGGCTGCAGCCATTTGACTTTAAACACAGACATGCTTCTGGGCTCTCCTCCAGGAAGGCTGTGTCACCCAGGCTTCAGATCGATATGTTTGTCTGCAGAGTCACCCTCCTGATCTGTCATTTTTCATTCTGACACAAGAAATGCCTTTTGGTCAAACTTCAGCAGTCCATTAAATTCCAGGCAGGATGGAAACGGGACTCGCATTGCTGTGGCCGTGTGAAGATTTCCACAGTTTGGGCTTTATTTACTCAGAAGTTAACGTACCCATCCACACATTTGCCACTCAGATAACGGCGCTGTGCTGGTTCTGCCTCACCCAAACCCACTGCAGACCACAGAGCTGCCAGCTGCCCCATGGAGGGACACCCAAAAAGCACAAGCACCAAGAAGGCGGCTCCATGTTTCCCAACTGCAGCCCCTGGGACAGCCCTGGCCGTGCACCACAAGGTGCTCACACAGCTCAGGAATGATCTCACCATATTCCTGAACCCAACACACAGCTCCCCCTGTGCTGCTAATGCTGGGGAGGACACGACAGACACTCATGAGGGTCTCAAAGTGCTGTACATGTCATTATACTCCGAACAAAGAACACGGTGCTTTTAGTTCCCATTCACTTTTTGCTTCCCTAAAGCCAGCATTTCTGTCAGCCTCCCAAAAGCATAATAGAGTCAGAAAAGACCACTGCTAGGAGTGATTCATTTAACGCTTATTTTTAAGAGGAATTGCAAAGGGGTCGTGATGATGTCCGGGTTCTGAAGAAGCCCATTAGCCCATCAGCTCAGCAGGTTCCGTACCCGAACACAGCTCAAGATTTTCTAGCAGTGACACACACTTCAAGTACTTAATAAGAACACATTATGATTAACCATTAAAAGGAGCCTCATTTTAACCCCCATTTAATAGTGTCACATTCAGAGGGAGACTCCTCAGTGTTTTTTTTTTTTGAGCAAAATCAAAGATCCGAGAGGAACCCAAATGAGAGACCTGAACGTTTTGGTTTGTATTTGGTCAGGTTTTGTGTCCAAAACAAACAAGGCTCTCCTGCCCACACCGCCCCTCGGCGCAGCTACCATCAGTGCGTCATCATCTTGATTAAAGTTCACCGACCTTCAGGACATTAATTATTAAGTCAAAGCCCAGCTCAGATTTCCTTCCCACGTAAGAAGGAGGGGACGGGGATTTGGGCAGTGGGAGGGCAGAGATCTGCCTCAACACAGCCCTGCAGTGCCAGGAGCTCCCATAGAACACAACAGTGCAGAGGTAGCACTGAGCAGAGCCCCAGCAGTGCCAGTGAGCACGGCAGGACCAGCTGAGAAGTGATGAGCAGGTGATATTATTTATCATTTAGGCTGGACTTTGCTCCCATGCAAGCTGATGCAAACTTGTTGGCTGAAATGGATCCCTGCTCCTTTTCATCCACTGGGGCCTGCTGACACACTGGATGCTGCTCCTGTCCAAGGTAACACAGGCCAAACACAACATGAATGAGAGGTAACAGGGACACATCAGGATCCAGCTGCTCACAGCCTGAACTGCTGCAAGAAGTCACTGGGAACCTGCAGCCTTTACTGCTGAGCCAGGGCTGCGGGCAGCCCCCTCCAGGAGGCTCAGCTCAGCATCTGCCCTGATGTAACACAGCAGCCCATCCCTGCAATAAGCCCAGCACAACTTCCCAGGGGCGACACGCTGCCCTGAAAGCTTTATCTACTGGGAATTGTGCTTATAACGAAGCCTCCACCTGTTCCTTTCTGCACAGGTTATGATGCTCGTGCCCTACAACTGCTGCCCGTGAGGGACTGGGGAGCCTTGAAGGCGACAAAGTGGGACGCGCAGAGAACCCGGCATCGCTGCGCGGGTGGGATCCAGGCGGGTGATTTGCTGCGCTCACACCGCCGCCCTCCGGCAAAACCTGGAGCTCTGCTCCCTCCTCCCTCCCCACGGACCGGGGCCGCTCCTCACACTTTCCCCGTTCCCCCCTCGCTGCTCCGCCGTCTCTGCGCTCACCCCGCCCCGGGGACACGCGGCGGAACAAAAAGCGGCCGCAAACCCGGCCCGAAGCGGCCCCGCACGGCGGGGATGAACCGCGTTGCACTCGGCAGGCACGGACGGGGTTCGAACCCGCGATCTTCGGTTTACGAGACCGACGCCTTACCACTTGGCCACCGCGCCTGACGGGCTAGCAGCAGCCGCGAGCAGCCAGTGGAAGGCGGCGGCGTCCGGAACCGCGGGGAGCGGAACGGACAGAAACGGATCGGAACGGAATGGATCGGAACGGGGGGAGCAGGGGGGGTTTCCTCCGCTCCGAAAGCGCCTCCCGCGACTCCTCCTGCATTATCACACCCTACATCCACCCACCATCCTCTGTCAGAGCGCAGCGCGGTTTATCATTTCCGCAGTTATTCGTGTTCCCCCCCCCCGCCCCGGGGCTCCCAGCTGCCGACCCTCAGGACGCCCGGCTGAACCTCGGCTGCGGTGTCACATCATCAGCCCCGCAGCGCAACGCGACCCCCCCGGCACCCCCCGGCACAGCGCCCCCTGCCGGCACAGCCGAGCCTGGATGGAGCCGAGTGCGGTGCCGGCTTCGTGTCGGCAGGACGCGACCTGGGACAACGTTCGATGCACTGTGTGTGTGCTCCTGCCCCTTCCCTGCCTCCACAAAGCAGATCTGATGCTGAGCCATTAAAGCAGGGAGAGTCAGTGCCACAGTGTGTGGGTCAAGGGAGATTTAGAAGGGAGCAACACATCCCAGGAACCATCAGAGCCGCGAGCTTTGAGACTCACATGTTGAACGCTCACCTGCAGGGGTGAGATCAGTGTCTGATGCCACAAATGGTGGGTGTGCTCCCTTGGTGTGCACACAAGGTGCATTTTCTGTCTGCAGAGATTCTCCTTGGCACCACCCGAGGTTCCAGGGGTCAGAGCTCCTGCAATCTAACTCCTGCTCTGCCTGAACTGCCCCCTGCTCTCAGGACCCCTTTCCTTTCTCCCCGTCCCCCAGAAGATAAGAGCTGGGTAAAAATCACCACGAGGAGCTTGGAGATCTCAGTCCCATTTGCACAACCGGGGCTGTGAGCTCTCAGCACAGAAGGGCAGCACTCAGAACAACTGATCCAGGCTGAGCCCCCAGCAGCGGGGTGTGATTTCTCATGATGAGAACCGTAACCCCTTGTTAGTGCAGCGCACACAAAGCCGGGCACACAGCACGGCCGCTCCGCACAGAACCTTCCAGAACTTCACCTGGCACCTCCACAGCCAGAGCCGCGCTGCGACCCCTTCCTTTACTCCAACAGTAAAAGTAAAACCTGGAGATGGGGACGGCAGCTCAAAAAGGAGAAAGTTACAAAATAAAGCGTTACCTCAGTGTTCTGGTCCGGAAGGCAGCGGGGTCCTGATCCGTGGGGGGAGAACGTGCGGGGTCCTACAGGGGGTCGGGGTCCCGGCCGATGTCCCCCCTCCCTCCCGTAGCAGCGCAGCCCCCCACAGCTCCTACGGCCGAGGAGCAGCACGCGGAGCTCGCCCGTATCGCCACAGGTGCCGCTGTGATCCGCAATCAGCCCGTGGCAGCTGGACACAGCCCCGTTAACTGCTCGCAGCTGCAACAGACCCGCTAAGAGCTCGAGCGCGACTCCTTCAAACGTACCGTGCAGAAATAGAGGGACTCGAATCGCCCCCCGTCCCCGCGGACAGCTCTGCAGCCGTGCAGGGAAAGCAAACCGTCCCCGTGTGTTGTACGTTACAGCGAGGTGAAAGGATTCATGGAGCAGAGATGGCTTTATTGGCCCCATAAAGTACTTCAAGAAAATACAGGGAAAATAACACAGTGCAACAGGACCGACAGCGCTTCACGGGTGGCGTAAATTACAGAATGAAGTTACAAAGAAGCGTGTGCTGTTATTTTTCTGGCTGCTTCCTTCTGTAGCGATGGAGCGAATGGATTTTGCTCAGCTTCAAACCCGGCCGCCCTTCAAGTCAAAAATAAAACCCCTCTGAGGCGGCTCCACGGGCTGAGGATGCAGCGGATTCGGGTTAAAGATCTCGGCTGTCCGAGGAGGGAACATTGCATTCGATACATCACAATTCGGGATGGGGCCACCAGCAGACGCTGCTTTTTGTACCATTCCCTATCGGTGCTCATCACCGGCTGCTCCGTAAGACACAAGAGGGAACAATTCAATCATCTGACCATGCGGGGGGGCAGCGCTCCGATGTTTTGCAGCAGAGCAGAGTTTACTCTGCAGCTGCTACACGGGAAAAGCTCCATTGCTCACGTCTAACACAGGTGGGTAAGGGACGCTTTGCCATCAGGGTAAGAAACTCTGCCCCGTTACCTTCGTGCTCTTCACATTCATTTTCAGCTGTGCAGACCCAGAGTCCTTCCTTAGGAAAAGCAGCCACAGGAGGCAGGAAGGGAAGCAGAAATCCAAAGTGTTTTACCCTAAGGAGGAGGATCTGTACGTTGGCACTGCTGTTTGCTTTTTAATTGCAATAGTCAAAGTAAATCAATCACCCACTTCCACTAAAATAACCCCAGAACTGAAATTAACCTAAAATGGGCAACGCGTTCACAGGTTTTTGTCTGATGTCCATTTCAAATAATGTCTGATGTGAATAAAAATTACAAGCATGGAGGCAGGACCTTAACGCACAGCTGGGTGCTTTATTTCCAATTAACCAGAACTAACAAGCAGACAGAACTGGGCTCATGGTGACACCAGAACAACCCAGGGAGTGTGTGAGATGCTGCCGTGAAGATACAGCGCCCTGACAGCACGTGGCTGAGACAAGATAAGGAGCTGCTGGTTGTGTTCCATCCCGTTTGCTAAGGAATTTCAAACATGACCTCGTGCTTCTAAAAAAACCTGTAGAAAATGAGTATATTTTTACACCTCAGGCACATGAATACAAATCTGAGCTATTCTGTATATACAGACATTTACATGACGTGAAAATCTCAGATGAAGATCAAATGGAAAAAAAGAAAAAGCTTTTATAAAAAGTACCCAAAGCAGCAGATGAGATGTGTAGATACAGTGCATTGTAAATACAGTGCATTCTCACAACAGAGAAGTCAAAGGCACAAATACTACAATGTCTAACCATGCAGAAAATGGAAGTACGACCTGTGCAACAAAGCAAAACCAACAGCTCCCACAGGTGGGTTTACAGTCATTCTCAGAACATCACAGAACTGAAACAAACCATAAGTGCAACATTGGCTGTCCCGTAGCACGGTGAAGTGTTCACACCAAACCAAATCCTCCCTTCCAACTTCCTTTCTCCAAAGGCAGAATAATTCAACTAAGGATAAAGGATTAAATCAAACGGAGCTGACGTTGGGTGGTGTAACAGTCACTGCTCCAACTGCCTGGGTGGAAGAGTAACTGCAGCCCTCCTGCATCCATTTCTTACTGTGTATTGAATGTGTGTCTACCAGCGCAGTCCCTCCCCTGCCCTTGGCTGGGGCACAGTGGGCTTTGCAGAGGTTTGCCAGGGTGAATTTCACTTTGCTGAGAGCAGTGATGTGAAATCTGACAGCTCCAATGTCACAGTTGTACCACTAACAACACCTACCTAAGAAACAAACACAGATCCTAGGGGTAGGTAACCAAAATATACCAAGGAAGTCCATGTTTATTAACGCTTTCTTCACTAGGCTAAAGTTGAAGTTAAAAACATTCTCTCCCTAATGATACGTTTCAACGTGTACTGCTCTCACAGCTGGAAAAAAAGTGTCAATACCAAAACAATAAACCAAGGGAAAAAAAGAAAGATGTGTAAGGAAGGCAATGAATGTAACACTGCCCCATCACCAATGGCTGCAGTCATCCAACCTGCTGATGTTTCAGTCTGAATGGGCAGCTGCATTATCTGTGAGTTACGCTTGCTAGGCCAAGCCAGTAGGTTTGTGCCTTGCAAACAAGGTACAATCACAGCCTGCCATTGCTGTAAGCTAAGGGCAGCCACAAGAGCTCCTCTGTGGGAGCCACCAGTTCTTCCTTTTCCATTTCTTTTTATTTTTGTCCCCCAGCATAACAGAACTCTTCTCTCTCCTTCCTCCTTCTTCAGTGGTTATAGAAAACAAAGGGTGAGAGGCAGTAGGTGAGAATTTTCTCTACATCTTTTTAAAAGGACAACAAGCTACTCACAATGGGGGTTTCAAACCTCTTCTAGTCACTATATAATAAAAATCCCTAATAAATATAATCCACAGCTCAAGTTCCGCATTATTGTGTGCTAAACACACAAGCCTTTGGTTAAATTACTGAAAGATTTTGTTTGTAGTGCTCAGCTGAACCAACACTGTCTCCTAAAACAGAGAATAACCACAGAAGTCCCAGCGAAGCCTCCCTCTGTGCAGAACAGAACCCTCATAAGGATTATAGGATTCCAACCAACACATGTACAAAGTTTCAATAAATGAGAAGAAACTCACACATGCTACACACTTCAACAGCAAACTGCCCTGGGATCAATGTCTTGGATTGAGAAATACTGAAAAAACGATCCCAAGGTGCTGCCAAGGAACAAGGTGCCAGCAGCTGCTGAGCAGTTCCTTGCCTTTGAAACCAGCTGCTGGCTACATAAGCAGTCATGCTTTCTTGGATATGTTCCTTAAGTACCAAACGACCTAACAAGAGTATGAATATTACTGCTTATGCCAGAACCAACACAGCTACGGCTTAGTTAAAGTTTGAGTCGGTTTTCACTGAAATCAATGTAAGTGAATGTAATCTGGTAAGTGTCAGATCTGCTGCTGCTTCCTTCCTTCCTTCCTTGGAAAACATCCCTCAGACCACACCATGCAGCTTAAGAAAACAACACTGTAGATTCACTGCCACTAAAGAAGAAAAGAAGTATTTACTTGTGAATTCTAGTTCTTGGACTCATTGCATGCCATTAGCACTATGACCTAGAGACTGCTGAACAGCGACTGATGCAAGCCACAATCAAGGTTTACTTACACCTTCCAAACACTCAATTACTAAACAGATTAGGCAGTCTAAATACAGTAGGCCAAGACCCCTCCTGGAGAGTAGAACAGAGCCTTGCCTCAGTAAGACAGCAAGGTGTTTGCTGATACACCCATTAATTAATGACACTGCACTCAAGTGCCTACAGAGCTGGATGAGAAACATCTGAATTTCTCCCAAGACCACAAAAGGAAAGTTTTGGCAGCAAAAGTGTATGGATTGTTTTTGAGACATGCTACAAATCTCTGTATTGAAGGCTCCTTTAGAAACAGACTGGACGGTGACAGTTTGTCGCTGTCACACTTCAAAACACAGCAAACAACTTGAGTCTTTATTACGAGTTACTAAAAAAGCTGAAAAATGCTCTGCTGTCAAGATAGTTTTGAATCAGCACCATGCTCAGAAACCAGGAGCTGAAGGCTGGTATTTGGAGTGGAGCAGCCAATATCAGCACATCCCAAAAGACCAAAAGTTTCAGGAACTTTTTAAGTGCAATTTTTGGAGGAGGTATTTTTCCACAGCAGCCTGTGTGTGTGATCAGCCTGGTGAAGCACTGCTCCTATCCAGGAGCAACTCGTTTCCTTTTTACCACCATACAAAAATACCTGCAGTGGTTTGCAATTAGTTTGATCAGAATATCGCTCGGCTTTTCAGAACCTACAGTACAAAGAGCTAAAGAGCAGACCAAGAGACAGTACCTCGGATTGTGTTTGCATCCCTGAGGGTTAAATGAGAAGCATGACTTTAACACAAGAACGTTTACTGCATTTGAGTATTGCTAGAATAAGATTATACCATATTTCTGTTTGAGATACTGACTGAAATATGCATTCTCTGGAAAACTGGTACCCAACCACTCTTCCCACTGCTCCAGTGACCCACCAAAGATGATCTCCCTTTCTGCCAAGTTACCTTTATGTCATAGAATGTGATGACTGATTTTATAGCATGGAAAGGTTCTCCCAGGTTTGGCCTAGTGCCTGTAGTTACTGGTGAGCTATTATCAGACAGCTAAAAAATGCCATTGCCAACTAGTTATTTTTAGAGGTGGATACCGTAGAGGAAAACGTATCTGCCAAAGAAATGGATCTCCCACCTCCAACTCACGTTACTTGTGAAACACAGAAAGTGTCTGGATATGTATTTGAGAGCTAATTGAAAACAGCACCATGCCAACAGCCCCACAGGTATGGAATCGAAACTTCCTAATGCAGTAGAACGAAGCTACAGACACCACCAACGTGGTGGTAAGAAACCTCTTCAAATGCCGACACTGCAGAGCAAGGAATGAACACCCTTAAATTCTGAATCAGCTGTGTGCAGAGCTGAGCAAAAGTCCTGCACATCTGTGGGAAATTCACTGCTGTGCACTCTCAGCTAACATGGCGTTCCCAGGATTGCAGCCATGCAGTGCTCAGTCACTATCAGTAGCCATTAACCTTTTACATATTTACCTGCCCAGAATCTTGGATATTACCACATTCATTTCTTCCACTCGAGTCCTTAAGCTCTGCAGGTTCAATGAAGCCAGCTGTGTGTGCTGCTTCCCAAGTGCTCAGCACAGCGTTCTGCAGACTAGTCCTAGTCCTCAACATTTGCTGACCCAACAAGAACGGGTTTTAGATGATTAAAATTTTAAAGTTGAGTCCAGTTTACATCAAAATATTCAGGGGAAAAACATTCAGTCACCAGTCTGACCTGCAACAGCTTCACATATGTGTAAATCCAGAGCAGGAGAGTGGGACAGACGTGTAACTTACCAAGCAGTAAGTCCCATTAGCAGGGCTGCTGGCTCACCCAGCCCTGCACAACACAGGACATGAGCAACAGCCACCCAACAACTGAAACAGTTCTCAGTGGCCTACAAGAAGAGCAAAGTCCTTGGCACAATTCACTAACAGCACCATGCAGATGGAGGCATCATCACTGAATATCAGGTGAAGAGTCCTCCTGGCAGGTATCTGTAGGCAGCACCAACCTGGTTTAACTCTGTCCTACCTGCTGGGTGGCACATCCAGAAGCAGCAGTGGTGGGAACAGGGCGTACTGTGGGGTGATCCACCTGTTTCTCCACACACAGAAGCTGCTGCAATTTAGCAGAGAACATTTTACACCGTTCCCAGCTGGTAAAGGGATAGTCTTTAAATCCCTTCCTTCAGATTACCCTGTAGCCTCAGGAATCCAGCCTTGAGACTTCTCTGTTTGATCAAGACTGTATCATTTCTCCCAGTGCACTGAAGTCCTACTGACTTCTTTGCTTCTGGGATGTTGCATCCCATGATTATTCCTCTGCTCCCTCTGGCTTTCCAGTTACTTTACACCTGCCTACTGCAGATACATAGAAACAAATTGCTTTTATTTTCTTGCCTTCAACAAAGCCTAATTTCAGTATCGCTCCCCCTCCCCTTCCCAACACTCCAGCAACGTCACTGAAGGCAAGAACACAAAAACCGCAGAAAAAAATATATATATTTACACCCATAACTGAATACATAGATGTATTCAAATTCAGCAAAAATGTATCACATATACACACCAAGATACATCAAGAGAATACTAGGGGCAAGGCTGCCCAGGGCAAGATATACACGGAAAAGCACAGCCACTGCTACTGTAACATTCTCCTAGGGAGTGTATTCAATAGAGGAAACATCTCCAGGCATTGGGCAGAGCCAGATCACTATTAGGAAGGGCCTATTTTTGTGTGCCAGCCGGCATCAATCGCAAAGAATTCTGAAGTGGGAAATTTTTACCTTAAAAAAAAAGCGCACGGAATAAAAATTGCTTAAGTATCCAATTATCAGACAATTCCATAAGCTTCTTTTATATAAGCCATGTTATTAATTACAAGGGTCCTAGCCCTACAGTACAGAGATTCAGCACAGGAAAACACAGGCACATGCTGAAGCCCATCCCTACTTAAGGCAGCAATTAAGCAGACACTCAATTTTAAAGCTTTATGTCCTGTCCCACTGACTTCTATGAGCAGTCACAGTACATGTTTAAAGTTAAGCACTCACACAACTGCTCGTGTAAATCAGATCACATTCCCTGCTCAAAGCTCCAGACAAGCACGTGTGTCCTCAGTCTGGACTGACAGCTTTTGCAAGACCAAGCTCTTCTATCTTTTACTGCCCTAGAAGTAAAAGCCACTTCACATGAGACTTCCCCTATCACTGCATTAGGACCCAGGTTGCCTTTCCCACAGCTTGTCCACAAAATGTCAGTCTCCGAGGAATGAAGTGTCTGATGGTAGGAAAGCAACTTAACACATATTGTATTATTTTCTTAGAACTGAAATACGCTCCTTCTGTGAAATATCTAAAATTACAAAGATACAGGATTGCAGAATTCATCTGAACAGCCCATGTGCTACCCACACTGCAGAAAGAAAGGACTGGAGAAGGACAGGCTCAAGCAGTGAGCAATGGACAAAAAGCTGGACATGGGTCAGTAGCAGAAGGTCGACTGTACAACAGTGGGTTGGGCCACATCCAAAGAGGGATGGCCAGGAAGGTGAGGGAGGTGACTGTCCCCCTCTGCTCTGCCCCTGAAGCCCCATCTGGCATATGGTGACCAGCACAAGATGTGGTGCTGTTATGAGTGTGTCCAGAGAAGGCCAGGAAGATGAGAGGGCTGAATCACCTCTCCTGTAAAGGATCAATAAAGGAGCTGAGCTTGTGCAGCGTGGAGAAGAAAAGGTTCCAGGGAAACCTCACTTCATCATTCCAGTATATAAAAGGAGCTTATAAATAAGAGGGAGATCCATTTTTTACAGTCTGATAAAAACGACAAAGGGGAATGATTTTGAAAAGCAGGGGAGGAAGATTCAAGTTTGCTGTTCAGAGGAAATCCTTTACTTAGAGGGTGGAGAAGCAGGAGAACAAGCCTGCCTTGAGAAGCAGTGGATGCCCCATCCCTGGAGGCATTCAAGGCCAGGCTGGCCTGATCTAGTAGGTGGGTGGTACGATCTGTACAAGCTTTAAAGTCCCTTCCAACTCCTGCCATTCTACAACGAACCCCTGAAAATAGGGGAATAGAGTTGAAAAGATTCCTAGACTCAGTGCTACAGGAACCCTGGCATAAAATATACACATGTGCACACACACACTAAAGAGTGGGTTGGCTCAAAGCATCCCAAAGCAGAGTGATCATCTATAGAAAGCACTTGGTGCTGACGGTGGCAAACAGATGGATGGTGATTTTACAGATAGCAATAATTCAACAATGTCTTCCACTTCTTTCTGTTTACTTTATGTCTTTCCTTTTCCACTGATGTTCTTTTACTGGATGTTGTTTAAGCAATAAAGCTCAATTGAACAGGAAATTACACAGTCAGCACCGGTTAGGAACTGAACCTGGGTATAATGTTTGCTTTGTGGTACCCAAATTCCTGGAAGAACAAAAGAACAAATCTTGCTCCTAAAGTCAGGCTCACATCCATATGTGTCCACTGTCTTTCTTCCACCTTTACAACTAGAGGTAGAGTCATTTTATCCAGTATCTAAAACAGCATAATCCAGTTATATTGTTATTACATTAATATACAGTATCTATCTTGACACAGGTATTGAAAGTGCAAGGAAGTCTAACCAAGCCAATTCGATGACAAATAACAGTGTACCAAATGTCATATAAACACACCCGCGCACCCACACTCACATGTAGTGTATATATATATATATATATTTATAGATTAATTTACAGTATCAGAGTGTTGTTTAGATCCAGTGGCATGTGTAGAAATATAGGGCAGTTGCTGCTTTTCCTTTTTGTATTCTCTTCAATTCTTTATTTCCAAGATAGAGGGGTTGTGATCTAGGATTGCCAGAATGATCTTGTCCATATACTGTCGTAATCTGTAATTGATCTCTTCCTGTTCTTTAAGGGCTTCCATGAGCTGAAACACAACATTTCAGTTACTCTTGCAGAACAGTTTACAAAACAAAATGAATTCAGACAGGTAAGAGACAATCACTTGCCAAGATCATCAATTACCTCATGCAGTATGAGCCCCCAGCCTCCTGCCTTTATCTCTGTTAGGAAGGATCTGCACATTAAAGACCTTTATTATTTAGGAAGGAGGTGAATGGTCACCACCAAGAATCTTTTGCAGCTCATCTGAAATAGAAATTCCACACCTAACACAGCAATCCTTCCCGCACCCACACCTTGGACAAACTTCCTCATCTCAGTGCAAGAACTTCATGGTGCTCAATTTTTACAAAACTTTTTAGATTTCAGTAGATTTGCACACAAACCTGCTGAACAGAACACGTGTTACATAATAGGAACAACACAGATATTCCCTCTGTATCATATGCATATTCTCTTAAGAAAAAAAAACCATAAAAACAAACAACAAACCAAGAAGCCCCCTAGCTGTGTATACTCAAGAAAAATCTATATTCTATAGTTCTATAATCATAGTTCTACATATTCTGTAGTTCTATATTCTGTATTCAAAACATACTGTCTTCCACTAGACCTCCGAGCCGTGAAAAACCCTTCAATCCCTCCAAAGATGAAGACAGGTTGCTTTGTTGGCCAGAAGTGTCAAAGCTCCAGATCCTCCTAAAGCTCATGTGATCTGTGTGTCTATTTCCATAAGCCTTCAGAGAAGTCTCACTCTTAACCTGCAGCCTCTTACCTTCATTTCAATTATATAGGAAAAAGAAAACAATGAGAAAGATATACACTGTTCTGTGAGGTTTACTAAGGCTGGGTCACAGCTGCAAGGCACGCTGCTCCTTTAGAGGGTGGTGCTCTCAGGTATTCTCTGCATGAGCCAAAGACAGGAAATTCCAAAAGAAAAATGAAGATCCATTTCAATGACAGCAAAAACCCAACTTGCATTCATTCAAGTAGAGTTCTATGTTTAAACAGCCTTTCTTCACGCTGCCCTGGTTCAGCAAGAAATTCGAGTACATAATTCACTTTAAGAGACTGTACAGGGACTAACGGGGCCATTCAGGTAACACACTGAATAAAAAGGTTTGTCTCAAAACTCCTCTTAAAGAAGATGAGGGAAAGTTCTGCCCAGAAGAAGCAAATCATAGAATTAAGCAATTCCTCTTAAACTCTTTTATTCCTAACCTGTCTTTAGGAACTTGCACATATCTGTTGGCCTGATCTCATGACCTATCCTGCAGCCTAAAGATGTTGTACCAGTTTGATTCATCCCACATGCAAATGGTCCCCTACAACACTCTTCAGAGCATTACCAGATTATCACTTGCACACTGCCTACCTTCTGCAAGAATCCAGCTCTGCTACAGAGCAAATTTAGATGTGAAAGGTCGTTACTGAAGTAACTTAGAACTAAATCCAGAACAGAAAATAAAAATTCAATTAAATAGCTGTAGCAATTTCTGTAAGAAATTAATGCTGTAATAGCACAATATCCTGCAAGATAGAAGATGTTAAAATAAATCCACTGTAAAATAGTTCACTGAGATTCTATTTCCAGTTTTAAGACAAAAGTGGGAAAGTTATGTTAAAAGCAATGCCCAGAACCACTGTTTAATTGAAATTGATTTTCTAACTTTCTTGAACTCCTAACAAAGCAGATTTTCATTTGTCAGCTTCAGTTAAATCAACCTTGACAGTTAATTACATTGAAAAATCCAGATTTTTGGATGCAGAACTTGATGAAGAAAGTGTATTACCTCATCTCTTGATGCGGAGTCAATCTCAGCAGCCAGTGACTGAGCTTTTGTTTGTGTTGCAAAGAGATTTTTAGCTTCATAAATACTCAGACTAAGAATCTGTCCATTAAGATCATCATTTTGGTCACGAAGTTTCTGATTCTCCTGTTTAAGGATGAAAAAACTGCTTTTAAGTTTTTTCTACATGGATTCATTGAAAAAAAAAAAGTCAGCTGGTGTGGATGAAGTACAGTAAGGCTGCAAATTAGCAAACAGCTCTTAACAGTGAGAGTCATCCCCTCCTGAACTGCAGGTGTTTCCTAGGTACGCAACAAGTTAAAACTTAATTATAAGTTCTAGACAAATGTAAGGCACATCTTAAGCTAAAGTGGAAGTGAGTGGGGATACAGACACCTTAAGCAGCATACTGGCACATGCAGCTATAGGAATTTCTCTGAGCAGTCCTGCACAGTTCATTTGGACTCACCCACAGACTGTGAGGCCCTTCCCTGCTCACCTGCTTCAGCCGTTTTATTTCATGCTCCATTTCCACCTCTCTGGTTTTAGCATTGAATTCACTCACGCTGGATGAGGAACTTCTCCCGCGCCCAGGACGCTCACATTCCAGCTTGTAGAGCTGCAAGTGCTCCAGTTCTTTTCGCAAGTCTTCAATAAGCTGCAGACAGGCAAGGAAACATGTCTCTCCAGCCTCTGCATAACCAAACCTCCCTGGCAGCTCTGTGCTGCACCTTTGCACTGTGACAAAGGACAGACACTCATACAACAGAGCCTCCTGCCTTCTGTGGAAGGGCAAGACACCTGAACTGCTTCAGAGGTGGAAAAACTTTGATGTCTATGAGGCATAATTCTTCTTTCAGTCTTAGCATAGCAAATCTTACAGCATGAATTCAAGGCTTCCAGTTCTCAAAGAGTTGTAAACCCTTTGAGATCATCATTTATTAGGTACCCTTGCAACACTCATTACCCTGTGGGTATCCCTGTCAGAGATGCTCAATCCTACAACACCTTCACCAGATGTTGTATTTTCAGTGTTCATCTTGCATGCCTATACTTTTTCAGAGGAGCTTTCATGCAGATAAGGTGCAATTGCCTGGTCTTACAACCTTCCTCATACCTACCTCCTGTGTGGCTTCCCTCTCTTTGTTGAATTCCAGTCTGTTCTGTCGCAGTTTGTCCATCATTCTCTTGTACAAATCCATCTCATCCTTCAGTCGCAGACTGGTGTCCTCCAACCTATCTGACATGCGTTGCCTTTCCTGGAATAAATGGAGTACTTTTACAGCTAGTTTGCATGTGCACAAGCCAGCCTCAGCTTTTCAACGCAAGTCTATAGACACATCTATCTCTGCTACACCTACATGACCTGTCATGCATCTCAGAGCACCCCTAATACTAAAGGTGACCAGTGCTCCAACTCTAATAACATTCTTGTTCAGGGAAGGCCAGTAATAAAACCTGAGCCAACCACTGTACAAGTCTGCCTTTACACAAATCAAGCTACTGTCAAATTGCACTTAACATCAAAGACAGGATCCACACTCAGGACTTTTGTTACCTCATCTAATCTCTCCGTTTGTGATTTCAGCCGCATGACGGTGCTTTTCAGCTCACCATTTTCTTCTTCCAGTTGCTGAACCCTGTGTCAATAACAGAAGTTTCAGAGAAAAACGTCTCTTCAAGAATGCAGACATGCAAAGCAGTGTGATCTAAAAGAACCATTTCACTTGTACTTGATAGAAAGACTATACAGAGAAACTCTGCCTAAACTTAGCATTCTTATCACTGTTGTGTGCTTTTCCTGTTTATTTTTAAGGCCAAGAACACTACACTGACCCTTAGATTCTTAAATTCAATTACAACATGTCAAAAAAAAAAAAAAAAAAGAAAAGAAAAAAAAATCAATTGTGAATAAATGAATACAGAGATAAGTGCCTGGTACAGCTGGCCACAATTCTCCTTGAATCCACGCCAAATAACCAGCTAAGCTGTCTACATGGGCCACGTGGATTAAAGCATTAATGTAAAACATCCTCTATGCTTTTGGACATTAGACATGCAACTGCACAGCCACTCTGTGGAACTTCAAACCTGTAACCATCTGTGCACTGTCTGGGTGTGAACAGCCTACATTTATATGCAGTGGAAGAGAACAAATTTGTACACTGTTCTGGGTGGCATCAAGTTGTTTGTTACCTTGTATTCAGCAGTTCAATTTCAGTGCCTTTCTCTTTTTCATACTTGCAGTAAGCTTCTCGATGTCTCTTTATCTCTTCTTCCAGGTTTTGTTCTGCTGACGTCTCTTGGTCTTTCAATAGCTCTTCCAGCTCATGAACTCTAAGGAAGCCAGGTCTCATTTCAGTAACAGTTTCACACATTTTTAAAATGAAATAACGTGTGCAACTTCACTGCCTGCTTTCCTTCTCGCTCTTCTATTCCATTCTACTCTACATTCTCTCTCAACACTTGACCTCTCCTGAAAGTTCTCTTGGTGTTCAATTTTCCCAACACATGCAGAGTGTAGCAGTACCCACCCACCCCCTCAGCAATAACTAGACTTCCATTCTACGTGGATTAAAACAACAACAACAAAACAGCCACAACAGAAAACAACCATGGTAACCCCTTTTATTACAAACATTCTAAGTTCTCAGTATAGTAACGGTACTAAGAAAATTGTTTAGAAGGTATCTGCTTGCTGAAAATTTAGTAAGGCAGTCCAGTTCCACACTTGGACTTCTCACATGAAGCCTTATCTTGTTTTGTTCAGTCAGTCCTAAGGCAGAAAACTTGGTTGTATTTCACTGAGATGTTCTTTGCCCTCAACTTTGTTCTGGTTCTGCTGTGACACAAAAAGGACTGGTTCCATGATTAATTACCTGTGAACTAACTGCGTATTCTCTTGTTTCAGTTTGCTCTTCAGATCCCCGTTAGTCAGGTTATCATTTTCCAATTCTGTAACCTTTTTTTCTAGGTATGTTACCTGGAAGAGAAGGAAGTAGAAAAGAAGAACTGAGAGTCTGAATCTCTTTTCACACCTCTTCACTGTTTCTAATAAACATTTTGCTAACAAAGCCCCTTTGAAGAGACTATTTTCCTGCAAAGATGGTGGCAAAATTAAGCTTGAAGGTAATCAGTGCAACGACACAGTAAAGAAGTACAAATACAATGGCTCCAGATCTGTACTTTCACAGTTCTTCATTTTTCTGAAGCAGAGTTTTACTATTAATGGAATATCTTAAGACATTTTGAATGAACTACTTCAGAGCACTCACTGCGAGCAACAGAGCTTCATCAGTTGACTTGTGTCTCGAGCAGGATTTGCTTTAGGTACATTTAATTGCAATGCACACAGCTTCTCACCTTTTCAGTTATATCATTGTCACAGGAGTCTATACTGTCTCTGAACAGGTCTTCTGTGCTGCCATTACTGCTGCTGAAGTTGCTATTGTGGAAGAGCTGCCTGAAAGATCACAAGGATAATTCTTTTACTTGACAAGGAGAGAGGAAAGAGTCTATGTGCTGCCTTACAGCCCTGTTTTGCACTTTGCACAGATTTCAGCACCAGATGTTCAGTCATCTCAGTGACAATTACCTCTGCTTAATCACAAGCCTTACAAAGGACTGGTAACTAAACAAAATCATACTGAGAACGGCTAACGACGTTAGTTGCAGGGTGTGAGATGTCCATTGGTTTCAATAGGATCCATCAACAGCATTAGCAGTTTTTAAATTTCCTAGGTTCACTCACACTACATACCAAGGTGTATTTGCTTTGTATAGCTGGGCCTACAGAACCGCAGTCTAAAGGAAAAAAACATTAGTGTTCTTATTAGAGCTCTTCTCACTTCGGGGGCCTGCTCCAGAACTAACAGTGACTTCTGTGTTCTATAATATCACTACAAGCCTCTTCTCTCGAAAATGCATCTTGGCACATTTTCGTTTTCCTAAATTTATTCCTCCTCTCCCACCGCTGCTTGCTATTGAATTGTTAAAGTAGATTCCACAAGTACTCAGAAAACAGTTGAAGACGCTTACCTTCCAAAAGCTGTGCTTGATATTTTCCTGTTAGGGCTACAAGGATACAGAAGCAATGATACAGGAATTAAACACTGAATTCAATAGCCATCAAATAAATCTCAGTTTAAGCTCAGACCAAATAATGAAACATAACATTGGCATTTTTCAAGAAGTCAAAAAAAAAGAAGATTTTGTGAACAATATCCTCAAACAACTTGATCATGGACTGCAGTTACTGACAGCGTGAAGATGAGCAGAGCCACAAGTTACTGCAATCGTTAATAAGTCAATTGGTGAGGACTGTTACATTTAGCAGAGATTTGTGAATGAAAACCAGAATGAAGTTAAGATTAGAAATATCACAAAGGGACACTGAGTTAGTGGTGGACATTTATGTGGGATTCCCAAATTTCGGATGATTTTACGAACAGATAGCTTGTCCTTTACCATTATACGTCCCAGTTCAGCACAAGGACTGAGATGCTTCCAATTTTTGCAGTTTCCTTTTAGAGCCAAAGACCACTTATTATCCAAAGGATGGACTGCATTCCAGACCAGAAGATTAGAACCACATAAACCCATCTGGAGAGGCAAATATCTAGCTGCCTCTTGACAAGATGCCATGTCCCTGGGCACACTCAGCTGTACCAAAGCACCACTCTCCTCCTGCCATGTATATACTACTCTGCTCATAAAACTACCAAAGATCTAGTCAGGCACAGTCTGAGCTTGAGCAGACTACTTGCTAGGGCAGGAATACTGTTCAGATCAAGTACTATGCTACTGTGTCAAGAGAAGAAGCAGTGCACTGTGCCATGGACTACAAAGACAGGCAGGGTTTACATTTAGTTTCTAGGGGGAGCTAGAAGCCCATCAAATGATTTCCTTTGAAAACCTTAACTAATGGTAGTTCTGTGGGCCCAGCACAGCTCAGAATTGGTTGGAGTGACAGGGATAGAAATGTAAGGACAGCTTATAAGAACAAGAAAATGTGTAAGATGGAATGGAACACAAGGAAAGAACGGGCTCTTTCTTCCTCTCTACCCGGCATTAACTAGTTCTTATTCAAGGGAACACTGCTAGAAGCACTGCAGTAGGCTGCTTACCTGTTTGCTTTCAAGTTTTTCAGCCTGGCTTCCAAATCGTTGAGTAGATTAATCTTTTTGCAGCACTGTGAGCAGTAAACATCCAGTAACTCGCTGTTATAAACATGCCTCATTTTTCGGGGAGTTTGGCCAGCACTGTTTGCAGGAAAGGAGAGATATTACTGGCTATAGTAACCAACTCACAACAGGTTTTCCTCCTGACTGTGTGTCAGAACCACAGACAAGGGACTTGGGAAGCCACCTCTCACCACAGCTCATTTACCTTAGAGGTAACAATGAGGAATGCTAGTTTAAGGCTAAGCCTACCTGCCTGAGCTGAGTCTCTACAGAGTACATATTCTGGGCATCAGTGGAGAATCAGTTTGGGCAATAGGAAGAATAGCACAAGACGCACAGAGTCCATGTGATGCACATAGCAAAAGCTGCTACATTTATGTTTCACCTCAGCAATATCCCCTCTCACATCCTGCCCATCTTCCCCCTGTCTGGCATGCAACCTGAAGAGTCCTTTCCCTAAGAGAAAGGCAGGAAGATGAAAAACAGCAGTTGGTCAGGAAGAAGTGACACAAAAGGAGAAGTGTGAAGCAGACATAGGTAAAAAGAAGAAAATAAACTCAAATTAAAAGAAAGCAATCATGACACGAAATGCACAGAGCCTCAGGAATGAGAATGGAAAGGACTGCATAAACCTGAGAGATGAAGGAAGTAAGTCATCACCATGAAAGTGCAGCAGAGAGGGGTGCTGGCTCTGCATGCATGACCAAGGTGGTAAGGTTGGATTGCAGAAGTCCTTGAAACAGAGGGTAGCATGCAGGGGTTGCATGTGGAACAGTGGGATGGAGTGAGCTTGTTCTGTGTCAGCAATGAAGCACGAGATCTTCACATGCTTTTGATTCAAGCAGACAAATCCTGGAAAGTCTCCGTGCTTGTTTCTTCACCAACTCTGTTCACCCATTTCCTTGCATGGGGAAGGATTTTTAAGCCTTTTAAAGTCTTGTTTCAAATCAACCTGTCTGTATGTGGAACTTCATCTTACAGGATAACATGAAAGATTTGTGGTATTAGAACTCTAGCAAGAAACAACTCTCACAGATTTCTCCACTGCACCAGGGTTAATTTAAAGCATTAAGCTGGTTTCTGACTTGCAGCAAGTAACTTCCAGTATTAACCCTTAACTGTGACACCTCCTGCCTGCAATAGAAAGAAAACTATGCAAGCAGGAAAGCATATTATTTATTATATATAAAGCAGTTATTTGCCACAGCTCTGATTAACATGTGTAGTCTGCTCACTGGAAGGCAGAAAATGAACTGATAATATTTTCCTTTTGAGGCAAGTTTACATAACCACTGGAAATTGCAGTACGGTCACTCAATCTCAAAAGGAGAATAAAAATGTTTTTACAATGTTTGTTAATGAATAAGGAGCAACCTGGAAGATACAGATGAGCCAAGGTCAGAGTAGGCGTTGGTTCTGGTCTCATCATCAGGACAGGGGCTACTGGGAGTAAAATCCACATCATCTCCTTCCCCATAGTCTTCAAACTGCTCTTCATTACTGATGGAATAAGTGGAGAGGTCAGATGCTGCAGAAGGGTTGTGAGGACTTGCCCTGAAACAAGAGGTCGAAACATCTGGAAGGCCATCTTTGACAGCATCTCACCTCATATGGAATGTTGCACCTTTTCAGTTTGTCCCCTCACTCCACCTTTTAAATGGGTTACAAATTCAAATGACAAACACATCTGATATGCATTGAGAAGCTACAAACAAGATACCTGTGAGATGGGTTTGGATCAGCACCAATCACCGCACTGAACAGTGCAGCTCAGCAACTCTCAGCCATTGCTTCCATGTGGCAGTGAAGACTTTGCTTATAGGACTCTGTCTGAAGGCAAGAACTATGCAAACATCTCTAAAATGCACAAGCTAGTGACAGGGATGTGTACAAGACTGAGGCAGTGACTGCATTCCTTAACCAGTTTCCCAGTAACCCTCATAAGCCTTTTCCCCACCACCCATGAGCTCCAGCCACTCTCTTTTGTGTGGCCAGAACCAAACTTCAGCTCACCATGTGCCAGATGATCTGGGATATGATAGTCACTAAGACCACAGATGTAATCTGAGGATATGTGTCTTTCAAAGGAGATATGGACCACAAGAGAAGGCTGCTTTATGACCACTAGTACCTAATGTTGTGCCAAACAGGCAGGGAACAGCCCTACAACCAACAGAGCAAGAGCAGACGAAGGTACACAGCTCAGCAGAGCCAGGCACAGTGGCAGCCCTGATGGATGCAACTGGCTGTGGTAGCTGAGCCAGGCTCCAGATGGACTTGGGGGAGATAGCATGCACCAAAGATGGCTGATACACAAACATGACCAGTGGTCAGTCATCTTGCTCTGGAAACAAAAAGCCTGGAGCCTCCTTGCACAGCAGCAGGCTGCACTACAGGATCTGCCCCAGGGCTGCCTGTCAGGCTTACACCTCAAGGGTGAGAGATTCCCTACCCACAACAGATACTCAGTGACTTCTAGCCAGCCTCCTGAAACTTGACTTTCTGCAAGACTGACATTTTATTGCTTATGGCTTGCTAACTTGCCATATGATTTGAGTGATATAAAGGACTAATTGTACACATAATCTTTCAGACAAACTGTTAGCCAGCATATTCCTTCTAAATCTCATGACTCAATGGGAAACTCTCCTTAACAGCTTTGTCTGACTCTGTTCTCTATTTATCTGTGACTTTGTTGTCACAAATCCTAAGTCATGTAAGTTTTGCTTCTTCTTTCCTATGAGTGACATATAACCTTATCTGTACCAACCCCCGAGGACAAAACAAGATTTTAGTAGCCACATAAAAACTTTTAGGAGTTCCCAAACCCCCTAGTTGGAGGGGGCAGGATGCACAACATTGCATCCCCATACATAAGAGCCTGAATTATACAGTTTGAAGGCAAGATACTTATTCCATAAGTAATATAGCTAATGGCTATCACTATGATGACAGGTGCTTAGAAGAACCAGGAGTCACAAGGCAAGGAGAAAAGTTCGATGAAGAACTGACAAAAAACCTGAATTAGCCTGATGAAGTATCTGAGACTGCTAAGGCAAGCGAGAGAAGGCCAGATCCCAGCTAGCTGAGAAACACTGGAGAGCAGGAATGAGGCTGCACAGAGACCATCTGAAGTGACCAGAAAAGAAGACAAGTGAGGAAAACTCAAGAGGAACAAACCAAGATGACAAGTCAAAAGCAAGGAAGAAATTGCAGAGGCTTACAGAGCAGACCCAGCTGAGCTCTGTCCTGCTCTACTGCATTAACACAGCAAAGTGTTTGGGTCCCTTCCCCTTCAACCCAGGTTTTACCAGCATTCTCCAGGTACGCACCTGTAAAGAGTCAAGTTAGAATTACTGAGACACTCCTGTGTTAACAGCAAACTATGGTTATGGACGCACATGCCAGGACACCCTGTGTTAAACACAAATTACTGCCACACACTAATGGCCACATAAAATTAGAAACATGCAGAATTAACTTGGTACATGGAGCTGCAAAGCAAATCAGCAGTGCCCATATCTTCAGATAATTACACATACAAAAAGCTAAAGCAATATTCCTCAAGTCGTGCTGCTCTGTGAAAAGTCTTTTAACTCCTGCACACAAAGGGCACAGGAACACAGAAGGTTCTAAGTTTTGGGTGAAGCCAATAAGGTGATTCTTTCTGAAAAGGGACAACCCAAAATTTTCACTTCTGCACACAAAACTTAAGTCCTACAGGTGTCCACAGAACATGTCAGAAGCCAGGGATGAGGCTGTCCAGGAATGGATCAGACATCTACCTCCCTTATATTTTAAATTGATATCCAATTTCTAAATGCTTCAGGCATCCTCAGCCTCCCCAAGCAGGAAACAGCCAAATAAGAGCTTCTTCCTCCTGGGTCCTTTCACATACACCTCAGAAAAGAGGGCTGCCATGGGGCAAAGCCACCACTCACTTGTCATCATGCAGAAACAGGACACCAAGCATGCCATCCTTCTCCTCGCTCCGACACACATCAGAGGCCTCTGAGCTCTGGGCACTCTCAATAGCACTGTCCATGTCAGATTCATGGTGAACCTCCTGCTGTGCTAGAGTCATTGTGTCCTCATCGGGAAAGAGCTCCGACTCGCTGTAGATGCCTTCGCTGTCCAAGTAGGCGCAGTCCTGGATTTCACCACCCTAGCAAAAGAAGAATAAGAAGTCATTTAGTATCATTTTGCTGTTTTTTTAATCTAGAAAGAGGTATCCTTTGTAAGAAGATTATCGCAGGACCAGCTCTCAGCCACTTCATGTGTTAATATGATCAATTGAACAGAAGCAAACCAGGTAAGTACAACAGCTTACTCTGTCTTTGATGCTGGGCAAAAATCTATATGACAGCAGTTAAAAACAATTATGGTAAGCCCTGGTGGCAATCAGAGATTTCAGAGAGCTGGGGAGAAAACAAAAAGCTTCAAAGCCATCTGTTCTTGCTTCCTGGAACCACATCCTCATTGAGTATCAACTAAACTAAGGCGTCGCTCTTCTCACTGTATCACTTCCCTGTCGTTGCTCATCCCCTCCCTCCCATTCACAATAATAAAGGCAAGCTGCTTTCTGCACCTTGAGAGACAAACAAAAAAATTATTTGATGACAAAGTAAAGCCAAGATTTCACTGTCCTTTTTTTTGCCACTTGGGAACACAATACTGCCTTGGCAGTTCCCATCCAGTGACACAAAAGCTACCTGAGGTCCCACAGCACTGCCCTGATCCAGAGCTCTGCTTTCACGCTCACCTGCAAGACACACAGGCAGCTTTGCCTCTGAACTGCTGCCAGCAAGCAAAGACAACCACCTACTTAAAGCAGAGTTTACTGGCACATGTAACAAAGCATTTCATTCTGGAACACTCCACCCTTTGGTCCCTCAGCCCTGCACTGCTGTGTGCCACAGCTGCTCCTTCTGCACTCACCTGCCTTCCAGGCATCTACTGCTGCCCAGGACACTCCTCTGCTTTTGCAGAACTGGAGATATTCGATGCCAATGAGAGCAATTTCTCCTTAGTGGCTTTTCCATCTCAACATAAGAGCCAACCAGAAGCTGCAGCTCTCAGATATGGACAAACTGCTATCAGAAATGCAGGCCTCGCTTTCCATTTTCTCCTAAAATATTTATATGCTCCCTATATAAATCCTAGCACACTGACCTTTGTGATATTCCAGCAGTGTCCAGGAGTGTTTGTGTACTCTAACATTTCTTCTTTGTGCCTCACAGCCGCAGAGCTCCCACTTCTCTTAAAACATTTAATGCAATTAGGCTCTGTCTGCCATTACAGAATTGCACCAGCTGGCAAAAGCCGGATCCAAGCTGGGAAAAGAGGCACCCAGCACACAGTGGTTCTGTGAAGCATGAGCTTGCAAATCAGGGCAGGAAAGAAGAAAAGAACTCAGCACAGCCCTACCCCCCAATTAGCATCTCTTTTGAGAGGTCCTGGAGAAGTCTCTGCTTAAGCAGCACAGCACACAGATCTCACCGGTACTGAAGAAGCTCACACAAGGAAGTAAAGGCCGAGTTCTGTGTGGATAACACCATGCTTTTTTCTAATAATGGCATCCTAGGTGTTCTCGACCCACGTGTTACTGACTAATGCTGGGAGATATTTACATGTGTGTAATTGTTCAGTGACTGCAGTTTCTCACAGCAGCCCAGTTTCAGTTCTGCTTTACAGACCACACCTAAAGGAACTGAACTCAAGACAAAGACTGAGTGCACTGCTCTCCATTTGCTCCTCCACAATTAGGCACCTACAGTACTTCACGTAGCAATTTAGAGCTTGGCAAGAACAAGCAGTATTCAGGCAGTCCTGAAAGAGCTAGCTGAGCCCCAAGCATTGTGTTAGAGATTAGGAGACACTTCTGTCCTGAGTCACTTGTTTTCAGTGCACATGCGTGACCCAAAACCAGAGCGAGAAAGAAAGGGGTTCTGATGCCCTGCCTGTGAATCACTGCTGCTCTGTGCAGCACCCTCCTGTGTGGGCTGAGTTAAGAGAGATGAAGTTGCTGCTTATGGTCTTGGAATATTCACATTAAAAATATGCTGAGTCCAAACGGTAGCAACACAACGTAGCTGAGAGTAGCAATAAGCACGGAGTACTTAGCACTTTATCCAGCCGGCTGCTTAAGATATCTTCAAGTGCTTCGCAGGCAGCGGGCCAGGCTTGTGTAGCAACTGTTGAATATTCAGCAACAGTTTGCTCTATAGGAGCACCTGCTGCCCGGAGATCCGAGGCCACTTCACAGGAACTAATGAATTCCCTTCCTTGAGAGAGGCAATTGTGTGGCTGCATTGCAGACAGATGAGCAGGCACAGTCTGCCTTCACACAGCCACCCCAAACAGAAGCAGGAGCCAGAGATTCCCATGCACTGCTTCTCATCTGTGGGGCAGGAGGGGGCACCGATGCCCAGTGGGCACGGCACAGCTCAGCCTTACCTGCAGCAACCCGGCAAGGCTTTCCCAGGTTGGAAGCAATCCATCCAGCAGGCACACAGTGCAGCTGGGAGCTGTAACTCAGCTGACAGGCTGTGTGACACACTCACATCAATACCTTCACGTTGAAGAGCAGTCCCACTTAAAATTCACTCCCACCACAGCCCAATCACCAGCATTGCTGACACTTCCACAGCTTCAAAGTATTCCAGAGGGAGCAAGGAAGGCAAGATGAGCCGAGTGTCTCACCACCAGGCAATGCAATCAGCAGGAGCCAGCACCACCGCATACAGCATCTGAACAAGGTCCCTCAGAAGGATCCTGCCCCTGACCTGTGCCCATCAGAAAGCTGAACCCATCAGCAGCAGGAGAGATGGAAGCCTGGGCTCCTGGGATCCCTGCACTCCCATTCCTCCTCAATCATGCCAGGCTTGGGGGGTCTCAGATCAAACAGTACTTACTGTTGTACAGCCAGCACAGAGGAAATGCAGGCACTCACCTTTCTTCAAGCAGCCACTGCACTGAGGTTGGCTCCTAATTACTGGGTGATGAAGAAGGGCGTGAAGCATTTCTAACCCATGCGTTCTAGAAACACACCACTCCCATATAAACGTTGGTACGTTTACACCACGTGAGATATAAACTTTTAAGGCACACATTCTTCCCTTGACGTATCTCTTTTTCAGTTGTCAGGTGTGGAGATGCCCACCCATCCTTTGATCTAACTGAATAGGAGGAAACTCTGTCAGAGGAAGACACAGAAGCGCTGCCTCTGTGCCCAGGAGAAGGAGCATGTGGCTGCAGCCCTGCCATGCTTTGCAGCCTTCACACAACTTCCCGGGGCAGCATGGTGGGGAGCAGCAGTGCAAACTGCTTCCATCTCCTGCTGCAGCATGGGAAGGGCACCATGTGTCTCCAAATAGCTGAGTTTAAAATCTCCAAGGGCTCACAATGACTGAGCAGAGTGTTTTTTACTAAGCTACTCGAATAAGAAGCTATTTGAGGGCCACAAATTAGGTTGCTGATCGTGTTGCTACTCTAGTCTGATGTTTGAAGCTCCATTTAAGGCAAAGCTTTGCACACTCCCGCTGCAGCTGCTTTGTGGGCAAGTTTATCCCTGAGATCCAAACTCCCACCAGGGCAACGTGCTGGAGAGCCCCCAAGGAGGGACACACTCTGGACATGCTGCACTCCACGTTTGCATCTCACACAAACATGCGATGCAATTCAAGGACAGCAGGTTTGGATGAAGGGCCCAAGTCTCAGCCTCTGGGCTGCTGATGCTGAACCGCTTGAGCAGAGGTTCTGAAAGGCTGCTCTGTACCGGCTGGGAGCTGATGGGCCTTTTCCAAGGAGGAATTGCAGGCTGGAGCCAGCCCAGGAGCAGCAGGAGCAGGAATGTTTACACTCCGCTACCTGTCACTGTAATTGGCAGTAATGGACATGCCAGACCTCATCACACACAGGGGCTACATTCAAACACTCCTTTTTCACAGGTCATCGCTTATGCTCTGGAAGCTTTAACATTAAAAGACTTTAGCAGACAGCTAATTTGATCCTCTAAGGAAACCAATAAAAAGAAAGGCTCTTTCCCAGCACTTTGAAGCTGCATCTCATCACTCCCCCGGCTGCTTCTGGCTGCTGGGCTATTGTATGCTCACCAGTTGTCACTGCAGGCTCAAAGCAGGGAACAACTGTTTGCAGAAGGAGAAAACATCCCAGCCTGCAGCGTTAAGGATGGGGTCAGCACAGCAGCCAGTTCAGGACAAAACCCACCGGGCCATTTGGCACCTTGCTCCAATACCCATCAGGGCCACTCCTAGTCTGGACTGCGGGACAGCTTCCCTTTCATGTACCCATCAAAAGAAATGCCAAGTGGCCTCATGCTGACTTGCTGTTAAGGATGCCACAAGTATCAATTAGAAGCTCCTTAGGAAATCCTTTCTCCAAGCACAGGAACTAAACCTAATCACCTGAAGAAGCGTCTGTAACATCTGGGGCACAAAATGTTGGCTGTGCAAAGCTGTCAGCCCCATGGAGCCACAGCCACCCAGCACAGCCCACACCTGTACCCACTGACCTGGGGCAGGGGACCAAAGAGAGGCAGCAGGAGCTGAAACACGCTCAGCTCAGTATCATCTCTGTGCAAAGCAGCGCCAGCCTTTGGATTGAAGGGCACGGATATACAGCTAAAATGGCTGTTTCGTGGTATTTGCCCCAAAAGCTGCATAGCAGGTTAGGTGTGACAGCCTCCTGAGAAGCTGTGGCCCTGAGATGATCTCATCATAAAGCAATGATGAGAGAGGACAGAGAATGTCCCACTGTGATTTGGGACCGTGTCCTTGGACTGACATTTGGGTCTGCCCCATTCATGTGCTGTTTTAGTGCCAGTGCTGCTACCAGCAGGACACAGCCGACAGCATTTACCAGCATGTTGGCCAGTGATGAAATTAGAGGCTGCTGTGCCCAGTGCACCCCACAGCCAACCACAGGCCCAGTGTCACAACCTCACTCACATGCAGGAAGCACAGAGCTGAAGCTCCCAGCCCAGATGCGCTGTATGGACCAGCCTGCAGAACGGGGCTGAGCAGAGTTCCACTCGTGTTATTTCAAAACAGTCCCGCAAGTGGACACTTGTGCTGTGTCAAAGAGAGCAGGAGGCTGCTCACAAAGAAGTGTCTTTATTTTAAGCCTCTTAGTACAAGCACAGCCCAGGCACTCACTGTTACTTCAGTTTAATTACCCATGGCCGTGAGTTACAGGATACCCTTCCCAGTCACTGTTTGCAGTCAGGAGGCAGCTGAGCCCACGCCATAGCTTGTTGTCCTTGACAAGCCTCAAGGTCACCTCGTTGGGTGCTGGATAAACAGCAAAACCTTGCATCATTGCTGCCTGCAGGTGCTGCGGGCAGAGCTCCATGCACAGCACTGGGCTGTGGGCAGGGGAAAGCCCTCCAGGAGCAGCACGAAGCATGCTGTGACATAGTGATAACTCTGCCCATGTCTGAGCTCTTAACAGCAGCCCTGGTCAAACCCCAGAGAGCTGGCGAACTTCAGCATGTACTCCTATATTACTGTAAGCGTGACCTGCAGGAAATAAAGACATTTTAATATAAATAAAGGAAACAAGATTTTTGCCTCATACCATGTATTTCTATCTTCCTACCCAAGAGGGACAGATTACACTACGGTCTATAAAGATGAGGAACATAATGATTCCAGATCCCAAAGGGTGGAGAAACATCCCAAGCTTCCATAGCACAGAAAGAAATCCAGCCACGCTTGATAATAAGTAGTTTATTCTGGCAAACAGAGGGAAAGCAATAAGGATGTGGCTTTGCTCTGGTTTATACGGAAGCACTTCCCAGAGCTCATTGGTCAGTCTGAAAACACACAAGCCTACAAAACTAGTTCCCTTTCTGCTTAGGAAACACCGCAGTAGTGCTGAAATGCAGATCTTTGTGAGCAGGAAGAGCTCCAGGACCTGAGCAGCCCTTCAGCAGCTGAGCAAAGCAAAGGCTGAGGAGGCTCTGCTGCAGGAAGAACTGGAATTGCAGCCTTCACACAGCAAAGCTTGTAAGTACTGCACTTTGAAAGTGTGCAGCCTCCCCATCTGTGTCCAAAAGGGTTTGTTTTATTGTTACTAAAAGACTTCCTTTCTTACAGCAAAGTGAATAAACTGTATCTGTAGACGGGCTTCCCTTTATAAGCTCTCTAAGTCTGCCAACCACAACACAGAGCTCAAAACATGACAAAGACAAGTTAAGATCCCAGTGAAGTCCAGCCCTTTCAGCAGGCTGCTTTTTCATTTCTATGATAAAATAAAAAACAAAAAACCCCACCATGGTTAATCGTGAAGTTTGCAGCCAGGCACAAGCAGGAGTTATTTCTACTGTTGAATCTGCATAGACAAAACAAACAGGGATCGAGCAGAAACTGTAACAACATTCATCTGCACATTGCAAATGGGATTCCAAGCAGAGTCACATCCAGAGATGCCCTGCTATACACAGCCCTCCAGCTGCAGCACTGCGCCCCAGGCTCGGCTCTGCTGTCAGAAGTGCCCACAGAATTCACCTTATATTCAGTGTAGAATTCAACCTAAATGGTGGCCAGGAGACCAACAAGAACTCAATTACTGTGCTACACTTCAGTCTAAGGGATCAGGTCCCCAAACACAGTGAGGGAGCACTTGGACACTGAAGCCCAGCTCACAGCACAGCAGCCCCCCATGAGTTTTACAGCCACTTAGAACATTTCACCAGAACACTGAAAGAACGGATAAAGGTGTGTTCCCACAGGGAACCATGCTGGTTAATCAATAACTAAGGCAAAGCTATTCCATTCCTCTCCTGTGCTGGAAGGGAAGTGTTCTGCTTTACACTTCTGTATATGGCTGAGATCCCCACAAGGCAGGACCATCCCACAGCTTCACAGGGGCAGCTGCCACCCACGGCAACTCTTCCAGTGGCAAAGATACAGAAAACCCACTGAAAGGGGCTATAAAGCTGCTTAAACCTCCCACATCCAGCAGCAGGAACAGCTCAGGCTCCTCTCTGTTCAAGCCGGTGCTACCAAACAGCCATGAGAAATCCCACCATCTCCTCCCATTGTACGAAAAACATCTCATAGTACCAAATGTCCGGCGACAACACCACACTGCTCCCCCAGCACAGGAAGGGCCATTGGCAGAAAGTCCTTGATATTGCCGATGAGACCACGCTTCATTTCTTCTTGTTGGCAGCCAAGAAACCATTAGGGAAAGGCAGCCCGGCCCCATTGGCACAGCAACCCCACACCGGGCAGGAGAAGGACTATATATAGTATACTAAACAGGAGCAGCAACAGTAATACATCGAACGGGACTGCAAGATCCACATTATGCCGGCACAGGGGCTGGAATCCAGGTAGCACAGCCCACACCCAGCAGCGTTCTCCCACTCATCTCCCTTAACGTCAGCCGGGTAACACGAGGCATCTCCCAGCCAATGCTGCCGGTGCCCACAGACCCGGCCGCCCACCTACCGCACTCGGCTGTTTTTCCGGCCGTACCAGCAGCCGCAGCTCGGCAACGCAACCGCTCCGCCCGCCCTCAGCACCGGCACAGCGCGGCCGCTCCCCTCCCGCAGCGCCGGGAGCCAGGACGGCCGCTCCCCCCGCCCACCCGCAGCCCCCGCGGCACCGCCGTCTTCTCACCCGCCCGAGGATCCGCCGCCCGCATCTGCCCGCACCGAGACACCGAGGTGAAGCGCCGTGGCGCCACCCACCCCGAGTAGGGAGGACCCGCAACAGTTGGCAGCTCCGCCCCGCGTTGCTGAGCGACGTGGGGGGATCAATGCAGTGCACGGAGCATGAGATCAATGCAGTGCACGGAGCATGGGATCAATGCAGTGCACGGAGCATGGGATCAATGCAGTGCACGGAGCATGGGATCAATGCAGTGCACGGAGCATGGGATCAATGCAGTGCACGGAGCATCGGATCAATGCAGTGCACGGAGCATGGGATCAATGCAGTGCATGGAGCATGGGATCAATGCAGTGCACGGAGCATCGGATCAATGCAGTGCACGGAGCATGGGATCAATGCAGTGCACGGAGCATGGGATCAATGCAGTGCACGGAGCATGGGATCAATGCAGTGCACGGAGCATCGGATCAGTGCAGTGCACGGAGCATCGGATCAGTGCAGTGCACGGAGCATGGGATCAGTGCAGTGCACGGAGCAGCCTCAGCTCCAGCCCCACGAACAAAGCCCCATGTGCCCGCAGAGCCTTGCTTTGCTCACATCAGGAAGCAGCTCTCCAGGCCGCACACTGCGGGTCAGAGCACGGGGCTGCTCTCCCTGTGATCCCCATTAACGTTAATAAGAGCAGAGTTCTTGCTGGTGCGCTGCCGTCCCGGCTGTGGCTGCAGGCTGCAGATCAAACAGCAGGGTCGTGCTGAGGGCTCGCAGCAGCAGGGAGAGCACTGCAGGCAGGGCAGGATGGCTGAGGGCCCAGCAGTGTCAATTCCTTGGGCCTGTAACAAAGCTGGACATAACTACAGCATGCAATTATAGTCTAAGGACATTTTAGGGGGTGTTCCATTGGTCTCTCTAGAGATGAGGCTGCACTGTGGCTGCCTAATGAGGTAATTGGAAAAGCTCTGGTTCTCTGCAAAAACCATGGATGAGAAATGAAGAGGAGGACAGACAGTAGAGATAACACCCCAAAATGGGGATCGCTGCTGTCTGCATCATTAGGCTGCTCAGATCGAGCTCTGACGGTGCCTCATAACAGCAGCTGTTAATCCATGTTAAAGCACCTTTGTCAAAATCATCACAAAATATGCCAGACACACAATACGTTCTATTCAGCTTTTGTTAAGAGGCCCAGTAATAAAAAATGAAATAAAGCAACGAGCTACAAGATTGAAGTTAAGGGCAAAAATATGTACTCTGTACTTTAGAATTGTAGCTCCTACTCTGCATATTATGACCAATAAGAGAAAAGAATCAGCTGGCCAGGACAAGAATAATTCCTGCTTGCCAGTGGTACCATGCCTCAAGGCACACGGCTAACAGCAAGGCTGCACAACAGCAACCTAAAGCCATGCAACACCTGTACTGAGCTCATGGGTGCAACTGCCCTTCAGTACTATTGCTTGTTTGCATTAATGCATCTCTTTAATCACACAACCACGTGTCATTTCCTGATGGTCTGGATTCATTCAGGACACAGGCTGGATGGTGCTCAACTTATCTTCAAATATTCAATATCTGCTTTAGTCTCCTTGATCAAAGTGTAGCTTCATGTCTTATTTACGGCCACTACTAACAGCCTGCTCTGCAGACACAACTATTTATTTCCCCCCAAGCTCTTTCTGTGGTGTTCATCACTCTGACATCTGAGTGCTTTGCAAAGATTAATTCATCTTCATAAAGCCTCTTCAAAACGAGAGAAGATGGTATTCCCATTTTGCAGATCAGGAGCTGCTGCATAGACAGATTGAGGTCAAACACATCCACTCACGATCGGTCCTAATATGAAATGTCTCAGATCTAATCTTTTTAAGATATCTTCAGATATAACACCAAAACAGAAATCTGTTTGGATGTTAAGCCGGAGCTGTGGCTGACTTCTTGTGAAGCCTGGCAGTACGAGGATGATTAATAACCTTGTGGTTCTATGATTCCATGGGACAGGTGTGGGAGCTCTACATGCTGTCCATCAGAAAAAGAAGGACAAAAGCTTTCTGAACATCACTCCCAGATACACTGGAAGCCAATTCAAACAACCCATGTGAATACAGAAGACTTTATGAGCCTTCAGGGAAGCAGCAAAATGTTCCATGTTAAATTATACACACAGGGATCTCTCTCTGCAGAGAACACGGGACCGATTCCCAGGAGCAGGATTCCCACAGCTTAAGGTAAGAGAGTTGCAGGTTCTCTGCATTTCTTGGGGTCTGGCCAAACATGGACAAATACAGAAAGCTTTGTAGTGCAGGAGACCACCCTGGGAAGTGAGGCTTTTGTTTTATTAGTGCCTTAAAAGCATCTGTGGATCAAATGTGCCACTATCTCTTTACACCATGAAAATGCTGCCCAGGGGACACTCAAGACTCATCTTTTCAATTGCTGATACCTCTTTGTCAGTTTTAATAAAAGGCAGCTACAAAAACAAAGTGGGCCATGTGGTCTCAATGAAGCGGAGACCCCAGCAATCAATAACAGAAACAATCTGCACTTCCTTGCTGGGAGAATTTGCTTTTAGCAGCAACATCTATAAAACAAGACATCATTCAAGACCTCCCTTGATTTTCCTTGGGACAATGAGCCCACTGTGCCCAGAGCACATCTGTGCCTATGGACATTTTCAAATCCAGGACAGCGTTTACACTGATAACATGACTATGCAATGTATGAGATGTGAATTGCTCCATTTCCTATTACTTTGCCCTTCCGTGAGCTGTGGCACTCACTGCAGCCCTCGTCTTTCCGTTCTTGGTACGTTCCCAGCTCTTTGCTTCACCAAATGAGGAACCAGATGTTTTTAGTTCCTTCTGTGCGAGAAGTACAGCAACATTTGGAAGCAGAGGAGCTGGCTTGTCAGGTTAAGTGTGCTTCAGTAATTAATGTTAATAAAACCTCAAAGTTATGGCTGCTGCAAACCTGTATATGCCTGCTTCATAGAATCATAGAATTGCTCAGGTTAAAAAAGACCTTAGAGATCATCAAGTCCAACTGCAACCTAACCACACTGCCCTAACAAACAACCCTCCCCTAAATCATGTCCTTGGTTTTAGTATCTTGGTTCATAGGGTAAGTCAGGAATGGGCTCAGCCACACTATCCAAAAACAGAACTGTCATCCTCAGATAAGGCTAAAAAATAGCAACCACCAGCATATTAACAAATGGATGGAAAAAAGGGCTGCTTTCTCTATGTAATGCCTACGAAGCATTTCAGAGGCTCGGCTGGATATTACATACACAAGTCCAATCTCAGTAAGAACATACAGATGTTAATTTGAAAGTCACACATGGACAGTCTTATCAGCTGAAACATGAACTGTATTCCAACACGAACAACTGAATACATACATCAAAACAATCCAATTTCCAGCCTAGGCCACCCCCAGCACATCACTCTATCTCTGCACTTTGTGTTCCCATTCACCCGTTGGCATTCATATCGGTATCCAGCAAGGCACCGACTCTCCTCAGCTCTGCTCCGTTGCAGGAACAGACAGGAAGCCAATTTTGTGCAGCACCACAGGGTGACAACTCAATACTTCCCATGGCAGTTCATCTCGGTGCATTTTCATCTCGTGGTAAGATGAGATGGAGTAAGATGATGATCTCATGGTTTCCCTAAGATACGGAGCTTGGAGCCACTGCTGTGCTGGGGTTTGTTTGTTTTCTCCTCTCCTCACAGAGGCACAGTAAAGAGAGGAACAGTAACAAGAAGAAAACAAGATTTTTGCCATGGTGAAAGCAGTGCTTTCAAACACAAAAAAGCACAGACAAACCTGTGCCAAACCCTGCAACTACAGCCACGTCCTCTTCCTCTACGCCATGCCTGCCCAGCCACCACACCTCAGAGCCCATTCTCACTGCTTTATTCCAAAACAAACCAAGGCTTGGCCCAGAGCCTCTCTCAGGACACAAAGATCCCAGACCACAAGACATAAAAACATTTCTGTGCACTGATTGCCTCCTCACAATAACCTCATTATCACAGCTGTCAGTCACCGGGACAAGCCAGCCACTAGCATGGGAACTACTGATAAGAGATGCTCGCCCTCGAATGCTTCTGCTCCCTGCAACAGCGCCAGCCCTGGCAGTGCTGTGTCCTGCTCTGCCTCCTCCAGCACACAGATGGGGCGCAGAGAGCTTCCCTTGGCATGGTGTCGAAGTGCCACTTGCACAGAGGGAGGTGCTGAGCAGCTGGATGTTCACACCACCATTTAGATCTGTGTCCTACGACTGTTACATCTCACGATCAGACTGAAAAAACTAATGCATAACTCTTATATCTGCTCGCTAGGCCCCTGAAAAAGCAGCAACCCAGGAGCTGTGTGTTACCAATCTCATTGTGTGTGCAACCTCTGCTTCCTGCCCCCATTGCTGATAACAGGGGGCTGTACTCCTCATATGGTGATGTACAGCCCAATTCATCACTCATATTCATTGCTCAGATAGGGGTGTAGCAAAGTGAATTTGGTCCCAAGTTACTGACCTGGACTGTGAAGTGATTCTAAGAAAGTCCAGAGAAACTGTCACCATTTTAAACCAGCTGAAACACCTTTTCCAAGGCAGAGGTGTTTAAACCCTACAGAGTACGCTGAACATCCAGTGCCTGAATCAGAAACTGTAACAGATGGACTCAGAGGGCTTTTTCAATTATGGCTATTAATAAGTGCAAATGCTCACAATGACAAATGCAATTTATTTTTAGCCTCTGCTGGGATATCAGCCTGGGCTTCTCCAGCCCTCTTGGTCAGCCTCTCTGCTTTGGCACAGAAGCACCATGCCCTGCACGGTGTCTGTCCTACCGCCTTGCTTCACTCCTCTCCCAGCACACACAATTCTAACTGGAACAGTTCAAAGACTGCAGTTTAGTTACTCTGGAATTACTCAGAGTGTAAATCAATTCTGAATTGGGCCTTAGTACTGAAATGGATGGATTAACTCAAGATTTGGTGAGATATGGAAGTCTGGCTCCACAGCCACAAACACATCACAAATGCTGATGTCTTCAGTAAAGTCATTTCTTCTGCAGTTATTTTTCAAAGTAAAAGTGGGCGGCAGCAAGGAGGGAAGATGTGGCTACATTAGTCCATCTACACCCCAAAGAGACCTCACTGTGAATCACAGCAGCAAGACACACGAGGATTCTGAATCTGATTCTTGTGGCCATTTCACTAGGTTACAAATGCAGTCTTAACCAAAAGAACACTGTGGTAAATATAAAACCATGATAACAACTGATGTAAAATGGGGCTATTGTTTGTATTTAACTGGAAGCAGTCAGGATTTCATGCCTGCAGTTTGTGGTTTCTTCTGGGATCTTTGCAGCAGTTTTTTGCATATATTACAAGTTTATTCCAATAAAGGCTCTTTTTTTAGACTGAGAACACCAGAAGGAACGTGGGGAGACCTGGGTTATTGCACTTGTATGTCACAAGGACCAGCCTTCATTACTATTCATAGGACAATTTGCTTTGCTAATACATTGACACGGGATTCTCTCCAAGACGCGGGTCTCAGCCAGAGAAACAACTAATTCTGGTACAGACTGGATGGTGCATTTTGCTTGTGAAGGCTTTTTGGAGAGGCTTCATTGGGTTTTCTTTGTTTTTAGATAGGGCACTATGATTTACCAAGTTAGCCACCCCTGGGGCTGTGCTGAAGCACCTTGTTAGGATGGATGCTGCACAGCACTAGAACTGTTTGCAACCAGGAAAAATTGTCGTTGTGTGTTTGTTTTGCTCCTTCCTCTTCCCCGGCTACTGGGCGCTATGGAGAGATCATTTCACATGATTAATTTCCTGCTGCAGCAGAGAGGATGTGCTCCGTTCTTCAGCTGTGTTTCTGCTCACTGGTGCTCAGACAAATGACTGAGCCGTGGGCAGCGATCTGCAGCAGCGCAGCACTGCTCTGAGCACAGCACAGCAGCTCTGCCAGGACCGGCTGTCTTTCCTTCCTGAGCGATAGCAGCAATTTAGCATTAAATCACAACTAACATCATAATAAGGTACCTCACAGAGCTCCTCAGTTGAAACTTATTTTTTATCTGCTGCTTCTAGGAAAAGCAACGATCCTTTGATATCCAAATATGCTGCAGCAGATACAGGCAGCACCCTGCAATAGATCAGTGAGCGCTTCTGCCAAAACCCAGGCTCAGACCTACTGACACCAATAACATCCTTTGACTTAGGACACGGCTACAGCAAAATCTGGGACAACCAGGCCTCAGGTTGGGCTTGTTTCATGCAACCTGCAGTACTCCGAGGTGTCAGCACACTGCAGCCTCACTTGGCTGGGCTCACGGAAGGTGGGCACTGTGCCCCAGTCATGGCTCCCATTGCCTGCTGCCAGCAGGACACTAAGCTCAGAACCACTGCACTGCTGGGGGAGCAGCCCAACTGCTGAAGGCTGCACGTGAGAGATGTCTTTTCTTGAAAATATCTCTATTAATAAAACAGTAGAGAATGTAGAAATGCAGAGTTATCTCGGAGTAAAAGGTTTCTTTTGGAGCTCCCTGAGGAGGCAGAAGCAGCTTGTTATGGAGCTAACACGTCTTTTACGGCCACAGCCACATGAATAAGAAATATTTCAGCGTGAGGAGCTGTTAGGAGAGGCACAAAGCAGGAAAGCCAGGCAAGCAGAACAAGTGGCTTTGAGTAACAAAACCCACAGCTACTGGAAAACCTCCTGAAAGGTTTTGAGTCTGAAACAACCCATGACCTAATTAGGTGGCACTGTTACTGGAGAATACAGGAAGGAACAGAAAGAAAGGACGAGGAGATAAAGGGGAGGAGACACAGAGAGGCCCAAACACAGGCTGGCAGCCCACACGAGAGCTGAACATGGTGATGTTCAGTGGACGAATACAAGTGCATTCAGCAGAGCACAGAGAAGGGGAGCCTTGCTCCATTGCCCTGTGCTTGTGCACAGCCTTCTCCATTACTAAAATACAACATTTTTCTCTAAGGAGGAAAAGTGGGTTAGGAAGCCCTAACTAGCCTTAGGGGAACAAGTACTGCAGCAAACTGGGGCAAAATAGTGTAAGGATGTGATCTGCATCTTAAAGCTGGGAGCATGGCCAGCCCAGCCCCCTGCTGTGGTTGCAAACCCTGCAGTGAGCACCAACTCCTATAAGCCATGCTTCTTCCAAAGATGTGCTGCAGTCTGTGCACGTCTCCGCCAAGAAATGTTTCAGCCAGGAGTGTGTGCGTACCTGCAGTGAGAGCCGGCTGGGCCAATGGCACATGGAGAGGCCAAACTCCAACCACAGGCACTGCATGGCAATACTTGGGGCTGGGCACTCTTTGAAGGTGGCAGCTATGGTGCACTGAAAAACCAGCTTGTCCCTGATGTCATACAAATGCAGGCGACTCGATCAACAGTACAGCCACTAAAGTCATCTTTGTTCTGGGCTGAGGTAACCTCAGCAGGGCTGGCGTTTCTGCAATTACTTCACCCCCATTAAAAGTAAGCACGAACGCTTCAGAAAGCAGAAAAGTTCAGTGGGAACAGAGTGCACAGCCCGTTTGGGTTCTGCATAAGAAATTAGGAAGTACAGCCTACCCCAGCTGGGATCTCATGGTTGAAACAACTGTACTGCAATTTCTGTCCTGGATGCAAAAGGGGCAGGAACAGCTCAGTGCCCACCGCAGTGCCGGACTGCCCTGTTGCATCAGCAGTGCAAGGAGGGATGTGTAGAGCCCAGCAAAGGCAGGGATGGCTCTGGGAGGCTGCCCCAGCCCTCTCCTGCAGGCAGCTCTGCTGTAGGCAGCACACACACACAATGAAAAGAAAAAGCTGACAAAGAGAGAAGGGGTGGGCTCAGCTTTCCCACCCTGCAAGATTTCCTAAGATTCATCTCCTTCCCCCATTCCATTAATGGCTGCTTAGAGCAGTTTCATGCTGACTGAAAGCAGAATTCTGTGTATTTTAACTTTGGCTTTTAACATGATTTACTGCCCTGATTTACAACTCCCTTAACAAAAAAACCAACCTCTGGGGAAGACAATTCACATTTCTTAAAGTTATACTTACTGAGAAGGGCTGTGGAAATCTCTGTAGGATACTGTAGGATCTGCAGTCCGTGAGCAGCAGCCACGTTTCTCCCTTGCCTTTGCTCAGAGGGATGTGAAGCCGGAGCTGGGACTGCGCTGTGCGGTGCTGATGAGGCTCTCACAGCGCATCGTTGCCAAGAAACCCGGGGCAGACTGCAAAGCCTCCGGGCTCAGGCATTCCTCCCAGAGCTTCCAGCGTGAGCAGCCAGCACGGCGGGCATGGCAGGGACTTCCACGCAGTGCCTCCACCAGCTTGAAATACTGCTCATGTAGCAAAGCATTTTCTATCTGGAACTGGAACTAGGTACTTCAGTCTTACTTTTGTAACCCAACAAATGCGGTTCCTCCTATGCTACTCTTAGCCAGACTGGGCAGATAGAGAAGTGATGGCAGGACTGAAGCGTGCCCTCAGCTTTGCTGCCCAAGTCTGCAGTGGTCTCTACAGGTAAAGTGATAAGAATAAAAAAGCTTACATCCTGGATGATTTAACAAATCATCTATATGTATCTATCTAAATACATATATATATATATTTCTGTGAATCACAAACACTTTTGCTAATGACTTCTCGTCTCAAGGTAGGGTCGGTGGTGTTTTTCAATATCTTTGGTTTTAAAACATTTCCTGCCCTTTTCTCTTAGTTAATCACAAACTCACTGAAGTTTATCTTCAGACTGAAACGACGTGAGTTCCCATCACAGTGCGTATCCCTTAAGATGCCTATGTTTAGGCCTCATTCATGACAGAGGTGGTACTATCAGACTGCCGCAGCACGGTCATCCAGATCATCTTTACTTAGAGCTGCTGTAAATGATGTGACATTAAGAATAATTGAACCCTGTTTAACTCTGGAACTTCTGACATCCAGATCTGTGCACCAGGGGAAACGCACAGACCCTTAATTTTGTTGACGAGTGCGTCTCAAAGTGGGAGAGGTTGAACGGTTCAAAGATTTGTGTTTTCAGCAGGGATATACTTTAATCTTCTTTCCTCCCAGTTACCACTCTGTGCCTGTAAGTAATTTAAAATGAACTACCCATACAAATCCATGTGTGCATCATGTGTAATGTGGCTAGTTAGCTGCATTTTCCCAGCAGGGCTTCTATTCCTGATTTCAAACAGCAGTCTTGGAAGGTGGCGAGCACAAGGAGGCAATCCTGGCTTCCCTCTTGCAGGGTTTTCTTGCAGAAACTTCTTGCAAGTTATTCTCCAGATGATTTGCATTTACCCTTACAGACTATTTTTAGCTGCTTTTCTTTCAGCACATATTCTTGGAGAGCCTCTGCTATTTATGTGGTCTCTGCTTCCCTCCTCATGGTTCCTCTGCAGAGCAGTTCCACACAGCTGGATGTTGCATGCCTTTCCTGCTGCACACAGTGCACTACGAAGCCCATCCAAGCCCACTGAGGTCAGCGGCAGCAGCAGCCTTTGTCACCATGAAGATAGGCAGTGGAAAGAAAACAAGCCAAGGGAAAGCAAACATACTCCAGGTCCTCAGAGTGTTTGTGGGGCCATTTGGGATGAGCGAAGGTCTGACTGTCTGGACACATCTCAATAGATAACGTGAAGCTGATGGTGCAAACAGGCTGTAAATACATACAAGGCAGCTGGGTGCAGCTGAGCGCTAAAAAGCATGAGAAAATTGCTGCAATTCTGGGGTAAATCTGGCCCCAAGATGAGAAGTTAGGGACACACAGCTTTCCCAGCTTGAAAAAAATGGCAGGAATTAATTTATCATTGCGTCCATGGACAGCATGAAGGTAGGTGTACGTACCTCAGTACTGAGGATTAGTTGTACAGCTGTGACACAGATCCTGTGTTAGTTAACAACAGCCCTGAACACCTACATCCCGTTACCAGCCCCACGAGCAGCAAAGCACTTTGCGTCAGGCTACATTGCTTTCTTTCACACATGGGAATGGTGTCACTATAAATACAAATAATAAAGCCACATAAATTAGGGCCTGTCTTACTTTAACTATCCCCACACAAAAGCCTATTGTTATGAACCATAAGGGTTTAGTACTGCTGAGGTTCCTGCCTCTCTTCCAAATGTGGTAAACTTTTTCTAACAAGCCTAAATTCATAGACTGGGACTCATACACACATGCAGTGCATGCACGCAGCACAGACATTGGGAAACCTAACTAAAACAGAAGTAAATTAGCTGGCAAAAGAGGTGAAAGTACATCACTTAAGGTACAAATAATAAGTAAGCCTTGAATAAAAATTGCAGTTTTTATCTATGCAGTCTTCCCTGGCTTAAACGTAAATCTCTCCCTCACCAAGGAGAGATTCAGCATGTTCCAGTATGTAACATTGCCTTTTAAGATTCCACAAGTATGGCCCAAGCTTGTTGGCTCATAATATGCTGGGTTAGTAAGAGCTCCTAGGGAGCCAACATATGGGTGTACTTAGGAGCACATTAACAGCTGTAGTAGAGCAACTGAGTCCATTACACCAAGCAGTGGAGCTGTACTCTTTTCCTGTTGCCAATCCTGCAATAATTAGGGCTGTCGTGTGGCTCAGCAGCCTAAAAGAACTGGCAGACCAAATTAATCCCAGGAGTAATTCAAGGAAGACAGAGGAGTTACACCAAGAGTCACGGCCCACCGTGTTCCTTTCCTTGAAGCTCTCCTTTGGAAATATTAGCTACTGGCAGGCTGAATTCTGGGCTACTGAATGGTAATTAGACAGCTACATGGGAAATAATTACCTGATTACGAGATGATTCATTAGTATTCTGTCAAGATACGATTATCCTGGCATCTAGGGAATACACTGCATTTCTTCTTTGCTCCTTACAAGATGATGACAGCAGCATAAAGCACTTCTGCCTCAAATCCCTATAGAAAGGAAGAGCAAAAGAGCACAGACAGCAGTGCTCAGTACCCAGGGATCTAATGAAAGGAGAAAAATGCAGGGCAGACTGACACAGCCCAGTCCTGTGGTGACAGGTCAAAACCAGACAAGGAAACAGCTTCATAAACGGCAAGAACCAACTGAGAATCCTAACCACACTATCCCTCAAATACACCAAATGAACCACTCAACCTCAAACACAACCTTACAGAGGGAGAAAAACAGTTTATGACAGCCCATGCATTGCAGCGTAAGAATGCACTTTGTGACCATCAGCTCCACATCAAGCACTGCAATATGGCATAGAAGCCTGACTGGAAGATAACAGCACATGTACCTCTGAAAGGAATATGCCATCAGCAGCATCAGCACTTGGCTCTTCTCCTTGGTCGAGGCACAGCGCCCTGCTTTGCACTCTGCCTTTAATTCAGGCAGGCTCTGCAGAGGTGGGGAATGAGAACAAGCATTCTAGAAAGTTATCAGCCCATGAAATTTGGTATTCAGCTCCACCTACGTGTGTAAGTGTACTGCTGAATTTTACATGTGCTCAGATAGAAAAGCTGGGCCAGCAGACAAGGCACCAGCTGAGATAAAGGTACAGGTTGGTGACCAGCGCCTCCCATGACCTCAGAGGCTCCTCTGCAAAGCAGCCTGACTCTCCCATCTCTGACCTGGGCCTTAGCACTGCGTAGTTGATGTTACGTTCTGCAAACTTGGGATGAATAACAATTTTCTAGCTCCCAGAGAAGCCATGAGTTGAATTCATTAGAGCCCATGAAGTGCTTTGATAGTATAATAATAGAATAGGTACTGCAGATAGTTTCTATGCTAATTCTTTCATCTACATATCTGCGGCTGCCTCCTCCAGGAATTTAACAGATATATGGTATGCAGAATAAATACCTCAGAAGTAACAAGGCTCTGTACAAAGTCTGCAGATCATCTGCACAGCTTGCTACTGGTGTATGGTAACCATACAGCTGTCCCTCCTGGATTACTGAGAGCAGCCTCCCATGGGATGATGGAAAATTAGTGCACAGAGCCCACAAGTTCTGCTGCTTTGAACACATTTTGCACGTTCTAATACGGCCCAGTGACAAAGACCATGCCGACCACATCTCTGGGATGGAGATGTGTGGGCCTGTTGACTGTTTCCGTCCTCCTGCATGGAGAAGTCATTAGGGTTCTTCACACCCATTCTCTTCTGCTGGGCCAGTTCCTGTCAAATCCTTAATTCCAGATGAAGCAAAGTGCTCAGCTGCCCAACACCTTTGGAAGCAGCAGGAACTGACCCCTGTGCATGTTGGTACACATGCACATGGAGCACAGCCTTGCAGCTCTGGTGCTGAGCACCCTGCAATGAACTTTGCCCTGTGCTACCCCTTCGCCAGACAGCTCCCGGTTAATGAGTCTGTGTGAGCCCAACTGGCTCTAGACAGTACTTTCAAATGTGACCACTATGAAAGGAAAAAAAGAAATAGGTCGAGACGATTATGCAGAGCAGGCTGATATGTGATGTCTGCCTATGTTTTCAAAGGTGCATAATAATATGTCCATGTCTGACCTGTGGTGCTGCTGACACTTTTCCTCTGTTGATGCCATCTCACAAATGCCCATTAGGCTGGAAGCTTGAACACCCACAGTGAATGGTGCCAGCAGAGTGGCAGGGCTAGCAAACTGCAGAACTCCCTTTAAAGTTATACTTCACCCTTTCAAAGCCAGGCAGCAGGTCAAGCCTTTCTGGAGCTGTTTGCTAAGGGAGATTGTTCCACACGTGCATTTCTCTCCCAAGTGAAAAAAATCTCATCTGCTCATCCTGTATCTTTCATCCTAATTAAATAGTGATGTGAAGTAATCAGCAGCATTGTCAGTGGCTCTGGTGTCACACAGACACTTTTGAATATACAACATTAAAAGGAAACAAAGCCAGATTTCCACCAGCAGCTGCAGCAGAACCAGCTGTGTAGGCAGAAACACCCCTGCAATACAGGTGGAGCTGCACTGACCCAGGGAGGACGTCTTGGGTTGCAGGACAGTCATGATTCAGGTCCCAGCAGCTTGTGAAGAGAGGTGGGAGATTTAAAATGGCTGAAGGAATAATGCTGCTCTGCTCAAGGGGGATGCTGTCCTGGTGCTCTTCTGTGGAAGGACTGACACCATGCTGCCATTAAAGCTTCCCAAGCCAACTGTAGGGGCTTGTAAGCATCACACATGAAAAGACAGGAATGAACCCAGACCTTGTCAGTAGGACTGGAGGAAATGGCCTCAAGCTGTGCCAGGGGAGGCTCAGGTTGGAAATTAGGAAATCGTTCTTCTTCAAAAGAATGGCCAGGTGCTAGAATGGGCTGCCCAGGGAGGCGGCTGAGTCACTGCACCTGGAGGCATTCAAGAATCTTCAGACGTGGTCCTGAGGGACGTGGCTCAGTGGGCAATACTGGTGGCAGGCAGAAAGTTGGACTGGATGGCCTTCGAGGTCATTTCCAACCTTGGTGATTCTATGATTCTATGACTGTAGTGCTGACAGAAAGCCTGTTCCTGGCTCTACAGTGATGCTAGTGAGATAAGTCAGGCACGGACACCTAGCTTCCAACCCCACCATTTCACATTTCTGCACAGATCTGTGACAGATTTCACCCCCACTGGGAGGCCCCTTCCTAAGCCATATGCAGCACGGCTTCCTTACCACTTCAGAACACAGTAAACTACATTTAGTTACTTTTCAAGTTCTATTGCTGTAATCCAGTCAAATTAACAAACTGAAGAGCTCTTAAACACCGATCCCTGCCCTCAGCACTCAGCTCTCCCTTCTTATTAATAACATTTAATATGGAAGCATTCAGATGCCAAAAGAAAAGAGCTCCTGTGAGGTAGAGTTGTCAGCAGGGGGGAAGCTCTGGGACCCCACGTCATCTGTGAAGCAGCTACAGATGGCAAATTACCATAGGAAACAGAAATGCCTGTGGGTCCATGTGGTTCTTGTTACCACCGGCTCTTGGGGAAGCAGTGTGAGTGTGAAGGCAGCCCCAGCCAGCGGGAGCTGGAGTCAAACCAAACATGAACGTTTCGGTCTTGTAAGTACTGATAAGAAGAGTTCTGGTTCCTTCCCTTTCTCATCTCTTCATTCTAAGATGAAGTGGCTCTTGTACAGCATCTCATATGAATGGCACTGTATAAATGCAATTCAGGAAAATCATTTCTTCCTGGAAAGGTTTTGAAGATCTTCAGTGATCTGAAGAGATTATATGAGCTTGAGGAAACACATGCCACCCAGCAGCACAGCAAGGAATGCCCTGGCTCTAAGTCAGGAAACATCTGAGAACTTTGTTCTTGGGGAAAAACAGTCATTTCTACTAATTGTAAAGAAAGTGACACAGGACTTTCCCCAGCCCAAGGATTTGCTTCACAAAGCCCAGATCAGTGCTGCAAACACACACCTCCCTGCTAAAGCCCTTCTCTGTGGGCTGGCAGGGTATCAGCCCCACTCAGCAGGGCACATCCTGTAGTACCCAAGTCCAAAGACTTTCCCCTTTGAGTACTGCAACATGACATGGGATGTCATGTAGCAACATTCCGTGTTCGTGCAGTAATCTGAGAAATGTTACTCAGAATTTCTTCACAGGTGAGGAGATTCAGCAGACAACAGGTGAGAGCTCTGAATTCACTGCACTCCCTTCAATGATGCCTTGGCTCACTGTTGGCTTTGTGATAAGACAGCCAGAAAGGTTTCACGTGAAGTTTCCAAACACTGCAGAAATACAACACAGCAATTTACTCTTTCACTTACTGACAGCTTCATAGATGAGAAAACCATGGCAGCTCCCAGAGCCAGATTAACCCCATCAGGTGACTCATAAAGGAACGGCTGCTTTCTTCACACTGGAGAGTTCAGAGGTAAACAAATGTTTATGAAAGCCAACTTTATCTATCAGCCTCACACAGTGCTGTGCATTACTCAGATCAGATCTCACAGATGCAGTGAAATCCTGACTTCATCCATTATTTAGGTGCCCCTCCTCCCTCTTCCACAGGATTAAAAGCAACTTACAAACCTTTGCAAACATCTCTGCAAGTTCATTTTAAAAATACAGGAGCATGGAAGTATCTGACCAACAGTTCTTAATGGTTCCTAATCATGCCCTGGTTCCGGGTGGGCTCCCCCCCTCCCCTGCTTCCCGTGAGCACTCCTTGGGGCACTGCAGCCATATGGTCCAACAAATCTTCCTCAATGAGGTTAACCTTCAAGGACACGGTAATGAAAAACTGATGGGAGCAACAAGCTGCAATAAGCCTTTGAATGTGCATGTGCCAGCAAGAAATACGGAACAGTTACTGATAAAGGAAGCTTCTTGTGGGGGCCAGGCAAAAACACTTGTGGTTCTGCCTCTTGCCCTGCGGCCGGGAGATGATGGCAGCACATTCAGTCTGTATCAATTTAAAAGTTCTTCCGGTTTTAAATAAGGTTAGGATTTGTATACAGTGTCACGGATATAATTCTACCACAGGCAAGAATTTTTACCTAAATATAGCACTATCTCACCAAAACGGCTGGATAAAGCTGTACAAATACGGGTAAGCTGTCCTCTGACAACCAGGAACAAAGCAAACTCCTTTGCAAAGCTGAACTTGTTATCACAGTCAAAGGCTGGGAAAAGCTCCAAGGAATCAGCCTTTCCAATATCCCTTTTATAACCTTACTGTATCTATCGATGTGTTTCCTTTCCAAACACTTCCCTGCGCTGCTGGTTGGGGAGCAGGCTGCCAGGTTCGTGCTGTCAGCCCCTAACGCTCATTATTTGCATCAACCCTGTATCAACATTGCCGTGGCTACATTATTACTCCACTGTAACCTTGGTAGCAGTTTATCATAACGCCATGTACCTAAACAAGCCTGAGTTCCAGGGCACACATTCACCCAAAGAGCTGCTGTATCTCACAGCCTGTTCCACAGCTGATACCACAGTCAGTTGGGTAATTACAACATCAGCCCATACAAAACAGTGAGCCAAACAGCAAACCTCCCAATTAATGGAGGCTCTCAAGGGCCTGATTAGCCTTGCTTGGCTTTCTGTAAACTTAGGAAATACAACAGTTGACCATTTTGTCCCCATTTTTCATCTGCTTGGCCAATCTCTTGAAGCACACGTAGCTCTGCTCTGCAGCGCATGGAGCAGGCAGTGCCCACAGCTGCTGCCCTGTGCTCTGAACCACAGCAGCCTCTTCTTGGCACAGCACACCCTGACAGAAGCTGCATTTCTCTGCTCCAGACGTGGCCTCTGTGTCCCTGATTAGAAGAAGGTCAAGTAGCCTGTATCTCTTTTTAATTTTTAATTGCAGTTTCATGCTGTTATTTCAGCGGCTGGAGGCAGCACAGATCCCTCAGGAGCACTTTGTGGATACTCTCTTGTAGTCTGGCCTACTTTACTTCCTTGTTCAGTTACAAATTGCTTATCACAGCCCAGGTGTGTGGCAGTATGGAAACACACACCTCCACCCCATCTCATAAATTCCCCACTGTACCGTGGAAAAAAATACATTTTGATCCTCCTCCAGCTTCTAAATATAGAATATAATCAAGATCCAATTTTTAGCTCTGTGAGCCCAGCTGAGCACTGCAGTGCAGTTCCAGTCAGTTCCATTTACACCTGAAGCAGACGCTGCCATTTTGGCCCTGCAACGCACACAGAGATGGGGAAGCCAAAACCCACAGCTCTGAGGGGGTCTCTGTTTGCTCATACAAGGAGGGATTCCACTGGCTTTGTTTAGCTAGAACAATTCTTTGTGGTTGACTTTGTGCTCTTTCATAACCAGCTGGAACCTTGGCTTTATCACCCAGCTATCACACATTTGCTCGCTTTTCTCCTAACTGCAGACAAAACATAAAACAAATCCAAACCTACTTTAGGATTGTGCTGCTTACTCCACAGCAGACCTTACATTTCCATTGCACAGCCTTCCCACTCAATATGCAAAGAACACTGTGTGTATCTAACATAAACACAGCACAAACCTCCCAACAGCAAGAAGGAAGGTATGAGGTGGAACAGGATGTAAATAAAGAGCGAGCACACTTCAAGTTCATGAACTGGAGGGCAAAGATACCCTCATCCTGTCACATGCATGCCCCAAATCCCCCAAATACTACGTATATCACCTCTCATTTGGCTACTTTTATTACAGACACATTGGCACTCCCCAGAAGGCCGTATTTCAGAATCAGGGCTGCTTTGCCACTCTCAGCATGCAGCATGTGCTGTCATAATATTTCTCTTGCTTATATTATTAATAATGGTGTATTTAATATAGGTAGTTAATATGGATGGTTTTTCAGCACAGCAAACAAAAGGAAAAAAGGACCAAACCAAATCCGTGCTTACCTGAAGGATTAAATCAATAGGATGTGACTTTCCTGATAGAAAGAGTCCAGCTCTCAGCTCTGAGCAGTTTCCCAGCCTCTACCCAAAGAACCCAGCTTGGTTTATCCATGGAGAATAGTGGCTGGGAGGAACACTTTGCCATGGCAACTGGCAACTCCAGAAAAACACACCCCCAAAACTGAGCTCAGCCAGAAAACGGGCAGAGGAAAATGTTGAAGATAATACCTTGGAAAGGAAGAACAGATGAGATGGAAAATGTCACTTAAACATTGGTTCTGTCAGAGAGAAATGTGACAGGCTTTCAAATGGTAAAGCTTTTGAATACGAAACCCTACCTGGGCTAAGAACAGAATTACTCAAAAGATAGTGATGGATAAAGGGAGGTGCAGATGTGTAAGGTAACAACCCTGTTGGGGCCAGAGACAACACTGTGGCTGTCACTGCACCTGTTGGTGCATTCCTCCCAGCCTGGGAGCACCCGGATTGCAAAATATTTTCTTGTCCCAGCTCAGGATGAGAAGGTCAAACCTTAGGGTTGTTTTTTAATACAACAACCAAGCAGAAACAAGTCCAGGGAAAAGCAATTTCCCCTCTAAAAATATCAGTGTGTGATGTTCCACCAAATCACAGAATTCAAACAACTGCTTTTGAAACAGAAAACATCTCTCAAGCAATCTCCTTTAAGGCTGCTTTCAGAGGAGTCAGCATTTATTTAGTTGGAGGACACTTCCCTTACCCTGAGTGCAAAACTGCTCTTCCCTCTGAACATCAGCTCACCAGGACAGACTTTGTAGTCAATCTGAGCAGCCAGAGAGACACATTTCTATGCAGGTGTTTTGTACCAAGGACACTCTGTATGTATGCACAAGCACATAAAATATAATTCAGAACATTGCCAGGTGAAAGCAGGCAATTTCCATGTAAATTAGTCCCAAATAGAGGCACGCTGTGCTTTTCATTGCTCTTGGTAATTGTTCACTGGGGGTTTCTTGGCAGTTGTAGTTAATATTGCTTTCTGATGCTCTGCAGAATATAGAGAAAGAAGAACTGCTGAGTGTTGCCCTTAGAGGTTATAATAAAACTCTAATCTGTGAAGACACATCATTGCCTGTGTACAATCCTACCTAGAAACATGGAGTTTTTTTCTTGTAACTGCATGGCTGTGCTTTATGAAGATTTCAAACAGAGCTGAGCTTAGAAACCTCTTCCAGTAGGAGATTCAGGCAACAAACACCTCAGAGAGAATGTCACAGTGTGGGCCCAGATTCACCAGGGTCTGAGAAGCAGAGGCTGGGATCAGTCCCTGGGCTGGGCCCCTCAAAAGGTCATTTCTGAAGATGCTGATTGCACTCACGTCCCATGGGATGCAATAAAACCAGAGGAGAAGGAGAATCTGGCAGAGACAGAGCAGTACTTCCCTCCAGGTAAGTATTAGAATATACTGATATCGTACGTTTTGATTACTGCAGGAATGAAGATCCAGCCTCCAGCTTCTGGAAGATATTCAATGAATAAGTTGTCCATGATCACAGCATGGGTCCCACAGTGACAGCAGGTCAGGAGAGCCCACCAGCAGCTTGGTAAGGGGAGCAAATTACACACATATTCTGTGCTGATGGCTGCACAGCATGAACAGCCCAAGAACCCCCAGGACAGGGAGGCAGACACTGAGCATCTGCAATGCCAAAAGCACAAAGGGAGCCAAGAATGACTGAGAGCGTGTGGGTGGTGGAGAGGAGTGGAGGCTGACAAGAAACAGAAAAAAATAAAGCTTCTATTTGCTGTATTTAACACCAGTTCTCCTTACCATGTAGGTTGTGGTGTTCAATTTGCTATCAGTTGGAAGACATTTCCAACTGAACATCTTAGCTCCTGTGCTTCTGCTAAGATGGGAGATCTGATGTCCTTCACTCAAAGTCTGCTCCAGCTTCCAGAAGGAAACACGGTGAGGTCAGTACACCCAGCACACACGGACCATTGTGATCCATGTGGGAAGACATTTTCTTGGGGGCTCAGCCCTGCCAAGTCTGCACCAAAGGCAAAACAAACCTTATCAACAGTTAAGCTGTGGAGGATGTGTGGTGCTTTCTTTGGGAAAGATCTGGTTTAACTTGAGGTGTCAAGCTAGTACAATTCCTTGACTGTTATTGTCATGGTAGATACCACCCAAACCGGGCAGAACGGGCTTCTGGCTTTGCTGAAGCCAGTGGGGGACTCCTAATTGCTACTGAAAATATTTCCAAAGAAGTGGATCAGTCAATAGTCCCAAATCCATCCCAGAGGCAAACCATTTATTTGTCATGTTTCAACAATTTTTCTGCTGTTCTTACAGAGTAATTAATCACTTGGCAGGCAGTGAACACACACAGGACAGAGAAGGCAGCTCATTCTTTGACATGCAGCAATCATTCTGCACCTTGTTAAGAGGCAGAGTCACCCTTATTGACAGATGAGAGCAGCAAAAAAGGAAAAGAAAAACTGGAAAACAGGAACTCAGTACAGGACCAATGGCTAGGATACAAATGGCCTTGTTTAAAACGGGGACATTGGTATCACTGCATCTTACAAAGGCTCTTCCACTGCTTTGCATGTGCAGCATTTGGGCATAGAATTCAGATGAAGGAATTTCTCTCCTACAAGAACACCTCCTAGCCTGCTCTTCACAAGCAGCTGGTGAGGTACATACGCCGCTACCTGCACTCAAATCTTTCATCCAACCTCCCCTTGTTACCAAATCAGGGGATGTCCACTCAAATCTGAACAGCCAAAACTTGCCATGTGAAGCGCTGAAAAATCCAACTCCTTTTGCTGATTCCCTCTGACACAGGAGCTGAGACAGAAGAGCACTTGAACCCAGGCAGCTCGTTCCCTGAGCCTGCAACACAAGCCTTGGCCAGGGTGATGCGGATGCAGCCAGCCCAGTTCCCTTTCAGCCTGCAGGCAGTGCTCCCAGCTGGCCAGGTGCCCGGCAGGCCCTCAGCCAGCTGTTCAGAAATGCGAGACACAGGCACTTTGCTTTGTTTGAGCTGCCTGAATCTGGGTCTGGGTTTTCATACAGATACTTTGGCGGTGGACTCTCTGTTGGTTCTCACCTCCAAAAGCTGCCCGGGGCTCTGAGGTACTTACAGAAACTTGCCCCAGAGCAAATCCTGCACAGACTTTTGGCTTTGGCCACAACATCGAACAGCAGGAGGAATTCAGTGTGGATAGCCTGGATTCTGCCATATTCTGGGCATCTCTGTTTTCCCTCTAAGGGCTGTAAGAGGCAGAAGTTATACTGACAGCACTTTGCTGATGCAGTACCTCAAACAGACCACAGTACAGACCCAAACTACCAAATGAACAGACTCAATTCATACACAGAAACGCGGGTGTATTCACAGGTCCTGGAGCTGAGAGGCTCCACAGCTGCTAACTGGCGTAGCTTGTTTCAGAAGAGACCTGCTTCCCTAGTGCTTATAACCACTTCCTTAACACCCTAGAGGACTTTCAGCAGCAGTGGTAACACAAGCATCTCCTGCATAGTGCCAGAACCCCATAGTGTAAGCACAAGGCAGGGACACAAACAACTGCTAGCTCAGAAAATACCCCATCTCCTGACACAACAGCCCAAGGAGAAGCTCAGCAGAAGCTCCCAGTCCCTCTAACCCACCCCCTCCCAGCACAGCAGCATCACACAAACTCTTTCTACCTCTGTGAAAGAGCAGGATGTATGGCAGAGCAGGGACTCAAACAGTCTGTTTTAAATCAGACAGGAGTTCCCTATTCTCTGCATGCGCTCACAGACTGTTTGCAGTCTGATTCAGGGCCGAGTCAGAGAGACACTTCCCTTTGATATGAGAGTCCTGTAACACCCAGGTGCTGCTCTTTGCTATTTATGCATCACACCCCAACAGACCGGAGCTCAATGGACGAGTTCTATGTTGGCCTGAAATACCATCCTGACACAGCCTCTCATTATAGGCCATTAAAAACCTTCCACGGAATGGCCTTTAAAGTTCAAATTGCACATACAGGCATACTGCTTTGTTGCTGTTTGTGCCGCTGGGAGCTGCCCATAAGCACAACACCACCACCAGGAATTCACACTCAGTAAGGCCTGGGAAACGCAGAGTGAGCTCACGTTCTCAGCATGTGCTTCCCCTGGGAGCTGAGCACAGAACTCAGAGATAACCTCAGATCCACCCAGGCCTCAGAAGTCTTTCTATTTCATCTGATGATTCTCCAGCCCTTAACTGACATCTAGTGAACAGTTTCTGAACTGCACCTGAAAGACCTGGAAACTGCAGGTAGCCGAAACGCTCTTCCTGGAAGGCAGAGCTGTGCAGAGGAGCTGTGAGATAAGTGTGGAGTGTACGCTGTACATCATTTCCTGTCCTCTTACCAACACTTCTCACAGGCCACACAAATACTGCATCGACCCAAAGTGGGCAGACAGCTCCCAGAGGAATACAGACCCAACAGCCATGCCACCTGCCCTCTAATGAGCCAGCAACATCTGCACAGCAATAGGAAAACATCCAGTGTTTGCAGACAGACTGTTTTGCATTTTATAGTCTCTATCATCTCTTGCAAAACAGGGAGTTTGGTTTATGGTATCTATTAAGGTTACCAAGCAACAGCATTGTGGTTATCTATGTCACCAGTCACAAAACAATACGGCTTCAGAAACAAGCAATGATAGCATTGTCAGCCTTCTACCACCCAGGTTCTAAAACCAGCCTCTCATGTTCATCAAGTGAAAAGAGACAGCAAGCTCTAACAGCTCTTCTCCATGATAAAAGTTTATGGCCAAATTCTGCCTTTCTGTTTGCAGTCACAGAGGGGTCCCTCTGTCCTGTGACAGACATTCTCTGTGCTGAGGTGAGGCAATCTCTACCTTCTGCCCAAAGAATGGAAACCATTTTGTGTATTGCCAAGAAGCAGCGCAGATGAGATGGACCAAGGACAAGGTCCATGGCATTTACACCTCTCACCACATGCTGTAACATTGCTGTTACAGGCCTCAGTATTTCCTTGGCTGTGAATGGAGTCATCATATACAAGCTTGCTGGCACCACACAAGTGGAAAACGCTGATTGTATCTAATTAAATCAGTCAAACTTCACAGGTGAACAAGTCCTCAGAGACCTTCTGCAGATCATAAAGAACAACAGCATTCGTAACGACCCAGCTACATAGTACTCCTGAGACTTCCTCAGTGCAATAAGATGAGACAAAGTTAATGCTTCTCTTACCTGGTAATAGTAATCATCGTACTGCAGCTCATAGTGCTGAGGCCCAGAGTTTTCAGGAGACAGGACATCACTCAGTAACTCTTCACAGCCTGGAAAATAGGAACAAAAGCAAATGATCAGGCTGAGAGTTTGTCTTCCTAGAGATTACATGCATGATAAAGGAAGAAACAGAGTCACAGCTAATCTTTATGCATGAAATTTGAAAGTTAACTCTGAAATATATATAAATAGCTGAAAGACAGCTCTGCCTCCAGCATGAGGCACTAAATTGGTGCCATCACACTAATGCTGACTCACCATGGATACTCTGAGCTACAAGGAAACTGAAAGCTGGACATTATTCAGCTCAGTGACCTGTTCTGCAGCATCAAGTCCACCCCTGACCAACGCCAAGCTCAGGACTCACAGGCCTGGTGCTAGCTGGGTGCCCACCTGATGTTAGTGTCAGCAGAGCTGCTTCTGATTCTCTCATGTCTAAGGGATGGACTGGGCAATACAATACCTCTGTGTCACAATTCCCCCTTCAAAAAGAGCCCTGTCACAGAGCACACTGTTTGGCAAGCAAACAATTATGCACTTCCATCAGAGACTTTCAACTTCTGTGTTTGCTTTTGGTAACCACATGAACAGCTGGAAAAATCAATGCCTGTATTTCCCTCAGTCCTTCTCTCATCTGAAAACCGGAGACAAATATAGAAACACTGAAATCACCAGATGTCTCATTCCACATTAATTACCAGTGACTGCACTTGGCATGCTGAGCTGAAAAAGGCAATAGTGTCAGACCAGGTTATTTTACAATAACCAGTTTACAGCCTTGGGCCTAAACTGTATGAAAATTCAGCATGCACACACATTTGGTAGCTGCAGTTATCCAGTGCAATACCTTTGGCTGTGACCTTCTGAAAAGAGACAAGATACGAAGCATTTTGCCTTGAGAAGACGTCTTTCTACCTGACTCGCCTTGTCTGTCTCTAAACATTCCCAACTGATATATGAGCTATTTGTTTCCCCTGGTTCCAGTATTTTGTACGTCAGCACGTGCTTGACTGAGGTTACTTTCTGGTCCTCTTCCAGAAGGGGATTTCCTTCAGTGCATTTTGACATTACTATCAAAGGCTTATTAATATCAAAGGCTTATTTCTCATTAAATTGCTTTGTGCCAGCACTCACTGTGACAATCTTTACACATATCAACAGCTTACTCTGCTAAACAGCCTCTGCGTGATATGGGGCATGTACTCATTAAGTTATCTCCACAAAAGAAAAGAAGGAAAGAAATAAAACAAATGCCAAGACCTACATAGCAGTGGATGTACACTGCTGCAATGAAGATGCATTCACACAATTCTAAACATTCCCAATTACACCTTTGGCCATAACCTTAAGCTTATTTTCCTAATGAAACTGTACTCTGTGAAGTTACTCTGTAACTGTGAAGACCTCTAATCAGTCAGTCTCTATTTCAGCCTGCTAGATAAGAAATGCACCACCCCAGCCTTCTCCTCTGGTGGGGAAATCACAAAGGCTGTGCATTTTTGAAGGTGCAAAAGGGATTTAACTACCAAAACCAGAAAGACAGAATTTCTATTGACACTGACAGGCTCATCTGAGGTTCATTCATGCAGGTTCATCTGAGACAATCCCTGTAAAGGTGAATTTTTGATAGGAAGATGTTTGAGGGTGCAGCAGCTGATGTTCCCCTATGGGAGAGGTTTGCTTAGCATGGTTAGTGTGCTGCCATCGCAGCCTGGGCCTCCTTATCCTGCTGGGAAGATCTGATTGTTGTCACATGTATCACATTACATTTATCTATAAAGAAAATGCTGAGAGGCCATTTTCCCTTAGGATTACTGAAACACATCACTGTGCTCTTGCAGTCATCTGGACTTGATCCAGCCACCATCAGATCAATGGAAAGATGCCCATTGGCATCAAGAAGCTCAGGATTGTGCCACTGTTTTTACTCCTGTTTAGAACTGTACTTAAAGAATTAATTCTCTGTTAATCTTTTCCCCTGTCAAGACACAAACTTTACACAAGGGGCATAATATAAAGAGGGGACTGTATTAACCTGCAGCGTCTCAAATACAGTGCGCGTGTCTTCTTATTACCTGAACATGTTTTGTCCTGCAGCCTGTGACACAGCAGTGAGCTAAATTCAAGTCTCATAGACCAGAAAGGAAATTTAAAAAATAATAATTAAAAAAATCCAGGTTTACTCTGGCAAATCTCAGTGTGGAAATGCAAAGGCATTGGACAGCTGTTTGCTCAGGGAGAGCTCTGGCCTGGCACACAAGGTGCTTCCTGCTACTACACTCTCTCTTGAGGAGGAACATTTTGGCTCAGCTTGCAGAACTGCCACGATGGATATTTCAAGCCATGCAGCACAATGCACTTAAGGCTACAATCCGTCCATAAATAACCCATTGCAAATAAGTAAAGGAATGCTTTCTGGCTACTTTAAGGATCTCCTGCACCGAAATGTCCTATTATTGCTATAATTTCATTTTCCAGGAAACAATAAAACTGAAAGCCACTTATATGGCTGTTTGGAGCTATTTTATTTGAATGCCTACTTACATCATAATATTTTAATATGCTTAATATTTCATCTGCCTTGCTGTGGTTGGGAAAATTTCCTCATGTACTTTTCTGGGCAGTGCTTGGCAAGGAGTCCAAGGAGATCCACTGCAGACAGCGAGGAGTGAAAGAGACACAGAGCAAACCCAAGAACAACTTCAAGTCCTTCCTTATTTACCAGCACAGCTCCGCAAAGGGCTGCTCTCAGTGGAGAACACCCTGCAGAAGGGCTGCACATCACATAAATCACTGTGCAGGGCAACACAGATCCAAAGCAGCCTCACATTCGGAGGCAGAACTCAAATACCAGGTGACAAAAGGACAGAGGTGGGGCGGCTGAATTCCCTCCTCTGGCCAGAGGTGTGAGGTGAGCCAACCATACCACTGTGTGTCAGCCCCCACACAGCAGAACAGAGTTTCTCTAATCTAGTTCTGTCTGAATTACCTGAGTTTAAGACAAACGAACAAAAAGCCCCAACCATTTAACATAGTGTTAGAAATGCAGAAGTGAGCACAGCTCCTTTGGCCATCGATGCATTAGGGAGAAACACGTGGCGGGGGAATTATTAGCACTTTGCAGAGGCAAAGTGAAATAAAACAACACGTGACTTGTCCCTAGTGAGGGGAATTCTGCTGCAGAACAAGAATTCAGTGTCATACCACAACCATTACATCATCTGTGCTTTCTGCTTGTGAAAACACTAATATTCCTTGCAAACACTCAGCTAAGAGAAGCAAACTCTCAGGCACGGTGCTGCCTGTCCCACAGAAAGGACAAGATCATCTTTTGCACAATCCTTGCTTAGGGCTCATGTTTTCCAAGTCACTGAAGGGGAAGAACCTTTAACATTTTCACTTTGCTCAGGATGCCAGACGTGATTTCCCTTCCCACATAATTTGACTCATTTGCCATCAGTTTCATTTGAAAAGAAAAAAGTTTGTTAAACAGTCCATTTGCAAACAGACATTCTGGCCACTAATAAATGCAATTGTAGCAAAGAATTAACCCATCCCGTGTCAGGCAATTTTCACAGGCAATTAAACAATTGAATGCTATAGGAAATCAAACCTGATTAACTAACTGAATGCAGTTGGTTCCAGGCATTTTTCCCAGCTTTTCACTCCACCTACCCCTTAACAGAGTATGAAACTCATTTATGGTTTCAGATTGAGCCTTAGGAAACTGCTCTACTTTTAAGAACAAACAGCATCAATCCATTAAAGGGTTGTGTTGTTACTCACAATAGCAAAGCTCAGCTCTTCACTCATACCCACAACAGCTCTCCCCAAAGCCAGCCCATGTACCATTGCAGGTGGCTCAGCCCCTCCCCTTATTAAAGTCATTGTCCTACACAGCGGTCACTGTTGTTTTATGGTTAAAATAAGCTATGAAGTCAGCATATATTTGCCTTTTTTCCTTCTGATTCTGCATTAATTTGTATTCACGTTGTACCCTCTCATTAATGAGCTGCAACACCAGGGTCAGCAGGGGGAGCTCGCCCTTCGTTTGTCACAGCGCTGGGTTTTGTAAGTCAAGTATCAAAGTGGAAGGACTATTGAAAAGACAACAGAAATCTCAAAATAGAAAGCACAGATCAAACCAAATTAGATCCTGCTAAACAGACCAAGAGCCTGGTCCCGCAAACACGTCTGGCTGCAGAACCTAGCAGCCTTTCAAGCACATTAGAGATAATAGTTCCACTCAAACCTTCAAGTATTACGAGCGCTGAAAATATTTACTGGAATGGCACAATAAATTCAGCACAGCGAAAACAGTCATTGCTGAGCAAACTGTAATGGATCCCATGCTGACCCTGCTGAAATCAATGCGAACTCAGGCTGAGGGTGATGTTCTGGCTGCTCTCAGCATCCCTGCACAGCGCCACTTCAGACAACTGTTCTGGCTTTGGCAGCTGCTAGGTAAGAGGGTATGGCTGTTATTTGATGGCAATTGCTCTCCAGACTAATGCAGTTATTAGAAATAAAGGCATGCAGTGAGCAGAGAGCAAAGGCAGCTTCAGCGGTAGTAAAACCGTCATATTCTGATACTCCAGTGAAACTGCTGCAAAGCTTTAAATTTGATGGCAAGCCTGTCCTGGGCTCTGGCAGAACCTAATTGCATGGGGTTCCACTGAAACGCTCAGGCAACGTGTTTTAATCCACAAAGGACAAGCAAAAAGAAGCAAAGCTTTCCATAAAAGATTTCTGGGAAAGGACAGGCTGAATTATTTTGCTATGGGAAGCTAGAAGACTTAAAACAACTGAAGTCTCTCTGCTGTTTGCTTTGGCAATGCTAGAGATGCACAGTAGTGTCTGTGCCTTCCGTGCAAAGGAGATGCTTTGATCTAACTGGTCTCTGCCTTCCAGGCTCCTTAATATGTCCAGCCTGTAATTAACTCTCTTATTCCAATGCAAGGACCTAGGTAGTCTGAAAACACAAAGCAACTATACCTTGCGGATAAGAAAAGCACATTAGTCTTAAATTTTCTAGTAGAGAAATGAATGCCAAAGGGATCCCTAACTACCTTAGGTAAATCAACAGCAGAACCAGAAACCTGGGAGCATCAGACCTGGATGCTGCCTGCCATCCACAATGCTACTCCTTCTGCTGCTTTTTCCTGCTATGTTTTGCTTTAAACCACACCACATTTGCTTTGAAAAATTAACAGCAAACCAACACACAAGCATCTGTGTATGTAGGAACTCTAACATTGCTCACCAGTGATGCATGAATTGCTCAAGAAGCAAAAATATAGTGGCTCTGTTCCCAGAGTTGCCCTACTGTCACTACAAATAATCACGGCCAAGAGAGAAGCAGCAGCCAGTCCAGCCGTGCTGCTTTCTGCCGCATAAACATCAGCCAGTCTCAGATAAGGCATAATTGCACTGCTACACCAGGCAGCAAACCAGCTACACCACGAGTGACGTGGCCAGGAACGCTCAGCTCTCACTGAAGGGGTCACCCAACAATCCTCACAAACACGGAGCCCGGAAACACACACTCAGCTCTGGGTTTTTATTTTTTAATTCCTAAAAGACAGAAAAAAGAAAGCCAAGAAGCACCGCTGGGGATTATAACTGTTTATGCCTGTATTAAGCAGGAAAGCATACTGCTGCTCCCTAGCAGATGCACTGGCTTTGATCATTACATTTCCTGCAACCAGAAAAACATTGGTAGCACTGAAATGGGCTATTTTTAAGAAACATGCACATACCTTTGATAGCAAAAACTCCATGGCAGAAGTCCTTGAAATTGATTCTTCCCAAATCATTTGGGTCCAAGTACTTTGCCAGTTTTTCCACCTAAAAGAAAAGATTATAAAAATGCACATTAATATTGGTGAACCACCTCCTGTGCAACTGGTCTACAGCTTCCACAGCACAGAAGAGAACACAAGTTTGAATAAGAAAACACACAACTATTTTTTAACAAAGTTTGTGACATGTTCAGTACACACACAGTACTGGGGCTCTTTACCCACCCCAAACCTCTGCTGGCTGCTGTGCATGGGACAGAGCAGTGATACTGTCAAACAGGCATTGAAAAACAGTCACTATCAGAAACCAACATTACAAAAGAATCAGCAATTGGACAACTGGTTTATATACCCCATAGTAGACTTGCAGAATCCAAATACAGCAATATGAGACAATCCTGGTGGCTTTGCTTGCTCAGGATGAAGGCTGGGTACCACCACTGACACAGCAGTAAATTAACCGTACAGAGGATGGCAGGTGTGGAAGATAAAAGAGTACATTGCCTCCAAGTCTTTGTTTGAGACATTTTATTCTAGCCAGGAGGGCTGAACCACAGGATATCCCAGATGAACAACTTTGATCTCTATTCAGACACAGATTTCAGACATCAGCCTCTCTACCCATAAATTCTGTCATGATGTTTTATTCTGGATTGTCAAAAAGATTCACATTTTACATTCAAAGAGCCATGGGACCTTCCTTCCCACTGATCTCCTGGCTAATTCAGACTGTCTGCTGTCAATTTGGAGGCTTCCAGTGGAAAGCCCAGATTCGTGCTCTGTGAGGCCTGGCTCCTCTCTGGATGGGGTAAGAGAGATTTTCCCACTGATATCTCATTTTGTATACACACGAAATACAGCTCAATATACAATACAGGCAGACAAAACATCAAGCAGAATCCACGTATAGCAAAGACCTGGCACAGTTCCCTGCAGATACAGACATTCGGGCTGCAGGTCCTGTCCTGTAACCACAAGCCCTAATGAACACCCTGCTCATCCCCTGAGAGACAACACACACGTGGGGCTCCTGTGGTTCCCATCAGGCAGCAAAAGCTTCCAGAACTCAGGCACTTCATCGAAACCGCAGTGTGGGTTTAATGCATACAAGACTGGCTGGAAATCCCTCCTGAATCCAATTAAACAGATTCCAGCTCACTACTGGAAAGCAGGGTCACCGTTATCTTGCTCGCCTTCACAAACAGCATGTTACAGAAAGATGAAGCAGCAGCAGAAGTTCCTTACTTCAGCCTATTTTTGGATGCATTGAAAGCAGCATAATCACACCAGCCATTGAGGCTGGCAGCAGCACCATTTTAGAGCTGAAAATCTTCCTGAGCACCACACGTGGCAGATGTGTCAACTGGCACAACAGCCCCATCCCAGGGACATTGATGGGGACCTCGGAGCAGCCACCAGCCGAGCATTCATCCCCTCACAGACACAGCAGCAGAATCTGATCAGACATCCGTCCTCTGGGCTACACACCAGCCCATAACTCTGACAAATGGCAAGCTCCCATTGTTGTTACATAAATAAATAGCATCTCAGATGCTTGCAGCATTGCTCTGGAGAATCCTGTTTCCTGTAGGTCTCTTGCTAAGAGGCAAGAAATTGAGTTTTAGGTTTTAATACAAATTCCTGCAGGCAGCTGGGAAGCCTCTGCACATTTTAATACTGTGCCATAGCACAGCAGTGTCACTGGGTGTTCCCAGCAAGCCTGGCATGCCAAATGCATTTCTGAAAGTTGATCCAGTGACTTTAGTCCACCAGTTTCTCAGTCACATACAATTACATTCTCTAATCAAATGAAAAGAAGTACTACATGCCCGGATGTGTTTGTTATGGAGGAGCTGAGAACACATTCATTTTTAGGTCTGAGCACCGTCTTAGAAGCAAATGAAATTATCACCTGAGCAAAGTGCTTCCGTCTCCAGTTTCCCCCAAATCCAATTTGGCAGGTTTTCAATTAGATTTTGTAATGCAAATAACTGACATCAGTTCAGGAGAGATGAAGAACTTACAAAACAGCCTATGGAATCAATGCCAGTTCTGCTCACATCTTCAGCCAGTGCCGAGGGACACGAGGATTTTCATCAGCTAAGGTTATATTTAGGTAGATAGTTGCATACAGTTAGAGCACTAATGCACACATGCACAGCATGCTAACCCCTGTGTACCTATGCAGCTTTGAGACCCTAGTGCACTTGATCATGCACATTTAACAGCTGTTTTCTGAGATTCTTTGCTGCAGGGACCATCTGATCTGCAACACCTAAAAGGGACCATCAGACAAGGCCCCTTGGTAGGGCTGGAACAAAAGCAAAAGCCACTACTTGGTTTAAGCAGCACTTTCTAGATCATTCCAGACTGAAGGCATTAAAATTAAGCAGTTTCAAACTGTGACCAAATACGCAACACCATCACAGCTGCCTCTAAATCTTCTCCGCTGTCCATATTGTGTTAACCATCCTTCTGTTCCACTCTGTAGAAAAATAATGTCCTATTCTTCTCAGAAGGGTTCCCAGCAATTAATCAGAAGTTACAGAATTTATTTATTATCCTGAGAAGTGTTAAGAGCTTATCAGTCCAACAGCCTGTATGACATTACAGCCTTTTTTATCAGTCAACAGCCCCACGGGCTTACAGATACAGTGCTCTGATAGCAAACAGAAGCAGCAGTGTTTCAACCCTGGTAGTGGAATGGGATGTGCCAGCCCTGGGCGCAGTCAGATTCCTGCACCTTCAGGCTGTGCTGGGCTTTGCCTCCTGTGCGGATCCTTCTGCAAAGGACAAAGGACTGAAGCACCAACTGCTGCCAAAATTCAGTGCTGAAATGACCATGTGATGGCTGTGATGCCTATGGGGAAATACCATGGGCTCCAGAGCTGAGCGTCACAGACCACTGAGATGAGCTGGAGCCAGAGCTTTGGGCTGGGGACAGACACTCTTCTCTGCACCACAACACAGAGCAAACCCCCACTGCATGGGGTCAGCACAGACAAAGCCTGGATTGCAAACTCTTACATTGTTGTATGGGGAGAAGAATGGAGGAGGAAAAAGTTTAAAAAAAAAAAAAAGATAACTGAAGGCTTAACAGTCTATCCAGCTCTTCTGGCAGCTGTAAGGGTCTCCAATGAGCTCCTTGGTAGACATCCAGTAGACTCAAAGAGAAGAAATAAATCATTTTCTGCTTTAGGAAACAATTGGAGAAAATCATACCCTTCGTCCCTATTGTTTGGCTTGCATGGATGAATGGGTGATTATCCTTTCTGTGCAATCAGCCAAAGCTTTTGCTTCCTCTCCATCGCGTTTCCCAGCTATTCTGAGTGCACTGCAATGTGTTGTTTTCCCTGTTGCTTTCTGATAGTTAAGAGCAGCCTAGCTGCCTTGTATGGGCAGCTCCTGGTCAAGTGCTGGTTCAGGACTCCTGCTTCCAAAGCAGAGAGGCATTATTTTGCAGCAAAGACTTTCCTATGAGCACCTCAATCCTGCTGCCATCTCCAGGCAAGAAGCAGCTCAGACCTCTACCAACCTCTCCTAATTTTCTTCAAAAACCAGCCAGCTTATTCACACAAAGAAAATCTGTTAGATTTAGCTGTAAATTACTTCTCAGGGACCCCACACTGGCTCCATCCACTAAGACCCTTCAGCAGGATTCAAGTCACAGCTAGAAGACGCCATTTGAAATAGATAACTCAGCAGCCTGCCTTCATACTGCAGGAGTCTGTGAGCACGTCTCACTCTGTAGTGAGAGCAGGGAGCACCTGGGAGCAGCAGGAATGGCCAGACAAGTGCTTGCAGGAAAGGTCAGACCGTGCTGCAGCAGCGACATTTGGGCAGGATCTCCTGAAGCAGAAGCATTTGTTCAAAGCCTACAAACACTTCCAGCAAAAGGAGATTACATATGTAGATGCTGCAGGGAGGAATCAGAGGTTGTCACGCAGTTTGTACAGGGAGCAGCAGAACTGAACTCACTCCAATTTTAAGAGACTTCAGACTTCAGGGCTGAGAGTTTTCTCTGTAAAAGGGAGCCCAGGAGGCCACGGGGCCTCTGTTCAATGAAAGGAAAGAATCCACCAGCCACCCAGATGGAGAAAACAGCAATGATGTGTGGGGCTGCACCGGGATGGCGGATCCCTCTCCTTGCATGTGTCCCACTGGCTACTGCTCTGCTTACAGAACAATACATGTTATAACACAAAGAATCACTTGTAAGCTTTGAACAAAGTGCACACGAGTAGCTTTGGCTGTGACAACACCCAAAGAAGGGTCACTGCCCGTTTTATTCATGAGAATGAAAAATACTCCAGAATGAAAGAAGTTTCCTAAGCTGCCTCACAGGACATACCCCAGTGACTGCTCACAGGTACCGAATTTGCTTCTCTCCCAACCTTCCTGCAGGCCCATATGTGAGAAGCTCTCACTCAAAGTTACTTCAGCAGAGCTGATATGAGCAGGATGCCGTTCGCCTCCTTCCCTCTGATGCTGTGTTGCAAAACAAAATGTTTGGCTGCGCCCACCGATGGTACAACAGTCTACGGGGAATCCCACACAGTCTGGAATACCATGGGAACAGAGAGCAAGGCTAAAAATATGCCCGAGCCATCTGTTGGCTCTCCAGTGATTGTTTTGGTGTTGTTCTGGAAACAAAGAGTTAATGTGCTGAACTGTTCTCCTAAAACCACTGATTCACTCACTTGCTAAAATAAACAGGGCTGCATTAGCACCTTCTCCTCCTCTTCTGCCAGAACTGAAACCAAGTCTTTCTGAAAAATAAGGTGGTTAGCAAAAGCTGTGACAAGCTGCAATGAATTGTCTCGTCCATTAGCACATGTCAAATATAGCACAAAGCAGTCTGATCTCAAGAGATGCAGTTGGTCATGTAGGTGCAGCAAGCTTTGCCTTCAAATGAGAAGGAAGATGTTTGGGTTGCAGCTGGCTTATCTACAAGTGATGAAGCACGGATTCATTATCAGAGATAAATGTATTCTCCCTCTCCACAGCTTATGGTGCGTGATCATCCCCATCAGAACATACAGGGAACTTCCACAGAATAATGGTTTCCATGGCCTCCAGTTGCAAGACATCAGCCAAATGGGATCTGCTCCAAGAACAATTATCACCTCAAAGTAAAACTGGGGAGAGAGGTGGGGCAAACAGCACCGCCTCCTGAGCCAACACTTTCTCAGCGCCTTCCTTGCTGACACATCTGCAGTCACACTTCAATTGAGGTGCAATCACATGCGAAGAACAGGCACAATAGAGAACAGGAGGAGGCTGCAGAGGGAGGGGAGAACTGAGCAAGGCTGAGCTATCCCTGCAGGTCACAGCACGAACATCACACACCCCCTGTGCCAGTTCCTCTCCTTTAAGAAAAAACAGCGCCCAAAGCCAAAATGAAGCTGCAGATAATAGACCAAAGCAGGATCTGAAGCTAATCCCACTGCCACAGGTACTGTCCAGGCTGTGCAAGAGTGATTTGAAGCGAGAGCTTCTCACATAAGGGCTGATGGATGGCAGAAGAGTGTAGATATTTTGGTCTGCTCAGTGTGGGCTGCTGCATCACAATAGGATGGACAAACTACATGAGAAAGATGCAAGATCAGAACAAGGCCCCTTTCTGTCAGCTGCATTCTGGCCCTCTATCACAGACTCCCAAAATGTCACAGTATCACCCAAAGTATCACAGTAGCATCCTTACAGTTTGGATCTCCAGCCACAAAGACTGAGGTGTTAGACTCATTATCTTCTCTTGACCATGTGCTTCCACTGTTACTTTCTGTCCTCAGTGCATAAAACTACCCATACACATACAGCCAGCACACACTGCTGCGTTTCACACCAAACTTTCAAACAGGAGAGATGGCAGAGCCGGCACAGGGCTGCCCCACAAGGCACAACTGGGGCATCCTCAGTGCTCAGCACACTCTCCCAGAATCACTTTTGAACCCAGCTTTAAGAGGAAGCATGCCTGGCCTTTGGCGTGCTCACAGATAGAGAGGATGAAATCTAGGTCATGAGATCTGATCTCAAATGCAAAAGCCTGAGTAGCAGTCCTGAAATTAAACTGAATGGAAGAAATTTCACAGCACGTTAATGCTTTGACATAAATCCCAGGAGGAATGAGTATTGGATGAATCCGGCACAGGGAGACACCCGTTAGTTAAGATGACAAACATCAGGCAGAAAGGTATGATTAAAGGAACAATCTTCCACTTAGTTAAGAGAAAGATGCTTAACCTTCCTGAAGAGTGTAGCTAAAAGGAAGTATCCTTCCCCAGCAAAACAGAGGAGGAACGTGCAGCAAGTACCACCTGATGGGGGATAATTACCAGGTATGAAATGAGGCTGACAGGTCCGCTCAGCAGCTGACTGTGCTGACGTCAAGACAAGGGAAGCACAGCTGAGCAGGCAGTGGTGGAGCACAGAGCTACGACTGCTAATGCCCAGAGGATAACACTGAGCAATGCAGTAGCTCAGAAGCCCCCCATATTTCCCTCTCCCACCTCATGAGCCATTCTCCCATACAGGAGTGCATCATTAAAATGGCAAAGGAGCAAGTGCTCACCGTATAAAAATGACACCAACCTACGTTGTCCTTTGATGTATGTTGAGAAAGACATTAGAAGGAATAATTAGCCAGAATTTTTGCGCAGATGAAATGCAAACCCTGTTTGCATATAAAATACATATCCTTCTCAGCCTTAGAAGCTGTACAGTGGAGCTCCACGTTACAGTACATCCTATTAGTGGGTATAGCAGCTCTGCTCGGACCACAATGCCAGGAAGCTGTGCTGGAAGGAAGGTGAGACTGAAGCTTTGAGAGCAGCAGGGCAGTGGGTGCAGGTATTTGGAGGAATGGCAGCACATCCACTTGTTTCTATAAAGCAGCAACAGAAAACAAGTCCTTCCAACAACACTACAGTACTGTACTACAGTGGGTAACTGGCATGTATCATGGATGTACAAAAAGAAGCAAATGCCTTGTGAAGTCTTACATAAAACTCATTAGAAAAACCAAGGCTGGCTGGTTTGAAACTGTTTGGCCTGCACTCTCACTTACTGCAACACAGCTCTTACGAGTGATATTCAGAGATGAAGATTCCAAAAATAACCGCTGCAGGGAAAGAGGAGAGGAATGGAGAAGAAATTGGTTCTTTGCCCCAGCCAATAGATTGGACAGCGGCTCACAACTCCCAAGGAACTCTCCGTTCCAGTTCTGCTCTGCTAGCAAACCTGCGCTCCCTAATGGCTCAGAGGCAGATCATTTCTGGAAACCTAACATGACCTAAATATGTGCAGAAGACCTGCAAGAAGGGATTTCAGGTCTGTCTGAGGACAGACAAATCAGCCAACACAGAGCTCAGACACAAGACAAAAGCTGTGAGTGAATGGATGCAGGACATCACCCTGCCATTAAGACAAATATACGCAGCTGCTAAATCAGTAACGGGAATTCAGTTTCCAGTCTCCTTAGCTAGACATAAGCTTGTGTTTCATACCAACTCCTAAGCTGATAGATACCTGCCAGTGACAATGATACCATACATCAGCTACTGCTAGTCTTCAGAAACGTATGCACTAAACAATGTTGAGATAAAGCACTGATTAAATAAGAGGAAGCAAATTCTGCTTAGCTTTGTTTTGTGTTGTTTTTTTTACTTCACTCCATAAGCAGAATGAACCAAACTTGAAATGTGCCAAAAGAAGAAAGGAAACGTGCGCTGGGAGTCAGCACATTGCATGCAGCCTGCACCATTGAGCTCTGATGGCAGCACCATCAAACCCTGTGCAAATAACTCACCAGTGCAGATTTGAAATGAGGAGAAAGACTTTAAGCGTGGGTCAGTGTGAAGCTGAGCACAAGCAGCCAGCACTCACTGCCCCCTCCTACAGCCCAGCTCCTTACAGCCCACAGCAGCTGGGCAGGGAGCTTGGGCACAGCTTGCACACAGCTCTCTGTACCTGAATCACTGGAGCAAGCCAGAGACCTGCTAATATTTTAAATGGTGCCTATTAATCAACTCTTGTTTCTCCAGTGTGTTACATAACTGCTTTGGGAACAGAGCTCCCCAGTTTTTAGCATAAACCGGTGCAGCTCCTTTTACTCTAATAGAAACACTATAGGCCCTGTTTCAATCTCAGAGTGACATCAATCAGAATTTCATTACAGCTCAGACAGTTACACCAATGCTGGAGTAATGGAGAACAGTTACAGCCTTGAAGGACAAAGCTAAGTGCTAAAATGCTCAACAGAATTTGTTCATCCAATAACACGAACAAAGAAACCCTGATTTTTTTTCCCCCCGTGTGGTTTCCCATTGGGCCGCTGAAGCCTGTTTTCCTTTATTTGTACTTCCAGCATTCCCCAGAGCATCAGAGAACAGACATTCACTCTGTTGTTACCCCTTATGCCAATAAAAAAAGAACATGAAGCCTTTGGGATTTTCAGCAGTGAAGACAAAAGGTGGTCAGCCTCAGGGAAAGACACAGCCAGAATCTGAGAGTCACAGGGAGCTCAGCCAGAGCTGCCAGACACAGCACAGCTCCTTCACATCGTGCGCTCTCATGCTGACTAACGCAGCGCTGCAACACACTGTCAAAATATGTTGACAGACCTTCAAGTAGTGATAGGAACCTATTTTATTGCTAATCCTCTGACTGTAATCCCACCCATGGAATTGCATGCGTCCTTTTGCTCCCGATACACAGATTACCCAGTGTGCAGATAAGGATGCTGTGTAGATGGCTAAACGTTTATTTAGGTCTCAGTAAACAATGCTGCTGATACTTTAGAATTGCAGGGTCTGGGCACCCTTTGAGATCCCTCTCATGCCAAGCAGATTCCCCAGGAGGATAGGAAAAGCATCCTTCTCCTGCCTAAAATGTTGGGATATAAAATACAGCTCTGATACCACTGCCATGTTCCTTTTCTTACTTAGATTCTTGTCTTTAGCACAGAGAGGGAATAGGACATATTTTTAGGACACTGGATATGAAAGATTTAACAGCAGAAAGGAATATGACAACTGGAAAGACTGCTGTTCCCGAATCAGCCCTGCCCAGCGCCTCAAAGTAGCGCTGTAGGCAGCAAAAGGAAGTGAGGCTGACAGTAAAATGGAAAATAGACCCAAGAGAAAACAAAACATGAAGAAAAAGATAAGCAAAATGGTTAGAATATGTTTTTCATTATGCATGAGCATGTACAGTGCTAATTAGCAGCTTTCATTACACATTAGCATGCGTAACAGCAGCACAGACATAAGATTGCTCGGTGTCTTAGGTCTCTGCCCTTTAAGTCTGCAAGGTTTCATTATGGCAGTCGTTCAGACAATGCTTGGATGAGACAGCAAAGATTCCCTGCATGTGTTTGCCTTTTTCTTGGTTATTTTGATTAAAGCGATTGCTCCTGGCTGTGAAGAGCACAGCTCTCAGGGAACGGGGAAGCACATGCAAAGCTCATCTGGGGTGTGATATATTCAAGCACCTTCTCTGCACCTGGGTTATTTTGAAAGGTCAGATATAATTGTGACCTGAAAATGAAGCAGACTGATATCAGAGATCTCTAGTATATTATTTTGTGGTACGTGTGTGCAGGCATTCTCACTGCTGCCTGCAACTAAGGCAAATCTCAGAGATACTTACTAAAGTGGAAAAGCGATGTATTTTTCCTTCCCCCCAATTAAAACACATCACAGTTATACCCACCTTTCACTTGAATTTCTCTAACTGACATATTTCCATGTGCAATGCCAAATAAGTAGTCAATGGCTTGTGGCTACCACTGGGCTATTGGCAGCTGGAGCTCCCAGTTTATCACTGCCAACAAGCAGACAGTGTTCACCTCCAGACCGAGCAGCTTGTTAGAGTATCCTGCATTATCATTTAGCTTTTGACTCAGACCTGCCTTGAAGACACAGTGTCACATCTTGCCTAGCACGCTAACTTCCCTCCCGGGCCTGCTGTGCTAATCTGAAGATTCAAATCCTCCGTCACCCCAAGTTTCTGGCTCTCCACTTTCTGTCAAGAGCTCTGCCAGGGTGCTGTACAGACCCTATTTGATTAAGGGCTTGCACAGTGCTGCCAAATCCTTTTCCCTTACCCAGCTACCTTGAACTCAGATTTTCAAATTAATTCCACAGAAAGTTTTGGCAAGAAATCCCTACCGCAAGCAAAAATAAGCTAACAAACATTAAACACTTTGCAGCTGCTATATTCTTAACTTGGCTTCTAGGCCACTAGTTAGCAAGTGTATGGCACCACTGTATTGCTACTAGCAGCACCAAAGAGAAAAAGGAAGGATCAAGCAGTGCTGCTGCCCACCACTCCAAGACATTCTCCTTCCTAACCACGCTACCGAGCAAGTGCCAGGCTGCAGGAATCCAAGCCTCCATTTTAGGTCTCCTACCGCGGCAGATCCTGAATATTCATGACCTATTAAACGCTTTGAAAGTGTAAAAGCATCACACAAGCAGATTTAGTCACACAGCCATCACACTCACTTACAGCCTCTGATCTGTGCTCACCTTATCTGCTACATAGTGACCCACTTGGAGATCTTTACAGAAATCCTATCTACTCCTTAACAAGGGTCTGTACAGTTACAAGCAGAAGACACATCACATGGAAACATCAGCTAGAGGGTACGAGCACTCCCTGACTGCTCACGGAGCAGTGGAAAGCACACGGTTATACAGCAATTGGTACAGTCTGCACAGAGCCTGGAATCCTGACCTACAAAAACTCTGCTCCCATAAAATCCATTTGATTCCTTGGGTCAGAATGCCCAGCTCCCACCGACACCGCTTGCTGTCCCTTAATGATGGTAGCATCTCTCTTCCTACATCCCTTTTCCTTTCATTAGCAGCCCACCTCCCGTAGGAGCACGCTGCCTTTATCTCCCTTCCGAAGCAGACTCTATTGTATTTTGACACAATACCACACATGCATGAGCCTAATAATGACAGCCCCACTTTTGGCAGTATCTAACAGCACTGAGACTCGCAGCCCTGTGCCTTAACTGGAGGATTCTGCACTCCAGAATACACTGCTACGTTTCACTTTCTGAACTGCTGTTAGCTACTCATCTTAACGCACACATCATATGGTTTAATTAGGTAAAATATGTTCGACTGATCCTATAATCACAATTTAAAGACAGTGAAATCACCAATATTTGGGGACAGTCTCTCCAATCTATTAATACCACCCAAACATATGGATAAAGCTGTTTGTATCTGCTCGTTTGTTTGAGTTTTTTTAGTCATAACAACAGAATGGCACTGGAAAAGAATATCCCCATATTCCAGAAGCCATCTGGATCCCATGGGGGAGGACTGGTTCATCAGAACCACATCAGAATGTCTTCGGCCCATTGCAAAGATAATAAACCACACACTGAGAACATCCACAGTGCTCACACATCAGGAAAAGATGCTGTAATGCTACAATGGGATGGAAAGCACCACAATAATAGCAGAGGAGCAAAGTCTTTGGCCACAGCAACTGAGAATGAGCACAAATGCAGTAATGAAAGAAAAGAGCTGCTTAACTTTAAAAGGCCTCAGGTAGGCAAGAGCAAAGAGATCCCTTCACCTCCACTGCCGACCCTTAAATGAGGGCTGGGAAGGGGTGGATCAGCCCCAAGGGCAGCCCTGAGCTGAGGGCAAAAGAAGTGTGGTAATGCAGGTATAGCACTTGAGAAGATTTGAGCATCCCAATGGAGATACTTTAAAAGCAGGGACCAAGCTGTATGGCACTGCATGATCCCCTCCCTGATTTACCCCTCCTTACAGCAATTGCATATAACTCACTTTCCAAAGCTTAATCGTGCTACAGGAAGAAAATCAGTGTGTGTTAGAAACCCCAAATATCCCTTGGATGTGCAAGAGTAAATGTCTGGAGAACTGGCAGACGTGTTGCAGACAAAGCACAGCAATTTTACAGCTCAGCAGCGTGCAGTGAATGAGGTGCGGGGAGGAGGATGGAGGAAGCAAATACCTTTGAAATGCAAACCTATTACATAACAAATTAAACTCCCCAGTGCACAGCAAACCCACAGCTTCCTCTTCATAACAGCGCTTATGAAGATGTTTGATTAACAGCAAGTGCTAAGCAAGCCCTGGGTCAGCTGTTTGCAAATCCATGCTCAGTGAACACCAAAAGGCTACTTCAAACATATTGCTCCGAGAGTCTGCGTTGAGTTAATAAAGCTACAGCAATCCATAAGCCTGCACTGTTCCATAACTACACATTTTCCAAGTAATTCAAAATGATATGAAGTATCTGGGTCATTAGAAAACAGATTTTTAAGGAGTCTGTATATGGCAGCTTTGCTGTTATTCAGAGAGCGCTGCCACACAGGAGAGCTCTCTGCATCCTGGGGTATCTAAGCAAGCTGAGCTGTGCTTTCAGTAATTACTTCCAGGAATAGCAGAGAAGAAAAGTCATAACTCTGTTGTGCCTTCGCTCAGAGAACGGGGGTATCACTCTGTAACACTCCCATTTTAATGTCTCAAAGCCTTTTTGCTCATGGATGTGGGCACGGCTGTGCTCAGGGCAGGGCTCTGGGTGCTTTGGTAAGTCGGAATGGAGCACGTCTGTAAGGACTGTCAGTGCAAACACAGCCAGCAGCCACTGCCTGCTGGGCACCATGCAAGGCTGACTGCTCCACTATCAGCCCAGGACAGTGATACTCATCAAATGGAAGCAACTAAACACGGCAACTGAGCTCTCCTTATTTCAATAGCATCTTTTGGCCAACAAGTTTCATCTGTCCACACAAAATGTCAACTTGTTTTCAGCTACTTCTGTCCTACACTCCTAGAGAACCACTGACTTCAAGTCAATTACTGTCCAATCACCAGAATAATTGATGTTGGCTAACAGACCTTACGAGCTGCTCAGCTTCCCTCTCAAGTCAATAAGCATTTGCTGATCTCCCCACGTCTCAGTAGTTTGCACACCTCCAAAGACGACTCCAACCCTCCAAAAGAAACACTCCACAGTTTCAGCATGTTTCACTTGTTGCAGAAAACTGAATGTAAAGCTTAAATAGAGTCTGGCATAACGGAACCTCAGCTGGCACTACCCTGAAATACACATTCACACAACCCACTGCCAGAACCGGGGCTGGCTGAACGCATCACCCACAGCTCCCAGACACTCAGCTGCGAGTGCCACTGTCTGCCCAGGGAAAGGGAAGCAGATGGCAAGAGGCTCCTGGCATTTTTCAGTGTTATGGCAAGTGTTGCTTCAACTTGTGCATACGCCACCCAGCCACACTGCTTTGGGAGCAGCCCCTTTCTGCAGGTCCTTCCACAAACAGAATGTTCATCAGGAAAGCAAGGCCCGAGCCTGTTATTTTTAAGCCCTGAACCAAAATGTCTCACACTCCGAGTTTCTGTCATCAGGAGAGAGAAAGAAACACCTCTGAGGTTAAATGCCTGAGCCACGAGACGCAGTGAAGCACTGAGAATGTATAGACTGCAAACTTTGAGGGTCTGGGAAGTTGGAGATACAGAAATGGAAAGATTTCTTCTGAATGTGAAAGGAGCCGAGGCGTGTTGTGCAGCATCTCCACACGCACAGCTGACTGTCAGTGGCAGTAAATACATCCTATGTGCTAAACAAGGCGCGCTCCAGCCGTGTCTCTTTAGGCTCCGCAGCCTCCCCTGCGAGATGCCATCACTGACAACTGATGCTTTTCTGCTGCCATCTCTGCTGCGATCACCAGTTTCACTCTTTTCTTTGTTTCATTTAAACATTCCCCACCCAATACACCCCAGGACCATCACCGAGTCCTCCTTCACGTCCTGCTGATCCCGGTGGCCTCTCACAATCTCATCCATCCACTTCCAAGCCCAAATTGGCTCGTTACAATCCCAGCTGTTCCGGGACTGACCTTCCCCCGTGCTGTGAGAACCAGCGATCTGCCTCCAAACGAACACAGCAGCGGGAGGAGCAATTTAACACCACACACCCGGCAACGAGGGTTTGGAGACGGCTCTAGTTGATGTAAAAGCGTACAACTTACAAATAAACCCAGCGATCACGGCTGTCTGCTATTACTCTCTCCCCACCCCCCACCCCCCATTCTTTCGGTGGATAAAACAAGAGTCTACGGCTTTTCATCCCTCCGGGTCCTTTAGTTAAAGCGGTTACATCCCTTTATCGCACACTGGGAGCCGTTTCGCACCGAGCCGTGTCTACACCCGCTGTGTCGGCTCCCGGTCCCGCTCCGCGCATTTACCGAATTTATCGAATTTCGATTTATCGAAACCCGGGCAGGAAATGCGGAGCTGTGCCCGGGTACAACGGCTCCGGACGGGGCTGGGGGGCTCGGAGGGACCGGGGGGAACCGGGACCCCATGGAGGGGGGCCCTGCCCTGCCCTGCCCCGCTGAGGGGCGGAGCGGCCCCGAGCAGCGGGATGGGGCTGCCGGGGGGTCGGGGAGGGACGAGCCGCCCTGGGCCGCGCAGGTATCGCCGCTCACCTCATCTCCTTGTCCGAACTGCAGCCCCAGGGCCACGAAGTGCTCCACCCGGATGAAGCCGTCCGCATCCTCGTCGCACACGTCGAAAACCTCCTTGAGCTTCCTCAGGAACCGCAGCAGGCCGGCCGGCTCCATCGCGGCCGTTAGCTGGAGGCCGGCGGCACGGCCGCTGCAGCCATCATCAACCGCGCCTTCAGCGGGAGCGTGACGGCGGCTCCGGGGAGCGGGGCGGGAGGGGACGGAGGGAGCGGGAGAAGAGAAGGGAGGGAAGGAAGGAGGAGAACGGGGAGGAACGAGAGCCCCGGGCGGAGGGAGGGAGCGAGGGAACGGAGAACAATAGGGCAGAGCCGGGATGGAGGGAGGGGCGCCGGGCGGCCGCCAGGGGGCGCTGAGGGGCGGGCGGCAGGTGCGCGATGACTGGGAATGATGGCAGGGCCGCTCGCGCCACCCAGCGGCCAGAGCCGGAACTGCAGCTTTGGCCGCTGCTGGTTGTTGAGACAAATGGGGCCGTACCCAGAACAGAACAGAACACAGCGCTGCCTTCAGTCAGGACTGCAGGCCAACCCGAACGTGGCTGCTGTTTATTTGGTATTCTGACAGCTGGAACAAGCTGCTGTGCTTCCTACCAGACACCGATACAGAGCAGTCACCTCATGCTCCAATGTAGAAAACAAACAATGTCTGATCAAGTCTCCTTTTGATAGTATTCCATATGAAAAGCGTTGCTTCCAAAACCAGGAAGCCTCTATGAGACTTAAGAGATCTAGAGAAAGTAGCAAAAATATTGGCTCTCATTAAATCCTTGTTTTAGGTATTGCTATAAACGTTCAGAATGACGCTACTATTGCTTTAATATCATCCTGCGTTCTACTCTCCAACCCATGCTCAGAAGCTCATAGGAGGCTTCAGTCCATTGGGATTCTCTTCTGCACAAGAAGGTGTTGCAGGGCTCCTCCTTCACAGCAGAAAGCAGGAATTGCTGCTGGATGCACTTCAGGTGTTAAAGCTAAAGACAAAATTTGGGTCGTTAAGAAGTGAATGAAATGGGCAGATGAAGGAGATTTAAGTCCTCCCCTGGAGGGAGGCTGTGCAGGAAGCCTGAGGAACTGTGCATCCTCATTCAGGCACCTCATCTCACTGAGATGGACTGGAGACCCTCTTGTGTAGGTCTGCTATGCTGGCATTGTCAAATCTGCAGCTTCTAATCCAGCCAGGGGACTCAAGGACAAAGGCCCAAAGACAAGGAAATAGTCCAAAACTTCACACAGCAGGTTTGCTCTTAGGAACGAGCAGCTAATCCACCAGAACAGGCGTCAGTTTCAATCTTGATGTTCAAATAAACAAGAAAAAAAATGGAGAGGACCCTTCCAAGACAGAGGCAGAGCTTACAGCTGTTTATGAGACAGGAATCATCTTGGAAGAGTCATTCTGAAAAGTATTAAGGCACCAAACCACATCTTAGAAATTCAAAAGCTAGAGCTCATTCAAGGAGAAATTTGCCTTTTCAGAAATGCTTTCACACATCATCAGGAAGCTCAGAGGGGCTGTGTCCAAATACCAGTTGTTCCTCCTTCAGCTTGTTTGTTCTTTTCCTCACACTCCACACAAACGCTGGCACTCAGCAGCAGGCCATACCAGCTCTGGCCTCCCCTGCCCTACTGCTTCTGTTGGGTCACCATCCTGACCATTTTCAGGGCCATCTCTCCTTGATCAGACGGTACCTAGCATGAAGATGAGAGCACACAGTGAGCAGCTGCTGTAGAGAAGACAGCAACATATACACGCTCAGTTTTCCTGTTGCATGTACCCTACCCCAATAGGTTTATTATTTACCATGTGCCCAGCCTTAAGAATCCAGAAGAAAGCAAAGTTCTCATAGGCCTTGTGGAAAGCTGCTGTATCAGTGGATTCTGGAGACACATAAAGTGCTTTCCACCTCTGCTGGCTGAACTCCTTCAAGCCAGGCCATTTCAGTTTCCTGATCCACGCCTCCTGGCCTGGTAGAAAGAAAAGAAGTTAAATTTCTACATGCTTAGATTCTAAAAGCAATGTTGCTATACCTAGAAAAGCTACTAAGGCTGCAAATAGCTCAGCACAAATAGAAACAAACCAATGGAGAGAAAAGAGAAAGCAAATTGTGATGATGTATGTGAAAAGAGCTTGTAAGAACATACCAACACTGCAAAGCCATTTGCCAGTGCTATAATGGAGGTAGAACTGTCTCTCTCACGGGGTGTACACAAACCATTAAGAGCTGCTCACATATACTACATTGCCAGTCACAAAGGAGATGTGCAGAGACATCTACCCATGTTATCTGTGACTGCATATTCGACTCATTACCTGCTCTGCTCCCAGCCCCAGTCAAAAAGCCTCTTACCCATGGTGTCAACAATGAGATCCAGCTGCCCATTGTAGACTGTGACGTTGACGTTGGCTGCTAAGAGCTGATCAACAATGTCAATGACAGGCCTCATGAAATCCTCAGCCATGTTCTCAAAGACTTTTGTGGACTGCCCTGATGGAACCAGAAAGGAGACAGATTTTAAACAGAAAGTTTAAATCACTCCCAGGCTGAGATAGAAGCAACTGCACAGGGGTCTCAAAATACAGTTCTCAGCTGTATAAGAGCAAGGCTTAGCACAAAGTGTCAGCCAGACAGATAAGAGGAACAATGAGAATTGGGAAGCAGCCACACTCACACCAGAGCTCACACGGCACTGTTGCTTCTGGCTTCTATTACACACATAGAGTGCTGGCATCAGTCCTTTCAAAGTCTTCCTGTCCATTTCATACCCCCCCCTTCACACTGCTGCATGACACCAGCACTCTGGTAGAGAAAGACTGGCAAATTCCCTCAGTAAGAATGTAAGGACATAAATCAGTTGCTGAGACACTGAGGATCTTCTTTGCTCCCTGTACTTCAAGCTGCTTGTCTAACAACAGATAAAAGCAGTAGAACCAGAACTGTCTACCACTGGCCTGCCCCATTACATTGTCATCTGTGAAAATAAGTTCTCTTTTTAGGATGCAGGATAATGAAAATTTAATGTGACTGCTTACTACAATGAAATATCTCCCTTCAGACTGCAATACAGTGGAAGGCATAATACACTCATTAGATCCACACTAGCAGACAGGAAAGTACCTCCCCATTTTACACAGTCAGGAATAATTTTTAGTTTCTCTCTGATAGGTCCATTCATCAATTCATTCAGGTTGTTCTTATGCATAATTTTCACGTGACGTTGGTAAAGCCTAACTGAAAGAGACAAAACACTTGGATTAGTTGTACATTTAAGACCGCCATCCTGTATAAATAACAATTTTCAGCGTTACAGTCACAGCTAAGCTCTCTTCCAGTGAAAATGCACCACCACAGCAAACACTTTGTAGGCTTTTACTATAAATCCCTGATGCCAACATTCATTTAAGTTTAGAAATAATATGGGAAGAGCCCATCCATCCATTTTCACTTCTGGCTCTCACAGCACCTTGTCCAGAGAAGCTTCTGCATTATCCACTTGGCACAGATACATCTCAAAACAACTGTATTTAAGTTGTAATATTTTACTTCTGTGAGTTAATTGTGTCATTCCTTCCCTCACTGAAGGCAATAAAGAGATAAAATGCCTGAAAGAAACCAAGCATTTGTTCAGATGTGTAAGCACCACGGAACTAGACTCAGACTATTTATACAGATGGGACATTTTTGCACCCTAGCTAGAAGACAAGCAAAAGAAATTAACAGGAAGTAACTTGGAGGTCATAAAACTGCATCACAACGACACTAACTACTTCCTTGGAGTAATTGTGCAGAATGTATAGGTGGAGGTGTAATCTACAGATGGGTTGCTCCACATTCCTATTTAGCAATCAAGTTCTTCTCAAGAGAATATCAATATCCTTTAGATCCAAAGGCCCATTTTAAGGATGTGCTGAACCAAGGCTGCTGCTGTGATCAGAGCTGATCGTATGTAAATGCAAACACAGAGACTCAGAAGTTCAACTACTTAAAAATAACTTACCAAGATGAAAGTTTTCTTGTTCATTCATTTTCATTTCTGGAACTTCCTTAGTCATGATGTTATAAAAGTTCACATTGTCTGTGTTCTGAAAAGACAAGATGTTTAGCACTGCTCCTTATAGCTGAAAGTTTTTGTAACAGACTCCCTTACAAAAAGGAGAGGTTAGGAAGTCCTGAAAAATAAATGGGCTCTGTGACCTATCACTTTTCTACGGATCAGGAAGGTATTCATAGAGAAACTTGGGTTCTACAGTTTATAAAGGGTTTCCTCAAGACCATGTGGCTTGTGCTCTTCTCTGAAAAGGGTGTGAAGCTACAGGAAGCCTGCAAGTGGGACTGCAGATTGTCATTACTCATGACAGAGACAGCTGCAGTGCCAGGTGATGCTTTCAAATGCAGTTCTGCTAGATCCAGTCTAACCCAGTGCTGCCTCTTGCTCAACATCCTCCCAGCCTATAACCTCTGAACACCCAAAATGACTCCTCTCAAAACAGCGGGACAGACAGCTGTCACACCTCTTCCGGAATTGAGGACATCTGGAAAAGTCCAAGAACCACTGAATGGCAGCTCTAATGCAGACAGCACACTGCATCCATAGGACAAGTGCAGTTAATGTTGCCAGCAGAGAAGTTACTCAAGATTCACAGAGCTGGCAGTCCTTTATTTAACTGTTGAGTCTTAGAAGTTGAGAGGCACCAGTCAGAAATCAGTACACAAGATTCACACTACAGGAAGTGACTGTGCCCTTCTGCTGATGTCTCAGCTGGAATGGAAAAACAAGCAGGCTTGAAGAGAAAGGCAAAATGGGAACCACAAGTTCCTGCCAAAGAGTAAGAAGTGAAACCAACTACGTGCAAGGTTACCACAGAGAAAACAAAGCAGCTCCAGATGAGTCTTTCCATTTGAGAAAGCCAGAATTTTTCTTGTACTAAACCACTCTAAGGTTCACTGGGGTTGCCCTTCCCACTGCCTCCTGCAGTCACAGAGGTGCACAGCAAACAGCCTCTCTTACAAGAGCACTATCCTAAAGCACTAGTGAAAATGACTGGGCAGGAGGCTGGAGGATGCACACCAGCCCAGGGCTCACTGAAAGAGAAACCTGAAGCTGTGCGCTCCCCTAGACACTGACTTCTTATTAATACTGCTCAAAGATCTCACCTCTTCAATGATACCTTCAGCCTTACTCCAGAGCTCAGTGGCCAGTCCATATTCATTGTTATTTATTGCATCCATTATTTCTTTAGCAACGGCAGTCACCTCTGCTAGACCATGATCGTCAAGGAGAGACTGGAAGACAAACACAGATGAGGACAGCTTTAATTACAGTTTCACCTTAATTTCTCAGTAACAGGCTTCATTGATTAGAGATTTCATACCATGAGTTAACGTACAAAAAAATAACCAAGCTTCCTTTATACTGTATAACAGTACAAGTTCCCAGGAGAAGGCCAAGAGTTTAAGAAGGTACTCACAGTGCTATAAAGGTAGGGTCCCCAGGACAGCACAGAATCTAAAAACAACAAAATGAAAACCAACAATAGAATAGATTCCAAATATTAAGTTTTTTGCCATAGGACTTCCTTTTACTTTTAATTTACTGTAGCAAAAGTGGTTGTGACAAAGAAAAAGTACAAAAATTGATCAGTAAAGAGGCACAGCCAGCTTACACAGCACAGAGCAGGTTCTTTACAAATCCTGAGAACCAATAATTACTTCAACGCCATAAACCTCATAGGCATCAGCCACGTATTTAAAGAATCATATTTTCTTGTTCAAGTGTTCTCACCTCAGCACTGTAACACATTGATACAATATGGGGAGGGAACTGACAAGGGAACAGGCACAGCCTGAACTGAGCTATTAGCAAATATTAGAGAAAAATAAAACAAGACTAGTTTATTGTCCTTCACCAGATACACACCCTGTTCTTATCAGGTCAGCAAGGACATCAGGACCCCAGCACAAGGTCCTTGTGAAAACAGCAAGAAAACTTCAGTCGCAACCTTGTGAACCATTTGGTGGCATCACTTTAAATACAAGTCACCAGAGTGACTGCTGAGATTTGCAGACTTTTCACTACCACTCCACTTCAAATGCAGCTCCTCACCGCCTTGGCTCTCAGATTGCTCAAGATTCAGATACGTTCTAAAGGCAGACACTTCAATCACCACTTGACATATTGAAGCATTTTCAGTTATTTGATATACCAGACTCACTAGAGATGGCATTTGCTTACGGCAAGGCTGGCATTTTTGACTGTAGGTATCCATTAAATAATCTAAAAAGTAAAATCAATGACAGTCTGAGAATTTTAAACATACCCAGTGGAGAAATCCATGAGTCTCCAAGAGCAACCCCAGCAAAATTGCACTTTATGCTTCCTTGTTGTACAGCCTTGGTGATAAGAGGAAAAACAAAAACAAGCCTGCTTTTAGTTAGATAGTTGGGACCTTTGAACCAGTTTCCTTTAAGCAGGAAAAAAACCCAAATGACACGAAACCAATCAGCTATTGGTCTGACCCAGGCAGCACAGACAGCATGCTCCAGGAAACACAAGTACTTGTTGAACATCATCTTCTTAAGTGAACTACATCCTCAAACTACTTACATTATGCAGCTCTAAAGCAATTCCAGCAGCCATTTTACCTCCATAAGATTCAGAAAATATGTAGAATGGGATGCTCTGGTGAGAGAAACCACACAATGAACCTGTTAGATGGAGGGCACCCCCAGCCATCCCCCACATCCCACAGAACCCAGGAATAGGCTCTCCAGCTTTCACTACCAAACCCTGGGGATTTTTGATTCTAAGCTGCCATAACATCCTGGTGTAGTTATTAAAGCAAGTCCTGAAGTGGGCCCGTCAGTGTTTTGGAACTAGGAGCAACCAAGACCATACAGGCCTCTCAGATCACAACAGACAATAACACACCCTTCTGATTACCTAACTGGTGCCAAAACCAGCAATTCATGATACCACTTCTGGACTGAAGAAAATATGAGACAGTGGTTGTGCCTGCAGTGCTTCTCCTGCACAGTACGTGACAGCAAACTACTCCCACCCAGAAGGCTGCTCACCAGTTCCTTCTGAGACCCGTTCAATTACAAAGAAAAATAGGACTCTAACCAATAACTCAAATCACCTACCTGAAATTCTGTCCTGTGTGTGAAGAATTCTTTAAGAAACACCATCATATCAGAGACCACCATGGTTAGGTTTTGGGCAAACAAGCTGCAGTCATCTACATAGCTGAATCCAGTGCCCACAGGATTGTCCACAAACAAGATACTGGCTGCCTGCAACTGCACAAGCAGAAAGGTTCCTGTGAAGCATCAGCTCAGCTAACAGTGCAAACTGCAATTTTGATGGCACAAAGATCTACCGGCCACTGCACCCCAACCCTGGAAGAAGCCACAGAAAAACTGAGTAGAAGTCCAACACAGCGAATGGTACAGGTGGGCTTTCTGCCTGTCTGAACGCAGCAAAAGCTATAAGATGGTGCTAAGCTGTACAGTTACAAGTGCACAAAGAAAATCAAGGGATCCACACATAGGTGTTAGGATGGCCCAAAGCAGTAAGGTTTATTTAGAAGAGACACAATGCAAAGTCTTTCCATTTGCCCAATGTGCAACAGGAAAGGCAACCAGAACTCCCAGCCATCCAAGGGCAGCTCACCCATGCGACCCGGGGACCTCCCAACTAATTAAGGCTACTGGTTGCTCAGTGAATAAACCTCTACCTCCACAGGCAGCTGTAATTACAGCTGGTTTCCCTTGAAGGTCATACAAGGCTTGTAATTACCAGCCACTGCTTCTGCATTGCCAGCCACCCAGAAGAGCCCTTAAGACTACAATCAATGAAGCTATGAGCAGAAGTAACACACACAGTTCACATATTCATGATGGCCTACGTATTCCATCAGAACAAATGAACAGGCCTACTCTTCAGTTCTTAACAAGGTTATTAATATAAGCCATTGTTATTAGCCTGACTATTTTAAGATAAAGGTTCATAGTTCAATTGAATTTCAAATGAAAACTGTTCAGTGCCCACTTCAACCTAGCAAGCACCTGCTTACACAGGCAATACGTTTTGCAGTTGATAATTAGAAGCTGAACTCAGCCATACCCAGGTAGTATTTCTTGGTTTCAGCTCCTTGTCCAACGGACCAATCTCTTCAAAGTTCCCAAACCCACAGCCTGAAGATCCCGGACCTCCCTGAGGGGAAAGAGCAAATAACTGAGTTAGGAGGCAGCACGCCATAGATGAGGGAGACAGGAGCAGAACAAAACAGCACAGTAAGCACAATTTCATAGAGGAAGTCAAAGTGCCCTTTGCACTCCTCAGAATCTTGCAGAGAAGGCTCTGTTCCTCACTGTCTTTCACTATGAGCTGGGTGCCGTCTGAGAACTTTTACCCCAATTCCTTTAATCCCAAGTACAAAAATTAGCCAAAATACAGAAGTCTGTGAGTCACTGGGTTATTTTTCTTAGCCAGCATTTACAGCACACACATTTTACCCCTTGATAACACAGAAGGGAAAGGACCGAGTCAGCAAGCGATCACATCTAATGTTCATTTCTGAAACGTAGCCCTGGAGGTGAATGCAGAGCACACAGGGATGGCTGCTATCAGCTGTGACTGAATGGGATCAGCCACGGTGACAATCAATTCCTCTCTGTTGTTCCCTTACCGAACTTACTGTACATCTCTGCCTGCTCTGCCCACCCCCACAGGCTGCAGGTGTCACAGAATCACACAGCACAGGAGCTCATCACAGCCACCAGCAGCGTCTGCTCCTGCACCGTGACTGGGGGATGCTTTGTGCTCACCTGCAGCCAGAGGACGAGCGGCAGTTCGTTGTACCCCGCACTGTAGTACAGCCACCAGAAGAGATGCGCCTTGCTGCGGACCTGCACGTACCCCCACAGCTCCCGGGGGGGCTCCAGAGCCGCTCCTGTGGGCAGAAAGACCGTCAGTGGGGGAAACACCAGGAGCCCCACCGGACCCGGCCCAGAACATCGCGTTTCAGCCTTGGGTGTGATAATTAGAAGGGCTTCAATTAAGAAACTACCACAAGGAGCCCGGCTGTAGTTATACACACACCCAAAGCTCACGGACCGGCCACCAACGAACCAAGAGCGGCGGGGAACGAAGCGGCCGGCACCGCTCCGCCTCGGGACGGGCCATAGAACCGCGCTAAGGCCGCCCCGCTCCGCAGGGCACCGCGAGGAGACGGAACACGAGACACGAGAGGACAGCGGGGATCGCCCCGCTCAGCCCCGAAGCGCTGCCCACACACTGCAAGGGGTGCCCGGACACGGCCCGTACCTGCCACCAGAGCCGCGATCAGCGCCATCCCCGCAGCAGCCCGCCCCGCTGCCATCCCCACAGCAGTTCTCCCGCAGCTCCAGTCCCGCCCCTCTCTCTCTCTCTTTCTCTCCGTCCCTCCCCCTTTGTCCCCCTCAGGCCGCCGTCCCTCCTCCCCTCCCTGCCCCCAACATGGCGGCTCCCGGCGGTTCCCCGCTCCGGCTGCGGCTGCAGTTCGATTTCCCGCCGCCGGGCAGCCCTGGCTGCGCGCTGTGCTGGCTGCTGCTGGAGCCGGGTCAGGCGCGGCTGGTCACCGACCTGCTCAGCATCATCCGGCACCGATTCGGCTTCAGCCGCCGGGCCCGGCTCAGCCTGTTCTTGGACGGGGCGCTGCTGCCGCCCACTGAGAGCGCCCGGCTCGTGCGGGACAACGATGCGCTGCGGTACGACGGGATGGGGGATTCTGGAAAGGGTCCAGAGGAGGGACAGGAAGATGATCAGGGGCTGGAGCACCTCCCCTATGAGGACAGGCTGAGGGAGTTGGGTTTGTTCAGCCTGGAGAAGAGAAGGTTGCGGGGTGACCTCATTGCAGCCTTTCAATACCTGAAGGGAACTTACTCCCAGGAGGGGAGTAAACTCTTGGAAAGGGCTGACAATAGCAGGACTAGGGGAAATGGTTTTAAGTTAAAAGAGGGAAGATTTAGGTTGGATGTTAGGGGGAAGTTCTTCACTAGGAGAGTGGTGAGGCCCTGGAACAGGCTGCCCAGGGAGGTTGTGGATGCCCCGTCCTTGGAGGTGTTCAAGGCCAGGTTGGACAGGGCCCTGGGCAACCTGATGTAGTAAAGGTGTATGTTTGGTGGTTTGCCAGGTAGGGGGGTTGGAGCTACATGATCCTTGAGGTCCCTTCCAACCCGGGTCATTCTGTGTGATATGGGGGCGGTGTGAGCGCAGTGTGAGCGCGGCTGGATGCCATTTGTTTGTGTCTCCTTAGGGTGACGCTGGAGGAGATCGAGGCGGAGCGGTGCGAAGAGACGGACGGAGAGTGCCGGGCACAGAAAGGTGATAAAACAAGGCACAAACGGCGGCAGGAAAAACATCAGAGGGAAAAGAGGAAGGAGAAACGTGAACCAGAGTGTTCGTCCGGCAGAGAGGACAGCGATGGGGATGGATCCGACACCAGGAAGAAATCCAAGAAGAGGAAGAGAAGGGAAGAGAACAGCGGGATGGTTCCAGAGGGGAAGAAGGGCAGAGCCCCGAGGCTGCAGAAGGCACCGGCAGCCATAGCAAAGGATGGGCAGCAGGCAGCGCTACCTGTGTCAAAGGCGGCCCATAAACGGGTGGGCAGCACTGCTCTGACCCCCAATAATCGGACACTGGAGGCCCAGAAGCAGAGGGTGGGAACGTCGGAGTCCTCCAGCACATCGTCCGACAGTGACAGCGCTGAATCAAACGTAAAGCAAAGTAAATCTTCACACAGACCAACAGCAATGGTGCTTCCCAGAGACAAAGCACAACCTGCAGTGACTGCTGCTGCTTGTAAGGAAACGTCGAATGCTAAACGTGGCAGTAAGGCTGCAGGTAGTAAAAACGCTAAGAAATCGCAGACCTCCAGTTCAGATTCGGACTCAAGTTCTGAGGATGAAGGAGCAGCACCAGCACAAGGCAGAACTGCAGAGCAGGCGCTGCCCAGCAGCACAGCAGCGGCACAGACTGCGGCCATTGGGGCTCCAAAAGCCAGGAGCTCTGAGTCTGAGTCCGACAGTTCCGATTCAGAAACACTCGTCATTAAAAAACCCGCAGCCAATGCTGGACTGAGTAATTCCATAGCAAGAAATGGCTCCAAACAGTCACCAGCAGGAGTCCAAGGGCTGGCTGCTGGGCTGGGGCGTGGGAGGGGGCGAGCAGCGGGAGCGGGGAACTTCTGGAGAGGACCAAGGGGCCGCGGGTTCCGGGGGATGGCGAGGGGCTGGGGCAGAGGAGAAAACACGGGCTTCTTCTATAGCTACAGCAGTGAAGGCCAGAAACAGAGGCAGCTAGATGAAGCTGTGACAAACACTCCTGTTCCTGTCCAGGTGAGTGACTTACGCAGTCATTGACCAGCGCTCTGTCACAGCCTTAACTGTATAATTAAGTACAGCATGAGGGTAATTTGGAAAAGCTGAAGAAAGGTAAGTAGGGTAAAGGCTGATAGATCTGAACACGGTACATTTGATGTTTGCAGTATATGTCCTGCAGAAGTACTTAGGAAACAATAAGTGATTGTATTGGTGGAATAATTGCTATGGGCAACTTGGAATGAAGGCACAGCGCTGTTCATAGCAAAGCAGAGTGCAGCTGAGATGCTGATACACCAGCAGGTGGCACTGGAGGTGGAGGGAGACTGCAGCCAGGTTCTGTGATCCACAGCAGCTCCCTGAGCAACCACAGTAGTGGTGTTGGCAGCATCTGGAGGACTGCTGTTAGTGGCTGTAATTGCAGTGCTGGGGTGGATGGAAACTTGGTGGTACTAAGCTGCAGATGTGCTACCCTGGGTGGGCAGCCTGTCATTCTTAGACAAAATGCCGTCCTTTGGGTGAACTTTGCTCATTATGCACTTGTTATAATACCAAAGCACACCTCCATCCCCAAAGATGCCCACCCCAAGGAACAACTGCCCTCACTGAGCACTGCTCTGAATTCTTTAGCCTGTACCTTTAAAACCTCTTCCCCCCCCCCCCAGGTGAGATTCACACACTTGGTTACACTGAGAGCTTTTATGGGAAACTCCTAAATCTCAGTGGAGTTGTTTGTGACCCAGGACACATGTGCCAGGCTGTTATTCTCAGCTCTTTGCAGACTGAATTTATCAGCAGCTCTTTGTTTTGCAGAATGCTGTGGATGTCCCCAAGAGAGACTACAGCATTCTACCACTTCTAGCTGCCCCACCACAAGTGGGACAAAGAATTGCCTTTAAGGTAAGGATCTTTGGAAGTACTGAATGTCAGTAGGTCAGCGTTGTTTCACTTGGGCCCTGTAAGTTTTGCAGGGAACCATACACAGTCCTGCCAGCCAAAAGCCTGTATCAATAGGTACACTTCCAAATAAAATGATTTTTTTAAAAAAAGAAGCAAAGAAAACTGAAATAATTGCTGCTGAGGAGACTGGACCTTTCTCCATGATCTCCTTTCACAGCCTGACCTGAGCAGGAACCCTTCAGAGCAGTGAGTCCTGGCAGGCTGTGATAGGCACTGGGATCCTTGGTTGCTGTGCTTCCCATTGCTGAAGGAGCTGTGCCTAGGGAAGGGATCAGGAGAAACTGTCATTAATTTGTGTTTCTTTCAACAGCGCTTGGAACTAAATGAAAACTACAGCCCTGAAGTTTCATCCTATAAGGTACTGGTTTTGCTTCCCTCAATTCCCTGCAACAACTATTACGTGGGGTAGACTTCCGTATGTTGAGGTTAGATAGCATTGTTCTTCCCATCTCATGCCACTCTGCAGACTATTCATGGTGCGGCAGTAACATCAAAACTCTAAAATCTGAAACTGATTGAACATGTGAAAGGTGTAGCAGTTAATCGAAAAGCAAAACAAAAGAGTATAGGGCATTTATGACCATTGGTGTCTTAGAGATGACAAACAGGTCTTCAAGAAGAAAACTGGAGCTGTATTTGAGTACATTGCTCTTAAAAGTCAAGACAAATTCCTTATCCTGGTGTAAGTAAATTCAGCATCTACTTGAAGTAACTTGGCTTCTAGGCAGGCCGTGATTTAAACTACTGCATGGTCAGTGATGGTATCACGAGTTTATCTGTGCCAGGAAGTGCAGATTGCTTAATTTTAATGGCTTGCAGATTTTGTATATATAGAGAGATAAAATGAACAAACACTTCCTGTAATTGTAATCAGACTGGCTGTAACATGGAATGGTTATCCAGCAATGAATTATGTCCTATCTGATTCTTTTCTTGTTCCCTTATGAAGGAGGGGAGAATAATCAGTTGGAATGCTGATAAAAAACAGATTGAGCTTGAGATCCTTTCCTCATCAGCAAGCCAAAGTACGTACCCTGGGACACTGCATGCTTGTTCTGTGCATCACTTGGGGAGCAGCCAGTGTGAGGCATGCTGCCTGTTTGGGGAGTGAATCCTCTGCTTCTTTCTTAAGCTTCCTCTTCCCTGCTCACTCTTTCCCTCAGAAGTCTGTTTAAATTGGGCAGTTTTGATGCTTGCTATTCTTTAAGTTGCTCATATAAGGTTGCAAAATGAGATTTGTCTCATCCTCATCACTGTGCCATTTCCTGACAAATTAATTTGGCTGTACGAAATTCCAGAGAACACGTTAGGTCCCATTGCTGTTTGTTTGTGAGGCCATGGAAGGAGCCCATGCAGTGACCCGGCAGCAATGCTGTGTGCAGCACCTGACCTTTATATTGGTGGGAATGAGTCATTAGTGGAGCATTTTCTCATGTTTAGGCAGCGTATTTTGATGAATTTTCTCAGGCACACGATTTTATTAGATAACCACCTTACTTTTAGCGTGTAGAATTCAGTTCTCAACAGATGCTGTTAGAGTTCCAAAAGCTGAAATACAATTCAGAAGATGCTGAGAGAGCTCATCCCACACCGGCTGATAACGTGAGACACCCTTACTGTGCTGTGATGAAGGCTGAGTGCAGTGACGTTATTCTTATAGCTGCGCTGCCTGCCTGAAGGAATGGAGGCTGTATTATTATTGCAGCTGCTTGGAGTAATGGTTTAACAAAAAACCACATCCTACCAAACAAACAAATAAAAAGATCCCCAGACATCCAACTGTGCTTGACCCAGCTCTATAAATACGGTAAAAATGTAAACATTTTCCTGTCTGTTTATACTAACTAAGTGGGTTTTTTTGCTGTGTTTTCAAAAGTTGCTAAAGAACCAGGGAAGTTTGATCTGGTTTATCAGTCTGCAGATGGGGCCGAGCTGATAGAATACGCTGTGCCTCAGGACACAAAGGTATGTGCCTGCCTTGTTCTGAAGGCTGCCGCGTGGTTGTGCTGACACGTTTCCCTGCTTTACAATGCTGTCCTTTTATAATGGAGCGTTTCATTAAAGTAAGTGAAAACAAAAAGAATCCCTTCTAACAAGAATGGGAATTATCATGAGACAATAAACTCTTGCGTATTATTTCAGTTAATTAGACTCAGAAAGTCACCACTTTGTGTAACTTTTTGGCTCCACGAACCTCCATGAGGTTCTGGTTTTCCTACCTGCACATCAGCAGGTTAAGGCTGATGAAGATCACTGAATTGGAGCAATGATCTGTGACCTTTGTTCTGTGCTGCTGCTGTTCACATCCAAACAACTTGTGATGCAGAAGAAATTGCACCTGCCTGTACGCCTTGTACGCGCTAATGTTGGATTTTGCTTCCAGATAACTGAGAGTTGGGATTCGCTGATTGAGCCCAGGTTGATCGTTGAGCCTCCAATGAATGGATCAGGCACTGAAAACGGAGCAGTCTGAGATGTGAACACGAGTAAATCCTTGTGTGGATTGTTTCATGAGATGCTGCCGTCCAGTTCCGAGGGCAGCAAATGCGCTGCTGGTTATTTTCCATAAATGGTTTTAAAATAAACACTGTTTTCTTAAGAGATGGTTTTGTGTTAATCCGTGAATGCTTTGTTTGTTATAGATTTAATGTAGGTTTGATTTATTTTTTTTAATAGAATCTTAGTTTTTATATTCTACTTTTGTGAGTGGCAAAACTGGAATAGTTTGATAGAAAATATAAATGATGACCTCGTGCTGTGTTTGTGGCTCTGCTGCTGTGTCCTGTTTTGTCTAGAGCGGCGTAACTGCTATACAGAACTTGTTGTAAGGATCATTAAAATCCAGCATTGAAAGAAAAATATATTGACGTCCATGGTTCTTTACTGCAGAGCATGACACAAATGGCCAGACCTTACAGTTCTATACAGGGTTCACCTGAAAACATCAAGAAAAGTTTAAGGATTTTATGCTTCTGTAATTTAGAGAGGAGGATAAACAGTGTTGGTGACAGAACCAGCGCAATACAAACGAACCCAGACAAAACGGTGTCCCAGCGTGTTGAGCCGAGTGTGCTCTGAAACCTTTGCAGCCGAACCCTTTTGCCCTTTCAGTGCTGAAGTGTCAGTGCTGCCTTTGCTCAGAACAACGCAAGAAAACCGCACACACGCACTTCGCCGGCTCGGTCCGCTCCAGCGCCCGCACGGATCGCAGCTCCCCGGGACGCCGCAACCCGCGCTGCTTCCCCGCCTGCCCGTCCCGTCCCGCCCCGTCCCGCCCCGTCCCGTCCGCCGCCCCCGCTGGGCTCACCCCGGGGCGGACCCGCCGCGCCCCTCGAGGCGGGGAAATGGTTCGTAATTTTACGGAAATCCGCAGCCCCAGTTTCGTTTCCTCGGGGTCTGGAGGCAGCAGCGGGATAATGGCGTCGATGAGCAGAACTAAGTCGGAGCCGAACCTGTTGGAGCTGGAGGAGGAGCTGACGTGCTCCATCTGCCTCTGCATCTTCAACGTCCCCGTGACGGTGCCCTGCGGACACAACTTCTGCGCCTCCTGCCTGGAGCTCACCTGGGCCGGCCAGATGCGGGACTTGAGCTGCCCTCAGTGCCGCGCCACCTTCCCGAGCCGCCCGCAGCTCCGCAAGAACACGGTGCTGTGCCGGGTGGTGGAGCAGATGCGGGGCAGCGGGACCGGGGACGGCAAGGAGGACGATGAGAGCGAGGAGGAAGAACGGGAGGCGGCGACCCCCATCTACTGCGACAGCTGCCTGCAGGCGGCCGCCACGCAGACCTGCCTCACCTGCATGGCCTCCTTCTGCCCCGAGCACCTGCGGCCGCACCACGACAGCCCGGCGTTCCGCGACCATCGGCTGTGCCCGCCCGTGCGGGACCTGCAGCAGAGAAAGTGCCCGCAGCACAACAAGCTCTTTGAGTTCTTCTGCAGCCAGCACGGCTGCTGCATCTGCTCGCTGTGCCTGCTGAGCCACAAGCCGTGCCACACCAGCACGCTGCAGGAGGCCAAAGATAAAACCGAGGTGAGAACGGGGCAGCCCCGAGCTGAGCTCCCTGCAGACACTCCCTGGGGCGATCTGCCCAGATACCGGGATTAACTTAAGACAGCCCCTCTGACTTCGCTTAGCAGCATTCCTCAGATGCGATCCAATCACGTCTGAGAACAAAAATCCTCTGTCACAACGAGGGGTGAACAGCAGTATTTACCCAGCGCCCAAAGTCCAGGCTAAGAGCTAAAGCAAAGTTTATTTGCAGCGCTGGGAGCTGCTCCGCTGATGAAAGCGTTCTCCTTATCAGCAGTGACTCAAGGACGCCCATCTTGCTTTTGGAAAGGTGTGGCTATGGGGGTGCTGACCCCACAAACTGTGTGCGTGCAGGACAGCACTGCTAAAGGAGCAATGGGTTTTAAACGGGTGGTACTGAATGCTTACAGTGGTTATCAACAACTCCCTACTGTGATTCTTACTCCAGTAACCATGACCCGACTGACTGCATGGCAACGCCTTTTCTAAGCTGCTCTCTGCTCTCCTCTCTTGCAGGCTGCACTGAAGAAGAGGCTGGTGGAGCTGCACAACCAGAGTGAAAGATCCGTGCAAGCAATGAACTCTGTGAAAACAATCCAGAGTCAAGCTGCTGTAAGTTACAGCGCTGTTTGCTTGGTGTGTGCTGGCTCCTGAATGTTGTTTGTGCTCTTGTGGCAGTCTCTGTACTGAAACTGCCTTGTCAGGAAGAAATCTCACTGAGAAGGATCAGAAAAGAGCCATTTTGGCAGCTCCCTAAGGATGGGAACAAACACAGCCTCCTTACAGGGGTGGTTTGCACCCACACGGGAGTAACTGGGATGAACCCATCCATTCCCACTGCAGCACAAAGTGTGCATCTGTGCAGCCCAACCTGAAGCAACAGTGAGTAGCAACAGCTGCACTACAGCAGAAATGTGGGAGAGCTCTTTTCTACAAGTGAGCACAGCTCAGCCCTGCTCTCACCTGATGGCCGGGGTTGGTGTGTGTGCTGAGAGCTTTTCTATTGCCAGTTGTGAGTAATTGGAGTTTACATGCCCACAGTAGCAGCGCTTTCCCCCTAACTTGGTTTGAAGCCAGTTTCTGCCTTTTTGTGTCTGCTCCAGGAGACAGCTGCCAGAAAGCGGGATCTGCTGAGAGCTGAGTTTATGGAAATTAAAGCTTTAATTGAAGAAAAAGAAAACCAGACCCTGAAAGTAGTTGTGGAAGAAGAAAAAAGAGTTTGCAATAAGTTCGATTACATATATAAAATTCTGGGAAGTAAGAAGAATGAAATTCAGTCTCTGAGAGACCAGATTGAGATGGCACTGACCGAAGGGGATGACGTTCTCTTTTTAAAGGTAACGTGTCCTTTAGGTTCAAATCTGATTCTTTGGGGTTTTAGAATATAGATTCATAAAGAACTGCCCTGGTCGTCCTGCTTTCCAAATCCTTTTAGTCAAATGATAAAGCAGTCACATGCAAGAACCTCCTATAACAAGATGTACTGATAAATACACAAACACGAGTGAAAGAGCACTGGAACAAAGTGCTGTCTGCGATTCCACCTCTCCCCAGTTCTGCCACTATTTCTGCTGTGTGCAGAAAGGCCACTGAGGGAGAGAACTCGTCTCCATGAGGAGGAGTTACATCTCTGTGCTGCGAGGCAGAGCTTTCTTATTGCTCCAGGTATCAGGAAGTAACGCTTATGTGCTGCTGAGCTGCTGCTGAAATTGTGCCATGGCTTTGCCTGATTGTCACCTGTGCTCTTTTGCATTTGAGATAAATGCCCAAAACTCAGCCCATTTAAAGTCACCTGCTTGTATTTCTCACACAAGATGGTCTGCATGAGATTTTCCGTTTCTCATTTCAGAGAGCAGCAGCGCTGCAACGAACATCGATAAAAGAGGCCTTTGTCCCAGTAATAGAAATGGACCACAACATGATACACGCTGCTTATCAGTCTGCCATTAACCTTAAAGATGCTGTCAAACTTGCAGTGAATGCGTCTGTGGATAAAAGAACGGATGGTATTGTATCACTGTGGGAACCGGCGTTTTATGCCTCAGCTTTGAGCTCAAATGAGAGAGATTCCCCCTCCAATCCAAACATAAAAACTAGAGCAGAAAATAGAGCCGATCGATGTCTTCCAACTTTCACGATCCTCCACTTCCAGACAAAAACGTGTAGTCTGGGCTGAACTATATGCAAACAGAATGTGCTGGTGCCTCTTTTATCTGTACTTGGATAAGTTATGAGTATTGTGGTACTGTCCTCTGGCACAGCCCGTCCTTTATTGTTTAAAGTAATTCACATTTTTATTATGTAGTAGGGTTGGATGCAGTCAGGATATAGATTAAAGAGGGAGGAGTAAAATGCCTTAAGAGTGATAGAAGTACGGTTAAACAATTGTAAATGTACTGATGGTGTCAGTTTTGTAGAATAAAGCTCTACTTACCGAGTTAAGCAGCAGCATCTCCTGGATCGGGGCACGGGTAACTGCTGTGCATGTCCATTTCTGCCGAGTGTCACTTCAGTTCTAATCACACACCTGAAAAAGAAGATTGTTTGTGCTTTACTCTTCTTGGCAATACAGACCATAATGTGAAACATTGCTCTTGCAGCCAAACCACCACCTGGCAAAACGAAGCCCCCTTCAGTGCCTTCCACAAACAAACCCGTTGTTAAAAAGAAGATTGCTGCAGACTGTAAGTATTGAAGAACATCATCCTCTCCTAAACGCAGCTTTACCATTACAGAAGAGTTCAAGCAGATACCCCACAGCTTTCTGCTTGGGTGGCGATTCAGCAATTATGTGTAATGAGTACCTGGGCATGGGAAGGGCAGGATGTTTTGTGCTATTCGGTGATGGATACAGTGTGAGCTGCAATCTGCACACATTCAGTGCTGTGTTACCTTCAGCATGCATGTGTGCTTGTAGTAGTGTCAGGGTGGATGGCAAAGTGAAGCCGAGCCTCCTCACCCTCTGGTTCCTGCAGTGTCTCACTGCTCTTCTGCCTTGCTATGCATTGGAATATTCCTTTTTTGAATTGCGCTGAACATCTTGCTTGCTTCTTCCATGGACTTTTATGAAATGAATTCTGCTTATGAGCTAATTGTGTTCTGTTTTTTTCCTCCTCAAAGTGCGTACTCACAGAGAGAAAATCCCTCCCTCCCCTAAGATCACTGTGTTGGAGGAGACAGATACCCGTAAGTAGCGATTAGAGGCAGTCTCCAACATCTCAATGAGCAGATTGCTTACACGCTAAGGCTGCCACTTCCCCTGATGTGTTCCAGCCTAGAGCAGAGTTTAAGCTCCTTCTGGGTCAATGACCCTCTGAAATGGGAGGCCAATAGTAGGCTGTGTTTCCTGTGTAGCATTCTGGTATGGGTGGCTTCAATGTGCTCGGCTGTCAGCTTTATCTACTGCTGCAGTTCCATGAGGAAGAGCCATGATGATGGTGTTACAGTTGGCAGAGTAGAATAACAGTTAACTTCTTTTTTTTTTTTCTTTTTTTTTTTTTCCAGAGGACAAAAAGAATCCTGTTAAACCCGGTAAGTTCAGACCTTCAGGGTACTTACTCTGATTCTCATTGACTGCTCTTAAAATGGCAAGCAGATGATTGCTAATGGTATATTATTAAAGGAGTATAAAACTTTACAAGACAGCGAGCAACCTGAGCTGATATTGAAACTAGCCCTCCTTGTAGCACACTGCTACATCAGATGACTCCAGCCTGAACCTTGCTGGTTCTTATAAGGATGTGGAGTTTCTTCCCAACTGGACAAATTCTCTTTTCTTCTGTCAACACAGCACCAAATGTGGGAGCACCGGGCACAGGAGCAACAAATGCTGCAATTGCTGTTAAAGTGAAAGAACTAATAACCAGCTTCCTGAAAAGACCCAGAGAGGAGCTTTTGCAGTGTAAGATACAAAGCATTACACTATTCAAAGATGAGCTTTCTTATTGCTTATTGCCGTGTGAGTTCTGTGGTCACCCGACAAAAAGACCTGTGAAGGGTTTGGTTAGGTAGAAGACCTTTAGTTGGTTATAAAATGGTTGTTACAAGTTCTGAAGCATAAGGAGATGGGAAGTTTAGCTTATTTTAAGTGATTCTTTTGCCAACTGAATCAAATCTTCAGTAGCCTGGTATTTCTCAGAGGGTTTTGTCAGTAACATCTTTTGGTTTCTCCCAAATGACTGAATTAGGGGAAGTCCAGAAATGCAATGAAACCCACTGTGTTTTTCTTTGGAATTAGAAGTAGGCTCTATGTGTGCCCATAGAAGCAGTGATATCCTTTCACTGCCAGATCAGCAGTCTCCCTCTGCTGCCAGCATATGTTTGGGTGGTGAGGGAAACCCATGGGGACATAGGAAGAGAGGATGCTTACCCACTGCTGCCTGCCTGCTCAGTGACACAGAGCTGCAGGTCATCCCAGCAGCTATTACTGTGAATAAACCAAAGTGCATTGATCTTCATTACCTTCTTTTGATTCATGACTTTGTAGATGCCGCTAACATCATGCTGGATTTCAACACAGCTCACAACAAAGTGGCTCTGTCTGAGAGATACACCAAGATGTCTGTTTCAGACACCCTGCTGAATTATAACCACCACCCTCAGCGTTTCACCGACTGTCCCCAAGTGTTGGGGTTCCAGTTCTTCAAGAGAGGCATCCACTACTGGGAAGTGGAACTGCAGCAGAACAACTTCTGTGGCATTGGCATCTGCTATGGCAGCATGGGGCGGCAGGGGCCGGACAGCCGCCTGGGTAGGAACAGCAGTTCATGGTGTATCGAGTGGTTTAACTCCAAAATTTCAGCCTGGCATAATGATGTTGAGAAGTGCTTACCCAATACAAAGGCTACTAAGATCGGTGTGCTGCTCCACTGTGATGGAGGGTTCGTGCTTTTCTTGAGTGTCGAGGAAAAGCTTAACTTGATCTATAAATTCAAGGCCCAGTTTACTGAAGCTGTGTACCCTGCCTTCTGGTTGTTTTCCAGTGGCACTGTTCTCTCTCTCTGCCAAATGAAACCATAAGTTCTAGTATCTTCATTTGGTTTGCCTGGATACTGACATGCAGATAATCACTCCTTGCAGCAACCCATCTTTGTAGCTATAGAATTTACGTTCCGTTCATAATCCATGTTCTTGCTTGTTTTAGTCTAAGCAGTGTCAAAGATAGTGGGTTGTTATTTTTTGGTTTTTTTTTTTGTGTGTTTTGGTGTTTTTCTGTCTTGTTTTTTCTTCCAATGACAATTAATGACCCTTATATAGTTTAGGGTATTGGATGATTCTATGGCCTGCATTGCTAACACCTTTAGATGCTGATTTAGTAAAGTGATGACAGTAAAAACCACAGAAAAAGGATCTGCAAAAACTACACTGTCCTTCCAAAAGCAAAGCTATGATACAGCTCATTGACAAATGCCTTCAGTAGCTGCTGTAGATTCTGCAGTTGCTGTAAAGGATCTCCTGTGTTCCACAGGTGGCAATGACCATTTGAGAAGGAAATAGGAGAGATTCCCTGAAAACATTTCAGGCTTTGAGGTTGGTTTCAGTTTTGCATTAACCTTTTCTCTATATTCAGACTATTGTCTGCAGCCAGGATTTACAATGTGTGTTCTCAGTGTGTACTTTCTGCTGAGGCGGAACAGAATGAATTGTTGAAAGAGGTAAATTCAGGTCTTGTGACACTCAGTTGTAAAAGTCATTGCAACAAATCTCATTAGAGACTTTTAGAGCTGATGGATAAGACAGAATCGCAGGGTAATAAATGACAGTGAATGTATCACAGGGAGTCTTTGGGAAGAAATCTTGTGTAGCAGCGTGGATCTGTAATAATAGTCTGTGGGTTGAAGCATTCTGTGTCATGTCTGACCCAGAGGGTGCTTCACATCTTCACAGTGAAGGCTCTTTGGAGTATTTTTTTGTGTTGAGGAGTTCAGGGAGTGTATTTTTGGTTCGCATAGGAGCATAAATGTGCTGTTCACTTACAGCAGTCTCCTATCATAAAGCTTTTCCTCCTTGGAAGGCATATTTTCATTTGCTTGGTTGGTAGAGACTGGATTTCCTGAGGGGTGGTTATGACTGTGACTCTGATTTGAGGAGCACAGTACATAGCGAGTGCTGTTTCCTCTGTGTGTGAAGCCTGCTGGCAGGGAGGTCTGTCTTTTGAAACACATGGGGAATTAGTACAAGAGGGAATAATACACTTCCATCTCCTCTGAAACAGATCTTGAATTCTCCTGGTCTTTGTTGGATTGTGGAATGTTTCCAGAAGTCCTCATCATGTGCAGAGGAATCTGTTCCTCAGCTTTTCTTAATTACAACTTTTAAACAATCAGCAGGCAGTCAAGGTATTTGGATCTCCTAGTTATTGAGCCTGTACCTTGGTGATGCCTCTGGACTTACTGTGCTAGCTCTATTTCTTGGAGTACCCCATGAAGAACAATGGGGTATGACATGTGACATATGTCATAGGACAGAATTCTTGGACTCCAGTGGGTTTTAGTATGTGCTGAGAAATCAAACACAAAGCTACTGCTGACAGTTTGGAAGGGAACTGTCAGAATGCTCAAAAGAACCTCTGACTACATTTCATGTTAGTCAAAGTTCTAAAGGGCGACTTGTAGGAATTTAGGCTTTGTTGTCTTTGGTTACTTGGTTTGAAAGCTCACTGTACTTTGCAAAGGACAGCATTGTTCTGATTCCATTCCTTTGTCGAGGGTGGTATATGGAATTGATGCTGGATCTAAACAGTGTGACTGCTGTCTTTGGAATGGTTGTTCTATCTCAAGAGTATTGCCCTTCCAATGCACAGTTGCACTGAAACACTTTGAAAGGTGAGGAAGGAGGATGGGTCCTGTTAGGAAGCAATAGTGCAGCCAGAACCTCTTTTTCCTGCATTTCCAGCTCTCCAGTTGTGGGGACATGAGTAGTTTCATCTGAGAAATCCTGTCCATGAGCTGCTTGGCCATGGCACAGGGCTGCAGATTCACCCAGTGGGATGCTGAAGGAGTATCCTGTCCCCTTTTTATGGGGAAAAAAGGTACTCCAGGGGCTTGGGCAGAGGAGAAACTCCAGCTCTTCTGTTACTCTTGCTCCTTGGATCTCAAAAGGGTGTCAACATTAACCTCTACGTCTTTGGGCTTGCTTTAGCCATAGCGTACAGTGACACTCAAACTAAGGACAGAAGAGCTCTTATTCTGCCATGACGGACAAGGATGGATTCTTTACATGTGACATTAGTATGTACCATGTAAGACACGTTCTGGTTTACCATGAGCATTGAAACAAGCCTGCTGCTGTACTACAGGGAGTTCTTGTTTTTTGCTCTGTTTTTGTGCCAGAAACAAACCAGAATGGTAGAATGAGGGTCTGTTAGTTTGGAACAAGAGAAATGAACAGCTGAGTTGCCACGCTTCTGAAAACTGGTATTTCAGATATCTCTGGATTTATCAGAACATCGGGGCTGATATAATGTTAGAGTAAAATATTAGTTACAGCATGATAAGTAATGGCTCAGAAAAGCTAGTTTTCTGGTTTTACTCAGCCAGTAACACTATCACAGCTACAATGGTTTTAAATAAAACAGATAATAAGCATGGATTTCAGTTATATTTCTCTAAAGAACTTGACTTAATCAGTCTAGAAAGAAAATGAATCCTGGTGTTAATAAAGCCATGAGTATGATTTGCATACTCAAAGTGATTATACATACTCATTTGCATATTGATGTACAGGTGACAGTAACTGCTGAGACCCTTACACACCACATGCCTTAGTTTGTATTCATTTCTCCTCAGTGCAACACATCAGTAATACACTACAGTTAGGAAAGCAAATGCTTGTTGGTGTCCCCATGTGCCCGTAGCACTGCTACCAGCCACGTGCTACAGTGCATACGGGAGATGCTCTGTGACGCAGCATTTCAGCTCAGTGTGTTTGTCAGATGCTGATTTTGTGCCATTTGTTTTGCTGTCACACCTCTCATCTTTCAGATGTTGTTGTTTCAATCATCTTGCTGAACTGTTGGTTTGTTTTTCAATTAAAATAATTAAATAAAAATTCATTGTAAACCCAAACTTGAAGGGTTTTCCTCTGTGCTCAGACCTGAAGGAAGCAGTGAGAAAAGCAGCAATAAAGGTACTGTTGTGTTCAGACAGCTGGTGCCTTATTGCCTGACTGGGCAAATGGCACCAAAGCAGGGAGAACAAAATGGGTGGGATGTGTGTTCCATCCAGTGCAGGCAACTGTGGGAACCACATGGCCCCACAGCCACAGGGATGCACGGCTCGGCTGCAGGCCGCTCTGCAGCTTCCAGAACTCACCTTTGCTTCTGTATATAGTGAGAAACAGAAAAAAACAGAGTTTAAATACTTTAATCCACACACTTTAGACCACAGATAAATACAGTACAAACAACAGAACAGCAAAACAGCTCATTAGGAAACTCAGTAGCAGAGTCAGTGCTTTGAAAACCTGTAGTTGCAAGGCTCTGAAGATGGAGCTGGAGCTGGCCTTCCTCCAAAGAGCCTCAGGGAGCCCAAGTCACAGTAAGTCACAGTACCAGGCTGCCGTACAGCTGGCTACAGACAGGAGGTTTCAGTTTCAATTCTTCACTTAAGGCGGGTTCGGGACCTGACAGTGAGCTGTGACTGCACTGAGGTGCGGCTGTTATAGGCAGAACCTCACCCAGGCAAATAACACCAATTGCCCCTATGTATGACTGGAGGGAACATGGCAGTAGCTCACAGGGCAGCACCAGCATCACCTGCTTCAGAAACAATTAAGCCAATGAGAACTGCAAACAAAGCAGAGCTGTGCAGGAAGCTCCAGAATCACCCAGGACACAGCCCAGCTGCTGGCAGTGAGGGCTGCAGTCCCACCCACTTAATCACTCCTTCGTCATCTGCCTTATTTTAAACAGCAAAGGAAAAACAATGTGGCATTTAAGAGCATCACGATGTCAACGTAACAACTCGCCTTCCAAATGTGCATTGGAGGTTCAGTGCTAAGCTGCAAGAGCTCACACGGCTTACAGCAACGAGTTTGGCTCCGAGATCTGCTTCTGGGTATGCAGAGGGAACACACAGGGCTTTTGTTGAGGTTGGACACCTAAATTGCACCATAAGGAAACAACTGTTTCATGACCATTCCTGCTTCAGAGAAACAAAAAACCCACCCAGTCCTAAACATCTTTCTTGGTTGATCGAACTGTTCACTATTTCCCCTTTCGGTCTATTACTTGCATGCTAAGCTCATTTTTTCCTTATTTAAAGCAACTCCAGAACATGCACACACACCCAGGACAAACTCCCAGTATCACAGTACTTCCAAGCTGAAAAACTACTTTTCTTTTCTAAACCTCTAACACGCTGGTATTTTCTTGCCAGCATTTCTTACTGCAGCTACAGCCCCTCAGAGTCCCATTTGTACAGTAATCTGAGCACTCATCACCAAATAGGAATAACTACTATACAGCTGAAGTTACAAGCTACAAAAATAAAAACCCATTCTGTTCAACTATAAAAACCCTGGAAAGAGGAGATGGCTGGAGGTGCTCAAGGATTACAGCGTGGGTAGGTGACAAAATGGCTTCTGAGGGATGTAAACTTCAAAGACTCAGAATGCAACAAACTGTAGAAGCTCCCACTTACCCTCCAGGAGAAAAGGATTTATGCTGAAACCTGCAAACAAGTTGCAAATGAAGCAGTGCAATAATTAGATACAGAAATAAGAGTTTACAGCACAGTAAACAGGGTACTATTAATAAGTAAAACTTAAAATACATTCATACTTTCAAGCAATAAAGGCCAGATCCTCAGCCAGAGCAGGACAGCATAACATCACTAGGTTTAATGGAGGCACGTGGCTTTTACTCCAGCTGGTCTGTCCCTGAGATGCCCAAAACCTGCACTGGGTATTCAGCACTGTTAGTGAGATAAAGGAATTTTGGTCACTCTGTGCCTTTAGAACAATGCCTAAACAATGCTGCAATACAGAACCTGTAGATCCTCCCAGTATACCTAATTGCTAAATGACCTCTGCTGTTTCCTTCCTATGCTCAAGATGCAGCCATAGTGTCTCAAAGCAAAAATCAGAGCATTTTTAAGTGGTTCACATTCAATGGGATCAGTGATGCTACTCCTGTTTTAAATCTAAGGAAATCCTTGTCTACTCCTGAGTACAATCTTGCTTCTTTTTTAAGAGAACTGCAAATGCTGCTAAGTATGAGATATAGAACAAAGCATTTTCAGTTAGAACATGTGGAGGTTCCTAAGCACCCTACTACCCACAGATGAACCAGCCAGGTCACAGTGCTGCTCTTCTAAAAAGCGTTCGAAGCGTTCTGAAGTAAAAAAAGAAGCATTATAACATTCATACTGTTATGCTGATTACAGCTAAGCTACAGTGCTTTAAGTTGGTTGCTTTAACCAGTTAGATACAATAATATACACTAAAAAAAGCTGTGAGCATCAGTGCGTGTAACGTGGAGGCTGAAGGAATGGGCTGAACTGAAACAAGAACCTTCAACTCCTGGTTCTGAGAACTTGTGGAGGATGTGGACATTCATCCCCAGCAGCTGAAAGCAAAAACTGCACTGTGAGAAAAGGTCTGGGGCTGGGAATGCTGCACCTGAGGTGCCCACTCTAATACCTTCCAGGTATTGTCTGAGTAAATCAGCAATTGAGGCAACTGAACGTGCCAACAAGGTGGGCTGCTGTGTGAAACCATTCCAATGTGCTTTGCTGACAAGTTAGCCAGCATAAAGCAAGGGAGAGCTCAAAGTGCAGAAATGCATAAAGAAGTCAAACAAAGCCTAAGACAAAAAGCTGTGTTTGTATGGAAATGCACACATACACCCTCCTCTACAGACAAACAAACTAGGTTGGAGCCAGGCAGGAAGCTGTGCACAGGCTCTCCTTCAGTTTGCTGTTTGCATTGCATGGGACTGGGAACCTACAGCAAATAATGCTACAGGATCTGACCAAGCTTCTGTAATGCCAGTGTATGCTGCAATCAAACTTCAAGATCAACTCCGTGTAACCACTTTTAAGTGCTTGACAATTTCTGTTATTATTCACTCTCTACATTTTACACAAGGTTACACCTTATGAAGACTGCCAGAATAAACTACTCATTATTTGTCATTATTTTTCCTCAATATTAACCAGTAAGAGGGTGAGGAAGAATCCTGTACAGGACATGAGACCCAGCTGCAGAATACCCTCTTCTGGGTGAACGATGTACTGCAGTACTGTGAGGTTTACGGTGCTTTCATGGAGCTACCTGTACAGCAGCTGTTTGTACTGGTGCTTCCTGCACCAACAACATTAAAACAAAAACGTGCTGTGACTTTAAAACTGCTACATGTCAACATTAAACAACTACAGCTATATTACAGTTACAGAAAGTAATTTATGTCAGCCTTACAATCTGGGAGCCCACTGCTCACATTTACTTGTAGAAACTGGACTTAAACAGTCCCATAAGAATAACTCAAAATAACTGTATTTGCAACACAGTGCAAAAGAGGACACGATGAAATGAAAGGATGGAGTGCAGGAAGCAGTAACACTTCCCAATGGATTCTGGTGCTAACATCTGCTTAAAGAGCTTTTATTGTCATGCATATGACAATCTATAGTTGCAATAGAATGATGACCACATGCCTGGCTGGAAACTGGACACAAACAGCATATTGTCCACAGAGTAAATGCAAATTTACATGAAGCTCTCCATGTCTGTAACAGCTCAGCTTGCTCCCTATTGCTTCCTGCTCTCACCAACACTCACTTTGTGAAACAAACTTCTTAACTCCCAAATAAAAACAACTTTCCTCTAGAAAACTTCTGAAGCTACAAACTGAAACTCCACAACAAAACCAAACAGTGAGGCTAACAGGCCTATCTAACATTGCGTGTCTTTGTGTATTTTAAATACTTTTTACATAGACTTCTCTGTATTTACACACTATAAAACAATTAAGGTGAAGTGTGGGAGGCTGATATGAGACATTTACAAATGGGGTCTGCCTTACAGTTCATTGTATTCCAATCACATTTCCAGATGAGCGCACAGATAATCAGTAGTATTTTCAGATCTAGCACGTACACTTCCTAGAAAGAATACGAGCAATTTTGAAATGCCCTCCAGACAGGATTACAATTAAAGGTTTTAAAAATATTAACCTCACCAAGGCTGTAATAAATTATTTTAAAATATAAATAGTTCATTCAATGTTAACGCAAACCTTGTTTTATAGATTGCTGAAAAGCAGCTTCTTCTTAAAAAACTCAGTGTTGACCTACCTTACCTAATGGTATCACTCAGCATAAAGAATAAATGGAAAACGATGGGGGAAATTTGACAAAAGCAGCAACATTTAAAGTTCAGGCCCCTCAGCTCCTCTAACATCCTCCACTTATGCAGTATGCATTCAGCACAAATTTTCTTATTCAATAACTCAACTGGACTTCACTGAATAATTGGTTACAGACTTCAGATCTTAACTCATAGCTCTCACCTGCTGCAGGTTTAAAATACCTATAAGAGGGAAAACAAAATAGGAAGCAGGTTTTCACTTCTGTTAACTGTGAAGGTGTTTTCAGCTGAGAAGCTTCAGATATGTCAAACTCACAGTATACAAGTATGCGCTCTTAACCTTTAATATGAGTATAAGCCACTTAGTTTTCTAACCCTATGCTCACACGGGGAATGATGACTCAGGGCCGACAGAGATCTCTGATTCCTTAAGGGCCAGTCAGAAACCAAACGTTTCATTTCCCCTCCAGTCCAATGATATGTGTGAACAGAACCCTCTCACCTCTGCAAACATAGCCAACCTCCTCAAACTGCACCGGCTCACAGATGGACTTGCTACCAATTGTTTTCAGGTAATAGAAAAGCAGGATCTCTAAAAACCACTTAAAACCCCTAAGCATTTGCCAGCCATCATTACTTAAAACCATCTGATATATATTTTTAAACAGACAGCTCCTTTGACAAGCTTTCCTCCAGCAAGCCTCCTTCAGAACTAAAACACATTGCTATTTACAGAAACTACAATTAATCTCTCACTGAACTGAAGCAGTCAGTCAGAGGATCATTCAGTGCAAGTCATGGTACAACTATTTTCAAGCTGCATTTTGGGTAGTTGGGCTTACAAAGCCACTAAGAGTCATTTGCTAACATACCCTTCCCAGAAACCTTTGGTCCAGTAACATCTTACTTGCAAAGTGCCTTCCCAAGAGCTCTCACATCCTTCACAATCTATAAGATAAGTACTGCACAAGCAGGTACACCAAATTCATCCTGCTCCCAAGAGATGGCAGCCAGGTGCAGGCTGTCCTCAGAAAAAACAGCTCACATTCTACTTATGCTGGTTTTCTGTTCTGGAACAGTTCCTGGGAAAAAAGAAGAGGTGGAAGCAGGCTGAACTCTCAGCTGTTCTCCTTTCCAAGGGTATATATCTTGTGCATCCAATATGTGCAGAAGATGTGATTCAACAGCAAGGAAGAACTGCAGCATCTGGCCCTTCCCTCCCATTACAGTAACTCCTCCAGCTGGAGAGGCTGGGTACCACCGCCAGTCTGAATGGCAAAACAACTGCAGTAATTCAGCTGTGAAAATGCTCATGAATGTGAAAGCATGGCTTCCTCCACCCTTATAAATCCACAAGTATGAACCTTACAGCATAATCCTTAAGTTAGATTAGGCATTCGCAGTGTTTTTCATGGGTTGAAGTTCTTCACGGTATTACGTCGCATCCCACAAAATCTATACATCTTCATCTGTCTGTTCTCTCGCATGCTCTTGCTCAGACATGCTGGATGCGTCGTCATCTGTTTGTTCACCCAAATGATACAACATCAGTGCATGTGTCTTATGAGTTATGGTAACAGTGCATGGCCCCTGAGCCCACGGCTCTCCGTCCACCTGCATTGGCATCTTTGAACTCTTCAAGATCAGCTGGTGTTAAACAGAAGAACACACAATCACAGCAGTTCAATGTAGGTCTGTAGATACCTTTTTAAACTACAACATACTGATGCTGCACAGTTTTGAGGCTTGCAGGAGAGAAACTTAGTACATAATCCATTGTACTTATAGGCCACCAACCACAGGAACAGAGGTTGTTAATGATGCATATCAGCTTTTACTAAGGCAAGAAACATTCAGCTCAGCTGCAAACTGCAACTTCAGGCCACACAGCTGAGTGCATGAAGCTTTATGCTGTGTACTGAAAAAGACTTAGGGAAACACGTTCATAAATACTACTTACCCTCACTGTATGTGCCTGCCCCAGACGAACAGGATTTGCTAGCTTCACCTGAATCTGAGCACAGTGGAAGGAACCATGAACTCCAACAACTTCCAGAAGTCCATCATCGTGTCTATGAAGTAAGAAAGCGGGCTCTTTTTTTAGGGAGGCTTATGAGCTCTAAAACACACATCCAAACATTACAGTCTTTCACTGTTGTTACCATGGAGAAGACAAATGTTAGTATTATTTATTTCTCCTGAGCAGTAGGTCACACTGAGCAGCAAGGAAAGCTGCACAAAAGCAGGTCAAATACTGAGCAATACTCCAGCTGGTACTCCCTACAGCTACTGGCAATTACAGCTATATTACATTCTGAGGCTTACAGTGCATGTTTAAGGCCCTTGGTGGATTTCAGTCCGTTACTAATCCACAGAAAAACAAAAATGGCTTTTTTTCTGTACATTTTGGCAAAGAACTTTGTCCAAATAATTTTTGGAAGCTTAGCCTCATAAGCATTTTAAGGGAACTATAAAATACATTTGTATGTGTACCTTGCCAAGGGATAAGGTTCATCACCCATTCCTTCCCAGAGCCTACAGCCACCTCCCCAGTATCCAATGTTCAGGACTATAATGCCTTCCAAATTGGGTAACTCGATTCTCTCACCATCCAACTCTAGCTTTAAAAGAGAAACAGAAGTCAATTATCACATTGCAAATTCAGAACTGCAAGAAATGCCAATTATTCTCTTTATCCATTTAATACTTACTCACGAAGAAGAAAAAAAAAACCACCACCACAAAAACAGTTTGTGAGCTGAACTGACCCTGTACAAATAGAGCGTGTTTTCTTTTCATACTTAAGAAGACTTGTGATTTTACAACAAGATCAATATGTTGTGCTTTCACAGCTTGTAATCAATTTCTGTTAATAGAAAACACAAAACAAACAAAACAACACAAAAAACCCCCTTGTTTATGTAAGCCTCTGGTGCAGATTTTAACTCAGTCTCTGGAGTTGAACTGAGACCTGAGCCAAGACCAGAAAAAATTTCAGGAATTCTCTGTAAGCTCAAAGGCACGAATTCCATGAAGGCAGCTGCAGATAACAAACGGATTTGAATACAAGAAAAACTCCACACTGTGCAGAGCTATCCTTACACAAGTGTCCTTACACAGTAACCTGCAAAATTTTTCTTTTCCTTTCATAAGGTAAATCTTTATACTCCGTTATTTGCCCACTAAATAAGCAAGTTAAAAAACTTACCTCAACTTTCTTGTTAAGATCTTTACATTCTTGTACTAAGCAGTCTTTGGTTCCATAAAAAAAATAAACAGCCTATAAAAAACAAGGGGGAAACAAAAAGCACTGTTAGAAAAAGACACACATATGAAGCCTACAGTAAATGCTCGTGTGTAGTCAGGACCAAGCCTGACTTGTCATCTAAATGACCTGACTGGTCATCTAAAATGCACATAACACACTTGCACATCAGGGCAGCTGTGCAGAAAGACTGCATCACTACAGCTCACTAATGCCTGAAGACACATTTTCTTTCAGAATAACGTAGAATGACACAGTGCTCTAAGGGCTGAAAATCAGCTGATTGTAAATATATAACACTAATATTTAATGAGAAGAACTTATGTCACAGTGAAGGGAAAAATCATGTGGAGTGTTTAAAATACGGGTGCAAGTCAAGTCAGCAACTCTAAAGGGAAAGTGACATTTTACTCAACACACCTTATTAATAATTCTGCTGGAAAACAGCGAGGGAGTCTTCTCGCGATGGGCATGGAAATTTAAAGCCATTAGAGCATCAGGTCCTATAGAAAAGTAGTTGTTCATTGTGAATACCTGTAAGAGAAGATTTCTATTTATGATCTTATTAAGGATTATTAATTAGGAATTAAAAACCACCACAATTATTGGGAAGTAAGTAACCAGAAATATAACCATGCAGGTATTCCACAGAATCCATGCTTATAATTGCAAGCCATACCTTTGGTTTCCTTAAGTTGTAGTACCCTTTGCTTGTCACTTGAACTTTCCATCTGAAAAACAACAGCTATTACTTAGACTTGTGACAAAGAAACTATTCTCATTATCAAAGCGGTAGCTAAGGATCTCAAAAAGCTCAAATTTAATTAAACTAAATTGCATCTTGAAAGAATTAAGCACTGCAGAACAACTAAATATAGACCGATTTTGGACCTCAGTTATTTTGCAGTTTCCTAATCCACTTAGGAACTTTACAAACACTGCTTTAATGGAGTATGAGTAGGCCTAAGGTAACATTTGGTTCTACAGAACTGATCTTTCCACTGTTCCTTACCTGTCCAGCACGACTCCATCAGCCTCCATGACATTTCGTAAGATTTGTTCCACAGGGACTTCTCCAGCATAACCTGCACCCCAGCCCAGTGTGTTGGACAGGTCATTACCTGTTCCCAGAGGTAAAATTGCAACTTGTGGAATAAAGCGTTCTTGCCCCTAGAATACAGAAGCAATGCACATTAGCTGCCTTTACAGCATTCATTTCCCACCTTCTCTCCCCAAATGTTTGAGTTATATAAACACCATTAGCCTTCAGAGCAGCTTGTTACCTAGTGCTGAGCAACACAGCTGCTGCTATTAGCACAGCAGATGGCCAGCTGAAGCACACAGCAAGGATAATGCAAATAAAGGCAAGGTTAATCCAAAGCTTTTATATATTTTTCTTGAGCTACAGGGATTCACAACACAATGCCTCTTTGTCCCTAGTATATATAAGCAGTTCTGCAAATATTTCTCTATTCAGGAAGATGAATGTTATTCAGGAAGATGAATGTTACAAACGCAGGTAAGAGATTAGGCTATAGCACTTCAGCAGCTCTAAAACTCATCTCACCATAAGACAGCTTTTCATTTGAAGTACAATACCTTTATCTTCATTTCATCGATTGCATCCAGGACCCAGCCAACTGTACCATCCCCACCACAGACAAGAATCCTGGCAGCATTGCAAGGCAGCAAGGAACACAGTTGCAGTGCTTTAGCAGGTGTGATTTTGCTAAGATCAAAAACCTAGAACAAAGAAAATCAGTTCTGTAAGTTCACAGAACAGGACTCAGGATTTACCTCGCAGATAAACAACTTCAAGACGTTCATTCCAACATAAAATAAACATCCTCTATTTATAATACCACATAAGCAAATGAGCTGCATTGACTTTTTATGAATTCGATTCAGTCTCCAAAGGTCACAAAATTGCTCCAGGTGCTCTGCTAGCAATAAGTGCCATTGATAAATCAAGCTGACCAAGTCCTAAGAAAATCCATCCAGTTACACTACATGGAATTTTCTAAAGATGGAAGACTTCAGATGAAAGTTATTTTAAGATATTCAAGATACAAAGAGGACTATTTTTTAAAGCCTTACTGAGATGCATTGAAAACAAAGGTGTAGTGTTTTATATTAGTCTGTATTCTAAGGCTGTGTTTTGAACTTCAAAAGAAGAATATTAAGGTGCAGCCAGGAAATCCAAGAACAACTGCCTGCCGTTACATCAACATCCTGTGCCAACTCCGAGGGCTCTAAGGGGAAAGTGACAGCACAGAACAGCAACTGCCAACACTGCCATTGTCACAAGTAAAGCGAGGATTTGAACACACACATTTCAAACCAAGACTTACATATTTCATTTTCTAAGAACAAGTAGACTACTTTGAGAGCTGGCTTCTTATTATCAGAATTACTACCTGCATTACTATAAATAGAACACGTACAACTGTAGGATGAACCAGAACCAACACGAAGGTGGGAAGACCTCCACATTTTAGTCTTCCTGTGAACCAGTTCTCTCCAGCAGAACAAACTGCGTGCATTTGTTTCCTTTACTCTTCCCCAAGATCTCATTGCCATTATGGAAGCAAAGTGATATTGATTATTATTTAAATTCTTATTTTATTCCAGTGGATTTTCACTGCAATTACCTGAATGGGGTTCAGCAGAATTTTAAACTCTCCTAGTAAAGTTTCGCCCATGTTGTTCCCACTACGAGTGTTTGCCAGTACAATTACTGGGATCCAGTGCTCTCTGCAGTAAGGAACCACCTGCAAAAAGGCAACAATAAACGACTTGCACTAATTCTGCCTGTTTAAAAATGTCTCAGGTCTTGCTCCAAAACCTGTCCCCCTTGTGTGTCGATTAGCTGAAAGTCAACAAAACATACAATTATTTTCAGCACACAATGAGGCTGAACATTTCCATTCGTTGGTGGCCAAGACAAGACAACAACACTCCAGCATTAGATAAGCAACAAACCGTGACAGAACTGTTCAAGTAGTGATGTTTCTCACACATGGTTTTGGTATGCAACACTTCTTGTGATGTAAAGAGAGCACTTCTTCCCACATCTTTATCCAATTTTCAGATCTTGTTGAAAAACGGAAGCCAGAGAATATATTAAAAAGAAAGAAGCAGTAGATGGTTACCTTTTCATAATCAGTTCTTCTGTCTTTACGCATCTGGTCGATTGTAGACAAGTAGTAGGGTGGAATAATTAAGTCTTTGAATTCTCCAAAGGTGCATTCCTGAACCTTTAAGCAATCCAACATGCATTCATCATGGACAGTGCACTGACACCACACACATCTGGAAAAAAACACCAAGAATCGAGGAAATTCATCCTCAATTAACCAGCATATCAATTTTGTGTATTCATTTTAGAGGGACAGTAACTCTGGAACGTACTCACTGTACGCACTGTTACAAGGAATAATCTGAGCACATTACAGAGAACACTGTGCAGTCTATTGAATTCCAAATGACAATCTATTGGCTACAAAAAGAAATACAGAACTTGATCACGTCCTTGAATGTTTAGGGAAATGTTTGAATTCTACAAACTAAAGTGCTCTTAAATTATATTCTTTTAACTCAAAAAATCAGATGCTATATTCATCTGCGGTGGGTGCAAGTCACACTCAGCGCTCATATGTAAACCTCAACTCCTCCCCATCCTTACTGAGCATATACTACAGCACAGACTAATGTAAAATGTTACAACTACATTAAATACCTTTGTGAGTATATTTCTTAGAAGAGCTAATATTCTCAAGTCTGAACCCCAAAACATCACACGGTCCTGAGCAAGGGGTTTTGTTACACAAAACCGCTCAGCTTTTGGGCCTACTCTAAAAGCCATCCTGAGAAACAGCAGAACAAGAGGGAATACGGCAGCACCTCCTGCCAGCCTCTGCAGAACATTAATCCTCACTGGCCACATCCAAAGCCTTGGTTTAAGCAGCTGTGGAAGCTATTTTTGGAGTCTTTCTGGTTAATCCAGCACACAACTAGAGCAGCACTGACATATGCCCTGTGCTGCAGACAGTGAATATCAAATCACTGTGTTTTCTTCCCCTCCTATTTCTACATCCCAAATCCCATCCCATTCCTATTCTGCTAGGCACGCTCTCTAAAGACTCTGTTCTGGCCCAGTGTGCCCAACATCTATGCTGATAACTTCGAAAGCACCCTTACTGACGGCACTATGAGCCTTTAAATATTTTCTTATAATCTCTTTATCATTCTTACTACAAACTGTAACAACAGGTTGTATTAAATCAGCTCTCAAAACCTCCCTATTAGCTTATTCAGAGTGTCATTAAATGGGAAAAGCAAACCAGTCACGGTGCAGTTGCTTGTTCTAACTGCACCGATCAGATGCCAACGGTGCAGTTCCTCGTGATTCTTTTGGCAATTTGCACCATGGGCTGCGCCACTACAACGATCACACTGTACAGATACGTCAGAACCTTCTTGTGTTTTGGTGGCAGACATAAGATCTCTTGGGCTTAGTCTTCTAAACACAGTTCTATAGTAGTTAGCATCTCATGCCGGTAGACACAAGAGACAATATCTCAACCTATGAGTGAAGCTACTGACCAGAACCAATTTTCATGTAAGGTTATTTCAAATTGCTTTTGTGGCAACGTGTTCCAACAACACAACGGTACATACAGCACGGAAACGGCAGCACACTCTCACATTAATCCAACCTGTAATCGCAGAGCTTGGGCTGCGTGCCGCACTGCTGCCTGCACACCATGCAGTGGCTGCACAGCGGGACGTTGCCTCTGATCCAGTGGTGCTGCATAGAGCCGCGTGCTGCTCCTCCCTCGCTCCTCATCACGATCTCCTTGCAGTGGAAATGCTGCTCGGCCTTTTTCAGACACCCCTCGCAGACCCGCAGCCCGCAGCAGCAGCAGAATGCTCCTCGCAGGATGTGCTGAGCGCACACGCAGCAGTAGGACGGCTGCACGAACAGGTCTGTGTAATGCCAGTCGTGTTTGCTCTTACAGAAGATGTCACGGATCAGCATCTGCCGCCGGGAGCGGTGCGAGCTGCACCACAGAGTGACCAGCACCGGCAGCAGCACGGCACACAGCGTCCACAGCAACAGGCTCCATTCGGCCAACACCGAGGACAAGGCCCCGCTCTCGGTGCCCGCCATCCCCGCAGCCTATCGCCTCACATCCACAGTACGACGAACCCGGGGCTGGCTGCCCGCCATGAGGAAACGCCGGGCGGCTTCAGGGAGCAGCAACCGATCCGTGTTTGTCTGTAAGCGCGTCCATCCCACACAACCGGCTGCAGAGCTCAGCGCTGCCCTCAGCCAGGAGCCGCACCGACACCAGCGCGGGGCAACGCCGCCATGGAGCTGAGCGCGGCGGAAGAGGAAGTGGCCGCGGCGGTTGCCAGGCAACGGGCGCCGCACGGAAGTGATGGCGGGGATGGGGGTGTCATGGCCGCCGGGGAGGTGGCGCAATTAGAGCCCAGCGGTGACAGAGCGGGTACGGGCATGGCGTGCTGTACAGCTGTACAGCTTCACGTGGAGCAGCACTTAAAACACAGCGACACTTGGTGGTATGAGAACCCGCAGTTCTGTGCGTCTCAAGAACAAAACATCCATCAGTGACCAGAGGCCTTGCAGGGCACACAGCATCCTGGGGCCTATCAGCACCCAAATACGCACACACACACACATACACATACACACATATATACACACATATATACACACATATATACACACATATATATACACACACACATACACAAACACACACGGTGCTGCTCAGTCCACATGAGCCAAACACATTATTAAGGTCCCGTCCTTATCCCACTCTGCTCCATGGTGATGCCATTGACCGCCCTGTGTTCAACCAACCTGTCTGAGAAAGAGAAGAACACTGTGTAATCCCATGAGGGTGATACAAACTCCACAGCGCTGATTTGGCTGCCTGAGAGTTAAACCAGGTTAATGGATCCCTGTGTTAGAGACAGGAATTGTTCCCAGTTCAGGGCTGGGTGTCTGTGCTCCAACACAGCATCCCTATTCTGAGCCCATTGCTGTGCTGTGTGTAACGCAGGCTCCTACTTTCACACCATTCAAACACCCCGCGTGGCTCACAAGGAAAAAGTGGAAAAACGCTCTTCTGGTTTTTTTCCCCCCAGGAACAGAGTTATTCTCTGTTATGCTGAGAATGTTGGAGCAGATAATGGCCACATTGAAAACTTCGCACCAGATGTCTTCAAAGTGGTACTATAAGTCACATTAGGTAAAGCACAAACAAACATCTGTGACTGACGTAGCTACTTCAAATAGGCTCAAGCTTCCGTCAGCGCGACTCAGACTGGAACAGGCTGAGAGAAAGCAGAATCAGAATGAAGCAGTTACTTGTGTTTATCTTCCTCCTGGTCCTCATGACCGCTGTTACAGGTAGGAGTCTATATAAAACAAACCCGTGCGTGTGTGTAATTCTGGAGTGAGAGATGCAGAACATATTGTCATAATATTAGTGCTTTGTATTTTAGGATCTTCATATTTCATTTTTAATACTTAACTTTTTCTACATTGCAGGCGTCCCATGATCTGACTTTGAACAAGTGAGCTATTGTATCAGATATTTTACTCTCTGTGTGCACACTGCAGTCATTTATTCTATAACCAAAACACTGCTTTATGAGCTTATAATTTTAATATTATTTCACCAAACTCTCCTTCGCTTTACTTAGAAAAATAATCTTGAAAAGTAAAGCAAAACAGAAGGGAAAAGAATGGGAAGAGTTACTAACTTCAGTGATTAGGTGGTGCTGTTATATTTTTTCAATGCAGGCGGTAACATTAATATGTAGGATTTGTTACATGCTGGTGGGAGCAGACTATAGAAACACAAGTATAAAAATGGTTTAAAATTCCACTCGTATCTTCTGGAATGCAGCATCCCCTGGGAAGGGGCTGCAATGAAAGAACACTTTGTATATGGACAAAAATAAAGTTTGGAGACATTTTGTTTTACAACTGACAGATAAAACATAAACTTGATGCTAATTTCCTAACTAGCTGCTGCTTTTCCATCTGTAGACACTTCACCGATTTTGACTGAGAAAGAAGCCAAACAGATTCTGAGAACCCGTCGTGAAGACAGACAAAGAAAAGCTGGATTCCCTGATGAGCCAATGAGGGTGATTTATGACATTTACTTTTAAATTGCATTCATTAAAAAAAAAGAGGGGTTAAGGGTGGGAGGAAGGGAGGGCAAGTGCTTAATATTAGATTTGTATAGGTAAAATTCCAAAGAGTACGTTATGAATATCACCTACTTAAGCAGCTGAGTTCTGTGAAATAATAAAACGCTCTGTTGCATTCTAGTGTCAGGTACCATTCTGTAAGTGCTAAACATTGCTCAGGGTGTGTACAGGGCAGAAATTATTTATCATGGTTCAGAAAATGCCAGTTAGATTAATGAGAAGAAAGTGGCTTTTCATTTATAGAAACGTGGAGTTCATCAGGTTGTTCCCAAGAGCGGAAATAACAGGAAATGTCTTCTGCTTCCAGTACATTCTGCACTCAAGGCAGAAAGGAGGTGCAGGTGTCAGCGGTCAGCGTGGAGGTTGAGGTAGCTCTACACCAGCTTTGAAATCACTTACATTCATTTGCTTTGTTATGAATGCTGCAGCTGAGATGGTTCGTTGTGACACTGTAGAGATTTCAGCTGCTACGTTAATGCAGCAGCACTGGTTTTGTGTGTAATATTTACATTTATTGATCTCTATCCCAAATTACAACAAAAGGAACATGAAGGAATTTAGGAACCTTCTGTTTTACGTGCTTCAAGAAGATCTAACATATAATTCTGTGCTTCTCAAAAGTTACTTAAGGTATTTTAAAATTAGTGCCTATTCTGTTCCAAAGTAAATAAACTGAGCTAAAATTATATGGCTCTGAAGAGGGAAAAACCACAGAATCTGGGAAGGACAAAATCGATTGTGTGTGTATGAGGAATACAGGGGCTCAGTTTAGCAAGGTGCCGAACACTTCTGAACTCCATAGGGCATGAAGAGCACTAACTACGTTGCAAGGCTGAGCTCAGTGTGTGCCACACTTATAGGGACAGCTAGTGGTTCCCTCTTTCCAATGGTTGTTGTATACAAGCCAAAAGAATCCACCTGGCAGTCCTGGCCATACACCACTTCCAACATACACACTTCTCTGTCAGCAGTGATGGCCACAGCAAATCAAAGCTGTCACAAGAATTCTACACCAAGCTTGTTAACAACCCTGAACAATTGAGGCTGTCTGACAGCACCAAGAAACCAATAGGTGTTTGATTCAGAGTTGGGGTGGTTTCCATGCTGTTGTTCAATACGCTTTGCAGTTGTTGAAAATTGGTGGGAGTACATCCCAACCATGCTAAAACTCAATGTAACACCATGATTATACATACATTATATAGTAAATACCTTAAATATAGGATCAAAGAATAGGAGAGTGGGATCGAGTTACATTCTGTGTTACAGGAAGTGAAATGCGTGCAGGCAGAGAGTAGAGGGAGCTCGGGCTAGAGAAGCATTTGATTACTGAGCTCTGCTGCTCTGCCCTGGCCACTTTGCAAATGCTTCTCTGCAAGAAAATCCGAATGTAAGAGTATTTGTTTTTCTCACTAAAAGTCAAGGTTTTCAGTAGAAAATAAAATATCCTTCAATAAAAAATCCATCCCTCCTCCCCAGTGGAACAAGGAGATTTTCAGTTGTGAATTAAGGGGCAATGGCTGCTGTGTCCCTGTGCACAATTCTACCACAGACTCAAAGAGAAAAACTGATTTTGTATGGATTCTTTGTAGCAGAATGAAATTAATGCTGAGATGAACCTGCCTCTGTTCAGCTTTTTTAAGCAAAAGCTGTTTGTTGAGGCCAGCTCACGCTGAGCTGAGGAATTTGCAATTCTTTGAGACACAGTTTGACTTCCACAGTGCTGTTTCACTAAAAAAAAGCCCATTCAGTTACAGACAGGAAGATCTGCCATCTTTGATTATTTTAAAATGTCATTGATGTTATCAACATATTCTAATCTTACTTTGACCAAGGCCCTGCTTTTTATCGTGAGGAATCTTTTCAGTCATATAGTCCTCTTCTCTGCAAGTCCATTTCGCAGCCCCACAGAGGGACTGGAGCCAAGGTGCTTTGCACTGTGAGGGACACAGAGCACAGTGAGAGGCAGGATGCTCACGCTTCCTGCTGCCATCCTGCACTCGTCTTCTGGGCAGCTCAGAAAGCAGAGAGCTGGATGACAGCAGGAATGCTTGGCTTGTGCAAAGGGTTTATGCTACAGCTTCAATTGCTGCCTTACCCAGTGTGCTAAGCAATGGGCTGCAGTTCTGAAAAAATCCCTCTCTCTCAGTAGGTTTATGAGCCACATGCACTAGCACTGTAACTTTATAAAAGCAAATTTTCTTCCTGATGGAAGTTGAGTTTTTGGCACATGACTCACTTAGTTTTGACAACTTGCTGCTTACATCAAAACCCTCCAATTCATATTATTTATATTTTACACAACATCAGTCAGCACTGATGCAAAGTGCCTGTTGGAACCCTTCAGAGTACTGCCACATATCTGATCAAAGTTTAATGCAGGAATCAGTTACCAGAAGAGACTACAACAAGCCTGTCTATGAGATTCCTTTTGTAACCCAAGGACCAGCAGAGGCTTCTGCGTGGATATGCCAATAAAATACGTATATAAAATGTATATATGCAGAATTCTTAATTTATGAATATTGTTACAAAATTCTTGCCCAACACCTTTACTAGTCTGGCTGATATCAATCATTATGTATTGCTATGTTATGACAAAGTGACTAGAAATCTCATTTCATTACATTTGATAATTCTCAGAGGTAAACCAATGGTCCTTGTATAAGCTGTAAAACTGACCTGCTTCGTTGGCCTGACGTCAGGCCTGAGTGGTTACATAACTAAATTTCATCTCCTTGTCTTTAAGTAGGAGCATATGCTTTACCTCCAGCGCTTGGAGCAGAGATCAGAAGAGCAATTCCTGGAGCACTGGTTGAATCCACACTGCTTGCCACACTGCAACCGGGATTTAGTCCATCCAATCTAATGGTCTTGCTTACTCTGTGATTGGTATATCTCTATTTCTTTTACAGTGCAGACAGTGAGATTTGTCAGCCAGGATAAGCTTGAATTCTCATCATAATAGCGATACTGTGTCACTCACAGTCAACTTCATAATATAAAAATTGCTGATTTGGGAGCATACTTTCAAAAGCATTTAAGCAGTAAAATACAAGGATGGTATCTGTCAGGGCTGATGCGATTTGAAAGTTAGAAAGTTCATCTGCTTAAAATTATGCTAGGCGTCTATCTGTACCTGTATGCACCTAAATGCCTTTGAAAACCTGGATATTGGGGCAGACTTCAATGGAGCTCTTCTAATCCACAGTAAGCCAAAAGTCTGCAACTTATTTAACAACAAAACCACAAGATTCGCAGCCCTGAGCCCTGGGAGGTGAGTGGGAAGATTTCAAAAAGCCTCACAGCTGAGACACAGCTGCAAGCTGCCTCACTGCTGTCCTGCTCACAGCGACAGGAAGAATTAATGTTAGAAAGGTGCTTAAAAGATTTGAAGCCTTTCGTATGTTATTAGTAACGCCAATTTCTTCATGTGTTTTAAATCTATTTTCCTTTTTTTATTTATTTCTGCAGATCTCTTCATGGCCATGGAGGAAGATACGTACTGTGACTGTGCTAAGGACAAGATTATTACTGCACTGGCTATATGCTCATTGTAGAGCTGGATCTCTTTGCCATAATTATAATCCTTGTGCTATGGCAAAACTTCCAAACATAAGTAGCTACACATATTACAGACCAACATACATTTTCCATATGTAAAGAAAATAATGATTGCATGCATGAATAAATAAATGGCTTTCCTCCAAATTCTGAGCTACAGGCAAGAATAAATCAGTAATGGGTCTAAAGGATGCTTTCTAAGGGGACAGCTTTGAACTGTCTGAAGTAAATGCAACTTAAATGGACCTTGGAGGAAATGTTAATTATAGTTTTGTAGCTTAAATAACATTATATGAAGACACCACATTTATGCAATGCTGATCTACGTTCAGTTGCTTGATGAATATTTTGTGTATTCTTTCATAATAAATGCTTAATTCAAATCCACTTTCAGATGATTCTGTTATGCTGTACTTTAACAGCATATGCTAAAAAGGATTACTGGAAGTGAGGCTCGGGATTGCAAAGTGATTTCTTCTTGTATTTCAAGTATTTCAAAGTGAGGACTTTCTGAGTCCAGCAGGTGGGAAGGAATGGACAGTCTGATCACTGTGTAGTTTCTCAGCAAATCTTTTCCCACTCCTTTTAATTCTCAGGTCATCGTTATGAATCCAGCCATCCCCCTTCTGCCTGTGTGCCTTTCTAACTTATGCCTTGTGCAGAATATCTTGTACAATGAGATGATACCTGCTGAACACCATGAGAGAGGTCTCGATTGCTCTTACCTAACAGTTATGATTTGTAACAGCAATAGAATCAGCTATGGACTGACTCAGCTAACAGCTCAGCTTCACTGCAGTCACACTGAGACCCTAAAGACAGGTAGCTAAATAAAAAGCAATCTGAAGCAGATAACGTTACTGAATCTCAGAGCATTTATTAGGCTCAAGCAGCACAGCAGTGCTAGTATACTTCCCTTCCAGTAAGTTGACTGTCTTGGATGACTCCAAGGAAATAATTTAAATCTCAAAGCATCAAAGGCTTACTTTCCCCAGCAGTCAAGATAGAATCACAGATTGAATCTTGGAGTGGGAAAAAGCATAATGAGGTTGCTATTGTCTCCATTCATAATGTTCTTAATGTCATTGGATGAAACCCTGGCTCTGTTTTTTCTCACTTAGTGGAAAAAATCACACCAATCCCAGCTGTGCCAATTTACCCCCACTGAAAGTTAAGTACATTTCTGAAATAACAGAACCCCTACTTAGTTATATCCAGTCACAGGTAAGATCATTAGTAGGGTTAAGTGTGAGCTGCTAGGTCTACCTCAGTAACACTGAGCTCATCTTCATGCAGACTGATTCAAGAAGCCGAGTCTTCCATTCATACAAACTAATTTGTGCCCTGCAAGTTAAACAGAGAAGCACCCTTCAACCAGCTGAGAGAGCGCCAAAGAAGAGGAGGGCCAGCAGAATACAGCAGAGTATTGGAAGTTTGCTCAGCACTGGCAAACACTGCAGTCTAAAGAGAGAAAAGGCAAAACCATGAGTGCTTCAGGCTTTTTAGACCATGAAAAACCTCATACTTCTTTTAGCACAAAAAGTTAATGCCGCAGAAACATTATGTTTAGTTCTAGCTAAAGAAATGATGTAATTAAGCTTTTCCAAAGCTTCAATTCAATTTTGTTCTCCTCCTCTATACAGGTATTTCCTTTAAAGCCACGCTCTGCTCACAGACATCTGAAGTTGAACAGGCTTTAATCACTGCCTGCTCTATATTCGCTGTGTCTGATAACACTGTCACCTCTCAGGTGAAGAACTGCCCACTAGATGCCGCTGTTTCCGCACACAAGCTGCACCACAGCCCACAACGGACGTTTGTCTCAAGGTATTTTCGCATCCCCCCTCCTTCTTTTTTTTCTTATTTTATTTTATTTTTTTTTACTCCTTTTCTCACAATATTCAGCTCAGATGACTGAAATTAAAAGTCGCCTCTAAATAGGAGCAAAGAACACCTTTAGGAAATGGCAATGGTAGGGGTGTGGGACTCATTGAAATGCAGACTGTAGGAGCAGGTTCTGCACACTGGCAGAAGTTCTTCACTCACACAGTGGATCCCATTTGATCTTCAGTAGCCCCAGACTGTAAGCTGCAGACTCACTGCAGACTCAAATCCTACACAAAGTAGCCATAATATCGCCACTACTAATTCATCAGTTCAGCTGATGGTTTATTCCTAGCAGACTGCCTCACCTTGCAGAAGAACGTGCACCAGAGGTACTTAATTCCTGAGACTCCAATGTCCATGAAGGTTTACATCCCACTGCTGTGCTCCCGTTATCAAAATACAGCTCACAAACCTGTCTGTAATTAGCTGGGCACTTCTTTCCCTCACAAAGAATATGACCAAGGTTCTGGAAAAAACAACTGTGCAAGAGGAAAACTGACACTAAGCAACAGCAACAAGAGCAGCAGCAAAAATAGTTTTATCCTCAGTTTATTAGTGCCATGGCACACACAGCATCAGCTCTGTTTCCATAGTCGTGGAAGGATACTATTACGATACATTTATAGGTCCAATGGAAGACTCTTTAATTAACTAGGAAATGACAAGGCATCTGTGGCCAACCTGTATAAAATTTAGTCCTTTATGCCTTAGTTACACTCCACTGAGTATTTACTCTGAGCCTGCAGGTATTTTTACCATTCGTGCAGCATCCCAAACCATCAAAGCGCTGGATGTGTTGGATTCCTTGCCTTTCTATGAATGAAACTGCAATGACTTCAAAAATATCTTTTGGAATGTTATGTTCACAAAGCAAAATCTTTCTGGAATCAACTTAGAGCTATTGAAGGTTAAATAAGAATGGGTATCTGCACAGCAAGCAAAGGGTTGCAGGATTCAAATCCATTCATGTTCCAGCTAGACCTGTGGCCAACAGCAGCTACATGGAATGAATATGTTCATGGCAATACTGTGCAGCTGTAAATTTGGTTTGTTTCTAGTCTGGTCTGGTTTGTACTGAGTTATTTTACACTGTAATCACTGCATTATTCAATACTATCTATCTACTATTTTAGATGACAGCCATACTGCAATATTGTACGAATCACATTTCAAGTAGGTCAGAGCAGAGGAAGCTCTCAGACAGCAAAAATACCACAATTCAAAATAATCCGAGACCTTCAGCTTGAAAAATAAATCACTGGAGATATAATTAGAAAATAAATATTCAGGGCTTCATTCTGTAAATCATGAGTACATCTCACCCATGGAAGTCATCCAGTGAATTCCAGCCCTTCACAGGAGTGAAGTTGCTACGGTGAGTGGTACTCAAATATTTTCTTCTGTTGTCACTAAATACAGTTTTGGTAACTCATAAATATACTCACTTCCTTGCTAATACGGAAGGGGCCAGCAGGCTGTCATTAAGGGTACAGTCAGGGATGGATCAAGGTGGAACTGCTACCAACCATCTCCTACTTCCAAGTCTTGTGGCATTCCCTGTATTTTCCAGTTCTGATATTTCTGGGCACTGTGAAGGCTGGGCTACAGGCAGTGGGACAGCAGGGCAGGCCGTGGCTGGATGCATGGAGCCCTGCTGACCACACGTGTACTTTTACTCACTTTTCAGCTGTGAAACACAAAGCTGCAGTCTCATAGACAACACCAATACCACAAACTTCATATCAAAGCAAAAGCAAAACAAAGTAATAAATGAAGTAGATTTATATCTATGCTTGTTTATACAGATACATATGTATACAGATCTTTTAACGTAGTTTAAGTTATAGAAATTAAGCTTACATTTAAAGTGTGAATGGATCTGAACTGCATTTCAGCATTCCAGCTGCAGAATTTAAAGTTTTTGAGAACGTTTCCTGCCTGGAGTCATTTGTTTTTGAGTCCTGAATATATTCCGTGCATTTCAGCATTGCACAAAGCTTTGCTAACATCAACTCTACAGCTCTGGAGGGGATTTGGCAGAGGGTGGTTTAGATAAGAGCCATGGCAGAAACAAAGTCTTTCTTTTTTATTTGTCTCCCTCCTTCTTCCCTATTTACCATTTGATGCTTTAGAGCTGCTCAGGGAAAGGGAGAATAATGTTTTCTATTTCATGGTGTACAGCTGCTGCACTGCTGGAGGAAAGCAGTTTAAATATTAATATGGCTTTGGGGCTAAAATTATTTCTTAAGAGGCGCTTCAATACAATGACTTTCAGCTAAGTGAACAGCCACAAAAATAGTCAACAACCCAAACCCCTCCAGCTGATGGTGAGCTCATGTTGGTGTGAGCCTGCAGAGCTCATCATGTGTGGCTGCAGCAGATACAGCTTTCCAGTCCAACCCGAGTAAAGAACAGCTCGTATGTGCAATAGTGTGTGAAGATCTCTAGAGTCAGAAACACCTTCCTGTTCTGACCTGAAGCTTTAAGATTGAATTGGATTATCTCAGCTCTTTTAGAATGTAACTCTTAGAATTAAACAAGACAAGAAAATAAACTAAATGACACCAAGGGTACGTTTTCCTTATCAAATTTAAGCCCACTTTTCTCCCATTTATTTTCATCTTCACTCTTCTGCTAACTCTGTCTTGAAAGAGATGGTTACAGAGCATTAGCAGTGGAAAAGCACTGCAAAGGATCCCAGCTGTGTATCAGCTTATGCTGGTTCTGGTAATTTCCTTTTTTTTACTAAATTCACTTCCAAATTCCTTTGCTAAAACTCAAGTCCTACCATGGCAAGCAGAGTTCCAACATCTCCCTACACAATGTGCTGAGCTGTTCTGCAGGCAAATGGACTATCTGAGATTGCAGCTGCTGTACCCACCCACACTGTGACAGGGCTGATGAGGCGCTGCAAACTATTGTTGTGGTTACTGAAAATCAGGGAGATCAGCATTTACCATAAGGTTACCATTCTGACATTGTTCCTGCATCTGCACCATGACCAGATGTCACAGCCCGCAAACCTCTCCTTCTGATCTGCTCTGCTATCACACAAACAATGCACGCTGCTGCTCACTTTGATTGTTACCGGTCTGAGGTACTCAGGAACTATAAACACATCACCTCTAATCTCCTACAATTTTTAGGGTGGAATAAGGACCTGCACAATCTGAGCATACATAAAGTACCTTAATTTTACTTAAATTAGCACTAGGTGTTTGCATTTAACTGAAAAGCTCCATAAACGTCATGTTCCTATTTAGAGTTACAATTTGAAAGGACCTTAAGCTAAGATGTAATACGTCCAAAAATGCAAACTCAGATTAAAGAACAGTGTGTGCCACTCAACTGATGAGCACCCAGTCTCCCCAAACCCAGGCAGAAGGCAGTCTGCATGTGTGCGGACATGGAAAACTGCTGCAACAAAGTTTATATAAGAAAAATAGAATCCAGTATTCTAAAAGTGCCATCAAGTTTGATGTGCGTTTCAAAACCTGTGCCTATTTCAGAAGCATTTTGGAACAGATATTCTCTCCTGCTCTGACGAGACAGAAATGTCTTTGCTTCCAGCTTCAGTGTCTACTCAAGGGGAGAAAAAAAAGGAATTAGGCTTTCTGGCAGGAGGGAGTTAGGGCTGGAAACAGAAGACCTTTGGTTGTGCTGTGATTGAATCAGGTGAGGCCAGCAAGGACAAACAGGCTGGATTCTGAGCGGGCTGAGTGCCGGCCCATGCCCTGTATGGAATCAGCCTCCTGCTTTTGCTCTTTGTTCTGTTGATTTAATTCAATCCAGGGGCAAATCACTGTGAAATTGTGTGTGTGTACGTGCAGGTGTGCACGTATGTGTGGGGGATGGATGGAAAGACGGACACAAAGGGCAATTGCTGTCCCATTTCCCAGCACCTTCCATCCCATGGTGGTCACACCTTGCCAGGGCTCAGCTCTGACCTTTTTTTCTATTTATTATTTTTCTAAAATTGTGTAAAATAAAAAAGCTAAGAATCATTCCTCAAGTTTTGATTAAAGCCATGAAGATGATGCTCTGAAGTACCTCCAGTTTGTTTCTTATAATGCTCTGTTAAACGCTCTGTGTTTTATCTCAGAGCAGTTACAGTAAGGCTGCCGGCCTATCTCCTTTTGTCACCTTGAGTTCTATCCCAGCAGTGCAAGCATCTCACATGAGACCACATCTTAGTAGAAGGATTCTACTCCTAAGGCAAGTCCCAGCAAACTCATTTCAGAGGTCACATCTGAAGATAAAATCTCATTTCAGGATATTTTTTTTTTTCCTCTGGGGTTTTTTTGTTTGAATGGCCAGTCCCTCCTCTGTTATAAACCTGGACAGGTCACTGACACCACGGACATCAATTGCTATTAGTCGCAATTGTGACAAGGGTAAAACATGACCAGTGTGTGTAACACTGAACTCGGTCATACTAACTGCCAGCAGGTGTCACAAACAACACTGTTATGATTCAAACAGCTGAGGGCTTTGAAACTGGTCACTCTGTGTGGCCAGTCACAGGTGCTACAAAAGTTGTTACTGTCGTAGGCTTGGACCTGCCTGCTCTTAGCAGGTTCCCATCATGGGGCTGTTTGGGAGCAGGACTTTTCCCTTTCCCCTCTTCCCATGGCTGCTGGTGCAGCAGGTCGGCCCGGCCCTTCCCGTTCCCATACAGACGGGTGGGGATCGGGTGGGCTGGGAAGGGGAGCAGAGGAATTCTGGTTTGGCATCCCTGGTGCACCGAGGCAGCCAGGCAGCAAGGAGGGGAGCGCAGTCAGAGCCAAGCACAATGTGAACACGGATTGCTTCTTTTGGAAAGGAGGAAACCCAGGAGCCACAACTGAAGCGCTGCTTTGCTGCTGGGATAACTCAGCTGTACGCTGTGCATTGCCCCACGTTGGTCCAACAGAGCTAGGACAATATTTCACTGAACTGGGAAATGATCTTTGGGCTGTGTTATAGATCTGAAATACTCATTGTTTAGGTAATTTGAAAAAATACCTTGTTTTTCTTTGGTTGACTGGTCTCTGGAACATTTAGGATGGCATGCACATAGTGGTAAAGGGGAAAAAATGAGACCAAACAAGGGATTTGAATGAATTTGACATGCTGGGAGTAGTACAGCTGGGGGATGGTAGAATTTAGTTACTAAGAAAGAAGGCAGCACAGATAACTTAGTTCTCCACCAAGGAGGTGCACAGAGGATTCCCAGCACAAGGCTCTGAGGAACAGGAAGGAGGTTAAGCTAAAGCAGGGGAGTTACCCAGCAATGTGAGAAGTTCACTGCCCAGCCCAGGCGGCCTCATCTGTGTGGCTCGGATGCTGCTGAGTTCTCAGGGTATCCTTCAATGGCACTTTGGGCTGCCACTGAAAATGCAGTTCTTCCATTTCCTCTTCCCACAGCTATTCATTTCTGCACTATCTTACACCAGCACAAGCACTCATGTGGCTGTACTGCTCCAAGAAATGAATTACTTGTACATTTTTTTGGTTGGTTTATTTTTTTGGTCGATATTCAGCTGGCTCAGGTCTGTGGTCCTGCACATTGTACAGCCATATGAACAGCGGTGCTGGACACAAGAGGGTGAGAAAGGCGGCTGGGTGCTGAGGGAGGAGAGAGACCAGCACTGCCCCTCCAGCAGCAGCCAGATTTATGCCAGATGAAAGCGGCCGTGTAACCACAGCCTCTCTGAGCAGCCCCCTTACCTTCACTTGGGGCACATGAAGAATCAGCTATTACTGCTGCTGAGTGAGAGCAGCACAAACAGGCTTTTATCATCCGATAGTCTCACATTTGCAAAACCTGTGATGTGCTTCGTGCTCTGCAAGAATTTTTGGAAGGATCTGTGGCAATTACAAGGAAACCCACCTAGGGACAATGTCATTCCAGTGTAAGGAGGCCAGCATGTATGCAGCACTTCAGCAGCTCTGCCTGCTATGAAAGCAAATGAACTCAGGAGCAGACAAGAACTGATATGTGAAGTTACAGCGTGAGTCTGACTGCATAAATTAAAAGGACGGGAATGCAATGGATGTTGAATAGGTTCTTTCACATGACAGTGATCTCCTGGAATCAGAAGGCAGACATTGCAGCAAAAAAAAGCTTTACAGTGTTCTGAAATAAATATTAGTATTTTGCTTAGCACAGAGAAGTTAAATGAAGTAGTAAATCAAAACATGTGTGTATATGTGCATGCATATACATTAATGAGAGATACGAAGTGTGGACTTTAGAAAAAAGGTGTTGATGGACAATATTCACCCATCCAGAACACTGACTGTGTATTGCAGGTTTTCTGCCTTACCCAGGATATCTTCTTTCTGGGCTGGAGCTGCCGGATACGTGAAGGCCTGAGCTTCCAGCCTGGAATTTCAGTTTCCTTATGCAATTCTCTTCAAATTACTTGGTGGAGTTCAGAGCACTGCTTCCCTGAACCAGCTGACAGCCTGCAGCACAAGGTCCAAGGGAAAAACAGCTACATTCATTCTGATGCTAGACTAGGTCAAAGCCTGGGGTTAAGCAGATCTGGTACATACCAGCAGTGTAACTAGTTCATGGCTGATCAGAACATACATGCAAAAGTAACTGGTTCAGAGCAGTGTTATTTGCAATGTCCAATACAAACAGAACTGATTTTGAAGGCAAAGCCAGGAGAAAAGACACCACCTGTTGACTTAGAATTCAGCCCTGATAGAAGTGTGTGGAGCTGATGGGAAGACACAGGAATGCAGGATTGTGCTGAGGAGTTAATGCTGGTGATTTGGGCCTTCACTGGCTCCCCAGTGCATCTACACCTGATAAATGACTCTACTCACAAACCCATGTCATTAATTAGTGCTGATAATAGATCTATAATGAAGCAAAGGCTAATTCCAAACCCATAAAGACTTAGGGACAGAATATTGCTCTGGCTGCCACCATCATTCTTTCCAGCAGAAATTCAGGCCTGATACCGTGACCTACTGTGAAATCAGTTACTACAAAAATCCATCATATCTGCACTTTGATCCTTTAGAAGAAATAAAATGGATTCTTGTAAGGGACATTTGTGGCATATTTGCCCCTTGGCTGTATTCAGGATGTGTTGAGGCACAAGGACTCTGACAGGTCTTCAAGAAGCAGCACAAAGCTATTTTAGGGCCCCTTAGTAATGACAGCAGTGCAGATGCTGGTAACAGAAATAATTCCATGCCTGGTCTGCAAGAGACTTCAGACTATTTATAAAACTGCCATCTTTAAAGATGTTCTATCAGCCAGTGTGAAAGCAGCCACGGTGCTGAGTGCTTATAGTGAATCTTATTCTTTTACCATTGCATCCTGCTTTTACTCTTGTAGGAGTTCATTTGATTTTGAGCAACTGAGTATCTTCAGCTCAGTTTGTCCCAGTGTAATTCTCTCAGTATTAGTGCTGTTTCAGTGATAGCTCTTCTCAGTTTGTTGCTTCACACTATTGATTACAAAATATTTATTGATGCTTTGAACTGTTATTTTTTTCAATAGTTGTGCAGGTTGAAAGCGCTGAAAATCAAGTAAAATTTGGTTCTCTGAGAGGACGTACTTGTTAAACCTGAATTAAGTGAGCACATTTTCACTGGAGAGGTGCCCTCAATTCCTATAAGCTGAATGCTCACTATGACATACAGAGATCCATATTTCTGCCCTGATTTGACTCCAGCCTTTCCTCCCCCAGCAGTTACTGCTTCCTGGGGCAGTTGCCCTCTCTGTGCTGAGCTGTTCTCCCACCAGCCCGAGCCAAGTCCTTTTTGGGGCTGACTTCCACCCTCTGACTCAGCCCCCCTGCCCATGTCTCCCAGACTTCTGTGACAGTGGAAATTATTCAACCTCTAACTGTCCTATTAAATTTCAGCTGGTCTTGGCTACCAGCCTGCTTCGAGGGTTGCCTTGTCAGGATGCTTATTTACCTTCACCAAAAACACCAGAAGTAGTTTAAACTGAAAACATACCAGTTAGGAGTTTCATGCAAAACATTCAAACAGTCTAAATGAAAAGAATGATTTAGAAGAAAAATACAGAGCTCTGCTGCAATTCAGCGCGCCTCTGCCATCAATAAAAGATACAGCAAGTCACTTCATTCAAAACAAAACTCGCAGTCTTTCAAAATACCCTCCCTGATCAGACCACCAAAGCACTCAGCTTCTCTTTTCTGCTCACCAAATATTTTTATGATTTTCCACAAGAAACAGCCAGGCAAAACGGTAATAAGCACTGAGAGCATGGGAGTACATCATGTCTCCAGACACCGTGAAAATAAAATAAATCACTAGAGAAACAAAATTTTATATGGCTTGTTTTTTAAATCGCGTTTTTTTCTATAAGGTAATGATGAACAGAAGCGTGAACCAAACCAAGGAGCAAACAGCTTTTCCTGCTTAGATCTCGGAGCAGCGTTATTATCAGAAGAAAGCAATATTCAGAAGCAGCCAAGAGGTTTAGGAGCACCAGCGACGGTTGTTAGAAACCCTTTCCCTTTAAGATCAGAATATCAGCATTGGAGGCTGCATCTACTAATAAATAACACGCACCATTTTATCAATGAGGGCAGTTAATCACTGCGGTATCTTATCTAGGGATGAACAAGGTTCCCGTGACAGTCTTTAAATCAAGACTTGGTGTATGTCTGCGTGTCACGCCGCGATGCAAAGCAGAGACACGAGACGCATCGTCAGCCCACCTTGCTCACACACTGACGTGAGTCCAGCAGGAAACAGACACTGCACAAATTATTAGGCCAAATTATCCAGCCTGTTACTAGGGTAATTTAGAGCAGACTGCTCAGTCCTCAGCAGCACATTTAAAGGTAGCCTGAGCATCTTTACTCCTCCTTCAGGTCTGAGGTGCAGATGTAGCCCTTCCTATAGGAAGCAATGAAGCTGAGAGCCTCGGGTGATGCGGGGAGCCTGTACCACAGCCTGCCCCGGGGTCAGATGCACATGGGAGGCAGAACCAACACTTCATGCCTTACTGACCTCCATCCCAAGCAGAGTGTCAGCCACTGACAGAGAGGATCCTGTGTGCCTTCCCCATAAGGCAGTATAGAATCCTACTGCAGTATCTATTTTCATTAATAAGCTCTGGATATTCCTCCCATCCTCCCCTGCATTCTCTCTCTTTCAGTGCTTGTCCTTGGCTACCCTTACAGGCCTGCATGACACAGCTTCTGCCTCTGTGCAGAGGTCTGAGCTCAGGAGCCACACCGAGCTGGCGAAGCAGGAGCTTCAGGAGTGGGAACATTTCAATCCCACTTTATGATTTGCCACCAGAAATCCAGGCACACACTGAAATGCTGCCCGTGCATTACCGCAGTGTCTTCTATAAGAAAACATGGACTTCTGCCACTAGACAGACACAGAACCTAGTAAGCTATTCCCCACATTCTTCTATCCCCCTGGGCACCCTGTGTAAGGGAAGCCATTGATGCTTGCCATCAGATAGACACACGGGCCAGTAATAAAGTACCCATGATTCACTGCATTTTTATTCCTTAGGGTGCTTCTGAAGAGGGAGCTACTGATTTCTTACTTATGTTTAAATGATTTGTGAAGGGGAAAAAAAATCTATTTTATAGCCCACGCCGTCAGCTATGGGAGAAGCTGTTTTCTGTGAGTTCTGTATTTCACTTGATAGATAGCTTTCCTCTAATTATTTATCTTTACTTTGGTTGTTTTTAGGAAGCTCAAGTTTTCCCTAATCTTGTCATTTCGATCGGTTAAAAGTTGCTGTCTATTGGGCTAAACATCAAAGCCCTCCCAGTCTCTGCACTTACTCATTTCAGTGGGAGATTTCCCACTGCAGAGGACAGGATCTTCAGTGCCTCATCATTTATAACACAGCACCCCCCTCCCATCCATGCAGTTACCCTAAAGATCATGTAGAAAGCAAAAGAGCTGAAGAGAAACAGACATGCCATGCAGTTTTCCCAAAGCCACACAGAGAACCCAGCAGAGCCAGGCAGAATCCAGACTGTCCAACCTCCAGCCCCCGTGCCCTGCTCTGTGGATGCACTGACCCTGAGCTTCCCAGCTCCTGATGGGGCAACCCAGTGCTGGGCACCGAGAGCTGCTGGGCTCAGAGCAGCCCCCGCCTGCGTGGTGCTGGGGCAGGGTACAGCCAGCATCATCATCCTCTGCACCCAGGAGCACACGGCATGTGCTGCCCATAGCCAAGGGTCTGGGCACCACGGAGACAGACGCAGCTCAGCAGCCTAAACAAAGGCAGTGGTCTCCACATTCTGCCAGCAAGGGGAATCCTATTCCCAAGACAGACTGGAGCCACATCATTGCATAATGTTTTAGAAAGCACATCACCTCCTGGAACTCCCACGGCACGGCCCTCACCACAGGGCATATTTGGGTGAGTGGTGTGAATATGGCCCTTCTTCACCATTTCCTTTCCATATTAGTCACATTTAGTTCTGCTCTGCTTTCCGCCTCTGGAAGCCCAGCGTAAGCTTTGCATCTGGTCAGGGGAGAAAGCAAGCAAAGCATTTTCTGTAGGCAAGAATCCACAGCTCAAAACCACCTAATAATACGTCTCAGTTCTTCCTGACTTGGTACTGTCTGCATGGGAGAGGCCAAGGTTTGGAACAGAAAGAAGGAATTGGCCGGGACAAAAGTGCATTGGCAGAGCTCAGTGGAGGCACTCACGCAAATCCTGCCCACACTACATCTGGATCCATCCAGGGCTTTCATGATCACTGGATTTGCCAATCTTTTTTTTTTTCTTTTATTTTTTTTTTTCTTTTTCAAAAGCAAACAATCAATAAAAGCAGAGAAAAAAATGAAGGAACTGCTTGGGCCCAGGTTCGTTGCTACTCAGGAGCTTCCCGCATTGTGCTAAGGGAAGGCAAAGCAGGAAGCACGCTCTTTTAGGTCCCAGTTCGCACCCAGCTCTGGGCCCCATCGGCATCTGTTCATCTGGGGAGAGTCAGAGGCTTAGATGTGGCTGGTGAGCTCTTAAAGCTGCTTGTGATGAACAAGCTCAGGGGGAGCTGGCTGGGAAGCAGCCTGTTTCTGTGCATTTTGCTGCTGAGTCCTTCAGAACCCAGGCTGGAAGATAAAGCTGTGGTGTACGTAGGGAAGCACTCTGAACACCAGCAGTGGTGGGGCAGCTTGCAGCCTGGCAAGGGGAACGCCTCCACCAGGACCTGCACGCCTAGAACTTGCTTCCCCTTGTTAACTTCACATCCCTTTGCAGTGAAGACTTTATTTGACTGAATTAACCCCGAGACCAACTTCTGAACCACCTGAGTCATCGTAGCCTTTCTTATTACCTGAAGGCAGGGTTTTGTGTTTCTTCCTTTACCTTGACAACCCAGATCTACATCAGTTACCTGCTTCCCAACAGAGATAGACAAGAACTTTTTCGGTGAAGGTGAAGGCAGCACCTGGTGGAACAAGAAATTCAACAACACCGCTTATGTCCAATGTGTTCTATAAAGAAACATTCCCCATCCTTGGGCACTGCTGCCAACTGTTTGTCATCATTTAACGTCAGTGGAAAGAGCCTCCTTTTCACAAGGCATCAACAGTTTATATACATGGGAACGAGACATCGCAGTAAGAAACCTGAGGATTATCTCTTCTGTGCAAATTATTAATTCAGGGTTAAGATCCAGAACCATCCCTGAGACACAGAGACTGCCTGAAGCAGAGGTAGAGATTCTGGAAGGAGCAACTAAACACCTCATTAACCGAGCTTCATACCATTTAGTCTGAGTGACTGAATATTTCCAACACAATTGAAACTGTGGTTCTCTGAATTAATGTTATTTTTAATAAAAGGAGGCGTTGAGTTGCCTTCTTTGGTGCTCATTGTGGAATGTGTCTAACTTCCCTCCCAGACAGACACGGCTGAGTTTGGGTGATATTTGTGAGGCACTTGGAGAAGAAACGTGCTATATAAAATTAGAGATTAAGCCAAACCTCAGTGTTGCATTAATATGCCTGTGTGAATGCAGAGGATGAAAAGCCACCTTCCATTTGATGGCAAAGTGTCAAATTCCATCTTCGTGTAAACTGGTGCAGGCACTCAGTTATAACAGAGTTCTACTGACAAAGAATCTGACCTTGCTCCGTTGGCCTGTATTAAAGCAATGAAACCTCCAAGTCTTGAGTGTGTCAAAACTCTGTACTAAAATTGACAGCTTTGTTTTCTGGGGCCTTTTATAAAATGGGTCTTCTTATAGCAATCACACATCGACACACGGATGGCCCTGCAACAAATGGCAGTAGGGAAAGTCACCAGTCTGAAGCTGTTTTATAAATTACAGAATTTTAAGAGTAAGATTTCTCCAGGTGAACGTTTTACACACCCACCAAACTGCCAAGGGAGCACCTACCATTATCTAAGGAAAGAATAAGTTCCCCTTCCGTGCTAAGGAATTAATTCCATGTTCTCTCAGACTCCAGCTGTATCCCTCCCACGGTTCCGTAAATGGTACATTGTGGAAACTCACTGTGTAGTGCATGAAACTGGGATGCTGCAGTCCAGCAGCATCGATTCTCTTTTGATTAAGAACTGCAGTAGCACTAATATCTCATGCCAGGTCCCCACTGCTATGGAGGACACGGCTAACACAGCCTTCTGCAAACAGAGCTGTGGGACTATTTTCAAAGTGGTTTCAGTGTCTCACTGGGAGATTTTTGCTGGCTAAATTAGCAAAGTTCAGAGCATACATTAGGTCTGTGACTCCAGTTAATGAGCCCTTTGTTTTATTAGATGAATGGGTAAGGAGGCTCCTTTTGGAATACGCATTTTCCCAGCAGAGTAAAATATCCACCGCTGAAAACAGCCATAGGCGATCCATTATTTTTTGTACTACCCATCTAAGTTGCCCCTCACAAATAACGAACACTCAAAACTAAGCGCTGCTTAGAAGAATAAACGACTAACCAGATTTTATCAGTACACAAGCTAAATTCAATGATTTATGAAGAAATCTTGGTCCCGTCTAATGGAATTTTCCCAAAATAAATTCATGTAAACAACTTGCCACAAAGAGGCAGTCAGTGCTGGCTGGTATGTGTAAACAGCTTTAACAGTTGAGAATATAATCTCCTTGACTGCTGGGCAGTCTGGGGAGATTCATGCAGAGTCTCCGTTCAGAAAACCACCCTTGGCTCGGATCCCCCTGACATCATAATGCCGCCCATTGCCGTCGTCTTGAGCAAATGTTACTATCATCACAGATGGGCAGAATGATTCTGCCTCTCAAAGCCAGGACATTCATTTGTACAGTCCTCATCAGCCTCTCTCTCATCGCTGCTATTCATGGGCCGGACCAGCGGGAGGAGGTGAGAGAAATGAGAAAAATTCCAGCTCCTGTATAAATGTATGGCAGTGTACTCAGCTTCCAGCGGTGGACTATCAGTGCGTCCCAGCCCTACTAACGTGCTGCAGTCACTCTCAGTGTGCTTCCACAGGAGCCTCTATTTGCACGGTCTGTAACTGCAAGGTGATGTCAGAGCTGATGAATTGGCTCGCTGATGTTAATTACTCCTGTTAGGAGATAACACTGAGAGCAATGCCTCAAACTAATCTTTACAAGCGGCTTAAGCTGATTTGGACTGGGTCCCAAACAACCCAAAGTTCAGTTCTTTCACACTGAACAGAACCATTTTCAAAGTTTTCATCATTATCAAACACATTCTCCTTCTCAGCCTTACTTCATCCTTAACAGCAGCACATTGCAGCCAGCAGTTCTGTTAGGGTGAACATGCAGGCTGCCTGAGTACCACAACTGCAAAAGATAGTTGGCTTTTCCTACTATTTGTAAATAGAGCATCGTTAGCAGTTCCGTGGGATGATAGCTGCAGTACAGCATGTTCTACTGCTCTGCGGAAGAAGAAATCCTGCACAACACATACGGATTTCACTGACATTAATAAGTACATTTTTTAGGCTTGTACAACTTTCGAGGCTTTTCACAGCTAGTATTTCTGCATTAGCCTCATTTCCCAGCACGTCTGCTAGGCAGATGAAGACTGATGTTTTGAAAAAGGGACTGGTGATGTTGTGTGCCTGTTCTGGGCTCCCTGACTTGAGCCAGCCCTAAGAACAGCCCGATAGTTTGAGGACTTCCAAAAATCAGCTCCTTCGAGGTGTCTCAGCATAACACCTCATCAGTCTCTCCCCAGCTCCAGCCAGTGGCAGAAGCCCTCCCCAAACACGCCTTGCTGCTGCAGTCACAGCTGGAGCAGCGCGAGGTGCCAGCTCCCAGACATGGGGGTTTCATCTGCGCTGTGAGCAGCAATGCTGGGCAGCTGTGGGCTGCGACCTCCACCAGGAGGTGACTGAAGTCTATTTCCACACAGTGGGTTTTCAGAGCTGGGCAGCGCTATGCTTAGCACGCTGGATAGGAAGGCAGGACATAGTGATGCTCACAATTCTCAGCTGAATTGTAAAATCAAAGCTTGGTATGTTATAGCAATATGAAAAGGTTATACACAATACTTCTAGAATTCTTGAATTGCATCCTTTTTATCTATGTTTCATACAGAAACCCTTCTGGAGAAATCACCCTTTTAATACTTTCAGTGTCCACTCCTGCAGCCCCTCCCTCTGCCAATAGTCCCAGTGACTGCTGAGCAAATGATGAACTGAGCCCCTACAGTTTTGGTTTTGGTAAAAGCTGACTCTGCTTGGTGTGTTAACCTGACTATGTCTGACAGTACTCGAGGCTCTACACATGGCATCAACGTCCAATATCACATCCTCTACCAATACTGCGCTGCTTTCAGCCGGCTGGTGGTGGTTTACACCAGGTGGTCCCTCGATTCAGCCCAGCGCCCACTGCAGGTCTGTGCTGATGCTCCTGGGGCACAGGCTGGGCACAGGGATGCTCACACGTGTGGCAATGAAGGCAGATGCAGCCCGCAGAGCGGAGCGCCCCGCGGGTGGTGATGGCGGCCACAGAGTGTCGCTGTGACCCCAAACTTTGGAGCTGGTGATTTCCTCCCATAGCATCGGGCACGTGAGAGCAAAAACTGCCCCTTAAATAGAAAAATACATGCATTTATCTGGTATCATCTCTTTGGCTTTCCTTTAAAATGCCCAACTTTTTCTCCCCTGGCCTCCCCTCCTCTTTTCTCTTGGGAACCAGGATTCCTAAGCTCAGCTTGGAACCAAAGTTCAGATTTTTTGGCAGCGCAAAGGGACTCAAATGAGAGCTAAATTAAACCTTTTCAAAACTTCCCTAGCCGGCCGGGTAGCAGACAAGAGGCGCATTCCAGGGCTGTGTGGGAGATCCGAGCACCGATGCAGACAGCAGAGGCAGAGGTGATGCTTTCGGCTGCCACGGAGGTGCCGGTCCGTCTGCGCTGGCCCAGTCACAGCCCACACCGGGTCAGTGCTACTGCCACCACAAAAGCAAATCCCTCCAGACACCCTCCTGGCCAGGCATGACGCTTTGCTGATCCCATCAAGGCCCAGCACACTGCGATTGGGGTGTTCAGCACCACAGAGGTTTTTCTAAGCTTTAAGCCAAGACTTTTCCCCAAGATGAGACAAATTGACCAATTTCATCCTTCCCAAATCGTTCTGTACAAACTTGTTCTCTGAAGTGATATTTTCAGCAGTGGAATGCAAACGTTCGGTACAAGATCTGGTTTCATTGTACAGGCACCAGAACCACATCATGGCTGGACCATTTCTGGGTGAACTGAAGGAGACTGTCTTTTCTATTTTCATTTTCTAAATGCTTTTCAATGGATGCTGAGGAAGAATCACCATTCCTGGTCCCTAAGCACAGGCCAGACGAGCGTCCAAAGTCTTTGTGCAGCCCGGTTTCAGAGCAGGCAGAGGTACTGAACTAGGACTCGCTGGGTCTATGATTCTATGGCAACATCACAATCTCTGCAAAACTGTATGGTTTGTTCCCAGAACCATAAATCTAGCCTGGCATCATTGGAAACTCTGTGCTGGGGAGCTTGGTTTAATTTCAGATTTACTGCTGTAACCAAAACTGAACAGAATCAGCCCAAGCCTGAGCCTCCTACCTGAGCCTGCGACTCGTGGAGTGAAAGCTGCATATTCTGGTACTTAGACATTCCTACTGGATCAGAAACATCACAATCATTTCTGCCTCGGCTTCCAATAAAACTGGAGCTGGAGCTGTTGCTCGAGACAAAATCCTGAGTCCGTTGGCAGATGATGAAGGAATCGTGTATACCAATTTTTGTTGAATTATCTCATGTCCTCGTGTAAATGAAAGATTGCAGTGTTGGGCAGTGACTGAGCTATCCCTTCTGTCAACATGAATTTCTACTGTATGATTCAGTATTTTCCTGACGATTCCTAACAAAGTCAAGAAGGGCCAAAAGATATGCCAAAATAATGGCTGACCCCCAGCCCCATGGAAATGTCATCCCTCATCTGTAAGGATTAAGATTCCATCCACTACTGGGCCATTAAGTGAGTAAAAATGGATTTACTTATTTGTCTCAATTAATCTAACAAGACTTATTACTGAAGTAACAGTCAGCTCCGCTTGTCATCACCGACATCTTTACTCTTGGGGTATGCAAAAACTAAACAGGCTCTGCACCTTGATCAGTAGGTCCCAAAGTAATGAGAGCCAAGAAGCCTGATGGTCAAAACTGGCACCTCACTGCTTTGTCTTCAGGCCACCTAAAGTTTTTAACCACAATTTAAAATCCAGATGTTTGAATCTTACTGCATTTCAAGTAGGCAGTCGAACTGTCTGCTGTAATATATCTAAAAAGTTCATACCTTCCACTGGAGAAAGCACTGGCCAACCTCTTAAGATAAGAATCGAATTATATGTTTAAAATGACATTTAGAGGCCTCAGTACTTTTCATATTTGCTCTCAGATCTTGAGCTGGCATCTGTTTCTCCTTTTAGTGAAGAAACTGAAAGACTATTTACATATTCTTAGGAGTATATCTCCAATTAAATCTTATTCAGAACTGCACTTCAACATCTCATATTCAGTTTCTTGGCAGACAACTATCTTTTTCTTTAAGAGATTTATTTATTCAGTTGGATGGTTTTTTCTGCCCTTTGCCTGGGCACTTGGAGTCTTCAGCTTCACCTTCCGGTAATTAGGAAAATGATCCTGCTGAGAAGTTTCAGAGCTCTGATTCAAAACGTATCCACCTTTTTAGTGACGTGCCTTCATTTAGCCATCACCTGACACAGTCTGCATCACAGTAAATTCCATCAGGGATTTTGCAATTTACATTATTGTCAAAGACCAACATCCAAAACGAGAGACCATGTCACTGAATGACGAACAAGACTTCTGCATTTACCATTCAATGAGAAGAGGAGGTGTGTGCAGAAGACAAGAGCAACACAGGAAATACAGACCTGCTGACTACTTCCAGAAGTTGTGAGACAGTCCTTCTATAAACAGTGCCTTCTTTCCAAGGGATGTGTAGGCACTTCTTTTACCTGCAGGCTGTAGGTAGGTGTGTCAGCATAGACAAAGTGATTACATCAGACATCAGCTCAGCATCATAGAACTGTTTGGTTAGAGCAGGAAGCAGATGGCAGAGTATCTCAGACTCCTCACAAGAGACTCTGCCAGCACCTTGTGAGGAGCAGAGCAGGGCAGGTTATAGTAAACTTGTTATAGTACACTTGCTATAGTAAAGGTTAAGTCCAAACCTAGTGTAAGTGAAACCCTGCTGGTACCCAGCCTACTGACCCACACTCCTGCAGTGGGATGCAGAGGATGCATTGGCCACCAGTGCAGATGCAGCCGGGGATGGGGTGTGGTTCTCACACTGTGATAAATTCACTGCCAAGATTCAACACAACTGCGGCCGGGTGTCAACCTGGGTGTATATTATTCTACTGAAATTAAAGCTTTTGAAATAAGAGCTTATTGTTTTTAATAACTTCAGTTATATAATTCCTCTCTCATGTTAGTGCTTCAATAAACATTTCTCATGTTAAATTTTACCCCAGACCTTTCCTTGCCAGTTTTGGGCTCAGGACTGATATATTGGAATAATCCTCTTCATTTTAAGTCCCACAGACACTGTGCTGTTCACATGATGTCATTCTGTGTATATTCCTTCATTTACTACTGGTGAGTCATTATCATCGTAGCTAATAGAAAGAGGATTATCTCTTTATTAAGCCAAAGGCACGGCGTGTTGTTGGTAGTGCTGTGCCTCCTTGGCTTTTAACCCTTTCGGTCACAAGTCAGGGCTTTTCAGCACGGGCTGCAGCCAGTGGCAGGACACAGCTGCTGCTACAGCCCCAAGTGGTCAGGGCCAGGAAGGTGCACTCTGAGGCAGCCACAGACCTCACGTGGCCTTGGGTACATTGCCTGGAACCAAAGCAGCAAAGACATCTCAGTCTTTGTGAGTTTGGATCTCAGTCTCTGACATCTTTTTTTCTCTTTTAATTCATAAAGTTAATCTTTATCTCAAGAGCAGTGCTGTGATTATTCGCAGAGGCAGCAGTGCTCATAGTAAGGCTCTGTTTAACATAGATGAGGTGATCAGCGCTGGGACAGACAGACGGTGAGGCGGTGGAAGATGATGTACAAGTGCAACCATATGGCTGAGGAAGGCCAATATTGTCACAATAATCTTCCCTAGGGAGCAGCTCCCATGCAACACAAGCTGTTCTTCACACAGCTCATCAACTGGAAAAAGGAAAAAATGTCTGCGTTTGACACAGAACTGGTCAGAAACCCAAGTTTCTTCCTTATAGGAATCTTCAATACTTAAAATGTTTTAATTCTAAATGGAAAATATGATTTTTTTTTCGTGGGAATCACGATTCTTGATGAAATTTCCCCTCGATCAAGCTGAGATGCTCCATTCTCTTTCTCATGGCAAATTCTGCCAAAGCGATGCCCTCCCTGGAGAAGCATTTTGGCATTAGCAAAACTGCATTTATCAGCAGAAAGCTGCTCTGCCAGAAAACATTTCAAAGAGCTCTCTAATTTAAACAGTGATTGCCGCTGTGATAGAAACAAAAGCTGTCCATTTGCACCACTGCAAGAATGATTCTAGAAAGCAGCTCCTAGAGCTGTGATATCTCTTTACAGCAATCTGAATGTCTCCGTGAGTGGCTGGTCAGAAAGCATTACAACAGCCTGCCATCAATCGTGGCTTTCTCTGATTTAAAGCAAAGGATGCCAAGTCAGCCAGCACCTAAGAGGAAACAGCAGCGGCGGGTAGGCTGCACGAGATGGAATGAAATCTTACTGGTGCATTTCCTCCTCTTATCTACCCTGTCACCCATTATCAGGCGGCGGATTATAATAATGAACACAAGGTTGAAACACAATTATCCACAGACGTATCTGAGGACTCCCAAATCTGCTAACGTTACTAACAAGAAGAGTTACCCACTGCAGGACACTTCAGAACTCCAGACAGGGGCTTAACTGCTAATGAAACCACAATCTCAGCTCCAGGGATACATTTCAAGCTTCTTGTGGCTTAAACCTGGAAGACAATACATCACGGAAACTTTTAAGAATTACCTAAAGAACAAATAATGTTGGTAAGTTGCCATGATGAAATCTTGATTTCATGTCTGAGGGGTCTAAGAAATCAATGCATTCCCAGTGGAATTACTCCTAGTGTTTTTGCGAAGGCATGTCAAAATCCACCATTGAAATGCTGTGGCAGTAGCATCCGAACCAGAGCACTCATTCCTTCAGCAGGATGGAACAAGATTCCAGATTCACAGTTTTAGCAGTAAATACTGCTTTTAGTGACCAGAATCAATCCAGTACTGAGCAAGTAAATAACTTTAAAGATGCTGCCTTTTCTGTTAAATAGGTATATGCCAAGTAAAAAGTGCATATGTTAAGTAGGAAAGAGTGGGGGAAACAAGGCATTCTTATTCCAGAAGAATTATCCAGACAGATCTGAAATGGAATCACTACAGTGGCACAGACAAGCTTTGAGTCAGGCAGACAAGCTTTATGAGACACCTTGGGCCCAGGCCACAAAATACCTTGAGGATTAGGGTCCAGACCTTGAACTTGACTTGATACTCTTGGAAAGCTGGGGCAGAGACCAAAGGACAATTTGGTATTCTCATTGCAGCCGTTGCTGAGGAAGTGCATTACAGACAATGTGATCGGCAACCAAGTCTCTGTCCTTCAGCACTTTGTACAGCAGGCACATGCAGTGGGGATAAACACATACTACACATATAACTGCATGCTACCAAAGCCTTTTGTCAGTCATTTCCCTTTAGTTTGGAAATACCTAAAGACTAAACAAGACTCTTTATGTCTTACAGGAACATTCGTAATAGATAGAAATGTACTGCTAATAAACTAACTCAACAGATGCTTTGTTTTCTTTAAGAGATCAACTGTGCTGTGCTGAAGAAACACCACACTTCACCATGACTGCAGAAATCAGCCTCCAGGAGCTACATCTCCACCCCTTATTTCATACGTAAGCGTAGAGATTTGTGTGAACGCTATAAAACGTGTAAGCTGATGTTGTGCCGTAGTTCCACATAGGCTTACCCAGACCTGAGGCACTCCCCACTAGAGGGGGAAGAAGAGCAACTGCTTTGGCTGAACTCATGAAACATAACAAAATCAAAACCACAGTCAGGAGAGTAACATACAATTCTAAATGGAACTTGAAAACTTGAGAAGTCATTTAAGGGAACCACATTAAATGCTAAAATGTTTAATGGGACCCATGTGTCTCAGGCAGAGAAAGAGAGTGAGAGAAACGTAACAGAGGAAATCAAGGAGACAATATGTCTGTGCAACTTGTTCTAATTAGGGGCACAGTGCTGGTGAGGATCATTCATTATAATTTAGTTAAATCTTTAGCATGGCAAAGGCACCTCTGTATGGTGGTATAAAACAAAAGACCTCCAGTCGTAAACCAAGTTAAGGCCCATAGAACAGAGGTTAATTTCAGTCATTTGTGAATGCTGAAGGCAGTACATCACATGAATGCCAGCACTTCTTTATGACGGCGGAGTTGTGCTCCAGCTCGCAGATGTCTGCAAATTTGGCATGTGGGGGGTGGTACCGGGAGGGCAGTGCCGCATTGTCTCCAACGTGTCTGTCGCTTCGCTGAGCTGATCTGTCTGTTTCTTTTAGCAGGGGTGGGAAAGAAGTTCAAAGAAAGAATCGAAACAATCCATCCATCCAAGCTTTGGAATATCTGAACTGCACCCAAATATCACCAAGCACTTCCCAATCTCTGCTTTGAAACAAGAGAACAGACGATGATTTGCAGCAGTTTGGGATGATTTACTCACACACAGCTTGTGTAACACTTACTGCAGCGTTACTTGAAAACTTATAAAGCATCCATCCGAGGGCTGAGCGGGGTCAGGTTCAGGTTTGTGACAGCAGCGTGCGTGGCTGCGAGGCAGAGCTGCAGGAACAGCTTCAGTTGCATTTCCTCAGTGCAAGTTAAGGGCACAGCAGACACAACTCCTTTTGCATTTGCCATTGTATATTTTAGGAGTAATTCTCTTTAAATATGAGTCAGATTCTTTGCTGGTGTAAAGCAGCTGAGCCGCCTGCATTCCAATGCAGATAAACTAATTCACACCAGCTGAACGCCAGCCCAGCAGAATTACGTTGCTGTAAATCCAGTGTGAGATCAGAACGGAGTTAGCCTGGGTTAGCATTGGTGGAACTGAGAACAGAATTTAACCCACAACATTTTGACACCGTTCCAAATATTCGTAAAACCCATATTAATTTTGAGTGTAAATGTGCCAAATTCACCCTGGTGTCATACAGAGTCCAAAAAAATTACACCCTGGGGATAAATTTGGCTCTGCATATTTAATCTAAGTACACGGCATCATCCCAGCAAGGAAAGCAAATGAGCAATAAACATAAGTTTGCTGTTGGATGTTGTCTCCTTACTCCTCAGCTTTCTAGTACATTTTGTTTTTGGAGCTTATTTAAACGAGCAGTTTATGGTTTGATCAAGTCCTAAACAGGAAACCTAAAGGGTTTATAAAACATTGAGTGTTCTCATTACAACTGACCTAAAAATCTCCAAAGTGGCAATCTTCATTTCTATTATACCTGCTGTTGCTGTGACGGGAATGTTTCCTAGTGGTTAACGCAGACGTCAGGGAGTCAGGTCTAACTCTCAGCTTTGCCACTGGCTTGTTGTGTGGGCTTGGGGGAATCATTTAAGTTCTCTGTGCTTGAGTTTACTTATATGGTGTGGGACAATTAATGATCGCCAAAGGCCTTTGGGTTCCTCAGATGAAAACAGAAGAGTTAGTGTTCAGAAGTATGACAGGAATGCCCTCCCCTTTTCTATGTGACATTAGGGTAACACTCTAATCAAATTACACCATAAAATAGCCATAATAAACATTACAGTACCATAAAAACAACAATATTACTACTAAGACATAAAGATAATAATACCGAGTTATTTATAAAGCTGCTCATTACGATGTTGCCAAGCACCTTAAACAAATCAGAGTGCATCTGGGACCCGAACTGCTTTTGATGCAAGTGGAACTTCACTGAATTCCTGGGAATCCACGCTCAGGCGATGCCAAGCACTGTGACACCACTCCAGTCTCAGGGAACTCTTTCACAAGAATCCTGGCCACTTACACGGCTTCTTTTTAGATACCAGCAGAAACAATTACAAAGGATACTGACAAAAACAATGTTAAGGGGAGGGATGACATGTCTTAAACTAATCCAATGTGAATAAAGACAATAACGGCTCAATGTAAAAATATTAACATTCAAAACTGCTTGAGTGAGAGGATCGGCACCACCCAGGAACAAATGCTGTGTTTTCCGACATACAAAAGGACATAAGTAACATTTTCCATCTTGGCTGCTCACACTGAGATCTCAGTATTCAAAGCGACCCAGTTTCCAAAATATCTCAGAGGAACGCATCCTTGTGGAAATCACAGCAATCACTAAAAACAGGTCAGTACCAAGCACCACACCAGCACCTACCCGTCAGTGCCAGGCTCTGGAGCTGGACGTGTGAGCACAGAGTGCAGGTTCCCAATCTCTCCTTTTGTGATGCTGGAGAATACATGAAAAAAAAACACCAGTGTGGTCAACCTAAGTTTGGTCCCAGCTAAATACCATACGTATTAGTAAGAACTTGCTCTCTCATGATGTTTGGAAACACTTTACAAGGATGTACGAAAACTGAGGTACAAGGAAGTGTTATGATTTAACCATTTTTAGGCAGCCTGAAAGTACCAGAAACGGACAAAGAGCTTCATCTACCAATCACGTGCTCAACCCAGAGACAACGGACACTGCCATCATCCCATCAGCCTACATGACCTTCTGACCATCATCATTTTGGGGCTGACAGTGTAAAGCTGTACCATTAACCACACAGTAAGACACAACGGTTCCATCTGCCAGTTACAAGCATCAGCAAGATTCTGAACCCAGAGCAGACAGCACTGCCTATGGGACAGACACTGCTGCTGGATCCCAACCTTGTCTGATGGCCCTGAAGGACGTGCAAGGTTTCTGCATGTGAAGCAGGGCTGCGTGGTGTGCACTGTGAGGAAGGCAGAGTCCAAACTGCCAGCTCTGACTCTGCTGAGGACTCGCTGTGTGAGCCGAGGCAATGCTACTCTATCATTCTTTTTGTTCTCGGTAGACTGACTGATTCTCCCGTTGAAATCCAAGGGAGCCTGAAAGCATTTAACTGCCTCACAAAGATATGTCATGCGATCTAACATTCTGAGCACAGAACTGGGAGCCAGGAGCTTTTAATGGTGCCTGTAGGGATTGGAGCCAAATCACTTAACCTCTTTGCTTCTCAGCTTCTCATCCATAAAAAGAAAACTATGCTTGTGTTGCTGGCTGGGGTTTTATGAGAGTTAATTCATAGACCTGTATGGAAAATTATTCCTCCTCTGGTGCAGAAATGTAAACTTTTTTATTTTAAAAACCAAAAATGAAGAGAATAATTTCACCAGAAACTACAGGTTTGTAACCAGAAGCTGAACGTTCTGGCTGAATCGTTCCTGAGGGAAACGCGTTCCTCCCTGACAGGCACATCTCCATTGTGAAAAATGGGACTTTTTGGAAAGTCAATTTTCCACTGAAAAACAGTTTTTTGACAAAATATTTTTGATCAGCCCCAACATAAGCGAGCCATTTTGCGCTTCCAAAGTGCTGCGCTTGCAAAATGCTTCGCAATCCTCCCATTGACAGCGCACCCCGTGCCAAATAGTTGTATTCCCCTTAGCACAGTGAAATCATCAAGTACTTGCGGCTGATTTGCATCGTTTTTAATTTGTTTGAACAAGCCGGGCCAGATCCTCAGCTGGAGTCAATTAGCAGGAAAGCCGCTCGGTGCAGGGCGGTGCACGGCCGCTAGGGGGCGCCGGCGGCCAAGCGGGGTGTCCCGCTGTCACAAGGGCCCTTTGTGGGTCCCCGTGCAGCCGCAGCGCCCGCTGCTCGCCGGCCCTGGAGGGTCGTGCCGCTGAGCTGCTAAGCTGTCAAAGAGTTTCAAACTGCTCCAAGGAGAGCAGCCAATAGAGCTGCTGAAAAACCTCATTCTGTAAGGGACCTTATTTATTTATTTATTTATTTTTTCCCCCAAAACTGTGCATGTGTTTGTGAGCCAAGCCCGAAGCGCCAGAGAGGCTGGAGCGCTGCTCCCTGCGCACACACCTCGCGGCTCTTCCCACCTCGCTGAGCTCAGCTCAGGCCGCTCCGCTCTCGGGTTGTCCCAGCACAAACCGCTCCGTGCTCAGCGCTGCCCTGCCAGGCTGTAGCTCACACCATGGTAAGTCGCTCACACGCGTTTATTCCCGTTGAAGTTAATAGGAGAGTATTAGCCCAGCGTGAACGCAAATGGGATGACTGATGTAATGAATCGCTGATGTGAGTAAGGCACTCACGATCCAAGCTCTAATTATGAGCTGCCTGGCTACTTGGGAAGAAACGAAGCAAGGTTTGTCAGGTCAGGAAGAAGCAGCTGTTGAGTGTCATTGCATTTCGGGGTCTAGCAAAGAAGACAAAGATTCTACCGAAGGTTTGCAATAGTTCAACACTGGGTGCTGGCTGATGGTGATGGGGCACAGCGACCAACCAAAGCTGCCTGACACCAACTGCTTCCCTGCCCCGGTGAGATGCATCTCTTAATGAAGGACCTCCTGCTACAGGCGAGCAAACAGCACATAAATACATTTTTTCCCCCTTGCAACATTATTCTACTGCTTTCACTCAAGCTCAGGCTCAGTGTATAGGCTTTGTGTGTAAATGTGCAGGTTAGCTCTTAGCTTTTCATATAGATTCTCAAATTCTTGTGATGATCTGTTTGGCTGGGCCTGTAGCCACTGCAGCCAAGCGGGTGTTTGCTCACCACTACTTGGGGTGACTCTTCTCGCTTTGCCTCACAGATGGCATCCTGCTGAGGTTGTTCAGTGTCACACTTCCAAGCTCAAGCCTGCAACAACAGCCATCCCCTCCTCCCAAAGATGGGGTGGTGTTGAGTGTGGAGATCCTCGAACAGACGCGACCGCAGGCGTGCAGAGCATCCCTGACATGAGAGAGGGGCAGGCGGTGCTGCAGACCTGCAGGGCAACAGCGACGAAGCAGAATGTGTCTGTGTGGCCGTGGCTGGCTGTCACTCCTCCCTGCCACTTCAGGAGCCGGGCACGAGGCAGCCACCACTAGGGCTCATTTGAATAATTCCCACAGACATTCCAGATGTTGACCACATGGCCGGCCTTTAAAACTAAGGGGGGAGGGGTGAAAAAGGACAAAGTGTGTTTTTTTCTACAGCTTCCATATTTGTATATTACGCAGATGTTTGTAGTTGCAAAGAATAAATAAGCATAATTCAGCCTTCCGTTTTTTTTCCGTAAGTGCACCATATGATGCACATTTATGGGATCTGCACACAGTCACCTACTGGAGCTGACCTGCAGACTGCTGACATATAATGATGGGCTATGCACTGTATAGGGACAAGAAGATCTTCACATGACCACTCTGATCTAAAACACCATCACTGCCTCTGCTGCTGGGCCTGTAGTTTTTGTAGAGCAAAAACCATTTCTTCCCAGGCTGCAATACTGCATTTTAACCTGGAGAGGGAGGAATGGAATACAACAATGTAACTGAGCATCACCTCCCAAGAAGTGCTGTCTCTCCTGCAGTTATAGAACAGAAACCTCCAAACATTCTTCATTAATGTTTGAATCCTGTTTGCATTTCTGTCCCTCTCTCACATACCAGCAGGGTCACCAAAATGTTCTGGCTCAGGAAGATTTGCTTTCGAGGTAAACCTGCTATCCCCTAACAGAGACTGAGCAGCTGATAAAAGCAGGAGCAGGGACCAACATAAGCACAAGACCGGCATCATTAGCTCACACTCCTCAAGCTGCCAATGTAATTTTATGCTGAGATGTGGTGGAAGGTGCATGAAGGTGGAGATTAGAGGCCAGCAGGCAGACCAGCTCCAACATTGACAGCTAGTACCTGACACTATCAGCAAGAACACAATATTATGACTAAAAAAAAAATCTTTTATTCAACATACAACATGTTCTTGATCAGTTAGAAAAGACCTACTTTAAGCTCTTACCTCATTCTTCTATTAATTCATGGAAGCATAGACAGTTAAGATGACACTACTGAGCTTTGGGCTGCTCATCCTCACCAGCCTTAGTAACACTTGGGCTGCTAATGCTGCCCTTCTCAATCTTGCTGAGCGCAGTAAGAAAGCGACACTATTAGTCATTGTAACTGAGAGAGGCCTTTTCTATACAGCAACTTCAACCACAACTTCCCTAAAGACATTTTAATAGGAGGAAACTACAAGACACAACTGAGACCGCAAGTTCTGTCAGAATACTGGGGAAATAAAGGTCATAACAGAAGTGATTTTTAAAGTGAATCATAGACCCAAGGTATTTCCATGAATCATAACAGAAATGTGAAGGGCGGTATGGTATATTTCACACACACAGATGGATGCATAGTGGTCATTTCTGCTGCTTTATATGATGAGCAAGATGTCTCAAATCTGAACACGCGAAGGCAAAAGAGGAAAGAACTCCCCATGTGCTCAGTTCAGTACAGTACAGCTAAGGGAGGAAATGGGAGGGCAGGTTTTACTCTAGAACATCAGATATTCTATTCCATTTCCAACACAAATCACTCTCTGATTCCCTGATAATTCTGTCATTTGTCGATAGAATGCAACCTGGAGACATGCAATTGGGTCTGGAAAACATCATGTTAACAACATGGGAGAAGATACACAGGAATGAAGAGCTTCAGAAATGCAGATGGAGCTAAATACAGCTTAGTGTTTCTTTCACTTGCTGGGGAATCACACTATGAAAAATGCTGAACAACACACGAATTAACCTATTCCAGGCTCCTCAGCCAAGGTTGGAAGCGTGTCTGACAAGAGTTGGAGACAGTCATCTGTCTTCTGTGGAAAATTCCTGGTATTCTCAGCTCTCACAAGATGTCTCTGGTGAAGGCTGACTGAGTTGTACCACTTACATTCAACGTTTGCACTTTGGGATTAGCATTCATCTCAGTCAGTACAACAGCAATTACGACTGGGGATGGTTAGATCAATCTTCATCACTTTAGGCACAGCCTCAAACAAGGGGCTGAGTGTTAATCTCACTGTTTTGAAGATAATCCCCAGGGCGCTCATGACTCAGAGACACACCTCTGAGTCACTACTCTTTCATTACTTCCTCTTGCTCCTTTGGGGTAGAAACTTACCACTAGTTCATGCCAGCAGCAAATTACAACATCCTCCTATTACGCTGACCTTGCCATTTTGGCTAGTGACTCTAAAATTAAAGCCACCATTCATTCTTCACTCTACCTCCTGGAATAAGGAAGTCAGCTGATGAGTGAATTCTGTTTACTCCATCACACCCAGATCTGAAGCCGTAGGGTTAATTTTCCGAGCAGTCCAATTCATTGCAATGAGATGATCTGCTGAGTGATGCAATACTCAGTCTGAGGCGGGATGGCAAAACATAGTTTATAGCTTGTGATCACAGAGTGAGATTACAAGAGAAACACTTCACACTTCAGAGTTGCAAGATAGAATGAACACTTATAAAAACGTCCTAGGAAAAAACAGAAACAAGACCCAAACATTGGGCTCTCTGGTCTGCAGCTCACACCGGCTATGGGAAGAACAATCAATCGCTGCATCAGTTGACACTGAATTTCTTGCTCTCATTCTCACCAGAAGCAACTGAAATCCAGGGTAGCTCACAACAGCATGAATCTTCACTGCCTCTGAGATCCATCACTAGAGACCCAGGGTTGAGTCTGATTTAGCCAGTACTGAGAGGCAGAAGATATCTTCCTGTGCCGTGCAGTATCAGCACTCCTAGCAGATGCCACCGCATCCATTTCCTTCAAAGTAATGAAGTGAGATTGTTTGTGGGAATGTTTTCAAAGAGCTGAACCTGCAAGGTCCTGCTTGCAGCTCAGGAAATAGCAGGATATAAATCTGTCCCAATCAGCCACGCTCATACAAAATTCAGTACTGGAACGCAGCGACAGCAGCATCTTGTTCTCTTGGTGTAATGACGATGCCAGCGTTTAGGGGGATTATGTCAATGTAGGAAAAAGGGGAATATTAATATACAAAATTGTTAAATGTCAAATGAAATCCTTTAATAATGTGTGTGTCTGGCTGAGGATGGGAGTGCTTTCAAAACTAGCTACAAATATTCAAGAAATCCATTTGGCAAGTTCTAACAAATAGCCCAAATCAATTACACACACAGTGTTCTTAAGGGGGCACATTTTCAACATAGCATGTGGAGAATTAAGCACTCTGCTCCCATTATTGTTAATGGGATTGGCACACCCAGTTCCTCATATACATGGCTGTAAGTTTAAAGCCAACAAATAAAAGTATCACTCTGAAATAACAGAATTATTTTATAGTTTCTAGTCTTAGTTTCTAGCTATTCCTGCATCATATCCAAGTTACTTCTGCTTTGGTGAAGAAATCTCAGTGCAAACACTTTGGATCTACACATACTCAGGGCTGGAACTGGGATGGAAGACTGCAGAAACTTTTCCTGGCAGTTTTGTGGAGCACTTCAGAAACAAATCCAGGCTAGAAAAGTAAGATCTGTATTTTGTGGGAGCTGTTAAACATCAGCACCTTCTCTTAAGCATTGCTTGCAGAACAAAACTAAGTCCCTAAGAACTTCCATGTGCGAAAATCAGAGAAGAAAACAAAAAGCTAACAATTCTAGAGCAACAATTAGTGTAAAGCTGCTGGATAAGCTTTAAATCTCTGAATCAGAGGGATTAGAGGCCAGTTATCTCATGTTCCAAGCAACATCCCAGCTACCAACTCACTGTTTTGGAGTGAGTAGAAGGAACAATTTCTTTCACTCTTTGTGCTTCTGTTTTTGACCTGAGATTCTTTCCTAAATATCAGAATGTTGAATAAAAATTAAGTCTTTCCTTCCCTATGGAGATAATAGCACTTCAGACAGTCAAAGTGAGTGCTCGTTGCTTTTTTTAAAGCACCCAAGTCACACACTGAGTCAGGAACCCCTGACTCTTGATCACTCCGTGCTGAGCTCTTTTCTTATGTGCTGAACTGCACAGTTCAGACTGATGTCCTTAGGTGTATCCAGCTATGCTTATCATCAGCGCAATGCATGGGCAGAGTAAGAGTGAAAAGAGTTAAATCAGCACATCAGTTATGCTCTCACCTGCCCTGCGGTGATTACTTGAAGGAAAATGCATTGAATTCTGATGACCAAAACTTGACAGATTTCCTGCAACAGGACATCCAGTGCTCTCTGCTTTGCAATGCTGCTCTTTGACGTGTGTTGAATGGCTGCAGTTCTTTGCACTAATACTGAAATGTATCTCCCAGCTCATTCACTGTAGGTGTCCTATTGCTGAAGAGATTCAAAACAAAGCGGTATCCAGATGTTGAAGCCAGCTTTGCAGTTAAGTTAAAAAAGAAAAAGGAATCCAGAAAGGCACTGAGAAGTTGGCAGCAGGGCTCTTCAGATCCCACCAACAGCTTTTGGAACATTCTTTATAAGCAATTTTCATAGCAATTGTCTTTTGCAGAACACGGTTTGAACAAAGGCAATACATGGAATGAAGTGGATTATAGCTTCACCATTGCAAGATAGAGGTATTCAAAGCAATATATGAAAGCCAATTAGGTAAGACCCTAGAAATAAAGACATTGTCTAGCAATCAGGGGTTTTAAGGCTGGATTTCTAAAAGGGAAATGTGGGTACAATACATATATATTTATGAAATATATACTTACAGTAACCACACTGCTATTTACTGTAGATGCCTACTCTGCCTAACATTAACTGGAAATCCTATTTGTGGTCAGAAAGACACTGCTGCATTTTCCATGTGTAAACAGCCACTTCTCTATACAGGGGCCTAAAATCTGTGCTGAAAACAAGGCAGTAAGTGCAACCCAGCGGGTACCATTGATCCACATCATGTCTTGCAATTCACCGTACTCTATTTGGTGTATCAGCTCAGGTTTGAAGTGCAGGTCTAGTCCATACTCCAGTTCCCATTACAGACTATCACCCTATGGATGCTGACTCCACATGCAACCTACTGCTGTACCCGCACGGACTCTGCTGTCTGGAGAACACCTATCAATTCTACTGATGTTACAGGATTAGCTTTCATTTTCTAAACATCTTTCAGCAACCATCATTCATTGGTCTGACCCCAGACTATTAAACAACATTACATTTAATCTACATCAGATCTCATTAGTCTTTTTGTTAGACATTTCATCAGACTTTTCATTATACTTTTCTGTGGGAGAAAAAATAAACAACAAATAGCATTGTCAGATGAACTGGGTGAGGCTTGGCTAATTGTAGACAAGCAGCACAGGCATTATTTATATAGTGCAGTTAACATCTCTTGTAGCATCACTGCATACTGTCCACAGCAGTAAGAAACCTTGATATCTATCTGTAATTGATATCTATTACAGCAATACATTTGAGGAGACGATGCAGCACTCAGAATTATAATTTCTTTTAGAAAAAACAAGCTCTTCTAACAGTTTACAAACATTTATTGACCTTCGTTTGCCTTCTTCTCCTAAGAAATGTGTCTAAATTTTGTAACCACAGTAGCAAGAAATATATTTTTAAACACAAAAACTGAAAATAACTGTTCTAATGTCTTCACCCCAAAGCCAAGCCTTTATGTATAAATGCTAAGTATTAAGAGGGCTGGCAAAGCTGCTAACAGAAGATGTAGGGCCTACTGTAGAAAAACATTACAGGCATCGGAATGAAACGCTGGAGACCATCAGAAGCGAATTGGAAAGAAATTCTGATGGTGCTGGGGCTAAACTCCGCCTATCAAAAATTTAAATTTAACTAATAATGCCACTTGAGATTCTATCAGCTGAGGAATGTGTCCCCTGTCTAAAAATAGGACGAGAAGGACTGGAACAGCTGTCACTGGGCATTTTGCTTTCTAGAAATGCTCTGCTATGACAGTCACTGCAAAGATGAGATTCCTTACCAGAGAGTAGAAGTGTTTGGGATGTCTGTGAGAGAAAATGCCGAAGAACAAGTGGTGGTCAGTTCTATGGTTTCAAAACTCATACTGAGTAAAGCTCAGACAAGCATCTTTCAGAGCCAGCAGAACTCCATGGCTGCGGTATTGGCAGTTTTGGAACCTGCTTAAAAAAGGGCAACAAAGGTGGAACAGAGTGTGGGGCTGGGGCATCTTTTTTATTAATTAGCATCCTACGGTATACTTTAATATAGATAGATTAGTGATACACTGATTTCTAGTTTCTAATGACTTGACTTGAGTCTTTGCCACAGTTACCTTTCTTGTCTCACTGTTTCTGATGTTTTTTGACTTTCACAGGCAAAAATGACTTCAAGACGATGGCTCTCCTCCCAGAGGCAGTAAGTTTGTTTTCAGCCTTGAAGCTACTCAGGTTCTGAAGCCCGAGACCCTCTCCAAGTGACAGGAAGGTCATCCTACTCTTTGCTTTCTTGGGAGCCAAGCACAAGGCCCCTGGCTGGGTTCTCCTGTGGCTCCCAGTGCCAGCACCATGTATGTCAGCAACAGAAACAAAAGAGCCATGACAGCCACTCGCACCCCAAAGGAAATTTCTTCCTCAGTAGCACATGACAAAAAAGTTATGCCATGTGCCTCAATGGTCACAAGACTGGTCAGCCTGTACTGCAGGGTAAAATAGGTCAGGACTGCGATGCCCTGGCAGAGCCACGCAGGCAAGTTTGAGTAGCGCCTGCCCCACTATGCCCGACTCCAGCCAGTGTGATTAATCACTCACTTTCATGAGCAGTAAATTCACCCATAAAATTTAATTAAAAAGAAATCTGTAAATGCATTTTTAAAATAAGGCATAAAATACAAATGGCCATTAAAGGGGTGACATAAAACACCCACTCAGAGCTTTGTTGGGTGGCCAAGGGAGGACAATTTCTTTGTTGTTGTTGTTCTGCAGTGTGTTTTAAAACACTATTAAAAGAAAGCACGAAGAAGCATTGTTTTGAAGGGGTGAATTACACACTCTCTGAAAGAGGTCTGTCAGCTCCGTATCCAAAACTGAACGTGCTATTAGGCAGACTAAATAGTAGCACAGCATTACATTGTATCACAAGAGATCTATGTTTGCCTAGAAGCAAACAGAGGCTACCAAGCCTTTTCCCTGCTGCGTTAGAAGAACTCAGCCCCAAATACTAAACATGCCAAGCAGTCCCTCTGAAGGCAGAGGGGTGATTGCTGTGCTACGAGCACTGCCATATCCAGGAGATGCTGCAAGAGCCGCTCCGTGCTGATGCAGGCTCCCTTTGTTGCCTTGCAGTCAGAGTGCTGCAGTGGGGCTCTGCCACAGGATGCAGCCACCAGCAGTTGGGGGACCTCCTTGGCACACTCACCTCTCCTCCCAGCCCCTGAGAAGATCACTGAACTTTGTATCGCTTGTTTGTTCTGCTCAAGACATCTGCAAAATAAACTTTTTCATAGATGATTTATATGCGGGGAAGTTAAAAACAAACTGACCTTTCTCATCCATCAAACAGTCCAAGCTTGTTCTTGTATCCGATTGCCTACTTAAAACATCTGAGATTGCTCTTTGTTACGCATGGATATGGTTTTGTACGTGTCCACTTACAGAAGTTCTGGGAGGAGAAGTGGTGAGGGGGTTTTGCAAGACATTAGGCCACTGAGCAGATGGAATTGCTGGGAAAAACCACTAACTATTTTTCTGGAAAAACAATGTTACATAAGCCCTTCTGTAACTTTTTCTGTTTCATAAGTAACCTGGCAAGTTGAGTAATTCACATTCTGGGTATCATTCTAAAGAAATATTTCTAATAATCCTCTCTGTGTACAAAGCAGTATTGCCTCATCCTGGCCTGGCATTTAATCTACTAGTTACTATTTTCAGAAAGGCTATTTCCAAATCCAAATAAAAACAACAATCTTGCACTCATACAGCGCCTTTCATCCTAGAAGATTCCGAAGAGCTCTGCAGAATTAAAACAAAACAGACGCATCAGGCACAAGGGTGGCTTCATTCATGGCTGAAATGCAGCCAGCTCTGGGGTGAAACCTGGTTGGTAGAACAGGGAGCGCAGAGTGCCTGCTGTGCCTGTCCTGCACTGCACTGCAGCAAAGGGATTGCTGTGGAGGTGTCACTGAGCAGGCTGCAGCTCAGCAGGGAATGGAAGCAAAGTTCAGCCACCTCTGGTCTGCTCCCCTGTCCCGTCATGAACCCACTGCATTCAAAACCTGTTGTGGGTGTAGGAGGGACAGAGCAGCAGATGCTCCACAGGCTCCTCACACACAAACACACACACACACACACACTGACCGACTCAATATGGAAATTTTCTGTTTTATTCAGCTATTTTTCCTCTGCCTCCAAGTGCCACAGCATAACACAGTCAGGCTGTACCAGGACCCAGAGCCGGCCATATTATAATCTCATTTAAAGATACGAAGCCATAATTAGTGAACTCTGAATAACCATTCTGTATTATGATGTCTAATACTTGTCTTGGCTAATGCAAATACAGGCGAAAGGGTATAATCTTATTTATGTGTATCAATGAACTGCATCTGTGTCTTTACAGGAGCCCCGCAGTACTTTTGCCCGCACAATTTAATCTGTGTCACCCAAACTGCGCTTTAACTGCTTGTACTGAATTGTGCCATGGCTTAAAAAATAGAAAGAAGGGGGAAGAAAGCACGAATCTCATTAACCCTCTTAGCAGGCTAATACTTCACTGAAAATCCCCTTGGTTGTAATGGATTTTTCTTTTTATACATACTTTATACAGCACCGAATCAAAGTGGCTTTTTATAAACACAGCACATGAGGTTTATAGCTGTAGCCTCCGTTAGGGTTTTTTTGTACCCTAAATCTCCACCAAGACTGTTATGTAAATGTCACTATTCTAAAAATAAAAGCAAAACAAAGCCATCAGGGAAGCGTTACGTTATCGCTCCACATACTGGGCTATTGATGGCAGAGCAGCACGTGCTACTGGGGGTCAAATAAAACTCCCTGCAGAAGGAATCCATCATTGCCATCTTTACCTGGGCAGAGCTATTGTACCACAGTTTACAGCCTGAGTTCAGAAAATGCAGCATTTTTTCACAGATTTTAAGCCAGAAGAGAGATTTTACAATCTTATTTGCTGTAAAACACAGCCCAAATAACTGCATGCAGTGGAAAAGTCACTATCAGCAGCTTGTAGAAGTTTCAAGGATGTTTGGCTGCTCCTGATGTAAAACTCCCATCATGTCCTTCCAAACAAGTTGCTCACTTCTCATTTTATGGAAATCTGCCTGGGCACTGTTTTATCAGGTACTAAAGAGTAATTGGGAGGGGAAAAAAACTACAGTTAATCTAGACCTATAAAATCAAGCATCATAAATTAGTCCACCTTGATCAGCTACTGCACTCAATTACTCAAAATGATGACATCTGCCTCAGGCAATCTTTGCTTTGGCCTTTGGGAGCTGCAAAGGACCAACCAGTGGCTCCTTTGCTCTACTCTCTCTGGATGGTTTCTCACTGATTCAAAGGATCTCTTATAGGTGGAGCAAACTGATCAGGGCAAGGACATTATGCTCTCGTCTGAACTGGCACTGCTCTGCAGGGCAGGGACTGCAAATGGGCCATGGAACCACCAGGATGCCTGTGTAGGTATGGGATGGTGCTGGTGGCAAGAGGGACCTTGTCAGCTCCCAGCTCCCAGCAGAAGGCATGGCTCTGGCACCAGGGTATGAGTGCACGATTGCTTCCACAAGGTTGTTTTCACTGCAAAAACATTTGATGGGTATGTTAGAAAAGCACAGTGATGGACCTGAACATGTCATGATGTCAGATGAAGAGCAAGTTGCTTATGGCCGAGCTGCAAATTGAACTGAGCTCCCCCAGGAGGCCGATGTACTCTTAAAGAAAAGCATGGACCTCTCCTCCAGCACTGAGTGTGATGGCATCCATCCTTCTGTAGCAAGAGCCATCTCCTAACAGTGCTGCAGAGTGAGAGCATAGCTGGTTCCTTTCTCAGTTTATGGGAAATAAAAAATCTTTTCACAGTGCTCATGGAACTTTCCACAGCTGAGATATTCTATCTACACGGCCATTCTTCTACAAGAAAATACTTCAGGCATTTTCTTAAAAGTTTTAGCACGGCTCACTCATTTTTCCCTTCAGTTCCTTTCTGTCATAAGAATAAAAAAAAAAAAACCAAAACCCATTCAGAATGAAACGTTTTCTATAATCCTATAAAGGAGGAGTATAATTGATTCAACTATAAAATTTATAGGCATGGAATCAATGCTTATTATAGTCAAAACATGTCAGGTCACTTCTTTGTGGCTGGTTTAAAGCTGTTCCGTTAAGTGTAATGTTAAACGAAAGAGCTTTAGTCTAAACATGAAAAGGTTAGATTGTATTTCATCTCCACAGCTCTGCGTTACTGTTAGTATCTGATTTCACACTGAAGACCCTCCATTGTTTTCTTTGTACCTTCTCTCTGGGGCAAAACTAACTTTTGACAGTCACAGTAAGTAGCTGCTATAATGTAGATATTAATTTAATTTGGAGCTGCATTACTGCTTAAACAGTTCAGAATTGCCTTTATGTTTTGATGGTCGGGAAAGCACTGAAAAAATTGAGTATGAACGGAGCTTAATCATGGCAACGATGACAAATCTTTCCAGTCTTTTCATTTTCCTGTTCTCAGGCGTCTGCCTTCAGGGCTAATTGAAAAGATGTTGGTGTTATGCAGACGCAGTCACTGCTCTACCTACAGCCCCACTCTGCTGAGCGCATTGAACATTTCTGCACAGACTGGATGAGACATTTCTACACCCTTAAAGTTGGCAACTCATCTACTAAACTCTTTACCTGACATTTTTCTGTGCAACACAGTGTTTGCAACTGTTCAGCTGGCACAAAGCAATGCAATCATGTAAACCTAAGTGTGGAACATTTAGCAGGTATATTTATTAGCGCCAGATCCAGTAAAAGAGTGGAAAACCTCCAGTTCAGCAGCTTTCCCTTTTCTTACCACTCTGACTTCATGGTGTGCCTGGTGTGGGTTCAGTGCTTCTGAAACAGAGCTGCAAGGTCAGACTGCGACTCATGGTGTGAACATGCTCGATGCCCTTATCTTTAGATTTCAGCTCCTGGGCCAAAGTTGGCTCTTGGCTCCACAGGTGGAACTGCTGCTTAACCAAGTAGAATTTCCACAGTTTTAAATAAAACCAGCTCTTGGCCCATTATCCACTTACATGGACTGTGCCTTAGGGCCAAGATACACAGAATCATCGAGACTGGGGGTTCCCCAAGAGCATGAAGCTTTGCTACAAAGGGCTCAAACAGAGCAGTGCTGCAGACAGCAGAGAGCACACACCAGCTTCATTTGTCTGAATTTCATCACTCAGAATAAAGGCCCTTAAAATCATTAGTCACTGTCCCAAACTCCCCACATTATCAATCCTAGCAGTGTCAAAGCCTAACTCAATGCACACGTCAGCTGCCAGGTCCCTGTATGTCAGTGTTCAGGGCCCACATCGCCCCAGACTAGTCTGTAAATAATTGTTATTTTTATTCAGGACTTTAAAACCACATCACTAGTGGGCTGGACTTGTGGTTCTTCATTTGCATATTCTATGCTTTGACCTAAATTGAGTTAAATGCAGAGGGAGAAGAAATGAGGGTCAAATTTCATTACCAAAATAAAACAACTTGTGTGAAATCAATGTCTAGTGATGGAAAAATATGCAACTGAACGAAGCCCTTGACTGGTTATTTAACTAAAACAAGGTCTCCTTAATGACAAACACTCCCATCTTCAGCTGCATCACAGACACTAATGGAAAACCTTGGCATCTCTCATTGTATGGGAATATGAGGCAGAACTGGTGAGGACTTTTTCCTGCCATCCCCTTGCCAACTGTACATTCCATCTGACTGAGGATTACTGATAATTTTTGGCAACTTCATGGCTACAGAAGACTCTTCTGTACAACTATTTATTTATCCAGAACTCCGGGAGTTTATTTTTAACAGAACTTTTAAAAATGCTGTAAACACAAAATAAGCTGTTAACAAAGGGATTCCTACATGAGCTTTTTTTTTCCCCTCCAAGTTGCTCTGTTGGTGCAAGTTGGTGGAGCTGCTCTCATTTTTGTGGATGCCTGCCAACTCTACAGCAGTTGAGGATCTTTCCCAGAAAAGCAACGTGCTTACAAAAACCTGAACAAAAGGGAGCATTCGGCTGTGGGTATTCTTTCTTTAGTGGTGGTAGCAGGGAGCCCTCAACAGCCATGTCCCTGCAAGAGACCTGATTTGCCAAGGGATCACGGACACGGCCCGTCACAGAGACCTGATGACCTACAGACAGCAAACAGGCCAAGGTATGGTTCCCATTTGACAGAAGAAACTCTGAGACAGAGGAGCAGCTGATGTATGACTGCAAGTGTCTCAAAGGATGTGGCTGCCTATTGACCAGGCGGCCGCCGCATGGACAGCCTCAAGACTGCGTGTGAACAACTGGTGCAAACAGTGGTGGAAGGGACTGGAACCAGTTGGGCTCTTCCAACCCAAACCATTCTGTGAACACTGACTCCAGTGGAGCCCTCAGCTGCCTCTGTGAGGGCAGCAGCCGAACCCCATCAGAGCATCAAAGCCCCCTGACAAAGCAAAGGACTGAGCTCTGGCCTCCCGTGTCCCCATCCAGAGCACAGCCTGCAATTCCCTACATGTCCTGGAAAATCTCAGGACTAGATTAGAAACTATTACTTTCACCACAAAAAATTCAATGACAACTTTTTGGTTTTCAGTGACAGAAAGCTGAAATGTTTTTGTTTTGAGCGAAGTTCTTCCCCTCTGCTTTTGGGTACTGAAAAACCAAAGAATTTTTACAAGAAAACGTGATTTTTGCCCTGGTTTTAGCACAAAGTAAGCTACCCAACCAGAGCTTCACCATATTCTCTGAATCTGAACATTTTCATATGTATTGCTGAAAGAAGAAAAAAAAAAGCAATTTTTGAAGCCCAACCTTCTATTAAAAATCAAAGCAAAGGGCGATTTTCTGTTTCTCTCCCTCTTTTGACCAAAGCTCAGCACAACCTGAGCCGTGGCTGCAGGGCACATGCCCTGGTGCTGAGCAGGGGCAGGCGGCTTGTGTGGGGCTGGGTAGCTCTGAAGCAGGAAAAGCACTATTTTACCAAAGAGAAAGAGGGAAAGAAAGAAAATTTATCCTTTAAAAGATTTAATTATTTTAAATGTAAAATAAAATGTCCGCAAAGTAACCCAACGAAATTAAATGTTCCCTTTGAGGGAAATTCTCTCTTTTTAAAATTATCCCTTTTTCTAATAAACCAGTAATTTGTGTAATCCATATAAAACCACTAACACTCATTCTTCTATTTTTAAATAACATTGGAGAGCTTTCCCAAGGCTTATTTTATTTTTATGAGGAGGATTAAAAATCACGATGGGCCAGATTCTTCCAGGCCTCTATCTGCGGACAAGCAACACTCTGCTGTCATCCCGGGACCGGCGGCCGATGTGTCACTGTGCCCAACTTACAGCCCTCCACTGGCTGCAGGGGAATAATACCAGGCTGACAATCACTGTGCCAAACACAGTGCCATCTGATTTGGAGATTGCTGAACAAGCCATAAATCAAGTGATCGTTATGTTTCTAGACAAACACTTTAAGAAAAACCAGGATAAAGGACCTCTATAAGGAGCTGTTAGTTCTAACCAGCTTAATATTTGTATTGCTTCACAACAGGCCGGCATACTGCAATCAGTCGAGGCTGTATTGATAGAAGGAAGCTTTATCATCTCAAAGTAAGTGAGCGCCACATCTCTATTTCTATCTCTGCTGTCCTTGCACCACTCATCAGTGATGGATGAAGTCCATTGGATAAGAAAATCCCTCTCACTCGCTCCTTCTTCTCCTCTGCCTCTTATTTTTCAGTTGGATAATTCAGATGTTTTGGCCCTTCCAGACAAGAATGGGACTTTTAAATTAAAATGTCATCTGTTAGTAAAGAAACTAAGCTATGTTTTTCATTCCTGAGAAAGGACCCGCTTATGCTTATAACTATAAGTTGCTAGTGATTAAGCAACTGGTATATTTTCACACTCATTAAAAGAAACATGGTGTGTTCGCCTTTCTAAGAAAAGGCATCTTGTTTGTAATACTGTAATACATTGGGAACACCTTCTAATTGGCTTCTAGTGCCCCTTGCCAAAATTCAGACACAAGTTTGTTTATTTACACAAGGAAAAAAATAAAACATTGTATAATTAGTTGAGCAAAGGACTCCTAAATTCAGCAACACGGAGGTATGCAAAACTGACACACTTTTTAAGATTCCATTTTGGTTTATGAAACATCTCAACAGGTATAGCCCAGACTGCATCACAGCTATTGTAGCTCTGTGCTGCTCAATGTGCTGTTTGTGTCGAGATGGAAAACTTTGACATGTTTGATTTTTATGCAAGTCAATTAACTTGTTTTTTAAAACTGTAAGGGCATGCTTTGCAAATAAGATTACTTACTATAAATTATGAGAACATAGGGCTCCATTCAGACAAAAATGTTACACACCCCTTACACATGCACAAGTCTGCAGAATATAGTTCTGCACCCTGACAACCTATTCAGCAAGGGGTAGGAGCTTATTTTGGACTATTCCGTGGGGGCCTTCCTAAAAAGATATGAACAAAAGGGGATAGAGACTTAATTAGAATGTCCCTCTACACCCCGCCTTCCTTTGCACCACCCAGGCAATTCCTACAGGCCAAAACCTCTCCTTATGTGGCAAAGGAAGAATTTCTTTTTTCAGTTAAGTCAGCCCGCAGCAGAATTAGCAATGGTATGTCCCCCTGACCACAGCACAGACAGACACGTGGCCATTCCCACCTGTGAGTTCTGCCCTCAACACTCACACTTAAGCACGGTCCCTTGACTGACTGCAGCCACGTCCATCTGCTAACATAACACTCATTATGTCTGGCCCCGGGTCAGATGGGACCTTGAAACCGAGAGAGCAGGGCAAAGGTGTCCCTGGAAGAAACGACAGGACAGAACTGGCACAGGATGTGCACAAGTGAAGATGTCAGGCAGTTGCAGTCACGGGAATCACTCCCATTTATGATTCTATAGGCATTTATTCAAGACTTCTTGCTTGCAAAATGCAGATTCTTCAATGAGTGCAGAAGAACTCAGGATGTCTATCTGGCATTCAGAACGCAACATAAAGAACTGCAGATATGTACTTGGGGCCTGAAGGCAACGGCAGTGCCAATACATACACAAAGCAAACCCAGAGACAAGTATGAGTCAGAGAAAGAAAAACTGCGGGGTTTTGTCCAGGTCCTTTCCTCTTTTACACATGCTGAGGATCTCTACCTAAGCAAACTGTCCCATTGATTACAGATGTGAGTAAGAATTACTCGCATGGAGCAAAATTACTGGATCTGGTCCCTACAATAAAAAGCCAACTCTTACTAAGTCCAAGATCCATTCCTATTAGTTCTGAGTATTAGGTTAAGGCACAGGAGACCACACAGCAGAGCATTTTGTCTTCCCTGCCAGCCTCAGTCTAGGTAATGAAGTCATTTTTATTTGAGCTCCAGGTTAGATTGTTGGTTCTAATTTAAAGTCTCCAGCACAGATACTCTGTGCTGCAGATTACTCATTTCCTTGAAAAGCATTTTACCTATACAAAAAGGTTAAGAACAGCGAGAGAAGACTGAGAGGACTGAAGATTAAGGACAAATGACTTTCCTTGTCCCGTGGCTACATTCTGGGAGGGCCATTCTGCAGACTGCTTGCTTTTAAGGCTCATTTTCAGCCGTGAGTAGCAGCTTGTACCCCTAGGTATAGTTACACACACTCACAGGAAAGCTAGGATGCACACAGACACTTAGAAAATGACCTTCAGACAAAAGGCCTTCCAAAGTCAGATCCCCGTAATTCTGTTCTGAATTACGGACGGAGCCAGTCTGATCAGAAACCAGCTGTGTCACGTACCAGAACGGACCTGCCACGGAGGGGAAGATACCTCCCATTCATCAGGAGAACCAGCGTGGCTACGTGCCTCCGAGCAGCCTCACAATGTCGGGTCAACTGTTGTTACTGGCAAGACACCGCTATGGAAAGCCTGCAACAGAATCAGGGACTCATCACTACCAGTATGTGTTGCTATGGACACCATTGAAGAAAAGCAAAATCATTTGAGAAGGAAATAAAAGACTCTTTTCCACCAATAGTGACAGGCACTCTAATAGGTTAGTGATCCTGGTGGAATGCTAATCAACAGCACATAGAAAGATTTGGAAGTCATGCAACTTCTAATATGCCTAGTGAAGGAGTATAAAAGTAAATTCATGTAACGCATGGCTATGCACACAGGATTTATACTAATCCTTAGTACTGAAAACACAGGCATCAAATGTTAATGCCACAAATGAATCAGATAATATTTGTGTCTTACAAGCCTGTCCTCCCCAGGATCTCAGCTACAAGCCGTATCCACCTGCAAAGCTCCTCTGCACAGCCCCACAGGGCCAAACACTTCTGCAGGGCTGTGCTCGGTGCATGCATAAAGCCCAGCAGTTTGCCTGGCACCAGCAAAGCTCTGCTGATTTACAGCAGCTATGGATCTGCCACCTGATTTGAGCTGTTAAGACAATCTACTTTTTCCATTCCTCACAGCTCTGGTGAATAATTTAAATAAGTGCTCGGAGATGACCAAAAATAATATGCTTTCAAAATTTCTGGTGAACTGTAAAGCAAGAAACACTGGCTTAGAATGAGACAAAATGCTCCGATCAGTCTTAAAGAGTTTGATTTTGACTGAAATGGGATTTTTGACTTAAGTACATTGAAAAGGAATGAATTTTTTTGGTCACAGAACTGAACACCGACATTCAAAATGGAAAAGCATTTAAAATTATAAAAAATAACCCAACACAACCAACCTTGTTCTGAAAACATTAAAACAAAATATTGGGATTTTTTTTTTTAAATTGTTTAATATTTTCCTAGCTGGAAAGCACCTTTTTCAGCTGATCTCAATCTGTGAGATGTTACATTGCCACTGAGTCACCATTTTTGCCCCAAATAAAGCTGCTAAAATATTCTCCTCAGCTGTATGAGGGGATAAATGCATGGAGCTGAGGCAGACAATTTGCACACAGAGGACCAGAAGTGTTTACTGTCTTAACAGAACCTGAAGCATTCCAAGAATGTACAGCAGATATAGAAGCAGGGACATCTTCTCAAAGCGACCTTCAATCTAATTTCACTTGTACAACAGCGCAGAGAAGTCAAAATACTAAGAAGAGGGGCAAGGGTTACACAGTAGACTACAGAAGTGCTCAGCAGAGGCTAGAAGGCAGCATATTCATTGACATAAATACTGGATTTGCAAACTGCAAGTAGTAGAGCAAGAATGATGCTCAGGAGTGCCTGAAGCTGGAGGAAGTTTGGGGATATTTGCAGTAGGTGTCTTTAATGGTAGCACTTGGGCTGTTCAATGGGTTCACATCTCTTACTCAGTGCTATGGCAATCTTTTGGTTTGTTTTGAAAGGAAATGAGATCAATGGGACTATGCTGCCTATGTGTCTGTATTCTCTCTCAGCTATGAATATTAGATTTCTGACTAATAAAACAAAGAATAGTTATATTGAGAAGAGAGATCCAGTAGCGCCAATCATGAAGGTGAGCTGAAGCATAAGCTCAGCTGTTCTGACACATGAAGACAGTAAGACAGGGCCTCGCCCAGCGGGACAGACGGACAGTCCGGGATTCAGGACGTGTCTCTCAGAGCTCAGCTTGTTCAAAGTTGATGTCACCTGGCTTGCAGAGCCCAGGCCAGACAACGCTCCCCAGAAATGGGAGGGTCAGGGTAGTGCTGTCCAGGTTTGGCTCCAGATAGATTTGGCAAATGAGCTCCAGAAATTCACTTTCAAGACATAAATCCACAGGAAACCAGGTTTCACATGTTCCATGGCTTAATATATTATAAATATTGCAATTTCCCCTCAGTGTTCAAATTATTGTTTCCAATGAGCAGCACAGCAGGTCATTAGAGGTTACAGCAATAGCCATCCCAAACTTGAGCGCAGAAGATATCTAGCAGACTTGTAAAATACGTATCTTGTACTCTGATGCAATGTGTGCAGACAAGCAGGAGCGTCCTGTTGCTGCCAGCTAAGAGCTTTCTTCAGATCAAGTGGAAGCAACTCCTGCCCACACACTGAACATCCTGCTGCAAAATATTGACAGGGTTTATCAGCCCAGAGATTGCAATTAGTAGTGACATTACTTTTATGTTCTGCCCCTCAGCACCACTGCTTTAAACTAAGAGGTGACCAAAGGAGCATTTTTAATCGCAGACTTCCAAGTTAACTCCAGCAAAACTGCAAAGGTTGTACTGGAAGTTTCTCCTGAGCTCCTCAAGAATGGACAGTATAGTTTTAGAATTTACTTGCAGAATTAAAACGGGTGACAAAAAAAGCCACACTTTGCTTTTACTTTTAAGCTCACCAAAGAAAGCCTGCAATTCCATAACACCTTTGCTATGTGGTCAAATAACATTTTCATCAGAACATTGTGACCACCTTTAGGAAAGATGCACCAACAGAAGCTTCAGTGGCAGCTGTTTACTGTGCTAAAGGCAGAAAGATTTTTGGCAACAATAAATAGAAAATGAAAATACTTCATTTGTTTTATAAGCAGATTGAGATCTTTGATTGGCATAAAATAGCAGCACTGAACTCAATACATTTATCCACTGTCTCAGCAGCAGCTGAAGGGATCCAGCATGTGACAGTGGGAGGCAGCAGGAGGGGAAAAAGTGAAGGGAGGGGAACGCAGCCTTCTCTCTGCTTCTCTCCTGTAAATCCACCCTTCCAGAAGATACGGCTTAGAATCTAATTACTGTGCTTTAGGATTCCTCTTGTCTGTGAGAAGATCTAAGTCCTTCTTCTCATAACTTCAGAGTGAGAAGATATGAAAGTGGGATTTCCTGCAGCTCCTAGGAAAGCTATATACCCAAATCCCACCTTTTCAGTGCGCATCTATCTGTGTTAGCTCTTTCTGGGAAAAAAAATATTATTACCCAACTGTAACATTCACATTATTCAGCATGAACTGTAGCAATAAGGCTACATCTGCTCCTCCTCATCGTCTCCTACTGGGATGTGTGAGTTTCAGCATCAAAACCCAAACCGTGGCTGTAGGTGTCTGTCTGTGAATACGATGCCTCATCTCAGGCGCCCAGATCTGAGAACGTCAGCCTTAAAGTCTGTTGGCATCTCTCAGAAGCTGCAGAGTCGGAGGAACCCAGCCTGGCTGTCTGAAAAGTTTCATTCAGATTGCTTTAAATATTTTGTGGATGATTACAGTCTGAACATTTGACTACATGCCACTTCATTAGACTTACCCTTTTTTTTGTTCGTACCATAGATGGGAAATTAAAAATGATCTCTCTAAAAACTCTGATATTTAATTTCCCATAAGATATGAAAGATATTCAGAGCAGTGTCTGGAAAAAAATTAGGATAATAAGGTGTATAAATCTCTGCTTCATTTGAAACAAAGCATAAAAGCCGACCCCACATTAATTTTTTTGCTGAAAGAACTTCAATAAGTTTTAAAGTAAGTGTTTCATTTACTGCCACATGCCACACATACATGGCAAACAGTTTATACAAACCACAACACTCAGCTGTTCCTGGTTAGGTAGAACAGCCCTCCCCTGAACACCCAGGCTGCTCTCAGCTCCCCCGGGACGCCCTGGTGTGGGTGCTCAGCATCGGCCAGCACCGCAGAGATGCACACGAACGGGGTTTGCTCAGCCAAGAGATCTGTCACTGGAAGGACAGGCCCAATAAGCTGTCCATTGAAACGGACACATCTCTCCTTCTGAAGCCAACAGCCTGCGAGCAGATACAGCCAGAGGGCAGGTTACCTTTGAGTTCCTAAGACCACAACAAAGATTTGCAAAGAAGCACTTAATTTAGGGTTTGATTATAGCTAACACAGTAAGGCTTATTTACAAGAGCTTCAATGTTCGAGTCAATGATCTCACTTATTGTGCAAGTGCTACCTCCAAAACGTTAGCCACTTATTCCAAAAGGACATGATGAACTTGGAAATCCACTCCGTTTTGAAAGATATGATTTCAGCTGTCCTCACTGCTCTGTGAAGTCCCTCAGCTAATTTATGCATGTTTGAAATCCAATTTAAGGAATATTTTCCAGCACTGTGTTGCTGTATGAAAGAAATCAGCACCCTGGGAGGAACAAATCCACACAAAGGGCAAACTGAAACTGACCAGATACGCGGTATCTCGAAAGGTCCAAACAAAATAGGAGTGGGAGTGAAGGAAAATTATTTTCAGGGCATTTTTCACTCACAGACAATATTATGAAGTGCTTGGAATACCAGAAAGTTCATTTTGAAACAGAGGAGTGATGTTTACAACAGCTCTTGTGTAAATACGTGTTGATTTTATGTACATTTTCCTAGTTCTCACAATGAAGATCAGTTTCTATACTGCTGAGAAAAGGCGCTGGATTCTTTTATTGCACAGGACAGAACAGGTACTACACAGTAGCTTGGCAAGCACATCCTGAATCACAGCCTGCTCCATCCTTTGTTTGGAGAAAGGGGCGTTCAAAGAGCTGCATGACTGGGGTACCATGAAAGGGGAACTTCTAAGCTCAGCCCTGGGACGCTGAACTGCCTTGACTAAAGCAGACCAACGCAGTGAGCAGAGTGCGTCCATACTGTCAGGAGCAAGAGTCATTTACTGGAAAATAATTTGCACCACACTAGGCAGAGGGTGCTCCTGATCAATGTAACAGCAGAGTAGGCCCTTGCATTTGCTGCATCTTCCTCTGGAGCTGGGTTTTGCATCCAAGCCAGGTAAAAGGATGCCAGGTGTAGGTCAAGTATAAAGATACTACTGTGCCAGAGAGAAAATGCTACATACTATTAGCGTTGTATCCATACAAGGGGCTATACTGCTTACATTCTCCCGTGTTAAACACACGGCCCAAGCAAACAAACAAAACTCTCCAAACAATACGCCCTTATTGCTACTGAATCATGAACACAGATCAAATGTCCCCATTCCTGTTTCATTTTGCTCTATTGATTGAGAAACCAAGCAGGAATGTCAGTTCTGGTGGTGGCTTTGTGATCTGGATCCCGCTTGGTAGGATCTATGCAGAGACCAACAACTCATTTTGCACAGCCCACGATGCAGGCATCAGATGACTGTGGCTTTCAGTTACTACCTCTGGACCGAAGCCAGAAGCCTAGTGGTGAAAAGCTCTTTATACCATTACCAATCCCTCGAGCCACCCAGTCCTTCTGCATTGCATACAGGTTTTTAGTGTTGTGCCTTAAGATCTGTTCTGGTTCTGAGTAACGTTCTTTGTGATGGGAGTTTTGCCACTCCCCCTCTCAGGAGGGGAAAAAAAAAAACACACACCAAGGAGGGAGTGTGAAACCTATTTTCAAACTCTGTTTTGATTATCTGATGCAGCTCCTGCTGCTGGGTTCTCGAAGGGAGAGATGTGAGTCCTGGGGAATGTCTGTCTCAGTGCAGAACTGAGACCTGTGTGCACTCAGTTGGTGCTGCTGGCTTTAGCTCCGTGATGGCTCTTGCATCAGTGCATCCAAATGCTGCTGGTGTCCCCCGCATGGACAGCTGACAGGCTTTCCTGGATAGCTTCAGCCTGGCCGGGCTGAAGCACACACACAGGTCGGTCTGGTCCTGATCCATGCCTAATGGCAGCATAAATACATCCCAGACAAGACTCACAGCCAGGGAGCCCCCAGGCAAACGGTGCCACCTCTGCAGCTCCCATCCCCGCCGCTCAGCACCGCGACTCGCTGCAAAATGGCACCCGTGCAGATTTCTCTTCCAGTGTCTTTGCTCTCCCACTCTTCAGAAAGCACATCACACACCCAGCAGCTGTTCCCTGCAGACTGAGCAGGTACACACTGGTACTCAGCCTTCCTGAAAGATGGCTGTAAGCGGCTGATCCTCCAATAACGCGTCTACGGATTTAGAGTCTTTAATGTTGATTGCTGAATATTTCTGTTCCATTCCAACAGTTGTTTCAAGCGAACATATTCATCCCCTTCCTTTTAACCATTGGAGTTTCTTGCTTGGTCTGGGAGCATGGAAGAAGGAATGAAAGGGTCTCTTCAAGTTCGCTGTAGCTGCTCCCTCAAAAGAGCATTGACTGATTCTGCAGCTCTCGTGTGCAGCAGGACTCCTGGGGGAGTTACACGCACAGAAAGACTGCAGGATCCTTGTGGGCACTCCAGGAAGAGTGTGGCTATTCTCCTCCCCACGCGATGAGAGGGTCGTATCTATTCCTAGCATGGTTCTACCAGGTGGCAGCGCTCCCCTGCCAACATACCTCTGGTCTGGCTTACCCTGAAAGCAGTGATGTTACATTATGTGATGACGTCATAACATTTATTTCAACTTCCAATGAAGATTCCTGGCAAATCTCTGACCTGGAATATCTTCTTTCTAAGGGATCCAAGATCCAACCAGCACAGTGCAGATTACATTCACATAACAAATAAGATGAACTGCTGGGAATTTTTTAACAGCTGTTGACATTACTAAATTAAGATTATTTCTCTATTAAAACTATGGAAGAGGAAAACCTTGCCCAGTATTTACACAAACGGCACTGCTCTAATTTCTAGCTGTGGTTATTTTTGCGATGCACCATGCACTCGTGCAATCTCAAGAATGTATCTTTGTGGTGGTATTTTGAAAAGGATGAAAGAACCCAAATGCATTTTTTCGCATAGGTAGAAGTGCAAGGACCCCATACTTTGGTGGTACGTGTAACACATTGTCCTCAGTGGTTCTTTTTCTTCACTCTTTCTGGACTAAGTTTGAATGAGCTTATTACAAACTCTTGGACAACTTAAGTCTGGTCTCTATTTTCTTCCTCTCACCAACAGTGTTACTCTCAGCACTTCTGAATTAGCGTACAACACCATACTCTTCTTCAAACATCACATCCTTCTGATTAGCAGATGTATTAAGCTTTGGAGACTATGCATAAGGTCCTGTTCTGCACTGGCAAAGAGATAATGTCCTGGATGCTACATCCAAGGCCACACCGAGGGATCATGTTGAATGCTGGGCCTCACTGCACCATGTTCTGAATAGACACGTGGTGAGTGAGGGCAGATGGCGCTGGGTGGAAGCTGACAGTGCCAAGAGGGAAGGCAAAGAGATGCATGCACTCCTCACACGGGGCTGAGTGCATGGGTGAAAGGACTCACCTGAGGCTACGCATTCTGTGCCAGAGGTGGATATGAATTTCAGTTTCCAACATTACACTTTAAGGCACTAAAACTGCAAAAGAAGAAACTGAAGAGTAACTACAAGCTCAACTTCAACCTTCCCCTTCTTATTGCTTCCCCACAGTGGTCTCTGTGAGGTCCTGTGGTGCCACTACAAAGATGAGCAAACAAAACTTGGCCGTGTTAGGAATTGATTTCAATTTGAAAAAGCCATAATTCAATTTTGTTCTAAAAACATATTACAAAATCTAATATTAAAAAGATTTGCATAGAAACATTCACCAGAAAGCTCTTTTATTTGTTTGGCTTGAAACACTTCCACTACAAGCCAAACATTTCAACACTGGGGCAGGAGGACCAGAAAGTGAACCTGACCAGAAACAACAGTGGAAACGACTCGTTTATTTTTGCTCCACCAGCTGACAAAATTCAGTTAGTTCGTTAAAAAAAAAATAATAAAAATCACGTGCCTTGTGGAGGGTGAGAGTCGATTTTTTTAACCCAAAATATGACCTTATTTCTCAGCACTGGAGCTTCGTTGGCTGAGGAGGTGAAGCAGGAGCCAGCTGTGTGCTGAGCACACGGCGCTCACCCCCCGCACACACACGCACAGCCCCGCAGCGCTCACATCTGATGGCAGCCAGAGCCGGTCTGCAGACAGCATCTGTCTGCCCCACTGCGGGATCGACCAGGGATGAATGGGGGGCGAGTCCCTCGCTACCAGTGGGAATATTACCTAGTAACGTTTGCTAATGGGGCAAAGGACCTTGTATTGTAATCCAGTGACATTTTCAACCTTCGGAGAACTTTTGTTGACATTCCCGAGTCGCTGGCTGCCATCCCAGCATGAAATAGTTTCTGTTCGCATAATTCTCCTGTTTACCAGCCATGAAAAACTCGCGCTTTTGGCTTTTTTTTTTTTTTTTTTGCAAGTGAAACTGTCTAAAAAAAAATTGGCCCCAGGCATAGAAGGTTTTGCATAAATTCATATGTGATGAATGGCTGATTTTAATGTTATTTGGGTATTTGTCAGAACCTAACAAATATACATGGTAATGGTGGTTCATAAACTTAAACATCTCAATATCCCCTTTCTTCTAGAAATAAATTACGTTTGTTTGCCCTGCCTGGAGTCCTAAGGTAGCCGACATTAGGAATATTTTAAATGTGATCATCCATCCAGCATGTCTTTCAGGCGCCACGAAGATTAAATGAAAGAATCATAAGATGAAGGTCTTTAACTTTTAATCCTTTTACAATGAACCCTTAGATAGACATGGGGGCAGGGTGCCTTCTATGTGAGTAATAATGCCTCCGTTCCTCTTCACTCGGTTAATGAATACCCGAAATGTCCCGAGATCTGATTTTTTTTTTCTTTTTTTTTCCTTAAGTATTGAAATTAAAAGCAAAGAGACGGACGGTAAAACGCACCGAGACGGCGAGAGGGGGAATGAATATGCAGTGGGAGATAGGAGAGCTCAGCGCCGGGGCAAGCAGGGCTGGGCTGTGTCAGAGAGACACGCGGCTGCAGAATGATTAGCGCGGATTCCCTGAGAGTTAAAAAAAAAAAAAAAAAAAAAAGTTCGCTGATTCCAAGATAAATAAGGAAAAGGCGTTCTGCACTGTCACGGCGCCTCTGAGGAACACGTGGAGCGTTTGTTTTTGCACTCGGTATCTATGAGATACAACCGGCCCAGCACGGCGCGGCCCAGCGCTCCGCTGCCGGCGGCGGGTCCTGGCGGAGCCGGGGGGCACTTACGCGTCCGCGGAGCCCGCAGAGCAGCGCGGGGGGGGAAACAGGGGGCGGCGGGACGGGTCTCCGCCGGGCAGCGGCGTTCGGGAGCAGAGCGGCGCCGGGCCGTGCAGCATCGCTGCCGTGCTACACCCGCACCGCAACGCACCGCAACGCGCGGGTCCGTACCCGGCCCGGGCGCTGCCGGCGGCGGATCAGCTGGGGACCGGCGGGTGCCCAGAGTTAATGGGCTGTGAGGGCGAGTGTCGCCGGTCGGGGAGGGCGTGCGAGGCTGTCACAGGATTGGGTTAATAACGCGTCTGCGCTGCAAACCCCCGAATCCCAAGGGTCAAGTTTCAGCAGCGTCCCACCACAATGGTAGGTGTGAAAGACACGTGTCCCGTTGTAAATGAAATGTCAAGCGGCTACAAAAGCCCGGAGCGGCGGCCCCGCAGATCGGCCCGCTGTGTGTGCGGGGTGCGGGACACGCGGAGCAGCAAACAGCACCCGCACGTGTTTTAGTGGTTGACTTTAATTCTGCTCTGCGCTTTTACTACAGGGGTATAAAGAATAAATAGCAGATACTCTTCATTTACATAGAATTAAGTCATTCGGACCGTTCTATTTACAATAACATTGTGCTCGAGGCGTTTTCTTTTTAACCTAAAGTCCGTAAGAAGAAAAAAAAACCCACCCAAACGCAGCAACACGCTTTCCGAAGAATGGAAAATTGCTCGCAAACGTTTTCTTATCAAAAAGTTTGGTTTGTATTTTTTAATCCTTTTATTAAAAAACAACAACAACAACAACAAACCGACTTCGCCAAAGCGAAGCAATTCCTCTCCGGAATATAAATACAAAAAAAAAAAGATACATTAGCAACGATCAGGGTAATAGCCTTAAAAATACAGTAGACGCTGATTATTTCACGTATAATACTGACCTTTTAATAGTATATTAAACCGGTGCCATATATACACACAATATACATTCTCCTACACATTACAGTGCATTACAACGTTAACCAGAAAGCAGTGTCTCTTATTTGTGTTGCAGCAAAGGTCCCCGGCAGCCCTGCGGGCACTGAGCCCTAACAGGAGCACTTGCACTCGGCGATGATGGGGTACTGGATGGGGATCCACGTGCAGCGCTGCCCGCCCCGCCGCTGGCACCGCCACCTCAGGATCGTTAAATGCACGGACTTGGCAGGTTTGCAGACCATGCCTTCTGGGACCGAGCAAGACCTTTTACTGTAGCAGCTGCCCACTTTGACGTACCGGGGCCAAAAACGGCTGCCGAGATCGTTCCACGTGTATAGGACCGGGCAGAAGGTCTGGGACCAGAGCCACATCTGCAGCTTCCTGCGCAGCTTCTTGCTCAGCCGGTGCTTCTTGCCCGGCTGCAGCCCGTCGTAGAACTCCAGCCCCTTGATTTCGCCGGGCATCGCTCCCGAGGGTCTCTGCCGCAGCAGCAAGTCCAGCTCGGCCAGATCATCTACCCCGAGCCGGTCCTCGGGTAGGGAAATAGCCATAAAGTTAGGGTCGAAGTGTCCTCCCATGAGGCTCCTTAGCAAGGTCTCGTTAAGATCCTTCTCCTTGGGGTCAAAGATAGGGTCCGGGTGCTCGATTAGATCCACCAGGGGCAGGTTGTCGCTGGGAGCCGGGCGGATGTGCAGGTAGTGCTGGCAGGAGCCCTGCTGCAGCCGGAGCCCCAGCAGCACCGCCGCGGCGTATATAGTCACAAGGCACTGGGAATGATCCATCCTTGGGAGACCGCCGGGGGGGGGTGGGGAGGGGGGCTGGGTTCACCGAGCAGCGGGGGAAGAAGGTGCGAGCAAATGCATCAGAAAACTCGGACGCGGATATCCCGGACCGCCTGTCCGTGCCGGGGCTCCGCTCCGCTCCCGCACCGCCGCACGCAGCCCCCGGCCGCGGGCAGAGCCGGCCCCGCAGACGCGCTGCGCTCCTCGCGAGCCGCTGGAGAAAAGCTCTCCCGGTGGAGCCGCTCCAAATTCTGCCGCAGCCGCCGCTTCTTTTCGCGTTCCCCGCGACGAGGAGACAGACGCCTCTTTTTGTTGCTGCTCTCCGCTGCCGCTCCTCGCCGTCCGCCCGTGCGTGTGCGAGCAGTCGCCGCCGGCTCTTCCTCCCCGCTCCTCTCCGCCGCTCGCAAAGCCGCCTCCTCAGCAGCAACGGCAGCCGCGCACGTTGGCACCAGTTTGTCTGCTTCGCGAGGACCCAAAGCCTTTAAATTTCCTGCACTTTCAGCTTCATCTCCATGGAAACCACAGACTCTCTTCTAACCCACCCCACCCCCCTTAAAAAAAACCACACGCACAACGCAACCCCCACTCCCACAAAAGTCCGGGAGAGCGCGGCTTTCCCCCCTTGCCACCCCGCACACACCCTCTGCTGGGGATGGCTGCAGCCCGCCGCCTCCCCCCGCCTCCCGCCGCTCCCCGGGAGATGCTGGGCTCTGGGCAGCGCTCCGTTCCGCTCCTCCCGCCGGTAGCGGTGGCTGGTGCCGGCGGCGCTCACCCCATGGGCGCGGCGGAGCGCGGCTCCGGGCCGCCCCGCACTATCCGCGCCGCTTCTCTCGCTCCCCCGGCGCGTTGCGGCGCTACCTGGCCGCGGGCGGAAGGTTTGCCCGGCTCCGCACATGGGCCCGTGATGTAATTCCCACTACGCGCCCGGCTGGCCGCCCGCCCGCCCGCGGGGACGCGGCAGAGCAGACGCCCCGGCCCCGGCGCCCGGCCGGGCAGAGCGGGCCCTCTGCTGGCGGCGCCGGGCCGGGCCGAGCCGGGTTCGCCCCGCGGACATCCCGGAGGCAGCGGCCCCTCCTGCGGAGCTGCACGGAGCGCGCCCCGCCGCACCACGGCCGCGTTATGGGGCTGCTCCGTCGGATGCGCCGCCGCGGTGCCACGCCAGATCCGTCCAGAGAAGACAGAAACGCTGCATCGACGGTACGAACGGGGAGAAGTTTTACAGATACCGCAGAAGTGCTGCGTCACAGAAAGCATCGCAAGGCACGGTCAGCCAGCAGGCTGGGTCACTAAGCGCTCTGTGACGACGTGCTGGAATCCCGCAGGCTGTGTAGGCACTTTGGAGCCTAAGTTTAATGGGACTGAAGCTCAGCCACTAATAAATTATTTATGCAATTGTTTAAATGCTGCTCTTCAAATTTAGGACTGTAATGAATGTTATATGTTGATTGTATTACCCGTGTTGAGCTGCTTCTCTAAAAATTAACTGTATTTTATTATCTATTTTCACTCCCTAGGCTAAATTCAACGTAATGACATGAAAAAGGTGGAAAACAGACCCAAGCCACTCGCCAGAAAAGCAGCCTGACAGTGACATCTGCTGCTGTTGGTCTCTGCCCTCAAGTGGAACCTGCAAAGCCTTCACTCCTCCTTTTTGGCCACCCTACAGGGCAACACGGAACCGTGTGTTCCCTGACATGCGGGAACCTAAAACCACCTCTCAGCAGCAGCAGCAGCAGCAGCAGCACACGTTGACAAGGAACAAAGATGGGAAAATGCTGACATTTCTCAGCTGTGCTGCTGCAGTGCCATCCCACGTTGCAGTGTTGGTGGAGCAGCCGTAGGGAGAACTGCTGGGATGGTTCCTGGGGGCTCAGGGTGCAAGTGGCTGCTGGTGCCGGTGAGGGCTCTGCCCACCTCTGCCCTCACTGCCTTCCCACCTGCAGCCGGCATCGCTTCACCGTGGAGCTCTTCTGGGAGGGATTTCATTCAGGCTGTGAGTTGTACAAGTTGGCAATGCACGGTGTTAAGTGGATGAGGAAGAGAGAAACCGCTCCTCCTTGGATCCCATCCTCCCTTCTCCTTCTTTTCAGGGAGTCTTTGTTGCCACACTTCTTCGTAAAGGAGTTTTATGAAAGCAGTCAAATATTAGGTTAGATCAGATTTTTCCCCAATGAAACTACTGGGAAAGTGGCCACTGGTGTGGGCCAGTTCCTCCTCATTGTGTACAGCAGTGCTGCCAAGGCGCAGACAGGGAAAGTAACCTGTAAGTCACTGCAAATATTTCTGAATCTGCTTTCAAGCCACCTTGTTTAAACACAAAGGCACGAAAACAACAACAGCTCACAATAACTGCTTTGAAGAGAAAGCAAAAATCCTGAAGTTCCTTCCTGCCGTCCCGTATTTCTGCTTTCAGAACAAATTCAGTTCTGCTCAGTTGGCACTTGAAAACAATTCCTTTAACTACCAGTCTCAGAGTCTAAAAATAAAGCCTACGAAGCCTGTTCATACCAGCTGTGCACTTCAGGTTCTACACTCTAAACCACGGAGCATTGACCCTCGTGTGCCGCACTGTGATGTGGGGCTGCAGGAAGGGTTGGTGGATTGCTTTGGGCTGTGCCCGTTCCAGGCCAGGTGTCTGCATGGAGCACCGCGCTGCTGGCGAGGCCACACGAGCTCAAGGAAAGCAGAAGTGACAGAAGTCACTCATGGCCCAAGAATTTCTCAGTGGAATGGCTGATAGCGGGATGGGGAGAGCTGCCAGTAACTGCTCTGCCAGAAGCCTCTGGGTCAGAGGGAAAAGAGATTTGGATCCCCATCAAATTGGTTTAGTTCGGGGTTTGCTGAAAACAGCAATAAATGAAACCCAGAGGTAAAGGGCCTGATCCAGAGTCGGTGCATGATGCCAGCCCTGCCTGGGATAGGGACAGAGGCCAGCAGCTCAGGCAGGACTGAGCTGGTCACTCTACTGGCAATGGTGCATGGAGCAGAGGAGGAAACAACTCCCTTTGCCTCAGCTTTATTGGTTCTGGAGTGCTGACAGTAGTAAAAAAGTGTTTTTTCAGTAGACAAAGCAAATACAACTTTCAAGGCACACAGGAAGCCAATGTGGGCTTGCTGGAGATGCTGCTCCTGCAGGGTCACAGCGCTGATGAGGAGAGAAGAGGCCTGCAGCTGCCCTGCTGGGACACTGGAGGCACAGCTCTGAAAACACATTACGTTAAGGATCCAATCGCAGCCCACAAGGATTCACAGAGAGAATTCCAGAGTGATTTGCTTCCTGTTAAATCTGCCCAGAGAAACGGACCGTGTTTGCTGGGCCACCCCAGGGCTCAGGGGCTTCGTGCTGAACACAGGGCAGGAGTTGAGCCACTGAGGGCTCTAAGAGTCTGCACCTCTACAGCAGAGTGAATCTCACAGAAAGGAATAAACCACCCAGAGCTGGGAGAGGAGAAACCATGCCAGGTGTGCTCAGAGAAGCTGTCTCCCTTAGCAGAGGAGGCTTCCACACGACTTGTTCTTTCCCTTACAGATCAATGTAGATCAGGAACTCATTGCCTCTCACTTATTTTCAAAAACCTGCCTGCAGATCAGATGACTTTGTTAAATGAAGCAAAACCGACAGCATAACCAGGGAAGTCCTGTGCCCATCAGGCTTCATGCAATACGTTTCAGAGCTCTGCGATTTTCTGTCTATAGAGCAGGAATGCTGGTTCCTGCCTCTTCCACACTGATGCTGCAAAGCACCACTAGAGTAAACCTGTATCAATGCAGAGCAGAGTCCAATGTCTACCTAAAATTACAGAGGAAATTTGTGAGTGACAGAGCAGAAAAGTGACCCGAGGTCACTTCAGGTTCAGTCTTATGTCCCAGTGAGCTCCCAGACCAACTCCCTGCTCCTCGATCACATTCCTATACATTTTGTAAGAAAGTCAATAATTCATTTGCAACTTGTGAATCCCTAAGATTTCTAAAGGAGATGCACATTTTACACAGTTCTTATACGTCCCATGGCAAGCTTCTAAACTGACCTTCTAGCTCTCATAGGCCATGTGTAAGCTCAGCCAGGACTCCAGGCACTGCAGGTAGACTTAACAGTTCCACAGCTTTCAAACAACGTCCTTTAGGCTGGCAAAGTCTGGGGAGCTCCAGCCAGAGCTCAGAAACAGTGCTGCATCTCATGGTACCTCATCCATTTCCCTTTCCAAATTCAAACACAGAATGAAGAGTGTTTTATTGGCCTACACAATGTTAGTAGGTGATCAGCTACTCTGAAAGAAAACAGTTATGAATCACATACTTTGGAAGGTAAACAGTTTTTTGAGAGAGCAAAGTTCTGCCTTGAAATCCCAAGAGAATGGAAACAGGGATGGATGCATTTGGCCAAGAAGCTGCATCTGCAGTGATAAATGATATATAAATAATGTATTTTGAAACTAAGCTCTGGGATGAATGTTTTATGGTGGAGTAAATCCTGGGATGACCGATGTGTTAAAGCAATAAAAAGAAGAAAAAAGAAAAAAGACCCCCCTCCCAATAAAAACGTAAGGTTTTAGTCCTCAATAAGTGCAGCTATATGGAAAGAGCAGACTTGACACTTGCCAAACGTAGCCTTAAAAAAAGAGCGAAGTCTGCCAAAGAAGAGAAGAAAGTCTTGCAAGGTCCTTAAAGAACTGCTCTATTTTTCTCCTTCTCTTGCTCCTCACATTCTGCACCTCCCTGATTCTCTGCCTGCTCTCCTCTCGCTCCTGCATTTTTCCTAAGGTATAGACTCTTGTCTTTAGAGCAGGGCTTGTGCATTCATCTGCTGATAAACTGTTTATCTTAGCTTTTATGAGGGCGCCTTGCTGCAAGGCAGCCAGAGACAGGATCCTGGGTGTTTGTCTTTTTTTTAAAAGAGGGTCCGGGAAGTGGCGGGTATTTATACCTCCCCCTGGCTCTATATATCACGGGAGGTGGAACTCCACTGTCTCTGTCTCTTGCTTTTTCTCTCAGCAGTGTTTTGTGCCATAAATCTGAATATCTCAGAACAGTTTTCTTGGCTGCAACCCTGCCTGGAGGAATTAAACATTTTATTTACTTATTTATTCATTGCTGCAAAAGGTCTGCAACAGAGGGAAGCCAGAGCTTTTCTAATACCCTCCGCTCCCCCCACCCCACCCCACCTCGCCATCCTGCTTTCTGTGCCAAATATTAACATCTCGGCAGTCCAGAAAAGAGAGCAGAGCAGGCAGAGTGCCTCGCAGTTTGCAGACCAATTCATTACAGAGAGAGGCCAGTGGGAGAATTGGCAAAGATGAAATAGAAAGCGGGGCATTTTTTATGTTAAAAAATGACACTTATATTTACAAGCAACGGCTCCTGAAGGGGATTTCATTTTCCACACAGGCAACACTGTTTATCCAAACAAACTCCCTGTAGCAGCATATATTACACACACACACATGACAAGCAGGAATGTATTTATCCTCTTTTTTTTTTTTTTTTTGCCAGCCAGCTTATTAAGACAAACATCTACTGAGATAAACCGATTTTTCCCTATTCCCTTCTTTATAGAACAGAATGGACAACTGAGTGACAGAGATTCAACAGAGCGAGAACAGCAACCCCCCAATGGAGACCTGCATGTGTGAGTGATTCATTGATGCCAGCTACCGAACAACCCCGACACATAACATTTCCCACCTCTGATATTTAGAAAGACCCTCTCACCCTTTTAGCACCAATGGAGCCCTCGAAATGTTTTACTGCTAATTGTCTAATGCTCCGTGATGAATGGCTGCTTGACTGAAAATGACAACCCCTTTTCTCTCAACTACTTCATTTTCCTGGCTCCAGTGGGGGTGAAGAGGAAAAAATAAATCCGATTACATCATATTTAGCCTCTTGGTTATGAATGAAGGAAGATTAAACTTAATTTAAAAGTACTTCTGTCAACGATGCCTTGAGCCCCCGGTCCCTTGTGCTCAGTAAATGCTGCCTCAGACACTGGGGCAAAATGTTCCAAAGGCAGCATCTGCTCAGGGAGCGGATCACTGAGATACCGGGGGAAGCGGCCCCGACCAAATCTAGAAGGCTGCATTTGTGATCACAAGAAATATTTTGGCTACAGAGTAATCAAAGAGCACACTTTAACCCAACACAAAACACCTTCTGACTACAGCCCTGCCTCCAGAGTAAAGGCAACCAAAGAAGGTCCCTCCAACTGGGAACCGCTGCACTATCAGCCATTCTTTAAACCTGCTCTGGTTGGAAGACCTGCAAGGATGAAGGAGATTTAATAACTTGAAAAAGAATAAACTGTGTGCCTTTCCTCAGCATCTGTACTGATCACTCCTTTCCTGCTTCTTATGCTTTTGACCTCTAGGGAATCTAATCTCTTCAAAAAAAAAGATCAGCATGATCAGCCAGAGTCGTGTGCATAACATTAACTTCACAGCCACCACAAAATGTCATGAAATCTAAATGCATGGTGACAGGGTTGGCTGTGAAAAGCTCTATGTTGAACCGAGTCATTTTCAAAGAAACTTGTACCTTCAGTGGCAAACAGAAAGCTTTCCATTTTCTCTCCCAAATGACGAGACAGACATACACATGGGGTTATCTGATTAATTCAGAATCAGCACAGACACAAAAGAGATGTATTCCAAACCTGCCAATGTTCAGTATGAGCCTCTGGGACATGTTCATTTGGCTTGGGACTTACAAGTCTTTGCTTGTGAGGGCAAAGGGACCCAGGCGAGTCAAAGTAATGAATCTAGGCTTCCCAGACACAGATCTGACATTTGCTCTCTCCCTCTGACTCAGGCTTTGACTGGGTTCAGGGATTAATTAGGCCATGCAAACGAGTTAGGTTCTCTCTTCTGGCAACCTGGTCACGTAGGGAACCCCCACCCCTCCCCTTCCCCGCGCTCTCCTTCCCCATAATGAAGCATGACTGTAGTAAAACAAGTCTTTTGATGGTGCCTCTTCTCATCACTTTCAAGACAAACAATGTCTCAGAAGCCCCCCAGCTGCTTTTATTTTTCTTATATCTACAGTTACATCTTGGGTGTGTTTACTCGTCCTCATTAAATATGTGTCCCCCACCATCCTTTTTAATATCCTTCCTTTATTGCAGTTTACACAACACATCAATTACAGGATAGAGTTAAAACTTTCAGAGCCATTTTTGGGCATAGTGCAACATCCCACAGCACCACCATCTAAAGGAGAACTGACACAGACTGCAGTAGGAACATGAGACAAACACCTCTGCAGCAAAGAAAGCAGGGTCACAAATCACTCGTGTGCCCAGCTCAGAGCAAAGCATCTCTTACACACAGTCAACTTCCTTCAGAAAACAGTTAGGAGTTTGCCTTTTTTTCACTCAAAAACATTCACAAGTGACTATTACCTTCCTCCTTTTAGCACAGACACTTGTAAAGTCTAAGATGGGACCATATGAAAAAAGCACCCATCCCAGGACTAACAATCAGCTGGATTTCACATGTCTACCTTGGTCTTAAGATCATTTTCTTTCAAGCAAGACTGAAGTATTGGCACTGAACAGAACACCCTGATGCTCAGCATCCCTTCTGAAGTCACATCAACTTCTAAAGTACTTGTTTTCATAATAAACACATCAGTAAATGCCAGACCCAAAGGAGCATCCTTTAACCGTTACCTGGATTCGTTCTGTGCACACATCTGTACATGTGTGTGTACATGTGTGCAATTGCTTCCCACATGGAACACTGTTCCTGTTATTCCTGTTCTTGATAAAATAATGAGTTTTTGGAGTAGTGTTGTGTTTTTCTTTACAAAAAGATTAAAACCAAACAAAAACCATAATTGCCATGACCACAGCAGGAGTTTCACAAGAGCTCCCCATACTCTGAACATGAAAATCAATTTTTTAAGTACACCGAGCACTTCACCTCAAATATTAGGTTATCAGTTTGCACAAGTGATTCGAAGAGATGTACCTTTGTGACAGAACAAGCCACACTGCTGCTTTGGTAGAATCTCATGGCAGAGCTGGCTTTCTACGCCACTTTCACTTAAGATTTCCTCACTTTTCTCATCAGAACAGAAGGTAAGAATAACCGTGCTCTGTAGACCCTCACCTCAGTCCCTCACTCCAGGGGCACAATTCAGCTCCCGGTACTGGAGTTTGCCTGTCATCCTCCCACGTCAGATCTCTTAAATAAGCAAATAAATACACAGCCTTCCTGCAGCCCTTGTGTGCTGAGGCTTTGGTCTTGCCCAGCAGCTTAGGGCTGCAGCAGCAGGGCGGGGGTGAGGTGGGGGCGATCGCCCTCCAACACCGGCAACCGTTTGTAAATTACCCTAAGCTTCCCTTAGTCATTATTCCATTAACTGCCTCTTGGTAGATCTGTCAGTAACTAAGCTGGGTCTTATTTGTAGAGAATCAGAGGCTATTTGCTGTACTAAGTGAGCCATGAGAGCGAAAGGGTTTGGGATTTATTTGTAATTACAGTCGGTATTTTTTTTCTTCTCCTTCTTGCCTGGACCCCACTGGTACTTTCATTCACATTCCCTAAGCTGAAGCTGGCGCCAGGATCACAGGCTGGCCCTGTGTTTATGTCATTGAGACTAGGACAATATTTCAGTGTGGAGCCAGACCGCAGGGATCCACTCTATAAAACCCTCACTAAAAATAGACAGCCGCCCTGCCCCCAGGCCCGCGGGCCGCCGGCACCCTGCGAGGCACACAGCCCCCTGCCAGCCCCCGGCTCCCCAGGGCCCCCTGTCCCAGCCAGCTCAATGCAGGGGGATGCAGCTCCTTGGGGTGCCCGGCTGCCCCAGGCCCAGCTGGCAGCACGGCGTCAGTGAGCATCCCAGAGCCAAAAGGGCAGCGTGGCTGTGGCGAGGAGAGAAAGAGATACCTGAACACACCGGTGCTCCTCTCCCTCTGCAGCTCGTGGAGGCGTTCAGAGAGACCCTGGCAGGACAAAACTGGGTCAAAGACGTCACCTCTGTCCGATAAATCTTTCCTGCAGCAAATTAAAAAAAAAAAAGAGCTGAACATTTCCATCTCATAGCTGTCAATTTTATTCAAAAGCATGAACCGGGGCAAATCATTCAGCCTTTTCAATGCCAGTGGTGCGTGATCCCTCAGCTTGGGAGGATAAATGTAACGAGCCAAGTGTCTATCGATTAGTTCAGCAGCTACACAGGGAAGACAGAAGGCACTCAGGGCACAGATCATCAAGGTAAGAGCCTGATCCCACAGCTCAGATCCTGACACTGGAGAGGGCTTCATTCCAGAAGCCTGTGAAGGGACGGAAAAAGTTCACATGGACTTTAGTGGGCAGTGGAGCCTCCCACAGGACAGTGGCAAGGAGCAGGCAGGCCTTGATTCCCTTGTGCCCCTGTATGTTCAGTTGCTAAGAATGCACGCCCAAAGGCAGCAGATGCCCAGAGCAGCAGCACTGCTGCTGAACACTGACAGTGTCCTGGGGAACAGCCTGGGGAGCAGCTTCTGTCCAGGTCCCTGTCACCAAGTCACGTACCGACAGGAGCCAGATGCAGCTGTGTGTGCTTGCTCAGGACCCAAAACTGAACTCACGGTTCTGAGACCCCAGGTAGAACCCAGAACACTGCCAGACAGTGCTCATAATGGAAGCTGCCTTTGGTCTGATTGGCTCAAACAACACCATTCAGTGAGCAAACAAACACTTGTAGAAGGAGGTAGGAGCTTGTGCTATGGCCTAAGAGCACAGGAAAATAGCAGCTCCTTGTTGAAAGGCTGCTTTCAAAACCTTGTGTGAATATGTGGAGAGGTACGTAAGGATAGCTGTGATTTCATATGGAGATTTATCACAGGCTGTGGGAAGACAATCCAACAGATCTCATACAAGCTGATATTTCTGCACTGTGATATGTGCACTTGACATGTGCTCAGTGGTTGTTGAGTTCGGTTTCTTTCAGCCACTCACTGCTTTCTCAGCTAAAGGTATCAGTGAACACTGATGGCCTGTAAGCAGGACTGCTTTGCAGCAGGCACTGTGCATGTGCTGGAGGGGTCCTATGCAGAGCGGCCTATGTGTGAGCATGGAACAAACACATTCATGGCAATGAACCACGCTGTACCAGGTCCCTTAGTGTCTGAGAAACAGCCCCAGGACGGCTCTCACACCTCAGTGCAGCTCTGCACTGCCTGAGCCAAGCTGTGCATGTCTGTCACTGGATGGATGTGCTTTGTGCCCTGGAGCTCACTGCTCACACACCTGACAGTGCGTACAGTGCAAAGGGAGACTCTGAGCAAAGCAGTGCAGGAACTGAACGTCATCCCAGCAAAACGAATGCTCTGCCCATGTTCTGCCAAAGAATCTCAGAGCGGCAGCATGCACAGCACTGAAAGCTTTTCACAGGTGGCCATTTGATGGATACGCCTCATTTTCTACAATGCTTAAGCTATGCAGCCTCAGTTGAGCCTCTGTTTATAGCAGGGAGTGCGTTCACAACAGCTGCAATTCAAGCCAGCTGGAACCATGCTTTGAACATATAAAGTACTGATATGAAATGTCAGCTCTGAGGTGGCTTGGATAAGCACACCCACAACCAGGGGATACTCAGTAATTTTGTCTGTAGACCATCTATGTCTTAGTTCTCCAACCATAACAATGACAACACACCCATGATGATACCATTAAGATAACATATATATATATATCCTTTCAAAGATTTATTGTCCTGTCTCAGAGCTCAGACATGGAGCGACCATGTTTGGTATTGCAGTAATGCATAAGAAAAAGGCAGTTCCTGCCCCTACAAAAGTGCAGAACCTGATCTAAAACCAAGAGGGAGCACAGCAGAAGACAGACGCTGTAACAGCGCAGTGCTGGATTGCTGCAGCACACCTGGCCTTGGCTCGAGAGTTCTGCAGATAAAGAGCTTTAGGAGAATGCTTCAAAACCAGGAGCTGCTGCGCTGAGGTCCCACAGCCCACACAGCCCACACCTGATGCTGTGCGTTCCGATGATTGCAGTCTCTTTCAAAAAGTCACTGCAGAGAGCTGCCGGGAATCGAAAGGCTTCAAAGGATGCTGAATGATGGAGGGGCCTTCAAATAGAGAGGATCGTATATTACGGGGCAAAAGCAGCCTTCCGTGTAGCACAGAAAGGCACGGTGATTTGTGTTTTCCACATGAAACAAAGCCAAGCCTCCAGCTGGTTGTTTATTCTTTGCATCGCTCCCAAACAACCCAGCCGGGCAGTGGAGCCGCTGCCTGCCCAGCCATAGCAATGTGTGCTGCAGGGACTGCTCCCACAGGAACCTTCTGCAATGGCTGTCACAGCTTCTTGGAAATGAGAGCATTTCTCTTAAGCTTAGAAGAAAAAAAAAGAAAAAAGAACAGTTGTTCTGAACCTGCAGATCTCTGCATCCTCTTCAAGGGAACAAGAGCTGGGAATTCAGCATCACTTGGATCTCCTACACACCTTCCAAGCAGGGCAGGTATCTGCTGCAGGAGCAGACTGGGGGCTGCCCTGAAAACGTTTATGGAAATGTATTCTTTCAAATCCTCACGCAGCCCTTCTCCCTTCCCTCCACCATTTCAGAACAGGAGCACATATACAGCTCTCTCTTTTCCTTGGCATCTGGACAACTCTTCTACTGTCACTGCCCCGTAGTCCTCAACTGGCATAAGAATTCCAAAATAAATGAGCGTGTTGTAATCAGGGGGAAAATATTGTGTCCTTGTGGTGTTGATGTTTTTGCAGCTCAGCTTCTCAATGGCCACCACAAGGCGGGCTGCATATTTCTCTACAAAAATATGCCTGCACTGCTAACTTGGCAAGGCACCCGTTGAATAGACATTTAGATACTTAGCTGTTCATTGAGGCCAACAAAGTTCTGTAGGAGAACCTGCAATGGGGAAGAAGAGGCACCTACATGGCCAGCAAGCGCAGCAAGTGGGCAGCCTGTCTGGCAAGTAGTGCCATCCCATTAGTCAAAGGCTCATAGTGAGAGTATAGGGGAGCAAATGTCTTTAAAGAGACAAAGGCGCTGACTAAATACCTCCTAAGTTTGTTTAAAGAAATCACCTGAGCAAAACGAACGTGAGCAGATAATCTATGAACCTTCCTGCAGACAAATAAGGTAGAGCATGTGTGGAGAGCATCAGTCAATACTGCGAACCAGCATGGAAGAGCTTAAAGGTGTGTGTGTGTGTGTGTGTGTGTGAAAATACGATGTTGGTAGTAAACTGCTGAGCATAACGTGATAGAATTTGTGGAGTCCATAACTATTAAGAGTGAACTACGCCTCATTTCAGTGGCTGCCTACATGCAGGTTATTGAGATCAGCTAACAGTGTCTGCTGAAATACTTCCTAAATGAACAAGAGCGTTACATCACCAAGACCAGCACAACGTGAGCTGAACGTACCAACTGCTGAACTTACTTGGGAATGGGGAGAGCTGCTCCTTTTCCCTCAGATTTCGTACTGAAGTAGGGAACAACCACACAGCATCATCCACCATGGAGAAGCATTCAAAAGGTGTCTTTAAATGTAAAGGCCGCCCTGATACAAAGAACATTTTCCGCGGGCAAAGTTTGCTGCTTCAAATGAGACTGTCCAACTGAGAAGCAGATTGCTGCCAACTTGGAGAGCAGTCGTGGAGCTGGTGCTTGAGACAGCTGACCTCGTCTTTGTGGCTTCAGTGGACACTGAAGTGAATCCTCAGTTTGTTTTTAAAATCTGTTAGCAAAGGGAAAATACTTTTTCTCAGCATCGGTTCAACTGATTTTCTGTAAACAGATTTAGCAAATAATATATAACATGTTGAAAGTCAAATAATAAATCTGTCTGCCATAAGAACAACGGAGCTCTCTCTCAGCAGTCGCTCATTAGCCGGCCCACGAGCATGAAACACGTTGGTTTCATACTCGCTCCGAAGTGAAAGTTATCACGGAGTGCATAAAGGACGGTCTATTCCAGTTCTGCTACTGCTTTCTCCAGTTGATTTTCCAAATACAATACTGAGCGCTGGATGAAAGTGCCTCAGGACACAGCTGTGTGCGTGCGGCAGCTCTCTGCTCAAACACTCCTGATACTGTGGGAGTTTGCTAAGATTTACTTAAGGAAAAATATTACCATTCAAACTCCTGCTGAGTAAATGTGGTTTTAAAAGCCTGTGGTATTAAGCCTTTTATCTCACTTTATTTTACCTAAACTCTTTCCCAAATCCTCTCCATACAGACATGGATATCGTAAGAACTCTGGTCTTCGATTAAGTCCAGAACCGCACATTCTACACATTGTGTATTTATATTGTAACAAACAATGCAGTTTCATGGCCCCATCCTTTGAAAGCCTCCAGGAGTCGATGTGGGCACAAAGTGCAGCACAGAGACACTTATATGTGGGCTCCAACAGGAAAGAGAGCGCCGGCTTTAAGTCCAATGGCTGGATGTGGATGGAGGTCAATAGCGCTGGATGCTGGAGGCACAGGCTGCAGCAGCACGAAGGGCTGGTGATGAGCAGCCACAGCTCTGTAATTTAATTAACATTTACATTCTACAGAAGCCCGGTCCATTTGCAAGCACTAAGAAACACGGTAAATATGGAACAAATCATCGGCAGCAGCAGCAGGGGAGACTTAAAACGCTCATCGTGAGGAGCGGCACAAAAGCCGCGGTGAGGTGAGCCCTCAAACACGGGCAGCCATCCTTAGAGCGGGCGGGGCTGCAGGGCCTCGTGCTACGGCCGGGTCTGCACTGCGGGTGCTTCCTAATGACACAGCGGTGTTTTTTAATGTCCTCGGATCGGGAAACCTCACCTGGCCGCTGCCCGCCCGCAGCACGTACCTGGGGGTTGCTCACAGCCCCACACACAGCGCGGCCCGCGCCGAGCCCCGCCATCACCTCACGCTGCGCGGCTCCACACGGCGCCATGTTGCGCGCGAGGCTCTGAGGCGGGAAACGAAAAGGCGGGAAGCGGCGGGCACGCGCTGCCGGAGCCGTGCACGCGCAGCGCTGCAGATCGCTGCGTCCCGCTGCACCGCGCGGCTGCTGTGCACGCGGTACCGCCGTGCAGCACCGTGCAACCTGAGCAGGGCGAGGTGCACCCCGACCTCCTGCACCCCTCAGTGCCCTTTTTGCATCACTGCTGATGGCAGCGCTGTGCATTGAAGCTGGCACCAAAGCCGTGTGCTCATCGCACGTCACAGCTGCGAGCTGTGCAGGTGACGCCCTGCTGGGTGCGATGCGCTGCTGCAAAGCGGTGCTGCTCAAAGCCCCGCGGTGCGCAGCGCGTCGTGCAGCTCGTGTGCTGGAGCGCAGCCACGGCCAACCCCCAGCAGTGAGAGCTGGATCCTCGGCCGCGCTCGTGATGGGAGGTCAGAGCAATGAAAGGGCCCCAGTGGTGCTACAGGAGCACGGCAGCACCGCTCCTGATGGGAGGTCAGCAGCAGTGAGTGAGCGGGAGGGCCCCCCTTGTGCTGGCAGCTCCGTTCCAGCGCTTGGCTGGGCTCCAGGAGATTAAAATAGAGCCTTAGACTGTCCCCTCGGCAGCACGGCCACAGCGCTGACAATCCGCGGGTTGTGCTCAAACGTGAGTCCCGGGGGAGCGCGGGCTCTACCCGAACAGCTGAGGCACTGAGTGGGTCGGAGCGGGCGGGGTTATGGCTGTGAGTCAGTGCAGGAACACGGGGATGGAGCTGCGGGACAGGGGGAGCAGAACGAGCCCATAAGGAACATGGAAGGAGCGAGTGTGCCCCAAAGAACGCTGCAAAGAGCCTCGTTGTGGGGCTGCCGAGAGCAGCAGTGGCTGATGGCGGCGTGTCCCACAGAACAGACTCGGGCCAGTCACCCACTGTGGGTCTGTTCATCAGCACCCGCACTTGAGACGTTTTGCTCTTGTATTTTCACACCTCACTGAATACTGAGATTCCCTTTGGATGCTTCCAAGAGAAAGCACTAACATTTACCTGCAGAAAAAGCCTGTCTGGTCTTTAAATGCACTTTAGTATTAGTTTATGAAGCACAAAGGTGCTTTTTTCCCCTGTAAGTAGCAGCAGGTGAGCAGCAGAGAGGAGAATTCAGCTCCACTTTTGTCCTCCATGTTCACTATAATAAAAACAGACTTGAAAATCACAGTAATGATCTATTTGCACAGATAAGAAGCAGGAGTCCCGCTGATTAATTAGAGCTAATAATACTTATAAATAAGATAGGAACTAAGGCAAAGTAAGTATTTTAAGCGGCTTCTTTTGAAATGAGCGTATGATGGTTTGAAAGGGGAGCCTGAAAACAGCAGCCTGGGGAAAAGGTTGGAGGTTATTTATAAAGGTTTTTTGTGTATTCGCTATGCAAACAAAAAACCCAAATCAAACCCCAAATATTTATTTAAAGACAGAGTTAAAAAATACATCGACAGTTTGTTCATGATGACAGTTCGTATCAGTTAATACACGGACCGACATCTTTTGCTGTCAGAAGAACAAGTGAAAAACATGCCTGTAAGTTTGCTGCCTTCTTTCCAGCCGGCATAAAAGCATTTCAGTAAAGCAATGTATGGCACAGAGGAGGTTACAATACAGCACTGTCCTCCAGGAACCCGGGGCAAACTTGTTATAAAGCTCTGTAGGAATCAGCAGTTCACCCACTTATCTTATGCAAAGAACAACTCTGAGCTCTGGGCAAGCAAAACATGTCAACAGCCGGGCCTGAAAAATGCGTGGTACATGCAAAGTGCATCAGAGGGAGTGCATGCACACAGGAGAGCCGCCTTTACTTTCTTTACCTTCTTTACCTTCTTTACCTTCTTTACCTCGTGCTGTTCCTCCAAGTTAATTTCTCAGTGTTACTGCACAGATTAAACACCTGCGTGTTGGTTGGTTTTCACTAATTTAGCAAATCTGGTAACAATGTATTGAAATTAAAGAGGAAGGAAGCAGAAATGACCAAGGCTGTAAGAGTTCCTTTGCTCCCTTATTTAACTCCGCTTTGGCTGCATTCTGGTTAATAGGTTTTCCATGTAAAAGCACCCACCGATAACTCCAGTTGGGTGCTGTTATTCTTGCACTGTGTTGGCATGTCGTGGCTGAAATACAAACATCCACTCACACTTATGTTCATTCCCCTGTATACCTGTGCACTGATGGTGTGGTAAGGATGGCAGCCAGCACATGGAGTCCCTGCTCTGCCACAAGCTCTGTGTGACCTTGGCCATGTCACTTATTCCAATCTGCCATTATCTGTACAGAAGGGAGAGAGTGAATGAGGCGTCAGGCAGAACTGCAGCTAAATAAATTCAGCACCCTGTGCATGTTTCAAACAAGGTCAACCTTTACCAAAGCAGAATCCTCCAATTTCCTTCAGCGTTCACAACAGCCTTGTTCTTATTTCTCCTGCTTAAAGACACTAAGCCAGATTTACACTAAATGAGAAATTTTGTGGTTTTTTTCTTTTCCTCGTATAAGGATATGTGAAAAACAGAATCATAACAGAAGAGTGTTTCACTTTATAAGGTAATTCCTTCAGTAGGTAATATCTGGGGTGTTTCTCGACTACAACCAGATTATATATACCCTCAGTGCAGCATGTTTACAACGTGGCTTGAAAGCACAGATTCACACCAGGACTGCACAGCAGATTCTGTCTGGCTGTCCTTGTAAATGCGCCCGGTGTGCAGCCATGGGGTGTCTGCTCCGATGTGAAGATGTGAGCTCGTGTGCCAGCAGCTCCTGCAGGTGTAACACAGCGATGGGAAAGATGCCACTGCCAATCTCACAGCCCAGATATCACACCTGTATTAAGGCATGTGCACTTATGCAAAGTGATTTTCAATTCCTGTTGTTTTACTCTCACATACAGACTCTGGGAACCGTGCCCCTGCCTGGGAGACTTCTGACTATGCAGAACAGAATAAAAACATGGAGGCCGCGTTTGAAAGATTGGCCTTAGAGAAATTCCCTTTCCAATGGAAATGAAAGAACTCAGAGAAGAACACAAACCGCAGCGGGATTCCCACTGACTGTAAGGATCTCACATACGTGGATTCCCGATGATGGTCACACAGAACCTGTTTCAAAAGGGACACGGACACACACGGTGTGTGGGGTGATGCATCTTTTTGGTTAAGGAGGGAGAAGGACACGATTTCCGTAGGAGTGGTAAGAATGCAAAAGCACTGCAGGTCTCCTGGAGTTGAAAAGAGCCAGGTTTCTATGATAGCAGATCAAACAAAAGATTCTGTTAAGAACACTTTTATGACAGCGATTCACTTGAATAAACCAAAGACTTCTTTTAGCAACCAATCTTTTTTTTTTTTTTCTAAAATAGTATTTAATATCTGAAGTTATAAAAAATATTTGTAGTCTTGAAAATTATTTTTATTGTCTATTTTATGTACTATACATGCCTCTTTCAGGAATTATTGAAGAAGCATGAGTCATACGGCACTCATTTACTCTTGGCTCATTGCCACCCCCCATCTATATTTTGCTATTCTCAAACCATTTGTAGGTACACGTGCATGACAATATCGTTGTGTCCAGTCCCCAGATCGCAGTTAGCGCAGCACACATTGTTTGTCTACATATTTACAAAGTTTTAAAGCACATAAAATTGTGCATTATTATATCCCGAAGTTTAAACTTTAACATACGCTTGGTCGCATATATAGCAACAAGTTACAATAAAAATCTGAACAAAGACAACCAATAAACAGCCAAATTGCTATGTACAAACGAGGCAGGAAGCAATTAAACACAGCCTTGCACATTTCACTTAAATTACTTTTTCTCTGAGGGGAAAAAAGCAAACAGCCCCTCCTGCCCAACCTCAGCTCCCCAGGAACCCTCAACAGTCTTCGTTTTTTTTTGGTGAATTAACTGGAACTTGCATTCAGTAAATATCAGTTCATTTGCATAATACGGGAGAGAAATTTGGTCCCTATTATAAAACATAGCAATGCGTTTCCCACCCAGTAGCACACAGCAGCAGGGTGGGCTCGCTCTCTGAACCTTGCTTAGACAGCAGCCCCTTTGGCATCCAGGGGAACATTCCATGAGATGAAAACCCTTTTGTCTTCCTTACACATATTGTTTCTTACACCAACTAACTGTGCTGCTCTCAGGGTGACCGAACCGACCCAGGCCCTCCTGGAGGGCGAGTGGAGCTGCCCCCATCTGTGCGGTGGGTACCTGGTTCAGCTGCAGTGGAACCACTCCTCATTTACATTGGTGCAAAAGACCCAGGAATGAGGTGCAAAGAAATCAGGGTTGGACCCAGGCTGACCTTTAGATAAAGTAAAACACAAAAAGTCTGTGCATTTAGTGTACAATATAAATTACTGCAGTTCATAGTTTGAAGGTAATTAGTGATACAACAACAACTTCCTCTTATCTTAATTTCATATAACCTTACAAAATAAAACAAACTAGTAAGAAATCTGTTCCTATTATTTGACTAACAAAACGGGAGGCTTTCTGTAGCCTAGTGACAGGCAAGCTTAATGACACTTTACCCTACTGTGGGACGACTGTTTTAAAGGCTAAATCTTGCCCAAGATTTGTTACAAAAAGGCTGAGGAAGATATTCTAGTGTGGCTCTTATTTCATCCCAAAAGCACAGTGTGAGAGACAGCCAGCTGGGTAAGAGCTCATAAACATCAATATGGAGAGGAGATGATCTCTGTGCTAGTAGGAACTATACAGCTTACAGCAGTATATGGGGCCTGCTCCAAAGCCCCGTCAAATCAACATCTCCTCTTGACATTGCAAACACTGAGCAGGAGAGACAGCTGTAGTTTGTGCCTGCACAAAGGGGTCAGACTACTGTCCAAAGCACATTTACAGAGTACAGCCCTCAGCTCACCTTGGGGAATGGTGCCCTAAATTTCTGCAGAGAATTTCCTGGCCAACAGCTCTGTTTTCATACTTCTCTGCCATGATTTCGCATTGTGAATTCTCCCTCATGGAATCAGAAGATAAATTATACTCGCAAATAAAGTATTCTGGCTATTTAATGTTTTGCTGTAGTGAAAAAATTAGAGACCCACCTTGAGGAAGTCTCTGTTGTCTGAAAATTCACTGACTCTTTTCTAAAAATACTTCTTGCTGATGGCAAAGTTCAACACCTCAGAGAGACTCAGAGCAAGTTTCCAGGTTGTGTACCATACTTCCAAACACACTACACCCTTGTTGTTAGTAAGGCTCCATTGAAGTTTTACCTAACAGTCATGAGCCATGCGTTTAAACACCTTAAAAGAGTTGACCAGCAACTTAATGCATTTCTTTGTATTGTAAGAAATGTAAAGATACATCACCTCTTTCCAATACACTCTAAAATGTTTGGGACAGAATATTATATTCCCCTCCCCTCCCTTTAATGTCTATATTTAAAAACATTTATGCTTCATCAGTGAATTATTAAGTATATGTTTCTCTGTATGTGCCCTTACTGTGTAGAAAATCTACTTATTTATTTATATCCAGGCAAAGCAAAACACGTACAAGCATAGGAGAGAAATGCTTTTGAGCCACAGGTTTCTTCAAGCAAACTGTCCATCTTGCAGATGCAAAGAATTATTAGTGCAGCTTAGTTATATCTAGCATTCTACTAGCAGAAACAGGAGTGCTTTAGAGCACAGGGTCTGCTGGTTTGGTCATAATGTGGGGTCATAATGTTAGAGGGATGGTTTTCTTCTGGCCAGTCCAAGTCGTGCCCAGAAATCAGGAGCTGGGTTCAGCCCAGGTGAGAATAAAACCCCCTGGAAAATACAGGGTGAACGTTCTGTGCCAAGCTAAGAAAGACGGCTGTCCAGAAGCTTGCAAAGCCCAAGTATCCACTTCAGACCTGAGCTTCAGCTGATGTACATGGGTACAGACTCATTTGAATGAGCTGACTGAAGAGATTCTAGTATGGATTATTCTCAGTATTTCCTGTGACTGTGCATTAATCTTATGAGAGGGACCCAATCTCCAGCTGGAGTCAGGGTTCCCAGTGATTAAAGCAACAATCTGGGTTCTTAAATTCAATTTGATTTCTTACTGTGAGCCTTTACTCTAAGCTCTACTCGGAACAGTCACCCAATGCTTCTGTGCTTCTACGAAGTGAGGACAACAGTGCTGTATTTCACAGGATTCCTCCGAATTGCTGTGGCTGCTTGGGAAACGTGTGAGTGATCTTCCTACGAGAACCACAGAAGTGTTATGGTTAGTGTTGCAACTATGCTGGAAAAGCATCTCTTTCTACTATTTATTTATCTCTGGGATATCAGTTTAGAACAAAGAGCAGATATTTCTTTCAAAAGATAACTAAGTACTTTATAAACAGAAGTACTTAAAGTCAGAACTATTTTGACCGTTACAGTTGGGAAAGAACCTCAGCCTGGAGGCAACAGGATCAAGGAGGAATGCCCTGTAGGATGTCACATAAACACCACTTCCACACAGCAAAGTTAAAATCAGGGTGCAGTAGATTCTGGCTGGGGTTCCCAGAGTCAGAGTCTGTCTTAGAACACACAGGTAGGTGAAATTAAGGAAAGCCGACCTATTTCTCAGTTCTTTGTTAGATACACGACTACTTCTGGAACAGACCAGCAGAAGGAATGGATAGCAGTGTGTACCTGTTCTTCTGTGGAAGGTTTTGCTATTCGTGCCCTCACTGTTCTGTTTGTCCTGAAAAGCCAAAGCAAAGCAAAGTGGGTTTCATTTTATTTTGCTTTATATCACCAATTTTTACATAAACTTGCTCTCAGCGTACTGTTGTTTTATACCTCAGTGAGGTGTTACACAGCAGCTTTGCTTAGAGGCTGAAAAGGTCAGGGCAGCCTCAGCGAGCTGCTGTGTTCTAAAAAAACAATGTAAATTATTTTGACTTCTGAAAATAACATTTTTTTTTTCTGTCTCTCCCTGACAAACAGCCTTCTGCTAGCAAACATAATCTAATGGAACAAGCTGTTGCTGCCTTCAGTGATGGTAAAACATCACTATTTGGTTCTATGGCGTGTGAGTCAGGTTTTCCCCGTGCAATTCCATGTGGCATACAACATACAATGCATGTCCTTCTAGCTGCAAATTGGCACTGAGATTTTTGCTCCCCCATCTTCTCACCCACAGGAATTTTCAGTGTGGGTCTCGTTCAGAGCCTTTGGAAGTGAATGGAAATGTTTCCATCCTCACTGAGGACTGGATCACATCGTGGATAGTATTGGTAAAAAAGTTAACTTCCCTCCTCCCCAAAAAAGAGAGATTACAAATGTAAATACCTTATAGAAAGTTTCTGCCCCTATATCGCTGCATAGGCTCTTCTTGGCTCCTGCATACTGACCAAGCATGGAACAGTGAATAACATTTATTTTTGAATTTATGGATTGAGTTCACAGGGATTTTAATAGCGCTGGGGTTATGGAAGTGCTATTTTAATAAGGACCACAGATCATGGGCCCAAATCCTTACCTTCACCTCAAGGACTTGTAAACTCAACTATTTAACTCAAATCTCTTTATTGGAGGCCTTAGAATGTATCCACCTGGAGGCTGAAAAATTGAAGGGTAGAAGGCTGCGCAAACATGGAGTGAGGGAATTTAACCAGCAGGAATGTGGCCCATAAAATTAAACTTCAAGAACTGTATGAGAAAAATTAAAGCTTGTGCAACAGCTGGGGTTTCTCTTCACATGAGTTCATTTCTCAGTGACTCAGATGTTATGGTTCTCATTAATATAGATTTCTTTGTTGAGATCATCTTCTCTAGTACTCCGAGTCTTACTCTACAGCGTGCTAACACGCCGCTTTCCACTCTTCTAATGATAACAATGTTTATTGGTGAAACAAACAAAAAACTGTAGCTTTAAACCACATCCCAAATGTCTCTAATGGGAATTGCCAGAGTATCCCAATTTCAGACACAGTGGTCAGATAGCCCTGGATATACACTGAAAAATCAGGAACAAAATTAGGTGCGTTTCTTTCCAGTGGGTGTTTGAGAGTCTCTGCAACATAAAGAAATGCACATTGTGTGGTGGGTAGAGGACCAGGCTTCTCTTCACTCCTACTCAGACCCTGTGTATATTCACTCAGAGACTGGACTCATTCTGTCCGCCTGTGACCTCAAAGGCTGACTCCTGTTTAAGCCTTTAAAATAACCTGCTACTTATGTCATTTGAGATCTGAGCTTCTGAAAAAAAACCTCAAATGTTGTGATAATTTTATCAAGCTCTGGCAACATTCAGAGATTGTGCATTTAGTGTTGACGACGGCTGGATTTATTAGACACTGAAAGAATGCTCAGTTCTCTGTCAGTGGCTAGATACCAATAGATCCCACATGGTAGTGGGATAACTGTTACTAAACCAGGTGGCACTTCAGTTACATGCGACCTCAATCTATTCAAAAGGGCCAAGAAGAAGAAAAATGCATAGGAAATGCTGGAAAACAGGTTCCTAGAGGCTTAGGACACAGTCCTAACATGAGGACACCAAGGATGTTACACTTTCTGCTACACTGCAGTCAGAACCACTCATGCTTAAAATTTTTCATGCTTAGAGATAACTGGAAATCAAGACGACTGCAAAGCCTGATTACTGGATTTGCAGCCACAAAGCGTCCTGTTATGTAAGGCCCTATTTGCAAAACTGCTGATACAAGTAATACTGCTTGCATCATGGCAGATACTGCTGTAAGACCGGGAATCTGGCGATGGTGTCAGATGATTAGGATTCTTCTGAATGACAGAAGTTGTCACTTCAGGAGCTGGACTTCTAGAAGTAGTTTTGAAGGTATGGCCCCTATATGTGTAATGCTCACTATTTCCTCAATGGGAAGCAATGCAGAAGGCTGGAGTTACAGTGTGCTGCTAAATACTTCAGAGACAGCAGAACCAAGGGCATCATCTGGACCCATTTTCTGTTGCATAGCATTGTGCACATCCTCCTGTTCTACAGACTGCATGCTCATTGCCCAAGATTTTCCCTCTTCACTCAGAAATGTTGTTTTATAAGGTTCCGTGTGTATCCTATGGACGTTTTGCCTTGATTCCTCATACTTGCCTTTTCCATCCTCTGGAAGGCTGGATGTATGAGGTAAGAAAGTGCTCCGTGACTCATCGATGGGAATCTGTAACTGCTCACTGGAGGTAGGTTCCTGAGATAGATCTGAAGATCTCATGAGATGCTGGGTATACACGCCTTCAGACAGAGAGGCAGACTGTGTCTCGCTGTGCACACGCAGCCAACGATGATGCCTGCTGAAGTAGTTGTAATGTTGATGTTTCCCAAGTCTCTTTTTCCCTAAAAAACTCAATGGCTGCCTGGAGCTGGAGGACTTGTCTATGCTTTTTGATGCAATCCCTGACATTGTTAGATTGCTCATATATTCTGTGCAATATTCAGCATTAGTATCAAAGGCACTACACTCTGCCAGGCCTTCTTTCAGTGTTAGGCAAGGCTTCACATCATGGACTTGGAGAACATCAGGTGCACTACCGCCCAGGCCGCTGCCTGCCTGCTGGGATATGTCATGCGGGGAGGAGTAAATCAAGTCTAATTCTCTGGGGCTTAATGCATCACTGGAATCATAGTCACTGTCAGTTGGAAGGAATACTTCTGAACAGCCTTCTTCATCTGAGCAGGGCTGGGAATCTGCAAAGAGAGCTGATTAATAGCAAGAAGACAAGCACAACACTGAAACTGCTTAACACTTATTTCCTCCTTTTGTGTGTGTGTGTGTTTTAATTTAGAATAATAGCTGCAATTCTGAAAACATACATATGTTTCCTCTGTGGAATCTTCCATGGGCCTACATGACAGCAAAGACAGGAGTCAGAGTCACTTTAACCTAGTGTAAATTACAGCATAGTGCAATAATAATGAATTGAGCCCATGCAGGGCAAGATAATGCTGTAAGTTACGTGGTGTCAGAGCTAAGGATTATTCTGTATTCATGGTCTGTAGAGCAGGGAAAATTTAACTCAGGGAGAGGCGCTGAGAAAGAACACAACTGTACTTTAGTAATTCTGGAGGTCATGGAGAAGTCAGTGGTATGACTTCTCCCTTCCAACCTGTTCACTAAATGAGCAGGAATGGTGAGGTGACAAAGCTGCCTGCTGATGAGCAAGTATTCTGAGTAATTTAAAGCAAAAACATTATTGTAAAGATTGTAGAAGGATCTTGGGATACTGAGTGGTGAATGATGGGGAAAATGATTGTTAAAGTACCTTGGCAGGAATGGGAAACATTTACTTCTTTTATAAAATGAAATTTGAGAACTGTTTTAATTAAAAGGGAGTTGAAAGATTTTGCATGATGAACAAACAGAAGTTCTCTTACCGCTTACAGCCTTTCTCCTCTGGCTTCTAGCCTCAGGTGAGGAAGGAGGTGAGGGAAGACAATCTAGATGTGAAGATGTTGAACTGATTTTCTTTTGAGAGTGTTCTTCTGAAAGATTCACAAGTTTCTTTATTGGTAGGCCAGCTGCAGGCTGCTTGTATCTTGCGTACTGCAGTGCTTCTGTGATCCATCTCATTTCCCTCCAGATCTCATCAACTTGCTTTTGAGGGGAAAAAAACAGTGAAAAGCTACAATAAGCTCTGCATAATAATAATACCTCAGAGTGTGCTCTGGAGAACCGAACTAGGTGAGCAGTTACTGCCATCAGAGAAGCAGGTTTTAGTCTGAACTGCCTTTGGTTGACAGCTTTTTGTCTTCCACTATTACAGGGTCTGCTTAGGACCTAAACTTTGAATTAGGTATCTCAATTGAGAACCTGTATGCAGGAGGGGTGAATTTAGGCCTAAGCTCTGACATGGGAAGAAGTGAAAACTGTCTTCAGATGGAGTATGAAGTTTGATCAATTCTGTAGCACACTTGAAAGTTGGTTTCATTCTGCATTGGAATGAAATCAGGATGTCTCAAGGATATTCTTGTGAACCCACAATTACACTGAAAAGCAAAGAGCTCAGATCAAACCCAGTTTTTGAATGGAGAAGAATGTCTGTGCATGTGTATCACAGGGTATCACAGCAAATCTCTGAGACAAACTGCAGTTTTTCTCCCTTGCTATTCTGGTCTGTATGCATTTTAGCAGTATAAATCCACACAGGACAGTTCTAATTCATGCCTGTTGATGGCAATAAGAGACAAGTACCAAAATCAATTGCAGTATATGGCTTCAAGCACTTAAGCAGAGAAAAGATACAATTTAATGTGAGTCTTGCAAGTCTTTTGATAACGAAACACCATCAGTACCTTGCCAGTGAGTTAATTCCAGTGATAACCACTGACAGTTCAGGTATTTGTTCATAATCCAACTTCATTTCAAGACATAAGTGTAGCTCCACAAAAGGAATACAATCACTTGACCAGTGAGTGAACTTCTCATCTATTTGATTTTGGAGGTCTTTTATTTTCTTCCTGCAATCCTCACAAAATCCGAACAAAAATCACACTGCTTCCAGTTTGTGGAAATGCAAATGTGGTGAGTTTTCTCTGCAGTGCCATTCGACAGCGTCCCACAGGACAGTGAATCCGTCACTTTAATGAACTGTAGTTCTTAAATTATTTAGGAATGCTTGAAGCATCATACTATATCAGTTACAGTTTGACTTCAATTGTATTTTTAGTGATTGCAGACATTTTGTCTTGCTGTCTAACATGCTGGGAAAGATGCCGAGTACCTTCTCTGCTCTCGTCTTGTTGTTGTTGAAAAATACTTTTGCTTTTTAGCTGCCCCCTGACTCCCTTTCAGAACTGCATTCACGTAGACTCCCTCGCTCTTTACAATGTTTGGTTTGTGTAGCAACTTCAACACTGTCTTAGATCTAGGATCACACAACTGCTCTCGCGGTTTCGTGGTCACTGCTGAAGATTGTGGTATGTGGTGGGCTGAGATATTTTTGCCAATAGGTGGAATACAGCTGGTTTTCATTTAAGAGGAAACCTGACAAGGCTAATATACTGTCACAATAACTCAGCACAAACGCGGAAGTTTAAAATATTCTCCTATATTTCCCCAGCGTGATTCTATGATTTACATGTGACTTAAAGACTCTGGAGAAAAGGAACAGAATTGTCTGTAAAGTGTATATGCATTAATATACGTATATTTGTTTACCTTTGTGAAAGGTAAAAATTCCCCAGATGCTTCTGCACATTGGGGGAAAACCAGACTTTCTGAGTGTGCGAATGGGGAGATGAGGAGGAAGGGGATGATAGTGGAGATGTGAAAGCACAATGGTTTATTCCTCTCTGCTCCCCTGCAGGTTTGTAATGGCTCTGAAGTAGACCATGCAAAAGGGATCTGAATTCACAGCAAGGAAGAACAGAAACGTTATCATCTTGTTCATAATTACAAAGGGCCAAATATGTTACTAATGAGGTAAGTGATTGTGTTGGCCCCTGTTCCAACAGAGCGTATCTACAACATTAAAAATATGGAGCCGTAAACTGATCTGCACTTCACTCGTAGCAGGACAGATCAACCAGGTGTATAGATGTCCTCTGCAAAGGTCAAGGGTTTTATCTGTGAGCAATCAATTACCAAAATGGTCTGCAAAAGTGCAGAGAAAAACCATTACAGAACTGAATGCCATGCAGGGCTATAGCTTACCTCACATTCAATGGGAGTGAGTTTTACAAGCAGGCTGACACATTTCTGTATAACAGCCTAGCATGACTGTCATTTGATTTCACCCATAAAAATCCTTGTATAAAAGCAACAACTAAGGAAATCATGTTCTGGGTTAGAATTTCATAAAAGCAGAATTGCGCTTTTGATACAACTACTCTTTTTATGATGTCTGTGAATAATTCTCCATTTAGATTTCAAATTACAGCCTTATGCAGTTTTTAAGAAAGCCACCTTAAAATCTCCTCGGAATAGTCAGAAACAGACTATTACCTGTATGTAGTCCATAACTTGCTGGTGTCTTTGTTTGGCTGCAGCGACTTCACTGTCTGAAATTGCTTCCCTCAGGGACTGCTGGGTTTTCAGAGAGTCCAGCTCTATGACAGCAGAAAGGCGGCAATACAGGCTTATAAATTTCTCCTTGTAACAGCAAAAATGAACTGTGAAAAGACCAAGTGCAAAGGAAACACTGTTATGCCCTGGTTATGAAATATGAAATCCTTAGCTCTCAGAACACAAATTTTATTAAATGTAATTATTAACTCCCTGGATGGGTTACTTAAAGCTGGAAATAAATAATACAGGCTCTCGTTCTCCTCTCATTTACACTGGATTTACTCTGTTACTTCATCAATTTCAAAAGAGTCACTTCTAATTTATATCTATGTGAAGGGATAATCAGGCCCTCAGTATGCAACTCCTGAGGCTGTTTTGCCCTTGATAGCTTTAATCAGAAGGCTCTTTTCTGAGGCTCATCATTTCTTTTATCAAGCAAGTAGTGACACGACTGGAAAATGGAACCCTCTTTTTTCTTTTTAATTGGGTGTTTCAGAAAGAAAGTACCGTTTTGGAGGATGATAACTTTCTTTTGGCCTATGCTAACGTAGATCAGTAACTCAAATGTAACGGACAGCATCAAAAGCATTTCACTGACATCACAGTTAGGGTGAAACAGTTAAAACACTGTTAGTTGTTATCATGTGTCCTCCTTTGAACTGTTGTGCAGAAGGGTAACGCAGAAGGCTCAGATGACATCTCTGTGCAATTGGATGCAGTAGCACTGAGCTGTGTGAGCTGCCACTGAAAGAGCCAAGAGATGGAACAGCTACATGGAGCTTCACAGACATTAATTTGCCCGGCCTCCTCATGCTGTGTCCTTCCAGAACCTCGTGTGCTCGGTCAGAACTTGCCAGTGATGTCTGTAAGCTGCAGTACAGACATAGGAAACTTGCTGAGGGAGAGCAAGTTTTCACAAATACTTCCCCATTCATTGCAAGCACACAGAATGATCTTGTTAGAGCAGGGAATGGCAGCTGGCTCAGTACTGCTGCATTTCTTGGTGGGGCTATGATGTTTTGTAGGGTGCTTAGAGTACAAAGTGCATAATTTCTTCTTATCATAAACATAAAAACAAAAGCGGTGTCATAGATCTATTCATCCCTTGTGACCAACGTGATTAGGAAAAGTAATAATTCCTCAAAACCAGAAATCCCAGATCCCAGAAACATCATTAACATAACAATGAGGGCTGAATCTGAAAATCCCACCAAAAAAGGTGAGTGAAAAAGAATTCTACCTTCTGGTTTCCCAATGATGCCTTGATATTGCAGGGATCTAGTCGGAATAGTGTGTGGTCTCACAGTATATATGCCATATGTGGTGGACTCTTGAGTGAATTACAGCCGCGGTTTCAGCGCTGAAGTTTCTAGCCTTTGTGGTTTTAAGTCAGACTCTTTAATGTTACTTTAACAAATGTTACTTCAACGTAGTCTTTTGTGGTTATGCAATTATATAGTTGGTAGCCACCAGCTAATGGGGAATGGAAGCTTCTAATATTTGAGATGTGAATCACAGTCACTTCACAGAACATCATGGATACACATATAACAAGTCATGTAGAAATGTCATCTGCCCATGGCTGGATGATTGCTTACCTCAGTGAAAAAAAATAATAATAAAGTAAAATCCAGCTTTTCATTCTGACATGGGCTTCTTCCCCACTGTAGCAACATTGCTAAACAGAGGTTTGCACCCAGGCTGCTATTTTAGAGATTACTCTTTGTGTGTTTATCTGCACCACAATCATTCCACCCTGTCCATTGATTTGTCAGCCCAATGCAAACTGCATTCCAGAAGCGAGCAGAGCTCTTGCCCATGGTCTATGTACCGCTTGATGAGAGTTAAATAGTTTGCAAGACCTGTAGCACAGAGACGAATTTCACCAGAGATGAATATACTTCATGCATTAATTTGCACAGTGAATGCAGCAGTCACCGCTCATAGGGAGAAATAATATGCTGAATACACAGAGTCTAACTGTAGACCTCAAGGCTGCATGTCAAGAAGACTGTAAATCTGGCATTAGGGCACTACTGTCACATCAAATGCCACAGCAATGTGACCCAAAGCTCTGAACTATCACTTCTAGTTCAATTACGTTAGTTCTCTGTTGAAGGGGTAACACTGCCTTGGCAGAATATAGAGCAGCTCACGTATTGTCTGTTTGTAGCACTCCATAATTTTATGGCAGCTCAGCTGTCATCTGTCCTCCCACAGCCAGCATAAAACCCAGAGCTGTCATGGGCACCTCTCTGTGTGCCCTGGCTGATGTGACATAAACACAATCATATGCTCCTGCCTGATTCAAATAAGATCTGTGCTGCTGGGTGATGGGGAGTCACCAATCTACCATGCCTGCAGAACTCCAACCTCAGCTAAAAGACCTTCCATTAACATCCAGTTACTGTTCCCCTGTACCAGCGACTGACAACACCAAGCAATGGCATTCAGGAAACAGGATGGTGATAGCAGTGGTGTCCCATAAACTCCTGACAAAGATGCATCACTGAGGACCCAGTTGCCATTAGGGACATATTCTGAAGTGGCTCTCTGTGTACTGAATCCATCAGTTTTAGCTCTTGTCTTTCTCTCTCCAAGGCAGAGGCAAGAAATAATAACAAACAATTTTACAGGCCAGAGAGGCTAATGTGTAAAGCTCAGCAGTCCCCTTACTCTTCATACTCCTACTACGAAGGACTTCAGCATTTCTCGTGATAACGGGCTTTTCCTGCAGCAGCAGCAGGATCGAGTCTCCCACATTCTTTCAAGAATCAGCAAGAAAAAGGTGACTGTGACCTGGGAAACTCCACATAGACCTTCAACAAAGTGGAACAAAAACCATCCCCTTCAAAACTGGTTATTCCTGTGGCAATTTAAGGCATGCTTCTTATTGCATCTGCTTTGACACTCCAACCTTGTCGTGTCATATTTTTTTTGTTCTGATTTTTAAAGAACATCAACTTCCAAACAAGTCTGAAGAGACATACGGGATAACTGTGGGCTTTGCTCTATGCCTTGCATTTCAATAACGATTGCTACAGTATATGCTTTAACTGCTCTGCTCCCTCTGTACCTTGTACACAGTTATAGGTAGTGTTGTTGCCAAAGCCATCATGTGATTTATTGACTCTCCACTGGGACAAGGGGGAAAACAGATACAACTTTGTGATTTCATTATAAGGAGACTGGGTTAATATTTCTAGGTGAAGCAAGCTACTATACCGAGTTCAAACATCTGAAGAGGGAGGTTAAGAAATCCTGAGTGTGGGGTGTAAGGATTATTCTGTCCTGGGGCAGTGCAGACGTCGTCTGAGGCGGGGAGCAGGAGAAGAAAGGAGACATTGTGACCCAGTTCCAACACCTCCTGTGTATACAGACGGAAGTGCTTAGCCTGTAGAGGGACACGCGCGGGGGAAGAAATAGGAGAGAATTACAACATGGCACTTATATAAACAACACCCCAAATGATATAAAACATTAAAGAAAATTTGCACAACATCAAGCTTGGAATTTTTATAAAACATAAATATTTGGGGGGGGGGGGGGCTCTAAATGTGGGTTCATGTCACTACATAAAATAAAGATTTAAAGCTGCAATGTTCCACGCTAAAACAACACACACAGGCACAGCCCCCCTGAAAACAACATTTATGTTTCTTATTAGGCAGAAAATGATCACATGCCATGTGCTTTTCAAGATTATGATTGCATAATTATGTGAAAACATGAAAATGGATTCAATTAAAAACCTTTAAGATTCAATTTAGGGTTGGTTAAGAGAAATATGCAGCTCTCCCTCAACACAGCACTGAAAAGGTTTAACAAGTGCTGCAGCAGGAGCAAATGGCACACGCAGCATTTGGCCTGGGGCTGCTGCACAGCTGCTGTGTGCAGGGCTGCACTTCTGTTGGGGGGTGCAGCAGTGTCACTGTCTGTGATTCTGCCTGCTACAAAAATAGCAAAACTACTCAACTAAACCTGTTGAATAAAAAGTTCAATTTGTTAACACGGAAGTTTGATCCTGAGTCATCAGAACATTTATAACTGTGCTTAACTGCGAGGTCATGGTTATGTCTATCCCTTGTGCACAACAGATGAGCTTAAATGCTTTGCTGAGCTGCAGCCTGTAGAACAAATTGCGCATTGCTTTCCATATTTTATCCCCCAGCTCAAAAAAAACCCCAACAAAAGTACAAAAGCTGTAACCTCCAGGAAAGTACACTGGTACAGGGACTATACAAAGCCCTATTGGATTAGTGGCTGACCACGAGGCAGCGCACCACCTGTCTTGATCTTGGATTTACCTGAGCCTTTTGTGGCTCTTCCTGGGCTAGAAGGTGCAACACTGATGGATTCCTCTTTAAAATAAACCTTTCAAAATCAAGAATTGTTGAGCCAGGTTAATTTATTTTAAGGCCACCTCTTTTCAGCTACACAAACAGATCTTGAAGTGAATATAAAGATGATTTACTTCTACTGTAAGCCCTTGCAGACCAAAATAAAGTGGAATTCATGTAAACAAGAAACAAACTCCTTAGCTTATTTTTCCATGGATCTTTCACATCACAGATTACCCTCTCTGACTTCTTTATTTATTCAAACATGCATCTGCAAGTAAATGTAAAGCCACAGCAATCTAGAGGTCTGAGCCTATGTGCTTTAGGAGTCTTGCATTTGTGTGAAAGAACTGCACAGTGCTGTGTCTTCAGTAGCCTTTTGTACATCCCCAGTGTTACCTCCGGAAGAATCATCATTTGCCCCACTTCCCTGCTAAAATACCCCTCTTCCTTTGCCAGCTGGGCAAAGGTGCTCACAGCTACTCCAGTTTCATGCAAAAGTGCTTATTTATTTGCACCTGCCCAAAGCTTTATGCTAACAGAAGCAAAAATAGAAGCCTTCGAGTGTCAGTCTCTAAAACCTTCTGCGTTCAATTACCCAGGAAAATAACTATCTACTTGAAGGTGTTTCCCCCCTCAGCTAGAGTAATTGGATAGAAAGGTTCTCTGCTTTTCTTTTCTTACAGCATTTACATTTAATTCCCACTCTAAAGTTACATTTTAGCTCTAGTTGTGTTCTTAAGAATCAGTTTTAAAAAGGGTGATAAATATCACAAAGGAAAATACCTGATGCAGAGGTAGATTGATCTGTTTAAGGAGAGCTTTCACTGCCATCTGGAGCTCATACAAGAACAATTGACTAGGGCAGTCTGAAGTATGATCCATACTTTCCACAGATTCTGAGCCAGAAAGTGTTTGGATCCATTCCCACTCATCTCTGTATGTTGAGTTAAGTTAAAATTAGAAATATAACAAAAGTTCAGTGCACAAGAAGGAATTCAGTGTATGTGCATTCAGGATCTGTTGATAGTTTAATCCTCATATAGCAAAACATTCTAAAATTGTGCAGTTCTGATTGTTTATGGTTGAAAATCTAACATAGAAAAACTTAACTTTTCTAGCACGTGTACTTCAGGCTGAACATTCCTTGCTAACGTCTTAAAGTCCGACTGCCTTTGAAATATTTGACTAAGGCTCCTCACTCCAGATTTTCTTTTGCACATATTTATTTATTTTCCACACATTAATGTGCCCTGGCAGCTCAGAAAGCCAACCGTACCCTGGGCTGCATCAAAAGCAGCATGGCCAGCAGGGTGAGGGAGGTGATCCTGTCCCTCTGCTTTGCGCTGGTGAGGCCTCAGCTGGAGCACTGCATCCAGATGTGGAGTCCTCAGCACAGGAGGGACATGGACCCATTGGAGTGCATCCAAACTGTTATAAACCCGTACTAATGGAGAAACATCTTTTCCACTACCCAGCAGTTCACTGGCTGATAGCACTTGTCTGAATATGCTGTATGTTTGCTATGGATTAGAGTGAAAAAATAGATAATGCAATAGAGAAAACACTGAAAAATCACAAACACCCTGTGGTCAAATGAAAGGAGAACACTGAATTTACCAGCGGCTGAATCATGGGCTGCAAACTGTCATCTTTATAAAAGTTGTATGGAAGATTGTTCCCACCATGGAGAATGTGAGTGACCACAGGATACTATCCTGAGAAATTCATGGGCTCATATCTGTTTGTTTTGGGTAGAACCTCAGAGTTGCTGGAATCACAGCAGTGCACCTTTTTAGTTCAGCACTGATCTCTATGCTACACACCTGAGGCAGACTTAAAGAAAAGTTCTCTCTGCATCTGTGTATGTAAATTTGTGTCTATTGACTTACCTGGAGACGTTGCTGTTGTCGCGGATTTTGACATGACAGAGGACATTAGGCAGCTTCTGCAACACGAGGACTTTGATTTGATCCACGGAACTGCAGAGTTTAAGGTAGCCCAGATACAATCCAGGAGGGAGACGTTGCTGACTTCTTTTGTGATAGGAAAGTATGTCCTGTTTTGAGAGAAACAGTCCTACATAAAAAGCCTTTCCTTAAATCACAAATTTGGGATCAAAAAGCAACACATGTTTTTACAGCTGTCTTTCTGTGTCACCAGTGTTTCCAGTTCCCAGTACTTAAGCACACGCTGCAGCATACAAATAATCTCTGGTAGTTAGGATGCCCTTGGACAACTTCCTACTTCAAGTCATACACAGGTTCTCAGAGCTCTCCACATCATGCAGGTACTGGCATTAAAACACTGTGATTTCAACCTTCTACAACCATTGTATTTAAATTAGCTCCAATAGCATCCACCTCTGCGCTCATCTGAGAGATCATCTGATCTCTTCGGCAGCAATCTGGGGCAGGGAACTGTTTCAGCTGAAAAACAACTCATCAAAAAAGCAGCTGTTTTTTAGGCAGGTAAATTCCCCATTTCGTTTCTGGTGTGTAGATACACAGATAGAGAAGAGTGGCATGGGGAAAAAGCTCTGAGTTGGGGAAGGTAGGATAGAGGGGCTGCACAAACCAGTTCTGGCACCAGAGAAATGCATGTAGATCTCTTGAAAACCTCACTCCGTTATCTGCTATCTGCAAGAAGATCTCTCTAAGTGTGGGAGCTGGTGGCTTGCAAAGATTAATTAATGACTGTTTTCTGAGCAAATATCTTTATGAACAAGTAGAGCTCAGAAAGAATTAATACTGATGGCGTATTTACTGAAGCCAGGAGACGTTTTTAAGGCTACACATAGCTGTCCCAAGCACTGTTCTAAAAAGGACATCTGCTGCCATCCTGAGAAATGTGTGCCTCTGCAGTGGGTGAGGATTAAGACACCTGGCCTTACGCCTTTACTCTTGGAACCATCAAATTATCTTCCAGTGCTTTGCTTGGCTCAGACCAATGCAATTAGACCCTCATTTTCACAAGCACTTCATGAACAAAATACCCATTCGATGATTAAACAAGTAATACAAGAAAGGGTGGGCATTAGATAGGAATGTGTAAACCATTAGGGGAACATTTTTTCCACTAGGATCTCTGTGGAAATTTGATCAGGCCTGTATTTTGGGTTTCCTAATATAAAACTTTTGCCCAGATTGACATTTTTCTACACCTTTAACACATTTTAATACAGTAAATCTAACATAGATCAGGTAAGTTTTATTGTCTTTTGGAAATTTTTTAATGTTCCTAAAACCTGGTAATGTATATTTTGATTCCCTGTCAGTTTCTGGTACCAAAAGCACAGTCTCTGCCCAAGAAAAATCTGAAAATTAACCATGACAGTCATTGTCCAGTGACGAAAGAAGGAACTGAGACAATATTTGTCATGTAGGATTTGGGGTCCTTACCTTGGTATTGTTCTAAATACAAAGTCTAAGAGTGAGTTACACAGCAATTAAGGAAGAATTATAGTCAATAAAGAATTCTGTAGCAACTATACCAGGCTCCAAGGAACCCTGAACCCCAAAGAACAACTTTATTAAGTAGAATAGTAGATATTATACTTAAATGCAGTGTTCAGGGTTATGTGGAAAAATCTTATGGGGCATAGAAATTTTAAGTGTCTGTATGGGTGCTTAAGAACATTCTAGAGAGTTTTAAATGTTTATAGCCTTTGCTAAGGAGTGCTATAGCATGGCTTCCCAAAACTGATAGAAACAGCTCCATTCTCTGCTAGGACTTTGAAGTAATTTCTTTCTAATCTCATGGATATTTTACATATTAAGGGTCTGATCCCAGCCCCACTGGAAGTAATATAAGTCTTTTCTTTCAGTGGGAGCCTTGCCATTAGTTTTACTGGGCACTGGATTAAGGCCTAAAATTCTACAAGAATCTTCCAAAATCAGGGCTCTGGCACAGGCTTTACATAAGCAAATAACATACAGTTAAGAGAAGCAAAGCACTACCTGGATTGTTATAAGCAAAATGTCTAATGCAGTTGGCTCCTCTGGCGTCGAAAGGGATTTCCTCTGGCTTTGTAGTTTGGATACCTGCATCCATTTACCATTAAAAAATGAATAAAGACTCTCCACTTCTCTGATGGTAACAATCAGTATATTGCCATGCCGATCCTTGATTGGCTCATAAAAAACTCTGCCTAAGTTGTGAGTTCCCAGCAAATTCTAGGAAAGAAGAAAAGTACACAATGAAAGTTATGTATTGTGTTTTTTTAAAGTTAACTGCATGCTCCTTGACATCAGATCTATTGACTTCAGTGAAGGCCAGTCACACAGCCTTTCTGAAGTCCCTGCCCTGCAGTCACATTGTGCATCAGCAAAAGGAGACGTTCTGTCAGTAGATCTTCCAGCATATTGGTTACAAACTAGTGCCTTTGTAAAAGGGCACACTGCAAATTCACCTCCACCTATTGATTGTACCCCATTATGTAAAGGATGCTGTTTTTAAAAGCATTCAGTGTTGGTCTAGTGGTGATTCCTTTGGGATCAATGAAGTCCTTCTGCTTAGAACTTAGCAAAGAACTTAGAACTAAATGAGAGATGCAGAGCCTTGTCAGTGATACAGAATTCATATTGGAGACTTCAAATGTTTTCTGTTAAGATCATTAACTATAACCTCAATGTATTGTTCTCCATTTCAAAATGATGCTGATTGTTTTCAGCAACAAAAGCAAGAGGCCCCCATATCCGCACTGAATGTAAATAGTTCTGGAGTTGAACTGAGGGGTGTGTTTGTGAGGGAACACAAAGGAATCTGAAAAGACATGGACCCTTTTTCTTTTACTTCAGAATGTGCGAGACAAACCAGCAGAAACCAACAAACTACCAAAGCAAAGCTCTCCAGGAAAATATGTGAGGATTAAAGAAAAGTAATTTTAAAAGACTCCACATAAAATACATATTTTGGTCAAAATCCCTTTCCTCACACAGAAAGGCATCTGCTTATAGGTGCAAACATACTCAGTCCAGTCACCAGCCACTGAAGAGATTCCCAGATGTCTTAAAGAAAAATGCTTAACATTTAAAATATGCTCATTACTTCAGGACTTTTCAAGAGCTCTACAGTAAGCTGGGGAGGGACGGGGGCTGTTTAAAATGACAACTGGAATTCACAGTCCAGCACACTGTATGTTTAAGGAAGTGCTGTAACTTAACAGCATTGCAGAGTGATAGACTGTCCTGATTTTTTGTTATCTGTATGTAGCAGACAGTATTTACTTATAACCTTTCTTATTGAATTGTTTGCAGTTTTAGCTTTAAGCATCTCTCCCCAGAGCACACTGTTGGCATCTGTACACCACATCCTTTTTCTTCACTGTTCTACCTGTTGAGTTTAGCCTTCATTGCTGATTAACACTGGTCGGTTTTGCGATACATTTTGTTTGAATCTGTGTGTCCACAGATGGGGCAGATTATTACGGGGAGATGTTTAGCCATCTCATGGTGATATTAAATAGAGTGCAATATAAGAATGTGCCCAGATAGAAGCAAGTAGATCATTACCATCACTGATGGCTGTTCATTGTGAATGAGACTGGGGACACCTTCTAATGGGAATTATGGATAATTCATGCACCAGGAAGTTTCGTGTCTGCTTTGCCTGGCATCCCATCACTTATGATTTGTTTGCTTAGTTGTTTAGTGGTAACAGCAGGCAAAATTACAGTCCCTGTTGTCTCTGAATCCACTGATCCAGTCCCTCAGCAGCTGTGTTATCACTGATCTTTTCCATTCTGTCCTAAATTCCTGTGGAGTCAGACTGTTAACTGCCTCACTAAAATGTATTCAACCGTATAAACTTTATTGAGATCCTTCTATTGGTGGATCCCATTAGGCCACACACTGTTAAAGGCTGGCAGACCTGTGACAGTTCCTGTGCTCATCAGGGGATCAAACTGACAGAACAAATGATGAGGACAGTAAAGCTGCCAAAAATTCAACAGAGCAGTGTATCTTCTGGGCATATTTGCCATATCTCCGTGCTTCAAGTTCTGTTCTTACCATCTCTGGTAGCAATTAACACAATATAATCTTGGTTATCTCAGTCTGCAGTCTGTGTGTACTAACAATGCTCTCTTAGGGAGGGAATGAAACAGAGCTAACCAAAGGAGTGTGTGCTACCTAGGCTGAGCTAACCACACCGGAGGGACCTTTCAGCAGATACAGTTAAAACTGTCTCTAGTGAGAACTCAAAGGACTGGCAAGCAGCTGCTGCTTAACACAGGTGGTCCTCCAATAAAGGTGCAGCAGGCTGGCATTCCATATATTTCGGGATACTTTGGGGAAATCAGTCAAGACAGGTGGTTGCCCAGGAAGGCTGTTCTTCCATACAGCTTGCTTTGCCAAAAGATGTAAAACAAACCCCACACAGATATTCTTAATAATGGCCACAAAGTATCTGGCTCTCACAGCTGCTATAAAAGCAAGCTTATTGTGTGGACTTGCAATAAGAGGGATGGTCATATTGCTAATGTGTGAGCCAAGCAATATGAAGATCTCCATTAATGCCGTGACTGTACCACAGTTTCTTGGGCATTTTTGGTGAATTCATTCAAGCAAAGGTAGGAGAGTGAGGTCTGCGCATACTTTTTCTGCAAGGACCATGCCCACGCCTTTGTGAATCTATTTCTTCTCCACAAAAGTAAATATTTAATGAAAGCAGTTGTTGTCCTGCTAGAAATTTCACGTTACCGTGAGCACGTTCTTCACAGGTTTTATAATACATGTCAAAACATTCTCCTAGAGAAATGTAATAAAGCACAATTACTACTGGAGCTTGGAAAGTCACAGAGCTAATAGCTGGAAACAGTCAAAGCAACCAACCTGTAGCTGTGCTGCTGCAGAAAGCATCTTCTGCCTGGCTTGAAGTGTTGTTGATGAAGAGATGGATATAGACATATTCTGCCTCAGCCATCTGATATCATCCCACATACAGGACAACTGCAAAAATACACCCAGTTCAGTCAGTTTTTGTTCTCAGCATTTATGAAGGCAGAAATGAAACTACAAGCATTGTGGAATTTGAAAAATCAATAGATGTTTATCTTGAGTTTCTGTGGGAGGCAACAGTTGCCTAGATAAGCATGAGACAGATATCAAATCACACAGAAATCATTCCATATACACCACACACCTATTTCAATCACTTCTTAGACTACTGAGTAAAACTGATTTACTGTTTCTTAGAGAATAAAATAGTGTGAAGATATCTTTAATGATGGCATCAACGTCATACCGACTCGAAAACAACCTTTTTTAGGCTCTTCCTCAGCTGTCACTGAGGTGGGATCATTTACATTTAAAAGAGTTACCTGTGCTTTAGTCAGTGACTCAATCAGAATTTAGCTCATATAAATGCTGTTTGAAAATTACATTTTAACGTGAGTAAAAGATGAAGCACACGATCATTTAGCATTTTAATTTGTTCAGAATGATCAGCTAAGGTTTCTGCATGACTAGCAGCACATTTGTAGAAGCAATATGTGAAATTATGTTCCCGTTACCTTTGTGAACCACAGGAAATCCTGCATAATTGAACTGCTGTGGGAGTCATCAATTTCCACAATTGGGATCTGATCTTCATTGGTTACTAATAAATTGTCTTTGTAAAAAAATATAACACATAAGTAGAGTCCCCTAAAGAAAAAAAGAACCATTGTCAAACAGCTTCCATGTCTGTTAATGTCTATGCCAAATTTTTGCTGCTGAATCATAGATTTTAAGAGGCAAAACAAATCAACTGATCTTAACATTTGTGTTACACAGATCATGCAACTTCAGGTAGTGATTCTGAAAAAATATGTGGGAAGTTCTCTCTTCAGATGATGTGAGACTACAAGAATTTAAGGAATTATGAATCTGTGCAAGCCACTGACATCAACTTCAGTAAGAGTTTTGCCAGAGTAAATAGTATACAATGGAGGGTTTATGCTCTCTAGAAATCAAAAATTCTACCAAAACTTTTTATCATTAATGGGCTTAGTTTTGCCCTCATTTACTTCAGAGTAAAACTGAAATAACTCAATTGAAATCAGTAGGGTTATTATGGATTTACATTAGTGTAATTGAGTGTAATTTGGCCAGCATATCTGCAAAACTGTTTATAGAGATCATTCCTTTCAATATTTACCCTTGCAATTAGTTGCATACATTAAGGAGTTGCCTTAGGGAATTTAAAGACTCTGGAGAACTCTTTTGAAAGAATCAAACTCTTATCAAAATACAAAGAAGAAAAAGCAAGCTGAATACTCTGAATACTCCTGGCAATGAAAGAAGAAATAATCCAGCCTAAGAAACTTTCATTTGCTAAAATAAACTATCAAAGCAAAGGGTTGTTTGGGTCGTGCTGGGCTGCAAACATAGCTAAAAACATTAGAAAGTTCTTGATGTGCTGCTCGATGCCGATATTAGTATCTATTAGAACACATCACCTGTGCTCTGCATTTTTCATTATGAATGAAATAAATTCCAGTCTCCTTATTGAGCAGCAATAGGGGCTGCACTTAACAGTTCCACGGTGACAGTACTTTTGTGTTTGCACACAATATTTTCCCACTACAATGCAAATCCATTTCCAGTGGTAACAATCAAGGATTGCTAATGACTTCAGTTGGAACTGGAGCATTATTTTCCTATCAGTCTCACACGTCTATAACTTTATCAGGTTTATTCAGACACTGCTGTTTTGTTTGCATACATCTATTTTTAAGGTGCTGTTCACTATTATATAAAAGCAATAACTTGGAATATTTTGGAGATAAAATGAACGACAGACCGTTTCAGAGTCTTCACAAACTTGTTTGATGAATGAAAAAGGTGTTTCAGGCTTCTAGAGACCGATTGCTTGCGACCAGTGTTCTGTAATTTGGAACTTTCTAGAATGGAAAATAAAAACAAAATCAAATGCAGTACTTCAGTTTCAGATAATAAATCATAAAAATCCTTTGTTTATTGAATCACACAAGTAATTCAGAAACATGCTGATTTACAACATTTGCCTGTATTATCTTTCTTAACAATACTGCTCATCAAATGATTTCTTTAAGTGCATCCAACTCAGACTTGGTGGAACTGTTGTTTTGCACCAAGGACAAGTGTAGCTTGAACCACGTGTTCAGGGAGGATATAAATTGTACACGTGGTCTCAAAAATACAAGAGGAGAATCAAAGCACCTGTCAGCATTTTAGGATGATGTAATCCCTCAGCTCATGTCCCGCTTTGTGCTTACAAGGATCTCTGCACCAGCTCTCACAAAAGAAGAGCAGCCTCAGAATTCAGTTCCAGTAGGAACCGAAGCTCTCAGACTCTGGGAAACAGCTGTGTCTGCCTGTATAATGTAAGCAGTTTTTAGAAGGTACAGTGATACGTAGCGGTCAGCAGGATTCTGTATTGATTTTGGTATTGTCAGAAGTTGTTGTTTACATTTGGCTTATTAAAGAAATGGATGTTTAAAACTTTAGGAAAAAAAGTTCTTTCGGTGTTTACTGTGATCTGAAGAGGAAGACAGAAAGAAAACTGTAGCTGTGAAATTACATCTCAGCCTTCTAGGATCTGGCTATTTCCTCACCATTTGAATGAACCATGGATCCCCATCCAGACTGAATTACCAAACATTTTGAGGAACAACCCTCTCCAATGGGGAACAAAATGTGACTCATGAAAGATTTTACAAGAGGAATTTGCTGCTAATCTGCCTGGTTAGGTGTTTTCCAAGTAATGTATTTCCTACTTACCTCCAGTGCAAAATAGAAGGTGTCTGTCTGTGTCTCCCTAGCAAGTTCTAAGTTTGAACATTTAAGGAACATCTAAATTTTCTCTTGTCAAAACCCCGTCTTGAAAGCACTCAACATATTTTTAAATGATGAATAAATTTGCACTGTAATTTGCACATAGAAAACTACAAAAAGAAGACACATTGTTAGCATAATTTCACTTTGCTGAACAGCAAGTACAAAGAAACAAGGTTCTACTGGGGGTGAAATCGTGCAATTTAGAAGTACGAAACTTATTAGATCACCAAATATGCTTTCTTCCCAGTGGCAGCTAAGTCTGCATGGCATATCCTCCAATGCAGTGCTCAGTTTAGTTTAAATAGACTTATCTTAATCCATGGCTGCTCCTTTGATGCCAGCAATCTTTGATTTCTTTTCCTTTTGGAAAAACTCATTTGTTTTCCTGCTTTTGTTTTACATGATAGTATGTCTAGAAGCTGGAAAAGCATGGAACTGAGAATATAGTTTGGACCTATGGGAAATGGAACATTAACAATCTGTTCTTTAATTAACTAATAAATAACAGAGTAACCTTTATACAACAGGGCCAGTAACAACAAAATAAGTGGATACTAAGGAACAATACAATAGATCTATGAGCTCTGTTAATATCTCAGGAGCAAACATATATTGGCCAAGATCAAAGAATTTCCAGTATATGGATTTAGATCAGAAGCATTCACACTTGGGCTGAACTAGGCAATTAACTCTATTTACCATGTTAATAGTTTTTCTCTTCTTAGTTGGGATTTATACGTGTGTCTTCACAGTTCACCTAAGTATGACAGATACTTGAAAGCAGCATCAGTTGGTTGTGAGAAATCCGAAAGCTGCATGCTCCCACTGCTAGCACGCATCTGGGGTTTCTGCTCTAGAGGAATGTCTGTTATGCCATGAGATTTCTCTGAGGAGGAAGATCATCTGGAATTCTTTGTCCTATCACTAGACAAGCGGGTGCCTCTCTTCAAGTGGAGCAGATGTGAAGTAAGTGGAATTACCTCAGTGCAAAATTATCTGAGGAGAAATCTTAGCCCCATAGATCAGACAGTCTGTGGAACAACTAAATATCACTAACGGTAGCACTGAATAATGAAGCAAATTAGTAGAAGAGGAGCTAAATCCCATTGAAATCCTATCAGAGGTCATAAAATGGGGTTTAGAGTTTTTACTAACAATGGATGAAAATACATCAAATAACTGGAAACTTCCAGAAGAAAATCATACTTTCAGTTACCATAATTTTAGCTGTGCAATCAACTGACACAGGAATAACATGCACAGAGGCAGAACACCATGCAGAAGTTAAGGGCATACATAGCCAGCAGATTCTTCAGTAGCTTAAGGCCACTACAGACTCCATATTACCTTCGACTATGACAAAGCTGTGGTCATATCAGTCATGTTACCAGATGGTGCATTTTGGAGAACAAAATCAGGCTGAACAGTTGAGATAGACTGTAACTTCTTAAATTTCCTACCCAAACTTCTCAGCCCATGGCCAGGTTCTCCAGCCTGTTTTTATTTATTCTCATCAAAATAAAATCTAAACTTCTGAAATGCCCCATGGAATAAGACATCATTCTCTTTGTTAAATGCAATGAAAATGTGATCCCAGATTGTGAGTCGAATGACGATCAGAACATTTCTATTTCAGTCAATCTGTAGTAAAATACATTTCAACCGAATTCCAGAAATAAAATATCTGGTAAGCAATTTACTGAAGAGTTGAGTTCCTTTCTTAATGAAGCATCACACAATTGCTTAATCCACTCAGAACTGCTTAGGAAGAATGATCTTCAGGAAAAAAAAAATACTTAAAAAATACATTTGAAGTGTTGCCAGAACACACAATTGTAGTAATTGGGTTATGATAGTCTGTGGCATGGTATTATGAAGACAAATGGATGACTGTTGTTTGTAATCATCGGGATTTTCCAGAAGATTAAACATATGAAAGCAAAGCTTCCTAAGTAATTCCCTAAGAGATTTCAACATATCACAGAGCAGGTTCAAAAGCAACAGCTGATCTAATTCCAAAAGCTCTTAAACTCACTGTATGTTCCACTGTATTCTTCCTGGTATTTTTGTTTTCTTCAGGCCCTGAAATACAAAGCATGGGGAAAAACGCAAGCTTTGGTGTAAAGCCTGAATGAACAGACGTGGGCAAGAGATACGTGGAAGCTGGGCAGTTTAACCCTCCCAGATCACTAGCATCAAACCTTGTTCTTATATCTCTTATATTCTGAGGATTTTACCCCTAACAGCCAAATCATCTCAGCCATTTTAGACTGATTGTCCGTTCCACCTTTTTCACCTTCTTTGCACTCTTTGCTCTCTCCTTCAGCCTGCCTGGAGAGTCCTGCAGAGGGATCACTTCGAGGAAAGCTGAAGGGAAAAGGCTTCAGGTTTGAATCTGCCTCTGTCTTCACCTCACTTTAATTCCCTGTGAATTAGTGCCTGCAAGCAGATTCAGCGGTATTCTTCAAACACTTTCAAGCTATTTACTGACACCTCTAAAACAAATGAGGAAAGCAGAAGCTATAATGTTCACTTACAATGAAAGGAATGTGCTAAAGAGAAACACGTTAAAGACTGGTTAAAGTCAGGCCAGGTCTTCAGCTTATCTACAGAAGCACGTCCTTTCTGATTTCTGTCCATGACAGTTGAAGGAGGATTCTGTCTTGTGTGCATCAAGTGGAAAAGTTTACTGGGGCTTTTCAATTATTATCAATAGTTTATCTCAGATCCTTGATCAAACTTCTAAGATTTCGCTGAGACTGACAAATAACAGTCAAATTAATGTCATAATTCTTAATTTTTCTGCAATTACTGTGTCTTGATTTTTTTTTTCAATTTCCTGAAATACAAGGATTGACATAAGCCATATGTTTAATGTAAGATCCAAAGACTCTTCTCTTATGTTATAAACCTGATTTATCCAAAATACAGTTCTGTGTAACGTTAACATTACAAGCAGTTCTGAGATTCTGATTTAATCAGATCAAGGGTGTTGCTCTTGCTGATTCCACAGTGTAATACTGCCATATGTAAGTTCCCACATCCTCTTTCCAGCACACAAGAAAATGTTCTGAGCTCAACAGACTCCCTATATTGTTGTTATTTATTATTTAAGCATAAGGAGCTTAGAAATCAGTAACAGAGTTGTCTGTGCTTTGCTTTGAGACTGGAGTTAATTTCAGAAGCGGTGGAATTTTATGAGAACCAGGTACTGGTGTCAAATTCTTAAAAGAAGGGATTTTCTGCATGTTTATAACTGCTTCTTTTCTGGGCTGGTATGTCAGTAAAACAACTGATTCTAAGAATATTCTCAGATGTTCCATCCCTTATTCCTAGGAAGGTGGCCTGAAAGAGCCGAGAAATGCACCAACTTCAGAAGAGAAAATCTGTACCATGGATAACGACTTCTTGAATCATGAAAAGCTGTGTGAGAGATGGAATACATCGTTTGTATTTTTACTACCGTGGCCACCTGCAAGTGATAATGTTTGCATGAATTTTAATTAGGGAAACAACATTTTCTTGCTATATCTCCTTTTCCTTTCCAAGCAACACAGCAGAATAGTTTTAGTTGCTATGGTTACAATGGCTTGTGGCAGACCGTGGATCATCGTGACTGTGATGTATTTGCACATAAAGAACAAAGGTTGCATCTTTCCATTTTATCCAGATGATTTGAGCCCTAAGTATTTCTGTGATTTTAAATCAGTTGATGCAGTTTGAAATAACAGTCATACTAAGTGATGAAAAATGAAAACTTCACGGTAGTTCGACTTTTCAGTTTAAAATAAGTTCCTTTGCAATGAAGCATTATTCCAGTTAGAAGTTTATTTTAAGGAAATAAATAGCACTTTTCAACAACCCGTACAGAGCAGGAGTTTTTATATATTCTTTAAAAAGAATGCCAAGCTGTTGCCTTGGCTCTTGAGCTATTAAAGGCACAGTCTGTTTCTCATGAATGAAGAGCAAAGAGCTGGCTGAGATTCGAACTCTCTCCCAGTTTTGATCCATTCTATTTGAAAATGTAGCAATCTTATCTTCCCACTGCACTGTGCAACTATTTTTCATTATAGATTGGCATCACATCCAATAGCGTACTTAGTGTCTTCCATTTGGAGGCAGCCAAGTCCCTTTTTTGATCCAAACCAGTTGTTAACTCTCTAAAGTATTTCTTTATATTAAAAAAACTAAAGGAGACATTCTTGAAGCATTTTAGCAGAATCCTGAGTAAAACTTACTAGTAGGAAAAAGCACATCAATAACTGCATAGGGTACAGAGGGAGAAAGGGTGTGTCTGTGCTTGTGTACATTCTAGCTTTCAGATGTTTCCATCCAACTAATTTCAAGGGTTAAGAGCAAGATAGTAAGCTAAAGTGGTTCCAGATGGGCCAATATTAATATCTTTCTTTTCCTGATGAATGAGAAGGTATGACCTAGTTAGAAAACTGCTAAAATTACAGGCGCCACAGAGGCTTCAGCTGGTGCCCTACCACATAGATATTTATCCTTACCTCTGCAATTATAATGCTGATGAGCTGCTCGAACCTGCTGAAGGAGACGTTCCAGGGCCTCAGTATGTCCCCTGTGTCGAGGCTCTCTTCCACTGCAGTCTTTCCAGTCTATTGAACAAAAGAAATAAACAGAAATGAAACACAAAGTAGTAGGAGAAGGTTTTAAAACATTTTCTTGCCGCTGGTATTTCTTGGCTGTAGCGGAGGCTTGCATCAGGGCATGCGGGAAAAATGGCAGTTGTTTCAAGTCTGCTGTTGTTACTTGTACAATAAGCTTCCTTTGCTTTGTGCCAGCTGCATAATTAATCATAATGATGATTAACAAAGAGCTCACAATCAGCTCCCAGAAGCTCCTGTAGTGACTGACTAGACAATGGCTTTTTCTCTTTGGTGCATAAATGGCTCCTGTTGCTGTAGCACCAGCACTGCGCTCAGCCTGCTCTGTACTGACCCTCTGTACCCCACTAAGATCACAGCCCTGCTCCTCCCATCTTTTATTAAGGCGCCATGAGGCTAAATGACTTTCCTACAGCTACGAAGGAAACTGATCACAAAGCAGTCTTCCAAGAACCAGAGGTTTCTCTGTAGCCTCAGAAAAGCTCTGAGTAAAAGCACTTCTGAAAACCTCCCAGCACTGGGGCCTGAAGGAAGGCTGGCAATCCCTGCCCCAGCATCATCAGTCTGCTCAGCACTGCACTCATGAGGCAAGAAGCTGCGAATTCTGTCCCACATCCTCTGAACCTACAAGGGACTTTGTTTTCACTCTTATTTGCCAATAGCTAAAAGCTCACCAGACAGCCCTTTCACAACCAAGAGGATGAAACTGTCAGAGAGGAGCTATTTGATTCCTGATTTGACTTGCTCACATTGCTGTAATAAAAAATTATTACACTATAGCTTCCTGAAAGAAAGTAATGGTGAATCAGGTTATTAAGAGATCTGCCTCCAAGGAAGACATGGTTCCATCTTGCAGGCACAGCAGCTACAAACATATTCACAGCCACCAGCAAACAGTTTGCTCACTCACTGAATACACAGTTCTAGTGCAAGTTCAGTTAAGCATTCTTTCCAAAGGACTCACTATGCCAAGAATATAAATATAAATTTACTACCATTTAGTATAGCAGCTAGAGTGCTGGTAAGCCCCATAAAGGGTGGGAAGAGAAGACAATTGCTATCTCAATAGCCTGTGGGCAGTTGTAACAGCTGCAGGATGGTTATCCTGCATGATGTATGCTTTTGTAGAGATCAAGAGCCAACTGCATTTATAACTCATGTTGGGAGGTCAGTTCTCAGATCTCCCTTGGCAGTCAGGAGGAACCAAATGAAATTCAGCAATGCCAAAATGCTCTGGGTCATCAGACCAGTAAGGTTTAGAACAACCTCATGGTTTCTTTGTCGAGGTGGTTCCCAAACTTTTAGACCCTCCAGTCTGCTGACAGCCTCCAAAACGACATGGAAATCAGACCAGCATCCCACACTGTCCATGAATCACATCAGTCAATATGCCTAGAAATATTACTATCCACTGTGGCTTTACAGAGCAGCTGCAGAATGCCAGCCACAGCTTTCCAGGCACTTTCAAGTTACTGTTAGTGAGAGGGAAACAGGACAGTGGCAAGCACTTACTCATGCTGCAAGGATGATTCTCTGAGGACATCACTGACTTTTGATGCTCTGGGATTGGACTGGATCCAGATTAGCCCTAGAGCTTTCATTTACCTAGCATATTCTAGCTGCCATCGCAAACAACTTTGTACTTAATGTATTCACATTGAATTTTTTACCTTAGGGCCATGTTCCTTAATATAACACTGCTGTAATTTCAGGTTGCTGCCTTCTTGCCAAGCACAAGTCTGCTAGCTCTCAAAACTAATGGTGAAGGGATCCACATGGACAAAGTTCTGCCTTCAGTAACTGCACCAGTATCTTGACTCTCAAGCTAAAATTCTGATGTTAATATTACTTAATGAAAAGATTTTATACTTAGGCTGTGAGCATCCCACTTGTTGGAAAGCTTGAGCATGTGTCACTAAGGGTACTCGATGGAAATACCGCACTGTTGCTGGCTATCTATGTGCAGTGAGCTGAGCTTGTCTAATGCTTCCATGTTCACCAGCGAAGGAAACACACATACATAGCCACATGCACTGAAATCTGAAGCAAAACTTTCCTCACAACCCAAAGCTTTGGAGCTGTCATGTATTGTCAGAAGGTTAATAACAACGGACAAGAAATAGACAGGGAAGACAATGCAATGCACTCAAAGCAAATGTTTGTATCACACACAGCTACAGCTTGAGATACAACCAGTGTTACTAGGAGTGCCCTATTCTTCGGGGATATTTAGCTGAATAACTGCCAGCTACTGCAGAAGAGTCTTGTTCCTCAGCTTGCATAAGTTCTGGTTTTGTGGGCCCAAATCCTATGTACTTACCCCTGAGTACGGTCAGGGTAATTGCATGCCACTAAATTATTCAGTGCAACTCCATAGTAGTGAGTTATCCACATAGCCAAGAGTAGAATTTTCTGCCATTACTGTAGCTCATATTTGTTTGCAAACAGAATATTTCTTTAGACTAGACTACACCCTGGCTTTATTCCATGGTAAACAGGAGCAAAATTGTAGCAAAATAGGATAGTGATACTGCCTCAGCTTTGATTATTCCACACTCTCTATTAGCACCGTTGCTTAGTTTTCTCACATTAGCATTCAAGGTTATTAAATTGTTACATTAGCCTAATAAAAACAGGTGCTAATGCAATAAAATGAAAAGTCCCACTTTACTGCACTAATCAATACAAGGGAAGCTGTAATATACAGAGCCAGCTTAGCAATGAATAATAAGTCTGGAAAAGTGACTAACAATACAACGTGACTATAGCAGATTAATAACTGCTAATGAAAATTTGCACTGAGCCTGGGAAAACCTGTCCTAAGTCTGAAACAGAAGAAATGCTTTTGGATGAGATATTATGTATCTTCTTTTTTTCAGGGATGGGGAGAAGAAGTTGAGTTTTATTTATTTCCCTTCTAAATGACACGGTAATTAAATGATGAACTCCAGCATACTTGCCTTCTTTTCTTCTTTGAAGAGAAAGAAATTCTGAAAAAGCAACATGAATAACCAAACTGAGAGTGCAAAGAAGCTCGACCTACTTGAAGGAGAAGCATATGCAGGAGCAGATCTTCGTGGAGGTCCCCATCCTCTCATATTGTATGCTGAAACATGAACGTAATACCTCTGGCCCTGCAAAAGGCAACAAATGGAATCAAAACTTGTACTTCACTTGAAATTATGGCTGTAATGACTGCAGAGTAGCCCTTTCAAAACTGCTTTCTTTGAAAATCTCTCAAGTAGCTTTCAAGGATGTCAACTGATGCACCACGAACTACTGAAAAACTGCACAATGATTACAGGGCAGGTGATTTGCAGAGGGTCAACAAAAACCATCAATTATGATTGACAAATTGTGAACTCTCCTACCAAAGCAGTGCTCTTAGAATCAGACTTTTAAGAATAAAGAAGTCCCATTTCTGCTGTAGTATTAGTCTTGCTATGAGCACAGTAACTGAAGAAGCTCTGCTTGGCCACCACTGAAAACAGTCAGACCTTTTGATGTGTAAATATAGGCCAATGTAAAGTGCTTCTCAAAGTTTAGCTTTTTGTTTACAGATGTTATATACTTTAGAGATTATGGACAAACACACCCTAATCACTGCTCTTAATGTGTGCCTAAGAAATAGACTGTGCAAGCTTGCTTGATTTTAACTTAAAACCAGTTACATTGTTTTGTTGCTGGAAAATGAAGAACGGAGGAAATGCATACCATGGCTCTTTGTGAATCCAAATTTGCTTGCACAAACGGTGCAGAACAGCCAGTAGGTGCTCAGACACGTGGTCAGAACTATTCTGCTTGAATATTTATCAATTTTCTCAATTGCTGACCCAGTTCTTAGCAATGTAAAACATGTATATGAAAATAAAACAAAAATGAAAATGACTGCCATTAACTACGTGTTCCTGAAATAAGTAGAAAAGTAAGAGCAGTTATTTCAGTTATCTGTCATCAGAGTCAGGACTAGAACTTTCACGAGCCTTTGATCTGCACTAGGATTACCCTGTGATCCAGAAAACAGCGGCTTTCATTCCAGTCTTTTTGGCTCCATCCTAAGCATGCCAACTTATAAAACAGTTCATGCTGTCTGTCTGTTCCTTTGTGAATTTCTGATCATGGATACCAGACATATTATGCTTAATGACTGCAACTTGTTAGAAGAAAGGCACTCTGCAGTTGTTACCAACAGCCAAGGATGCAAATTATCAGTGTCTTTTTATCACTGGGGCAGCAGGGGGCATCAAGATCTAAACGAATCATTTGGCACTTACTGTTCTGAGACCCGTGATGGTGCATCTCAAAGACTGAAGATTATCCATAATTATTTCACCAACCAAAGGAGAAAAGTCTTCTGAACAACTCCAATCCACTAGGAAACAAACAGCAGAAGCAAAGTGAATCAGGTAACAGATCAACAAAAGGAATAAAAGTTCTTCACAGGTTAACTTTTCTCCTAGCAGTTTACCATTCCATGTGGATACTAAAAGTCATGTTTAGCAATAATGTTTAGGAAAATTTTACACAGTAATTAAATTATAACTCTGTGTATGAGAGAGAAAAGCAAAATATTGCTCAAAAGCTTTTCAGGAAAGAATGCTTAAAAGTAGCCTGCAATACAAATTACATTCAATCAACATTTGCTCTCAGTTAAACAATTTCCTTTTAAAGAAAGGGAAGCAGTGGAAAAGACTAGGTAAAAGATTTGGACCTGCTAATTCCATTAGGCAGTTTATACAAACCAACAAAAAGCACTGTTTTGCAATTGTGTAGGGAAAAACATGTAGGCATAGGAAGAGAGTCCTTTGGGTTCCACAGGACCACAAAACTCCAGTCACTTGGTCCTGGCAACTCGGTATAGAAACATCCTCCTTGGACCAGATCAAGCACTCTCAGAAGTCTCTTTATTGATTTCAGTGGGCTCTGGCTCCCTTGTCCAAGCCTGGTTCTGCTGTGGCCATTGAAATTAAAGAGCTCCACAAGGACCTACTACATTTCATCCTTTTTTGTTGTGAATTAAGTGGTGCTGGGCCGGCACATCCCTCCCAACCTGTCCTGCAGCCTGAATCACAAAGGGTACCTTCACCAAAGCATTCCCATCAGTTTGTAACAACTGCTCATATTCCCATCTAAGGGGTATGAACTCAGCAGTCTTGCTGTATTATTCCTTATTCCTTGCCAAAATTAATGCAAGAAATGAAAATGGATGCTGACCATGAAAAACTACCACATGGTTTTAGAAAAAGGATATGTGCAAAATGAGAACAAATGGCTGTAGATAAGAAAACCACCTTCTGAATTTTATTTTAGTGATAACATATACCATGGTTAGTTAAGGTTCATCCCAGAGTCGTACCTCTGAGCTTCAGTAACTTCTATTTCCAGACTCAAATTTTCAGGAAAACCTACCACAAACAGTGAAATTCATCTCTTTGTAACAATAGGGGAAAACCCACCACTCTTCTGGATTTACAACTCAGCAGAAAATCTACCAAAATATTTTTCCTTAAGATTCAAAAACTATTTTCTATATGTACTATCTTAGTATTTATCTTATACCATCTTATCTATCCAAAAAGCACAATTTTTTCCTTTCTCTTCCAAGCCAGTCCTTTCCTTTGACTGCCATTTGTGAATGCACAGCATGTTCAGCAATGTCTTTGTATTTGCTGAAATGAAAAGGATATTGGTTTTGTCTGAACTTTATAGTGTATATTTTTCTTACTCTCCTTGGGTTTTAAATATCTAATTACTGCCAACCTTAATGGGAGCTATCTCTGTGCATTAGTATGAAAATCTAGAGACTGTTACTGTACCATGTTGTAGGTTTTTGTTGACGATTTAATTATAGCAGTGCTTATAAGTGCCATTAAACTTGATGGCCTGTCAGAGTTTCCATTATAAACCGTGATTTTTCAGGGTTTATAACTCTGCTCTATTAAATCTTTGAGGACATTGTGTACATGCTGCAGACTAAGACATTCTCTATTTTCCAGAAGGATAAATGAGAGAAACCCTTCCTGAATTGCTGTACACGTTACTAACAGACGTGCAGTCACTTCAGACACCATTTTCCTCTATGAAGGGTCGTGTAAATCAAGGTAGTGTCACTCAAGAGAGATTCTGCCAGCAAATTCTGTCCTCACTGAAATCCCAAGCATGACAAGTGTGTTTCTCAGCATGAGGGGCAGTGCTAAGGTTGTGCTTTAGCACAGAACAACAGCTAAGGGTGAAATAAGCAGCATTAAATTCCCCTGGAGTTTCTCAAGTTTTTAGCTGTTCTATGGACCAGAGAGAATCCAGGCATGGGCTGGTTCTTTGGACGCATTTGAAGCATTGTTATTTTTGACAGCACATCGTCCTCTGACTCATGATACCATGATACAGGCTACTGCTTCTTGCATTTTCTGGTTATGCAGAATAACACAGAGCTACTCACCCTGGTGATGGACCAGGATCTCAAAACTATGCAACTCTGTGCATGAGCAACACAGCATGGCAACACTGCTAAAGCCTTGCTTACTTTCCAAGACAGAAAGTGCTGGAAGAGGCTGTTCTGGTAGTAAACAAAAAATAACAACTATCTGCGTAACTGAAGTACTTGGTACTTTAAGAAAGAACAAAAGGCTGGTTGCCCTCAGCACTTTAAAAGTCCAATATAAAAATATGCAAGTATAAAAACCTGAAGATGAAGAGGGTCCTTTATAAGAGCCCAGGAACAAGAGCTGGTCTTGTAGACTGTACCAACTGTGCTGTAAAGGACCTGAAAGCTGTTGGGTGAATTAAGGATGGAGCATGTTCCAGTCCTGTTCTGAACACCCCACAGGCCTGCTTTGTCGTGAACGCTGAATGTCTTCGCTGTTGCGGCTTTCCATCTGACACTTCACGTTATGTCAGAGCAGGGGTTTTTTGTGTGTTTAATATATTGGTGACTATGTGTTTTAATGAAGGTGCCCTGTATTCCAGAGTTAGCGAATGCACGATGTGTTGCTGCGGTCGCCAAGATAAGTAGTAATTTTTAAATAAACAGCAGTATAAACAGTTACATAAAACTCATGTAAATTGCTGGCACATAATTTTAGACTGGCTTAAGTTATGTAACCTACTTGTGGCCAAGTTGTGTGTGTGCTTTTTTTTTTTCCTTCCTTTTTAATGCTCAATTCATACACTTTAAAATAAAGAAGCAAGTTTGTTTTCACCTGTTTCTTTTCTATTCAGTGTATCCCTGTTATACTGAGTATACCTTAAACAGCTCACCAGAAAGACTGACAGACAGATAAGGGAAAAAGTGAAGGTGCAAAACACCTCCCAGCCCTTTTGTGGAGTCATTCAGGAAAACACCTTCTCCCTGCTAAAGTAAATAGCTCAAGCCACTGTAGAATTTGTCACTTCTCTTGGCATTTATTTTGCTTGCACTTAAATTATTCACTGAATTGCTGAGTAGATTAATTAGACCCAGGGCCATGACTTAGGTTGTTAAGTTGATAGCGTCTACTGAATAGTGTACTGAGATGGAATTCTGGTTTTTACTCTTGCATTTACTACTGACTTGCAGTGACTTTGGGGAAAGCATCGTGTCACTGTGACTTTTAACCCAGACTCTTAATGCAGCAAGGATTCTTTCTCCTTCCCTTCCTCCCTGAGTCCAGGGCCCAGGCTGAAGGACACTGTGATCCTGGCTTGTGTTCCCAAGGGCCTCCAAACAAATAATTGCATTGTTCAACAGTTTCCTTTGAAATGTAAAACTGAAGGAGAGCCCTAATGCCAGAAATCCCTTCATGCCATCTTTTGCTGCCTGCTGATCTTTACGAAATAATTATAACAATTTACACTTACAGCTTAGCAAGTTGAGCCAACAAGGCAGCCAGGAGGAACCGGTTTATTGGTGTGCACAGCTTTACCAGCTCAGACAGACAACAATACTGTCGATTTTGTTCACATTTTGTCTGTTGAGTCAGTTCCCCCTGGCTGCATTGAGCTAACCTTTCCAGGTTTCATCTCAAAAAGAACCCAATTTTTGCAGACTTGGGTTCAGGCTTTCTTTATGTATCTCATGTTTTGAAATTCTGCACAGAACGAGAGCAGAAAGGCAAGTTATATCAACTGCACAGGGGACCCACAGAGATCTCACAGTGCTTCTATTAGGGAAGAAAAAAAGTTTGGCACTGAGGAGTTAGTTTGTGTTCCCATGGATCTGGTTTTCTGCATGAAGCATGTAACCCATCCACTTATGCACAATGAATTACACCATCTGAAATAAGGAGAATTCTGTCTGGTTAGAATGTAGGCAGGGACAATATTGGTTAGAAAGCTACAATGCAACTTGGCACTGTGATAACAACCAAGGCTTGTGCCTCAGCCTTCCTCTGACCAACACAGCCCACTCTGGCTGTGGAAAGGAAAGTGAGAGAAAATACACACTAGAGCTATGAAAAGGGATTGGAGAATAAATGGGGTTCTTATGCAAAGGCTTCATGTCCTAGGAAGGTATAGCAGGCTTGGCTCTGATCTTATGAATTTCCACTCCCAGTGGATTCGTTCCACTCATGTAATCTGTGTAACCAAAGCCAGTGGGGAGGTTTATGAAAGTAAGGACAACTCATTTGTGTGAAGCATGCATGGCTTAGGCTCAGCTTCTTCCCAAACCATAATACATTAAAATCTAATTAATAATGACTGGTTGGGCAAATGCAAACAAAAAAGTAATCTATCAAAATGTACAAGACATACTGGAACACTGTATAGCACTGTTAACAAAGAAGGTAAATACACAAACCCTAATTCAATTAATCTGCTTAACGGGATTGCACTGCTTTTCTTCTGGTCCTCCTGTAATACATTTTTAAAGAGAGACATTGTTGAATGGATGTTAATTACTCATATTTATGGCTTTTATTTCTTTATAAATGAATCCCTACACTAATTTAAAGATCATTCACCTCTCCCTAGCACTAAAGCCAGGTGCCACTGGCAAAACAGTCTTGTTTTTACTTATTTTCATTTATTGACAATTAATGTAATCACTAATTCAGACTGAGAAGAGAGAAACATAAACAATTTAACACTTAACACATACCCTCCTCCTTTCCTAGTCTCAGCTTCCCTTGTTTCTAGCAGGGGGTTACTCTCAGCAATGAGGTCTCAATTGGTTTTGGACCTGTCTGGGCCAGTTGTGACCAGAACCTCCAAGACCCAGCCCCCCTCTTCCCCCTGCCCCCCATACCAGTGGACCTTGGCTACAGTAACCTGCAATGCAAATATATACCCAACACAGTACTCAGGCAGAAGCTACAGGAGCACTCGTGTGTGAAGTAATTGGGTGCTCAGATGTGAGAAAATAGAGTGCTCAGGCATAAATTGATTGTGCGTTCATGTGTGAACTGAGCATTCGTGTGAAAACTGTATACCCTGTAATTTAAGCTCAGCACACAAGATAGGAGCTTGAAGCAGATCCAAAGACCCGATTCCAAATCTGTATTTGTTTTGTGGGTCCAATTTAATCACTAAAGAAGTATCAAATTCTTGTGGCAAAATGACTGTTTTCAATCCTTGTGAAAACATTATTTCTAAGTATCTATTTTATTAGCAGTTGATGCCATCAAGTCTCTAACAAGGAATATTTCCAAACTCCTGGATCAAAAAGTCTGGGAACCTCCTTCAAGAAAGAAACTGAAGGTCTTGAGTTCCAGTCCTGTCACACTATGGGAAAACCAGCTCTCCTGTGCCCAGCCTACAGACTGGAAGCTCAAACACTTAGCACATGAGCAAATCATAGTTAAAATTACTTATTAATGCTAATGAATCAAAGCAAGTATAAAAAATAAAGCAATGTCTGAAAGTCAGCAACATCATGATATGAGCCTTTTTCTTGGACACCAAAGATGGACAAAACCAGAGCCTATAGGTCTGTTTTTTCTTATCGCCCTTCACCTTGAGCTGTTGCTCAAAATCCTTATGAAACAGAAAGCAGAAAGCAGAAAGAATGCTTAAACTGAGTAATTGGTGTCTGATCAACTCCATCAGTTAAATACATCATCACTTAATATGTAATTCATGTTCAAAGGTGCTTTTAAATGCCAAGCAAACTTAACATAAAAGATTTTTTTTTTCCAGTCCAACACATACTACAGTCCTTAACATGAGCTAGAAATAGAAAGGTTTGTTCTAACATTTATACATTTCTATACGCACAAGGCATAAAAATAGAAGTTGAATTGCACAGTTCTGTTAGCTACCAAAATGTAATGTGCAAATAAAGTGCCCAGGAGACCTAATAAAATGCCATAAATGAAGTACTGTAAAAAATATCAGACCACACCTATTCAGCGGGATAAATTCAAATATCTTACAAAGGAAAGTATTCTCTCTTTCCATTTTATGGAGCAAGAACCATTCTGGGGAAAGAAACAAGGAGTTTCAAAATATACAAAGAAACTTTGAATAATAAGTGAAAAGGGTTTCAAGATCAAATCTGATGCAGAATACTACTTAATTCCTCTTTAAACTGGAACAGAAGCAAGCAGTGATGTATCATCTGCAGTACAAAGATCAACAGGTATTAATGTTAAAGCACCATTTTCATATCTAAGATTCACTTCTACAAGTATTCTTTTCCATAACCAGGTTTCTTCTAGAAATCAAACAAAGCACAAGCTTGCTGCTTTCTGCTCTGATACTGCTATGTGAATGATCAGTTGCCCCCAAAGAGGGAAAATAGTTGGAGATTCTGTATGTACATATATCCTTCAGCCTTCATATAAGCTCTATCTATTAGACCAACCAAGTCAGTCTGGAGCCAAGTCCACAGGGCAGTACTGGATGGGTCACTGCAGGAAGCTTCCTATCCTACAATACCAAACTTGATCAAACACTGCAATTCAACTATGTTTTTTATGTTACACTGACAAAGAAAATAAAAAGATCTTTCCATCCAACAGAAATCCTAGAAGGCAGCTGGGCAGTCCTGACTAAAAGGAAATATTCTGTTAAAGTAACTAACTAAAAAGGTAACAAAAGTGGGCTAGACAGCTTAGCATCTCTATCTGGAAAATAACTTGGAATCCAAGTCCCCAGCTACATCCAGGGAGAAGATGAGCTCTGTTTGCTACATCAAACATGGATCAGATTTTTTCTCTCTTCATCTCTTTTCAAATACAAATAGTTCCCATCTCATAAACAAATTAGCTCAACTTCAGTTATACAAGCTCTTTCTTTTTTTCTTTTTTCTTTTTACCCTCCAAAAAGGGATAGAGATGTTTGTTGAAAAACTCTAAATAAAATATAAATGGAGAGTTTCTATTGCATAGTGGTCCTTCCAAGTAGGTGATGTTCAGCACTGTGTTAACATGTACTTATTCACTGCAAAAGCAAAATAACTATCAGGCTTAAAATGAATAGAAAATAAGTACAATAAAACTACTTGTCAACATTCTTCTTCTAAACAAACAGATTTCCCTGTGTTCCCGCATGGTATGGAATTCATGATACCTGGAAATGCTAATTAGCAAAAGACGACAGGTCTCATAAGTCCCATCAAGCATTTACTTCTCAGCTCCACTTGTGCTATTCCTAGGAGCCAAGTAATGCCTACGTGCATTTTGCTGCTGCCGGGACTTTCTGCAACAAGATGGGGACTGTAGAGTAGCTCTGAAACATATAAAAAGGTTCACTCCAGCTTCAAACTGTGGTGTTATTTTGTATAATGATGCAGAACGTTTTGATTGCGTTTACAGAGATGTAAAACTAAAGTAGGTCGTAAGTGCTTCCATGATGGGATGTGAAGTTTGGCTTTAGGGCACGATTAGCCAAGGGTATGGGTTTTTCTTCCCAAATTATGGTGATGCTTCACATCCTTCCTAAAACTGGCTGGGGTGAGGTGTCTCTGGCTTTGAATCTTTCTCTAGCACAGAGCAGATTATTACTATTATTATTGATTTATGGCATGCCTGTCTGCTTCCAGCCTCAAAACACTTTACTAAGTTACAATATACATAGGAATCATTTCACATCAGCCACCACCACGTTGTAGCCTTCTCTGGAGGGAAACCGAAGGAAGCCATTAGGATGGTGCCTGCAACATTAAACAACAATCCAGGAGAGGAAGTAGAGAATACTCTGGCTCCTTAAAGCAATGGCTCAACAGAATGCAGTCGCTGAACAGCCATCCAGCTGGGACACCAAAGTCAATACTCATTCACCGTGTGTGGTTAAAATTAAATCTCCTAATGAAGTGAGATGGTTTTAGTGGTTAGAGACTGAGTGCAAAGTATTATTCTCCTGTATTATTACTTGTAAGTTATAGAGCTAACAAGGGAAAAGATCATACACAGGAAAATAGCAGACAGATAACGTTCCAAGCCTAGTTTCTAAATGACATTTGAGTAAGTAAAGCTTTGGAAAAATATGTTTAAAAAAAAAGAAAAAAAAAAGAAAAAGAAAAAAAGAAAGGATGACACAGAAGAAAAGGAATTGGCAGCTTCTCAGTGCTTTCAGGAAACAAAACTAGACTGAACAAAAGTGATGTCAGTTTTATCCTCTCTAATTCAGATCCATATAAAAAACATTATTAGCTTCTGTAAATGAGCAGGTATTCCTTATACACTGCTACAAATGCCCCTGATCTTTTATTAGAAAAAGAAATGGTGAAGTATTGAGGGAAATAAAACCTAACAGTTTACTTTTTCCCTGAATCAATAAAATACTGGGACGGTTTTCTTGATAGGAGATTAATACTTTGACTGAAAAGATGCTCAGACAATGTTACCAAGATCTCCTTTCAGGCTAATTGCGAGCTGGTTCTAATCATTCTTACAAGCGATCATTTGAGCAGTTGTTTCTTTTTTACAGCCTCTAAAACTAACATGAAGAATCTCACCCCATAATATAATAAGCAATTCTACAGCCCATGCTTAATTAATTCCCGAAAGTCACCAAAAGGAGCTATTAATGATCTTTCTTTTTATCTAACCATAAATATTCAGTTCTCATGGGACAGAGGATTTAAAAAGAACATTCTGCCAGAACTGTCAACATGATGTAGCATGAAACAATCACCAATGAGAGTAATTCAAAATATGACAGCAATGCTACCTCGTCTGATTAGAAAGTCAGGTCAAGTTGGATCAAATTTCTCTTAATGTTGTACTTACCAAAAGGGGGCAGAACTGATAGATGCAAACCACACTCAACACAATCGAGTTAGCAAGATAAAAATACTGCAACCTTTAGAAACAGGGAGTAGTATTCTGATTCAGAAATCAGCTCTATTTCGGAGTTGTCTTTACAGTGAAAATGTCAATATTTGTTCTAATGAGAGTGTGGACAACGTTTCAGGCTTATTTAAGATCTGCATATTACAAAGAGCAGGCTAATAATTTCAGGAGAATTAAGTCTTTTAGGAGCCCAAGTATCACTTTCAGAAGTAAATCAAGCAGTAGGAAGCCCTTAAATGAAATTTAGTTTCCTGGCAACCCAACCCATTGTTGAAAATTCGATTTAGGCTCCTAAAGGTCTTTGATGTTTTTGCAAATAACACTTCCTGCAGCACTGCAAGGCTGACTAGGTGTAATACAGTCATTTACCCTTCTACTGAGGCTATCAGGAATGGAATCACTTTGATTGTTTTAGTGATGTCTGGGAGTTTCGTTTTTTTCCTTGCACTATGAAAAAAAGTGCACTGAGCATAGTCAATGATGACTGGTGTCTCAAATTATAAGTAGGGAGGTAAGAAAATACGCCTTTTCCAAATTAATCTCATTTAGTCCTTTGGGTGCTTGCAATGCCACTGAAGGCTGAGCACTAGCACATCCCACCTTGAGAGGAACTCCATGAACTATTGGGTACTTGCTCTTTGTAGCTCTCTGCCTATCTCCTGTAGAAGCAATCACTATGACACCTATACATAGAAACATGAAAGATACTGCCCCAAACCCAGCTATTACAGTTTCTCCTACATGTATCAAAACCCACTTTAAGGGGATTTTCAGGGTCTCCACTCTCAGCTCTTCCTGGGAGTAGGCAAAGAAGGCCTCAGATCTTCAGGACAGTGCTTTTAAGACCTGTGGAAGGACCCAGGTTCCTACTTAAAAATGAAGGTTGCAGATTGATCCATTAAACACGGAGTTCACTGTTCCAATCACTTTAGAGAACCAGCAAGTTCCCTTAAACAGGAAAAATTTAAATTTTTCTTTCAATCTTTGATAAAACTTTTTTTTTTTTTTTTTTTTTTTTTTTAAGTTGGAATTTCCTATGGAATAGAAATTATTTTCTACTCAACAGAGCTATTCACATGGAAGCATTTTCCTATTCATTCCACTTTGCAACTAACTGGTGCCACTCCATACGTATGGCTCTTCCAAGAATGATGTGGCAGCCCTGGAATACCTAATTAGTTGGGCTGTATGATACCTCTGCCAGAAGTTTCAGCTTCCAGAGGCATTCCTTTAAGGAACTGTGGTGTGGGTTTGGCATTTACAAGGATACACGCAGTTTCAGAAGCCCACAGGCACCAAAAGTTAGTCTGCATTGCATAGCTGACTCATGTCAACCCAGTCACTGAGCTGATGTCTTAACTACAGTAAGTCAAGCAAACTCCTGAGCACTGAAAAAGAAAGCCTGTTTGTTTTTGTTTTTTTTAATAAAACTTATTCTTTGAGGAATCTTAAAATTCTACTTGTATAGCCATTTATTATGAAAATAACTCAATTCAGACATTTCTAGTGAAAACGCCTTTTTCACTTGGCCATCAAATGTTTACAGATTGTTAAGGCAAATGAAAGATGTCTAAATCCAATACCTTTATACTTGGTCACCACAGCTGAGTTGACACTGAGAGGTTCTTGGAAGGTGACAGTGAGTGATGTACTGCTTGTTACCATGAGACAGACATTGGTTGGCGCCTCAGGGGCTCCTGGGAGAGAAGAGAAAACATCAGCTCTTCAGCACAACAAATCCTATTCAAACAATGTTTCTGAGTCTTCAAAGAACCCACTGAAAATCACCCTGCAATTGTGAGCTTTGGGTTGTAGGTGTTTGTGTTCTCTGCCTTTTGAGAATTTTAATTAGTGCCCTGCTAACAATATCCTGCAGACACCATTTGTTTCTATCATGGTTTTTGGCTCCTTTCAGTTAAAAATATCTTCCTGCATATATGTAACCCAATAAAACAGATTCATGCTAATTATGTCAATGAAAAGCCCCTATAAATCTCTTGGGGTGGGTAGGAAGAGAGAGAAAGGACAAAACCACAGAGAGCTAATTAAACCTTTATAGTTTCACTAACAAACTCAAATTTATTAAATGGCAGAAAACCTTTTTACATTATTGTGATCCAGAAATTGCGGATTCCACAAATGTTTCAGTGCTGGAATTCCACATTTGTCAGTTGAGGCCTTATTTTTTTTATTATTATGGTTTCTTCACAAGAATATTCACAGAATATTCACAGAATATCAATCAGACTTCATTCAGAAATCAAACATAAAATGTCATGACTTACTGCTGGAATTGATTAAAAAATCATTATATTGGCTGTATTTAATATCTAATGCATGAAGCACTACCTCTGTCTTGAAGAAACAATCTTAGAATATAATAAATTTGAGAAAATTATTCTAAGTATACACATATATAAAGGTGGCTGCAAAAATGTTAGTGGCAATGATTGTATTTCATTGAAGAGGAAGGGTACAGCTAAAAGATCCAAATGTGAAAGATTTTGGTCCAGTTTACTCCTTCCTATGGGTTCAAATTCCCATTTCCTTTAAATATTTCTGCAATTGATTCTGAAAGGATCATCTTTGCTCAACAAAGGCAGAGTGTCTGCCACTGTAAGAGTTCTTGTCAAACTTTGCAGCTATTTTCTTCTACTTACTAGCATGCTCGTAGCCTGCCTTCATGCGCTTGTATAGCCTGTATCTCCATTCCCATGCTTTTAGTTGCTTCTCTTTTTCTGTGTTGTCTGTACCAAGGCCTTCATTCATCACTTGTGCAGACAATTCAGTAACTCGCTGCTGTGCTTCTTGGACCAGTGTACACAGATGCACTGACCTGCTTTCCATGTTAACAACTACCAAGAAAAGGGAAAAGTAAGTAATTGCTTGATGGACTCATATGACAAAATTCTGGCTGTACGCATTCCAACATAACCCATATAAGGCCAAATCCTTGAACACTGTGCTTTCCAACAGATACCTCGTCATTAACTTGATTAGAGCCACACCAATTTGTACCACACTTTAAGATCTGGCCACTTAAATGGGACTAATGACATGAATAAACAGTAGATTTTATCTTCTGATGTTTCTCAAATGCGTAACAATGTCTTAATTAGCCTGAAATTGCTTACATCTTTTATGGAATTCTATCAACTTAAAACAAGTAAAATAATAATTTGGTCTCTAGCTCTTACTCTGCCATAATATCACACATTTCTCAGGAAGAAAGATTTTGGTTATAGCTGAAGACATAAAATATATAAATCTCTACAAGTGAAGAGAGATCTAATTGGCAAAGTTAAGAACAGGAGTTTTGTGTTTAAGGGCCACAGCTGGAGTACAGTGATTCTCTTTCCAGGTTTTCTTTGTGCCCCAGTGTTGCCCATGTAATTAGTTCTCTGACAGATTTGACAGATAGTGAGTTGTTTGACACACAGAGATTTTGTTATTCTCAAGTGCTCAGAATGATTTTAATTCAACAGTTAGCAGTATGAATTACCTGCATGAACTCCTGCGTGCTATATAAAGGTGAAAATTGACAATCACATTGGATACAAGCTAAAATGTCTTAGCCCAAGTCCACAAGACTGCCCTGCACAGACCTTTGTTTATATAGAGAAATGTAGTGAATCAATTGCAATTTTTCAGAACTGATTTTAGTCTGAAATTGTTCAAACTATTAACAGTTTAGAAAACAGGACTTGTAAAGCTGTTAAATCTGAGTTGTGCAAGAACTTATCTGATGTTCAATATGCAGGAAATAACATACAAGAAAAAGAATTCTGAAGTCACAGAAAGCAGCTTTTCTTTGGTGCCTGGTAATTTTGCAGAGATTTCAGACAGTTCTAATCAAAACCCCTTCTTTATCCAAAACACTTCACAAGGATTCACATTTATTTAGAATTGGCACAAGATGCTGCTCTTAGCAATAATGGAGTGTTGCTGCAAGGGGACGCCAGCCTGTTAGTTTCTCTGTTTTTTATAGGAACAGCAGCAGTGCTGCAGAGGCTTCACCAACCATTTACTTGCATAAGCCAGGAGCAGTATATGTTTCTGACAATATGAAGCTGACAGAAGGGACCAAGGCTGACTGGCTTTTGACATCATAATACCGTAAGAGTGATGATATCTGCACATATGAATGTGTAATTCCAAAACTGGAATCATGGGGTTATAGGATAAATTGGATTGAAAGGGCCTTTCTAATTATCTTGTTCAAAATTTGATGTTCAAGCTTCTTGTTGAAAACAAGATCAGCTGCAAGTTCAGGCCAAGTTTCTGAGGACATTACCCTCCAGAAGCCTGAAAAACTTCTTTGGATGGAGCTTTACAAGCTCTCTGGGCAACATATATAACTGCTTTACTATGCTTAGATTGAAAAAGGTGTTTGTTTTATCCAGTTTGAACCTCATTTTAATTTTGCCATTTGTCTCGCATAACTGTATAACAATTGAAATTTATCATAGTCTAAGTATAATGCTGCACAGTAATGTGAAAACTGACAAGGAATCTTTAAAACCACAGGAGGAGAGTGAAGAATTACCCAGCACCTCTGATATCCAAAGGTTGCTTTTGAAGGATAGTTGTTTCTAAGACCTCGCTTTCAGAAGCTGGCCTGCAGCCATCCCTCTTGAAGTCTGATCATTCTTCGTGTGGACATCAAGAGGCATATGGCCAGGCTTACTGGAATCTGCTGGTATCCTCACAACTGGCTGTTTACTGAGGGGCCAAAGGTGACAGTTTCCTGGCTCCATGCCTACAATAAGCGTGCAACACATCTGATGGCAAAACAGCACTGAGAAAAGAGATTTTATGTGCCAGAACTTCAGGTGATTGTGGATTGGCATTGGTTCAAGTTTTCAGTGAGGATCTGGCTCTCTCTCTTTCATCAAGATTCAGATCCACAATTGTCCGGTCTTGGAAATGTATCAAATCAGTCGCTGGAAATTTTAATCTTATTTATATTTAGGTTCACATGAACAAACCGAGCCAGACCACAAATATGTGAACAAAAGTAACTGAAATGATTAATAAAGCAGTGGGCTTTGACAAGAGCAAATGTCTTGCTTCCTCCCCACTAAATTAATATTCTAAATGCTGCATTTTCTGATCCTCCTTTGAGTTTAAGAAATGCTGGGTTCCCATTAAGATTCATACAGCCTGAGGTCCATGTGGAAAAGTAGATCAGAGTTTTACTTTCTGTTCTTTTATCTGCTATTCTGCCTATTCCAGGTAGCTGCAAGCTATCTGTCCTTAAGATCCTCCTTCCTACAGCATCGATGCTATAGTGAAATTTCGACTTAATCTCTATGTCTAACAGAGTAGAAGAACAAGAGTTGTCCCTGTGAGAAGCTTTCTGTGTGCACTTGCAGTGGGGAATTCATTTACCTCTTAACCTCCCAAGTGTATGCATTTGTGCTATGCATCTGCTTACATCAGATTAAAAGATTTTTGTGTCCTGTCCCAAAATTGGTATGAGTTCGAATTCTACCTTGAAATCCCACCCCTCTCACTTAACCTGGCAAGGCCTTGCTCAGTTGATCACCACAGTGAAATGAAAATGCTCCTGCTGGGTTCTGATCATATCCTTGCAGGCCTAATATCATACAGAATGGGTTTAATTCTAAAGGGCTCCATTAGGTACAGAAAACAAAGCAGAAAAACTAGAGGGGAAGAAAAAAAGACAAAGAAAAGACTGTGGCTGCTGTCAGTTTTCCAGGACTGAAAGGGCGCAGCAAACTGCTGCAGACCTTTGTTTTAAGGGCTGAAAACAGCTCTTTGCATTTTGTTCCTAAGTAGCAGCCGTAAACCATGAAGTGAAAAATTAAAAAAGAAAACAGACCAGAACAGTCCTTAGCTTTTTATTGAGGACGTATTGACCATTATTTCAATCAGAAAAGCTAAAAATCAAGATAAGTGAAGTGGAAATTTGGTGGGTATATTTTGAAATGGAAATGAGGTGGTTATATATTCATATTCTCTGTGTTCATAGGCATGTTTGCATTAATTACAGGAAATGAATACTAATTTATGATTGCCCCTGCTCGCCATCAGACTGCATTTATTTACAGATGAGGTCAATGAAAAATTAGTTTAGTCTTTTTTACTGCTGTTTAGAACACTCAAGACTGTGTTTTCCTCTAGATTTGTCATGGTTAATGAATGTTGCTTCAGCAGTCAATCATGTACTCTAAATGCTGTCACACTTTTTTTTAAAGCCTCAGTCATGAACCATGACAGAAAAATAAACAAATAAATATAAAGCTAAAAAAATCTTTTCACTGAGCAGCTACACTATGCAAAAATCTCCAGGGAAGGTTAAAGGAGGCCAGAATAAATGATAATATAAGTGCTGTGGACATAGAAAAGCAATAAAGGTGTACCAACACTGAGGGTCTGGCAAAAAAACTCAACATGCACACACACACATGCACACATGCTCTCCAGTGAAAAAACTGGCAATGTTAGTAGCCTCAAGGTGCAATTTCCTGGAGCACTGAGATTGACATGCCAGCACTAAATGTTGTTAATTTAACTAACTTCAAATTAATGGCAGAGTCTGCAGTGGCCGAACCCCTCAAACACAGTCTCATTATAGCCTTGCTGGGAATGTCCTAAATATAGGCATTGACAGTTTAAAACAAATTCACATACATTGGTGTATTTTTAGACATAAGCAAGGCGTCAGAGTTTGTGTCATGGTTTACGGTTGATTAATTGGTTTGGTAAGTCACCCTGCAGCCCACAAATTGTGCATTTAAATGCCCATGAAGGAATACAAAGGATAGTTCTATAACTACAATATGTAGTTATAAGCAATGATAGTATTCCAGTGAAGTGTGAAGGTCTGTTTTGTGCTCAGATATCCTCTGGTTCTGTAGAGCTTTGAAACTCTCATGTGAGTGCGATCTTAGGCTATTTGAATAGTTGGGTTGAGGAGATATGAACAGGAATTTGAAGTAATGGAAATATTGGATTTCAACACAACCAGCCTTCTGAAGGCAGTATAGCCAAGGTCAAAACAATCCAAACACACCATAGCCTAGATAACTTGTAATCTTTTCATTTTTAATAACAACCTCTGTTTCAGACCATTATCACTCCACTCCTGTTTCCATATTTTTGAAGATTTATTCTTAGTATTGGTATTAACTCAGCTGCTTCACTGTTCATAAGGTTAAAAGTTCAACCTGATTCAAAGTTAATCTATCTGATATAGGAAAAAATCTGCTGAGCACACGTTCAACAAGGAGATATTTTTGCAAATAACCTTCCAGCACTGTGCTGCTATTTCAGGTGTAATCAATGTCATGATAAAAAAGTCAGATTTGTCAGTACATTTAATTTTCAAAAACATAAGCAAACCTAATTATTACAGAATTATCTAAACAAATTCAAACTGAATACTTACAGTGTGGGCTTTCCTTTGCCCCAACATGCAAAAGAGTCCTAGCAATAGGGATGTTGTTTGTTAAAATGGCAATATCCAAAGGAGTAAGTCCTTCACTGTTTGGGGTGTTCAGGTCCAGTTCCTCTGGTGTGTATTGATAGAGAAGAATCTGAACAGCATCCAGATCTTGCTGTTCTACGGCCTCAAACATAGCTTCATTGCACTGGAAATTCTGTGTACCAACAAAAACAGAAATTCAGTTGAACTTCAGAATGTTTGAACTTTAAGAAATAAATCACAAAAAATGATTTCTGTGACATTGCTATAAAATATTGAACCTTCCCATCAATAAAGAGAAATGAGATGCTTATGTTAAATGATTATCTGTGGATGACATGAACTGAGCAACAAGAAAGTAAATCCAGAAGGGTAGTGCTGACTTGGAAATACACATTTTAGACTATAAAACAGAAAAGATAACTCACTCTGGAGACGTAGTTTATATGTAGATTTCCAAGTAGAATAAAAGACAATATTTAACCAAGTGTTTCATAAAAATGAGAGTCTACCAAGTTCTTGTTTTCTTCTCTAGATTCTGAGACTCATATGTCACTTTACTGCCAAATACTTCAGATCCTACTTCAGTGTTAGATGAAAGAGAAAAATCTGAGAATAAATTAAATGGTGAGCAGCTAAAATTATCATTCTCTATTTATGCCTCTGTTAAAGGGGGAAAAAAAGGTCCTTCAGGATGTGTATCATCATTAGAGAGGGCATATCACCAGTGAAGCTTGGAAGGGAGGCCAGGTGTCTATTATTTTAAGTTAAAAATGACAAATTTTTACTGCAATGCAGCCATGCTTTCTTTTATTCCAGCAGCTCCACAACTCCACTGTATCAAGAAGGCAGATCTTAGTCATATTCTGGTGTTTTCCCCCCAGTCCATAGGGAATAGGTGCTCTAGCTAGAAATCAAAAGAAGCTTAATTTAATCACAAAGTATTTTAATTAATTGTGTTATTCTACATGTGCTTAATGTCATCAACTCCCACTCCAGTCAATTCTCTGCATTTAACAGCTGCATGTCACTGTACTATGCACTCAAAATTGACATAAATGGAGCGCTGATTGAAGAAAAATGCTACACTCTTTAGATTTTTGAAATTCCATTATTTTAGTTGAGGAACTGTGAAATGGAAGTCTGTTTTTCATATAACTGATTAGAGCAGTGGATATTTTTGGTGAAATTGTTAATATATTGTATCTGCTTTTTAAAAGGCATTAATTTCATCTCAGCTTAAACTCATTTCAAATTATTTCCCTACTTATTTTGGAACTTCCCCTGTGCTGTTATTTAAGGAAATAAATGGGAATTATGCTTCAGAAGCATCTCCATGCTCATGCAACCAGAAAACAAGCAAAAACATGTTGCTTTTGTAAGTGATCACAGAAAATGTCCTTACTTAACAGCTAATTCATAAGGAGTTTATAATAAAGGTGATTAGTTGAAGTAAAGGGAATGACTACATTAGACCTCATTTCTATTCCTTAAGTTCATTTGAGGAAACACTGGCAAACACTTGGGGAGCAGAAAAGAAAGGAAGAGTTGGTTATATTAATCAATGACAGACTTGTGGTACGGATTCAGGACAGGAAACCAGGTATTTCTCCATTCAGATTTTTACTTCTGTGGCTCTGGGTACGTGCACTGTTTCCACTTCTTTTTTAAATCAAAATAGTCAAATTTGGCCTTGTGATTGTGCAGAAAGGTTCAGCGAATTTTCATTTGTAGACTGCCACCAAAAGTGCTGGAGCCCATTATTTAGCTTTAATTCCAGTTCTGTGTTAAACTCAATAAATCTGCACCACATAGCAGAGGTTTCTTGCATTATATAAGAACGAACAAAAAAACCTGTTACATAATGATGAAGATGCCTGAATTCAGTACTGCAGCTGAAATTAACTGTGATGTGGCTGACAGAAGCATCTGGCCCTTTTCCAAATACACATACACACTTTAAGAAAAGATTTTACCTACCGGAACAATTCCTGTAAAATTATTTTCCAAACGTTGATTTGATTTGTTATTTTTGGATTCATTGTCAAGACTTAAACCTGCATAGATGTCTTTAAAAATGCATCATCAGATTTTTATTTGCCAACCCAAATACCTAAAGTATTTCTGAAGTTTTCTCCTGAAGTCATTTGCTGAATAGAATAAAAGCACGTGCTTAAGTTAGTTCCATACAAATACTCTGGCCAGCAAATCTACTGGCACAAACACTCCACCAGAGTGCAAAAATACAACCAAATTACCATTTCTTCATTTCATTGGAAATCTAATTGAAAAAGTTGCATTCATTTAAACAAGAAACAGAGCATTAAGTTTATAACCTACTTCATCCAATCCAAATAATTTTCAGACCAATTTGCAAATATCAGGTCTTCCAAATGAACAATTCAGACACAACCATTAGTCTGAAATATGTTGGCATTTCTCGTAACTTCAGAGATTGTAAAAACATGGAATTATGATATGACGTTTCCAAATAGGCATGTACGTATCCCTCATCCACACAGTTGTGTGCATGTAACCATAATAGACTTATTTCACTCAAAAAACACCCTGGTGAGACAGTGAAATAGCTACCACATTTTCAGCCATGCTAATAATTGTCCTATTTGAAAGCCTGCACTGAGCCCAGCTTTCCAAGCCCAGAAAATGTTCTGTGCTCCTGACCAACTTTTCCACAACTATTTGCTTTCACATAGAAAACAGGAATATACTTGAATATTATATTGTTCTCTGCTGCAATAAAGCTGATTATATTCTTATATAAGTGACTCTAGAATTGCAGCATCGTTCAGATGTTTGCAGTTCAGGGCTAAGAAACTCAGATTAAGGGTAAGATGTACTGTCTTTGGCCACACGTTTAATTTCAATCCAGCTGGTACTGTCACAGATATTACCAAGACCGATCTTATTTCTGCCATCATTTGCATTTGCTGGATAATTCTGTTCCTCTCTGAACAGAGAAGGTCACTGAATTCAAAGAGAAACTGAATCCCATTTACAAGTGGTCAGGTAAAGTTTAGGGACATGTCTTTTTCCTTGAAGCTGTCTTGCAGCCTCTAATCGTTAGCTAGGCAGCTGTGCTATGTGATTAATTTATTTAGGTGTTATACTAGTGCACAAATATATATACTGAAAAGAACTACAGTATTGCTTTGCAGTAAGTAATAACCATGTTCCAGTAAGTGATTCAGGGCTGTTAGTGTTTAGAAATGCAATCTTATGTAGCTTAATTAAAATGAAGTACCCCTTTCAAGATATTTGCTCTAGGTTAGCCTGAAAAAGTCCACTATGTGCTACTGGAGTTGGAAAAAAAACATTAAAGTAGTTTCTGCAAAGACTTGTTTTGATAAACATGAGTTCAAGAATAAAGCTATTTTGGGACATTGCTATGTCTGCAGCAAGACAACAATTTACTGAATGGAAAGTGTTGCACAGAAAGAGAGAATGGAAAGAAAACTCTTTACCAGCCAAAACTGAGGGAAAAAAAACCTACAAACTCTAACAAATGTTATTCACTTGTCTGGAGACATGCTTTTAGTCACTGACTTACCTCTGTACCACAGAAATTCAATGATTAGAAAATGCATCAGCTAGCAACCTGGAATATTTCCAGCCCTTAAATGGTGGTTTACTTACCATTTATTTCTAGGGAAAACTGTGAAAAAAAACCAGATGCATAACAGACAGAAGGGGTCCCAAAGCCCAAAGTTCAATGGGAATCTATTCACTGACTCCCGTGGACACTGTCTCAGACCAACCCCAGACTGGTAATATCCAGAGATATTACCTCAACAGTGCACTGCTCCTCAGTATTTGGGCTATCTCCATTTGCCATTTCTCATCACTTAAATGTACACTGTTACAACTTCACAGGCTTCCTATTCTTCAAAATGTATATGCTGTAGGTTGTATAGCTTTACCATCTCTGGTAAAAGTAGGAGCACTTGTGAGTATTAAGTCCAGTGGAGATGTACATGATTTCCTGTACTAGCAATAGAATGCCTGGCTCTGTTCTCTAATGGTGTAGAGCACCCAGGCTATACTGTTTTCTGTGCAGTATTTTCACAGTCTTATATAGTGACCAACATCACAGTCTCTGACAGACCTTAATGCTAAGTTAAGATCTTCCTCCTAAGATAACACAACACCGCTGCAAGTTGTTTTGGCCTGTCAGGCTGTATTTTGACATAGGATCGAAAACAGATTTAAGCTTGAGAAGAATATACAGCACTGGTCAGGAAACAGACAAATTGTGATGATGAAAAGTGTACAGATTTATAGGAAGGGAGCTGACAATTAGATAAATGTCAAGTATTTACCATTGAGGTCTTACGGAGACTGAGCCGGTCCGATCTTGCTCGGAAATACGCTTCATCAAAGGATGTATGGCTTCCCTTCAGCTTCTCTGACAGGTTCCGATACAACCGCTTTGCAGCATTTGGAGAAGATGGCATACTGTTCTTCTTACTCTGGAGGAGACTTAAATTATGCATTTGCTGTGTCATTTTCACCTAGTAGTTTCTAGAAGAAAAACAACAGCTGTTCAACAAGATTTTGTTGCATAAATGTCATTGATCAGAACTGTATCATTGGAATATATTGCAAGACTTCTATGGCAAAAATCCCTTTCATGCACAGTTTTAAGTATGTTTTTAAAGAAAGTTTCAGTATTCCAAAGTCATTTTATTCCAGATACCCCACAGGTACTGGTAAACTCATGGGAGAGAACAATTTGCATTCACTGTGCAAACCCTAATATCATAAAGAAGAGGACAAGAAAAACTCAAGTAGATCCAACCAACACTTAATTCAATCCTAGCTTAGCATACTCCACTGTGTTTGCTTTGGGATTTTGTTTTCATACTGAAAGCAGCAGATTCAGTACCTCCAACTGTCATGACATTACATTATGGAGCGTTTCCAAGCTTCATTAAGCCTGTAGGCCAAATGGGAAGCTTACTGAGAAGCTGTGTAGACCTTTAGTACATTAAATAAATTAGGTTTATCCACTTAGTAAGCCTTCTCAGACCTACTGTGGCATTACTAAAACCAAACAAAAAATACCTGTTATTAAAGCCAACACAACTTATGCCTTTATCAGTCCACTATAAGATATCAAGTTTTTCTTTCATTAGGAGCCAGCAAATCTAAGAAGAAACTAAATTCTGTAAAAAATGCAGCTATACAACAATACAACAGATGGCATCTTTGCTATCCACACAGAATCAGTGCATCAGAAATGACTTGCGAAAATACAAGTGTGTGTTTCTTGTATGCTAACACCATTGGAACACTGTAACAGTGTGTGGAATAAATACAAGAAAACAAAGCATCTGCTGGAATTATCTAAAGCAAATTGTCTGCTTTTTTTTTACCAGTGAGATGCAAAACACTACTGAAGATCATCATACTTTACATATTCTCAAGACACATACAAGGCATGAAATGAAAAAAATGAAAGGTAAATGCAAACTGCATAGTCAAGAAAACTGTGAGGGGATCTTAGTAAGCTGTTAAAATGACTCCTAAGGGACCACTGGAAATAGGATCAGGCAAAAATAAGAAATAACAAAAACAAAGATCAACTTATATAATTCTGTTGCTTATTCACTGATGGTTGGCATTTCACTTTTATAGATGTAAGCCATTTTGTAAGACTAAGGCTCCATTTTCAAGTCATCTGTGTGCCCCACTCCAATGTGAGCACACTGTCCTCACGTCACCCATCAGGCGCGTTTTTGGATTTCACACTGTGTGGACTGAAGTAAAAATTCTGTGCTGAAAGATGCTAGACCTGATGATGTGTCATTGTGACAACTAATATGGTTACAGCATATCCCAGACTAAAAGTTCAGAAACAGGTAAAAGAATTAACTTCAGATCTTGGGAAAGCAAAAGCTAAGATACCATTCTTCAGTTTACATGTTCTTAAATATGTTCATTAAACAATTTTTTATTTGAACTAATAATTAAGAATTTATACATTAAAAATGAAACTTGACTCACCAGCTGTTCAAGGCAAAATGTGATTAAGTTGGTGGTAACTGTCCACTGTCTTCATTGAATGAATCACATTGGCTTTGCTGTCTGGTTCGGCCTCTGGGCAGAATGAGGAAACCTCTTCCTTACGCTGTATGAACGATCAGAAATAAAAAGATTATTAATAGCAATTACTAAAATCCAAATTGACCGATAAGATCTCAGTCTAAAACAGTATTTAAAGCAAATAGCGTTGTATCAACAGTCATACTACATTTGGTGCCTTGACTCTATGCTGTTTACCTCTGCAGCTATAAGAAGAATGATGAACACCTAAAGCTTTTGCTTCTGTAGTCAAAGATGCCATGAATTCTCCATGCTTTTGGCTTGTTGAATTCCTTAAAACTGATCAGCAGCAAAGCATGCAAGTACAACAGTAATTAGTGCCAGAGTAAACAAAGCTGCAGTTGTCATTAAGTTGTCACAAAATATGATCAAAAAGGCATTAACACAGCCAATGGAAAGCAGTTAGCTTTATGTTCAGTCAATAAAAGGAGAAAAAAGAATCCCAGTTCTACACTCTGTCCAGTAATGCATGTTGCATGTGATGTATTGTTTCTTCTTTCTTCAGGCAGGCTACCACTACAGCTGTCTGCAATCATAGCAACAAAAGCAGCAACCACATCTATAGCTATGAGACATCTGCCCAAGCAGGTTATGTTTAAAAATGATTTCTAGATGAATAAGAAAAACATATTTTACTGATGCCTTCATTTCAGCTAAAAGATATCTGGTAATGTTAATACCTGCTTTAATATCTTCCAAAATAGGAGAACAGCAGTATTTCAAAATATGCATTTATTTATTACTTCTTTTACTAAAGGGCAAATAGGATTAACACTGGAACCCATCGACATCCACAATGCAGAATAAGGAATAACCATGTGCAGGCACAGAAATCTAGTCATAATGTAAATGATGAACAAAGCTAAACAACAGCTCATGAAATCATTAGTCTTTCTGAACAGTGCACTGGGCTCAAATAATAGGAACGTTACTGTTTAACATTTGGCATGAGAAAAAAAATGAGACACTCATTTCTGGGTCTGTCATAGCAAATAATTGTTTATATCTATAGGGGGGAAGGGGAAGGAGTTGGTGGGGATTTTTTTGATTACTATTAGTTACTTTTTCAAATTGCTTTTAAAGAGGTACCAGGGCTACTGTTACATAACAAAACATCAGTGATGCTTTATTCAGATGTGATGCTTTATTCTGGACAATGTTGGAAGCATTCTCCCACACCTTCAAACCTCAGTTAGAGGTTCTGAACTTCATTCCAAATCACATCCTTTTGCAGAAATAACTGAAGATAAAACCTAGCCCTAGGCCTGGCATCGATCTGTCATGAGACTTGAACTTGCTTATATACCTTTTATTCTATGCTATAATATACTTCCTATTCTATACTTTAAAAATTAGCGTGGGTATGCTCCAACCCTCTTTTTTATTTATTTTTTTTTATTTTTTTATTTTTTCTTTAGGGACGTATTTTCTCTGTATATATTTTCTCCTTCTTAGTAGGTGTATGTAAATGTGCATGCATGCACTTCAAAGACTTCTGACATAAACATCAAATTCAAATACCTGAATGCTTTGTTGCAGCTGAGACTTACAAAGCACACTGAAGTCACACATCATGCAGCATTTCTTTTCTGTGCTGTGGAGATCCCAAGCTGTACGTGTGCAGGATTCCCTCTCTACCCTGCTGCTGCAGAGGATCGTTACTCAGCAGGCTGCAGACAGCTGGCTGAGCTCACTGCTTGCCCACACGAGAAAGACTGGAAATCTTTTGAAAACCACCGAATACCTCCTTAACACTGGGATTCTATAAGGAAAAAAGCCCTGCTGAAAATCTGAAATTTATGAGCTTTAAGTAAAATTACTTCAACTCAAGCATAAAAATTCTGTTTTCAACGCTGTCCTGAGCATGGATGCTTCTTCTGTGGCAAAGCCTGTGATGAAGTTTTTGGTCCCTACAGACCAATTTATAGAATATTCTCATGAGGGAATTCTCACTTTCCAGCAGTTTTTGGTACAAAAAGCTAAAATTATTTTACTAGAAGGACTATGAATATTCTTGAAGCCTTTATAGCAATCTCTCACTGTATACCAATACTCCTCCCCTTCTCTCCTGTGCTTTATACTTCCAGCTTTCTGGAAAGCAGACCTTTTGCAATCGCCTTTTCTACTTTTAAGGCTCTTATTACTTCTCTACTGCTACTCAAATGCTGTTTAGTAGAACAGTATTTTTTTAACAAAAAAACCCCATGCTTTCTTGTCCTAGGTAGGTCTTTAAAAGACAATTAGTTTGTTTATACCAAGTAAACATTACCACTAATCTTCTTGTCATAGAGATTTAAGCTCACTCAAACTGTTCAAAGGACAAAAGGCAAAAAACACTCAGTAAGGTAAGAGAGGTGATCATAAGCCTACCAAATGATGGCGATGATTGTGTGCAAGTCCAGTACACACCTACACTTCATTCTGGGAATGGAAAAGACTCAAAGACTTACAGAAAACAAAATGCTGTGCTTGTGACAAAGCACACACAAGCAGACCTGACTGTCTGATATTGTACAGAAACCTGCGTGATCACAACCCCTCTGTGAGATGACTCATATATCAGCCAGTTATTATTCCACTTATCTATATTCCATAAGTAAATACTGAATATTTACAGCCAAGCAGAAAAGTTTGCTTATTGTACTAAAACTACTTCTTTGAGCAACCTGTTGTGACCAACTTCCATTCTGTGTTTAATCTCCTGAAGCTCACCTACCTGTAGCACACAGCAGGAGCTGATTCCAGAAGCTGTTATTATTATTGCATCACAAAGTCTGTATATTATTACAGAGATGTGAGCTCAGAAATATGTTTCATGTAAATCAGCCAGTTTGGGTGGCCTCTTAACTGACACGTTTACCAAAATATTAACTCTGGATTAATCTCAGAGATTAATCTCTCAATAGATATTTTTAGCAGCAGTACGTTTTATTGACCATTAATTCCATTTAGCGAGTTGTTCGTTTCTTCTTGGTCCAGGTGACACTTTGGAATGAGGGAGGGTGTTTTCCCGTGGAAGATGATAAACCCGCAGCCAGTTGTGTACCAAGGCTCGGGGCGGCTGGGAGGCGCTCCTTTGCATGGCGTCAATCAATAGGTGGCAGCATTCACCCAGTTCTTCCGACGCCTGATGTGGTCCAAGCAGCCACTCACTGCTATCGCATTGTCCCGAGCAAACACTGCCCAGCGTTACGCTGCAGGCGGTATTTCAGCAGGAAGCACATCCTCCCTGCACAGCAAGTAACATCCCTCCCTTCTTGTCACTCTATGCTTCTGCTCCAGGTCCCCACGGAGCTGCTGAGAGCAGATCCAGCAACCGTGTGGGAAGTTTGGAGCTAAAAAACACACTCAAACATTTAGAATGTTAAAGGTTTACTTCCCAGTCACTCAGTGGAAAAACTGTCATCATCTTTAAAGACAAAGCTGGGTTTTAGGATGTAAACAACCCTCACTCATCAGTGCTGGTTCCTGAACACCTCCATATGGGGTCAGGCAGTAGAGCTGGGCAGGCCGGCTGCCTGGTGAGGGGATCGTCACCTCCGGATCATCACCTCCATCCCTCCCACCCCATGCAGCAGAGCCAGGTCTGCTCTGCCTGGCATCTGTCTGCTCTCTCCTGTCAGAGATCTGTGACAAGGAAGGTGGTTGAGGTGCTCCTGAAATTAAATGCTGAGGATATCTGTGCCCGTCCTCCATGCAACCAAAGGAATACAGTGGGAAGGATAACCTCCCATCCTCCAAACAGGCCAATAAACGCATCTTGCTCTGCTTCTTCACTTATTCTTCAAACTTTCATGTATATATAAACTACTGTAGTAAATTCCAGCTCTGGTTTTGGCAATTTCTGCCTCCCTGGCTCCATGTTTACCTATCATCTTTCACACTTACTCTTTTGCCAATTTGTTAATTCTCTGTCCTATTCCCTGGTTTCTTGTGTTTCCTCAAGGACATTGATCTGAGTCTTACTTTTTCACTAGTTTCTTTAGCCAACGTTCTTGATCCAAATCCATAGCAAATAACCCATCATCCACGGAGACACAGAAGTATTCAGTATATTCATAAAGAAGACAAATATTTCCCAGTTCATCAGTCACAGATGTGATCAAACTCAAGAAATTCTGAAATTGTGAGTGAAGAAAAAATAATTGTGTTTGGACTAACCTTAGAAAATTTCCCAATGAAATAATTTTCCCCCAGCGTTCTGAAATGTTTGAGACACCCATGATGTAAGCGACTGAAAGCAGCGGAGCTTGGCAGCCCAAGCTCCTCCAGGCTTCCTGCCTCTGCCGTGGTTCCTGATCTAGAGCCCTTGCAACCCAACCTGGATTTCAGCTCTGTTGCAGGGCTGCTCCTGGCAAATCCAACAGGATGAGCCCTGCAGACTCCAGCTTCTACAGGAAGGGCTGTGGAGGCCAGGAGTCCTCCAGCTTTGGGGCAGCCAACATGGCAGCAGCACCTTGGAGACGAGGACCAGGATTGCTTGTTTTTCAGATGAATTAGAAGGAAACCAGAACCATTTGGTCAGAATTCTTCAAAGATGCCATACTGTTGGTTTTTTTCTGGTCTCTTTAACTGGAAAATTTCTGAAACACTTCAATCATTGCTGCAGTAGAACAGAATGAGGCCTGAAGTTTTCGAGCTACGAAACATTTAAGTCAGCCATGATCATTCAGGTGTACATTAAGATAAACAAAGATACATCAGCATTAAGAGTCCATCAGATCCTTAGAGATGTTCCTGCTTGAGACTAGGACTCAGAGAGCTGCTGTTGCCTGAAGTGATCCACACACATATAAGAGCTGCTTTCTCACATGGCTTAAGGGAGCTGCTGTCCTATTGCAAAACCAGTACAGATCAGAGCGCCTTTTGCTGATGGTTCCTGTGACTGTTCTCCATATTAGGAAAAGACTAAAATTCAGTCTTCAGAAAGCTTATAAAAGTACACGCAGGCCATTAGATGTAGCTGAAGATACTGCTGTTCTTTGGAAATAAATTACCCAGCTGAATATCACAGAAATAATGAAGATGTCAGCAACAACAGCGCAACTGATGCTTTGTCAGTCTCCAGTTGATTATGCTATCTAGTCAGACACTACATAAAGAGATAATTTATGCCATGTATTGTTTGGCCATGACTACTCCCAGCTGCACTGCATTTAATTCAAGTTATAGCAGAACACTTTACAAACAGAAATTAACAAGCTTTTCATAGCCAGCAATTTCTAGATTAGGAATGGATAAAGAAGAAGTAGGATTTACCAGAGCTGAACAGAGGCAGACACACGTGATGCCTGTGGATTTTTTTCCCCAGCTATGCAAAGTCTCTCCTGCCAAAGACCAGAACAAGTTCAGGGCTGTGATGCTGTCACTGGAGAGACCAAAAGGTACTTAAAATATACAGACAGGTTTCCTTGTAACTTTCACATGATTACAATGATTAACAATTTAATCATTAACATGCACCTTCAGAATAAGCTCCTTTTCTCCAAATCTTGATGTATAAGTGCATTTATTATGAAGCTAAACGTTGTGTCTGACACACACTATAGAAGTGTAATTATTTGCCATGCTGAGCAAAGAAGCAGCTTTGATAACAGAACAGCCTCCTACTATTCTGTGAACCCCAAACGCTGTTTATTACCCCAAATGGATCAAGAGCAGCCTGTTTGTCCTGATGAGAGCCCAGATCTGTTTACAACAATAAAGTACCATTTCAGAAAAGCCTTTGATGCTGAGGATGAGGAGAAGGCACAGCAGGACTGTTCTCAAAGCTGAACATTTACCTAAGGAGAACAATCATTCTAGGTTGTGACAGAGACAGACTATTCTAGGTAACAGTCCACAATAGGAACCTACTGCTCTGTACTGTCAAACAAAGAACCACAAGCAGATCTGCCTCACTGGGCCAGCTTTTGTGAATACCCCCATGGGTCATCTCTGCAACTGAAACTTTGTACTCACTGGCTGTGATAGTTTTGCACAGGCCAGAATTCATACCGCAATCATTTGGTCTGATGTGACTGTTCATTTACATTTTAGCTAGAATGAAAATAACTCTGGAGTTCCAAACCAGCGTCTCATAGGAGCAATACAAAAACCCAAACAGAATAGAAATGATTGCTGTGAAGCAGCTCCAAGCTTCCCAGCGCAATTCTATTTCACATTGAGTTGAAATGAACATTTAAAACATTCATTTTTTTGCCGAGCATTTATGCTAGCTTTCAAATCACAAAGATTTAAGGCTTACTACAGAGGCAATTTTCATGCACATAAATGAGTATTTGTTAAACATTTTCTAGAATTTACAGAGACAAGGACATGCTATTATGTTTACCTCCATGGGGTACAAAGCACGGCAAAATGAGTGACAAAGCTCACAAGACGTGACTGTTCTTTCCTGAAGTCCAGCAGTTCAGTAAAAGTAAAATACAAATACAGGAAACACAACCAAATCTTTGCTGTATAGAATTTAGGAGATCTGTAACATATTATGCCAGATATCATCAATTTTTTATTGCAGTGGTGGCTTTTGGAATATGTAGCAGTTAGAATAGCAGTTCATGAAAATATCCTCTCATCGCTTAAGTCCTAAAACCGACCAGTCTGTTTCCTTTCAGTTATTTATGTCAGCCTCTCAATAAGCAATACATATTATTACTAGTCCTCACTTCGTTCCCACATGAATCAAACCTCTACTATCACAAACCAGAACAGAAGCGATCATTGCTCTCCAGTGACCACACACTATTAGGATGCATTGGATTCACAGCTTCCCATTCCATCCCTCCATCTTCTTCCCATCCTAGTGAATGCACGCATCAAGAACAAATGGGAGAAATGAATCTGAAATAAAACCCTACTTTTCACCTTCTGTGGCAGGTTGCAGCAAGCCATTACTCTATTTTCGAGTGGTTCAAACAAAAATCTGATTCAGCCCATAAGATTATTGGGTTTATTGTCCATATTCTCCTTCATCCTACAATGAGAAAGAACAATGTGGGGGCAGAAAAGCACTCTTCCCTGATGACTCTCACAAGTGCAGGGATACATTCCATGTAACAGAGCCAGCACAGCCTGCCCCAAGCTCCACTCTGAGCCAATACAGCCCCCCACTGGGTTTCAGTTCAAAGTACTTTCATTCTTTAACTTGTATTAAAATGTGATGCCCCAGAGTATAGGGACATAGTTTTGGAAAGCCTTTGTGATACCAAGCTCACTTATCCTACAGATTTACAGCACTAGGAATGTTCTAGTGAGCTACATGCTCACTAACATCCCAGATATGTGGAGAAAGTAGAAAAGAACGTTAGAAATTGATTTCAGAAAGTGTAGAAAAAACAACAATCTACTATAAATAGCTGCCTTTTTATTATAAGTGAAGTACTTATAAAAGTACATCACCATCCAGATATTGCTTTAGTTAGCGTTGTCACAGGAGACAGATGGGGAGAATAATTCACCGTTGTGTTAAAGGACTGAATATTGATTTGAAAACAAGAACTTGTGATCCAATGAAACAACATTCTCTGCAGCCAGAAGTGCTAATCTGACTTCATCTGAATAGAGTTAATAAATATTTGCAAAAGCAGGCAGCTTAGCTGGCTTAATTATGAAAACACTTGCTTTTCACCTTTAGGAATTCATTTCCTCCAGGGTCAGAGTATGGTGGTCTTACAGCTATCACACAAACTTCTATACAATTTGGAATGATTAATGAACCTCTGTTCAGAAAAATTATGAGGTGTTACAAGGAGAAATTAACCGAATGCACACAATGTGAACACTCTCAGTGAGTACCTTTTCTCTGTATTATTTTTATAAAACCAGGAACATGTTATCTATGAAATGCACATACGCCAATCAAGGATACAAGAGGCAAACAAACCTGCACAGAGGTGATCTCTCATACAGCAATACCTCTCCTACAGGCACATGCCCAAGTCCAAATGAAATATTAAACAGCAGACGAGAACTCTGCAGTTCATACAATGTAGATGTTTAGAAAGACTGCAGCTGAAAATACTCAGCTGTATCTCTGAAGATGGGATTCTGGCCCCATACCTGCACTATTCACATTTACAGATAGGCTCTGATGAAGCAGACTCTATGCAACAGCCAGTGCTCAGGAGGAACTCAGGAGCTTGTGTTCTAATGCTCTGGATGAGTATGAACTATTTGAGTGTCTGTGAAGTAAAACTACATGCATACATTTTTGAATTAAGGATCAACTCAGAACAGACTGAAAAAATATCCACTATTGGTACAAAGGATGAATGTGTCTCTTCTGAAGAGAACTGTGCTGAAAAACAAAAGGCAGAACTGATTATTTTGGCTGCATTAAACAAGAATCATGTAAGAGTCTCCCTTAGAACTGCTAACATGGATTGTGTTACTGTGCACTGCTCAGTGCAAATAAAGTGGATTTTCTTGAAAGAAATATTGAACTCCAAGAACAAAACTCAGGCTGATAAGAGCTACTTCAGCCTTGAATCATAGATAATAGGCAATCATGGAAAGTAAAAAAAATATAAAATCACTATTATGTATTTTTAAAAGCAGCATTCTCGATTGAAATAATCCCTCTTACAATATGCATTGGAGAATTTGCCCACGCTTTAATGCTTTCTTTAGTATTAGCACAGTCTTCTGTCCTGGGTGGAATTACTGCGGTGGTTCCAGTGTTATAGTAGTGGGGGAAAAACAGGTATAAACTTCACAGTACCAGCCCACAAAAAGACTGCCTCATTTTTCCTCTATTTACATTTAAGAAGAGAAATTCTAGTATAAGAAAGTAATAGAAAAAAAGCCTTATGTTTTTACAGACTTCCAAATAGTTCTAATATGGATTCAAAAAATAACGTAGTCATGTAGTTATGCAGCATTAAAACCAGAACTTCTGATAATTTTTCCAACTGGTTACTTCTACTTGGAATCACTTACACAGCCCTCATGAAAAATGAGTTGAAACTTTAAAGTGAGATGAATCTCCTCTAAGTGAAGTTCCCCAGCTCAAAGCAATACTCCCCTCACTCCAAAATGGAGGTGCAAGCTTTCCATTTTTGACTCAGCTGTTAAGACAGTTGACAGCAGACACACTGCTCTTAATCTACTTGAGCAGCACAGAGCTACTGATGTTTTGTATTGTCAATCAGCTGTTCAAATGTAGAAGAAAGCTGCTTCTAAGTTCAGATAGTATTGTGTACATGGTGCCTATATTAGACAACAGTACAAATTAAATGCCTTTTGTGTACCAGAAATATATTTGAAACAAAGATAAACACAAATAAGTGATCACAAATACACAATACACTAGTTTGCATTGCAGTGGTGAGTTTCCAACTTGCACTGAAAGGTAAGGTTTTGAGAATGCAGTCTCCACAGCAGGGACTTGTTTGATTTCTTTCATCCAAAGATGCGTCTGAGCTGTATTTCCAAGCAAGCAAAAGAAAAACAACTTATTGTTGATATTGAATGCACCTTTCCTTTCCTTAAGAATCAATGCAGAAAATAAGTGATCTTTACATCCATACATGGCTCTCCTGTTCAGAAGAAGAGGAGACAATCTCAGTAAGTACGAGAAAGCTATCCACAATTTGCTCAAGTATTTATTGAAAGTCCCAGTACGCGCATGTCTGAATCATTCGGGGCAAAAACGTTAGAAAGAAGTGAGCAAAGACGTATCAGCACAGCTTTGTGATGCTGTCTGGAAAAAGAAAGCAAGATGCACGGAACTTCTAATAGTTCTAATTGTACAGTATGTAGTAAACAGCTGAAGAAAATAGTACACCCTACCTGTTGACGTATTTTCTTTTGACAAATAAATAGGAATTTGCTTTTCCTGAAGCCAAAGTAGATCTATTCAGCCTGAGAAAACTAACCAGCATTGGTATATCACTTTGGGAAAAAGGCTTCAGTGTTTATAAAAAGTGACAAGGGTCCAGTGATGCCCCTGGTCAGCTCTTATTGGTGATAACAGTGAAGGCGCCATTAGACCACTCTACACAAAGAGCATCTCGAAGGAAAAAGAGAAGCTCGGAGTACTATGCAACATTTACAGGAGTTTGAACTAGAGAAAAACACTGCTGAAATTTTTACACTATTCAGATACGAGGAACAAAGATCTACATATGCTACACAGTGATCCAGAAGCATAAACCTTTTATTTCTCTTCTTGGGAAATCCTATGGGAGGCGAATAAATTTATAAGACAGAGCAACTCATCCCATATACTTTGAGAAAGCTTTCTTTTATCCCAATAATGGGCAAATGAAATGTATGTGTTTAGAAAAGGTTTTCCTGCCACTAACTGTTGCATTTTAAGCCACTCAGTTGTTTATCTATCAGGTTCAGCAGGGAAAGCTGTCATTTGGAAGAATAAAATAAACAGAAATCAGTTAAATTTGTCACTTTCCTTGTTCATTCTCCCACACCAGCCCTAACGCAGGAGTGGTTATTCTCGCCTCCCTTCAGATCATTCTCTAAGCCCTCTCATCAGGATTTCAAAGTTAGATGACCAAATGCGCGGAGAGGCACCTAATTTCTCACAGGCACTTCTGAAAGCTCCTGCCTAGGTCTGCAGCAAACACTTTTCTTTCTCTCCCCCTGCCCCCGTCCCTTTTCTGGCCTTTGATCTTTAGAAAGCACAAATGCCATTACAGTGAATAAAGTCATAGCCCACAGAGTCAATCCCCTGCTATTTACCTCCTTCCTCCCTGCCCCCCTGCACAGCCAAGGCTCAGGCACTACCAAACCCGCTCAGCCAGGCTTAGATACAGCAGCAGGTATCATCAGTGCTGTGACAAACGAGAATCTGTGTCAGGGGAGACTGTTTAAACAAACAGTTGGATGCTTGGAAACACAGACAGAAGACCCAAGATCTTGCTCTTTTTTTCTTTTTCTTTCTCCCTCCGCCTTCAAAACAGAAGATTAAGTTTGCTGTGAACATGAGCTGATGAAAAGAATTCAAATAGTGCTTTGAATAGTGCCACTGGGAGCGTCACAGGAGAATTACAAATTGCTGCTGGAGACACCAGTCTCCCTTTACAGAAAGTTAACATAAAAGTACACATATCTTCTTTCTATAAGGTACTAACTTGTAAATTAACCTTTAATGGAGTATAAATGATGTCCTGAAAGAACTGCTTATGCAGCTATATTTATGATCTAGAAAATTGCAAATATTTACAAGATTATAGGTGTTAATGGTCTGTCAAAAATGTTTGTATATTGTACATACATTAAACCTTAGTTTAAGACCACCCTGCTATAAAGACCACCCCATTTCTTGTCCCATATAGAATTTCACTTTGATTCCATATTATTCCATTCCTTATAATGGGGCTCAGCCCTAGCACACAAACAGCTCCAGACAAGCTGCTTCTCTTCCATAGGATCCACCCATTTCACTCTCCGCTCCCAGAACCTCTGTGCAGTGCTATCTGCTTAACAACATTATTGTTATTGGTCACATTCAGTGAGAGATCCAAAGAATGTTCCAGGCTGCTCCTGCGCTCATGACACAGGCCAAAAGCAAAGCACAGCTGGAGGGAACGCTCAGTAAAGGCATAAGAGAAGTGAACAGTACTTCACTGCAACACAAGCACACCACAGCCTTCAACACCTACACTACAGCTTCCCCAGTCTGATACAAGCCAGCCACACTTCCCAATGAATCTTCTCTAGTATCAGTGTATCCTCCTCTATATCTTCTGTTCAAACAGAGGTCATCAATAACAAAAAAAATAAAAATCACCCAAGCAGACAAACCAAACCCCACTGCCTGGCCTCTCTTAAGACCTCTGTTTCCAAGGACTTCTGCTGCTGTCTACACAGCAGGTGTACCCAGCATGGCCTTTCATCTTGCTGGTAGAGCAAGCCCCTTTCCCTGACCCAGCACTCCTCCAGTAGCTCCTACTCCCCACCACTCTCTCCCAGCTAAGCTGCTTGTTGTTCTTTCATCTCACCACCTGGGTGCAGCTAATTAATCACATCTGGACTACACACCCAGCTCCTAAAATACAATATTCTCTCCCCGCGGCTCAGTAAAATTCAAACTTCTCATTTTCTACATTAAGTTTTTAGGTCTGAGCTTGCCTTTTTCACTATTTAAATTAAAAATACTTAAAATTTTTGTTTGCTATTCAAACTGAGAGACCAAATCATCCCCTTGTCTATTGCAGTTTCTTTTCTTGACATGTGAGTACCTTTCTGGGTCAGAAATCTGCTACGAGTCAGAATTGTGAATGGAAATTTCTCTTTCTGCAAACATTTTCTAATGAAGCAGTTGGGATTGCTCAGTTGTGGACGTGAAGTTTGCAATTTGAAAAAGGAAAAACATTTTTTTAACTGTGTGTAACTTAAACCGCCTTCTTACTCAAAATTTGTTACGTTTTCAAATGCTTTCTTAAGCAACATCAGTATACTCAGCCATAAAGACAGCTGGGGAAAAATAAATAGTTTAGGAACAAATGCTTGGGGTTCTGCCCAGGTTTTATTACAACAGATTATTTTCTTTTGTAATGTGTCATTTGCTGTGTGTTACCTTGCTCAATGACCGAAACCAGTTCTTCTTTAGGGTAAGAAAGTCAAAGGGAAACGTGAAAAACTGTCCTGACTGACCTCATGCACGCTTTTATTGATATCAAATTGCTCATATTTTTTTACCTTGCCATTTTCATTTTTATTCCTGCTGGTTCAGATCTTCAGCTGATGTAAATTGGCGTAGGTCTAATGGTTTCAATGAAGCTACGCTAGCTAGAAGTCTGGCATTCATTATTGGGGATTTTCTGCTATCCAGTGAGATAGTGTAAAAGCATTTCCCCTCCCAACCTGGATACAGCACAATCTGAAAGGTAACTGCAGAGATGTGTCTTGAGTGGATTGCTATTAGGAAAAAAACAACTTCTAAGATTGCACACATCTTCGAATTATCAAATTGTTTTTATGCTGCAATTCATATTTACATTTTCTATTTCTATTTTAAGTCTTCTTCTAAGATTAGTAAGAGGGGCTTTTCATACAAGTCCCTAGATAAACTTCAGAAATTAATTTCTTTGTATGCCTGTGGGTTATCTTCCTCTTCTGGAGCATTCACTAAGTAAATCAAAAGTCCAATGAGACCATTTCTTGCACACACTGTACAGGCCATTCAGCTTCTAATATATATATATACATTTTTATATATGACTGTAGCATACATAGGCCTATATATAAGTCAATATTTATAACTCTGATTGTAGAACAAATGAAACCTCCACACAATCCTGTGTCCAGACCAATGAATTCTGAGGCCTCTAATGTTTCTTTCCAAGGTCAGACAGAACTCCAGGACTGTCCTCAGCAGATATCTGAGACCACTCTTCATTTTCTCTGATCATCAGAGCAATGTGCAATAAATTTCTAAGAACATATCTGTGCTTCTTGCTGCCAATGCTCCTACTGGAAGATTCCTTTCTAGCTGATAGCTGCAAACATCCTGATTTACCATATGCATTTATTTGTGGCTTGTTAATACTATTTTGATTTTGTTCCAGTCTTCTTGTTTGGAAGCTCCAAATTTGGTTCTTCCCTCTTGATACTTACACAGGGATCAATCACCAACTTTGAATGAGTTATTAGATGATTTCAACAGTAGTTAAATGTCTTTGTGAATCTGAGCCTTCAAGTTCCTGCATTTAGGTTTTTCCCTTTGTAAAAGAAGAATAAACTGTTTTTCGTTTTCTCTTTGTCCATGTTCAGACTGTAAATTCTTTAGGGTAAGAACCGTGTTAATAAATGTTGGTTTAGTGCCTACCACTATGGGTATTTGCTCTCAGTGGGGTACTTCTATACCACTACTACTAATAGTGCTACAAAAAAGGGTAAATGGGACTGACAGTAAAAATACAGCTCATCGACTAAAGGTGCATGAAAAGAATTTTGTCCTGTAGGACATCAAAGTTCCTAAAAATTCGTATGTCAAGTATTACCATCTGAACTAAATTAGTTTTGTAGAACTAAAATTTCATGGCAAATAAAAATAGTATATCATCTTAATAAAAGCATCATGTGCAAAGGGAAAATAAAAGCAAGAAAGATATAATTTTATAGTACTTGCACAGTTCTTCTTACTCTGAACTGAAATTCAAAACTACCAAAAGAAGCAGCCATCAGCAGCCACATAATCAATCTGCTGCAAAGCTGGTGCTGGTCTCCAACTCATTTGATACAAAGGACAGTGGAGACAATAGGAAAGTTTGCTGAAGTGTAGTAAATAACTCCAATGCTTTGAATTGCAAAGGGTAAGCAGCCTACCAAAAGTATTTATCAAAGTCAGATTTGAGGAAAGAAACATCACCAAACAGAGCAGTGCAAGCCAGATGCTTGGAGATTAAATGGGGTCAAAAATGCAACCCTAATTTTCATAACATCCTCATAAAAATTCACAGGAAACTGCTTTCTGAACCTGTTATAGAAGATATTTTTTGAAAGCTAAAGTGGAGTTGCCAAGTGAGATTCTACCAAATAAGATTGGAATTACAGAGGAAAGGAAAAATAGCCCGTTCATTAAATAAAACTAACAGCATAAAAACCAACACAGAACAATGGCTAAAAGTAGCTGACAGTTATGTCTAGACTTGTGAGACCAGATTTACATCTCTCAATTTGCACTTGTATTGAAGGTTCAGATCAGAGTCAGATCTTTAACCCCTTCAGTGAAGGAACTGGAATTATTGCATACAAGGGAACCAACATACTTGACATTTGTGAACTCTCCAGGCTTACCCCTAAAAATAAAAGGCTTTTCTAATATTTGCAGCTCCTTTCAACTCTGTGTCACTCTCTATATTACTGCGCACCATCTGCTGAGCAAACTGAAATCACATAATTGAAAATCAGCATCATGGAGATTCAAATAGTTGGTTTTGGTGTTACTTTGAGAAGTTACTAACTTGCTGTATAACTAATAATAGGAGATGACTTTATTCTTATTTTCTCACTGAGTGACTGTAGCTCAAAATACAAAAATGTGGTAACTTGAATTTTATTATTTATATTATAAAGTTATAATTATCTAGTGGTGCACAAAATTTGATTTCCAAGTGAATTTCTAGAGGTAGAAGCATTAGTGGGATCCTAACAGGAAATATAGCTGGGACAGGAATTGCACTACAGATAACACGAATGATCACAGATTTGTGCACTCTGGTAAATCATAACTGAGTAAACAAAGAGGGGTGTAATAAACACCACCCTGACGGCCACCTGACATTTTCATTTCTCACTACCAGTTCATGTGCCAGCAGGGCCAGGGCACTGCCCAAAGCAAGGACAGCCATTCCATTTCCCAGTTTTGATACTGCAAAACAGTGCAGCCAAGAGAAATGAAAATTTAACAGATCGGTTGACAATTTTCTTACAGATTCTTCCCTTTCATTTCTACCATTCCAATTTACCTCCTGCTGACTTGCAAAAGATAATGGTATAATTAATTTGCTTTGGTGGACAGTGAAAGAATATGGAATGCAAATATAAGAACCATAGTTCTGGCATATTTTGGCTGATAGTTTAATCTGTAATTATTATCTGCCAACTGCTTGCACAAAAGTGTTATTTTTAATGCAAATGAATTCTTGGAAGAGCAGAAAGTGAAGTTTTAAGCAATAAATATAAAATAACTACACCCAAATCATCAAATGGCTTAGGTTGGAAGAGAAAGCCATTCACTGCTCTGTGTTTTGCCACACCAGCTGTTTGTGGTTGCAACTGTATCAGCTAAACATACAACGTAGCCTTCCTGGATTCTTGTAATAATTCTAGATTGGAGTATTTGCTCAAGTGCTATGCAACACCCACAGGGCCAGCTCAGCACCTTGAAAACATTATGCCAGACCTGCTGCATTGGGTACAATTGTGCATGTGACAAACAGAGCAAATCTTCATGTGCAGTAGGGCTCTGCAAAGCAACTAGGAACACAACTTTCAACCTAGTATATGTATACAGGCAGCAAAGAGATTATAAACTCATTATTTGTGCCAAAATCTTTTAGTCTAATGTACTATTTTGACATTAAAATACAAGGGAAAGATGTTCTTTGCAGATCCAATTAGAAAGCTGATACTAGACTTGCTACATAATTTGCTGTATCTGCACACTTAATGTCCTTCCTTAAAACTTTGGTGGGGCTTATTGTCATAACCAGGTAGGTGGGCTCGGATTTCAAGCAGTGGTTGTGCTTAAGAAAAAGCTAAGCATACAGATGGAGAAGCAGTGTGGAATACTGGATAACACGCTGGGTTTCAGAGTGAGGAGACTTCGTTTCTATTCTTGTTATACGACCGTGACCAAGTCGCTTCCTGTTTCTCTGACCCCTCCGCCCTCATCCATCATCTGTCCTCACAGCATACAGCAAGTTTTCTTTCTCACTTGCTGTATCTAATAAAATAGGGCCTTTAGCTGATCCTGTAACACAGAAACATACCTGTACAATACTTCTTGCCTATATTTATTAAGAGTTCTTGCCTACGTTTATGATTCAAGAAACAGCAATGTATAACCATCTAACCTACAAAACACATTACATTCATAATTCCCAGAGGCAGAGAATTCTTACAAATATGTGAACTATTCATGATTCCTATTTTGTTTCCTCTGTACTCTTTAAAGCTTCTAGGATATGTGTGATACAAAGATAATTTCAAACATTAATTACCGTACCTTGACTTACTTATTAAAGAATGTGAACTGTGCTCTTCTTTATACACATCTTGAAACCCACAATTTCCTATACCATAACTAGTATTCCTTTTTGGTTTTTGGTTTTGTGTTGTTTTGTTTTTTTTTTTTACATGGGCTTTGATTTTTATTGAAAAGACCATCAGGAATGGAGTGTTTAATTTTCTCAAACAATTTGTAACTTTTATTAACAATGCCAAAAGGGAACAGAAGTTATGCTCAAAGAAAAGCGAATAAAGACTGACTCAAAATTTTTATTACCACTTCCTAAGAATTCTGCACAATAAGAAAGACAGAGAGAAGAATATGAAAGAGCTTTTTCACCATTATCTGAAGACCAAAAATACAACTTTTATTACACATGCACATAAGTATCAGCTGCCACGCAGTCTTTTTCAAGCTACGTGCCAGCTCTGATCAAACCGTAGAACACCACGGATAACAGCTGGCAAATGTAACACACACTGCCTGGTTAAAGTTCATGTCATCGGCAGAGTGAAATGCATAGCGCTAAACCCTAAAATGTGTTTAGCATTCTGGTCTTAACCCTGGAAAGCATTAACCACATGATTTTCCTTAACCTCTCAGAAGTCTAAGTAGTTCCATTTAAAACAACGAGACTACTTAAATACTAAAAATTAAGTGCAAACTCAGGTAGGTTGCTGGGATGGGAGCAGCACACTTTGCAGATCCAGCCCCTCATTCACATCCTTGTTTTCAGCTGAATGCACTCAGATCAGCAGGCTCTGCACAGTGCCTGCTACAGCAAGCTACAGGGAACTGCAGAAGGACTCATTCTGGGTGAACACACTGCAAGAAGACTGGATAGATTCACATAACAGAGTCGAGTTGGTAATAGCAAGGTTAATTTTAGGTCATGTCTCTGATGTTAAAAATACGCAATGTTAATAACATTTTAATATGTCATGTTAGAGAAAATTATAAAATAAATGCTTTTGTGAAGAGCTCTGTTTCTTCAAATATACAGCTTTGAACAGAACTGAGAATAACAATTATCTTTTATCTGATGACAAATGTGAGAATAAAGGGATACAAACCTAAATGAATGTCAGATCTATGCTGAGTAATAAGGAGAAATATATATTAAATGTCTCTACATACACGGACTGTAACAAATAATCATCAGCCATCCATCTCTAAGATGGAATAAAGTATTAAAATTACTGCTACATAAGGAGACAACATAGAAGGATTTTGTCCTGTCTGCAACAGGGTGTCCTGGGGAGAGCTCTGTGTGTGTTGGTCTCCTCCCTCAGTGAGTCCAACACAACCTCAATGCAGCAGTGGCAATATGGACATACTGCTGAGTCAATCTGTGTATGCACAGCACCTTTCTGCCAGGGCTTTGAAAGTTCAGAATTCCTGAAAATAAAATAGTTCAAATTCTGTTTATACATCTTCAAAAAATTCCAAAGGGAAAATCATGCAAACTCATTGGTAAAAGTCATTATAGTTTCACATTTCTGACCATCGTGTCTTACGGTTTTAGTTTGGATAAGTACATTATAGGAATTACTAATTTCATACCTGAGATTAAAAAAAAGAAGAAAAAAGTATAATTGATCCTAAAATTTACTACTTAGGACCTCATTCAAGCAAATGTCGGGACTGGAAAACCCATAACAAAATCTCTTTTTAAACATGGCCTCTTTAGAACATAGGGCTATTTTACATGTTTGCATTTAAGAAGTAGAAAATAAAGCTCAGCACAGCCATTTAATGGGAACAATCTTAAGGCTTGTCCACACAGGAAGTAAAGCTAAATTAGCTGAAAGGTGTGAATTTAAAGTGCATTAAGCTAAAGTGAACTGCAGTCACTTTATTTCTCAATGAGAACATTCACACCAAGCTTTAATGCACTTTAACTAATATATTTTAAAATCATATCTTTAGTTAATTTGTCTTAACTTCCTGTGCAAACAACTCCTCTCTAGCACTTACTGAGAGCCACAATATAGATTGATGTGGATGTATTTATAAATATGCCTATTAACCTTAAGACTCCAAGTCAATAAAATTTGGGATATTAAATAAAAAGAAGAAATGTGTCCTTGAATGAACTTCCCAGCTCAATGAGAATCTCAACCACGTCATGAATTTAGCCCTAGATTGTATAAAACCATATTATGAATTCAGAGCCAGTTAAAAACAAACACCTGTGCACTGCAACTGATTATACTGTGAATTTATTCCTGAAACAAATGAAATGAAAATAAATAGAAAAGAAAGACAATTTTTACATACAGCGGTTGTATTGAGATTGACCAAAAACTGTTGAACATAAAAGGCTTATATTTGGTTTGGTTTAAAAAAGAACAAACAGGGACCAAAATCTTTAAAATGCTTTCTTTTCTGAAGGATGTCTTAAAGTGATAAAGGATGCCTCAAATTACCCAGGGAGAGCAAAACAACACTTTGCTTCAGATAACCTGCAAAATCAATGCTAACCATGTTTCTGCTGCCACTGCTCAAGCTAAAAAACCTTTTCAGAAGCAGCTTTTACAGACGTGCTTAACACCCATGGATGTTCATGGAGTAACAGAGCTCAACAAACCAAGGAACAATGGTCTAGCTTAACAGACAGTGTTCAAACACTGCTTCTGTGCTCTGCACACACCGAGTCCTGCTCCTAGGATTCTAGCTTGGAAACATAATGATGCTCTTTGCAAGAGCAAGGAAAAAAATTCTTTTCCAACCAGTCTGGCAGACTGATGCTGTGTGACCTCAGTACACAGGCAGCTCCGGATACATCCCCAAGTGCTCCCAGGGTTATTCAGCAGCCCTTGGTAGCTTCTCTGTCTCAAGACATTCATTTCTCTTCAGTAGCTGATAGACACAACACTTTGAGTTCAAAACGGAAAAATTAACAGTGTTGAAAACTCTTTTTTTACTGATGACTTCAATAATGGGACAGTGGCCCATGAAAAAGATTTTCTTTTAAAATGGGCTGATAAAACAGCGGTGATGATTTCTAAAGCATTAACTTTCTATAAAAACCTGATGTTGCTCAGTGTATGCCATCTCTTTCAGCTTATCAGTACACAGAAAGCTTGGCCTGATTCAGGCACTGGATGTTCTCATCTATTAAGTGATATACAAAAAAGCATTCATAGGAATGTTCACAAATGTTTTGAAATGTTGACTATTCCCAGAAAAAAATATATTTTTTTGTTAATTTACAGAAGGATTCCATCAGTTAAAACCTTCTTTAAGTGAACTGATATCTTTTATCATGGAATCAGGATGGCTTAGCCTAGCTAGGACCTTAAAGATCATCTAGTTCCATTCACCCCCCATGGGCTGGGCTGCCTAGCACAGATCAGGTTGCGCTGGCCCATCCATCATGGCCTTGAGAGCCTGAAGGGATGCAGCATTCTCAGTGTCTCTGGGCAGCCTCTGAGTGAAAACACAATTTGAGACAGTAATGCAAAGTGAGAGCATTGTATTAACACCAGTGGCAGAACTGTAACCATTTACAGTTCAGCAAAATGTAAGAAACTGCTGTTCCTGCTCAGGCATCCTGGTGCTGTGTACTGAGTGTTACAAAGCCTACTCAACCATGAAAGCATCAGGGTCCATCTGATATCTTTTTCTGACTGCAGACTGTTGCTTAGACAACACCCAGCCTTTACGCTTTGAATTTCAGATGCATACACTGATGCAATTCAATCTTCTTTTAGTTCCTCTCATGTTTTCTGATGACACCTAACTGGTCAGTGCATGTCTTATTCTTGAGCACTCTGTTTCCCACAGCTCAATTTTCTGCATTTTCTGCTGCTGGAGCTTTTAACTCAAGATTCATTTTCAAGATGAAAGTCAGTCACAAAATTAAACCCTCATAAACAAATAGAGAGGCTAACTGTTAAGCTGGGAGTCACACTGAAAGGCAGTAAGAATGTATGTGGCAAGTTGGTGCTGTTTGTTCCATAGCCCCCATTTGTGCAGAATTTTACTCCTTCTCTTCCTTCTCTTCCTTTCGAACATATTCTCCTCAAAGCCCTTAACTCTGGTGCATGCCATAGAATAAATCCAGAACAAAAAGCAGTTGCCTCTTTTGCCAACACCCCTGCACAAGCAGGTTCCCTTTCCAGGGACAGACTCCTGGTGTTCTGTTTGAGCAGTGGGTACACACCAGGTTGAGCCAGACAACTGATTGAAGATTGTAAGCAGAAACATATGGTCGTAATGTCATCCATAGATAGTTGAGCAACAATCCTGATCATCCCCATTTTACAAACTAACACATCACATACAGGAAAACCTTAAAATAGCAAAAAAAATAAGACAAAATGCACCTGAGACAGGTAGACGTATCTAATTCATACCATCAAGCCATAAGCTAGAACTTTAACATCAGTGATTATGCCTCAGACATTTAAATGGTTCTAAATTATAAGTCTAGCAGAAGTATTTTGCTAATAATAAGCTATTAATTCTGGCAGTTTCAGACTGTCTGAAGCTAGGTGTATAAACTGTAGCTGCATCAATCAGTGCTGTGTGTCTGGCTATTTCAGGCATTCCTTGTTAGTGCAAAGAAAGAACAGTTTGTGCACCAAGCACAACAGCAGCTGAGATTCCTGTTGATTGATAACTAAATGTGCCGTAGTGAAAATATGTTCGGGTAGAGCTGAAGAAGCAAGCACAGCAAAGACGTAATGGGGGCAGAGGAAGGAGAGAAGAAATTGGCCACAACAGGAAATTCCTTCTCATGAGTCTTCCAACTAGCTGACAAGATGGATTTCATTCCTGCAGGTAACAGTGCCTTTATATTTAATCTCCTACAACATGTAACCATGCAAATTCTCCACTACTCTATTTGCAAGCCCAGTTACCAAAAAATTATTCTTGTGCTTCAGTACCTTTCTCCTCTGTATCAGAACAGTTTCACAAACAGAACCCACTGATGTTAACGAAATGTAAGAAAAAGCATATATCTAGTGGGAGTTGAAGAATTCCTCATTAATGGTAACTGGGAAAATGGAAATTTCTGAAGTCTGAAGTGATGCCTCAAGATGCCTGTAGGATTTATCTACAGAGAATCAATGATTTTGCTATTTAAAATTGTCAGAAGTTCAGAGATATCACAAGATTAAAGCTGAAGAATCTTATTTTAAAGCTCTGAAATTCTAGCTAGGAAGAAAGGGGTATTTTCTGCTGTGAACATCAGCACAGTGTGATACGTGGTGTCAAGTAAAGATCAACTCGTTTGCCAGTTTGGTGAAAGCTTCAAACTTTGGATTCTCAGCCAAATGTCTCTCTGAACTTCTGAGCTTTGACAACCTGAGAAACAAGCTAGAAGTTACAGAGCAACAAATTTCCACCCTTTGCAAACTGTGAAAAATGAAAGAAAATAGCATAAAAATCTTAAAATGCAACAAATACTTATCAGAGAGGCAGCTAACCCTGAAATGGAAATGCCATGCAGTTAGCACTGTTAGAACACACTGAGGAAAGGACGACTCCCTGCCTTCATCTCACCTACCTAAACTGAATATACCTAAAATATCTCGGGAAATTGTTGTCCAAACACAGAAGAACTTTGAATCATTTTAAAATTGAATAATTTTAAGTTTTCTTGTGGTAATTGCTGGATTAAAGCCCATCTTTTCACAAGAAAGAAATAGGAAAATAAATGTATGGAATTACTTTTTGCCCTGGAAGACAAAAGGCTGGTAGGAACACTCTCCTATCCAGACAGGTCATTTCCAGATGACAGTCAAGCTTTCCTTCTTTTTCTAGCTCATGACTTTGAGCTTTTCTCATTTTTATTTCTCTGACATTATTTTCTCTAATCAATTGCGAAAAGCAAAAACAAAATGATGTGGCAGAGGTTTATGCACTTGAGAAATCACCCTCCTGCTGTGACAGCTAAATTAAGAAAATAATTTTTTTTTTTCTGTCTTTTTTCTGGGCAATTTCCATGTAAACTAGAAGGATACCATTCTCCATCCCATCAAGCCACATTATTTTTTGAGCAAAGAGCCACAGTATTCATGTATACAAAAGTAATTGTCTGGAATAAACTAAGAATGAATTCAGATTTATTTTTATTTCTTCAGCAGCTTGTTGCATGACCTAAACAAGGGGCATCACCCTACTGGTGAATGGAGTTAGCTCCAAGTTAGCTTCCTCTCTTCAACATGAACTGCTGCAAAGTAAATTCCAAGGAGCTGGGCTGGGGATGACTGCAGGGAGGCTCAGGTTGATGTGCTGTGTAGAAGTTACTACGGACACCTTGTCTTTCCTTCACTTAGAGGACTTGCTTGAAATAGTGAACCCCATTTGGGCACTTCACTTCAGTTAAGTTCTGGAACAACAGGTGAAGTTGAACAAACAAGAAAAATCTAGGCCAGCATTGGAAAATATCAGCTATGCATAAAGAATATGTATAAGGGCAGGATAGAAAGACAACAATCTGATCTTATTCACAGTGATTTGAATAAGAACTAGAGTTCCAAGTAACATTCAGAAAGGTTCAGGTTGTACATTTGTAAAGGCATGTCACCAGCCACTTGTGTGAAAGTTGCACTGCAGTACTGAACGTATTAAAGAACAGGCTAGATGGGAACGTCGAGTTGCAAAAGTACAACTCATCCTGTACTGTCAGGGGCTCCAAAATGTTCTAAACAATATGAAAAAGTTAGGGAATAAGGCATATTTAGCTAAAATATGGTACAGGGAATAAAAAGAGGTCCAAATTATTACATTAGTAGTACGGCAGTGTGAATAAAAATAGAAGTTAAAAAAAGTGCATTTAAGAAGGAAAGTGCAAATAAAGCATTTGCTGCATACAGTCTAGCATAGCGTTGAATGCTGCCTAGAAAGGATGCTGGTAACAGACTTTCTCTATTTTGTTATTTCCTTTTTCTCACCTGTCTCCATGTTTCCTATTTTGTACTGAAAAGCTTTCATTTGTTCTTTGCTAGAATAATCTTCTGCTTGCAGCAAGCTTGCCTGGTGCAAAAGCAGGTACAGGTGAATAAGACTTTTCACTGGAGGTAGTGAATTCATATAAGCCCAAGTAACGCCTGGTATGTCTGTGACCAGGGCATGTTTGTGAGACTGCATGTTTCTTGTAGCCTTTAGAAATCACTGAAAGTATCAACCACACCTTGTTAAGGGACAATATTTCATTACACTGAGATGGAATGACATGAAAAGTCTTCCCACCTTCCTCCTACACAGCAATCATTTAATTTTCATAGTGGTTAGCAAATACTTTAATTTTATCACTTCTTCCTGAAATGTCTGACCAGATGTGCCACATAAAAGTCATGTTCTAGACGAGGAAAAAGTAGGTAAAAATAGAATCTCGTTTTTCAAACCTCCTATACAGATTTGTCAGATGTTTATTGGTCTGTCTGCCACCAATGATTCTTTCAGACCTTGAAAACAAAAGCACAAAGCTGGTGACAGTCTATTTTTGTATTCCTGCCCACACAAGTTTGGTCATGACTTCTCTAAGGATGCATCGCTGTCCTCATCTGAACTTGTAGGAGATCCTCAGCATCCCCTTTTATGGACTGGGTATCCTTTATATATAGACAGATGGAAACTTGTTTTCTTCATTTTGCAGTCTGGATTGCAAATGGGTTTCCTCTGCTTCTGTCTGTTCATTTATTTCCATTTCCCTTTAATAAATTTGCATTTGTCTATGTAGGAAATAACTGCAAATTACACCGGGAAATGTATTTACAGCATATGAATTACTTTGCAGTAATTCCCTGTGTTAATCCACTCCCCATAATGCTGATTCTTAGAAAGTGGAATAAACTGTCCTTTGCTTGAACAAATCAATATCAGTGAATAACATTTAGATGCAAGACACAGAAGAGAGAATCCCATACATTTATCTCCTACTTGGCTATCTCTGACCTCAAAAGTACACTATTTTCTGGGACTAATTAGCCTGACAGATCAGGAGGTAATAGGCTAAAGTGTTTCTACTTTTCCCATTGCTATTACCCTGTAGATGCTCTCTCTCTAACTCAGTTCTTCCTTTGTTTCTTGAAATACATATACACCATCCTAACTCTTATATTAAGACACTGTTAACAGACTGTGAGGATGCTCACTGTAAATGGCATTTTCACAGCTCTACTGCTGTATACCTTGTGTGTAAATAGTCATAGGAACACAACAGCAGCAATCATTTAGAGAAACTCTTTTGCCATTGTTTTTTTTCCCCTTCAATAGAAAACAGAAAGAAATGCTGCTGTTAAATGGAGATTATAATAATGATGGGAGCTGTCTGGAACAGTAGTTATCACCAAGCTGTGGAACACCAGTGTCAAAATTAATGAAATTTCAGCTCCTACAACTGCTTTTTCCCTCCAACCTGTTTTTCTCTTGTATTACCCAGAACCTGGTATGCTCTCCAAAACTTCATTTTCCTATCATCTTACAGAGTTTATAAAATGCTAAAGCATCATGCCTACAGTGTGACATCACATAAAAATTTACAGCTCAGTGCAAGCTGTCAAAGGTTGCAACTCTCTGCCTCATGTATTATCTAAGTGAAACCAAGTTATTTTTTAATGTATGGCTGCAAAGATCACTTCTTTAACTAATACAAATTGGAGTAGTTCAATGGACTTTGGTAGTGTTTAAACAAGTCCAAGGTGAGGCTCCAGACCTACTCCTATAAACACAAAACTGCACACTTTGTTCAAAATCTGACCATGGAGGAACACTCAAAAGAGGCAGAAATAATGGGATACAAAGCATACCTTTTAAGAGAACATCCCAGAAAGCAGTGAATATAGAGCTATTATGACATTTGTTTTCAATCCTACATTGACCACAACAGTCAAGTTCAGATAGCATTGGTCTAAGCCTTACAACATTGTATTTAAAAAATTAAGGATCCTTTAGACACACTGCAGAGAGACATTCAGCTGCCAGCAGAGATGCTGCTTACAGAGCTTCTTTGTACCCAGTACCTCAGTGAAGAGCAATAGGATTAAACAAAAGGAATTATAAAATTGTGGTCACATTTAACTTAATCAACATTACCTAATTAGACATGGGATATTTTATTTTATAATATGTCAGCCCACTTGGTTTGCAAAAGCTCCTGACAACCAATCATCTGGTTTAAATTCCAGCACAAACAAAGTAAAACGCTATGTTGATTATTTTTAAAGAATAACTTTCTGGCTACTTATTAAATAAAAATTGAATGATTACCTTTCCTTGTGAGCCAAAAAGTATTGTCATACAAGACAGAATCCAATAAAAATGGCCAGTTCTTTTCCACATCCTTTTTTCAATGACCATACATCAAATTTTCCATATATAAAATGCCTCCTGTTATATATACTTTCCAAGAGGTACAAATGGCTAAATGGCAATTCTAGCTCAACACTAACTTCTGCACAAATTTGATATGCTTCATTATAACCATTTTTGAAATATAGTTACAATGTTAAATATTATTACAGAAACTTCTTTAAGCACTATAATCAGGCATTCAGTGAAGCATTTCAAACCTTTTCCTCTGCTTTTCAGAAGTGCATTGACCGCATATGTCAGCTTCCACAACATCTTGTTTTAGGCCAAATTTAGGACTTGAAATCCCTATCCATTTCAAGTGACAATCTGACCTAAAACTTAGTTTGGCTACAAAAAACATTGTGTTTCAGTCTGAGTATTTAGTGTTCTTTTCCCAAAGAATTTGCTACTTCCATGGTGATGCCTGATAGCTGTAGTATAATCTTGCACTGCCCAAAGAAGAGGCTATAGAATCCAGCCTATACAAGTAGAGATTTATGAAGTGGCAAATATTTGCTTGAGACAATTGCTGACCTCAAAGGAACATCTTCAGGAGAACAGGCATGCTGAGCGTTGCCATATGATTCACAGAGGGATTAGCTCTGAACAAAAGCTGCAGCAACTTTGTATTTAGAAGAAACTTGGATTCAGGTACATTTTCTCTGCTTGACTCCATGTGAAATTTAAATCCAAAGATCATTAATTTCGATACTGTCAGAATGGAAAAGGAGACATTAGCCTCAAAAGGTTTAGATAAAGGTGTTTTAGAATCCCTCCATGGATTTCTATCTTTCTCTGCTTACCATCTGCATTTAGGCAAGAATTTTCAACTCAAAACCATTTTATATGCATTTCTGATGAGCTTCTGGGGAAAGCAAGTTTAGATGTCAACTTTAAACTCATACAGAACTTCTAGACATTCCTACAAAACTCACTCCAAATATTCAGGGTTTACTACTGCAGAATGAGATCAATGTGTATCAAACTTGATGATACTTAACACATGGGCTTGAAGATGACACAAGATAGAAAATGAGCCTTTTTTTCAGCTCTTGGCTTTATCATTTTAGATCAAAGAGAATTTTTTTAGAGATAGAGAAGAACAGGCAGCGAAACTATAAAACAGTTATTTTGAAGACCATGCCACTTAACTTTTCTGCATCTGTCCAAAGTAATAGACAGGAGACTTAAGGATGAACCCATGAATACATCTATTAAAATTCAGAACAGCTTCCAGATAGTAGACTCTATAAACACCCATTTATGTACTTCTTCATAATTGCACTGGAACAGTAGAGGGAGAAGGGAAAATAAAGAAAAGATTCTAAGTACTGTGTGTAAGAATAAGGGAAGATTAAGTATGAAGAGGCAACACCTACAAACAAAAAAAGAAGTGAAATCAACTTTTCATAGAAAGGGGAAAAAACAACTACAGAAGCCCAGTGACCAGACAATTACTAGAGGCAATTGATCAGAAATTAGAGCATTAGGAATTAATACTTGCTTTCCATAGGGCCATCTGTTAAGCCTCTGGTGATAACACTAAAGTAGAGAGGAGAAATGTCTGTTAAATCTTCTCACACACATGGTATTTGTGAATTGGTTACAAATCTGAGGGCATGAAGGTGATAGATTTACCACATCTTAAAAACTAGAGTGCTCTTGTGGGTCTTCACCGACCTGGAACAATCTAAACCAACTGGTTAAGTGTTTTACAACAGCCATAACCTAACAAGGAGCATGTTAGTATATGCGACAACAATAATTGTATTTGGCTCAGTGATACAACATGACTAAAAGGGATGGCAGTGCAATGAAAGATTTGGGACCTCTATCAATATATGTTGGTACGTTACTTCCACTCTCTAGGTATGCAGCAAGATTTGCCAAGTAGGTGTTCTCAGAGTCAGTACTTAAACAATACAATTCCTACCATTTTCTAGCTTTCCCTAGAAAAGATGCTGATAAGATTTTACAGAACAGGATGCCCCCTGTCTACCTTCATGCAACAGCAACGTTTTTCAGCAATGGTTCAGATGAATGTTAATTAATTGCTAGGGGCAGCATCACACCAATCCTTGTTTAGGTACTAGAATACAAAAAGCCATGATGCAGGCACAAACTAATGTATGATTTACTTCTTAGCCAAAGGTACCTTCAAGAAGTTATGCCTGTTGCTCTTTTAATGAATAAATCAGACTGAAAAAGAGAAATACTCATATTGTAAGCCTTGCCTTTTACTTGGTGTTGAAAAATCATACAGCATACTAAACTGGTAAAATCCTGAAACTGAATCTGTGTGTGATTATCCATCTTACTAACAGCATGAAACTTATCCAACTTCTTGGCTGCCAGCTGCATAAATAAGCTTCTCTTAACTCTTCCTATGGGCCAATCATCATTCATTCATTTAATCTTTAAAACTAACATCCACTTTTTCTTCAGTTTCAGCTCACTTTATATATGTATCCTATGTGTGAAGCATCAAGACATGGACATAGGTGTTGGTAGCAATGTAATCCACTTCTACATCAAATCCTTACTTCCTGCTGTAAGATATACAGAACCTTTGTAGATTATTAGAGTTCTTGTTATTTACTTAGTTTCTGGGTGAAGTGATCCCTTAGTATTACTTCCTTGTCTCCAGCTTTCTGGGGAGGCTTCATGTACGTCTGCAGTACACTTCAAATGCTTGGATGAAAGGCACAGTATAACTACTGCTAATAGCAGTACAAACATTTCTTCTAAGTAACATAAAGTGCCTCTCAGTGGGTTATTCATACAGAATCACTAATAGTGGGCCTGGCAAAAGGACTGACATTTTTGTTTACTGGAATGAAAATCATTTGCTCGACAAGACTGGGAAAAATGACCAGTGAAGGAATATCATAGAACAGGACAACAAATGGAGATGGGAGAAACAATCAAGAACATTAATCTGTAATTAATTAATTTTTTTTCTTAAAAGGAAAATAGAATAAGAGTGATACAAAGGAGGTTCTTCATCTGTTACACAATACGCATAATGAATTGTAATTTGGAGCTCAGACTGCCTCCTAAGTGCTAAATATTTTAATCTTGTACTTTAGCTGGTATAAATGACTCCTGCAGAAACACTATTTGAAGTGGAGCATAAAAGGAGTGAAATAAAACCACAGAGAGAAAAGAGGAACGATTCATTTCAATTCTAATACATAATTGACTTCCTCATAAATCGCAAAATCTAACACTACTCATAAGGGTGCAAATACAGCAATTTTTCCTACTTTAATTGGAGTTAAGAGACAAATTCTAAATGACCATGGAAAAGGGAGTGTTATGACTGTTTTAACCTGTGATCATGTAGGAAAAGCTCTGTTGTATTGGGTGCCGTAAAAGTACATAGAAAGTGATATGTAGATGATTAGCATTACCAAGGTACAGAAGGAGGAGGATCGGCAGTACATTACTGACAGTGGATATCTGATGTATGACACTTCTGCAGCTACTCTGCACACATAGTTGCAATGACTGCTTTTTTTCTGCAGTAATCACAGTTGAAATAAGAGCAACTAAGTTGCCTGTACTGCTGAACACATTCACTGCGACACCAGGAAACCCATCTGTAGCTGTGGAAAAAAAGGAAGTCTGCATCCAAATGATCAGTATGCAGTACTATTTGTCAAATATGAACTCTAGTGCCTGAATTTCAATGCAAATGTGATAAAAAATTGTGATCAGGGGAACTCCATGCCTTAAATTAGGAAGAAAGGAGAGAGAAATTCATCTCTTATGCAACTCCCCCACAAAGTAACAGACTTAAAATTGGACAAATTTGGATGTTTCTTTGTAGATAAAATGGCACAAATGTACAGAGATTATACATGAAGGTTTTCAGCTGAGGTTGGCAAGATATATTGAAATCTGTAACACCTCAGGTACAGCAGAACAAGTGTTTACTTCAGTACACACAAAGATTTAAATCCATTACGATACAATAAGCTGCATTTCACAGAAGCACGGCTGCAACTTTACCAATGCTATATCTATTTTGAGGGAAATCAACTGCTCTGTTTCTGTTATTTATACATCATACTCAACTGCATATGTACACATCTCAAGTCTGTAATATCGTACCATGAAGAAAAGAAACTTGATCAATCTACAGAAAAGTTGAGTTACATCTTCAGTGAAAGATGAATATTTCATCCCAAATTCTTTATGTTATCATTAACTTCAGAAGCAGATATAATTTTGCCATGTAATACAGTATAATTCTGCAATAATTTACAGCCCTTTCAACATGCTCATGGTATAGAGTCCCCATTTAGTCAATGGGGGAGGAAAACAAATAGATTAGCTGACATGTCCAAGGCTATAAAGAAAGTCAGTAGCACACTAAGGACTAGAACTCTGTTGTGCCAGTGTTTTAAAGCCCTGAATTACTAAATGCAGACATACGATCTTAACAGTAAACAAGCATCACAGTAGTAACCCATTTTCAAATATACGTGCCTACTGGTAAGTGCTGGACACTTCTGGTAGCCAGCCAGTAAACTTTCCCCCTCCACAGCATGAACTCTGATTGTGTGCCAGTTCACTTACCCATGATTATCATTTTTTCTGTCTGATGAGTGTAGAACAATTGCCTTTCGAGCACTGGTTAGCTACAGCCGGAAGAACTGTTTTGCCTCCAGCCCAGCTGTCGGAGTCTCCATGCAAGATGCTGTGCAAAATGTTGAGTTAAAAGAAAACACGAGTAGGGGGAAAAGAGAGCTCTCTGAGAACCTCCACATGGTTCCTGTTGCTAAGGGAACCACTCCCTTTGTCTGCATAGGTTAAGAATGGCTGCTTCGTTTGGAATCTTTCTCTTAAGTACCGAAAACAGCATAACAATTTCAGGAAGAAAAAAGCCCTCCAGAGTATCTTATGACCAAAGAAAAAAATGAAGATGCTTAGGAACTCTAACACTAAAAACAGCTATTAACAGTTGATTTGGGTGACCCCAGGGAGGCTGTAGAACTCATCTGTGCCATCTGATGGGTGATACACCACTGCACACAGTTTAATTTAGTTATTGTAAGCAGCTATAGGGATTAGAGTAGCTGATTACAGCAAGATATATCAAGAAACCAGATTCAGTTTATTACTGCAAATGGAGAGAGTTCAATAGGATCAAATACGAGCTTTCAATCTGTAGTCAGTACAGACTAGGCTATTGCATCTCTGCTAAGCCATTGCTTCCATTGGCTCCTATAAAAACCCAAGCCAAAATCCCTAATGCTGTTCTCAGTGACTGTTCTCTGCTGCCTCAGCACCAGCACTGCAACAGCTTTGTTCCTCAACCCCAAATATTTGAGAATCTACATTTTGTACTGGTCCAAATCTATCAGTCCAATATAGCACTTGAAGCTAGGAGCCCCCACTTCACATCTGTATCCATCCCTGGTTTTAAGAAATATAATGGGAAGTGTCACATGTATCCACCTGAATAAAGGTGATTTATGTGTGAGTTTGTTGTCATATAACATTAAGAGCTAATAATAACTGTTGTGAAGGTTAGTACATCAGGGACAGTAACACCTTGAATCTAACCTCAAAACGGTTTGTTTGCAATAAGAACATCAGCTTCTGTAGGAAGATATATAGTAAAACACGCACTGCACAAAACAATGGTATCTCCCTCTCTCTTTGAGGTGACATGAAAAACAGTATCCCAGAATTCTGTACAATTACTTGTCTCTGCCTTAACATTACAGGGTAGAAATGGTCAAAGGCCTGAATCCAGATCCAAAATTTCAAGCATAGACTTATCTCAGCCCATAATGTGTCCAGAGAACAAGCAGAAAAAATTGTAAGATCATGTCTGAATGAGTAGACTAAAGTTCAGAATCATAAATAATGCACTTCTGTATGGAAATCAAATTTTTCTCATTCCGCCAGAGAGCAGTTGTGAGTGCTTGTGACAGTGGAGAGAGGTCAGAACTAGTTCAGTCTTACTGTAAAGAGCTGAGCTTCACTTTATGAAAGGTAGTTGAGGAATATCAGTGCCAGTGTTCTTCTATTTTCAGAAGAGCTGAGCTGATTTTTACCCCCAGCCAATTGCTCTTACAGAACACTAGTCAGATAACAGTATGAGACGACTTTGCTTATATACTGCACTCCAGCAGCAATTCTTTGACATAAAGGCCAGAAGAATTCAGCTGTCACTTCATTGCACATGTCGAATTGTATTTAAAGCATGATATGTGTTACTTCCCCCCTCCCTTTTTCCTCCCATCCCAACGAGTCAAATAAAGCAGTCAAGATTTCTTTGTAGAGGGGCCTTTCTGCTCTCCTTTGCAAAAAGATTAGGAGATTAGAGAGGGCAACTAAGAGTTCGATTTAGGGACACCAGAAAACACCCATGAGAGCACAGGTTACTGTTACATCATTTCTAGCAGTTAAAGTGAAACCAGGTTAAAAGCTTATGATTTTATTAATCTTAAAATTTCAGGGTATTAATTTGAATTGCTCAGTCCTATACGTATACACACATATCCTGTTTCCCTAGCTCCTTATTGCTAGGCCAGTGCCAAGGCTAATGCAAGCAAAGGGTACTGGGATTTGGAGCAGCCACAGTAAGGGAGATGACAGTTTTTAGGTCTGGACTAAAGTATCTGCCAACACACTCTGCGCCCACTTTCTTCTGCTGGTTGCAACCCATAGAGCCTTTATGAGCATTATTACAATGACAAGGGCAAAAATGTGCACATTTAGAAGATCTGAATTTAACTCAAAGCATTATAAACATCTTCAATATCCCAAATTAATCCTTAGTGATCCTAAAGTATATTTTATCCAATCAATTCACAAATACTTATGTACATAATACTACTATTAATACTTGAATGTTTTGCTGATCATTCCCACTTTCAGAATAAAATGGCACTGGAAGAAATATCACACTGAATTGGTATGAGAGAGACAAGGAGAGCATCAGTCCAGCTCTGCTACACAACATCCCCTTCCTTTGGCACAGAAATAGATTTTATCTGTTTAATAGCTATTTTAGTATCTTATACAGCAAAGATATTTTCTTGCTTTTAAGAATAATGAACATTTTCTTTTATTACAGAAGCAGCAGTTTTTTGGTGTGCTGGTAGCACATCTCAGACTTGATAACCACAGCGTCACCTTTTGCAGAACTAGAATTCCACTCAGGGACTTTTCTTTAATGAAGTAGGAAGAACTTTATCTATTACTACAAATCCCAGATTCTCAAAAGCTCAATTGAAAAATTAGCTACTTCAAGTACTGATGTTGTAAAGAGTCTGACTTTGTTATGCTAATCCAAGGTATTAAGAACAATCAGAAGAGGAATTCATTAATGGCTATTTGAATCAACTGTGTTTTGTCTCAAACATGAACACATCCCCCCTGTCAAAAATTAGCTAACACAGTGTGACTGAAGTTTATTTATGTACTTATGTATAACAAGCAACTGAACAGTTTGCAGTGCATGAAATGAGGCTATGGAAAAGTACACTACAGTGCTCCTGCTTCAGCAGCCACTCAGTTGGAATTTCAGTATATGTGCTTATTTTCAGTTTATTATTCCACAAATGACTATGAAACTCATTGCACTCTCTGTCCACAAACTAAGTGACCAAGACAAGATTGTATTCCTCATTTAATGTGGCTGAAGAGGACATTTAAAAAAAAAAAAAAAAGAAAGAAAGAAAGAAAACTATTTACAGAACTCTTAAATTATCGTCTTGTTTTGTTAAGTATGTGGACACCTCACCTGTTACAAATATACATCTTGGTATGCAGCGAGAAAGAGATGCAGATGAAGCTGCTGATAGTCTCAGTGTCAACAGCATAACATGCAGATTCATAGGAACCAGTATTTCCCTTGTAAGGAAAATTTTTCATATTCCTCAATTTTTTCAGTTACAACTTGGAATGAAAATTCCAACATGAAGAATTTTCCATAGGACAGTCATATTTAAAAGAACCTCTATGTAAAAGAAAAAAAAAAATCTTTACTTTGAATGAACTGACATGGATTTAAATGACCTGTGAGAGTATGTGTATGGTTGTATGTGCATGTATAGGGTTTCTTGTCCACTTTCGGGAGCCCAGACTCCCATCCTTTGTGGCAGACTGCCAAACAGGCCAGGAACGTGAAGAAACTTGACTTTCTGGCCCCATTCCAGGTGAGATGCCGGGGAGCTGAGAGCTGGGAAACCGGGTGAGCTGGCAGCAAACCAAGCACATTTCCATCAAAAATTTCATTGGAATAGACATTTTCATACAACGTGTTAGGTTTTGGTGAACTGGCATTAGCTGAGAGAAAAATGTTCCACTGGAAACTATCCAACTTTAATGTTATAGTACTGAGGTCTTGACACTTGGACCTCCTATTTTTTTTTATGCAGTTGAAAAAAAATATATATATTTCTACTTTCCAATGTCAAACATAGAGATAGAATATAGTTTATTGTGCTACTGGTTGTCTACAATTATTTGTCCCGATACTGTAAGGTAAGCCAGTTCTTCAGATCAGTAAGTGCTTCTATGTATGCTTCTATGCAGTCCCCTAAACACAGCCAGATATTGATCAAGATTCTTAAACCTGAGGAAGGCCAGACAAGCAACGCAATGTTTTGCCCCAGGATAAACCACCAGTTGACTAGAACTTTATATTTTATCTGACCTTTCTTTACCCAGTTAGGTTTGCATTGAGGTATTTATGGGGAAGAGAACATCTTTTGTACTGTTTGGACAGAATTTAGTCTTTTAGGAGAACATAATTCTTCTATTAAAATAACTAATGATAATCACACTGCTTTAAATGTTTTGCAAACAGATAAAGCCATGTAATCTGGCAGATACTTTTAGAATGAAATTCTGACCTTTTTCTCTTCAAATCAAATTATTCTACAGAAATCACAAGTGGGATAAATACAATAAGATCCTTTTAAACCTGAAGAGAAATGTTAGAATTAAAGATTTAATCAAAATTATCAAGTAAGATATCAAAAAACTTGTTCTGAGTCACAAGTGTGAAATTTGCTGAACTTACTGGAAAACTAGAACCAAATTCAGCCTTGTCACTGGTTGGATACAGCAAGACTATACAGTCTCTGCATGCTTAGCTTTTGAACCTGCTTCTCAGAACATTTATTCATATTAAGTCCCATTCAGGAAGTGATCTCGCTGGAAAATCTGAGCAAACAGCAGTACATGACTTTCTGACTCAAAAAACTAAAGAATATTCTTTTTTCCCCTTTCGTCTTCTTCTAAATGGATTTAGTGCTTTTGAATCAGATCGACAACCCTAAAGACTGAGGGTTGCTGTGCATGCACAAGAACCCAGCCATTTTCAGTGTCCTGACACATATGTATATTCACCCTGTATGATGAATTCAAATGAATTACAGGAAACCATGTTTGATAACAACCTTCTGTGGGGTTCTGAATTGGATTTGCAATTTGGCTATGTTAGCTGCAACAAGTTCATCCAAGTTAGGTGCACATGGGAAACATTTAACAGAGACTTCATGAAATCACCAGAGAAATGGGCTAGAAGGACAGCCTTCAACTTCACACAGTGTATAAGCTCTCTGTTGATGTTCACAAGGTGCAGAACAACGCCCACAGCAGTGCTGAGCTGTGTATTGTGGTGCTGGAAGGTGTCCTGAAATAAGTATACACTCTGGCATAATCTTTCTTACTCTTGCAACTCTGCAATGGGATAAGTAACTTTTCCCCCTGTAGTGACAGCTCAAATGAAAAACAAATGGAAATTGTGACTGTGTTCTGATATAATATTTAATAAAGAATGGTTTGCAGTCTCTTAGAGAGCAAAGGTGGCCATGGGAGGCACCATGGCAAAACTGAAAGAGATGCATAAAATGAAAAATAAATGGAACACCCAAGGAGGGAAGGCCCAGTTAAACTAAATTAATTTCCACTTGGTTTTAATACAAGAAAAAGAAATGTATTACAAGACTGCTGCAAATGATGAAAATCTACAAAAAAAGTATTTACACTGAATTGCAAAGGCACAGATCAGACCTGTGGATACATACTAAGCAATGTCTGAAAATGCACTTGAATTACTTCAGCCACTTGTAGAAACTTTATATGCATAAATAACAGCAAAGATTAATGATAACTCTGTGAGTGAAATGGTCCTATTCTAACTATTCCTTTTACAAGGAGGAAGTTTCTAATATTATCTTTAAGTTTTGTATAAACTCAAACTTATATTCGGAGAAGATTTACTCCATCATGCAAGATTTCTCCTCCCTATGTCTATGTCATCAAAGTACATATTTGCTCTGATATCTCTGGATATCATTGTCACATTCTCCTAATCCTCTGGATGAGACTGACTTGCTACAATCTCTTTTGTTGATATGATAAAGTTAACAGTAGTTACATTTTTACAAAAACCTGTACCTGGCTTTCGTGTTCTCTTCAATTTCATTAAGGCGGGTAAAGAATAAAATGAAACAACTTGACTACACGTCATCCAAAAACTATGACACACTCTTCAAATGTAAAAGCTTTAGAGAAGGAAAATTTGGGTGCTCCCATCAGTGAGAACACAGGGAATACTCCTCCTCCCTGTGTCTCACAAAGGCAAGAACTCCTAAAACTGAACTTCATCCACACCCATCAAAATGTCACTCAGCTGCTGATTGAAATATCCTTCATTCAAATCAGAGTGAGTGCCTTTAATGGCTACCCAAATGCCTGTCAAATTAAATAAGAAACAAAATGCAAATAAATTAGCATTCCTAGCTACTGATACACTATAAATATTTATGAGGAAAAAAAAAAAAAAAAAAAAAAAAGATGCTGTAATTTCAAATGATACCACAGGCATATTTTGTTAAAAATACGGTTAAGACAGTTATACATGCAATACTGTACTTTGCAATTTTTTTCCATTTCACATCACCATAATCACCTAATAAATATTTAAATGGACCCATTTGCTGTAACTATAAAAGAACCGTGTAAACTTGTTGTCATCTAGACACATAAGCCGCAGTGGAGTCAATGAATTTCAACAGTCACTTAATATTGCAAGCCACAAGCTACCTTAAACCTGCCAGCAACTGTCTGCCAGGAAGCTACTGTAGCACCACGGCTACCTCCTCCAACCCAGGACACGAGATTCATTATGAATGCTAGCATTGCTACTCTAATTAGGCCTGGGAGAGGTTTAACAACCATGCTACAGTCTTGCTGCTGACAAATATAAAAATAAAGCCTTGTTCAAATTAGCAGTGTGAAGTGAGAAGGCCTAGAAGCAGCAACTGTCTGACCAGTAGTGAAACAGTTCTAATCTATAGTGAGGTTATTTTGCTTCATAAACTGCTAGTATGTTACCTGCAGGAGGTCTCCCTGTAAAATGAATTATAGTAAGCTATATGTGATAATTAACCGTGCATTAGCAAATATCTAGAAACAGGGGGGCTCTGTTTTCTCTGTATTTTGACTAATAAAAGCATGAATTTGTTCAACAAATGATCATTTAGGTTGTGGAATGCTAAGCATATTGGAAGAACACAGTAAGCAATAGAATATTGTAGGTGGACTAACAGTTTCCTTACAAAAACAGGCTGTTTAATAGGCTGGCTCCATACTATGTTATTCACAGTACTAGAAACCACAGTGTTGGGAAGACAAATACAATATACATTTAAAATAATATAAACCTTGTACTCCTATTTACTTTAAAAATGCCATGGATGTGACAATAAAAAAAAAATCCATAAGCAAATGTTTATTTCAGAAAGACAAAATCCCAAATGACTCTTTCCAGATTGTAAATAGATAGTGAGGCAATGGGGATGGTCATCTTCTCTAGAGGGGAGAAAGTACAGCTGGGTTTAAAATAGTCTACATCATATGATTGCAAAGCAAGGTAAAAAAAATAATAAAAAATAAAAAAAAAAATCATATTAATTTCTTAGGTATAGTACTTATCACAATAAAAATAAAGTGGTACTATAATTTATTTTAGTTTCATTTACATTTTATGAAAACATACTTAACCATAATGCTTTACTGAACTGTTACCATACCAGCCGTATTCTTGGCTGTGAATCAGGGGTCAGAGCAACTTCAGCATATACAACTGGGCAATCTGTGCCTCTTTATTCATACTGGATGGACTGGAGCTCAAGCTTGCAAACATCACAAGCTGCAGCTCTTCTTACTACAAGTAATCTATCAGCTTTAACCTGATTCCACGTAGTAATGACTAATTGTAAGGTTTGCCCTTATCATGGGAAAATATGCCACTCCACAGTTACTGGGATTGAACAGCAAGAAGAGAAATTAATGACCAATTCTGTTTTAATTCATAATTATTAGCCTTCAAAAGACTCTGAAAACTTTAAAATCTTTTCAACACTGGAAGTGTTCTCTCACTAAATCTAAGATTGAGCCACAACCAGAACAGACCTCTCAGTTTTATCTCCTTGTTTTTTTCCAAGCAGCACAGATCTCATTTGCCCTATAGGAATAAGAACATCTAAGGTTCCAGACCTTTCATTTCAGCATGCTGGGACTATTTCAGTTGAAGTATTGGTTTCTGAGGTACAAGGTTATCGACAAGATGCCACAATTATCACTGTATAGCAGACATTCAGTCTTAAAGCAGGTCAGGATATTCAGAAAGGTGTTATCTGGAGAAAACTGAAAGGGTATGATTCTAGCATGCTGGGATATGCAGCCAAGAGCAAGAATGCTTCTCATTAGTTCCTTGCAGACTTCTTTTTCAATGCCAGTTTGATTCAATCAAAGGAAGCTGAAATGTTCTTTGCATTATATCCTCTACCTCCCAAACTTATCTCAGATTTAGTACTTATCTTCAAAATAACCTACAAAATATTTCTAGCATTTAATTCTGGAAATTAAAACACTAATATCCAAAACAAATGGGCTTCACAGAAACTGATTTTACGACACTTCACAACTTTCCCCTTAACTCATCAGTTAACTGTAAGTTAACTTTACACAGCCTACATCATTACCTACATCATTACCCCACAGGAACTACCGACAGTAAGTTTTCTCAGTGCCTGAATCTTCTTCTACTGCACAGCTGCCAGCACCTCTTCTCTCATGGTCTGTTTATGTAATCAGCAACATTAAGTTTCATTCAGAATAAACACTATCGATTCTTTCTCACCTTGAAATTCACCATTTCAGATGTAAAAAATGTCTTTTATAACTGAAAATTTGTCTTACTTCTTCTGCTCAAACTGTATCTGTTGGTCTAATCACACATCCCATCTTTTCCTTCAAATGACATGGCACTACAGGGATAGACAGGGATACAGACTTGGCTACACAATGGACTTTACTGCATTACATCAGGGGCACAGACTGGAAAGGGAAGGAATGTGGATGGCATCCTGCCTGCCAACTATCCGCTTTCCCCCAGTGACCAGGACATGTCTGCTCTCTCCATTTCACGTGTGCTGCTTTCCACTTCTTCCCAGTATCACAGCACTTTTCCCAAACTCTTGCAAAAACCCTCACTTTATGTTCATGGCTTTTTCCTCCTAAGACATTTACACATTGCTTGGTATTGGCTTTCAGATACCTACAGAAGTAATATTTTTGGCAGCTTGCACATGTACATATATCATGTACCTGAAACATTTCATTTTCTTATAGCTGAATTATTGCTGCCATCAAATTATAAAGGATAAGTCTCTGGCATGTTATTTAGAAAGCATATAGAAAGGAAATTTGTACAGATCTTATTGAAAAAATACACATAATAAAAAAGTTACTAAAAATGAATGGCAAACACATTTCCCCAAAGTTTTTTTTCAAAAAATTATTTCTCTCACTTATACAATGGGATGATAAAACTTGTAGAATCCCCCTTGCACCAATTCAGCTGTCGTTTGTCCAGGAGAAAACACATTTCTTGTAAATTCATATGGTGCAATCAGCTGGAGAAAGAGATGAGCTTCTACTTATAGAGATTCTATTTGTTGCCTAAATCTCAATCACAGATTTGTTTATGTGCAAGAACAATATAAGTGCTTTTTAGGTTTGGGGTGGCTTTTTTTGGTGTTTCTCTCACTCAACAGCAGGATTGATCTCTACAGTTAAATGTATCAGATAAATGCATCAGATAATTTTAACCATTCAACTTTGAGGGTGACCTCATGTATTCATAATATTGCAGTTAATAAAGTTTAAAGTCTAGGAATGCATTTGAAAATTAATTAAAAAAATAAAAAGCCAAATGCCTAAGAACTTTTCTTGTCATTTACATGCTGCCCTTCAGCTTTGGAAGGTAAACGAGAACCTTAAAAGTACTATGCTGGACTTCCTCAATTTAATTCAATTTAATTATATTTATATGTTTTCAGGCAGAGGGCAAGATTGCCCCCTTTTGGAATTTTTAAATCTAGCAGCCCGAATAAGGAATTGGGTGCAAAGCATTCCTAATCTGTATTCAAGATATGAATCTCATCAGAGATTATTTGTGCTTCATACTGTTGTGTTCCAGTGGTATTCTTTATGTGGCTTTACATTCCTTATTAAATCAATAGGCATGAAAGAATTCAACAGTTCCTGCCAGCAACCACAAAAGCACAGAATCTAAAGTCAGCTAAAGGTAAACATATGGAACCCTCTAAGGAATGTAGTAGTAAAGACAGAACATATGACTTAGTTCTGCCTTTCTCTCTTCTGTAGGAAGATTGTATTGGAAAATCAGAAAGCACACAGTAATCAGCAGGCTGGACTGAAATCTGTATTTTTGTGACTTTTTCTTTTTACAGTGTCATAGTGCCAAATATACCAATTAGAATTTATTACTGAAAGCAGTGCAATTTATTCCTTATAAGTACTTATTAATCAGAAATGTTTTAATAATGAAACATCATTAATCTGTTCCATGAGCAGTATCTTCTTGTGGCATCTAATTTGAGAAAGTTAATATTTTCAAGTTACACTATATGGCACATTCCTACTTTGTTTCAAAACTGAAAGATAATCTGAACTTGTTTCAGTTCAGAGCTTGTTTCACATGACTTTGGAAGAATGAGAGCAGTATTTCTTACTTATCTATGTGTGAGATTGTATAGTAACACCAATTTTATGAAATAGCATCAGTACTGATCTTACTCCTTGAGCACAATGCTACAGAGCAAAGTTCTTATTGATATTATAAAAAATAGCCATTACTAATATTTTTGTAATATTTCTCCCTTAAATATTTAACATAAAGAAAGTGATGGAAATGATTCTAATCTATGTATGAATTATCTTTATGTGAATTGTTGTTTTCGTAAAAAAAAAAAAAGCTGAAGGCCCAGCATTACAGAGCAGAACTCAGAGTAAAATTTGCTGCTACATAAATAGAACAAAGTGTAACAAGATGGGCCATAATGTAACTTTCCAGACTGTTTGTCCAAGTTGTTTAATGCCTTGTGTATTTCTGTTGAGGAAAAGTCAGACTTTTAGGTGAATTATGTCTCTGCTGCTTTAAACAGTTACTTAAACTGTAGCCAGTGTGTCATGCATTCCAGTACAGAATATAAGAATCTATGTATTTAGTGTCACTATACGAGTTCTACCTAGAATTTTCCTTTCAGTGCTACAGAGTTAATCATAAGGAAGGAATGCATGCTCTGATCATGTTAATTAGCTTACTAAATATGATTTATTTAATGTGTCCTCGAGGATGCTTGAAAGACATTTTATAAAGAGAACCACTTGGTTTGCTTTACTGACATATTAATTGCACCAAAAGGTTGTCTTTAAATAATCTGTAGCTATCTTGATAGCTATATATGGAAGAGGAATACCACAGCAAAATATACATTCTATATTTAATAACCACAGGTTTTATTTTATAGTCACTGAAAATGGCATATGAGGAAAAGAGCAGGAGAAATTTCATGAGTCCTTTCAGAAAATTTCAATCTGAACTTTATAGGGCATACTTTTGTACATATAAAGGGCATGAACCAGTGCTCTGAATCTCTCCACTCAATTCTGTGCTTTTATTTTACCCCTTTACCTTTAGTGAAGGACACTGGAGAATGGCCAACTGCTCTCACATCTGTACTAGAGAACATTTGAGCAGCCTGCAGTTGCAGGACTGTGTTGTCCCTCTAATTGGGAGCATCCCACTACAGTTTTTGGAAGCTTTACATGAAAAGTGTGAAATATCTGAGGCTGCAAAAGCAATGAATGTACTTATATATTTGGTGTATTCTTAGCTGTTATTGTACCATAAGATACAAAATACATAGTTTACATATTGTGTGATTTTACCAGTAAGATAGCAGTAACCAGGTGGTGGGTGAGAGGGTGAAGATGCTGGGGAAACCAGTGACCAGTGAGCTGAATCCAGAAAAGTATGTTTCTGTATAGTTGGGTTCTGCAGTTCAATACTGAGCCAGAAAACAAAGTAGTCTGCACTGTGCTCTTTACAGCTCTAACTAAACTAATACTGATAAGTTGAAACACAGTAAATTTCTCCTGACAGAAGTTGCTGGAGTGAGTAGCAACTGAAACATGGGCCATAATCCTGACCAAGGACTCTTGGCTCTTCTGTCATTCAAACAGCATTACTTAGTCAGCTCATGTTAGTCATCCATTTTAGGCTGATCGTAACTTTATGAAGTTTAAATAATGTGAGATTTTTAAAAATGCCAAAGAAAGCAAAGTGCTAAGCTCCTCTGACATGCAGTCAGGTGTAGGAGTCATATGCCACATCTACTACTCTGTGCAATCCATGTTTTGAGTGTAATTGCCTCACTTAAGGTAAATTCCTACAGTCAAATCAAAATCTCTCAGAAGAGATACATTCATGCTAAGTTATACCACCATTTTTCACTTCAGAAAGGTTTCTTAATAAGTTAATGAAACATGCAATATTCTAGGCTGGTGCAGTGCTGCAGTTCCCCACAGAGATTCTGAAAACAGTTCTACAAACCGTTGCTATAGCAGGCTGGAAGCTTTCAATTCATTGCTGAAGTGTATTGTTTGGAAAACATAGTGAGAAATCATGGCAGGCTAATTTCAGCAAATCCAAATGGACCTTTCTTAACTTATTTGTCACGGCAGCCTGAGGTTGGTTGCACAATTCAGAGCTCCTCAGTCTTCAATAGGCTGGAGTTAGTTTGCCTCCTTCAAAACTGGTTCCATGAAGTGTATGTTAATGGCAAAATTTACTTATTGGCTGTTGGAAACACACACCACCACTTTCTTGTTGAGAATCAAACTAAAGAAAAACTGTTCATAAAAAAGTTTGTTGCAGACTGTCATAAAAATGTATGTACACTCATTACAGGCTGCTAGTTTTAGCACTGAGTTCGCTCGTACATGAATGCAGGTATGTAACTAATATCAACATAGTCCCATAAATTGACTCTTGAAGAAAACAGTAGAAATGTAATTAATTTCATAAATTGAAATGAAATTGTCAGTCTTAAATACTATAATTAGCTACTTATAAGAACATTCCATTGAAAGGCATTGACCACACAGCCAAAGTATTAGTATATACTTACATCAAAAAGCTAGTATATATTTGGAAGGCAAAATAAGAGTTTTCTCCCCTACAAATATTTGAAATTCCTTTCTTCATATAAAATATCCATTCCACATATTTCAAGAACAAAAAAGAAATAATCTGCCCACATATCACATAAAAGGAAATGGAATTTTTGTTCTTTAAAGACAAAAACTTATGTCCAGAAATGCATATAGTAATCTGCTCATCAGATCCATGAACTTTGTAATAAATTATTCCAAAATACTTACAGTGGCTGCAGTTCATTTTCTCCTCACCAGATTACTCTGCTTTTCATTTCTGCTGTTATTCAAGCCTCAGCTGAAACAAACGTTTGTTGACAGGGATGCATTTCCTCAGAGCTGCTTTGTCTGTCTGCAATTCCCTAGATGAGCACTGTTCCAATAATTTATATCGCTATCGGAGTTTTGTTGCTCCCCTAACACAGGCAGTGCGTTGGCTCTGTCATCTCCCACTTACTCAGCTGCTGAGGAAAAGAAACAATAGATGAGAAACAGACAGCTGATAGTATCCAGCTACTCAAAGAAAAGCAACCTGAGACTATGAAGTAACACATTAGACTGTAATGATATCCTATCGCATGTCATCTGTCCTCCAGTGGCATTTTGAACCCCCAGAAAACTACCAAATATTGCTAGGAAGCTCATGAGGGCATACCTACACTGTAAAAGGATTTTTGATCAATCAGTAACATGAATATCATGGCATTCAAAAGTTACGCGTTCCTTTAAAATGGTATTATACCTATTACTTCAGGTAAGGATTTAAATATCCATTAGAAAAGAATCAATTCACCAACACCCATTAATACATAAAAAACAGCTGAAAGAGGCAGTTCCATTATTGTCTTTTTTTAAGAGTTCAGTAAAATTCGTTTTTAAATACAGGCCCAAAAACTTAACACATCCAGCCTCTTCAGGGATGGTTACAATACTCATTATGGGGATGAAATAATCATTTAAAGGCTGAAAACACAGGATATGAGTCTGACAATACCATTACATTCTAAAGAAAAAATTCTTTCAAAGACCTTCCCCAAAAATTGTGTTCAAGTACTAGAAAAAGTTGGAGATGTTATTACTAATATTTGGAGACCATTTTAGAGTGCAAAATGAAACAAGGTTTTGAGGCATAAGTTCACAAGGAGGCTGAGACCTTCAGTTGAAAGGGTTTAAAGAAAAAGATTGCATTATATGTTTTGGCAATAGGGCACAGGTAACACCGTAACACTCTCATAAATATCAGATGTCACTTTCAGGAGTGACTCGAGCTCTGGAATATTGGGCTTCTAACTCCCGTAGATGCACCTGAGAATTCTGCTTAAGGTGAGGCTAATATGTGGAAAGATTGTATAACCAAGCTTCTCTTAAGCAAGCACTAATGTAATCATGCTACAGTATAATTAATAAGATACAAGCATTCCTTATGGAAATATTAGAAGTTTGAGATACGGCAGGATTTCCTAAAACTTTAGATAATCCTCAGTAACAAACGAATTGCACTACTTTTCAAGTAGCTGCTGTTGATAATGTTTCCTTTTAGATCTCCACTCCCAAGTCTCAGCCCACACTGCAGCAGGGACCCTCTGCTGACACAATAAAATACTTGATTCGTTATTCTCAGCCTTTCAGCTGACCTAAGCAGCTCCTAGGGCTAAAATGACTCAGCACTGTAGTTAGATAACATTTTCTTCATTCCTTCCTAAAGTTCAAATTACACAGACAGCCTTTCACTTCTTTCAGGCCCTTCAGCAGACTCTTTGCAGCTGTCTGGCTCTCCTAAAGTACCAGCAATCTAGCTTTACTGGGTTGCAGACAAGAATGAATTAAACACTGGCACTCAAAGAAATCAATTTTCTCCTGCCATCTTTATTTTCTAGGAAGAGTCTGACAGAAATTCTTCATTTCTGGCTTTTGTGCCTTCGTCATCCAGCCATATTCCTAATCAAAATGAAGTGTTCCATTTTCACAATTTCTAATCTTTCAGTTTCATGATCAAAATGATTCTGCTCCAAAACAGGGAAAGTCACAAGAAAGGTACTGGCTAAGCAAACGTACCCAAAGCCACATGTCTTAAGGCATGAAAGGAACTTAAGTTCCTGAAGTTAGCACTCAGTGTCTTCCTAACCACCCTGTTCAGACAGCTAATAGCCCCCCACATCATGATGTTGCATCTTCATCTTCAGCAGACAAGTTAAAAGCTCCAGCAGCCAACAGCTGTGTGTATCCTTTGCATACACTCTCACTGGCTCTCAGTTATTACCTCTGCTGGAGCATCCAAACAGGGCTAGCTATTTTTGGCTGCTATTCACAGCTCCAATGAGTAGACTCTGGTGAGTACACCTGGCAACACTGGCTTAGAACAAGACTAACTCAGACACACAACACAAACAGGAAGAAATGGAGAGTCTGGGTGTTATTGATATAAGATTGTATTTTTACTAGGCTAATAAATACAGTGTCTGCTCATTCCTGTGGCTGTGTGGAAATCTCATTTCACAATGTCACATTCCTGAAGAGCACGGTTGGCATAATCCAGATAACACATCTTAAGCACAACAGCATCACCTTGTCTTTTTATAAAATAGACTTTGGCAGACGTAAGAAATAAGTAGAGAAAAGTTAGTCTCATGATCTGCCATCTTCAGTGCTGAGGATGGTTCAGCCACCACCATTCCTTGGATTAAGCCAGCCTAATTGCTTTGTTTTTGTGAGCTTTTAGGGAATAACATTACCACAAGTCTGAAAAAAAAAAAGAAACACCAACTGTGCTGACTTTTGATCAATCATCACCTATCCAAGAATGTCAGGCCTTTTAAATGTCTCCTCTTTGCCAAAAATTAATGAGCCAGGAATAAGCACCAGAATTTGGAACCCACTCTGCCTCAGTTGTATTCAATGCCACAGCCACACTGAAGGATGAGGAAAGAGAGAAAAAGGAATGAAAAAGGAAAACAAAGATTGGTAATAAATGCAGCATGACTTTTTTTGTTGTTCATTTTTCAACATGAGCAGCTACTAGAACCATATGAAACTCCTGGTGGCCAAAGCAAAGCTAGGTCATTTTAGGTTTTATTAAGTAGTTTCAAACAGATTCAAAATTAGGAATGAACAATAAACAGCTCAGCATTTCTTATACACAAGGAGCCAAACAGAAAAAGACTCAGGAAAAGGAGCAGGCTTTGTATCATTTCGGGATGCAAAAGCAGCTTCTGAAACAGCCCAAATTAGCTCTTAGTTTCCCTTTGAGTGTTTCATTTCATAGATCATTGTGAATTTTCATGACCATTGTTGCCCAGAAGCCTTCTGCAAATTCACCTGTGTGGTACCATACTGCTCTAAAAGTCACTGCTTGCTTGATTTAAACTGAGCATCACCTCAGACTCATTAAAGCTTGGATGTCTGTTATTTTACTCATAATCATCAATGGTTTAATTACCATTAAACCTCACCAAGGGATGCTGGTTTTTGATGTTCTAAGTCACAGTGAAGTGAAATTCATCAGGTGGAGATTAGATACAGACTTAGTTTCATTGCTTAATGCCCTAAGTGGATAGGAAGGGGTTTAAGCTCAGAAAGTCACTCCTTACACTGAGTCTAAAGTGGACATTTTGCATCTCGAAGCCAGAAACTGTCCCAAGTAGAGTCTGAGGTGAAGCCTGGACCCCCTTATAACCAGGATCACAATTTCAGGCCTGCACTGTAGGTTTGTGCCTTCCAAACAACGCTTCACTTCTGGGATTTCACCCCCTTCCTCCCTCTGAGAGGAGTCCCAAGGATACCACGCTGCCATGTCCCACCCCCTGCAGATCCCTACCGACTGCACTCTTCCTGCTGTGTTCCTCTGCCTGTGGGCCCACACATCCTTTGCTTTAGGGCCTGGAAGAAGCCGGGACGAGGACCGGCTGTTTCCCTGCCCCGCCGGTAGGGCCGAGGCTGCAGGAAGCAGCCGTGAGGTGCTGAGGGGAGCCGGGCAGGCGGGAAGCTTCTAGAAGGTGCTTCAGGGCCGAACTGTTGCATTGCAGATTTAATTGCCAACATCATAGGGAATAATGCTGGAGATGAAAGAAATCACCATGTTTAGGCTTTTTCTGTCATTTTAAGCTGATTTCCTGTGGCTTCACTGGGACAAATGCATTGGGCAAAGAGAAGCAGGTGGAAATCTGGCTGCAGGCAGGGAAACTGAGGAAGAGGCTTTTAATGAATGTACTAAATACTGTAATCAGTGATAATTTATGGCTCACAAATCAGCCTCTGATTCCATCCCCAGTGTGGTTTTCTTTCACCCCTCTTACTTTCTTACAAACATCCAGATAAAAGCTTCCTTGTAAGTTTTATTTAGAGGTTTATATATGTGATGGAAAAGCTTTAAATGGCAGAAGCAGAACCAGCGTTGGATCTAGGCAAGTTTTGCACTCACCAAAACAAGTCTGAGCCAAAATTAGAAGTAGTGCCATATGACATGCTCCTGGGGAGTGGGGCTGGCTGTGGGCCCAGATCTGACAAAGATCTTTTGCACATTTTTATCTTTATGCTCTGTGAATAGTCGCAGTGATCGTTCTGTCAGCCGGAGGTATTAAAACATCATCAGGCTGGTCTGTAGGACTTAAAAGATGTGGTCTTTACCAGAGAAAGTTTTCTTTTTTAAAAAAGGGTATTTTTTAATTTGCTTTCTGTTTACTGAGCCTTGAGGAAACATCTGTGTCATGTTTTCCAGTCTCTCTTTGTGCAATGACAGCACTAGAAACGCTTTTTTTCCCCCAAAATGAATTCTCCTGCAGGTTTATGACTTTTAGAAACAGGATTTTAAGATTCTCAGTATCTGGTTTTGAGTCACTGAAGCTCTTACTCAAGGCTTGCAGAGTCGGGGCCTTGGAAAATAACCTCTGTAGAGCAAGAATTATAATTGTACTGTGGCTAATGGCTAAATGATGCATGCATTCAGGTATCTGCTTCAGTCTTCTCTTTGTATCAGTTTTAGTTCCTCACACAGCCAGTCCTGTTCAAGCACTAGTGACCTTACAGGCCATGGTTGATACTCTTGCCATGCAGAAATCATGGAGGGAATGAGGTGACAAAGAAGGTGACAGAGTCTGATTTTCCTTCATAAAAACTTCCTATACACAGCACAGGTGTCTTTTGGAAAAAGCCAGCATACCCACAGCTCTGAAAAATACTATGGATTATCTCCAGATAACAACCAGACAATTAAATGCTGTGCGAATGAGGCCAGCATAATTAGTGTGTGGTTGGAAGCAACAAGATACTGGCATTCAAAGCATAATATTGATGTATTTTAATTAAATATTAGAGCAGCTTAGGGGCTGACATAAGTTGTTGGCAGAGAAATAAAGCTATATACAAGAATGTTTGTTTTAAAAACAGCACTTAGCAGCCCTGGCTGAGATCAGCCAGTACTGCTACAAGGTTGTACAAAAAGCATCATTACATAGCTTCTTTCCCTAACATCTCACTGTTTTAGTGCAACAGAGGGTAGGTTTAACACACTGAGAAATATAGCATAGAGAAAGTAATTTCTCCCTCATAAAACAAAGTATCTATGGAAGAAGATTTGAATAGAAATTTCAAGTCTGAAGGGTATACTTCAGGTAGGCACTTTTCCTTATCGCTTTTGTGACAATCCATATTGTTACTTTTATTGTATAATAGAAATAGCTTAGTTTCACTGAAGAGTTCAGTTAAATAAACATTTACTATATTTTGTTTGGTTGGGTTTTTTTTTTTTTCACAATTTGTTTCTATCCATTTTTGTCTATGAGGCCTCTGCCATAATTATCTGTCAACAGTAAAATTACACTTGTTTGTCACAGGACTAAACAATGGTGTTACTAACTAAACTGGGGCATGTTTGAACCTGGACAGCAAATGTTGTACACAGTTTGAGTTTCATATATTAAAATTCCTAGCTGAACTATTAAAATCTATTTTCATAAAAAGCAAGTGGACAAACGGAAATGAAAGCAGGTTTGCCTGACTTGCAAGAAACAGATAAACAGTAAAGTAAACTCAGCCAAAAATCCCCATTTCTCTGGGCAGTGCTGTCAGATAAAGTTAATGAACTGTCAAAATCATTCTGTGGCAGCATCTATGTCTTTTGAGACCAGACAAAATGCATTTTCCTTTGAAATATGCTGTTTTTAGCCAACGTCTCTCAAAACTTAACTGTTTACAGATTCTAATTACTGATTTCCCCATACTGATCCCTTCTTGTACAAATCCTTCTTCTGAGTGGGGAGGGTGGGATTTCAGCATCTTTAGGGACAGTATTAGTACAGCCCCAGTATTGTACAGGCCTTGGTAGAAAAGTGATTTGTTGAAACTTTCTTAGGAGAAGTTTTGGCAGAATTCTTTGGTAAGAATTCTTATTCTTATTATCAGCTTCTTCAGTCTGAACAGCTCCAGAAAAACGGACCAGAACTGAAAATGTCTGTGGGCTACAAGACTTGTTCCAAAGCTCATCAAATGCAGGATTACATTTCTTCCTTTTAAAACACTCTACCAGATTATTGAATTCATAGGTAATCTAAGTCCTTATTTCATCATAAATAACCTAAAGTTTGTTTGGAAAAGGTGCTGGTTGAGTTAAATGAGTGCTATAGGAATGAGGATTAAAAATATTTGACCCAGTGGATTTTCGATTTCATCAGATCCCTTGTGAAGAGACCCACACAAGGTTCTTTCCAACCAGTGAAAAGAAAGCTTAAGCATGTTTTGAGTGTAAGCCATAGTCTCTTGCAGTATAGTTTGCTCTGTGTAGACAGAAGAGTCATAAATGTTTTCTGGGACAGTGTATTTAGTTTAATTGCTGCTTCACTCAACAAAACCCTGATAAAACCCATAATAAGCAAAGCAACACTCCATAAGCTTTTTTATTGTTGCAGTATATAGGGATTCCCATTTGTCTTGCTGGCATTATTTATATGAAACCTTCAGCTACATACAGGTTAGGGCTTAATTTCTGAATTTTATGGCCTCCCCTGACTAAACAATGCTCCATACTGTAGTTGTTTTGTTCAAACAATTGGAATATGATCCCACTGTAATTTTATATAATGAATTTGAGGAACAGTGTTTTGCTGTTACTATGAGGGTTCTTGCATGAGTTGATAGACAAATCTCATAGGTATTGCCATACTGCCCCCTGGAGTGCAGTGACAAAACGTGCACATGACTGAAGGTTCATAAGTGTTTGCATCCAGGAAAATCAGCATTGGACAGGGTAAAGCCTTGGCTAAGCTCTTTGAAAGGGGGAATGAACGTGCAGTGTTTCACTTCACTTAGCCTGGGGTTTTTTTGGGGATGTCTCCTCTCCTCACTAGCTGCGTGTTACTGTGAGGGCTTTCATCCCTGACTCAACACAAAAGTGCCTCTGAGATTAAGATATATGTGATTGTTGTAATACCACCTCAGTGCTTGTTTTGAAATTCTTTAGTGTAGCTTTTAGTGTTTGCTTTAGAAACAGCAGCTTGAGATTTCTTGGAAAAACTGAATCTTGTTGTTCTGGGCTCTAAGACCAATGTCAGCCTCTCTCTGTCAATCAGGCTTTTGTGGCTTCTGTGTAACCCAAGTCTCAGAAATCCTGGGGCTATAGAGTGAGAAGTAGGTCTGTGCTGGGTATCAAAGACAACAACAAAACACACCATTTTTCCTCACAAAATCTGAAAGACTTGAAATATTTGGAAGCCATGTACATCTGTTGTCTCTTAAATTAATTCATCTTTTACCAGGATTTGTCTTATGGAAATATTAGAAGTCCCCTTGACTCCCTTTTCCTATTGTTTCCCTCACCAAATTCTTCAGTACCATATAGCAGTGAAACCAATGGCCAGGATTTTGTTCTCTTCAAGTTTTTAAACTGGAAAAAAAATGCACTTCTGGCCAGTTTGAGTAACTATGGTATGTATTTGTTAATCTTACACTTAATTTACACAAAGACTCCCAGATGCAGACTGCACATGGACGCATGGAAAAAAGACAGCACATGCCCACAAGTATGAAGTGCCACAAACCACCCCTTTATCCTGTTCCTGAATAGAAAGAAACTTCTAAAGTGTTCATAGTTAATGTTCATTTGTTGGTCCTTTCTGTGAAACGCTGCACAAATGAAAAGCAAATTTTCCAACTTCAGAAATATTCTTAGTGACTGTATGTGTCCTAAATACGTGTACATGTAGTTCTACAGAAAGCTCAATGAAATGTGAGTTTTCTCTTCTAGAATCCCTTGGCCAGCATAGTGAATGCAAATCCTTGTGATTAGGAAAAGGAAATGCTTAATAAATGTAGAGGGATTATATTGTCATTGTGTTTGGCTCTGGTGATACAGCTCTGGAAATGTCAGCCAGGTTCAAGAGCCATTCATCTTAAAATTTGCTGAGAGTCTGCTCAGACTTACATTATTGCCTCAGGAATGGTTAAAATGATTGCTAGAAGCTCCTTTAGCCTGTAGGAATGACACAGTGCTTGTATCTTCAATAGCAGTGAATTCCTTTGTGCATTCCTTTATCCCTTGATGCCAACTTAAAGTCATAGTAGCTACTGGATTCAGGTCCCTAAGATAACTGACAGCAGTGGAGACATCAAGTATTTAGCTGAGAGGGAATGAAGGGAGCAGGGTGGTTGTTAAGATGGACTCTGATTAAAAATGAGAACAAAATGACAGAGGGGCATTCTCAGACAGTAAGGGAATCATATCTGAATTCTCACCGGAGGGCTGAGGGGAGACAATTATGAATAGATGTCAGTTTATTTTTTTAAAGGATATCAAAACCCCTTACATATATAGATTTGTATGTATGTATCTCCCAAGACAAAATATACAGCTTCATATAATCTGCTAAATAGAAAAGTACATATTTCACAACCACAAATGAAGAGAGCATAACATTGCAGTGAGACTTCAGAGGAATTAACAGACCAAAATGTCTCATTATTTCACAAGTTATAGCAGCATGAAAAAGTACTCCTTTAGTTTCAGGGTACTTAGCTCTGTTTTATGAAATGAAAATATGTGGTAAAAACAAAGCACTGCTTCAACTGCAGCTGCAGGGCTGGCTTAGCTTGGTGTGATGGGTGGATGGCAGTGATGGGAGTGACACCAGGGCTGCACTTCAGCTGCAAGAAATGCACTACTTCCACCCAGCTGGAGTGCTGACAGAGCTTGGTGCACAACATAATTCTGGGCAGGAGCCTGGCTTTCTCAAGCAAGATGGTACAGGTAGTGCCGTGGGTTCCTCCTGCTAATGGTATGGATTAAAACATAAGGATAAAAATTCATTTGGTGGCCTTGACCTGGTTTGTAGCGGATGCTGGTTCTGCCCTCACTTACACCCTGCAGCTCCCCTGTAGTTAGTAGTGGTGCCAAGTGTAACTGAGGGAAGCATTCAGCTGTTCAAATATGCCCATGGTTACCAAGCCAACTGGCAGCAATTGCAAGGCAATAATAGGAGTGTTGAGGGCAAGAACGGAGGAGCCTTTGCAGGCCGGTCTGAAGGTCTGCACAGTGCTTGTCTACAGACTTTCTGGCCTCCTGAAGTCAAAGCCATTAGTTTTTCCTACTCACTTAAACTTACTGCACACAAAAAAAGCCTTTCATTGGTGAACTCTGATAAATGTCCAATGACGTGGGGCTCCCGCAGTCTCACAGTGCATTGTATCTTCAGCCATTTGTTTCTGCCAGCCCTAACTTTTACATTTTATGGGGCAGAGAGCAGACCAGAATCCATTTCTAAAACTTCTGAAACTTCTGAAACAGTGAACCAATAATGTTAACAAAGACAAGGTGAGTAGCTTCCCAGCTGCCTGTGACACAAACTGTTCCTCTCACAGCACAACTGTTGAGTTATTTAGTGCTGGTAGTGCTTTAATGAAGCATGAGCTTGCTGGCTCATACAGCATCACCCATCCCAGGAAACAAGAGAAGAGTATTTTCATTTCACAGACAAGAAACCAAGATCCTTAAGTATTTGTCTGAAGTGACATCAGGAGAAAGGTACTGAAAATCTGGTATCCGTAACTGTAGTGCCCTCATATGTTAGCTGTTAAACTTAGCAGCTAGAGCCACATTCGCTGTTTGTAGCCTTGGTGAAGTCTGGGAATCTTTCAGTGTAGGAGACTTTTTGACACCAAATAACCTGAGTTTCCACTTTTAAAACAGAAAGCCAAACATAGAAGTCTTTTATGGGGCAAGTGGATTCTTTGAACTCCTGCTCATATAGCATTAGTAGCTACTATTTGAAAAGTGTAAGCTTTTTATTATTATTATTATTGAATCAACACTCATGGAAGAAATTGCTTTCAAATTACATTTTCTCTAGTGAGAGTTCCATCTTTAATTATTGGGGGTATATGGGCTTTCTTACATTAATATGGTTTTAACTGTTGATTTAAAACATCTTTTGCTGTCCAAGAAAGTATGAAAAAAAGAATGTCTTATTAAACAAGGAGAAGGTTCTTTTCCTTAGAATTGCTAACAAGAAACATAAAAGCATAGAAAACTCCAGAGAATTAAACTGTTATTATAATCATGCTGAACATAATAGAGCTGTTAATAAGAGTAGAAGACAGTGTGGTATAATAATCTTGGTAAAATATAATAATGTTAATCAGCTGCTGAAAAAATCTGGTTCTGCAAATGCAAAGAAGTCAGTAGCAATCCGCTTCCTGTGCAGAATGTCCTGGCAGATGCAACTTGGGAAATACTTTAAACCTGCAGACTGCTCTCAAGAGTTCTGAACTGGTTGGAGATAAATTCATTGCACCATACGTATTACACATGCATTCTGTGCTGCAGAGAATTTGCTTTAACATACGCCATTCCTTCCAGTGCCTTAGGTGACCAGTAGGGAGAAGACAAAATATTATTGATAAATTTCTGTAATTTTCTAAATAGTAAATTTACTTACAGTGATGGTGAGTTTACTGAGTTCCTGCTGGATTTTTCCTGCGAAGGACACCTTCTTGTGCTTCATTCATGTGGAACATCTGAAATGAATAACAGGAACCGATGGAATTTTCAAGAGAAAAAAAAAAAAAAATAATAAAACGCCCACCATAAAAACTAATTCTCTATAAATAATCTCAATCAGGAAAACCTTTACCCCTGAGACAGTCCAAGGCTGCCTTTTTAGTAGTTCTTTCCCTTGTGACAAGAGCAAACTTTCCCATGCCACAAATCATTCCCATCAATTATTTTGATATAATCTGAAGGAAAGCCACCCTACCATTGTAATGTACCCCATCTTTGCAGTCTCAGATGGGGATATTTCTTCATACTTGGTTGGAAGCATTTACAGAGTTTGGAGCCAGCAGTTATGATTCTCTGTTTGCTTGTTCAGACTTTAGGCCAGCAATTTCATTTTTTGTAGTTAGATCCGTGCTTAACCGTCTTCTCAAGCTTATTGTGTTCATGCTGGTGTCTTCTTTTGGATCAGCTTTTCCAGTAACCATTGTGTTCCTAGCTTACATCGCATCATTCACACTGCAGGAGAAAGATGTTCATCTTCACAAAAGGGAAGTAGGAGAAGGTCCCATGGATGCATACAGTGTTGCTGTTTCTTCAGGAGTAAATGACTTGTTTTCTGTTCCCTTGATAGAATGGCCTTTCCTTTAATCTCTTGTGAAGCTGTCAGTTCCTTCTAGAAGCTGATATAGTAACTAAGTCTGAGCTATGAAGAGTGCTGTTTCCTGTATGCTACAGCAGCCTCTCTTTTTGGATCATACCTGTCATTACATTAATGTCAAAGAACAAAGGCAGTTACAGATTCATCATTAACAGCTCCCAACTTTGCTGCTTTAGTTACTCAGTTTCTTATTCTATTGCTGTGGTTGCAATGAAAGGAAATTGTTTGACTTGAAAGCAGTACCCTTCTATGAATACACATCAAGCCTGTTTTGAACATATCTTAGGAAAAATAAATAGTTTCTCTTCAGTTTCACTTTATTTGGGGAAGTGGTTGTGTACGTAGCAAAGAAAATAAAAAGCTAACGGGCAGCTTTTCAGTACTTTCTTCACTCTTTGGTAGCCTGGGGTGAGATGTATTTTTCGCAGTACCAGGAGATTTGTAATCCTGCTTTGAGTTACTGACTGTGTGGGCTTGTACTGCACAAAGAATTCCAGTAATAAACCTCATTCCTAGCCTACGCTGTTGGTTGTACATCTTTGGCAGATACTAGATCCTAGAAAGGAGTAAACTTTGTCTCTGATGAGCATCAATTATGTCCTGAATGTACTTAAAGATGGGAGAGGGACCTGAGAAGGGAGAAAGAGACCTATCTTGCACTTCTTATTACAAGAGGATAGCTTGTAGATACATCATTGCTATGCCCTTTGATAATAAATTGAAGAAGTAATGATTAGCTCCTGAAATCATACGAACAGTAAAGATGACTTGCAAGCTGGATGATGAAGGCATAGTCAGGGAAAGACTAAAACACGCCCCAGACAGCAATCCCATTTCCATTTTTACAAAGCATGCTGCCCTGGAACTCGTTTTGTATTGTTCTCACAGTCAACAGTGCAAAATGGCCCACAGCATTCCACTGTTTTTGTTGTTTTATAAAGGATATAAGAGGGTTCTCCAATGCAAGGTGAAAGGAAATGAACATTTCATCTGTAATCTGCTTCTTATAATGCCAGAGGGCTATTGCAGATCTCACCGGCACTCCTGTTTGGTATTTTTATTAAACTCAAGAAACAAATGTTACAAATTTGACTTGGATCTTACTGTTTCTAGCATTCTATTCACTATAGGATGGAGTTGGACTGAAGTGTATCTTGCTCGTTGTGATTGTGGGGTTATTGCACACTGCAAGTAGAAGTGGCTAGAAATAGAAAAAGATTCTCTTTGAACTACGACAAAAGAATCTCAATGAGCTGCTTCTCTATACACCCTTCTGAAATTACTCTAGTTGCAAGTTATGTAGTTCTACTAACTAGGAACAAATGACTTCTTATGAAAGACTGTCACCTATAGAGAAATCAAAACAGCCATGTAAAAAATGTAAAATTGCTTATACCAAGAGGCCGTCATAGTCTTGTTTGTAACAACCTGGCATGAGATTTCATCCTTCTAAAATGGAAGAAAGGGATTTTAAGATATGTTTTGATATGCTATAAAATTTATTAAACTAAAACTATTTTTTTTTCTTACTTTTAACTTTCCTACTACTGCACAAGTTAAAATTACAGTTTTCAGTGAATATGAGGTATTCAGTGCTGACAACTCGAAGTCCATACAGTTTCAATATGTTTTCCCTTTGGCAGCCTTTCCTTGACAATGCATTGTTTCCACCCAAGCATCTTATCAGGATCCAGAAGCTTGTCTCATTGAGCAAACACAACAATTTTAATTACATTCTTTCCATTGTAAGTCAAAGTTCTGAACTTCGATGTAGAAATGGCCATAGTCTCAAACCTTGACAAATTTTTACCATATGGTCTTAGGATCTTAATAGGAAACCATCTGTAGGCCATCTGAGAGCCTTGCTTTTTTTTATTCAATAAAAGACAAAGACAGCCTGATCCTGGCTAGAGATTATTGGCTTACTGAGCTGCACTGCTCTTCTAATCTTGTCTCTGAAACCAATAATCCTAGACATTCTCAAAACTATTTCCACCCTGCTTTGCTTCTGATTCTGGAGCTTTTCCATTGTTACAATCTTACTCTACTGTTACAATCTTACTCCATATAAACCAACGATTAAACACAGGGCCAGACCAAAAGTCACCATGTCACTCAAGTGTATCCTTGGCTTCACAGGTGAGCTGATAAGAAACTTAACCCATTTACCTAATGTTCCCACATGTCGTATTTCTATATTGTTTTAAGTTGTCTGACAGAGGCTGAGCCTACTGCATGGCACTAGATGGCAGTAACCTATTACACATCCCAGAGAAATAATGAATTCATGGTGTCGTTAGTTATCTTTATTGAGAAATGTAAACCAAGCACAAAATAGAACTAGATTTTTTTCTGAGTCTGTTTTGGTTTACAGTCGGAATTGATCTAAGATGACCACAAGCACTTGGTCTAATACTCAAATGTCTATCCTCTTTTCAGAGCTGTGCAGTGTGGCACTGCTGATATAGTTCTGAAGGTACTGCACTGAGGTTTCTGATTCACTGAATTCAGTGAAACTGCTTGGTTAAATTTCCATATAATACCCACACAAGAATTTACCTCTATATGTGAGTGTCTGAATCCTCTTGTAGACTTGAGGAAGTGTCCTTCCTAGGCACTAACACACCCAGCTCAGTACATGCCTCACCTCCAAGTCTAGAGGAGGATGGTTACATGCTGCTTTTTATTAGAACTGTATTTTAGCCTCTGAATAGCATGAATTAGCAACATACTTTTTAAACCAAAACACTTTTTTTTTTTCATTTTTTTCTGGTTATTTTCCAACCTCCAGTGAAACATCAGGAAAGTATCAGGAAAAGGAAACAAAATGCTGATGTGACTTCTCAGATTAAAAGAAAAAAAAAGATACCACATCCACATTGCTTCTGTTTCCCCAGATCCCTGCTATTGTAGTCTGCACAGATCAGTAAGCTGTGTGTGCCCAGTTGTGCCCTTTGTTATGCTGTACCTGTGACCCTTTCCTAATGCTTTGATATGCCTTCCTGGTTCTACTGTGTTTGGGTACTCAGTTTCCTGTAGTCTTTCCTCACTACCAAGCTGTATTTATTGCCCTTTTCCAGGTGCTGCTTTGCTCTTATTTACTTCACGTGCATACTTTTCTGAGTGTAGGTATTTTTGATTTACTACCCTTCTGCCACATTTCAGACTCTGTAATCCTATGCTTGCAGTCTGCCAGCTGACCAGGCTGCATGTGCAAGGTCATTGTGTAAGACAATGAGGATGCCAATTTAGCAGTATCATCTACTGGGCCAGAACACATGGGTTTCGTTTCTCAGTGTCCTCATGTAGTCAGTATCTGCTCTCTTAAGTCTATTAAGTAAAATCCTATTGTGCAGAATGAAAATGCATCCAGGAGTTTTATAATACAGTAAAATGCACTAGAATTGACAGGCTTAAAAATAATAGGTAAGCAGACTAAGATCCTTAAGTATTATGGTTATGCTTTAATTTCAGAGTGGGAAGCAAGTCTAAGTTGGTAGCTCACTGGCTAAGATGTCAGAAGGTCAGATCACACATTAGGATTTGGGCTCATCCCAAGCGTTGACACAATACTGGAGGGGGAAGGGAAAGGAAAAAGCATGTAAGAATAAAAGGTGTCATATTAGCCAGAGAACACTAACTGGAAATATCAACCATTTGACCAGTCTTGGAAACTCCACTATGGAATCCATACAGCATTACTTTATGTTGCTAAATATTGAATTAGGCTGGTAACAAGAACTGGATCTAATGAAGACTCCACTCACCAACCCTAAAAATATACCCTTAATATTAATTTAATTGTAATTAAATATGATGCTGTGTATGTTCCCATCTGAAAATAAATAAATGAATAAATAAATAAATAAACAACTGATATCTACCCATCATAAAAAGATTCAGAGGAAAGTGCTAGTCCTCTACTCAAACCGTATTTTCAAAATAAAGAAATTTTGTGTTTAAAAAAAAAAAAACAACAAAAAAACTAGTCTGGAAAAGATAAGTTAAATACACGTGCTTATGAAATGTATGTGGAAAAAGAATCATTTGTATTCTGTGATGCCTGTAATTGTATTTGGTGGTCTGGCAGGTATTCCTAGGCTTGTTTTTCCTGAAATACTTCTAAGGGTCCTTAGAATACTTTTTAACTCTTATTCTCTACCTTGCTCCAAGTGGATTTCAAAGTCCTTTTTCTAAATTGCTGACATGTCTGTCTGTCACTGTATTGCATTCATCAAGCTCATTTTCCAGTGACAGTGCTGTCCGCTCTATGGTTCCTAGAACTGAATCTTCTGTGTTATCAAGGGTCAGTTTATCCTTGTGCTACAAAGAAACCCAACAAAACATTGGAAGGCAATGTACTTTCTCACATGCCCACCTCGTACTCTCAGACAATGGGCCCTTTCAGTGTCGATGTAATTTCCTACTGAAGAAATGTTCCTACTGTTTGTTTTTATTTCAGTAGGTGAACAACATCATATGAGCCATTCACAGTATTAGTGGGTTGGACAAGCAATTTTGGCTTCTTCTGGGATCATGCTCTCCATTCAAATATACAGCTCAATTATATGAGTTCCATACTGAGAAAATACTTTAACTTTTAAAATGCACAGCAGTAGTCTGGTCTTAATAAAAATGTTTAAAACCCTCTCTTAAACCATAACTCCAAGTTGCAGCTGAACATGAAACATTCTCTTACAAACAATTATGCACAATTTCTGCCATGCTTTGGAAGATATGTATGTGCACTAGGGATATTAAAAATCAAAACCCCTACAGCTCTAGGTGAAGAATTGGAAGGCTTAAAACCTTTCAAGATATGCTTAGACAGAAATGCAGTGAGCCTTGCAACTTAACAGCAGGTATCTGTTTGATTTATGTACAGAACGTAGGAGTAACCTTTGACTTTATGTATTATAGAAACTCTTGGAAGAACTGCTACAATCCAAGACTGGAACAACGCAGACGAAGAAAATGATTCGTTCTCAAGGTTTCTCTGTAGAGAAACTCTGTAAGAGAATTAAGTCTGGGGGGAAAAACTAGATCTTCCAGCACCACATTGTTTATCTAAAGAAGACAGACAAAGGGATAGAAATAAAATCACTTAAATCTTTATGTTGTGGTTACTTGTGTTTAAACCGTAGGAACATCTTACAGTGAAGAGCCGTTCTCCTTTAACATGTTCCTGTCTTACTAGAGGCTACTTCTGTAATCTAGAGAATAATGGGTTACAATCAAGTTCTCAAAGAATAGGAAATACCTAAATCAGTAGGGAAAATATGATGTTCTGTCTTATGAGAGTGTATGTGTTCATATGCAGTCCTAATTAGTATGTTAATTGGCAGCTGAAGAAAAATATTAGAAGTGTTTAAACAATAACTAGATTTACCATTTGGGTCAGGATTCCTCCTATGTCTACCAGAAGTCTACATCTTCCCCCCATCTTCCCACATTTTTCTGTTCCACTCAATTATAAAAAGCCAATGACCTGCTTGAGAAATAAAATATCAACCAGATGTTTCCTGAGCAAAGACAACTTGTGTTTCCCTTTATGCATCATCTTCTGAGAGGCAGAACTAGTGACTGCACATCTGACATCATTCACTGTGTTGACTTTGGGTTACTCAGAATCTTTCCTTTACTTAACCTTCCAACTCAAATACAATAGTTTACAGAGATCATATGGAAAGAATGGATTTGAATGACTAGAATATGATGTGGAAGAGTGGTTTATATTCACTCTGCTACAACAAAGCCATTTGCTGTCACAGTCATGAAATAATAACTTGAAGGGTGGAGGGCTATCCATTTTCTCATACACATTTTGGCAGGATAGAGTGCTGCATGTTGCCCAGTATCAGTCCTCATGGAAACAGGAGGCGGATGAGCAGTAATGTCAAAAATGTACAAAAAGGTTTTTAGAAGAAATGGTAATTTTAAAACAAAATTAATGTAGGAGAATAGACTTTCTGCAACTCAAACAATGCTACATTCACCGCTGTTCATTCTGAGAGCACAAACATTGAACTCCATTTGTAGAAAAGCTGGTGGCAATAGCAAGCTAATCTTCAGGAGCTGTGTGAACAAGCTGCATGGGAAGGAGGTGCCATTCTTTGACCTCTGCACATAGCATTTGTGCACAGCTTTTACAGCAGATACATTTCTGTTCAATTGATCCAGAAAAGTTCGTGATTAATTCTCAGGAATCCAACTTTTGAAGAATAAGTGCTTTAGAAATAAAACAACACATGACATCAGCCTGTCATTGTGACCTGCCCAGCATATCCAGTCTTAAACATGAGAAACTAAAAAGAAAAAGAAAGAAAACAGTACAGATACAGTGATGATTTATTGGAAACACACAAAGTATAAAGGCAACAACTTCAACCTTTTCTTCTTTAGCAATGTAAACTTACTCCATCACAAGATTTGTCCAGCAACAAGATTAGATTTCGTAAAGATGCAAAATATTTTCAATCCCTGAGACTAAGGCTCTGTCTCAACCTTGCTGAACTCTGTCATTGGTGATGTAACAGAACATAAGTGCTATGAAATGTAAGCAGCTGATGACGGTATTATCTTATTGGTGACTAACTTCCCTTGGAGGAAGCAAAGGTCTAGTAAGATTCAAGGCATAAACCAACACCAAAAATTCTTTCAAAAATTAGAGGTAGACTTTATCCAGTGTGTAACATGATAGCCATTTTGTAAGTGCAGAACTTTAGGGATTAAATAATTCAGATCAAATGTGACCTATGCTCTTTTAGAATAGTTACAACAAGCTTTTTGCATATCCTTCAAGAAAGCAGGCACACCGCTCTGTAAAGAGAGAAGCAGACAAGTGACTTTTGTATAATGCAATTAAAGAAATGTATATATACACATACATATGCATACATGCACATATTTACATACATATATTCTACTCAGCATGCAGCGAATAGATTGTTCAAACAGAGTAGCCAAAGGTAATTGCATCATCAAGCTTTACTTACCTTGGCAGCCCAGTTGACCAGCCACGATGGAATCATGCCACCGGGATTATCAAAATAGTACATATAGACTAGAGATGAGAGAGAAGTCATCAGAAAGTTATCCAAACACAGTCTGAGTATTAGCTCTAACACCATGTGATAGGGACTGCCAGGGCACATGGCTGAAGCACTGCATTCAACAGTTTTGATCCATGTCCTTTACCAGAAAAACCTCAAACCTGTATTGAATTGGAATTTGAAACATGTATAACATTTCCTAGTTAATCCTGGGGGAGCTCAGAGAGTGATAATATTAATTTATATTATTCTAAACTAGTTTAGGCAGCCTGTTTTATTTTCTTAGTTTGTCTTTAAAGGACTAATCTCAGTCAGGATCCACTCTCTAAGAAAGGCCTGTCTTCTGTAGATCTATTAAACGTGATACTCAAATCATTTCTGAATTAAGCAATTTCCAACCAGCATCAAACTCTCCTCAACTGATCTGGCTGGTAGGAAAACAGGTATGTCTTCGTTGTGTAGCTCATTCATTTTAACACTCTGAAAGCTCAGTACATACAATTTTTGGTAACTGCTTTTAGCTTAAAATCTCCACTCTCTGTCTTCATACATTTTTTGTTAATACAAACATTCTTAGGCAACACGATCACACTTTTTTAACCTCTTACCTTTAGATCCAGTCTTGCCATCGCTTTCAATTGCCAGACTTTGTTTATAACTCTTAACTCTGATAATACCAGGCTTTTCAGGGCACTGAGGAACAGACACACTTTGAGCTAACACAACCCAGATCTTCCGCCCATCAACATCCATCTCTTGACATTCACGAATATAGACATACTGTATTTCAAGTTGAGGAGGCATGTCAAAACAGTGTCAGTTTGACGTGTGATGAATTGACAGGTGAATTCCATTACAAATACCAGTTATTTCTCACCCTTCTGCATGATTCAGTCCCACAGAGTAATAATTCAACTACGTGAGATTTAGTTGTATGTGGGAAGAAGAACCTACACTCTTCTTCATGCTGTACATATTGATATGGCATGAGGACACACTTATGGTGTTAGATCAAGTGCAGAAGAGCGGTACTCAGTACACTGTCAGGATTCCTGGATGACAGGGTGATAAAAAACACAAAAAGCAAGAAGTTTGAAAGGATACATCTCTGTTTGAGAGAGGAAAAGGGTACTTCACTTCCCAGTAGATTATCTTTTCACCATCATACGTTTTCTCATACAGTTCTAGAGTTGAAAAAGATTGTTAGATATTTTTCACTTCCAGTGCAAAATTGACATGAACGTAAAATTGTAGAAGACTTAACAAAATAAATCTGTAGCAGGATTGTTCATGGAACCAAACACACAAACACAGGTATCCTGGTTTTCTGCTTCTACTCAAATTCATTGCTGCTAAAAGCAAAAATAAAAAAGAACATCGTAATTCTGGAGGAGGACACAACCAAATTCCTTTTCAGACAGTTATCTCATTCAAAGCCCTTCCATCAACCTCATTGCTAAGGCAAGAAGAGTGTACAAGTGGCAGATTCCTTCCCTAAATAACATGCTCCCATCTAGACTTCCATTAGTACACTCTGCAAGTCAGCTGTCATCCACAAAACCAGCATCTCCTCCAGAGCGGAGCAATAGCAGCTGCTTAAAACTCCCAATGCTGCAATAAGCCACAGTGTTAAGCTTTCCAGCAGAGGTCACTGGAGTATTGGCTTATTAGCTTTTCTTTCATTTTTAACTGTAAAGCTTTCCTTTTACAAACATAATGTTTACGTTCTTACAGGGTTAACTGCTGTGCAACATTGTTCTTGGAAGTACCAACGCAAGTCTGAATTTGCAGATGAACATATCAAGGGCAGCCAGGATAAAAATGCCAGCTCTGCAAACTTTATCTAGTTTTTATTTCAAGGGTGTAGCTTCCCCCAACTGCTTCCTTTCTTTTCTCAAAGAAGGCGTTACCAAATGCACTTAAAGACTTCTGAAGTGACTCTAGCTAACATGTCTGATATCCAATTTAATGGCATTTGTGCATTTGGAGCCCAACTCCATATCATTTTGTTTCATTAGGGGAAAAGCAGCCTTTGCTACAAGAGAGCTATTGCACATTTAGACAAATAACACCTTTATTCATTTAGAGGCAGCTTCTGAATTGTGCCCACTTACTGACGTGAGCCACATAAGTGTCTCTCTGTACAAGTACAGCCAAATCCATTAGGGTAATCATTCCAGTAGAGCTGCCATAGGCTTAGCACATATAACAATTAACATTTACTTGGTATGTAACACTATTCTTTGTTTGGCAAGACACGTGTTGCAGTTTTATTGGCCTGAACCCACTTTAGGCACAGAATTAAAATGGGATATCTTTAAAATAAAGCAGTAGAAGCTGCTAGGAGCTCCAGCATAGCAAATGATGCCAATTATGTGCTTTAATCAACATGGAAAGAATTTGTTCCAAAAGGAAGCTGTGTGGCAGTGACACGTTACCTGTTTTATGTGAGTGTTTACTTGTGTATAAAACCTTATCTCAAAATACGTTCATGTCAGTCCAGAAGTCTTTTGACAATACAGATTTAAAATGCCTTTGAAGAATGTTTTACTGGGAAGAGTCAGCATGGGCACAAAGCTGGCTTTTATACCACCTAAGTCAGCTTACCTTTAACATACTGATCCCACTGTTTCCTGAACTCTAAATCCATATAGACTTCTGCACAGAGTTTTGGGGGACAGTCAGCAAGACCACCAAAGATTTTATACTCATAAAGTCCTGATTGCTGTGGAAACAGAATAGGGAGAGGAAAAGTCACACAGGAAAGGGAAGTATTCTGCAGCAGAGAGAACAGCTGAAGGAAATTAGGTGGGGCACATACTACAGATATACTCAGGAGCCATGAAAGCAAGTGTTGAAAAAACAATGCAAAGATTCAGTCTTTAACCTCTCGACATTATACATGAAAGTATAAATGTAGACAGGCTGGCCCGACCAGCACAATGGTTGTTCCTTCCCTTACACAGCACTCTTTTAATTCATAAGTAGTTCCAAAGGGACATTTCTTCACATATTCGCCCCTTCTCATATCCAATAGCCAAGGCAGCCAGACTAACTCCTGACAACACTGAGGCATATCAGAAGATGAGCATTTAATTGTTATGGCAGAGTCTCTGGGCCCTATGCAATGAGCACAAGGATCTCATTCACTTCCAGGAGGTTCCCCAGTAGTACATGACCTGGAAGAAGCCTTCCAGCAAGTTTGTTATGCGTGTACTGGAGGCTGTGTCACAAGAAGGCTTTACAGTATTCATGCTTATACATAACATGCACATATATCTGCCTTGAGTACTATTTGTTAGCTATTTTCTTTGTGAAGGCTGCCCGCACTGAAGGGGTGGGGTGCAGGATATCTCCAACACTAACTGATGTTTCTCCTAACATATGGAAATGACATCTGTGCCTGTAGGGCAGCGTTGCACTATTGTTAGTACCAGCTCACAACTACACTCAAACAATGAGAGTATTTTAAGAACACAGTGTAGGAGTCAAATTCAAGCAATCCTGGGGAAAGGGAAGGAAGGATTGTACAGCATTCTCTTAATGAATGGTTGATCTTCCCCTCTTCATGCTCTACAATTCAACTGTAGAAAATGACGTTTTAATGTAGCGGAAGACAGCAAAGGGGCCAAGAAGCTGAAGCTGTTCATCTTTGCTGTAGCACCAGTGAAGCATCAATCCTTTGCTTCAGTGTTGAACTGTTCAGCACGGAGCTGGTAGCGATGTAATTTACTGTAGCAGAGCTCAGGAGCTGCTACAAAGCACAACTGCTCCACGACCTGACTTAATACACAGATTGATACCTTACAATTGAAGGCAGCCACAGGAGCCACATGGGCTCAGACTGTCCCTTTGCTGCCTTTAGCCTTCAAGTTCTTGAACCACAGCTCCAGAAGGATCAAGCTGTTGTAGAAATGATGCCATGCTTCTCTACCAACGTATCTGTTCCATTGCTGGACAAATCGCAGCCTACATCATTAAATAACTTTTACTAAAAAACGTTTTGGCTTTACTAGTAGCATTTTGATGGAGTATGAAATAACAATTCGTGCTCTGCAAAGCGAAGCAGCACATTTCACAGCAAGTAAGGGAGCCGTTTACTAACGCCGTTTGATAACGGCTTCACGCGCATCGCCGCTGCCCGCCGCCGTTCGGAAGAGCGGTGTTTACAGCAACAGCAGAGCGGCTTTCTCCATCAGCAGTTAATAGCATTACGCTGCAAGCCGCTTTCGGAGAGCCGGGAGAAACCGAGCCGAGGCGGCAGCGAAGGAACTCGGCCTGACCGCAACCCGGGCCCGCAGGGCTCGGCCCCGGGGAGCCGCGCTGCCCGCCCACCTCGTCGTGCAGCCGGTAGATGCTGACGCCCATACTCTCCACCAGGAGCTGCCAGGGCGGCCCCGGCGCCGTCTGGCCGAGCTCGCTGCAGGCGGCCAGAAACTGCTCCTCGGAGAAACCCCGCGGCGACGGCTCCTCCATTCTGCGCTCCGGGAGGAGGAGGAGAAGGCCCCGGCCCGGTGCGGGGCGCTGCGGTGGATCGAGCCCAGCCAATGGCCGCCCATGGCCGCCGCCCCCCAGCGGGGCCGCCCGCCCCCCACCCCGGGCCGCCATGATGGAGCGGGGGGCGGCGGTGATGTGCGGGGCTCATCTCCCCGGGTACGGAGTGAGGCTGCTGCCGGCGGGCACATCTTCTCCCCGGGGCTGTAAATTTGTTCGCAGCTCTGAGCTATGGGGCTTTCGCAAACTTAGGAATAGCTTGCCTGCTGCAGGAGCCCCGTGCTGGTAACTCAAGTGCACCTGGCAACGTGTCGCTTTTTCCAGCTCCTGCCAAGGAGCTGCCTTCTTTTGACAAAGAGTCCACTTCTGTCACCCGTCCCTTCCAGTTCTGCTCAATTGGTTTGCAAGCAGAGCGTGGGGATTCCTGGATGCCGGCCTGAGCTGAGCATCACATGGACACAACCTGGGAGCTCCAGAGAGCTGCTAGGAAAGGGCTGGTGGCAGAGGGCAGGATGGTCCTCACTGCGAGCCCCCCCCCGATTTACTTTACCTTTCAGAAATATTTAAGTATCTGCAAAGAAATGTGAGAAATTACACGATTTCTTAAGGAGTTTTGTGCAACAGAACTGACTGCAGCTCTCTATTATTGTTGTCATGCAGTGAACGTTCTGCATGAGATAACCCTGTGTGGCACTGGAGCCCCCGCCTCCCCCAGTCCTTGTGGAAAAAGTTATTTATCTCATAGGGCTGCTCTAGGGACTGAAGTTTTGAAAAAGGAACAAATACATGACCTTTTTTCTTGGTAAATAAGGAGTGGTGCTTACTACGAAAGCACAAACTGTTCTGAAAAGAGACTTTATTTTCCATTTTCATGCTTGTTTATGTATTATTCTTTATTGCTTGTATTTGCCCTTATCCTAGGGACAGAAGCTAAAATGTGATCCCAAACCCTCTGATATCCGCACTGCTAGAGAGAGTGGCTGTAGGCTGGGGAGAGTTTTGACACAGCAGAAACGTTCCCTAGAGCTCTGCTCTGATGGACAATGGGAGAGTGACTGTTTCAGTGCAGCCAAGTTGCACACTGTTACCCAGGACAACCTGGGTACAATACAGACCTGGCCAACATAGGAGCCAAGAACCTGGGTGCTAACAGAATGGAAACAGAGGGGTACTATCCTAGGGCAGAGGGAGAATTTGGAGAGTGCACTGATGACCTGACCCACATCCTCAGTGTTCCTTAGGTATGTAGCTGCTGCTGCTTCCAGAGGGAAGCAATATATTGAAGGAAGATTGCCAGTCTGGACCATCGGTGGGATTAGTACACCCAAAATGCACATCTGCTTTTTACAATGAGGGTAATCTGTGCTAATTCCACCCTAGCACCTAACCTTTCTGCTACCAAAATCAACACTGAGTAATCCATTGAACCGACTGTGTGGAATCTCACCAGTAAACTGGAGAACTCCTCCCTCCACCAGGAAATCATACACAGCCAACTACGACAGCAGTGAATGCTGCATTGATGTTTTCAGGCCCCAGATGGATTTCAGTGTTTGTTTTGGATCTAAGTATTCATATGTGAGGGAGCGCTACCAGCCATACATACTGTGCTTTCCTGCATCTGTCTCAGTGTGGCACTGGTGCACTTCAAGACATCCACAGAAATGGAATAAAGATGTGGGATTTGGATGGACTCGACTGCTGTGCAGACATTTATGCACCACTGTCATTTTGTTTTATTCAGTGCATTCAGATACTCTGCAAAAGTGTTGAGTTGTCCTGCCACACCATTTATACAGTGTGCATGTCCAGCTTCCTGTTATATGCAGCCAAACCAATTACATTCTTCTGCTGCTGCTGTTTTATTGACTGCACTGTGAAAACGCCTTTCTTACAGCTTATGCTAAGCATGTTCCTCACCCAAAAAGCTGCAAAGTAACAGCAGCATCTCCCACCACAGACATACATGGGTTAGGCAATCTATTTTTGCCTCTGATGTTCAATTCCATCTCTTTCATTTGTCATGTTTGCTTATGATTTTTAGCTACGGCTTCAGAGAGGTGCAGAACCATGGGGGTTGGAGGGACCCCTGGAGATCCCCCAGTGCATCCCATGCTAAAGCAGCTCCCCAGAGTAGGTACACAGGAAAGTATCCCAGTGGATCTTGAATACCTCTAGAGAAAAGAAAGTAAAGCTCATCCAGTGCACATAAACTGGGGTGGAGGAGTTAATGAATTTGCTGTCAGAAGGCTGTTAATGGAGCTTGGTAGGAGCCAATAGATGGCAAGTGGTGCTCAGGAAAAAAAGAAAAAGTAAAAAAGAAAAGCCTGCTGCAGAGCTGTGAGAAGAGATTGCACCTACTTAGATCCCAACTGAATCTTTAGGATCCCACTGCAGTGCTCTCTAACAGCAGCTCTGGTGATGCTGCATTGTCTCATGTTTGCTATGATGCTTCATCCCAGCTCAACCAGAAAGCTGCATCTTGGCTGAGGATCCAGAGGTTCTGTAACCCACTGCAAATTGGGGATTTGGCTTCTGGTGTGTGGCACAGCCCTCCGTTAATGAAAGGCACATCTTCCACACAGGGAATGCAGCTCTTCCGCTGTGAGTTTCATGTAATTATGAAATCAGTAGGAGAGGAGAATAATTGTTTTCAGTCCCGGATATCTGCATTCTTCAGTTCTGCAGGAAGATTCAAGTCAAGCAGGGCAGTCACAGAGCTCCAGTGCTCTGCAAGATAATTGATGTTAACCAAAGCACTGGTAGGATCTAATGAAATTCAGAGAGCATTCCTTTCTATATTCCTGATCACCAGAGACCAGTGGCACATCCAAGCCTGACTGCACAGAGAGGTGATGTGCACAGCTACCAGCCAGCAGTGCTGAGCCCTGCCGAGGTGCTGGAATCTTTTAGGAAGAGGAGAGCTAAAGTGCTCTGTGTGAGCTGGATGTTTGGTTCTCTGGCCACACTGGCTTTGTTAAGGACTCTTTTCCCCATCTTGAACCACACGACTTGATAAGGATGATTTTTCCAACGCATTAAGCATGTTGAAAGGTTGCTTTCTTAAAGTTCCAGGGAGTGCTCTCAACCGGTGAGTTGTGTCCATGCGTGGGCTTAGGGTTAAAGGAAAACTCAGTGGAGGGTTAAGGAAAAGGCAAGAAGAACATATGGAACAAGGAGCCCACAATGGTTGCAGTTCGCCAGAGGAATGAGTCACTGTTTGCTGGGCTGCTAAGGCCCAGGAGACTCAACAGAAGCCATGAAGCACTGCAAGTGTGTCTCAGTAGGCAGAGCATTGCTCAACGTAGCAGTAAAGCTCTGCTGTCTGAACAGGCTGCGGGTGTTCCAGAATCACACACGCTTCTCCCTATTGTCCGAGCTGAGCCTCCTACAAAGCAGCTGTGTGGAAGCCAGAGAGAGGAGATTTTGTCATTTGGGGCAGGTCCTAAAGGGGAACCGTGCAGCAGTTAGACATGGCTGGCCAAAGCTGTGAACCTGTGAGCCCTCGCTGCAGCTGTTTCTTAGTCCTGCAGCTTCCTCAGCTATTTGCACTGGATTCCTTTCAGGTGCCAACCATGCTGCTTTGGGCATGTTTGGTTCTTCTGCCCCTGTGTCCCTGTATGCTTGGAGAGCCATGCTGAGGACAGCACGACCTTAAGAAGCAGAAGCAGTCAGTCATTCATTCTTTAACAGTCAGAGGGGTGGATGCCCTCTTGTCTGCAGCCCCTCTGTGCCCCACAGCTACAAAGCCACTATGGGGAGGAGCCCACTATCCCTCCTCCACAGAGGGGATTGTTCTTACTGATTTCCATCACAGCTTTTCTACTCCACAGAAAGGAGACAATTGCCCTGAGCACAGGAGAGGATTTCTAGCCCAGTGTTACTGCTGTCCTTCATACAGAGACATGGAAATCCTGAAGGCTTATGTGTGCTTCAGATCGGTTCCTCAAGAATCACTATTGGGAGTTCTTTGGTGTAAAGCTTTCAGTGTTTTTATGTAATGCTTTCAGCAATAAACTTGGCATGGAAAAGTGAAAATGTAATAATGAAACCGTTGGTGGAGTAAGCATGGGAGGGAGGCCTAATATCAACACAGGAGGACCAAGCATCACACTGGAAAGACTAGAGAGGAATTGATGTAATAGGAATGGGGTGAAATGCAGGTCATGCACACGTGTGCTAACAGCAATAATTTCTGATACAAGATGACAAGTGGAGCCAATGCTGGAGAGAAATCCAAATACACTGAGCTACCATGGGATGATTGTGCAATGTTGGTGTTTGCGCTTCCATGCAAAACACAGATGAAGGCTCATCTGGAAAACCAATGATTGCAAATAAGACTGAAACTGATTTCTACCTCTTAATACATTATAGGGCTAATTAACAAACATCAGAAGATCAATTTCAGCCAAAGGCTTGTTCATCCATGCATAATTGAGAATATTCAGCTACAAACAACAGAAAGGCTCCAATGTATCAGCAGAATGATGCTCATAGGCTTCCAATGGGAGAAACAGGAAGCCCTGCTGACTGGAGGTGGGACCTGGAAAGTTTAATAAAGCTAATACCTAGTATGGCTGTTTGTGTAGGAAGGACCAAAGGTGGCAGCCCAGGAGATGCTCTGTACTAACAGTCCCCCTCAGGCCTGGTTGCTTCTTATGTCTGCAAAATGTGCATTCAGAGGGAACGCAGCAAATGGGGAAAAGCTGCCGGTTTGTTGTACAGAGCTGTGGAGATCTGCCAGAATGCTCAGCAGATGCCCTGGCAGGATCTGCATCACTGCAAAGACCTTCGTAACACACAGAGATGAAATTCTAGCCCTGCAGAACTGAACAGCAAAACTGCCACCAGCTTCAATGGGGCCGGGACTTCACCATGGAAAGGGAGTCAGGAGCACTTGCGTGCTTCCAGAGACAGAGAGGCTGACTGAATACATCTGGTGCCCTGCTCTTTTATCAATCACTGATAAAATGGGGCTTTTAAAACATAAACTTCTGGTAAACTAAACCACAAAATGCAAACATGCCAGTTTACAAGCTTTAAAAGCAAAATATTTTTGTTTTTTGTCTAAAAACAAAGGAAATGACAGCACAAAATGCACCACGCTCACACTCCTCCACTCCAAACCTCTGTAGCATTTGACGTTCCACTTCAGCGAGCGATTAAAGCGTAAAAAACCCTATTAAAATGTTTCTAGGTGACACCTGACACTCCATCCTCTACGGATGTCATCCCAAGTACCCTTCCTCCCCAGGGTAGTCAGCCCGTTCAGACGCGGTGCAGGAGCTGCATCTCCTCCTGCTCCAGCACCTCTGTGGGTCCCACCAATCTGCGCTTCGTGTCGTCCTGCTCGTGACCGTGCCCGAGGGGTTTGCCCGGCTCGAACCTTCCTGGGACCCGGCTCTGGCACCGACTCCGCGTCCCGGCCCCGCACCCCGCACAGCGCAGCCCGGCCCCGCCGCTCTCCCAGCCCGGCCCCCAAGCCCAGCCCTGCCTCCGGTTCCAGCCCTCCTCCTGCCCAGCGCCGAGCGGACCTGCCCGGTGTGAGCGGCCGCCCCTCCCCGGCAGCTCCCGCAGCTCATTTGCTCCGCTCCCTTGGTTGGTTCGCTCTCTCCGAGAACTTTGTTTACAGTCCCTTGTGCCGGGAGCTGCATCCCCTTCTTACTCTGCTGCGGGCTCGTGGTCGCCGCAGTCGCGCCCGGGCAGTCGGGAGGTAAGGCACGGCTCGGCGCGGGGTGCTGCGGTGCGGAGCGTGCAGTATAGCGTCGGGTAGTACAGCGTGGCATGGCACTATGGCACGGTACGGTACGGCATGTTGTAGCAGGGCACAACACGGCACAGCACGGCTAAGCACGCTATAGCAACGCACGGCACGGATCGGCTCCGCTCCGGTGCGGCTGCGGCGGATCCCGGCTCCGTGCGGGGCTGTGTGTGCGGGGACACCGGGGACAGAACCGCAACTCGAAGCCTTCGGGGCTCCGCAGGCGGAGCTGCTGCCATACCGTACCGTGCTGTGCCGTGCCGTGCCGTGCCGTACCGTGCCGTGCCGTGCCGTACCGTACCGCGGACGGGCCGCTTTCCGTGGCAATAGACGGGACGCGCGGTGCGGGACTCGCGCTGCGTTTGTGGCTTTTTACCGACGTGTGAGAAAGTTTTGTGACTCGCAGAGAGCAAAGTCTGTGTGCGAGAGGATTTGGCTGTTCCTCCCCAAGCCTCAACCACGCCTGAAAGACACTCTGGTCCGGCAATGATTTTCCTAACGAGCTTGGTGAGGAGCCGCCGTGCATCCCGAGGATCATGCAGCTGGCGAGGGCGCAGCGTGCTTTTCTCCTGCCTTGTCATTGAGGGCCTGCAGCCCCTGGGTCTGAGTTCTCGTCGTGTATTCCCAGCACCATTCCTGTAAGGAGTTGCTGTGGGGTTGTGTTTAGGACCACTTTGGTGTGTTGGACCCCAGTTCTGGCTCTCCTCTATGTACGGACACATCTTTGTTGTAGTTTTCCATAGTCACTCTAATGCAAAGTCCTCTGTGACCTGCGGGCATCGTGGCTGACTGGAACTTTAAGCACAAAATGGGTCTGAAATATGCTGGGTGCGGGGTGTCAGGTCTGTGCCAGAAGATGTGAACTTTTGAATGTGTCCCATAGGTTTGGAGTCAAAGGCAGAAAGGGAAGGAGTTGCAGTGGCTGCAGAACGGCAGCGCCGTGCAGTCACACAGGTATCAGCATGGGGTGCTGGAGATTTATTCCTTAGTAGCATCTGGAGAAGAACAGAAGCCATCTGTGACCATAAATGCCCATGTTTGTGAAATGCTACCACGGCCTGTGGGAATTAAAAAGAGAAAAAGCAAAGAAAAGAAAATCACCATATGGTCTCATGAATTTGTTCTCACCCCCACAAAGGAGCTCCTACTTGAGTGCTGAGATGACCCTTGGTGTTGAAATGACCACTCACATGTAGGAAGGGAATGCTGACTAAGATTAGCAACAGAACTCTCTGCTGCTTTGAGTTTTGCTCCATTGCTTGGTGGATTCACTGCAGCTTCTGCAACTGCGAGCTGTTTCCATCACTGCTTTCTGCAGTTGTTGCACGGCATTGCTGTAGCCCCTGCCCTGTTCTGAATGGTCAGATAATGGAAATGAAGGATATTAAATACAAGGAAGTTACATTTATCACACTGTGTTCTTGGGCTTGGTTTGCATTTTATTGTGCTTATTCAAGAGGAGTTTGGGGGATTTTATTAGTTACGTGTATAACAGGATAGATTTAACAGGCAGCTCTGGCAGGAGATGTCATGGCCAGGAACCATGAGGCACCAGGAGAGGAGATGGAGGGCTTTGCTCATAGCGATGGGAGGCACCAAAGGGACAAATGCCCAGATATTCTGGGCTGTGATTGGGTTCTTTGATTCACACAGGTGATGGCAGCAATAGAAATAGAGTTAGAGATGTTAGCTGCAGTAACTTGTCTGCATTCCCCTTTCCTGCCCATAGCACTGTTCAGGCAGCTTGCCTGGGCTGCAGCTCCCATCGCATCAGCACACTGAGTGTTGCACAGCAGTGGGCACAAGGAAAGAGGTGGGGGGAAAACACCCCCCGCTCCCCATGGCTACAAACACTGCACACACTGTGAACTTTTCTGTTTGGGAGTTGAGTTCATAGAAGCTGATAAATATCCAACCACTTTTCTTGTAGGAAACCTCCATGCCAGAACTTTGTCCTCTCTGGTTCATCACACAGCGACGTCTGACGCCTCAAAGCCTGACACCTTCTTCCCACTGCCTGGCTCTGCCTGCGTCTGGGACATCAAGCACTGAGGACATCCCAAGCAGTCACTCTCCGCTCGCCAAGTGTGCAGTGATGGATTTCTCATGGCCCTGGTAGGTGTGTATGCTGCTGTGCTTTGTGCCTTTGCTCACATCTCAGTTTGTACCTATTAGCAGACAGTGTGTGCTCCAGGGTCAAAGATTCCTCTCCCCCTCATCCAGTGTTAGCCACAGATTGCCACATCAGTGCATTCTTACTGGAAGTCAAAATAGCTCCTTAAGCAAGTATTCTGGCATGGCCAGCCAGGGGATGCTGTGCTGCTGGGGATCTTTGCCGAAATCTCTTACCCTGAAACCTGAACCAAGTCACCTGTTGGCGTAAGTCAGAATTGACGCTGCTGGCAATGAGGATCTTATGCTGTTTTCTGGGATGAATACCTCCACTCTTACTTCTGATGGGTCCTGTTGTTTATTTGACTCATAAATCCCTGTACAAGATGTAGAAAAAGACAGAGCTCACTAAGGATGTGTCTGAAGCAAACAGACAGGGATGCTACAAGGAGGTCCCCGTCAGATTTAGGATTAAGCTGTTGAACAATTTGATTCTTGCTTAGTGTTTGGGGGTCTGCCTTGTGTCACTGTGCTGAACTTCTGTAATCCTCTGTGGACAAGAAGTGCAGCAGTGTAATGGCACCAGGGTAAGTCTGTTGTGTAAGTTATCACAGAGAATGCAGAACTTGGGCCTAGATCCATCTGAGGACATCAGTGGCATTCTAGCACAAATCCATGGCTTGGGTGCTCTCTCCCCATGGGTACAAGGGGTGCTGGAGTCGTATGTTGTGCTTCAGAGAACAAAGACCAGTGCCCTGGAGGACCTTGGACACATACAATGCCAGCTTGATGTATTTGCTTTGTTGGGTGCTGCTCGGATCCCCTGATAGCCCTGGAAACACCAAAGGGCTCCAGTGGTGCCTGGGGAAGGGAGCACTGCCTGGCTGGGAGCTGCAGGGCATCTCGTGGGGCTGAGCCCCATTGCAGCTGTGTGCAGCAGAATGTCCAGCGGAGCACTCTGCCTTAGTGCTGTAGAATAAAAGCTTTGTCCAACCAGATCTGAACTTTCTCTGGTTCAAGGAAACTCAATGACAAACTCTCTAGTGAGTTCTGGGCACAGCCTGGGTGTGGGTGTGTTAAAAATAGTGAAATCCTTTCTCACAAAACACACGGTCACTCACACGAGGTACAGGGATCCAAACCAAGGGCTCTCCACTATGGAGGGATATATCTTAGCAACAAGGGTGGGAGTGGTGGGAAAGGAAAAGGAGAACACAAGCGTCTGGCAATTAACTTCCTAGCCACAGATGTGAAGGTGATAAAGTGATAAAAGTGTTACAGCACTGCCAGCACTCTTCCTTGCTCCCTGGGCTGCATGCTGTGCTGTTGTCAGGCAGCACTGTGCAGTGCCCCAGGGCTGAGCTCTCCCATGTTCCATCTCCTTCAGCTCTTTGGAAAACTCAGATCAATGGTTATGAGTCCCTGGGCAAGCAAACTTTCATACAGGCATCAATATCTGTGCTCAAGGGAGTAGTTCCTGCTGTCCTTGATACTGACATCAACAAATCAATAAGAAAGTAATTTGGATATCATTTAATTTAAGAAAAGAATCATTGCATGGGAAGCTTGAAACCTTTCTGTTGGGATGGTTAAGCCCTTTGGTGGAGGAGGGAGCAAGTGCTGACAAGAAGTGGTGCCGTCTGCATCCCTGGTTACTTTACACAACTTTAGCACACTGTGAGTCTATGGCAGTGCATTGTATCCAGAACTCCTGACTGCAGTGCATAGCTTACAGTCAGGTCATCCCACAGCTCTTTGCAGGAGGTGTTGCTCTGGGTCTATCACTCCCTTCTGTACAGCGCTGTGTTAAAATGATGTGAGAGCTGATTCAGACCCACTTCAATCTGTGACAAATGAGTTTGTGTGTTTATCCCTGTGGGTTCAGGGTCCCCGCTTGTCTGCTGCCCCAGACTGGTGTCTCTGTGTCCCTATTTGCCATGTTGTTGTTGAACTCAGGCTCTTCTCTCTGCAGTGCAACGCATGTTGAGCAGTGCCTGCTCTAGCCTGAGAACGGACGGTCTGCAGGGAATCAAGATGACAACCGAACCTATCAAAGAGATCCTGGGCACCCCAAAGCACACTGACCCCGCAACCACAGAGAAGAGTAATAACAATGACTGTGTGATAACCACCATCCCCCTGGTCAGCGAATGCCAACTGACTGCTGCCACGGGCGGGGCAGAGCTCTCCTGTTACCGTTGCACTGTTCCCTTTGGAGTGGTTATCCTCATCGCCGGCATCGTGGTCACTGCTGTGGCGTACAGCTTCAATTCCCATGGATCAATCATCTCCGTGTTCGGATTGGTCCTCTTGTCATCAGGACTCCTCCTGCTGGCCTCCAGTGCCGTGTGCTGGAAGATCAGGCAGCAAAATAAGAAAGCAAAGAGGCGCGAGAGCCAGACGGCGCTTGTGGCAAACCAGCGAACCCTGTTTGGCTGAAGGCAGCTGCCAGGCGTGGGCAGCATCAGCGCCTCACCGCCAGCCCTCCTGTTTTCCACAGGACAGACTGCAGCTTTTAATTTAACTTTGGGAATGAGCTGACACGGAAACGGAATGGATTAACAAAGGCTCTTAACAAGTCTGCAAATGCTCTTATTATTTTTCTCACCGCAGATGTAATAGTGATCCTTTCCAAGACGGAGGAAAAAACCAATTTTCCTGCACAGAAAACTGTTTCCATAACTGCAGTTGCCAGAAGTGCTTTCTCCGAAGTGCTGCTCGTGTTGGAAAGGGGACTATGAGACTGAAGACCATAATTTGAACTGACTGGAAATGCCGGAGGTCTCCTCAAATCCGCACTGTGACATTTGACCAAGGGATAACTCGTAGCATTTGCAGTGGGTTATGGCCAGATTCTGCAGCTGACACTGATACTCAACAAAAAGCAAAAAACAAAAGCAATAGCAACCAAGCAAACTGCAGATTGCTCAATAAGCTGATTCGTATCTTTTATGTAACTCTTCTCCCCCAATATCCGTGGTACTTCCCCTCCTCCCCCCAGCCTTTTTAAACCAACTAATATTAATTTTGTCCCCTTAATGAATACAAATAGATAGAAATGTGTCATTATATTGTCTAACCTGAGTAACGAGGTATGGTTATCGCTTAAAACACAAAAATCTTTTTTTTTTTTTTTTTTTGTAAATTAAAGTGGTCAGATTTAGCACTTTTGGTTATTTTGCTATAAAATTAAAAAGTAAATTTCATTAAAATAATATTCAGTGCTGCTAGATATTAAGATTTTCGTATTATTACAAGATAGTTTGTGTCTTCTGCTTTGAGTGCTTCACGACCCTTACTGGTGTTTGTGGAGCAGCACCTTTGGCAGTAACTGAGCTTACAGTTGCTGAGGAGCTGCACGGTCTGTTCTGCAGAATGGGACCAGCACAGCTCACATCACTCCAGCCCTCAGCAGTCAGTGGTGGAAGAAATGCCATCCTGTGCTGTGTGCTGGGCGGGCTGTGGGGTCAGACGTCTATAAGAAAGTGCAGCTCTCAGCTGCCCCCCATATGCACAGGTTGTTTCGTTCTGTAAATGTTGTGTTCCAGAGGTCTTCCAACTTTTCTTGAGAAGTGACCCAGGAAGCCCTTGGGTTAGACGAGCAGCGCTGACCTGAACCATGGTACAAATGGGGTGCCAGGCGGCGGAGAGGCTGCATGGACTCCTCTTTCTCATTGTTACCCCAGCTCAGAAGGGCTGGGAGCAGTTTCTGCCACCTCAGCTGTTGAGCAGCTCTGCATCCATTCCGTTGCCTCCTACAGGCCATCCCTGAGCCCTACACTTCTGCTGCAACCACCCAAGCTGGCTGGGTGAGGTGGCACCTTGTCCTCTGCCCCGCATGGTTTGAGCTTGTTACATCCATAACTTAACCCCGCGTTTGCAAAGTGCACTTTGTGTTTTAAATAGAGCAAGCTATACGTACAGGAGGGGATGTTTGGAGTCAGTATTTGCGTTGCCATACTCCGTGGTTACCAGACGCTATAATAAAATCACTTGCATCAGAGGAAAGCTGACAACACATTTTAGCACTTCCAGAGCTCTATCTTAATCGCGGCAGGAAGCTCTCCTGCTGCTGGGAGAACATGTTGCGTCACCAGAACATCTGACACCGGTGTCTGATGTCAATCACTTTGCTTAAGGTCATTAAAAATATTAGGGTGTCTCCTTACGATGTACAGGTTTTGCATGAGTGACAATTCATAGGAAATGCACAGCGTGATAAATAATGGAACAGGTGGACTAAACCGGTGTCTTTCCTGTTTAAAATGAGACAAGTGATTGACATTAGCAAAGCTGGATAAGCTAAATGGGGCCGTTTATTTTTTCCCCTGGGAACACAATAGTTTCTGACTTCTCCTTCCCCCTCCCCATTTCTTTTCCTCCCTGGGAATGCTGTAGTCTGCAGAGCAGTGAGCTGCCAGGTCTACAGGGACGCAGTGACCCCCGGTGCATGCTCAGCCCCCAGGCTGGGATGGAGCAGAGCAGTCCCCTTCAGCAGCCCTTCCCTTCTCCATTGCTGCAATGCTGTGAGCTTGCCCATGTGCAGCATGTAGAAGGGAAGTAGTGGTGCAAGGTACAGGTCAAAAGAAAGGGAGCATGGACAGTTTGAAGTAGTGACATCTTCTCTTGATGGCCAATGGTGACTGGTGGGAACCCAAAAGGCAGAAGTCAGCCGGGAGGACGCAGCCCTGCAGAGATCACAATGACTTTCCGGCTCCGAAACACATTCCCTTCTGGTGTGAAAAGGCTTTGAGTGCGACAAATGGTATTTTGGTTCTGGGAGAGGTTGGGTGGGAGCTGATGCAAAGTTTATGGCCACAATTGCTTGTCGCTCCCTTCCTGAAAGCTCTGGCAGCATTGCGTAAGAAAAACTGCCCTCACAAGGATAGAAAATTATCTAATAGGGGAATTGTGGCGGTGCGCTGGGCAAATGTTACAGGGATCTTAAAAAATAATTTCCAAACTTAAGCACAGGAAATTGTGTCTGTAACTACACCCTGTATTGCTATTGTACACAGCGCTGCTCACAGCCTGGGACCGTTTTACCATAAGAACTGGTTCGGTGTAACAAGGCTCGGTGTTTGCCCCATGTTCCTGCCTCAGCTTTGCTTCTCTGGAGCCTGAGCCCCTGAGCCCAGACGTGGCCACACAGCTGTCAGTTTCACCTGATTTCTTCTTGACATTCTCCAGGGGATAAAGCATCAACCACATCTCTTACAATGGGCTCCAAAAGAGGAGCACAGCAGCGCTGCCAGCCACCATTCTGTGCATCTGTCTGTCACTTGGATGCCATCAGACTGCAGGGGTTGTGTCTCTGTCAGTTATAACGGGCCTTCCTAGGTAAAATGCCTTGTTGAACAAAGAATGATGTGAAATGCAATGGAGATCCTGGTAAAACTCCGCAGCAGATTAAATGTTGCAGGCTAAAATACATGGAGAACAATGGTCTCCAACTGCAGAACTGACTTAATTGCTGGCTGTCATTCAGGTTGGTGGAGGACCTGATCCTTCCTCCCGCAGCAGCAGTTGGAGTCCTATTGTTTCAACTGTGCATCCAAAGGTTTGCATTCGTGACAAACACAGTATTTTTGGAAAACACTTTGTTTGGATTCATCATTTTATCTTCCCAACTTTTCTGTGCTCTCTAAATGGAGAGAAAATAGTGTTAAACTTCAAAAACAGAAAGGAAAAGAGGAAAGAAGGAGGAGAATTCATGACAGCAAATGTAGGATGGTGCATACAGTGCTGTGGGGAGCACCTTGCTGAAAGGCACAGTCTGCTACAAACCACACAGCTCTTCTTGCTGGTATATCCTTCATGCCTGAAGTCTCCACGTTAACATCAGCCCTGGGTGTCACCTCACCCTTCTTCCCACTGTCTGCTCTCAGCATTCAGCCACAGCCTGGTTTCAAAGCAGTGGGCTCTATAGTGAGGTGAAAACTTCAGGACCGCAATGAGAGGTGTCAGTGAATAATCTATTGAAGCAAATAGGAGCGGAGCAGCCCTCCACCATCTCTCCTCAGCCCGATTCCCCTTCAATCTGAGGGCCCGACTTTGTGAATAGAGTTAACAGCTTTCCTGGAAAACTGGCCCATGACATTATTTCCTTGTGAACTCCATCCACCTGTCATGTTAGGGCTTGGTGCGACGCCAGTGTGGGCAGGAAATAATAGGCAGCAGGATGCTGGTGTGTGCCGATGGCCCTGACCCTCCCATTCCTGAACATGAATAAGCTCCGAGCTCACACGGCGTCACAGCCGCGCGGCTCCTGGGCCCGCAGAAACGCTTGGGTGGGTGCACAGCCGCTGCAATAACATCCAGGCGGCCGAGCTGCACGGGAAGGGCCGGCGCTGCTCGTCGTTGTGAATGAGCTGAGATCCCCCCAGAGAGCACGAGAGATTCACTGAGCGGCTGTTGCTGCTTCTCCGGGGAATTACTCCGTCGAGGGAAAATGAGCTGAGCGTTGTGTATGACCGTCTGTGCGCCACTCCTGCTCTGTTCCTCTTTCTATGCAGACAGAGACAAGGGAAGTGCCGTTCTTTGCCCACTCACTGACGGTTCTTTGGGGGATGACCTCTGCTTTTCACAGGGCTTTTCACCCATAGCCACTTCCCTATAATTAAAACACTTCCATAGGAAAACCCAATGACTGGATCAATTGTCTCCTGACCTGGAAACAAAACGGGTACAGCTGAAATGAAGTGAAATTCAGGCTAGAAGTGAACCATGCTGTCACCCTGCTCCCTTTTTGCCCAAAGGTTTGAACAACGTCATTGCTGTGCAGAGATCAGCAGGGCAGTTGGGTTACTGCTTACATCGCAGCTCTTGCACAACGAGGGATTACGTATAACAGCACCAACAGACCCAGAGATCTCTTCATCCATCACCTTTCTGCGTCCTTTCTCTTAGCTTTACTCCAGGACGGTGCCCAGTAGGTCCCACTGACGGCAGTGCACGGGGTGGGGGAATCCAGGCCGTGTGGGGCTGTGTGTCCCCATGGCATGGCCGGGCTCTGCTGGCTGTCGGGCTGCCCCGGGTCCTCCTGGCAGATCCACACCGGGACACGAATTTTGGGTATTTCTGAGCGCCATCTACTGGAGCTTTATCTGTTTTCTAGTTGTTTGCACACGTTGTGTACATGAAAACTACTCTGGTGAGAGGGATGAAGGATCCCAAAGTGAGAAAAACGCAGAAGTGAGACTTCATCCCACTGGTGTCCCAGGACTGGCAGGCAGCCCTCGCTGCCCCCAACACCACTTTGCCACACTCTGAGGTTTTCATGTTGATTTCTTAAATTTCCCGAGCTGAACCATTTCCAAAGGCTGGAGCCACAAATGGCCCCAGATCCCCAAACAGAGGCATCCCACAATGGGAAATGATGGAAACATTTTATAGAAGGGTAACAGTCTCACGGCTCATTGGTTTTTAATGGAAGTTGTGGCCATAATAAGAGATTTGGTTTTCAACTGTGCTGTTTTTTAGAAAACCAATAGGAGGAAAATGGCACAAAACACACCTTGCTGGAACATTGTGCATTCAGGTGAAGGCTGTGCACCTAAATGTAAGCACAGATAAGCTCCTGAGTCTGACATTTGTGCTCCCATTTTGGGAAGGCAACAGGACGAAGGACGAACTCCTCCTGCAATGAGGCTCCAGGCAGCAGAGAGCTACAACTCCCAAAGCTTTGTTTCTCTGTGCAGCTTTCCCTGATGTTTTGAGAGAAAACAACCTGATTTGGGGGATCCTTGCTCTCTCTGCCTGTCCCTGCACACCCTGCTGATACCTCTCCATGTGCCGGCTCTGCCAGCGTACTCAGCTCAGCGCAGCAGATTGTTGGCAGGTTCGGTTTCCTGTAGCAGAAGCAAAGCTTTTGTACTTCTTCCCTTTGGGCAATTTTCTTTTTCCCAGTGTTAGGCCTTTCCAGCTGGGAAATGCACACTGCGGGCGGTGGGGCCAACAGCACAAAGAGAAAGGAGTCTCAGGACAAGTTACAACACAGACATCTGGCATATAGATTTGACGTCTCTGTCGTCTCCTTTGCTGGACAATGCTCTGTCCCCAGAGTGAAGCCTTTGTTCGACACTGGAACTCTGTGAATGTGACTGGCATCAGCTCTGCAGAGTGCTTGCAGTTGTTTGCACAGATCCGCCAATTGAAAGGGGCGAAGCTGCTCAGCCCTCCCCTGCATCGCGCCCTGGACGTCATGAGCTTGGGCAGCCAGCCCTGCTGACACCATCGAGAGCAGTGTTTGGCAGTGGATGAGACACCGAAATGGTGCCATGGAGGGGAGGGGGGAGCATCCTGGCTACCAGCAGAGCCCTTAGGAGAGGAGAGGGGGGCAGCGAGCTCTGCAGCCCTGGCACATTGTGGGCAGAAGGAGCAGTGCTGAAACTGAACTGCTCTGATTATTGCTTTTTCCAGCAAAAATTAAATCCACCTTGAAACAAAGTTTTCCCCTGGGCTGGTGCAGCAGTTCAGCTGAACATAAAAGATGCTATTGATGCAATTTTTGGCGTGAAAGGCACTAAGTACCGTGAAGTCAAAACTAAAAGCTTGCAGTACAGCAACACCCATAGCATGAAATTGTGTTCCTCAACATGTGAGTTATACCGTGGCCAGACCTCACGGCCATCTGACAACTGCCCTGGGAAGTTTTGGGTCAAAGCCCTGAGCATTGCTCCCAGTATCCCACTGGATGATGGGGTGAGTGATGGGAGCTGGGCTGAGCAGAGCTGGCTGCACTGCAGGGGCACATCAGGGCTCCTCATGGAGGGAGAAGCTCTCCTGAAGCACTGTGTTGTTTAATAGCAGTTATCAATGGGCATATCTCCAAAGCAGCCTCTTCTGTGTGATCTGTGAGCACACCTTCTGCCTGAGACAAGAAACAAACAGACGGGTGCTTTTAGAAGGGAGGCTTTGGTGAGAGCAGAACTCAGCTGCTGTGCTCAGCTCTGATGGAGGTCGGAAAGTCTCTACTTTTTACACTCTTTCTTAATACTGCATGTTTCCATCCCCTGGTTTGATGTACAAGGAATAAATAGGGATCTTCCTCCTGGGGACTCTGGTACATCTGCCCAGCATCCAACCCACCCCCACCTGGGGATCCTCCCCTCCTTACTGCAGGTTCCACCCGCAGCACACAAGGAAGGAAGGTTCCTTTGCTCCAAGGGAAACTGCACTTGAATGCGTTAAACCAATCCAGCAGATGGAATCCAAGTTTCAGAGTGCGGTGTTTTTTTTTTCACGTAGGGAAAGTAATTTGGTTTGGAGCCATCAATTTAGCAATCCAAAAAGGCAGTGGAGCCACAATCTAATTACAACCTAACCACACTGCCAAGTGATCCCGGCTGTCGTGGCTGCACAAAGGGCCGCGTTGAGCTGTCAGTCTTTCTCTCACCAACAGGAAAGTCAACTTCCACCCTGTTTACAGGGAACCTTGGGCCTGGGTCCTAAACAAACTTCCTCTGCCACAATTGCCAGCAGAACAGCATTGAGCAGAGCTTTGGTCACTCAAAGTCTATTATTTGCCGTATCACAAAACCATCTCACTGCTCCTCAGCCCTCCTGTTGTTTGTTCAGGTGCCAGAGATTCTTGGTAGTACCACAAGGAGATGAGAAAGCAGCCTCTCCAAAGCCACTATTACTCAAATGCATCCAGAGAGTTGCAATGGAAGGCAATATAAGGTCCCCCTGTTCCCTTTTCTATGCGCTTTCTCAGGAAAACTCTGACTGTGTTTTGTTCAGGTGGAAGCTGCTGGGAAGATGCACTTTGGGTGATTTTCTGCTCTCGTTGCAAACTCAGCAAACAAGCCAGATGTCCTTAATGCTAAACCAGGATGCTGATGCTCCATGCTCAAGTGGCCTGTCAGAAAGATGAGATGAGCCCAAAGTGCACAGTGCAGCTCTGCAATGAGGGCTGTGCAACCCGCAGCCACTACTGCTGTGATACGTTACCACCATGCATTTTTCCCATAGACCAGGGGAAGAATTTGCATACAATGAGAACATTTTTTCTACGTCAAAGCACAACACAGGAATATTCTGTGTCTTTCAAGGAAGGTTTGGAGGGCAGCCACGTGCATTTTGAAATTGCTGGACCAGAAATAAGCCATTGAAAAAGATTTTGCAAGATGTGGTTTTTTACAACAAAGGGAGGGAACGGATCTCTTGTTCATCTTGGACCTCCAGAATAACGTTTCATGTCTCTCTTTCCAAAACAAAAGTAACACAACTCAATTGCTTTAAGCTCTTTATTGAGGAACATTCCAAGAACATCATCAATTGACCTTACGATTTGCCTCTGGTAATTGCTTTTCCCTGAAATATTGACAGCAGAGTACTACCCAAAAAAACAGGACAGTTTGGGTATCTCTCAAAGGCACAGTGAGGTTGGATTCATGGAAGGGCTGAAGCCTCCATCTGTCCATCCCCAGAACACTCCCTGTGTTCTGCCTTATGAGCACCCATATGTAGCTGCTTGGCCAAGACTGCTGATCCTGTTATTGACACTGGCCACTGCAGACAGAGGTGTGAAGCCATAGCAGCCCCGTTCCTGCTGACTGGACCTGCTGACTCACAGAGGTAATTTGGACATCACAAAAAGTTGCTTTGCTTGGGCTTTTCTGCAGCTTGTTGAACCATAATAAAGAAATGGAAAAAGTAAGAGCAAATCTCTGCAGATCTGACACACCCTTCTATGTAAATAGAGACAATCTTGTTCAGAATGTTTCCTTATGGCTTCAGTCATGCCTCTAGTAATTTCTGTTGTGAATATTATAAACTCTCTGTAGATATGGGAAGGGTAGCAGTGTGTTTTTAATGTGATCTCTTAAGCAATGGCTATTTCTGGGGCTGCACAGTCTAATTTGCTGTGGATGTGGGCAGCATGGGACATCAGGAGTGCAGAGCAGAGCTGCTCTCTGTGTTGTAATGGGAACCTCCATCAGGCTGCAGAGTCAGGAGGAAGAAGAAAATATATCTTAAAGTCACCTCAGTTGGGTGTTCATATGTTACCTTGCTGAGCTCCTTAAAAGATGTTTTCTGCTGTCTGGGATTTAAAGCTAGGTGTTTTTTTTGTCTAAATCACACTTGTTGTGTGCAGATCTTCATAATTTGGATGGATTTCCATTGGTCTGGAGCTGTGTTTTTGTATAATGGAAACTGAGAAGCAAATGCATTCAATGGAGATCTGGAGAGCTGCAGCCCCTGTGTTTGAGGGCAGCTCTCACAGCCCTTGGGATGGACAGCAAGGGCAGCTCGCACCCACATGGTGCCCTGTGCTCCATGGCTGTGTTTGGTGCTCTGTGCAGATGAGGGGCAAGTGGGAGGGAAAAAGTCCTTCCAGTCCTATATAAAAATTCTGCTTCAATTGAGTTGGAAGCTTAAGAAACCTGAAAGGGCACTTACAGAGGCACAGTTGCTGTGTTTGAAGGGAAAACAGCAAAAAGTCATCGTAGAGTTAAACAGTCATCTACCACCTTTATTACATGGAGGAAACGTGGCATGGGATGAAAGGAAGAGCTTTATATGCTGCTGAAGATGTTAGATTCCATGTGGTAGGCAACGTCCAAATACATGAAGTCACTTCCAAAAAACACAGCTGCTGTGAGAGCTCTGACTTCCATCTGAGGGAGCCGCACAAGGCCATCACAGCCATGGTCTCAGGGCAGGAATGTCATCATGGGCTGCTGAACTTGGGAGACATCGGATTGTTTTTGTGGTGGTTTTTAGTGATGCTGTTCTGCACTGTTAGCCATGTGGAAAAAAAGATATTGCCCTGAATGAGCTCTGTGCTGCAGAGCTGCTGAAAGTCATTAGGGCTTGGCATCAGCTGGACCTTCCCAGCGTGTTTTTGTAGCTGCACATGGAATCTTACTGAGGTAGAAGGCAATATCCTCTTCCACTTGAATACTAAATTCTGAAATCATAACATTTATGTTTTCTATCATTTGAAACAGCTCTTGGGTTTGTGTTTCACTGCAGAAGAAAAAACTCTCCCTCTGCTCTTGCAGCATGAGAGCAGCAGGGTTGTTTTGTTGAGACCCTTGTGTTAAAAAGAGGCTGTCAGCCGCGCTCTGAAAGATGGATGGGTGGTGGAGAGCACAGTGCCCGGCTGCCTTGGAGGTCTGGATGTGCTGAGCCATTGGGTGCTGCTGCCAACAGCTCCCAGTGCCCTGCTGGGCACAGCAGTGAGGGGCAGTGAGAGCTCTGGGGCTGCAGTGGGGCTGTGACCCTCAGTGCTGGGGAGGGCTGGCGGGGCTCTCAGGTTCCTGCAGTGCATTGGGTTGGGAGTGTTGGAAGAGAAAAGAATGAGCCCTGTGTTCTCACTGGGGTGTAGTCAGCCCAATTAAGTACCGTTTCTGAAGTTGCTGACAAGTCTGTATAAACACGGCTTGCGTGGACTGCTCTGAAGTTTACTGGAGGTCACTGACTTAATTGCGGTTCAGCAGAAGTGAAAACTGAGCTTGAGATGCCTGAAAGGAGCAGAGCTCCGTGTTCCTGGCCTGCTGGTGCTGTGGGCTTCAGCACACATCCTTCTGATCACAGCCTGCATGGCTCTGTGTGGGCTCTGTATGCCACAAATGCTGCTGGGGCTCTGGAGATGAGCAGACAGCACGGAACAGCACTGCTTGCCATACATGCACCAAGTTGTGCCACATCACCCACCCCTGAGTGAGAGATTGATGAACACCTTCTCTGAAGCACAAAGTTAGAGGCATAGCTTGTTTCTTGGTGGTTTTTTGTTTTGTTTTTTAACTTTTTTAAAGCAATGCCGTCTGATTTACTCCATCAGCTGCAGAAATGATAACGATTCCATGGGGCTGTGGAGGTTTGAAGGTTGCTGTGTGTCCATCCCTGCAGGCAGCTTGTTGTGAGCCCAGTAGCACGCTTTGGCTCCTGAGTGTTCCCAGCAGGAAGCTCATAATGAAAGGGCTATTGAGCAAGGCGAAGGCTTAGACTGATGGCGCTCCAGACAGAACAGCTGGCTTTGTTTTTAGTTTGTGCTATCAAGAAGGACTGGGGGGGAAGAAGATTGTCCTCTGTGCAGAGGACTCCTATGACCTTCAGGTACTCAATCACAGAGTTCTGCTCGCTTCTAACACTTCCCCATACGTAAGATCTCCACTCTACAAAGATGCTTTAAAACTGATTAACGGTGAATTTAATTGCTACCCCTTCCCAGATAGAAGCTGACCGCAGTCAAAGAGAACAAATGACCGGCCCTGGGAAAGTGCAAATGTTGGAGGCGGTGCTGCAGCCCAGCACACAGCACTCCTCCTTACTTTACTCCTCCTTACTTTCTTTCCGGATGAGTGTATATTTTTTGGAGGCAGAACGTGTGTGTCAGGATGGAGGGGAAGGGTGGAAATCTGGGGATGGAGTTATACTTGCCAACTCCCACCATGAATTAATTGTATTTGGCTTGCCCAGCAAGTATTCATTGCCTTGAGATAATACAAACAGCATTTTGCAAGACTGAACTCTCCCAGCTCCAGCTGTGATGCTTCCGACCCCAAACACTCCAGCAAAAATCCATCCTCTGCCCTCTCTCAGAAAGCTCTTTCTGAAAGCACTAATGAGTTTGTGTTTGATGGATGCCTGTTGCCACTGTGTCTGTCCCTGGCTTCTCCCCTTCTGTCTGCAGTGTGTCTGCTATGGGCTGCTTAACTCCTTCACCTCCAGCTGTGGCTGCATTTCGTGCAAGATCTGCAAGTGTGAAGTTCACTTGAGTATGTGGAGCAACTGAACAAGAAATTGTTGATGTTGAGTGTATCATTAATGTCATCTCTTACCAAACTGTTGCTGCATTTTTCATGTTGGAGGCATTGCCATGAGTTGCTGTCTGCAGAAAGACTGGCTCTATCTTTCTGTTACAGTATTCTTCTTGGGTGATGGCTGCTTTTTCCCTCTGTGCCCTTTATTTCTGTGCTTGCTAATATCCACTCTTCCCTTGGCCGTGCACTGCGGATCCCTTGCACCTGAAACCATCGTGCCTCAGTCCCTCTCTCAGTTGCGTGGCTTTCTAAAACCCAACTGTGAATGTGCCCCACCAGCTTGCTCCTCTCACCCCCTTTTCAGTAGGAATGTTGAAGATGAACCTCTGTTCAGGAGTCTCCTTTTCTCTCCTGTTGCCTCCCATGCATGCTCCTCACAGAGCAGTACGTCCCTCCATCCGAGCATCCATGCTCACATCCTTGCTTGCCTCCCAGGCTACTTCTATATAATAAATACATCTGTTTTGTTTTCCCTTTGAGAGGAAAAGGGCTGAGGGCTTCCTACAACAAATTGGGTAAATTGTTTATTGTGCAAATTTCAATAAGGGCTTTTAAAAGGAAGTGGTCTGTAGGCCCTGATAAACACTGCGTGCTAGATAGCGATGGGGAAGGGTTGTGGTTCCATCTGAATGTACACACAGCCCCTGGGCTCTGGTGGGTGTGTGAGAACAATGCTCTGAGCAGTGGGGTTGGCTCCCTAAGATGGGGCTGGTGGCACCAGCTGGGACCCACAGCAGTGAGGACATGGGCTCTGGCAGACTGGGGACCTTGGCTTGCAGCTTACAGGTCCTGAAGGCCTCCCTTCCCAGAGCAAGGGCTATTCACATAGTTAAGTGCTTGAAGTCTTAGATTCCAAATTGAGAGGGAACTTTAGCTATAAACACACCATCTTTCTTTAAAGCATTAAAAACTTCCATGGAGTAAAATTCTAACTTTATTAACTTGAGTTGGGAACTGCAAGGTCAGAGCAGGAGGGATGGCTCAGTGGAGCTCTGGAATAGAAAGACATACAAAACAAAAGGTGCCTATATGTGATAAGCTTTTCTCTTTATGAAGTACATGGCCTATTGGTTATGCTCTAGAAGCTGCTGATGTTTATTCCTGCATCTGGCTTTCTATTGCAAGTATTTGTTTCTCATTCAACACAGGTACTCTCACTGCAGCTGGTGAGTGGAAGAAATACTTGCATGGCCGGAGCAAAATCTCATTTGGAAGAGGTATGAAAACCTCATCATCGATTTTTGTTGGCTCTGGAGCCATTTGTGTAATGGTCTCATTGTCAGATTGAAAATTCTCCGTCATCCACAGCTCAGCTTTTTCTCAGTGCTGCTGAGAGATCCCTGGATGCTGCTCAGCTCCTCCTGACAGATGTGAAGAAATACTCGGTGTGCAGTGAGAGCTCTGATAACAGAGTGTCTGTTACTGCAGAGCCCAGCAATGAGTGGTCCCTGTGTTCAGGTGCAGCCCTGCTGACCCCAGCACAGCACTGCCAGGCTGCAGGAGCTCCATGTGAGCCCTGGAGCTGAAGGTGCCTGCTGCAGCTGCATGGGGTCCCAGTGTGGGGCTCAGTGAGGTCAGAGGAAGCTCTGCGGCTTCTCTGGGTCCAGATGAGAGCAGTGTTTGTGTAGGAGTGTCCTCCCAGAGCTGGGCTGCAGTGCGGTCATACGCTCAGCTCTACCTCCAAGATGCAATCTGTAATTCTCCTGGGGTAGGGCTGGGAGCGTTGCAATCACAGCTCCAGCCCTGTGCTTGATAGGAGAGGTGGAGGGGAAATGATTTCCCAAGTCTCTCCTAGGAGCTCTGTTTTCATGTGGAAAAGGCAGAGTAGTGGTGTTGGCTGGAGCAGAAACTCCTCTGAGTGTGTTTTGCTGATGGAAGGTACGGCTTCTTGTGAAGGAACTGGGTGTTTTGAGGATGCACCTGTGCATCAAGGTGCTCCAGAAGGGCTTAGCAAAAACTGCTGTGGTCCAGAGAGAGCGGCACACCCTGCCCAGGGTAGGGCACCATGCTCAGGTCTATGGGACGTGTTCTTCTCCTCCCCTCCTTCAAGAAGCCCGTTGAAAAAGCACAGAGAGTGTTTTGCTATCGCTATCTGACTTGCAAATAGCCAACACCGAAACCCTGAAAGATTTACTGGGTGGGCAGAGGACATAATGGCAAAATGGGGGTTTCCACCTCAGTGTGGCTGGGAGCAGTGAGCCCCGGAGCATTGCACCCCACGGCCCTGCTGAGTGCAGCCGGGTCACGTCCCAGACCCTGCAGGATGCCCGTGAGCCACATCCAAGTGTTTGTTGTGGGGTTGCTACTGGAGGCTGTGGCTGAAGGGAGTTTCTCAGGCGTGTTGTTGAGTCACCCGATCCAGGAGGAGCCGGGATGGGAGGTGCGTTGCCCCTGGCCCTGCAGCCGACCCTGGCTGGGGGCTGCTATTTAAATCGCCAGCAGAAGTGTCAGTGTATCTGTGACATTTTTCAAAGATGGCTGAGGAGACCAGGAGCTGACAAATGATTCTTCCACTTCTCCTGGCTAATTTTGGATTCTCTGCATTTACCAACAGGTGCTGACACGTCCCCAGGACCTACAATTCTCCTATGCCTTTATCTGGGGGTTTGCAGCTTCTAAACCTGGGGAGCGGAGAGTGGAGCAATCAGGGCTCACCTCAGCCCTACATCAGTTTTAGTGTTGGGATGAGGGCATGAACTCCATTTTCAAATCAGCTCTAATGTAGTGTACAGACCTATAGAGGTGAGGATGAGGACAAGTGTTCAGAATTTGGAGAAAAATGCATCTGACTGCTTGCTTACATTGCTCTTTTACTGGATATGGATTGAAGGAATCCGAATTACCAATGCCTTAAATAACCACACTATCACCTGATAGCAACAGCACAGAGAACAGAGCTCAGAGCTGCTGCAGGCTGAGCTGACCTGGGAACTCTGTGAGCCTGGAGTCAAAAGTGCTGACCTGAATAAGAATGAAACCGTTTGAGGCAGCTGTGCAGAGCCTGACTGAAAGGCCTTCCATTTCACTGCAAGTCACTGTGAATAACTTGCTGTTTCTTGGCTGAAGCTGTGGTGCAAAGAGCAGGAGGCAGCATTACATGGCATGCTTTTCATTGCTGATGTCAGTTTTGATACAGTCCCACTGGGACCATAGAAAGCTCTGCCCTATTATGTTTTGGAACAATAGGATCGCTGCAGAAGAAAGACACCAAGTGTGATCGTGCCAAGCTGATTCCCTTCCAGTCGCAGCCTGAGCAAAACCTCTCAGGAACCAACATCCTCATGTCTTGTGGTGGTCAAAATCAGTGCTCGCATCTGTGTGGTGTGGCTCTTATTGGCCTACCAGTAAACCTAATTCTTGCAAGGATTGCATGTTGCATTTCTGCTCTCTTGCAGTACCGTGGGGTGTGCTGGAGCTCGAGCACTGCAAGCACCTAATGCCCGCAGCACTCAGAAAGGCCCATGTGTGTGAGGATGCTGATTTCATGCCTTATCTCCAGTGGTGGCTGAAGTTTGAATGTTTAAGAATCCATATCTCTATCCAAACCTCATTAACAGTCACTTACATCTCTATGGACTTCTTTCTTTGTTGTCGAGGAAGTGCTGATGTCTACTGCCCATGCTTTAACAAATGTTGGGGTTTGAATGACCTCATGATAGCATTTCCACTACAAGGAGGCTGAGTTTTAATCATAAATCTGTGTGATTTATGTGCACCTGGTGGAAGGCAGGGCCAGCACAGGAGAGCTCAGGTGTATGCAATGAAGCTGAGTGACCAGAAGGTGGGGAACAAGGATCCACCCCTTCCCAGCCCTCATTTAAGGGTTGGCAGCAGAGGTAGAACTATCTTTCTTGGACATCCCTGTGCACCTGAGGATATTGCAGGCCTTTCGAAGGTAAGCAGTTTCTTTGTCTTATTTCTGTGCCTGCTGCTGTTGTGTCTGTGCAGATTGTTACTTGCTGAGGTCTGGGATCTTGCTGCTCTGCTGTCTTGTGCTACATTGTGTTATGCTACAATATCCACATTGCAAAGATGTTGACTGTGAATGAGTAGCACCTGTTGCTGACTGCGGGCTGTTTCAGTTAATGGTGAATAGCAGTTGTTGCTGTGCTGTGTTGACTGGGAGAGCCGCCAGGTGTGGTGAGCATCATGTTGGCCTCTTATTTCTGGTTGTGTGGCTCAAAACAAACACTTGGAGCTTCTCTTGGTAAATAAGCAGTGGGAAGATACGAAAGCTTTCTGAATACAAGCAATCTTCATTTAACTATATCATGAGGATAATAAATACATCAGAGGGGTAAGCACCAGGGAGGAAGAAGAGCTATTTAAACAGGACAATGTTGGCACAAGAACAGATGAAAGTAAGCTGAAGCTCACAAGGCCAATTATTTTGTTCTCCTCCCTCAAGGTGTTTGTCTCCTTAGGATCCATTGTATCCTAGAGGCACAATGGTGCCCATGCATCACCCTTCAGCCTGCCCACAGCTGCATTTTCCTCTTTGACTGACTATTCTTGTCTTTTTAGCTGGGATCAGCCTCCATGTTAGCCCCAAGCTACCTTCATACACTTGCCAGTTCCCATCTTACTGCCTGGTTCAGTGCTACAGGAGCTAATGGGGTGGGATGGAGGTCTATAGGAACCCACTGAGCAGCTGCTGTTGGGGGGCCTTGACCTAAAGTCCAAGGTTCTGGGCTTCAACCCCAATAACCCACCTGCTTCTCAGCTCCTCAGTATCTCCTGTCAGAAGGTTTCCTTCCTCCTTAACCCTCATAACAAATTGGAAATTGCTATTAAATTTGGAACCTACTCAAGCAGTATGATTGTAACAGTGTTACCTCACACTTCAATAGTATTTTGAGTATGGAAACTGTGAATAAGCAGTTATAATTTGATTTAAACAGCCTCTGCTGCAGGAAACTGGATGTGCAATCTATTAGGAAAGCTGATCTGTTTGAATGTATCTTTGTATGCCTTTACAATTGGATTTCCTCCCACCTTATAACCTGATTTTACTTCAACTCCTGTCTCATTGTATGATCTTCTGTAATGATCAAAGTGATGAGTTACTCACCCTGGAGAAGTGTGTGATTCTCAGAGCATGGAGCTGGAGCGCTCACAGTGCCTGGTGGTTCTCTAAAGCTGCTGTTCCTGGCCATGGGGAGATGGTGTCAGGAGATGATCTGTGCTAAGAAGTATTTGGAGGAGCCCTTGAGCGATGAGCCTCAAAACGATTGTAATGAATCTCTCCTTCCCCATTTCCTCTCCTCCCCCTAAAATGTACCAAAAGAATATACAGTGCTTTTCAGTTTATGTTATAAACCCACAAGGAAATAAGCCAGAAAGTGATAGGGTACATCTGAGTTATTAAAGCTGGGTCATACCCTGAAGGAGGTTACAACAAGAGGAGCCAACATAAATATACGCTCTATTTCTGTTGTACATCCTTCTTACCCTGGGTGGTCTGCAGTCAATTAATGGAGCAAGGGGAGAAAAGTGGAATATGTGAATACGAGGGGATAACAGAGCAGCCAATTGGAATCCTGTTCTCATTGATTAATTAATGTTCCTTCTCTGGCCTGGAATTTGGTGGTAGTGTGGTATAAATCTGGAGAAATCCCCCTAATTACTTTTCTGACTGAAGTCCTGCTGCTAGCAGAGCTGTTCCTGTTGAGTGTTCCTAATCCCCTCAATAACAAATGGATGTTCTCAGTCAAATGAATGTAGTGATAAGAAACTCTGTGCTAAAAGTGAAGGCTGTGCAGCTGCTCTGCTTTGTATGTCTTTGGGCCTTAATTGTTGGATAACCTGCAAGGGAGGGCTCACAGGCTTTGGGGGAAGGCATAATGCTGGAAGGCATTAATATATTGGCAATGAGTACAGAGAGCGTTATCTCTAAGATCTAGAGCCAGATTCTGGTTCTCATTAAAGTGGTGTGAATCTGGAACACTCTACCTCCAGTGCTGTCACTCAGGATTTGCTCTTGGCGTAATAGGAAAAGAATTGGTCCAAAGATTGAACCATTGATCTGTGTGGTGTTTGCCTCCATTGTTGGGTATGTGCAGCCACAAACCTGAGTGTTTCTGCAGGGCAAAGCTAAAGGCTGGGCAGGAGGAGCTCACCTGCATCACAGCATCTGTAAGATCACAGCATCTGTGAGCAGTCTGGGGGGAAAGCAGAGCTGTGCTGCAGCACTGAGGGCAGGGTGTGCCCTGCTCGGCCCTACGGGAACAAACAAACACACAGAGCTGGGGAGAAGCCCTGCAGTAACGTCACGGGCTTGTTTTGCTTGCCTATCACACATCTAAACACAATATTTTCTCATTCTTGGGCCCGCATCAATTTCTGACAGTACAATTGGAGGCCAGTGCCTGGAGCATATTGTCTGGAGGAGCTCGCTGAGGAAACTGAGAGTTTGGTCAGCAATTGTAAATATCCTCCCTCCATTGGGTTTGTTTGTTCTGCTGGGCGGCTGGGCTGTGGGACACCCTGGCACCAGGTTAGTGGTGGGAAAGATCCGCTGCTCAGATAAGGATGGGAATAAACTCCACCCACAGAAATGCCAAAGAAAAACCCCTGATTTCTCCATTAATGGCTTTAAGGGGTGGTGAGCTCAAGCACAACAATGGGGTATTGACAATTATGTGCCTCCTTGGCAGGAAAAGGGCTTTCCCCTTGCTCACAGACATCAATGCATCTCTTCTTGGAATTCTTAAGCATTTGCAAATCCAGCAGTGGCTCAGGGATGAGGAATGAAAGAAAAGCACACAGCAAAGAAACCGCAGATTGGGATGGCTGTGGTCAGCAGCACGCAGCAATGGGGGACTGGGCAGGGGCTGAGGAGAACATGCTCACGTTACTTGTATGGATGTGGGGATTTCAGATCTGCTCTATGCTGAGAGTTCTCCTAACAGCCATGGCTGTATGCAGCACGCTGCCTTCACTGCAGTGTTCCCTCACTAATGAGTAGGGAAGTGTGGGTCTGTTCCATATTACACCATGTGGATCCAGGAAGGCACACCAAGCCCTGCTTTCTGCTGAATGAGGTTATGCTGTGAAGGCAACGGAGGAGTTCCTAAAATTGCACTGACATCACCGGGAGTGGAGCAGGGCGCAGCAATTGAATTTACTCAATGTAATGTGACCAAAGCAGGGAGGTTGTGACCAACCACTCGCACATTTGCTGGTTTGTGACCAACCTGGACCCTCAAAGCCTTTCTGTAAAACGCAGCATGGGTTTCTCTATGGTATGAGGATCGTTCATGGAGAGATGCTAAATGTCATGTGAACCCTGCAGCCTTCCAAGGCACAGATGTGGGACCCAGCCTGCCCTGCTCTATTGTTTGTAGGCTGTATGGAGGCTTATCCCTGGAGGATATCCTGTCTGAGATTGCCCTGTGCCTGTCTGCCCCACGGGGCTGGGCACTCAAAGAATTAATAATGCCAAAGCAGGGCTCATCCTCAGGGCATGGGACTGCATTCTCCCTGGGATTTAGTGCTGTGCTCTGGTTCCGTTCCCCAGGGCATAACTGCAGCTGCTTGGTGCCAGCAGGGATGGGTGCTGCAGACATGGGTGTCCCCAGCTTGAAGGGCCCTGATGGGGCAGCAGCACCCAGTCTGTTCCCATCAGCTCTCAGCAGACACAGGACAAATGGTTCTCAAACAGCTTTTCTCACTGAATAGTGCAGTTTTGGTGACACTGAGATGTTTTCTGTGCCTATGTAATGTTTGCTGAAGCTTTTGTTTAGGTTCTCAGGGTTTTTTTCCTCATCTCAAAGCAATGACAGGGCAGGGACAAGCTGAGGTGACAGGGCTGGTTGTGTGCATGTGGTTCCATCACTTCATGAAGAGAAATCGAGCTTTTCAGCTCATTCATTAACCTCCAGGATTCTTAGGCTTTCATATGAAAGTGATAATGCTGTTCATTTATTTCAAGTGGCTGCTATATATTTCATTAGTAACAGGAACATGAAAGTGCTCCCTTTGGGTGTAAATGGCAAATCATGGTTTTGTACTAAACTGCTTTCCTGTGGGACATGGAGAAGAAACATTGGAAAAGAAACCAAAAATGAAACCTTAATGCTTCTAGAGAATCTTCTTTGTTACCTGTAATTGAAAGAAGGAGAAGAGGGAAGTCCACAGTGCTTTAATCACAGCTAAGGGGGGCTGGGAAGGGAAGGGGGCTCTGGTGGAGATGTTTGGGGCTGGTGGATGCCCACAGGTCCCTGTCATTGTGGAAGGGGTTGGATCTCAGACTTTTCTGCTGCTCGGTGGGGCTGGGAGCAGTGAGGTGCCATTGCTTTCCTGGTCTAATTGATCCTCATTCAACTCTCCTGAACTCAGCTGGCTCTGTTGGCTGGGTGCTGGTTCTTGAGCAGCGCCAGGGCAGTTGGAGAGGATTTGTTGTATTAGCAGCTATAAATCACAGCCCTGCACTGAGCCGGCTCAGCTCCCAGCTCCTTCATTCTCCTGTCAGGAAAAACAGATGGTTGTTGTCCTCCCCCAGCATCTCTGGGATGCACCATGAATTACACGGGTGTGTGCTCCTGAGGGTGTGTGGGAAATCCAGCCGTGCTCAGCTTTTGAATTGTACAAGATGCGACCAGAATTTGGATTTCACGTCCTGCAGAGGGGAGAAAAATATATATTAGTTGCTGCTGTTTGGCAGATGCTGGAGAGGAGTGGGCACCCATTCCAGGGCACAGAGCCTCCCCTTGGGCTGCAGCACTGGGAGTGTGGCTCCTGCAGAAGTTGTAGCACAAATAACTCGTTTCAGCACTTCATTTGGCTACAAGCTCCTTTGGAGCTGGCTCAAGTCTGGCTTTTAATGAGCTGAGAAGACTTGAGGTCTTCTGTGCCCAGGCTTAACATTCACCAGAAATTCAGCTTTATTTTTTTGTGTGTGTGTGTTTCATATGAGGGAAGCAGAAACATGACTGAGGCAAGAAGCCGAATTCCTCCCCAGGGAGGTTGTCTGTAATGATGCAGAGTCTGAGACCTTATCCTGGGGATGGAATGATGCTGTGACTGAGATCCAAGGGGCAATGGGGACAGCTGGAGCCCATCTCCCTCCACCTGGCGTGGATGCGGTGCTGCAAGTTCTTGATGTTGGCCCATGGGCTGTGATGAGGTTACTGCAATACTGACTCACTTGGCAGATGGACGCAGCCCATGAGTCACCCTGAATCACATCCGCTGCATCTCGGGATGCATTTCTGCTCTTGAAGCCTTTGATGTGAGCTGTATGTCTGATTCCTTGGAAACTGCTTCCCTTAATTAAATCAAAGGAAAAGCATCATTGGAGCTCAAAGACCCAATTAGCAGGAAAAGCAAACTCCAGCTCTGAGCATTTAAACCCATTTCTGGCAGGACATGCTGAGCTCTGCTTTGTCAGCCAGGAGTTTCCAAAGGGCACTGACTGTTGCAAATGGTGCGATGATGCTGATCACAAAAACCCCTATAAATATCTTGTGGAGTTGGGCAGAGAAGTTCCGGTGCATCAGGGCTGCATCTTGATGGGGCTGAGTGCTGCTGCTGAGCATGCACTCATTGATGAGCACAACCAAAAGGGAAGATCCTTTTTCTGCATGTCCTGGGCCTATTAAGTGTTCTTCCAACACCTTTGGTGCATGACCTGGTGAACCCAGAGAGGTTCTTTCATCACTCCTGTTGCAACAAATGGGCAAACAAAAGTTGAACCAATATAAAGTGTTTGCTGAGAAAGAGAAGTGGGAAGATTTGCTGCCAGTAAGCAAAGGAAAACAAAACCAAATAGATTGAAGCTTTGCTGGAGAGCAGAAAAACAACCCTCTGCTCTCCTACCAGCTGGGTGGAGGTGTTTGGGGTGAGCTGTGTGGGTTGTGTGCTGTCCCCAGCGCCTGCAAAGATCACTCCCTATGGGTCCATCTGTGGGGCTGTGCAAATGAGGGCAGGGAAGGCGTCCTGCTTGAGTCTGCAGCCCTGATACATGCACATTATTTCCTTCTCTGCTCAGCTCTCTCCCATTGCCACCAGTTAGATGCCCTAACCAAGGCTGCTGCAGGTGGGTTTGTTGTGGATCTGGAATCCCAGGGAGAGGGCCCTTGGGGCTGCAAGGGGCTCTACCTGCTGTTGCTATTACAGTGGTGCCGATATCTTGATGGTTGGATGTAGGTGTCTGGCTAACCGGGACAGAGGTGTGTGCCCAGGATGCAGTGGGGTGAGCCTGTACACATGCATGTCAAGCAGCAAACCCCACATGTCTGCAGGCAGAGCAGCTGTGCTGTGCCATCTGCTCTGAGTCACTGTCGAATTCCCACATTGTGCAGTTTCTGGGAAGAGCCATTGCTAGTGCTGCTGTGGGCAATGCTGCGGTGGCAGCCTGCACGCTTGGCCCCAGGATTTCTGCGTGGCCATTCACAGCTGTGCCCATTCCATGCAGCATCTGGTGGCAGCCAGGGGAGGACTCATCTTTTGTGGGCATCTCTTCATCCTTGCTGTGTGTTGGTGGGAACCTGGATGTGTCCTTCCTGCTGTGGGATGGGGCAGCTCTGTCCAATTCTGTATGTGGTCACTTTTACCCCAGTGTTGGTGTGTTTGCAGAGCTGAAGTTAAAGCAAAATGCACAGACAGATGTTGTCATCTATGTCGGGACAAGTGCACATGGTTTGGCTGCAGATGTTGTTTTATAAGTATGCATGGAGTTATGGAATCACTCTAAACACATTATTTTTTAATTATTAAATATTTGCAGACTTTCCTGCTGTCTAATCTATTGCAAAGTGGCAGCACTGCAAATTTGGCCTTTCCTGGGTTAAAGGGACTGGGTACATTGTGCAGGATCCCATGTGTTTGTGGTTGTTGAGTTCAGCATTTTGGTGAGTGTTTTTGGAGGAGTGATTCATGTGTTTTTGCTCAGGGCTAACTCCTCCATTCCAGCTCAGAGCAGGCCAGCAATGATATGGGCTTAGTTTTGTGACTTCCACTTGGCTAATCCAAACCCAGAACTAAGAGTGGCTCAGATCTGGCTTCCAAACTAACTTAAATGATCTTAAACTGAAGCTGAGGGCTTTGTCAGAATATAGACCTTCTTTTAAAGCACTCTTATTCCATCACTGATCTTCTCTTTGCCAAAAGAATGACAGAGAGGTTTCTTTTTTCTTTCAATGAGCGTCAATACCAGAAAACTGCCGGTGAAACCTGGTGAAATACTGAAGCTGCAGAAGGGTTTTGGATTCCCCTTTGATCCCCAATTCAGTGGAAGGGGAATCCTCTCTCTGCTATGCAGGCTCCTGCATTTGGGGGAGCAGCACTCTCTGCAGCTGCAGCAGGGAGCACCAATGGTGCAGCATTTCATTGCACTGCATGTTTGAGTGCCTCCAAAACCCAGCACTGCTGTGTCTGTGTGCGTGAACTGAACATCTGGGAAAGGTTAGGGTCAAGCATATAAATGGGGGGAGCACAGCACATTTCATTAAAATACTCAATCTGTGACGTCAATTGAACCGATTGAGCCCTTCTGCGTTGCAGTCGGGGAACCATTAACTTTATCCAGTGGAGAATGTTTATATGGAAAATATGAGGCCAGGAAGTTTCTCTTGATTGTGACATGAAGTCTATCAAAGTAGCTCCTGCTTTTCTTTTTGTTATATATGTATGTGCTGCTTTTCCACCCCGTTGCTATAACAGCAGCCATGTCCCTGCTTCTTGAGGTGCCTTTTACCCCCATCTCTACAGCCCTACCCCTCCTTGCACCCTTGGGTGCTGCTGAGCTGCTCTGGGTTCTGCCATTGCACAGGCAGCTTCCTATAACATGTGCACGGGCTGGCTGTGCTCCAAAATACACTTGGAAGAATTAAGGTTAAAGCATGCAATAGAAAGTAGCTGCCATGGGGACAAAACTTCTACTCTTGTAGTTCTCCAAAAGAAATGAAGGCAGCATGTGCAAAGAACAGCCCCAAATATCAGGGGATGGGGGTACCTTACTCCAGTGTGCCTGGAGAGCATTTGCTGCTCTGCTGAGAGAAGCATTTCAGGCACACTGTGTGGGCACGGAGCTCCTGCAGTGTAGGTCCCTTCATTTGAGCATCATTCTCTTTGCCGTTCCCTTCCAGCTCTCTGTTTTCTTACCATCTGTTTATGAGAAGGGAGTTTTTACCTTGTGTTTTAAATCCTCAGTGTGTATTTTTGTTGTGTATTTTCCTGAAACACTCACATCTTAAAGAGATGGCCCAACTTCTTCCCATCACCTTGGCAGTGTTTGTCATGGGTGAGCTCAGCCTGGGGCACCTTGAACCCTTCCTCTTTGGGAAGGGGCTCTCTGCAGGTGGGCTTCTAGTTTTTAAACTTGAAAGAGATTTTGTTTAACTTCTGAGCAAGCCCTTTGCTTTTGGTGACCTGCTCTCAAGCATTCAGACCAGCTGGGAAAACAAGAGAGCCTTCAAAGCTTCTGTGTCTGCTGAAGGCATGGCAGAAACTATGAGAAAAATTGGTTCCTTGCTGTGCAGTGGGTTGGTCCTATGGAGCCTGCATGTTGGCCTGGTGGAACTTAATTTACCCCTGAGCACCTGTATCTCCTTGGCAAGATCAGGGATCTCATTTACATCCTCTTATGTCCCACAGTTTCCAAAATCCACACAATGCTGCTTTAGCACTGTGCTTTGTGAAGCGGCAGGACTGGGGATGGCTGCTGGCGGCCACCTGGTCTGTGGGAATGGTGGCACCTGAAGTTTGCACCTTGGATCTGACCAGGGCCCTTCATCCTGCTGCGGAGCTCAGGCAGCAGTTTGCTGAGGCAAAGCACAAAGCTGCTTTTCAAAGCCATGTATGTGAGGCTCTAGAGGTCACAGTGTAGGACGGGTCAGCCCATGTGTTGTTTAAAAAGCATTACAATACTCAAAATGAAAACACTTCTTTTTTTCCCCCCCTTTGGATCACTGCAATCAACTGAAGTGCTTCCAGACCAACTGTTTGAAATTGGATATTTAATTTCTTTTGTTGTTTAGTGCTGGGTCTCCATGTTGCTGGAACAACAACAACAAAGAGGCCAATCTTTACAAGGTCGGAACAGTTCGCCAAGCTTAAGAACCTCATTTTGTACTTTAATTGGCTGACCTGCTGGAATAAGAATGAAAACCCCACTTGGCTGCACTCTGCTCATTGCTCAGTACAGGGCAGTGCCCATGGTGAGGAGCAGGATTGTCACCATCTGTGTCCTATCAATGTACAGAAGTGTTCCTGCTGCCATTTTTAGGGAAAAGCAACATGAGGTATCGGGGCAAAGCTCAGCCTGAACTGTGGCCATTAGACCTTTCTTGGTTTGTCTTCTAAACAAATCTTGTGTAAAACTCTAAGCAGGGCCTGATCTGAAAGCAGAGCTGTCCTTGGGCAGGAGTTCACACAAATGGATCTGTACCTTCCTTGGGGTTTTAGGCAGCTGTGCTCTGCAGTGCTGGGGAAGCTCAGGACAAGTTGTCATTTCTTGTTGTGCTTGTGAATGTCTTTGTGGTCTCCTTCACACAACCCCGACTTCCACCTCTGCCCAGGGCTCTTTGCTCAGTGGAAGGAGATGCTGGATGTGAGTTCAGCTGAATTTTAGGGTGGGAGAGCTGACGTACATTGACAGGAACAGACTGAAGCCGGGATGTCGTGAAATAATGGTAACGAGCTCTGATGAATGACATCAAAACTTGACTGAAGCAAAGCCTAACGCGATATACAGAGAGCCAGAAGACAGATAGGAACCGTGGAGGAAGCTGAGGAGGAACAATGCGGCCATGATAAGATAGCGCCTGGGGGAACACAATGCAAAAGTGACTGGGGCAGCAGAAACCGTGGCTGGTGCCAAGAAAGAAACAGCGTGGTAGTACTGATGGCCATATATATCAATGGTCTGAGGAGAGCCCAAGGGTTGGGAGCAAGGCTGGAAGGAGACCAGAGTCCCAGACCTCACAGCACAGTGGATGTGGTTCCCTTGTTGCTGAAGATGGAAAGGCCACTTGCTTTGGACCACTTTTATCCAAGGGAATACAAAATAAAAACATGGGTGTGGAAGAAACAGAGAGAGGAAAAAAATATCCTGATGGTAAATGGGGTGGAAGTGGGTGAGGCAGGGGAACGGGATTCAGATCAGGCTGACACTGGTTATTTATTGCTGTTTGTATCTCCATATCTTACATCTCAAGAGGAAGGCGAAGGCTTTGTCCGCCAGGGCTGTTATCAGCCTGGCAGCAGCCGGGTTCCCATGGCTGTGTCCCTTTAGTGGTGGTGATGCTGGGCTGACCCTATGCTGGCTTTGAGGTGGGTGATGGGAACGTGTGGTTCTCAGGTAGCAATGGGCTGCTGTTGTGCTCAGCTGAACACTGGAGCGTGTGAAGTCATTCAAAGAGGTTTGCAGTGGAGATGATGCTGATGAGTTCTGAACGTGGTGGGGTGGCACGGTCCAAGGAGGCCATCCTTGCTCAGCAGAACATGTCAGCATGTGTGTAGCTGTAGGCATCTAACGAGTGCTGAAGCCTTGGCACAAGGCTGTGCCTGACCCCCTTCTCTTTTCCTGAATTGAGCTCACACTGTAACACTCCACTAACAGGGAATCAGGGACAGCAAAGCCAGTCTTGCTCTAATTTTCATATTCATTCCCGGAGGTTACTTGGCAAAATTGTGCTCTTTTAAGTAGAAATCTAGGACATCATTGTTTGAATGGAGAGCTACAAGTGATAAAAATCTGTTTGTACCGCAATATCTCCAGCCAAATGATTGACGTATGTGCTCCCGTCCTTCCATTGATGTAACTTTTCAATTTCCTGCTGGTGTCTAAGTTTGATTTATTTCTTTTTTACAAAGAGCACTGAGAGCTCTTTCTGTCAGTTTGTGCCTGGAGGAGCCTATCCTGCCTACAACCCACATGTGGGCAGGGAGCCTCTACCAGTTCCCAGCTGGTTGAAGTCCTCTGGTTCTTTGGAAAGTAGCTCCATGCTGTTGGTTGTCCCAGGGTAAGTGGAGTCTTGAAAGCAAGTCAAGAAAAAGCAGATTGAATTCAGAAGCAAAACTGATTTATTGGCTGCAGATTTGTAACATGGTTGCTCCAATGTGGCTCTGGGGTAGTGATGTACCTCCTACAACTCAGCCAATGGAGGTTTATGTGAGATACATGAAAAGAGAGGTAAACACTCATGTTGCCCTATGGGAAGATGTGTAGGTTTTGCCCTTAGCAGCACTTTCTCCAAAGGCAACTGGTGCACAGAGCTGAACACCTTGCCTTGAAATCCATCTGTTCTGCAAAGCACATGAGCAGGGCTGGGGACATGAGGGAAATGAGTCCCTGGCTGAAGTGTTTTCTATGGCACAAAGGGGGAGCAGTGCACTGAGTGGGATTAGCTTCATGTGGCACCAAGCAGAGCAGGACTGATGCCAGCGGAGACCGGCAGCAGGAGCTGAGTGTGGGGGGCACCGGCCCCCATATGGGGGGGCTGCTGGGTGCGATGGGGGCTGGGCAGTGGTGGATTGCTGGGCTGCATCTGCCACCTCCCGGCGGATCGTGCTGCCGAGATCCAACCGTGTTCAGCTGAGACCTTCACCTGCAAATCGACTTAGCAGGGAGGAAATTAGATTGAAGTCAGTGCGTCGGCCTGGTGAGCATAGGTGCGTTTTTCGTAGCTACGGTGCGTTTTTCCTTTCTATATTTCACCCTGAATTTCCGCTCCTCCACTAAAAGGAGTATCATAGCGGCTGTTTTCTAAAGCTGTAAAGATCGAATAGATTTACAAATCGTGAGCACAAAGCGGGGAATGGATTAAACGCGCTACTTAAACGCTACAAAACCCAACAGCCGGGGGTCTGCCCCCCACCCGGGGGTCTCAGGCTCCATCGCCGCTGTGTGCTGCCCCCTGACGGCACAGACTGGAGCCGCTCCGGGGCTTAGCGGGGAGGGAGCAGCAGCGTCCCCGTGTGGCTCCGGGGTTCAGGATGGAGGAGATTTATTTCCCGGGGCTATTTCTAGCAATGACACCGCGGTTAAGCCAATCATCCCGGCGCTGACGGCTTCACACCGGGCGGCACATCCGAGGCAGCGCCGCCTGCCCTTGGGGGCTGCACTATGGGCTCCTCCAGGCAACGTGCTCGTGGGGTCCCACGGGCTCCTTTTCCCAAGGCTTATCACGTTCATTGCTGTTCTCTGACAGCACAGACGTTCAGTGCAGTTTGTGTGATAAGCTCTGCTTCTCCATGCGGTGTGAAGTTACTGTGGTGCTACTCGGCATCACCAGGTGCTCATCCTCACCATGTAGGATCATCTCGAAGCGTGTCTCCTGCAGTGCCCGGTCTGTGCTTATTTCCTCTGGATACAGATCTGCCCAGAGCTATCAGGGCTGTGGGGCTGCTCTTGGCCTTGAGGCGGGCGCCGTGTGGCCCCATGACATATTTCTTACTCACAGCTTAGACGCTCCGGATCCGATTCCCGCTGACATGTAAAGCCCTTTTCCACAGCTCCAGCAGCATTAAGACGGTGACAGCCTAATCCTTCCCTAAAGCCCTCCTGTGCTGTAATGCTGATCAAAACCTTCGGGTTCTGTGTGGTGAGGTGAGTGTGCTGACGTGGGGTCTGGGTGCTCAGCAGCGTTGCCTGCTGCCCTTCCCCACAGCCATCCCTGCTGCTGCACACTGTGCTGTGGAGGAGGGACTGGGCTTCCATAGAACAGGGCGGGCAAAAAGGTGCTGGAATCAGAATCAGGCCAATTAGACTTTGAGAATAGTTACCTTGCTTTTCTCCTCATTTATCTCTGTACTCATTACAATAGAGTGGTTTTATCCAGCCCACAGCTGCAGTGAGCACATCTGGAGCCCAAACCCACCTTTTTTAGGGCTGTTCTACAAAATGCCCTTTGAGGAGACTCAGTTTGGTGCCCACCTGTGGAAAGAGAGTCCCTGAATAATAGAGATGTTTTGCCATCAATATAGCATTCAAATTTAGCTTCTGCCACTGCAGGCAACGCGGCATTAAACGAAGGAGCTTAAGTTATTAAACTGAGCTGCTTTAATCATCCAGTTCGTGGAAATCCATTGCTACAGGAGACCTGAGGATTAATGTATTTTTACCGCAAAGCCAATACATCTATTCTGATCAGTTAGCGGTCACTCACTCGTGCATATGAAACTTCACTGTCCGGGTTTGCACTCCATAGTATGGGATCAAATGGAGTTTTATTTGGAGATTGACCCTGTTACCTTGAATCTCATCATTCTGGTAGCTAGCTACGTGATTTTGCTCCTGGTTTTCCTGATCTCCTGTGTGCTCTACGACTGCAGGGGGAAGGATCCCAGCAAGGAGTATGCTCCCGAGGTCCCAGCCAGCAGCCAGCCCCCCATCCGGCTGGTGGTGATGCAGCAGGGCGCCCCGGGCACCCGCTGGGCAAAGGGGCTCGTCTCTGCTTACGAGACCTCTCCTGACCTGCAGGGGAAAAGGACTACTGTGGTGTGAGGGCCTTGTGCTCTGCCGACCTGCCTGCCTCAGCGCCTCTGTTTACTCTCTGTTTGCTAAAGGATAACAAGTCTACAAGGTAAGCTGAGATGTTGATTTATTTGCTGTGGGGTCAGATGGATGGCTTCGGTTATTGTGCTATTGAGCAGAGCTTTGTGCAGCCAGCACAGTTTGCACTGGGCTGGGACCTGTGCTGCACCCCAGCCATGCAGGTGACAAACAGGGTTGGTGGTGTGATGCTGTGCCACATACTGTGCTGAAGCAGTGATGCTGAATGCCTTGTTCTGTTTGTTCAGCACCAAAAACGTGCGATTAACTGCAAGTTCCAGCTGCTTTGGGCAAAACTTGGCAGCAATTGAGCCTTTCAGTGATAAGGGATCCCTGTGATTCTGTGATTGGGTGCTCACGGCTGTTTTCTTTGTTGGTGTGAGATGCTGTATGAAATGCCACAATGAGGAGACACTGCTTTTTAGCTCCCTTCTCTCACAGCAATGCTATTTGGCATTAAGCTTCCCAAGAGGCAGCCCCCAGCCTGCAGGAGAGCCCCAGGGGCAAATCCAGAACCCACTCCCCACTGCTGTGGGTCACTGCTCTGTGGGCACAAACCCTGCCCCAGTTTCTCCATCTGTGAATAGGAGCAGTAATTGTTACTCAGCCGGGGTGTCAGGTTGAGTTAATTAATATTTATGAAGGAACTTCAGATCCTTCCATGGGCAGTGCTATGGAGATACTGTTAATTATGAATTAGTCTGATTGAGTATCTTTGTCTGTTCTGGAGTGCACAGACACAGCCATGCTCCTACAGTACCCACATTTCATGCTCCTTCAGTACTGAAGGATCACAGGATAGCAATTCCTTACCCCAAAGATACACTGCACTAATGTTGAGTTTGGTCTGAGCAAGGAATACAGGCTTAACACCCACTCCAGGGCAGATGTGATTACATCAGAAAAGCAGTAATTTGGCAATAAGCCTTATTTTGCTTGCTGAAATAATGTGTGCTAACCTGGCAGAAAACCTCATTCATTAACTGAGGTTTTGTTTACAGCTGATGGAGAGAGGCAGCTTGTAGGGTCGTGCCATCAAGTCTTCTCCAGTGCACACAGGACTCTGTGAAAGCTGCATTTTTATTTATATACCTCTGCAGAATAGAAAATCGGGGCAGCTCTTGTAAAGCCAAGTGTTTGGTCCCTGGGGTATTGGATAGAAGGCAAATGTCTGGCATCAGGAGGCCGGGTGTTTGCTTTGGGAAGCAGAGCTGGCTGCACTCCCAGCACTGACTCTGAACAGCTGAGGAAGAGGCTGGCTGGGAAGAGTTCTGTTGTGACGCAGACGGGGGAAAGCCAGGAAATTCAAAGCCAGAGCAAAGACCGCTACCTTAACTCATTCTGGCACACAGAATATAATTGGGAAGTGTTAACACCACGTCCTTGGGCCGTGTCTTTATGAACCGTGCTGGCCGTGCACTGCTTGGCACAACAGCAGCTCCACCAGCTCTGTGCAGTGGGGTCAGGGAGCTGCTCGGGGTGGGAGCTTCCAGCCAGCACTGAGGACACAGCTCAGCACTGCTGAGCCTGTTTGTGTGGCTGTCTGGGCAAGGTCAGTGGCCTGAGAGTACACGTGTACATCTGCTGTTATCCCTATCGTGCTGCAGCAACAGAGGGATCCTTTTCCTTTCTCTCTAACTTTGTCTCACCAGCTTTGCAACAGGACCCATCCCTGGAGTTCCTTTTTCTTGGGATTTTGTGTTCTCGGCATTATAGAGGTCCAGCTGCTTCTGTGGGTAGAAGTTAAATGTTGTTAGGAGGCTGCAAGGTATTATTATGGCTGGGCTCACCTGTTTTGACAAATGAAAATGCTTTGCCCATTCCCTCTGCTGAAGGTGAAGATGTGGTTCTATTTCACTGCCTACCTGATCCTAAATGTTGGTGTGCATTGGGAGGGAGCATTCCCCAGCCAGGTGCATCACATCTGGGGTGGTGGACAGCAGAGTTTGGAGCAAGAGGGTAAAAACAAGTGGCAGCATCAAAGGGACCGATGCATTCCTGCCTGGGTGTGCGTCCCTCAGGAGCAGAGCAGTGTGGCATAGGGCCTCAGCTTCCTGTACTGCTGAAGTGGAACAGCTGCCTGTGAGGAGGCAGGAACCAGGGAGGCCAGATGGCTGCTGATTTTCAGTGCAGAAGGCCAGACGTGCTTGTTGGATGGAAGGGATGCAGGAAAATGATGAAAGCCGGGTTGTGCCCTCAGCACACCTCCGTGTCCTTATGCTTTGCAAAGTCTTGCTCTTAGCCATGGTAGACCAGGCCCGGATCTGCTTGGTGCTGCCCAGTGGGTGTTCATGTTCGATGCTGAGGTTTGAGGACAGCTTTGCTGAGCAGGGAAGGCAGTGAAGGTTAGGAGCACCCTGAGGCAGTACTCTCTTTGTGTTCTGCTTCAGAGTCTCAAGCAATTGTTTTTCCTACTCATTAGGTGCAACGTTGGACCAGGCAGTGTTTTTTTATAAGCTAGTGGAATGAACAAAACCAAGGATTTGCTCCAATTGGGATTTGTCTAATCTCTCTTCTTCTGACGTCTGTCCAGGAAACACAGAAGATGAAGGGGTAAGCAGCAGCTCCAGGCTTTAACTTGAGCCCCCCCGAGAGGCCGATGTCCCCTTTAGCAGAGATGGCAGTGCCTTCCCAAGGCTCTCTTGCGTTACTTAGGGCTTGGTGCAATAACACAAACAGCTGCTTTGTTTATTTGGAAGGCTTCAGTTCTTGGCAAGCGCTTCGTTCTCTGGGTGGTTCTGTGCCCTCAGCACAAGGCTGCACTGCTGTCAGCCCTGCTGCAAATGGGATGTGTGACCCAGGGCCTGGGCTGTGCCCTGTGGAGCTGAGCTCCTGCTGCTGAGGGCCTGCACAGCAACCTATGCATGGCAGGAGGTAGGCTTGTACACAAGCTGTAAGTCATCAGGTCTCTGCCACTGCCCTTTGCATGTAAGGTAATAGCAGCCCTACTTTCTTTCAACACTGCAGTAGTTTGTAGTTTGACAGCAGCTTAATGAAACTCCACTGTTCTTCTCACTGGAATTTGAGAACCGACATGAAGAAGTCCTTCCTTGACCTTTCCGTGTTGGCCCCTCCTGGAAATTAGTGCTTTCATTTTAATGAGCTCAGAGAACTGGGGAGTTGGAAGGAAAAAAAGTCAGCCTCAAAAATACCTCACCTCCTCTGGAGAGTGTGTCAGGACACGTTTCAGATACAAAACTCTTACCTGAACGGGCTTGTGCTCTCCTCATGTGCCTTCTGCAGCCAAGCTGCCTCTTGGCCCAGCCTCTGCTGAATGATGCACTGCCACGTGTGCTGTGTGTGAGGCATATTGCGGCATACAGACCAGGCCTCCAGCTGTTCCAAATCACCCTGGCCTTTGCTCCTCTCTCTATCACTTCTGCAGTTAAATCTAGATGGTAAACCTATCAGTGGGCCACCTATCAGTGCACATACACATACATCCCTGCAAGGCTTCCAGGAGCTGACAGTGTGCTCATGTGGCCAAGAAGATTCTGCTGCCTGGCTGCAAAGCAAGGAACAGTCTCAGGTTTTCAAACAAGGCTCCTTCTGTACGAGTGATGCAGTGACTTGGATGGTGCAGAGGGACAGCAGCTTGGGGCTCTGAGGCTCAGAGGAGGAGCAGAGCTGGGGTTCTCCTTGTGCAGGAGTTCAGGTTCTGGAGGTTGTGTGAGTGTGGCCGTGTGGGCTCTGTGACTTAGGAAATACAGCCTGAACTATACACTGGAGTTTGTACAGCTTTGGACGTTGTGTAAATAATGGTCTTTTGTAGTAACACGCACGCTATCTTGTGTACACATTTATTTAGGAGCAAGGCAGAGAGATTGGAAGAGAACCATGTTTGCAAAGGGTTGTAATGGCAAATGTTTGCTTCTTTTGCTGATGTTGGGCAGCACATAATAGAAGCCGATACATAATTGAAAATCTGTAGGAAAGGCAATTTATTCTATCAACAGCAAATAGGGATACAAAACGAGCTGGCTCCATGTGTTTATTTGCAGATTTTATTAGCAAAAATAGATGGTGAAGTGAAGAAAGTATAAACAGAGCTTGTTCCTTCGGTGCTCCCTGAGGTCCCAGCACAAGGGAAGTGATGGCAGTTGCCTTGGCCATGCCTGGTGCCAGCCTGCTGCAGCTGGCAGGCTCTGAGGGGTATGATTTTAAAGCAGGATGGTTAATGGATGCCTGCTTTGCCACCAAGTGAGGGAAGCAGCTGTGTTTTATACAGTCAGGTAGCAGAGCATGGCCATCCCTGAGTGGAAATACTGCGTTACGCTCACCTGGCTGTGGCGCAGTAAAAATGATGCATGCCTCATCTCCCCAGCGACTTCACAGCCAGGGAGGTGAGGCCCATTAATTAATTCCCCTGCCGTCACAACAAACCCTTCTGGCAGAGGACAAAGCTGTGGCTCAGGACTGGCCTCGGAGCTGCAGCCGTGGGGCTGTGTGAGGTGAGGGAAGGGCCAAGATGGCAGCCATCCTGCGGGGCTGTGTGGCCATGGCTCTGCACTGTGCTCCTGTGGGCAGGGAAGGGCGGCCTCTGCCCTCATCAGTCTGAGCATCCAGTGAGGGATGGCTGCCATCCCACTGTCCCCTCCAAGCTGAGACCTTATTGGCATCAAAAGAGCCCAGCTGATGCGGACACACTGTGGCCCATGCCACAGCATGCTCTTTTTTGGGGCCAAAAAGCTGCCCAGCTGAGCAGCCGGGATGAAGGTGCGTTGAGTTGCAGCTGCGGGTTGTTGTCTGCCAGCTTGGTCCTGCTGTGCCATGGCTGGGTTCAGTGTGTGGCTGCTCTCTGAGTCAGCCATGCTCATCACCTGCAGCAAAACTTAACAGAGAGATGTTCAGCAGCCTGTTATTGCTGGGGGGACGGTTATGCGAATGGGATTTGTGAAGGCTGTCCTACAAATATTTGTTCTCTGCTCCTTAGCAGCGCTGGGATACCTAAAACAACATCTCCTTTTAAGGTCTCATTCTTGTTACACAAGCCTTGATCCAATTCTCTTGCTGTTGAAGACCTCTAGCTCTTTTGGCTTGGTTGTGTAACATGCAGCTCAGCTAGCTTTGCATAGCTCTGGGTAGAGGCGAGAGCCTAAAGGTCACCTTTAGATCCCCAGCCACAAGTACAGCTGCATGCCATGAGTATTCGAGCAGCAATGCATCCTGTGCCCAAGTTGGGTTAGGACTGCTCTGTTCTCAAAGGATGAGATGGGATTGTTAAGAAGACTTTTTGTGAGACCTCTCAGTCTGGATGAAGCCTCAGGCCACGAAATGAAAAGTAAAGAGCAAATGAAATATTGAATAGCTGCTCCTAATGAGAACATAGTCTACCCAGTGTGTCGTTTTTCCTGCAGGAAAACTGCAGTTTGATGGCAGCACGTACTGTCCCATATTAGACATACACAGAAGGAGCAGGTTAGAGTGACTTTGATTCTGGTACTTCCTGATATGAAGGCATTTGATTTTGCAACTTTAGCGTGCTACTTTTCTGCTGTTGGTGGAGAGATTTAGTGCTGCCACGTGTTAGCTGGGACACCCCGCAGGCATATGCCAGGGCTGTATCTGGTCCTGCAGTTTATAAAATTGATCCTGCTAAATGCAAACAGAAAGATGGAGAGTGGGGTGACCTCAGCTGGGAGGAATGGTCCGAATTCCCAGGCCATGACCTGCCAGTGTTGCAGCCTGGCTGCTGGGGAAATACGGAGAAAACACATTTTGCAGCATGGCCTTCCTCCAAGGCTTTGCATTCCGTTCCCAAAAATGTGGCCTTGCAATTTTACGTCCACAAGCTGTAGATAAAGAAGTTGTATGTCCAGTGTTACAGAACAAGGTGAGCCCTGGCAAAGTTTGCCTCTCCCCAGTTTGCTTAGAAGGAAGAGTTTCTGAAAGCCATGCTCTGTGTGTGCAGTTACCCCATTTGGGTTCTTCAGCAGGAATGTTGCTTGTTTTTTCTTGATTTTTGTTAAGCTAAATTATCTTCTCCCTGATCGTGTTGCTATCTGAGCTTCAGACCTTGGAATATGGAGAATAGGAATGTGTAGTCTTGCAAAACATCTCAAGGTGTGTTGTGCCATTCTGGGTGGCTGCTTGCCCACTGGCCATCGGGCATCTAATATCCTCCCACCTCCTGGGGCTTCTTCCTTTCAGCCTTCCAGCAGTTAATGACAGGGCAGAGGCTGCTGGCTCCTACGCTGCTGTTTCATGGCCACGTGGGGCAGTTGGACACCTGGTCAGGAGAGCTGGCTTCTGTGCATCGTGGCTTTCACTCCTGTTTGATTCTTGTAAAATACTGAGGGGAAAAAAAAGTCATGCAGTTCAGGCAAACTCATCTTAAAAATGTGAAAATAAGCGAATATCCTACTGAAGTTTCAAGCATTTATCCACTGGCAAGAAATCAATTTGTTTGCTTTTGCTGAACATGTTTAAAATCTCCAAGTAGTCCAAATGGGATATGGAAACCATTTCCTCTCAGATGACAAATGACAGGGTAAATTCTGCTCCCTCTGCTCTCTTTAGGCTTGACCTAAAGCTGATAGGAAACAATGAGAGTATTTCCTTTAACTTAAATGGATTTTATGTCAGGCCCATTAAGTAACAGCTTATTTCACTTCATTGATTGTGATGTCAAAAATGAGCTATTGAGCATCATTGTGGATGGCAGACATGTCTGCAGGGAAAAGCACAATGGTGGGAAGAAAGAAGGAGAATAAAATTTTCACGCATAAATTCCACGAGGATTGATTAAAGATGCTCTGCTTTGCCCGAGGAAAAGGAGACTTAAAGGTAGATCTCTTTTATTCTGGATTTGGTGTTAGTGTGAATGTTATCCATTTACTTCTGAGACACCAAAAACGAGTATATGTATAAAATATAAAAGAGAAATAATTTGTTCTGCACGCATAAGAAGAAAAAGGTTAACATCCCCAGCCATCTCTTCTTCAGTCCAATTACTAATAGCCAAAACAAGCAGATATTTGTTATTTCTAAACCAGCCTCAAATTCTGGCATACTATGACTAACACTTCGCAAAGGAAACACGACAGAATCAATATTTGAAGGCAGGATGTTTCTTCGCTTTGTGAAATCCAAGTTCTTTGCTGTCATCAGCTGATGACTCAGAGCTGTGCTTGGCTGTGGCAGGGCCAGACCTCCCCTCCTTCCCTGTTGCTGTAATCTCGTTTCAGTCACACAGAGCATCTCCAGGCCTTGGGGCTTCTTCATCTAAGCACATAACATCCGTAAGGAGGAATGTTTCACTCCTACAGAAAGTTTCCTTTGTATCATAAATCACCGCAGCCCTGCTGGAAAACGTTGCTGGTTGAAGTACATGTGAGGTCCATCATGGATCCAAACGAAACCACCTTCGTAATCACAGTAAGGAAAAAATCTCAGTGTGTTACAAATAGTCTCAACAACTGGAATATGAGAAACTGTGCTTTCACAATCAAGAATGTCATGATTCACCTCATATTAAAGAGGTGACTGCAGTACTTTATATTATTCCCCAGCATAGATCCCTGCAAAACCTTGAGGGTTTGTGGCCATGAAAAATAGCCTCTTATCATGTATACTGATAAAAAGAAACCTTCAGTTGATTTTCATTATCTAGCATAACCTAATCTGCTACAAGGCACAACCCTCTAACATTGCTTGTTTTACTTGTGGTAAATCTTTTCTGATATTACTAAGTAACGCTGTAATCTCATTTCAGGTTTAATACTGGCAGCAAGAGGGCTGTGACATCAGGTAAATGTTTGTGCTTCAATATCATTTCCATCGTGTGCCAAGGAGCCAGTTCCTCTTAGACACCAGTGTCACCCTGGAGATGTTGTCCAGGGCAGAACTAATTCCATTAGTGTTTGGAAAGCTATTTATAAGCTGCCTTCAGCAGGATGACCTTATTAATTAGGCTGGGGGAAGGCTGAGGGAGGGAGAGGTGCTTGTTTCACAAGACCATTGACATGCATTCCAGTACAAGATTCTTCTCCTTCACAAAGATGATCAGGAAAGGCAGCAATCTGAGCCAGTTTGCAGCAAGAAAAAAAGAGAGATGTTCATGTGGTATGCAGGAGACCTGGCCCAAGGAAGCTGTGCCAAGCTAAGCCCCAGTGCAGGGTGCTCTGCAGCCACGTGTCCCCACACATGCCAACCCTCCCTGGGGAATATGAGTTGCTTTGCAGCACTGCAGGGATGTGCCCGAACACAGGCCAAGGGCAGCACACTGAGCTTTGCCTTGGGCTCACTTGGGACCTGTTGTTGTCCTGGTCTTACAGGTTGTGTTACTGCGAAACCAATTTTTGCACTAGAAACTTGAAAAATACTATTTTCTTCCAGAATTGTGTCAGTAAATTAGGTTTTGCCAGCCAAGGAGGTCTTTGCAGACTGCATTTCTACCATGACCATGTATGAAGCAGTCAGTGACAACCACGCTTCTTTCAGAATTTGTTCTCTAAACTGGAGGAAGGGAAGGAGCTTTACCTCTAAAGCTTCTAAATAGAACCTCAAAGAAACCACCACCCTCCTCCTTTAGCACAGAGACTCTCAGGAGAGGAAGTCCAGATTCTCAGATTTGTTATGTCTTTTAGCTTTCTTCTTACTTCATTTTTCCCTTCCCTTGCCAGAAGTGCATAGACTGGGAGTGGAGAGGAGTTTCACCCGTCAGACTCGTTTCCCATGCCTCGTTAAGGCCCGACGCTGCTCAGCTTGCCTCTCTGCTGTGTTACATCGACTCAGAGCTTCTCAAGCCACACTGTGCCTCTCTGCTGCTCCGACAGAGCCCAGCAGCTCCAAAACGTAAGTACGTATCTGGGGACATTACTCAGCAACACCACTGGTAGATCCATTTGGTAGCACGGATGTATGCTTGTCTGTTATCTGTTCATCAGATCAAGAGACCAGGCATTATGTGAGCTGATATATAAACAGATTATCTGTGCCAAACAGCTGTAGGAAACTCAGCTTTTGTGTGAGATGTTTAGTGTAACCTCATGACAGAATCTGATTCAGCACTGACATCTCGTGTGGTCCTTAAAATGTCACCCTGGCTGGGTAAAAGCAAACTTCCAGCAAGTCCCACCTGTTGGCTTCATAGGTTTGTGTAGGCTAGGATGTTTTTGTAACAGGATGAAAACTACAAATTCTGTAATTACAGACCCCACATTTGTGTCCCTATTTGCATAATCCTATAAAAGCTGCCCAAGTTCTGATTCAGTAAATGACACATGTATATGTGCCAATTTAATGCTCATAAAAGTGCTGGCTTAAACACCCAGGAGAATGAACTCCCAGGGCATGAGAGATTGGATTTAGTTTGACTGCCAGCCAAGTGTTGATGCTGACTCCTCCTGGTGGGCAGAGGTGAAGCTCAGCTGGGGTAACTCCTGCAGCAGCTCAGGTCCCATCTGCCTCCGTCCTACCGAACTCACTGCGGTTGCTGGATGGTTTATTTTCCTAACGGCGGTTTGCTTTGCTGTGCCTGCACTATTGCTTTTGGTGAGGGCTGGATCTGTTGGAATCCCATTGTAAACAAGATCTTAAGATTACAACACAGAAGCTCCAACAGAACTTAACATTCTCCTCATTCATGCCCCGATTTGTACCACTTGTACAGCTGTAGGTGTGAGCAGATACGGATACCTCGGGGGTGTACAGAGGAAGAGCCGCTCTCAGAAGGGCCTTGTCCTCACTCAGTTCAGGATCTCGGCCTGTCCGCACAGTGAGCCCTGAGCCATTATCTTCTGTGGGTGAATCGCAGCTCGGCTCAGCCCCGCCCCGCCGCCATGTCCCCCCGCCATGGTCCCGCCTCAGCCGGGCTCGGTTCGGGGCGGTCCGGTGGCTGTGGGCGGGCCGAGGCGCGGGCCGGGCGGGCTGCGGGGAACACGGAGGGCGGTTAAAGCGGCCGCCCGGCTCTCGCTCCTCGCCCACGGACGGCTGTAGCCGTCGCTCCGCGCCGCGGCGGCCCGCACTCCAATGAGGGCCCGGACTCCGGCCCTCGCCGCCTCAGGAGCCGCCCGCAGCCTCCCGTCCCGACCCCCAGCCCAGCGCCCGGCCGGGGCGGGCGGCCCGGACCCATGCGGCGGCTCCAGGAGCGGTTCCGGAGGTGAGGGACGGGCCCTATTGCCCTCCTTTCTTCTGCTTGTCCGCGGGGTCCCCGGGCTGGGGGCGTCGGGCGGGGAGTGGGCGGTGGTTTAGTGCTGGGTGGTGGTTCTGTTGCGGGCGGTGGTCCTGCTGTGGGCGGTGGTTCCATTGCGGGTGTTGTGTTTTCCCCTCTAAATGTGTGAAGGGTCACACATCATCCGCCTGTGTGCGGCTCCCCGACCTGTGGCTCTGCCCCCCCCCGGCTCGGTGCCTCGTTCCCGGCGTCGCTTCGAAGCGAGAGGGGCTGCCCGGGCAGGCCGAGGTTTGCCGGGTGTATCCCCGGGGCTGAGCCGCTCGCCCCTCTTGCTTGGCTCGAGAAGCCGAAGCGTGAGCGTTAAAGGGGAAATAAAACCGAAAGGGAGCGGAGCTTTGTGCATGAGGCTCACGGACACGCGTGTCCCGTTCCTTTGTGCTGCGGGAGCCGTCACCCAGCCTTGGTTCTTAGAGCAGAGCCGGTATCAGTGGATTCGGAGCTCTACAAACAGCCTTATGCTGGTATCAGTGGATTCTGAGCTATATGGAAAGCCTTACGCGTGTGTGAGCTCATTGTGTGCTTCCAAAGCAGGCTGCTTCGGTGTTGGTGTGAGTTACATCTGTGGCTCGGTTGTTCAGTGATGGAGGAGATGATGTGGGCAGGTACCAACCACAGGTAGACAGCGGCTACGGGAATTCACCAAGAGGAGATGGTTTAAAAAGGATAATCATCAACCGGACTGTGAAGCTGTGCCTTTCTCTCCAAAATCATACCCATGTGGGTGTCATTGAAACACAGCGCTGATCTGCCTTGACCTGCTTGTGGTGCTTTTTCCTCTCAAAAGCACAGAGCCTCGGCAATGTAACAGATTGCTTTGCTATCTACATTTATACGCCCACTGGATGCTGTGTGTGGCTCAGGAGCTCTGAGTGGCCTCTCCTGCTGCTGGAGAGCACAGGGGAAAAATGAGATAAAAAGGGACAATGTGCTTTGCAGCTGCTCGAAGGAAGCGTGGGTCCTTTTGAGCTGAGCAAAGGAAGCGTGTTTCCTGACCAGACAAAAAACCCAAATTAGATCTTTGAGACTTTGCTGGTTGTTTTCCCCGATGCCTTCCTTGCTTCGTGCATTGAGGGGTAATTCCATCAGCAGATGGGATCCAAAGTGGAAGAAAAGCACATTTCAGTGGCTGTGGGAGCCTGGTAGAGCTTTGTGTCCAACAGACACAACAGTAACGTCATTGTTTGAAATGAGATGTTCAAGAGTGATTTTATTTATTGTTTTATTGAAGGAAGATGTTTGGAATTAGTGGTAATTAAAGGTGCACGTGTGAAGCTGTCTGAAATCCGGTGGTTGTTTTGCTGGGGTAAAGTTATCACACAGATAAATGAATATTTCGGGTGAGGGCACAAACAAGGGGGAAAAAGGCTCTTTGTGTAGATGGTAGGGAACAGAAAGCTTTGTTAATGCCTTTGTGCTCCTCTGCTGCTAGCAGCATTGTCTTAATTTGCAATACCAGATCCTAATAATAGACTTTGTGTTCCTCAAACCTTCCCTTCCTCCAGGCCCTGCTGTGAAAACCATCCATCTCCTTTTCTCCTGAATAAATATAAATGAAGAGGAAAAAATCCTAAGAAGCCCCCTAATGGATCACAGGAGGTCCCATTAGCAGGCAGCCTTCAATTATTAATGGCTTTTCATTCATATATTCATTTTTCTTTTTTTTCATAGAAAATTACTATGTTTTAATCCTTGCTGTTAGCAATGGTTGATTTTTATTTCTATTTATTTTTATTGCCATAATTTGGACATCGTGGTACCATGTTTCTTTATCAAGGCTCTCAAACAGACTTAAATTTTCACGTACCAGCTCAGCAAACAGTGGTTTTCTGATGGATTGATAAGTGGTTTGTAACCCAGCAATCTCACATCCCCCAAACTGGGAGCTGCTTGTGCAGACAGCAGAGTTCTGATGGGTTTGGTTGTGGTTCCCCTCACAAGCTGTGTATATAAAACTTGCCAACAGAGCTGCTCTCAGTTCTGAGCATGTGTTTGTAGAGCTGTTCCTGCCCTGCTCGATACCTGTCTGACTGTCAGTGCTTAGTTTTACCTAACCCAGTCATCTGCAGTGCCCTGGAACACAGCATGAGGTCTTACAAGTGAGTGTGTGGCAGCAGGCTGTGCTGGGATGCTGTGTGTAGCGCCATTGCTGCTATAGGAGTAGAGAAGAGGTTCAAGTTGGTTTATTCTGTGGTGCTGCAGAACTGGGATATTGCTGTAGAGCCAAGAGTCTCCTTCAAAATGAGTAACCCTTGGCAGTGATGGTGAAGGCCTTAATGCAAGAAAAAGGCAAGTCTTAATTAACTGCTTCCTACTTTAATTACATAATACTTTCTTTGACCAAATAGCTGGAGAAGGAGCTGTGACTTCTGATGTATCTTCTATTAAATGAGGAAAGTCCTGATTGCTGGTAACCATCCCCTGCACAGGAATGTTCTGAGCTGTATTTCTGGTGAGGGAATGTATGTGAGCAAACTGAATCTTAATAACAGTTACCTTAGGCACGTCTGTACTGAGATTTGTAATGCTACTGGGTGGGAGATGGTCCTTCATGACATTCCAAAGGTGGTTTATTAAAAATACTCTTTAATTACTCCACAGGTTCATGAACCACCCAGCTCCAGCCAACAGCCGCTACAAACCCACTTGCTACGAACATGCTGCTAACTGTTACACACACGCAGTAAGTGCGTTTCCTTTTGCCTTTCTCACATAGGGCTTTTAGTAAATTAGTGTCCTGTATGGATAAATGCTTACCTTAGCCCGTGTGGGTGCATTTGTACAGTCTCTCTGGTTTTATTACACAAGCTTCAGCCATAGCAGCCCAGTAAATGGGATCACCAGTGGTCTGGTTGTTTAGCAGCAGTCACTGTTGCTGGTAAAAACAGAATTACTTTGGTTTACATGTAGAAAAGCTTGTCTCGTGTACAGCATTATGTAAATATATCTAGAGAAATGTAGCAACGCTCTGTTAGTTTGCATAAATACGTGGTTTAGCTCCTAATCCTTGCACAAATCCTGACCAAGAAGTTGGATTTGAAGATCCCTGGCAGAAGTTGCTCTATTCCTCAGCAGTTCTAGGCTTCATCTGGCTGAAGAACAGGCGTGAGATATTCCTGCCTGACAGCAGCAGGTTACAGCCAAGAAGTCCTATCAGTATTCTGTGGTTTGCTGCTGTTGATGGTGAATTTGTCCAATTACTTTCTGAACAGCCAGGCTATATGCTACAGCGTACCACAGACCATCCGTAACTTGGGGATATGTGAACATCCACTTTAGAGACAATAGAGTGTACTAAGGGGATTGTTGCTCTGTAAATAAAATTGTATGCAGTAAATAATTTTTAAAATCAAAATGTAAAGCCTTGAAATGGGAATCTAAACTAGGGGGACATGCTTTTTTTCCTCTTCTGTTACAGATTGTTTTACTAAACGTTAGAAGGTCAACTTGTTGAGCAATTGCTGCTAGCCTACAATAGTTTTCAGTTAGACACAGATAGAATACATGTGTAACTATTTAGTAATGGTTCTCCATAGGTCTTTCAAAGTTGTACTCTTAATTCAGAAAGTAATGGACTTGTATTTAATGACTGTACTCCTCCGGCAGGTATCACTTCTGGTTATTAATAAATGGGAATACAGGGTCCTATGTACAGCCTTGGGGTTCAGTAATGAAGCTAACTTTGTGGAGCATGACAAGGCATCTTCAGGTTTCTTACTAGAAAAGCTATTTAAAATGTCTTGAAAACTTTATTTTTTTAGCTTAAACAAAGCACTGACCTGTCTTTAGTCAGTAGGAGACAGGAAGGGCAGCTGAGCAGTTGAGTGTAGGGACAGAATGTTGGCAACTTGGACGTTCCATGTCATTCCCCTAAATGACACAGCACAGCCATGCTGGTTCTATTAGTTCTGATTCTTTGGCCTTTTCTGTTAAATGCCCCTCTGTTTAAAGGGCCAATTGCTTCTCTCTCAGGATTAAAATACCACTCTTGCACTAGAGTTTTCTAATTAAAATCTGTCTTGTTCTGTTCACTGGTGTTTTTTCTTTGAGACAGATGTTAGATATAATGAAGTCCATTGACGACACAAGAATCTAAAGAACTTTTGTCCAGTTGACTGGAACAGATTTTGTTTTTAATCTAAGTGCCTCCTGCAAATGTGGAATGAAATAACTGTCACATCTAATCAGTTCCCTGCTGTCTTAAGGGCTTTAGCCACACTTTAAACTGTATGCCATATGTGGAAAACAGGAGCGACTAATCTCCTGAGGAGTGAAATGCTTTAACCTTTCCTAAATTTGAGAGCAGCCCAGGATATGTATATGGAAATTTATGGTTTGTGACAAATGAGAAGCCAGGCTGAAAGACTATTTTTGGCCTTAAAGTGCACGACTTGCATAGACTCATTGCAAAACTCAAAGTATTTTCACCTCTGGTCCAAATGCTGTAGATACAAGAATGCCACACTTCTCAATTGTGTGATTGTACAGCTTTCAGCTTAAATGTAGTAAGCTCTGCAAAAAAGAAGAGAATCAAATGGTAATGAAGCTACAATCAGTATACTTCAAAATCCATAGGAAAAAGGATTGTTTTGTCTTTTTTTTAGCTCTCTTTTTCAGCTGCTTTCCAGATTGTTTCAATACACTCTCCATCTTCTGAGCTGTAGCTGTGATGAGAGTCTCAACTTTTGTCTGCAAGTAGATAAAGGACAGATAGTACTGGCTAGACCAGAACTTTGCACTCTGACAAGCCTGTAATGCAAAGCAGAACTGCCATGTTTGTTTAAACATTACTGGTTCCTGACTTTGTTTTGCATGTTAAGCAATGAAGAATTTAACCTGTGAAGTGTCTGAAAAGGAACTTATGCAGATTTTTTAATGGAAGGGCTACCAGAGATTTTCCTTCATAGTCAAAGGAGGCAGGTGGGAATGTCTGAGTCAGCAGCTCCTTTCTTTTAAATACTTTTTGGTTTGATGTTTTCTTTCTAAATGAGACCGAGGTTGATGACAGAACTTGACCTGGAAAAGAAGTGGTGTTTTAAGTGCATTTCCACATTGTGCTGGAGAAACAGAGTTAAAGCTGCTCAAGGAGGGATGTGGCAAGAAAAACAGGTTGGAATACACTGCGACATAACTTGTTTGTGCATTAAGCATGTTTACTAAAGAAGTCCCCACTTGGAGTACTATGTCAAGAGGTGCTTTAGAGCTCAGCTTAGGGTAAGATCAAAACCTCCTTAGGAACAGGAAGCAAAATATTAAAGTAAAGATCTACTATTCCGAGAGGAGCAAGAAGTATATCCTAATCCCACAGGAGAGTGAATTTGTCACAAGCAGGTATAACTCCATTGTCTGAACACTGTCAGAATCTTAACCCCTGTGTGTCAATGTACAATGAGATGTAAACTCCTTGCAGCTGGGAGGCTGCTGCCAGATGTGTACAGATGTGGTGTGCTGCAGCATTGTCTGCCCTGCTGCTGCAATACAGAGGGGTGGAGGCTACATTTGCTGAGTAGAGTTAATGGCCTTTTTTTGGTTTCCATTTTAGTTCCTCATTGTTCCTGCAATTGTGGGCAGTGCCCTTCTGCACCGACTTTCTGATGATCGATGGGAAAAAATAACAGCATGGATCTATGGCATGGGGCTCTGCGCACTCTTCATTGTCTCCACAGTGTTCCATATCATCTCCTGGAAAAAGAGTCACTTACGGTATGGCTGTAGCTATGGTAGAGATGTCTGACTCTCATGTTCTGTGTAGCTTTAACATTGTGTTTCTCAAGTGACTGAAAGCACAAAGGTCAGAGTGGTATCTGATACTTAATGATAAAAAAGAGCAACTAAACAACACAAACCCTTGATTCTGTTGAAAGAAAAAGCGAGCCAAGCTCATGTACAAGCAAATGTATGTCTGCTGCCTTTTGGAAGGGAAAGATACTGATCTATGAAGCCCTTGTGGCTCTTAATCTAGTAGTTGAGTGGGAAGAACATAACCTGTGTGTGTGGTGGATATAATCCCCTCTCAGATGTGAAAACACCCTTCGGGACTATGTCATTCCCATTACCTGGAGTGATGCAGAGTTTGCCAAGAGAAGTAAAATGGAATACATGACCAATGGCCTTGGAAGAAAGGCAGCAACAGCAAAACTAAAATGCATTATTTATTTGACACCTATATAATTCTGGGCCATAAATTGGGTTTAACTCGCAGTCACTGGATAATCATTTCTGGATTAAGCAGGGTTCATGTGACAACTTTCTGCCTCCTTCTGAGTAGAACATCCTGCTATATTTCCCTGAAGCAATTCCCAAATGTGTCAGGAAAATCCAGTGTTACTCAAATCTGCCCTGCTGACTTCTTGTTCTCTCCATTACTAGGACAATGGAGCATTGCTTTCACATGTGTGACAGAATGGTGATCTACGTCTTCATTGCGGCATCGTATGCACCGTGGTAAGAATCTGGGGGGAAGAAAACCTCTAATCCTGAAGCACACCATGTAAACACTTTATCCTTGCAACTTTCCAGTTTCTATAGGAGCCTTCATAGATGCATTTGACCATGTTCTGCATTGTAAAAACACACATCAGAATTTAGTGGGATTTGCTAAACAGAGAGTTTATGTGTATTTCCATATCCCTCTTTGTGCTTTCCTCACATCAATGTAAATGCATTTTTGCCTCTTGATGTGTACCCACAGTCTTCACCATCATGTTCATATTAAGCCCCAGTATTCTTCTGTTAGTGTGCCCCCTTCATTCATTAATCCTTTCTGTTGAAATCTTTGTGCTTCCAGGTTAAATCTTCGTGAGCTTGGACCTCTGGCATCTCACATGCGTTGGTTTATCTGGCTGATGGCTGCTGGAGGCACTGTTTATGTATTTCTCTACCACGAGAAGTAAGAATTGTTATTTGCATTTAACTTTAAATGGAGGCTTTTGCTTTCTGAGTGTCGTCTGTCCTTTCACACATTGAAGAAAGACCTTCGAGACGGCAGAGAGAAGTGATGAGAACAATGCAGTGTTGTATCTTGTTCAAAGATGCTCTGTCCTAATGTGTCTTTATGCTATTTTATTGTCTTCTCCTAAAGTGGGGGGAGGGAGGTATCCAGAATGAAGACTTTAATGGAAGAAAGCAGGAGTGAGAATGGGTGAAGAAAGAAAGATGGAATGATGTACAGATCGTGCTGCGGTGTAACACTGAGTGTGCAGGAGGAGGAGAATTTCTTGCTTGAAATCTGTGTCTGTCAGTTTCAGCTCTAAGTTCTGGAACCTGATTTCATTACATATATTTTTCAGTGGACAACACCAACTGTTCTTTGTTTTGATGAAGAGCTGCTGAGTTTCTTCTCAAATAAGAATATAGGTTTGCTAAATGTTTAATTAATTTAATGCAAATTAATGCATCTAGGCAGTATTTAGTGAATGAAGTATTGCCTGCAGCTCTAGCATGCAGAGGTAAATATGGCTTTATTTTTAGAATAAAATGTGCATAAAGCTTTTTGAAAAGTTTAATGGCCTCATACTAACATCAGATTGAGTACATTTTCTTTAGTGTTGAAATAAATGTTCATATTCCTGTGCATCACCTGAAACAATTCGCTTTTGTTCCATTTTAGGTATAAGATCGTTGAACTCTTCTTCTATTTGGCCATGGGATTTTCTCCTGCTCTGGTAGTGACATCCATGGTAAGGAATGCAACTATTGACGTTACAAATACAGACTTTCCTTTTATGACTAGTCCAAGTTCTGGTGCAACTCTGTTTCTTCTGAAAATAATCTTGATTTTAGTCTACTGTAATTATAAATGTGCTCTGCAGAAGAGCCAAATGCAGCCAACTATATTCTGGATTTATAGCTTCCATTCAGTGAAGTGCTGCCTCCCTTTAATGAATCTGGGCTGCAGAGTTGAGATAAAAAGGGCTCGGGTTCCAGACTTTGTGAAGACACCCACATTTTGTAGATGATGTTCTTTGCCTCTTTGGGCTCCATCCCTAACGTGTCCTTGTTAATTGCCAGAGCAACACCGAAGGACTGGAGGAGGTTGCCTGGGGAGGTTTGATATATTGCCTTGGCGTGGTGTTCTTCAAGAGCGATGGAGTCATTCCTTTTGCCCATGCCATCTGGCATGTCTTCGTGGCCACAGCGGCTGCAGTTCATTACTACGCTATTTGGAAGTACCTTTACAGAAGTCCCGCAGACATCATTCGTCACTTATGAGATAGGTGTGTATATGGGGGCGTGGGGAGCGCTGCACTTGGCCTCTGTAACAGTATTATTTGACTTAAGGAATTTGGGGAAATCGCACAGGAAAACTGCACTGATTTTGGTGGTTCTCTGAACACAATGACTGTGAACTGATGTGTGTGTCCTGGAATTGCCCTTCAGATGGCAAGTGCTGTAACTAACAGAGGTGCTGTGCTGCAGTACTCAGAGTCCATTCCATGTTAGCAGAACCGGCTGCCTGATGTTTACAAAGAAATTTTCTATTCTAGTTCAACTTTGTGACTTTTTTTTTTTTTTAAACAACGTGAATTTTTCTAAATTAACGATTCCAACGAGGTCGGTGCAATAGAGAACATAGAACTCTCCATTTGAGGTGGGTTTCTGTCACCTTTCCACTCGCATTTCCTGCCCATCACTCGCAGGTGAGCGGTCTATTTCACCACCTGTCATCTTGATACGATGTGACTTCTTTTATAGAGACTTTCCGGGGGTTTTGTAAACTTTCAGAGTACATTTGTTGAACTGAAATCAAACAGCCGTCATCTATGCAGTTCCTCATATTGCAGAATCTTGCAAGAAATGGTTACATTCCACATACTGTACCGACAGGCAGACATTGTACCTCTTAGAAGGGTTGTAGCATAGGTGTGATTATAACCACTTTTGCAAACTAACACATAAATGCTCTCCTGCTGAGTTTTGATGTGAATAACATTACGCTTATCTATAACACCACTTAAACAGCACCTTAATTTGGCTTTATCTGTGATGGAAACGGAGTGTGATGGAAGAAATTGGCAGTAAGTGGTTCTTCAGGATTGCCATTCTGCCTCGGTGCTGTGCAATAAATAGGGCAGCAGTTTGAGGAAGCCGGCTTAGCGGAGCGCGGCAGCGCTAATGAGGGCAGCCAATTAATATGCCTCGATGCAAAACAAAGTTAGGAATTTCTCCAGAGTACGTATATTGGTGCTGTAATATTAAGTAAGGCTTCAGTTTTTCGAAGGGATTCTAAATTGGCTGACAAAAGCAGTTCCCAGCAGCTTCCCCTGGGGCTTTGGCTGATGTGTGAGGAAATCCAGGTCAGAGCAGCAGACAGCAGTGACTGAGCATAGGGAGGCTGTTGCTGTTGTTTCTCCCCAGCACAGCCTGCTAGTGAAAGAACTTGATAACAGTGTCACTTGACTTCCTGGGACTTAAAACAGAGTAAAATTGGTCTTTACTTGTATTTCTGTACAGGAAAATAAAATGTGGTAGCAAGTGATGATTGTGGAATGTGCGTTAAACGACCAGATGTAGAGGAGTCATTGTAATACCGTTTATCTGATAATGAATTGTTCTCTGTCCCACTATATAACGAATGTCTTATATTAAGATTGACTTGATCCTTTTTCTAATTTACTCCGTTTTTCATGTCAGTATTTGAAAACGAAACCCAAACGTGTTGCCTTTTTCAGATGTCGTTCTGAACATTGCCTGTCCCTCTTCCAACGATGAGTAGCGAGGTAGGGGCTGTTCTTCAAGGTACCATTAATGCTGCACCGAGATTTGCCAGGGGTGCATATTTTAGGTTTGATACAAACAGAATTTACAGGAGGGACAGACTTCAGCTTGGAGGCACAGCAGAGGGGTTGCACAGTGTTGATAGCAGGTGAGCAGAGCAGCGCTGCAACAGGCTGAACAACTGCCCTGTGAGTGTGAGCAGAGCAGCCGGGCAGGTCACCTGCAGTGCAGCAGCCTCAATGTTTGGATGCCTCAGGTTTTTAACGTGTCTATTTTAGTATTTTTCCACTTGGTGATTTCATGTCTTTTGTTTAAACGCAGCACTGTCAAAACCACTGAAACACAAGTGAAGGTTTCCTGTAGTCCAAAGTGAAACCGTGGCTCGAAGACGCGTGTTTTAATTTCGAGTTGTTTTGTCGTGGAGTTGCTTTGCTTTTGTTTTTTTTTTTTTTTGGAGTGTTGGAAATGGTTTTTAAAAAGTTTCAATTCGCCAAAACTGTTTTGGATGATCGTATTCGAGTCACTGTGAGACTGAATGTACTCAACTAACAATAAACATTTTGTGCAATTTGGAAAATCCTGTACGCTGTTTCTTCTCTTCCCTCCCCCCCTTTTGTGCAGGCAGCAACCCTTAAATGATGGATCCTGGCTCCATCCCTTCCATCATTGCATGCACCTGAGCTCCCCTGGTTGGCCCTTCCTTCCACCAGGTGCTCCCATCACTGCTTCAGGCCCTGACTCAGCGTTTCTGTTACACAACCCAAAAGCAGGTATTTGCTGAATTCGGATTTTTGCTGTATGCTGCAGCAAGCTGCTGGTTTGTTGCTGGGCTGTGTGATGCTCTGTGGCACAGCAGGCATCCCCTGCTGCACGTGGTGAGCGATACAGTGTGCAGTACAGGGGGCTGGGGAACCCGAATCCTCCTGTGAAAGGCTGGCAGTGAAGCCAACCCCAGTTTTATAACAGAAGTTACATCACTGCCTCTAATGGGGCTGGGTGCTCTCAGAAGGATGTACGCAGATGTCCTTGTTGCTTAGCAGCATGAGCCATGCTGGCGGTGGATTTGTGCTCCCAAATCCTTCAGGTGCCTTTGAAAAACCTCCCTTACATTTTCAGGTATGTTAAAAGCCATTAGCAGGGACCTCCTGCATCCCCTCAGCTGTGCAGAACTCTTGTTGCTTTCTGTGTCCTATTCAGCCCCAGGTGTGATGCAGAGGGTTGGAGTGCAGGCAGTGATGGGCACAGCACACAGCTCCCTTGGTGTGGCTGAGCCTCATCCCTGACAGGACGCTCAGACCAGCCCATGGGCTGCATGGAGGGAGAGCACTGATAATTAGTGAGCAATTCAGCAGCTGTGATTAACAGCAGCTGTGACACCCAGCCCATAACACAGAGGGTCTGTGGTGCTTTGGGCTTCAAGCAGCCACAATTCAGTAGCAGGGTTGGTACACAGGAAAGGACTGGAAGTCATCGCTCCGGGGCTCAAAACATGCTCTGAAACTGGAGAGGAAGCTGAAGGTGAGTTCAGGAAGGGAATCATACAGGTTTTTTATTAGATGCACACCTTATCCATGTGTGTCTGACTGAATGGAAATGCCCTTTGTCTCCCAGCTGATGGTGTTGCCCAGCAGCTCCATCAACCTTCTGCTACATCACTTTAAATAAAGCTCGAAGGGACTCAGGTATTTTTATCTTATCCTCTGCCTGGAGGCAGGATCAGCTCTGCCTGTCCTTCCTGATGGGCTCATCCAAACAGCCTCTAACAACGGGGATCTCACAATCCTCCCAGGCACTTTATTTCTGTATTTATTTCACCCTTGCCCTCCTAAACGTTTCTTTCTGCTATTGTTCATTGTCATTGCCGCAATTTAAGCCCATTGCTCCCTGTGCTGGCTGCAGTGCGCCCTGGTGGCCGTTTCTGTCGCTGGGACTGGAGTTGCTGTACCTCCAGTGGCCGCCAGGGGGCGGCAGCACCACGGGGCATATACATGAACGAGCGCACAATGCACACACTTAGGGTATATATTTTATATGCGTGTGTATTTAGATGGGCTGGAAAATATACAGGCGTAAAACATGGATACATTCCATTTGGCCCCATCACCTGTGCTGGGTGTCTGTAATACATCACTGATCCTCTGCAGGTGAGCAGTGTGGGGGGGTACAGTGGGAGCTGAGCCATCCCAGCCCCGACAGAGCGAAGCACACGGCTGAGAGAAGACAAATTGAAAAGTTTATTAAACATTGAGAATAACAGACGAAAATAAAATGAGATTTGGGCCGAACAGCACACAGGATGCAATCCACTCCATGTCGTACAGTTCATTTGATCTTATTAAACCTGTGTTTAAACAGATGCTGTCTCGTGGTGTTGCCAGAAATACAATGGTTGATCACTTGTTTTAATACATATATATATAATTTCCTTCTTGACATAGAAAAAAAAAACAAAACAAAACTCTCCATAAAAATAAAACTGCACATCTCTATTGTAAGTCACATGCAAAAATAGCCTTTAAGCAATAATTGGGGTTATTACAAACCCACGGAGGCAAAATGCTCCATGGCCGGGAGCCTTTAGTGCTGCAGCCCCCAGCGCTGCCCAGAGCACTTTGCTTCTGTGGGTTCAAGTCAGAGCGGTGCTGCCATGGAGTCGGGTGCAGTGACTCCAAAGCACCACTGGAAAGAAAGAAAAGGACTCCCCTGCCCTGTGCCTGCCCAGGCAGCTCCCCCAGGTGCTCATGTTCACAAATCCATCTCAGGTCCCATTTCCTTCTCAAAAAGGAAAGAGTTCACTTCTAAGATCCAGAAGGGGAAAATAAAAGAGGAATTAAGCATTTTACTGATGCTTTTTAGTAGAGGTCACTGAATTATTTAGCTGGTATTTATTCTGCAAATTCATATATTTCTAATTTTATAAAATGAGTTTCTTATGCCTGCAAGCTCCTTCAAAGCCATCAGAGCTGAACTGAGCCTAAGAGCTGAATGGAGCTGAACAGGAGCTGAACACCCCAGAGCTCGGGGTGAGCACCTGAGGCCCTCAGGCTCCTTTAAGGAGCACTCTGTGGCTCTCACCATTTCCGTATCAGCTGATTTCATTTCCACCATTTCCACTCACAGCAATGCTGATGAGAAACTGCTGCCAACTGCTGCGCTGCTGCTAATGCTGCATCCGTGGCAGTGGCTGCTTGGGGAGCTCCACCACCACCATGCAGCACCAAAGGGAAAGCAAACGTTTGCTTCCCAGAGCACAGGGCAGATGATGGAGGCTCAGCTGCGCTGACCGCTGCCTCCTGCCTCTCTATTGGTGCATTCAGTGCCTTACACTGACCTCTAGAAAAGAACTTACTGCTTACGAGCTTTGCTGCAGCACGTGGAAGTTCAGCTCACTGAGTTAATGGTCCACAGGCAAGTAGTGCACGGCAAGGGACACGCTGGGTCTGTCTGAGATAAAGTACTGGGAAAACATCAGTGGTGCGCAGATATCTGTAATGCTGGACAAAATGCTGGGTCCTTTGTAGCCGTCTCCTGAAGCGTGAATCATTACTTAATGGAACGAGCGACCTTTTTTATCAGCAAAGAATGCCAAAACACTCAGAAAGCTGCGAGCAGGACGCGTAGCACCGTGTTTCGCTCCCATGTGAGTAACCGTGAGCACTACGTACAACCGTGGGCACGAACTGAGCTATTTATTAGGAAAGGTCACCTGGAAACAGATCGGAGCAGCAGCAGCAGATTAGAAGTGACTGAGTTTGGGGTTTGCGTCCTGGTTTTGGCCTTTACAAATTGCACCGTCCAATCAATAGTTGCCTACAATCCATACTGTGCTTTGTCCCTAGGAAACAGATCCGCCACGCGTTTCCAATGGAAAATAATCGAGTCTCTCTTCTTCAGTCCCACCAACCAGCCTGGGAAGCCACACCACATCCAGAGCAATTTAACTTAAAGCACAGAACACGCCGGTGTGCCAGCGGGAGGCCGGAGACACGAGAGAGCCACAAAACAAAAGCTAAAACCAACCAACTACCTCCCAAGCATTTCCTTTCTGTACAATAATGGAGAATATATATCTTTGCTATATATTTTAAACACGGAATAGCTTTTTCTCTTTGTTATAATATATGTCTTTCAAAATACACTGTCAGGATTTGTACTTGAAAAATACTGTACAAAACAAACGTACTATAATTATTCTGTATAAACTTTATACATTTTATAATATCTGTTCTTTTGGTCTATAGTAAACACTTAGATCGATTGGATTAACCACAGTATATGACAACACCATCCCCCTCTGAAATACACCAGTGTCTCTTACATTCATTTCTCAGAAGTCCACTTTAGATTTGAACATAAGTGTTCAAAAGCAAAGAGAGAGTTTAAAACAACAGAACTCAGAACCATCAGTTCATGTCACACTCGGAACAACAACCACGAGGAGAAACGGACTCTGCAAACCAGTGACTTCTAACTGAATTAAAGTGATTTTCATAACAGCAAGATATAATCCACGGAAAATATATTACACAACATGGGAGAAAAACAACTGAATTCGGGTTATTTAATTTTTAATCACAAAATGGAGCTCGAAGAAATGCATAACTAACTGAAAACAGGAAAGCCCCTCTGATTCCAACGCCAGACCTGATTTGATGCTATTAATTTTGTCGTTTCAGCTAATTAATTATCCTGCTTCTTACACATGCGCTCCCCATGGCAGGGACACAATTAGCATGCTCACATCAACGTGTCTTTATTCTTTTGTTTTTTAGTTAAAGACATTAAAACTCCTGTTGGGAAGGGAAACCATCCTAGGTCCACTAGGAACATCCAGGCAGCATGCGTGCTAGCGTACAACAGGATTATTGCTTCAGGTACAGACAGTGCAAGGTACACACTCTGTGCTCTATCCATAAGTACTCCTACCTACCTGGGGTCCGTGGAAATAAAAGGAACCTTAATAGCTACAGAGAAGCCATTATGGGATCTATAATGAGTAGAGCTAACTCAGTCTAACAGCACTTTAAATCTGAAGACAATTATCACCAGAACTTAAAATACAACAGAAGCAATCTATAAATTAATATCTCTGCAGTGTAGTACTAAATTATCATCTGTGCACTTTATTAGCATGTTAACTTTTCCGATTAGACGTAACTTCAACGACAGCTTCTTACTCTTCAAAAACTGAGGCCTACTTTTTTTTTTCTTTTTTCTTTTTTTCCTTTTTTTTTTCTTCTTTTTTTCTTTTTTTTATATATATATATATATATATATTTTCTTAACATAATTTATACTGGGATCTTTCCAGGTGAGTCAGGAGGATGGAACTGGTTATAAGAACATAAAAACCCCAATCCGAAGCAGCACTGAAAAAAAAATGTAATTAAAAGCTTACGATGGCGGTTCTCAACAGTCCAGGTAAAAATGTGGCACCCTTCGAAGAGGGCTCTGTAAAAATGGGAAGTGCTGAGATGCGTGCACGCACACACACACATACACACGCACACACACGCAAGCACACACGCACACGGAGGTGTGAACACACGTGCACACAGATACGCTGCTACACGCAAACGAAAAAGGAAACGACGTTAAGTCAGTTTTGTTTCTGCTTCTGGTAAAGTGCTGAAGACAGAAAAGGTTGGTTTGGGCGTGGTGCTATCAAACAGGAAACACGCTGTCCATCTATTCAAATGCCAACCCGCAACCGAAACAACAACAACAAAAAAAAAGAAAAAAGAAAAAAAAACACCCCGCTCCCCTCCCGTGCCTTTACAGGGGGCCGTGCCGAGCCTCGTACTTGGCCAGGACGTTCTTGCACTTGCCCAGCTCTTTCCTCAGGTCGGCCACCTCCTGCCGGAGCGCCGAGTTCTCCTTCTCCAGGAAGGAGGCGCGGATGGCGATCTGGTTCTCCTTCAGCCGGCGCGCGTCCCGCGACCGCTTGGCAGCCATGTTGTTCTTTCTGCGCCTTGCCCAGTACTTGTCGTCCTGCTCAGTGAACACAGGGAGACACAAACGAGCTGTTAGACGTCCGACAGGGAGCGGTGAGCAGGACGTGCTCTCTGTGCAGCCCCACGGGGTTTTGCCTACTCTGTTTCAATGTCCCACTGAGTCCTGACCACAGGGTGGGAGTTACAGACCCGCAGGGCCCGGCCCATCCCGTGAGCATGGAGGCCTGCTGGTATTTCTGCCCAAACGTCTGCACAAATCCCCTCATCCTCCTGAGAAGGAATTCCTCCAAGGGAAACCAAAGCGATACTCAGCAGTCCGACCCATCTCACAGCTATGCTGACCTACTTAGCACATCCACCTACGTGTGCCATGACTCCCAACTGGTTGCCCAAGCAGTGCTGATTAATTCCTGTATGGCCCTTCTCCTCCTTGCCACCCAACACTTGGGTCACTCTGTTGGAGCCATATACGTCCTCTGTTGTTTGGCTCTTCTCTCTGTTCAGAGCTTTCACTACAGCACCCCAAAGGGTTTGTGTCTGCACACCAGAACAGCAAGTCAGTGGAAGAGGATTCCTTGGCACAGCTTCAAAGCCAGCTCGGGAGTGGCAAAACAAGGACGGCTGCTTTGGTGCCATCCACAAAGAGATTCATGCAATGGGCTTTAACAGTGAAGAATAAAGCATTTGCCAGAAATAGGTCTGCTCACCTCCAAAGTTTCACACAGGTCAGCACTTCCCAGATTCCCAAAGTACTGCCCCAAATACTTGCCTTTAGCAGATATACTCAGGCTCTAACTTAATACTTAATGTCATCTGATTTCTCCGCTCTTCTAATGAAACAGTAGCATCACTCTTGGTATGAAATTGAATTATGTTCAGGAACAACTCAGTAACACAAAGCGGGCAGAATCTCTTACAAAAAGTGAAATTCAGTCCCCTGAAGAAAGAGTGACAAAGCTATGCAGCTCTCAGACTGCCTGGTTGAGCCATACAGTTCCAGCTTCCCTTCCCAGCACCATCCTTCCATTTTTATATGCTTACATTTGCTTATGATCTGAGTGCAGCTCTCCTGCTCTACCAAGCATGGTAGCAAAGCCCCATCTCCTGGGTGAGAGCTGAGAGCCATCTGTCCCTACTGAGCAGGGAAACACCACCCACTCCTCTGTCTTTCTGCAGGAAACATGCCAAGGTTAATACAGCTGCTCTGCATCTTCTGCCTCTGCTTGCACAAGGCAAAGCAAGAGCAAAATGACAGCTAGAAGCACTCGACAACTGCTTTACACTGTTTTAGCTGAGCGAGGTGTCCAGCAATGATGATTTGTAGCCAACGTATCTCTTAATTGCTTTTCACCTGCATTTATATAGGACCCCCCAAAATCCTCTTAAAAACAAGCATGCAGCAAAAAGCTATGACCCAAATCTTGTTTATAATTTCCCATCTCATTCCACTCCAAAAAAAATCAGCTTTAAGCAATTTATTAGTGTGCCACCTAGGCTTCATCCATCTTTATTTTAACAAATTGCTGCAGCAAATCCCTTAATCCAGGCCCAAAAGAGGTAAGGCTGGCATTTCAAAATCACATGCAGCCCAGAGACGATTGACTGGTCTAATCTGCTTACCCTCCCCGAGAACTCAACAGCCATTCCACATGCCAGGGCAGAAGCAGCACTTGGGTCAAGCATTCTGAAATGAGCCAAGGGCAACCGATGTGGTCAGCTCAAGGAAATGAAACGCTGTATTTCTAGTTGTCTTTGACTGAAATCTTATGTGCTCCACTGCTGTATGCAAAGCAATGGCATTTTCTGCCTCTGTTATGAGGCATTTTTGGCAAAAAGCTAACTTTGGCTAGCCAGGATACTTGGAGGTACAACAAAATGACATATGAAAGGGAGATAAATTTCCCTCTCCTTACATCCACGTAGCCATTTCTGTACTGAACTTCTCTACTTAGGTAGACCTCACAGCACACTGCAATGCCAACAGAGCATCAAAAATAGCAAAATTTGCCTGAAAAAATAACGGCATGGTGCAGAGAAGTCATTCTGAATGAAAACAGAGGACATTACAAAGTGATAGCAACATTATTACCTGAGCACCACCAGGACCGTGCTTTCTGTGCTTTTAGCTTGCACAACATTATCCTTAGGGATAAAAATAGCAAACAGCATCAGCTTCTTTCCCTAAATCTATCACTGTGCTGGACACACGTGGCACCACAGCCTCTTTACACACACAGCCAAAGATCCCCTCTTCCAACAGGCTTTCAATCTGTATCTCAGGGAGCAACAGCAGGATGAAACTCTGCACTGACTACTTCTGATAGAAAGCTCCTCTTGGCAATCACATGCTGGGAACAGAACTTTGAAAATAATGACAATTTTCACAGTTATTTGATAAACTGAATCAGCTGGTCAATTTGTTCAGCTCTCTTCTGGGGAGTTTTTGCTCTTCACGTCTCAGAAATGGTGAGAGACATAAACAAGTGTGCTTCTTCCTTTTAAATACTGCACTATTATTGTATTATATTTTTAAAATATTTTATTAAAATATGCTCATTGGCAGAATTATTTTCTTCTACTTTCCTTAAATGGTTTAAGATTCTTTCACTTAAAATTAATAGCATTTAGTGCAGTGTTCCCTTTTGTTGTTAAAACATAGAGCTAAAGAAACTTCCAAACAAGACACAACATACTTTATTCTGCCTCCACAGACTATACTCTGCAAGGGAGGGATTCTTCCTTGAAGACTCTGCAGATAATGCCAATGAGCCAGACAGGGTGGGGGAAAAGGAAACACGATCAGACTGTTTTGTAAGGGGGAAATATGGGACAAATTAAGCTTGTCCAAGGTCACACAGGAAGTTTCTGGCATACAAAGGAAATCAATATTGATATGAATTTCAACTGTTGATTAACACATAAGGGACATCCTCCCCTCAGTCCTCCTCAGAACCACTGACAGTTTTATTCTACAGAAGAAGTCATTTTCAGTTTGGCAGATTTACACTACATGAGCAAACAGATTCATGCTCCTAATATGTATCTGAGAGAAAACTATCTTAAGATCTGCATATGAACAAACCCGTCACCAGTTCCAATTTACCTTCAGGTCATCTGGAATGAAGACTTTGCGAGCTTTCTTAATCATTGGCTGTGGTTTCAGCTCTTCTTCAGAGAACTTGCGCTTACGAGGGTCAAACATCTCCTGGCCAGGAATACTGGAAAGAGCAAGATCTGCAGGGTCAGGTTCATAGCCAACGGGAACTTGGATGGTCTCCGGATCAATAGGACTTGGTGTGTTTCGGTTTGTTGGCAAGATTTGACCTACAAAAATAAAGGAAGAATTCAGTTGTGTTAGTAGAAACTATGTAAATAATACCAGCAAACATGGATTTTAGAGGCTCTGTAAATACTTCACAACCGATAATTCTTAAGGCTTTCACTGTAAGTTTGGTAGCAACTCTGTTCAAACATTAGATTGCCCATTTGTTGGGTGCATATTCAGGTCCAGACATGCTCATGTCATTCTTTTCAAAACTGGTTCCTAATTCTGGCTTCTAATCTTACATGCCCATTTAGGATCAATGAACCCAACAAGACAGCACTCAAGTGCAGGCAGAGGACTTTTACTGCTCCAACCTGTGCCTTACGATCACAGCCTCAGGAACAAATCATAAGTACTGTCATTTAGGCCTGATTTATCCATTACACTGCAATCTTTCCTCTTATTCTCACACAAAGATTTCTAGAATCTGAGGCTGTATTAGTTGTGATAGGAAAAAAACGTCATGGAAGTGTACTGTCAAGCTGTGCTACAGCTCTCTGCTAAGGAGGTGCTAACTGTCCTCTCAGAAATCTTACTGGCAATGTTTTAAAGATGGCAAAAGAAACGAGCAACATAGCAGGCTACAGTGATGCTCTGCAAAAGTGGAAGAACTCTTATTTACACTATTTAATGCTCTTTTAATGCTGTATAAGAACCACTTAAAAGGAGCCCACTGCAAGAAAAGAACTATTATCATCCCCACTTTTCTTTTTTCAACCTTCAGTACAGCCTTAAAGACTCCAGTGCAACAGCCCTGATACAGGCACCATTCCCACCACAACTCCAATTTAAAATCTCAACCCAGGGTTCCAAAAATAGGATCCTAAGGTCAGCTGCCTATCCCCATGGGCAGCATTTTCAGGAGTTTTCACATGCCTCAGAAGCACCAGCCTTGCTGACTTCACAAGAACTTGTGATCAAAGTAGATATTCTTTAATAATTTTGGCTATTAGTTAATTCACTTTGACTTTAGAGAGATGATGTTCCACACAAACATCCTGTGACTGCATAATATTTCCTTATTCGTGCCTGCGTCTGTAATATGGACGGTGTAAAGTGGTAAACATTAAGTGCCATTTCTAATTCCAAATCAAGGTCACTGTTAACAATGCAGTTTAATTTTAATCTAAAAGATTGCAGCAACAATATTGGAACTGCGCAGAAAATGCACTGGGGAATTGCATTGTGCAAACCAGGGCTTACTAACAGGGAGCCTGCCTTTTGTAACTCCCACTTTAAAATAGCACTGATAAAATCAGCTTCCAGGAAAGGTTAGTAAGGGCCTGGGAGAAGAGAAAAGGAGGATCAAAGTTATTTGATTAATATATATATATCTGTATGAGAGAGCAAGAGGAAAGAATTCATCTGCCCATGCTGCACCAATGCTGTTTCCTCCTGTGCTGCACAACAAGGCATTCTGCTACCAAGGCCTCGGTGCTGAGCCTTCCTCACTGAGCCCAGCAGCACTGTGTGCTCAAGCCCTGGGGTGTAGGCAGCCATGGGATGGTGATGCCTCAGCCCACCTTGGCCCACTGAGGGCTGGCAGATGCAGACCAACCCAAGGGTCGCAGGAAACAGGACACAGGCAATGGGACTTCACTTGTGGGCAGCTTTGGCAGGAAGGATTTTTGGGGATATCATTGGTTAATAGGTGTTTAAGCTAAACTGTCTTCAAAGGGGGTGGTGGGGAAATCCAAACTATTAACTGTTTTAAAGCCAGCCCAGAAGGCTCAGTAAACCAAGACATTTTTATACCTTGCTTTAAATGGATGACTAATCTCATTCCAGATACATGGGCTGGCAGAAACAGGCTTATTTAAAGGATTAAATGCAGGAGAGCTTCCTTTGATGTTAGCTATGCTTGTATCACAGCAGCCAGATATTCTTTAATGCAGACCGATATATAGAAATACACATGTACAAAGCTTGCAACTTCTGTAATGCAGATACAAATGAAGCAAGACACTACCTCTGAATACCTTACAATACTTGCAGTGAGCATGCAGGGTGTTTCTAAAAGTCATGAAGATTGTGAAATTTGCCCCAGCTTTCTAATTGCCCTCAACAGAAGAGCTGGTATTGCAGTACTGCTAAAGTTCTAGGTACAGACTGTCAGCTGACATGTTATCATTTATCTACAATGTGCCACATGACACAATTATACGAGGTTTGTAAATGAAATTTTACAAGTTTTCTCTAAAGAAGGAAAAGGCATAAAAGCTCCTTTTATATATGGGATATTGAGGTATTGCATCTTGCCCAGTGAGAAAAACAACAACAAACCACTAAAACAAAAAGCATTGCATTTCCAAGTAATGGAAAGAAGATGGGAGAGCATGCAGTAACCACAATCCTGCCTTCTTACCCACCTGCACAAACTCTGCTTTGCCCAGTCCAAGCTCCCAGTACTAAAAGTCCTTAAGGACCTTCAAGGCAAGGCTCAGCAAAGGTGACTGCTATTCACTAATGCAGAGCCTGAAAAAATTATGTGCACAGCTAAGCACTATCACCTAGGAGCTTGAAGACTATTATGCTGGAAGAGATTCATAGGCTCCCAACCACCTGCACACCTCTGTCAGTCCGTGTTTGCTCCCTGCTCTGGTGTGCTCTGCAGATGATCAGAAACTCCACTGAGCACAACAGAGTTAATGAGGGTGGATGAAACCCCAGGCAGAAAAACCAGTATTTCCTTGTCCAATGTTTTACATTAGGCAACTCCTGGCACTTTGTATCTTTATATTTATTCTATCAAGTTTTGCCAATAATGCAAGCCAGGAACCTGTCTTCGTTAGTTTACTGGCTAATGGCCACTGCATCTATGTGGTGCTGGAACTCGTCGTAACCTAAGACGACAGCGTGGGCTGCGCTGGACTTGGCACTGCTGTTACTGCAGAAGTACAGTATGTGGCCTCATGTTACACTGCTTTTCAACCTCCTCTCCCCCTGTGTGCATGGCACTTTAGCTGTGCACCCTTCTGCCAAATTTGTTCAGGGTGTTATTTTTGTGCACTAAATTCCTCGCAATCAGAGGTAGGTCAAATAAGAACAGCAATCTGAACGTCATGTGCCTAGCAGCCGGCTAATCCTCACATCAGCAAGCTTCACAGCTGTCACAACATCCCGAGAGAGGGCCGGTCAGAGGCCACGATGTGCAAGGAATCAGCCAAGGAGGAAGCCTCCAGTGCCAGCTGCAAGGTAAGCTGAAGGTAAAGCCCCTGCTGCTCAGCATCAGCCGCCAGATGCCTTCACTGCCAGTCTCTGTATTATTTAAACACTCCGTACTCACAACAGAGGCCAAATTTTCACAACAGCGAAGTGGCTGGGCTGTTTAATGTGCTCAGCTTTGTTCTCAATGGGGGCTGATGATTGCCAAGTGTTTTGGAAAGATCTTAGCCCCTCCATTTAAGCTGCTGAAACAAGAGCTCTTGAGCATCGAGCTCTTTTGGAAATCCAGCTGCAGAACTCCACAGTGGTGGTGGAAGCAAGCTGGGAACAATGGTTAATGGAAACTTCCCCTCATACCACCCCAGTGATGTGTCTCAACCGTGGCCTGGAGAGACCACAACTATGTCAACACTGGCCTTTCGTCTGGAAACCTTCCCGCTCGCAGAGCTCCACTCCAGCAGCGCTGTCTGCCAGGACAGACGCAGCTCCAGGTGGCTCCCGGCAGAGCAGTCAGCAGGTTTTGGCAACCCCAGCAGCTACGGCTGCCCCAGCAGCTTTGCCTTCGCTAATGCTCTTGGTGTTGCTCTGGCTCATATTAGCAATAGCAGAAAATTTTCCAGAAGGAAGGACTTGAAAGAAAGTTGGCTGTTCTAACCCTTTCAGTCCTTCTCCTCCCAGTAGAGACTGCCAGCGAGGAAGCTGAACGTAATGGTAATATTTTCAGTGCAGTTCCTTGTTCAAAGAGAAATGGACCGGAGCCATTCACTCATGTCATCTAGGTCACTGAGCGGCTGGTAAAAAAAAGAGCAGCTCTTAATTGCTTGCAATAATTAAAATACACAATTCAAAAGTACAGTAGCTTTTTTATATACCTTCATATACAACAGTACTTTGGTATACCTACAAAACCAAAACACGGAGGTGTTGTGGGGAGTTTGATCATGGAATCCTGACTCGTAATTTCCCCCTCTTTAAACATCCTGCCTCCAGCTGTGCTTAGGAGAGCTAAGATGGAAATAACCTCTTCAACTGTACCACTACTTGACAGACTTATTGCTTGTATTGCAGGAGATCCCTGATGAATTATGTAGAACTCAATTTTGAATCATTCAACTCCCATAGAAATGTGCCTGATTTTCAGAAAATCTCCCATCTCGCAGCCCTTCCACACTTGTCATCAGTTCCGCAGCTGGCTGGAAAACAGCAGCTGAGAAGAGAAAAGAAAAGGAATTGAAGATGTTCTAAGAAAAATATTTTCCTCTATTTTTTATACATACAATGATGGAAGGAGAGAAATGAGGAGCTTCTCATTCAGCTTACAAACAGCCCTAAGAGAAAATACATGTTTGCTAATCATCTTTTCTTCATATAAACTAAAAGCACCTTGGGTATGTCAGTGCTGTGTTGTAGTGTGGAAGTGCATTGACATGTAATCCTTACCCAGAGCTGGTCTGGAGAGCCCCACTGCTCTGTTGGTACCATTTCCAACCCTTTTATCCTGCTGGAGGCTGGCCAGCTTTTTGGGATACTTCTCTCACTGCAAACCCCAGCCGGTCCCGGACTGATCTGCCATCTATTTCTCCATTAACTCTTTCTGCCTCTAGGCAAAGTCTCTCATTGCACAGCACAAGGTAGAGCTCAGGAAGCAAGACAGGTCAAAGAACCAGACAGCAAAGTAAGAATAGTATTCTGGAGACTAACATTTATCCACAGGTCACAGTTCCTCACTTACAACATCATCAGCTACATTTTAATTTCCTAATTGATTTCAGAGGCTTCCTGCCCCTGAAACATCTGCGTGGCTATTAAGACCATCATCTGCACTAACAGGTAGAGAAGGACCAGCCACAAAGCCTTAACCCCAGCCACTCTGCCTGGGGTGAAGAAGGCAGCTCACCCTGAGTAAACAATTCCTATAGGAGCTTTATTTTCTTCCATAGCAACAGACGAGTCTATTTCAACCACTGCTCCAACCCAACACAGATATCCTTCTATTTCTTGCCCTCCACAATCTAGATTCTGCATAATGGGAAACAACTGCAAACCTTTCCTGCAGAAAAAAATCATTGTAATCCAATGCAACAGCACATGCACTGCTCCTTGCCCACACTAAGTGTTAAGAAGTGTTTTTAAAACATGTACTTTTCAAAGATATCAGCATTGTTTACAAATCTTGAACATTTAATTATGAAGGAATTGTCATTTTCCCCTCAGCACTGTGTGCCTCCCGCTCTGGGCCTCTGCAATGTTATTACAGGCAGGGCTGGTAGTCCTACTAAGACTGCCTGACACTTCCCATTAGAGGATGCTGTCTTCAGTTTCTCAGACCTTTGCCAGATTTCAGCCATTCTGTTTGGATTTGAATGTGCCAATTTATGTTTCTGCCAGAATGGTTCCACAGCTTCCTGAAAAACTTTCAGCAAAAATACTTTGTTTTGAACCTGTTACAAATTTCTGGCCAGCTTTTCCCTGCACAGTGCTAGTGCTCTGCCCTAGAAGAGATGAAGGGAGCAGGAGAGCTCTGTGCTCGCAGCCCCAGCTCCATGCAGCTCTGCCCTGTGCTCAGTGCCAGTGTGGGGGTGCTGCAAACTCGAGAGCTGCTCAGTGCCAGCCTGCACAGCAGATGGGGGGCGCATGAGAAAATCCAGGTTGTCTTTTCAAAGCACTCTCTGTTCATGCCACTGACTTGCTCAGAGTTCTACTGAACTGTATGGCAAGGGAAGTAACAAAACCAAGTTTCTCCAGACATAATCGGTCTCTTTGCTGCCAGACTTTTCCTTCTTCTTAGTTCCTCGTGTCCTCGCACATCTGCAGCAAATGAGGTCAAGATCCAAGATCCTACAGACAACCGCTTCCTTCCTGATACAGCTCTGATTCAACCCAGAGCTGGTCTGACCTCTGCATTCAAAAGGGAAAGGATAAAAAGAAGAGGATATAATGTAATTAAAGCCTGTGTCTCAGAGCAGAGAAAGGAGGGGGCTGCACTATCTGGAGCTGCACATGTGGCCTTTGTTTCAGCATCTGCAGGCTTTTGAGGGCTTGAATTTGCAACTCCTGCCCGTGGTTAGCAAGTGTGCACGCAATGCACTATGCTCCTGTGCCCTTCAAAAGGGATAAATAAGTAACAGAGGCATCACCAGGTGAAATTCTCCACGATGCCTACTGGACTTACAACTCTGCTGTTCTCCAAGATTCCTGCTATTCAGCCTGTGTGAAGACAGCACTTTGTTCCATGAGGCCCCATTCCTGACAGCTCCCAGGAAATCAGACTTTTATTCCTTCTCAAACCAGCCCCTAGAGCCAGACTGCAGGATGCCAAATGCTGCTGTTTCCATTCTCAACAACTCCCTTGCACAGCTGCTACAAACAGAGAAGGGGTTTACTTTGATCCTGGGACAATGCACAGGGATTCTCCTTTTCAAAGCCTCTAAAATGACTTTCTGACTTTTTGGAGGGCTCTGCTTCCCTTACACAGACAAGCCAAGATGACAGAGCTGGAAGAGAAGCTATAGGAAAGCACATTCATACAGGTATTTCATTTTGGCTTAGGAGCACATTTCACTTCAAGACACTGCTATCCTCCGGTGTGTTGCAGCTTCATGACATCCCTTGGCATATTATTCACATACAGTAAGGTTATCAAAAAACTACAATTTGTTTCTGAAAGAGAATCTTCCAGAAAAGCATCAGAACTGTTAACCTGTTCTGAAGAAGACAAACGTCCATTTTTCCTTCCTTAGAAGCAGCTTTAATAAATCACTCCATCAACAGTAAACTGCTTTAGGTATCAGCCTCATGGCATCCATAAATACCCCTTAAGTAGAACACCACTTTCAGAACAAATTCTGCATTCGTGTCACTGCCAATGTCCTCTGCAAGACTCCAGACCAAGTTCCTCTCATATTGCTCTATCTATTTGGCTAATGAACACCTAGGACAGCATGCTCCCAAGTCAGTAAACAGGTCTTGCAAAGCCACCATGTAATCCCTACAGCGTATGCCACTCATGAGTCATGTATCTGTTACCCAGTTCTAGTACCCAAGCCGATCTCGCTTGGGCGTGTTATCAAAACACAGCTGAGTGAGATTTGCAGTGGCATGGAGAAGCCACGTGAACCAGGTACATTTCCTCCCATCAGTAGGCAAAGGCAGACCTTACAGACAGACAACAGATGCTATCAGCCGCTGCCTGAATGTATCCCTTACAAAAAAGGGGTCACCGGGCAGAGTTACAGCAACTTGCAAATCTCGCCTTCTCTTTTGACCTGTTCTGTACACAACACGAATTTGCACTAGCTGTTCACTGGCTTTTGGTTTTATTTACATTTCTTGTTCACTAAAACAAAGTACACTCTTTAGATGCCTTACAGAGAGCGATCTTTAGAATTACATTTTAAGAAGCAGAGATGTCAGAATGAGGACAAGCTGTTTCCCCAACCTTCTAAGTAAGACATTTTCTTTTCTCTCCAACTTAATTTTAGCTGGAAAAAAAGCACAGCAACATTTCAAAACCTGCATTTAGTTTGCACAGGAGCCTACTTTGCTTTAACATACAATTGTCACTCTCACTAAGAACAACAAAGAAAGCAAAGGGTGTGTGGATGTCCCCTTCCCGGGTACCAGAACTGGGTGACAGATACATCACTTCCATTATAAAGTAGATGAATACATCAGTCATCGTGTAGTCTGAAAATGGGTCAGAGCAGGAAGGGAACACGCAACCGAGGCTTAGGGAAAATTCCAGGAGCACAGACTGTTGCACACAGATGTTACTGGTGAGGCTCTATTCCTCCATAGCTGCTGCACAATATACATTTTTGTAGCACATCAAATACCTGATTCTACTGTGATCCAACTCACGAGTAATTGGGATTTGACTTTTTGCAGTCACACACAGCTCGGCCCTCAGAAAACTATGAAATTGTTTGAATGTAAACTTGAAGACAACACAGACTGGCAAATCTCTTACAAATTTACATTTACAAACGTGTCTCCATTTCTAAAACATACGTAAACAAACTGGACTTTGTTTTCTAAAAATTACCATTAAGAGAATTGTAAGCCAATGGTAACCTTAATTACAGTAAGCTTATTTTTAATACAGTGTTCTTGCAGCAGGCATAGCTGCAGCTTACACAATTAGTTGCCAATCCAGACATACCAAACAACTCTCAAACAATGTTTGAAGCAATTGGCACTGAAGCATTTCTTTAACATTTCTACCCCTTCAAATATAGTAAATTCTGTACAATTCCCTGCCTACTAGCAAACAAAACCCTCTGTGTGCTGTGCTGGGCACCTGGCAACAGCCAAACGAGCAGCTCTGTGCCACACTGATCAAAGAGGATGTGTTCTGCTCCCACCAGCACCGTGCCACTGCTGTGCAACACCGTTATTTTGGGATTACATGAGGAGGAGGGAAGGGACAATGCACCCATCTTTGGCACCGTCAGTCTTGACAATTCTTACAGTTTGTATTAAGTATAACATTGCTTTCCTGTTAGCAGACTCCCACAGCTGGATGATCCTGCACCCTTTTACTATGGTGGTTGCACTCTCTACCTGGAATACCTGCAGCACAGCATACGTTTTAGAGTACTTTGTCGTCCAAACCTTCCCAAGAGATATTTGGAGGGGCCTCAATCCCACCTATTCTGCTCCTCTGTTCACAGCGGGTCGTGCACCACGCAGCCCTGCTGAATCTGGGATCCATCATACAGAAGATACATCTGTGCCCAAGCGAAAAGAGAAACACTGGAGAGTTGGAAGGCACTGCAAGCTGAGGGCAGAAGCGATTCATAGGCTTGGAAAATTATGTGGGCTTTACCTTTTACACTCCTGTTAACTCTGATTTTCATGAAGTAGGTGGTGTTGCTACAGCAACTGTCATATCACATCATTTCTACTGTCTCTGTCAGGGAGATCATCTTATTTTATCTTCAATTCAGCTATGCAGTTCTTCTATTCTAAAGCCTGCTGCATTTTGGATATAAAAAACTACAGAAAACAGAGCTGCACCACATAAATAATACTTCTAAACTGCAGCAAAACCTGTAACATTTTTATTTGTTCTCCCTTTACATACCCAGAAGGGGAAAAGAAACCAGCACTGATGAGATCTATGGTACTCCAGAGGTTTGGAAAAAGCTTAAGAGCAGATCTCACAATTAAGGTGCTTTGTGTCACCTTTAACATTTCCTTCCTGCAGAAGCAAACTGCATCCTTGTGCACTTGACCAGAAGTAAGTAATCCACTCACAGGTAGAAACACCTCACCTCCTTGTGCCCAGGCCCATTTACGCATATACATTCCACACCACTCACACCCAGCACTTCCCACCCCCTGCACACAGTATGTGGTTCACCTTGCATATATCAACCACTCAACCTGTAGCCTAGCAGAAGCACCTGTGGAAGCAGAGGCCCTATTTTCACTCAGTTCAGAACATGCATCCTGCCTGCTGGGCATAAGGTGGCAGCCTGCCTTGCAGCTCCCTGGCTCTGTAGCACCAGAACAAGAATTTCTTCACCACGTTCCAGCCACCCGTTTACTATTTCCAGCAATCACAAGCAAAATTATTTGTTTGATGACTGCACTGTTACTTGACAGTCCATCACAGACACACGTAGCACTGACAGCCATTAAAACAGTCACATGCACGTTCCATCTTAACAACCAGTTTAGAAGAAGGTCAGATGTAGACACCCAAGCTGCCTGGTATCACCTGAGCACGTATTCAAAAGCTCTCTAGAAGGAGCTTCGTTGTATGTTGTATTATCTGTACCATTTATTGTGTGAGCAAGTAATTTAAGTCTTCCAATCAAGACACAGCAGGAGAGTTTGGGAACCAACAGATTTGTCCTGGCAGTGGTGAACACTCGTTATTGAGTTTGGGATTGGGAGTATTTTGGCTAGTTTTTTAAAGCGAAGATTTCACTAAAATACAGGACAAAAAGGCAGCTGATGAGCACTAGGTAGGACTCCAGCTAAGAACAGCAGCACTCTGGATTGCACTGGAAACTGCATCTATCTGCACACCTGAGGGATATACACTGACACAGCTCAGTCCTTGCAGGATCAGAGACCCATTTCCTAACCCTCTCCTGGCTCTCTTTGCTATTATTTCAGTGTTACAAATGTCCACAAAACCTGAAATCTGGGGAAGAATAGGTTAAAACTCTGCAAAGAGATTAAAAAAAACAAGCAGGAGAAACACCTTTCCTCTTTCTGCTTAACTGGCTAATTGGTTAACAGGAACCTGCTTGATGAGTTTCAGCAGCTCCTAGAGATCAGGCAAGGCTGCTCCTGAGCGGGCTAAAGCTGCTGCTGTATAAACAGCTTTAAGCTGACCAACAGGGCACCCCTCGCTAAGGCTGCTTTTTCACAACTAAGATTTTCACAAGGCAGTGAAGCAGTTTGCACAGTGAGGACCCAACCAAGCCCAGTAAGAGCACAGAACTGAACTATTTTAGGCAATATATTTTGTGGACATAAAACCATCTGATGGACAGAATTAACAAATGATTTCAAAAACGTTCAGGAAAATAAATAAAGACTAAATAAAATGGAGAGAGCCAAAAGCCAAGATTCTAACAAGTAACAGCTCCAGGAGCTAAGAAAATTCTAGTCCTAAAGGTTCATGGGACCAACTAAAGAGCTTCACTGGATCTGTACAATCCTCTGAGCTTAATACTCAACACCATTTATGTATAATGCAAAGATTCTGCTCAAGTAATTAGTGTTTTTGAGTCCAGCTGTCTAAAGAGAAAGTACAAGAGGGTTGATTTTCACACAGGGATTTAAACTGTCCTATATAAGATGAGTAGCTATGCACACAGCATTAAAAAAGTAATAGAGAAACCCTAGTAATATCATGCTTTAAGTTCAAAACTCCATTAAGTCTGGAATACGCTAGCACCAAAGCAGCATCTATAGCAATCAGTAGATGTCTTATAGAACAGCGCACAAGTCTAGGAAAGAAAATGTAAGTTTTTGCTTGTGATCATTGTCTCAAAGTAACTGTAAAGCCAAAGATTCCCATGCTGAGTTCTGCCTATGTGAAACAAACCAACTAAAAACCCACACCTTCCAAAGGATGCCCCTTCATAAAGCTGGAACTGCCCCTCCAATGGTGCTGCTGGCAGCGCTGCTTTGCACCCTTTCCTAAACCTTATGTTTTTGTACCATTTTTTCATTCAAGGGTGCCATCAGAGACACTGGGGTTTCAAACCCAGAGCCAACTTTCCAAAACATGCTGTATTTTGAAAAGCCCATTTTTGTTTCAGAGAAATAAATGAGTTTGCATCACAAAGCCTTTATATCCCCCAAACCCAGAGCCTTCCATACTGTTAAAAATCAAATCCAGCTTTATTCTCCTTCCAGAGCCGGGCTGCATGCAAACAGCATCAGAGGAAGGCAAGCTTGGGGTGGAGAACAGAACTGAAATATGGCATTCAGAGCAGGATACTTGTTCTTCTAAGAGCACACTCCTATTTCCAAGATCTTTGCTACTATTTTCACTTTAAAAACCACCCATTTCCCCCAAAACATAGTTTTAAAGTTTACAAAGACACACAAGGACAGACTTTATTATTTTAACAATTAGCTATTTTCAGAGCTCCAGCAAAGCTGCTTCCTTCCATAACTGGACTTCAATCAAACCCTAGCAAAGCTTTTGATCTTGGAAAGAGTAACAACACAGCTCTGTTATCAGCACACAGGGGGCAAAGAGTAGGACATCCAGAATTTTTCAATAAAAGAAAGTTAATTGCTTTGACTTGTATTTACCAAAGGTCACGACTACAAGTTTGAGTGCACGTACATAACGGTGCACACTGAGAAATGGTGCACAGAGCGGCCAAAGTGAGTGCTGGGGTTATACTACTTGTGCATTAAAAAAGAAAAAAAAAGAAAAAGGCAGCAAAACAATGCTAGATTACTATCCAAATATACCCCAGTGGATGTCCTGCCAAACAGCAAATATGTGGCTGTAAGCTCCAAAGTGAAATAAAAGCTTGGCCAGGAGCCCAGAGCTTCACTGTATTTTGCTCAGCTAGCCATAGTCTGGCAGAACAGAGTGAACACATTCTCAGCCACGTGATGAAGAAGCCAGTCAGGCCAAGCTGATTTCCTTGTGTTGGGTAAATGTGATCTTCAGACTGTACACACCAGCAGCTTTGGGAAAACGTGAGAAAGTGGGAAACAACAAGCCATGGGTTATAAAGTGAGGGCAGCAGAAGAATCACTTAAGGATTTTGCTTCAACACGTGTCGGCAGAGCTGTCCTTGATGCAGGCGTTACCTGGGCTCCCAGGGCACAGCACACCCTGCAGAGATGCTGAGTGCTATGCATGCACACGGACTGCATGGGAGTTAAATATCACCGGCTTCTTGGGCACGTAGCTCCTGAAAGGAGCTGACTGTGAAGGAAACTACATTCTTCATGGTTAAAGGATTAGGAGAGCTTCTTGTGAGAGCTCACAAGAGTGAAACGCTGAACAACTTCAAATCCCACATTCAGGAGAGTCAGAGGTACTTAGGCCTCTCAGGATGTGGCCTAGTAAAGAAAAGGTGTGCATATGATGGTAGGACATAAACCAAAGGCTAAGATTTTGCTGATAATACTTAAACAGCCACTGGGTAATAGCACTGAACACAGAGGAACGCTCATGAAATAAAGATAAAATTAGGCCAAGGGAATCAAACCCCAAAACATATAGGGTATAACAGGCTAAGAGCTGCCCCAGTGATAAGCTGGTGTGTTTAGATAATAGTGAGAATACTGTTTTCAAATAACTGACTCTGGAAGAGATCAGCAGCATCCCTGGCCAGCTTCAGGGCTGCACGTGACTCTCGAGAGCACGTAGCATGTGGAAGCAGAAAGAAAAGCCTCCAAACAAGACCTCAGAAGTACATCCCTGCTGCAGATAAGAGCAGCTTAGATGAAGCACTCATGAGGGTACATAAGAAAAATGAGATTTGTTTACTTTCTAGCAGAAATAAATTGATAACCTAGACACGTGCAGCAGCTGCTGAAATCAGAGACACACACGAGTTGACAATTATACCTCCAGCTCCTTCCCTCTATTTGGCTAATGATTTCTTTTCACGTGTTTAAAACGGCTTAGCTTCTAGAGACTACCAGGACGTTCAACAATGGCTTCAACCATGTCACACTGAGAAAACTGAGCAGATAAGAGAGTTTGGAAAAGCGGTGCCTAAATCTGGCACTAAGTCCAGTCCCACGGAGATCAGCCGCTCTGCAGCAGCCACGTGATGTTGGATGGATGGATGGATGTCAGGTCTCAGGGTTTGAACACTGGCCTCTGATTTTCTCACTGCTGAAGCACCAGCTAAGCTAAGGGGTTTCATAAGCATCCAAACAACAGCTGTCCAACAACTGGAACTAACCACAGGCCTGTGGTTCAACCTTCTCAAAAGGTGGGTATGTGGGTTAACTGCTAACATGCTACACTCATGGCTAATTCTCCCAGTTAAGGATACAGCTAAGTCATGCAGGTGTTCAGGTCAACCTTCTGCTCCCGTTTACTCAGTTTGTTCTACTATTAACAAATGACTCAACCACCATAAGGAGCAACCTAATACCGCTTCAGGAAAACTTACATCACATCAGCACACCCCATTTTTTCCCCTATGTGAATTAGAGTAAGGCACTGGAACAATGCAGTGACATGGCAAGTGACATGGCAAAAACTTTGGGATCTGACTTCAATCCATTTTTATTTTATTTTTTTTTTAATTTTTGTGCTTCTCTCCAAAGAAAACAGACTTGACTACAGGGGGGAATTAATCTCTCCTTTTTCACTGCACTCACGCTGATACAGAGGGCAGGCCCTTACACAGCGTGTGCCAACCACCAGCCTCTGTGACCAGCCTGCAGCCCTGGGGAAGGCTAGAAATGAGGGAATAGGAATGAAAGAAAGGTATCCTAAGGTATCCTCAGCTTCACCTCCCAGAGTCTGCCCACTCCTTCTCAGACTCCAAAGTGATGCTCACCAGCTGACTGGGCTCCAATTCTGATCACCCATCCTTAGCTACCTGCTCAATGCCTGACCCTATGATAAACAAAGGGAATTGGGCTCCTCCACGGCAATAACCCGGCACAGAAAATGGATACAGCAAATTAAATTATCTCACAAAGTAAGGAAGACAAGAAAATAATGGAGCAAATACATACAGCTGTGAAAGTTTTACTTAATGCATCCAAAACCATGAACTTCAAGCAGCAAGGAGCTCAATGCTTGCAGTTATTTCAGATCTGCATCTGAATTTTTACTCATCCAAAGTTAAGCCTTCAACTTACACTACCAAAATATGTTACCGTTTCTTTTTATTTTAAGCTTTATTTAACTTAATGTGGAGTAAGCAAGATAGTGTCTTTTTCATGCAGCTTTAAAAAAAGAATTATTTTTAAAGTCACTTCATACAGCACATACTGCTTTGTGATGCCAGTGCCAGACAAAATGGAGTTTCAGGACTTAGATAAGCGTCACCATGCCAAAAAAGGACTGAAACATCCTGATGCTGGGCTGGAAGCAGAGAACAGGACTCTGTTCTAACAGATGTCTGAATGCCCCGACAAGTGTGTGTGCTCAGGGTAGAGGGAATGGGGTGCTAAGGGAGCAGGAGAGTCCACCCAGCAGTGCTGTATTATACTGCATGTTGTGTCATTACAGCTTTATCCTGACACACCCATATTTACAGCACACAATGTACTGTACAATTCACAATGCCAAGAAACTCAACATATCTAATCTGGCAGAAAAACAAAGTCATATCAGGTTAATCCAATTCTTATATTGCACAACTTTGAAAAGCCAATAGGAAAACAAGTCTTCCCCTTGCTCCTGCTCCCCCTTTCCTCCTTGAGCACACATACCCTGCCATGACCCACTTTTCTCTTTGATCCCTGACCATCTTTAGCCCACTCTCACCATCCCATGTTTCTCACTCAATCCTAACCCACCTCTGTCTCTGACACTGATTAGCACAAGCCATAGAAGGGAGCTTTGTGCAGAGCACCCGAGCTGAAATGCGCTGTGAAGAATGAATGGCAAGACACATAGACAAGGTCACTTGGACATCTGCCCATATGTGATACTGCAATAACTGCGATAAGATAACATGCCTCAAATTTAAACTTGGCTGACTGCAAGGGAGCTTCAAGCCGGGCAGCGGAGCTGAGGTGCAGAGGATATAGTGAGACTGCACAGGAGTTCAGGCTTTAGGTAAAGCCATCCAACTTTAGAGAGGATCAAGATCATTCCATTACCTGGGTTTAGTGCTGTCAGGGTTCTGCCTACAAACACTACTGCTGGTTTTCTAATTCCTATTTTTAAATGAAACCTTAGAGCCATGTAACGGCAAGACTCCAGGAGATAAGGACTTTAAATGAATAACTGGTGGAAAGATGGTTGGGACAACTGCACCCCTTCCCAATAAAACCAATAAAAGCTTCTTGCAGATTGGTTTCTCAAAGTGAATCAACACCTCATGGTATCCATAATATAAAGGTGTCAGCTCTAACAGAAGCATTTCAAGCACATCAAGCATTTTAAAGGTCTTACGTAAATTCTCTGATACAGAAAATGCACATTTACATCCCCACTGCTCCCCTGCTCACTGATGTACTCCTGTCCTATCCAGACTTCCAAGAAATTTCAGCAACGTAATTGTTCTTTCCAAATTCCCCCTCTTGCCACATTTGGTTAAAAACAGACAATTATTCAAGAACTGTGATCAGGAACATGCAAGAGGAACATCCCAAACCTGGGATGAATAGATAAGATTCACTTTCACAGCAAATCAGGCAAAAATAAGAAACCCCACCATCCAGCCATGGCTGTAAGCAATGGAGCTGCAGGATTTACATACATAAAATGACCAAATGTCCCACACTGTAATGAGAGGCCACAGCTGCAGGGATTGCAGACGTCAGTAACATCTGTATTTCCACTATGCAGCACAAAAGGGAACAGTGGTATGTCTGATTGCTGCAGGGTCCTTCAAACTAAGTCAGTTTAACCCTCTCTGTTTTGATGAGGAACAGGATTTACTCTCAAGTGCCTGGCTCCCACTTGCTGAGCTTTAGCTAAGCACACAGTTATTTCTGAAACAGACTTCCTACTGAAGTAAGACTCACTTCCAAATCTTGCAATGGTGAGTTTGTGAACGCGTCTGAACTGTTTGAAATCACCTCCTTAATTTCAATGCAGTCCCTCACATGCAGAGTCCGCTTTATATTCTGCAGCCTTGCGTAAAGCAGGCTCCTACAAGAAGGTTTAGTACTGCTATTTCATTAACCTGTGTTAAAGCACTGGATGCCTGGTAAAACAGAGCTCTGCAGAAGCATTCTGTGTTTAGAAGTGTCATACTGTCATTCTTTCAGGTTTCCAAAATGCAATCTCCACTTGCTTTCCTTGTCTCTTTAGAATCTCAGGTTAAAAGCAGTAACAGTTAGACCACTTCTAATTTGTTCCCCTTTATCACAATCACTGCATTTACCAGGTCACGTCAAACACAGCTATGTCTGCATACAAGGACTAAGAGAAAGGGGAGCCTTGCAAGCATTTCAAAAACAAAACTAAGGTCCAATCATTGCCACCCAAGGTAATGGATCTTGCTATGGATGGAAAGCCCTGTTCATTTGTTTAGTACATTCAGGAGTACCAACCAGCTCTGTAATGAATTACTTAATCTTTGACCTATTGTCCACAACCACGTTCCAGAACAAAGAATTTATAGCACGCTGAGCTCCCTAAGGCTAATTGGAAGGACTTTTTTAAACCATTCTCCATCTTCCACCAATGTTTGCCAAAAGTGCACTTTTGCCTCTGCGCTTATACACCCGAATGGCTAACACTTCACTGCAGATGGACTACTGATGCAGGTCTCTCTGGCATCTGCTTGTAGCACATGCCTGCTAACACACTGATCTATAGGCACCTGTCCAGGGATAACCCAGATTTGTGCTTCACTTAATGAGTACCTGAGTTTTTTAGGACCCTTTTTTTCTTCCTCCTGCATGGGTCCATGCACCAAAACACAAACATATGGGCAAAGAGCATCAAAATTCTCGGTGCCTGTTTTCATTAAATGGCAAATAATGTGAACAATGGAACACTAGCAGTAAGATGAAGAGCTAAAGCTGTTTCTCTCGAAGTCAAACAGAGAACCCTTAAACCAAAGGTGCCACAGCAGAGAAGCTAAGCAAGTCAAAGTCTGGGCCAACTCCAGCCCTGACAAGATTCAACTCAACCAGAGAACGGAACGTGGAAACGTAGCTACACAACACCTTCACATGTGTCAGAAAATGTGAGAGGTTGAACAGTAACTCGTATTCGTTTCAAATGTGATGGATGGCACCTCAGCTGCACAAAGCTGCGTGGCTCTGAAGAGCCCAAGCAGAAAATACACAATGCTGCAGCATGTGCTGCCTCACCTACCTGCGTGAGCTTTCCCCACATTACATCTGAAGCTCTCAGGACCAAGTTCAGCTTCCCAACAGAAAGCCTCTTCAATGCTATTTGCTAGCTTCTTCAACACTGTCAGCTCATGGAAAAAAAAAAAGGCCATAAAAGCTGCAGAATCTGTTTACCATGTACACATTTTGACACTGATGTGCATTTCAACATTTGTTTTCTATACTTAATCCTCATGTATAATTTGCTCCATTAATTACTACGGGATTAGAGGTTGAAGTAAACTTTTTTCCCCCCTCACCATCTACTTCACATGGAGCAGAACAAACCGCAGCTTCTTCCTTAATATAACTTGGTTGAAATAGACTTCCCTGATTCTCAACACCTTTTGTTGAATTCAAACAAAATATCGCAATATTTTATGAAAGTGAGCCTTCAAAAAAGCAAGCTAACAATTATGTTGCGTGTAAAACAAAATGCCAACCAAGCTTTGGATTTCATAACACTCTGAAGTACTCTTTACTGATGACAAATATGTCCTTTCAGTCTGAGAAAACTCCATGGGTACAATGAAACCAACTACCCCCCGCCTCCCAGAGAAATAAATCCACAAAGATAAATGACAGGAGAATGGATGGTGATGTTCTGCTGCTCCACCTAGGAGCTGATGAGGGAGGGCAGCCAACAAGCTGTACTGAAATCACTAACTGTATGAGGACTAAAGCACTCATCACTGGGATTAATTGGCAGAATCTGGCCATGGCCAGCTCCCACCATTGCCAATCAGTCACATAGGCACGGAGAGATTGCAGCAATTTAATATATTTCCTAGTAGCTTCATTTAATCAGATATTATCAATGACTTCTTCATGTCCATCTCCTAGTGACGTCTTGTCTCTTTTAACTACAAGATACTGTTCCATGAAAGACTGCAGGGTGTGCTCGTTTCTTCAAAACCAACTCTCTGCACCAGGCAACCTTTCTGGGATGGGAAGCAGGGCCACGAGAAAGACAACAGTACTGCAACAAGTTTGACTCTCAGGCATCCTTCAAATATCCTCCTCAAGGGAAAAAGCACCCACAGGCTCCTCTGTGTATCCTCTTCCTAATTTGAGCTGGCCCTGACTCACATACGAGGCTCTGTTGGTGTGGAAAGTGCTGATCCACACAAGAACTTTGAGACAGGCCAGGTATGTTCTATAAGAGCAGTACACAACCTGAGGTCTTTCTTGCTGCTTACTGTTTGAACTCCTAAGAAACTTCAAGTTCTTTCATGTAGCTGAGCAATTATTTAACCAATAATCAAATTTTGGCAGCAAATATTAAAATTAGATCTCCTGACAGAGACTCGGTGTTCTTGCTTCTAGCATTAACAAGGCTTGTTCGTTCAGCACTTTTTCCCCTGTTATCATGTGACAAGCTATTTATAATATTTGCCAGAATATATTTTGCATCTTCCTTTGATCCAGAAGGCAGTTTGTGAGGCTCGCCTGCACACTGCACCCTCCTTGCTGCTGCAGTCCTCAGAGCTGTGCTTTTCCACTTCGCTGCGGCTTCGGTAGCGGCAGGAGCACACAGCCACGCACGCATGCCTGCTGCTCCAGCAAAAGCTGTGCTGAGCAAGCTGCACAGGGGACTGCCACGTGCCTGAGCACATGGTCACGCAGGCAGCAGCCATTCAGAGCCTCACGTGAGAGGCAATGTGAAGAGCAGCTCTGGTACCAGCCTGCCTGGCGGCTTGGCCGGTCATTCCCATGTTATCACGTGGGACAGCAAGGGTCAGGAAATTCCCAGCCCTTCTTAGTGCTGGAGGTGGAATCCTCTGCCTGTGAGAAAGGGGGGCTCAGTTATGGCTCACACAACACCTATCCACTGCTTGCAAACAAAGATTAAAGCTTCGGAGAGGATTCCTCATCCAAGCTGTCTACTGGAAGCACTGCCCTTCGCGCTGCAGAAGGGGAGGTCACGTTAAGAAACACATGGGAAGGAAGACTACAATGCAGGGAGTGTTGCACACACACCCTTCTGTGGGCTGCCCTCTCACCAAGGCATTCCCCATGCGCAGCTGGAAGGCTGGATGCAGCAGAGGCAGCCATCCCCAGCTGGAGGGTACGCCCAGCTCAGAGGGGAGTGAAGAGAACACCAAAACCCACCCAGTCCAGCCCACTGTCCATCATTACAACTCTGTATCTATGCAATGAGAAAGAAGTAATGGGTAACATGCTGTAGATGACATCTGTCCGCTGAGCACATACAATATGGCATCCAATAAAAATCTTCATGTTTTTGCAGGAGGAGATTTGGGAGAGCCCTATTCAAATCAAAATGGTTTTCAGCTTTCTGATCAGTGCGCTTCTGAATCTCCACTTTGTTACCGAGAACAACAATTTACATTTGGTGTATATATAATATGGAACAGATTACAAAGCTTGTTTTTCTATTTTTTCTCCCCTTTATCTTCAGGGGATCCTGCTCAAGTAGACCAGGGCACCCAGCAATCCAAGCATCACAGAGCAAAAACCACTGTCACGGAAATGCAAAGACAGGGAGGGCTTTGGGAGCTTTCCAAGGCCCTGTCTGCCCTGGGGAGCTGGGCTGTAATAATACACGGGACATCAGTGCACTCACACCTTCTGAGACAGCCCCATACCCAAAGCTTTGGTGGCAAACAAACTTGACATCTAAATCTCATAGAACACATTTTCTAAGCAGAGCATTCCTCCAAACTTGCCTAATGTTTCCGAACCCAAACCCTTCACACTTCTCCCCAATTTACCCAAGTAAAGGCAACACAGAACAGGCGGATAAAAGCAACCAATTAACTGTAATATCTGATCCTCTCTTTATGTACAGACAGCTATGAGTACTCCCAGTTTCCTTAAAGGACTGCACAGTTAAACAGAGGTACAGTTAATAAAGCTATCTTTATCAAGAACTCTTTCTGAAGGAGCTTAGTTTTCAACCAACTAATGAGCATCCAATACAGAGAGAAAATATGATGTTTTAACAGATGATGGTTTGCAATGCAAAAATAAATTGAAATATTGTCTATTAGTAAAAGGGGCTGTGAACAAGAGGTGAGTTTGATTCCAGTCTTACAAAACCCACTACCCTGCATGCCTCCTATTCAAAAGCAAACCAGCTTTTCCATCATAGAGATTCCCAAAACAGGATTTGATGGCAACGTAGGTGTTTATTTTAACTCTAACTGTAATCCAAAAAAAAGAAAGATGATAAACTGGTGAGACAGAACATTTCTCTAACAATCGGACAACACAAGCTGGAAATAAAAAAATCAGTTCTATTTATAAGGAATTTGTTGTTGTTCCATTTTAGTTTATTCGCGTGTTTTCCTCTCTCCCCGAGGGCTTTGTAATGTCACATTTATAGCCAGTTAGTCCAGCTCTGGTGGGCCCAAGCACACTCTTTACTGGAAGCCAAGGCAAATTCACAGATCTCTGCCAGAGACAGTATAATACAGCTATCTGTAGAAGCCAATGATGCCACTCAGATAGGTAAGCTGTGTATTTTAACACACACACAAAATTAAATCTGAAGCCAGTTTTCTGCAGACCCCTCTATGGCTGAGATGCACCATACAGACACATAAACCATATCTGGTGTTCCAGACTCCCATACACAGCCTTCCACACACACACACTACATGCACTGTATGATTTGTGGCCAGCTGCATGTGATACACTGATGCTAACTGTCCCGGAGTCGCATAAAGCAGGGACGTGAGAAACACAGCATTTGATCCTCCCTTCAGCCCCAGTCCACATAGGCTTACATTATAATGTTAATTAAAACAAAGTCCAGAGTACAAAATGGTTTAAGAAGTGCTACCACCTAAAAAAGAAAATATCAGTTTTCTTAAATTAAGAGCATGAGAAATTTATTTTATTGAAACTATTTTAGACATTGCTGTTGCTTTCTTTCCAGTAATATAAATTAAAGCAGCTACGCACAAGGAAACAGTAGTTCACATCAATTAAAATGAAAACCACACCTTGATTCATGTGAGCTTATAAAAACGGTTAAAAAAAAGTCCTGTACGACTCCTAAAAACTAAGAAGTTCCAGTGCAGTGATTTCAGCATTCACCTTCAGACAAACTTTCATATTCCAAAGCACCATATTTACCCCGGTGCTTTCATGACAACTTTAAATGGACATTTTTATTTTAATGGTTTTTCCTTTGTAGATAAATATTACTCTGCCTTAAACAGATTATTGGTAGGACTTTTTCCACGACAACACAAAAATATTCCAACAACTGGACAGCCAACAATGCTACTGTTAAGACAAAGCACCCATCCATAACTGGGGAAAAAATGTTATTGCTGAGAAAATGAATGAGCTTACCCTTAAAAAAAAAAAGTTTAATAAAAAACCCATCTTATTCCAAAGATAATATGGCATGGGGAAAAAAATACCTTCAAGTTAAAAAGCTTTATCCTACCCCAGAAGACCTGACTCCTTTTACAACAAGAAACGAGCACAGTTTCTAGTGAGAGAAGTCAGTAACCCCGAGCTGCAACCAGCTCAGGGAAAAACCCGACAATCAATGAGATGAAAATAAGCCGCGCAGGCAGATGACCACAAATAAATTCTGACAGGTGATCATTAAAAGCCTGGCCCATAACCAGGCTCTCCTGAGCAAAATGAGGACAGATGATCTGCTTTTAATGTATAAGTGACAGAAAATGGGGTAGCAAACCCGCACTATTTTTAAAAACTCGCTTGGGAAAAAGCAAGATTTTGTTTTATGTTCCACTCCTGCCAACACATCAGATATATTTTAACATTGGAAGCGCTCACAAGTTACTGGTTAACTACAAAATGCCTTGAAACTGAAATGCAGAAACGAAGTAAAATCCACATACAGAGAATAAACAAAATCCAGGACTAAACATACGTATGTGACTTGTGGCCAAAGGCTGTTAACAGCTTTGGGGTGCTCTGGGGGTGCTTTACTTCTTTCTAATGAGAAAGGCATGTTGTAGACTTTTAAGACTTCCCTACTTGATCCTGCTTTGCAACTTTCATCCTTCTATTTATTTACTGTGCCTCCTTATCAGATGGCTCTGACAATGACTTCGCACGCTGAGCGTGGCAAGCGATCAAGCAGAATGGAGAGGAGCGGTTTCCTGCTCCCAGGAGCACGCTTTGCTCCAGAGAACCTCGTGAGAGCAGAGGAGCACAATAAGTCACCCTTGGACTTCTTTTGCAGAAGGGAAAAAAAAAAAAACAACAAAGCTCCATGTTTTCCGAACTTTAATGTTGACACTATTCTCCAGGCCATGATCTCAGCCGTGCTCTGGTGTCAAGCCAGAGCAGTTACTCTAGATGTGCTCTGGTGTCTCTAAAGGGACTGTTTGAAGTGTTAATAAACAAATAGAAGAGTTCCACTGACACCAAGCAGGTTTGAAACATGTGTTAAGGTCAGAAATTGGCTCTCTGTCAATTTTTTTTTGCCTGGAACTAAAAGTAACTAAAGGTGTAACATGTTAACTCTGGACATGTATTCTGACTATGCTACTTTAAGAAAGGTTATAATGTAGTTACAAGATTTAGTCCCTTGCACAAACCGTGGTTAATGTTACTACACTCAGTAAGGAATAAGATCAGCTCCGAAATTTCAAACAGGAAGCACGGTCTAAGGATTATCCTAAAAATAAGTACCAAGGCTACAGCTCAAATACGGGTAAAAACCATAACCACAGCATTCACTTTACTGGTCCATCTCCCCGTTCACTTCACACCACGGCATACACACGTTACTATTTTGTTTGCATGTTTTTCATCTGCTATTAGCCAGGCTACCAAAGAAGAAAAGACAACAGGAAAGTTTTCTTGGAATTCTTGCAGCTTCCTGACATAAGTTAAGCAAAAATCCCTATGGAGCAGCCTGACAATACCTAGAGCTACTTTCCTTCTCTGAGTACAAAAGCCATGAATCACACCAGCTCTCTCTAAACTGCCTGTCAACCGTACAGTGAGGAGCAGTGATGTACAGTGGGGAGGAGGCTCAAGCCACAATCCAGAGGAAGCTCTGAGGGCTGATTTACCTGGTCTGACCGGGCTCTGCATGCAGTTCTGCGACACCATGCCTGGGTGGACTGAAGTAGAAGCCCTGCTGCTGAGGTCCATGACAGAAGGGGATGCTGAGGTAGCTTGCTGCAGACCTGGCTGGTGTGGGCTATGCTCGTGCTGGTTCGGGCTGGGTGGAATGCCATTTTCTGAGAGGAACTCTTCCAGGTCCATGTATTCCAACTGGAAAGTGTCTCCATCGTATGGCAGCGTCTTGTCCCATAATGTCGGGCCCAAGAAAGCAGACTGAGGGACTGTGGTACTGGTGCTGTCATCCTCTAGCTTCTTCTCTTTGTCTTTTTCTTTACCGAATGCTTAAACAAAACAGATAACAAAGATGTAAGAGCTGAGTATTTAAAACATTACCACTCCTTATTTCTTATAACCAAGAGTGAAGGGGAAATATTTGCTTTATAAAATCAGTTCCCCCCAATTCACTCAGTTAAGTGAACAACAGAAGGGTTGTGACAACCGAGAACCTTTGGTGGATGCAACCACGCTTGGTTTTCTCTGTTCCTTTTAGTTAAGGATCCCATTGCATGCTTGGATTTAAAGCCAGCGTGTGAGTAACAGCAAGCTGGGAGATACTGCTGTATCCTGCTGGAAAGGAACGGTCTTAACCTAAACCTGAAGGGTTTGTTTTAAGGCAGCACTTAAAAAAAATTAAGGTCCCCTTGAATTTAATAACTGCTTTGTTTGCTTTAAGGTGGCAAGGCAGCAAATTACAAAATACATCATTTGAAGAAATAGAGCTATTAATGCTTTAAAGTTCTTAACTCAGAGCGGCAAAGCCTGACTGGACCTATATTGATGTTCAAGGGTAGAATCGAAGTAAAAAGGAGTTTAAGCGTTGTTTCCTACAACAGCAGCGATGCCAAAGAGGAGCTGTAGGGAAACACCTGACTTTCCTCAGACATTATGGAGCCCCCAAAGGGTCGCAGCCCGCACGGCCCGGAGCTGCCCGTGGCTCTGCGAGGCCGAACCGGGGTTCACAGCCCTCCACGGCGGCGGGTCAGGGCGGCAGCGCCCGACACCGCACCGGAACCGTCCCGGTACCGAACCGCGGGGGGCGGCGCCGAGCCGCCATTTCGGGGCGAGCTGCGAGGGGGCGGCGGGGGGAGCGCGGGGGGCTGCGGCCGGCAGGGGAGGCCTCACCGTCATCGTGAGCGAGCGGCAGCTTGAGCGGGTTTTCCAGCAGCGACTTCAGCACCCCGTAGGTGGGAGGTAGGAACGTGGGGTTCAGCGGGAGCGGCCGCGACATGGTGGGCTTTCCCTCGGGGCGAAGCTGCGCGGCAGCGGCTCCTTCACCGTTTCACTCTGGCGGATGCAGCGGCGAAACGAGGCTCAGCGCTGTGGAACGGCTGCGGGGCGGCCGGGCACACGGAGCGGGAGAAGCCTCCGCCGCGCAGCTCCTCCTCCTCCTCCACCGCCGCTCCCGCTGTGCGCAGCGCGCCCCAACGCGCGCCCATGTGCAGGAGCCACCGCCGCTGACGTAACGAGCGGCGCGGCCCCGCCATTGGAGCGGGGGGGGGAAGGAGGGAGGTGCCGGCACTGAGCGCCGCCCCGGGGCAGTGTTACCACAGCCGGGACTGCACAGCGGCACGAGGCAGCGCCGTTATCGGGGCGGAGCGGGGCTGAGCCGGTGTGTCGCTCCTCGGGCCTGACCCGGGCCCGGCGCCGTTAACATAGGAACCGGGTGGCAGCGCTGGGCCGTGCTGCTGGTGCATCGTGTGAGGAAGCAGCTCCTGCTCATCTGTGGTAAAAGTGCACAACGAACGTTGCTGCTACAGCTTCCGTGGAAAAAAGCAAGCTTACTTTCGGAGCAACCCACACACACGTGGATGTTAAGAACAAATCTTCCCAAGATTTGGGTTTGTGTTTTTTTTATTATTTTCTGTGTGCAATTTTTCCCCAACACACACAATTCCAAACGCTCCTCAGCGTTACATTAAGGGGGCTGACCTACTTTGAGCCAATGGCGGCAGCAGCGCCACAGCGCGGAACCACAGCAACGGGCCCGACCCGCCCCCTGAGGCGCCTCAACTCACCTCACGGCACCTCAGCACTGCAATGAGTTCTGCTGAACGAACCGTGATCTGCCCCTCCGTTGTTGTTATTATTTTTTCCAAGGGTTTTTAATGAATGTGGGAGAGGTTTGGAGCAGCTCTGTGGAGATGGCAGAGGAAATTTTCTCTTCCTCTTCTTGGGCAGCTCCAAGAGGCGATCGTTGCAGCTCTCAGAAATAAAACCGGTTAGTGCTGATGTGCTGCGAGCTGAAAGATTGATCATTTCAAGCTTTACAGTCAGTCCTGACTGTGACAGCAGATCAAACACATGCACCCGTCTGGACAGCTGACCTGGGCTGAACTCAGTGTTACTCTCAATAACGACTGCATTTTTGGAATTAATACGTTGTTATATTTTTTAAAGCAACCATAACCTCGTCAAGCATTAACCAGCCTCTCCAGGCTGTTCCAAGCACCTGGTGCCCTTGGTGAATTGCTTAGACCCCACAGGTGTGTCTATGTGAAATGAGATGACACAGCTGTGCTGAGACAAGCCACAAAGTCATTGGCCTGTTGTGCAGTTGGACACTGATCTGACCAAATGTGACCAAGGGTAACTCCCAGCTGGGGTCGGTGGGAGAAACAATTCGATCCTTTATCCGTGCTCAGCTCCTATTCCTCTCTCACTTTTGGCTCGCGTGCAGCAGGAAGGCAGTTAGGAATAGCTGTTCTTACGTGCTTAGGCTGTTTGATTTTGGAACTTGGCACTGGTTTTACTGGAGATAGAAGAGCACCCACAAGCAGAGAATGAAACATCCCATCCCCAGGCAGAGCTGCAACAGGAGGAAGGAGTGAAAGGTGAGCATCTCTTCCTTATTCAGGGTTTCTAGTGAAGTCAATGACCCAGATTTCTCTGACTTCAAATGGCTGCTTTCAGCGAGCTTGCCGGAGGCATGGTGCTGGGGAAGGTCAGGCAGAATTTAGCTTCAAGTGTTCTGCATGTTCAGGCTTATCAGATCTGGATTTGTAAAGCTTCATACTGAACACCCACTAAAATCTGACCAGTGCTCTGACTCCAGACTTGCAAGGCAGCTGCCTAAAGCTTGGGATCTCTTACCTGTACTTCTGGGCTCGATTCTGTAACAGTCACCTCATTCCCACACTTTGCTCTTATAAAAAAAAATTACAGAAAACCCGTTTTTAATCTTGTGGTATTTATTAAGAACCCAGAAATACAATAAACCTCTTTACATTCTCAAGGAAGCCTGACCTGCTGCAAAACTGGGACAAGTCCTGCAGACAACAATCGACCTTCCAAACAAAGGCATTAGAAGTCAGCAATGAAAGATTCATCATAGCAGCACACATTGTAAAAGAACAGCTAGCAGTGCAGGAGTGTTGGTTACTAACCTGTGTGCAGTTTATCCTAAAGGACTGAATCCATTAAGGCTTGCAGGTGAGATTCCCCCCCCACCCTCATTCCACCCCTCAATGTTCTCCCACTCTCATTTATATGCAGTAGTGGAAAAGATTCTTAGTGCCAAGATCAGGCTGCAGCACCCTTAAAATCTGTCCTCGTGTCTCTCTTATGGCCTATTTTTTGTTAATCTGTCATAAATAAAAACAATCAGCTGGAAACTAGCTGTTGTTATCTGAGTATCAGAATAAATACACTGAATATGTGTAATACCAGCCTACCAGGATTTTCCTGTACTTTGAAACCTACATTTGTAAGTAACAAAAAGCAATACAGAAATGAACAGCGACCACCATTTTAAGAGGCAAATGCGCCTTGCATTCTGTGCACACAACTCCTTCCTTTACTTGATACAGCAATAGATTAGATCTCTTAAGATTATGGTTTAAAAGTGCTTGGGTGGGAAGAAAAAAACAACAACAACAACAAAAAAAACTTGGATTTTTAAAATGGGTTTCCAAATATTGAATAAGCTTTACTAATCCAAAATCTGGATTTCGGTTGTATGCTCAGTGTTTACCAAAAGGAAGTGAAGGTATTTTCCCATAACCATTTGTTGGCTCTTCCTTAGCAGTCCCCGGTGCTGCTGCCTGCTGTGACGCAGGATGGAGCAGCTGCACACTGGGGATTGTGCTCAGAGTGCAAGGAGCAGATCCTGGGCAGCTGCAGAGCAAGTCCTGCCTCTCCCTCAGCTGTGGTCAGCAGCCCCCTGCAGAGCCTCTGCTGCCTCTTTCATCTTCTGAGAGAGTAGATTAGTCATCTACCAAGAGCAAATTACTGCATCTCCTATAAGGACAGACATGTATGGAAAAAGATAGACATTAAGAGAGATGTAACAGTTGCCGTTTCAAACATGTTCCGCTCTGTACAACTATTTTTGTGCATTTAAATGAAATATGAAAGTTACAGTGGTAGCTGGCAGTTGCATCATACTAAACTTTGATGTTCACACAGACACAAGAAACCATAGAATGTTTGCTTTTCATTGCTTTATTCTGCCTTTGCCCTTTTTTAATACTGTATTTTAAAGTTATCAGCCTTGATATGTGGAAACATAGATGCATAATTATCTATATCTGGACTAAAGAATTCTTGCCTCTGCATTTTCCTGGTTATGCATTTAGACTACGAGCTATATTGAAAGCCTTGGGCAACAACCTATTCTGAAGTCATCAGACATAACTAGTTTCGTATTAAAACAGATCTGCATTCATTTTACTCCCATTCAATTTGTTTTAAGCCTTTAAAAACATATATCTTTAATTACCTTGCAGCTTAGCATTTCCAAAGGCACTGGTGGGTTTTATTTTTATTTTTAAATTACCAAAGGGCATAAACATAACCAGTATTTTATGGCCATGCAACAGCAGATATACAAGGAAATAAGGACGTCCTCCTGTATTTTCTCTTAAATGGCTTTGACCTGGAGAATACATCACTTTGATTGACATAAGAAAGCTGTGATCTTATTTTTACTGTTTGCTATAGCTGTTTCAAACTTATCAAAGGAAGAAATAGAGGCTTTTTAGATGGCGGCTTGCCAGCATCACTAATCAGAATTTTAATGAGATTTTTTCTTTGAAGGCCTAAATTAGGTCTAATTAACAATATATAAAGCAAATATATAATGCCATAAAAGAGATGCAGCCTGCAGTCTTTTATACAGAATACGCATTTCAATCTCCTTACAAATAGAATTGTTAAGCTAAATATACATCTTTATGCTGCTTAAATTTAGGCAAAATTTCTTTACTGTTGTGCATTAATTAACAGATTGCCTTTGGAGAATGTGGTCCTACACTCTGATAATAAGTTGGAAATCTCTGACGGGGATTAACAGCAGCACTTATGGCTGAAGCCCTCTCAATGAATTCTGTTCACATCGACGCAGACTCTGAAAACTCCAGTCCAACACACGCCACAGTCACAATGGCAGGGTAAGCTGTTCCCTTTTACTTCCCTCAAGTTCTTCATTTGCCACCACGGTGTCTTTGGACAGACCATGCGTTCCTATTGTTTGTGGGCTGGATAACTAGCCTGCAGCTCCCATTTCCCAACCATCATAAAAGGCACTGTTAAATTTAGCCTACAGTTTTCCTCCAAGCATTTAGGACAGAAAATCATTAACAACTACAAAACATTATCCTCAAAACACAGCACTGTTTCTTCCACTCACCACCAAAATGAATAGCATGAAAAGAAAGAGGGATAAAACCTAAGACATTTTTCTTTCCCGCTTGTAAGGTTTTGGTGCACTACTTACTGCTCTCTCCTGGGCTGACATCTCTCTAACATAACCAAGTTTTTTAGAAAGGGAAGCACCTTTAATTAGAGTTGCTCAGGTGCAGCTTATTGCAATTAAACAATGGAATTACAACATCTGCTTAAACAGACCATTTTATTCACAAACAGACCATTAACCAGGAAGCCTCTTTCAAAGCCTTTTTCCAAATGTAAAGCTTAGTAAACAAATCTCATTTCTTTTATCCCCGTTAAATCAATATCACTTCTGATTCATTTAGCTCATGAAACTACAGATGAATAGCAGTGTAAAAATGGGGGAAAAAATAAACAAAGTCACCAAAGCACAGCAAAATAGAAGGAATCAAAACCCCAAGTACTCCCCCTTGCACAAACTCCAAGTCACCAGTTCAAGAGCTGCTGGATTGAAGCATTCGGAATACTTGAGCAGGATAATGCTCCAGGGATTGCTCTGGAGCAGGTCTATGTGGAAAGCTGTAAGCAGAGTTTATGTCAAATGGCGGCATCTGTAGTTAATAAGAATAGTCTCTCAAGTGCCCATTAGCTTTGAACTAACATCAGACATGTTCTAAGTAAGCTTAAACAGCCATTTCAAATGTGTATTTCTTGAAGTGTGTAAATAAATACATTCACAGCAATTTTAAGAGAAGAGCCAAACCACAGGGTGAAGTGAGCCAGAATCATTTCGCATCTGTTACAACACTCTGGATAATGTTTTGGTTGATTTATAGTGGAAATATTTGTTTTTCAGCTGGAATTTTGGTAACTCGGAACAGATGTTCACAGCAATGCTGGAATAGTGTCTACCCATACTACACTGTTAAATAAAGCACTGGTACACATTTAAACTAACCTAGGTTGGTTTAACCTGAAATTTGATATACTGTGAAGTTAGTGAGCTTAAGAAAGATACATGGTAATGGAGATCCTCATGGAATCCAATATGATTTATTTTTCCATTTTATCAGTATCACAAGGCTTACAATGGTGCATACAAAGAACTACCAAAGCAGTTAGATTTTCTGTTTTGTGAATCTAGATGGAGAAGTGCTTGTCTATCAATTTAATATTTGTCAAAGCTATCTAGTGTTAAACCAACTCATTTTTCTGACTTTTTTTCCCCATCCTCTGCAAGTTGAGGAATGTATCTTAACCACGAGAGAGAAGCAGGTTGTCACAATGATAAAGTTATATTTTTACCTTATGATGCTGGTTGTTGCTTCTAGGAACTTTCAGCTTCTCTGCTGTACTGTTCTTACTTCCCAGGAATGAGCCCCATGGCCTGGCATGCAGCTATTTAATGGTTATCCCATTTGCAGCTGTATTTCTTTCCAGGTGGCATTACTATTTTCCTAATAGCTGAAAGCATTAGCAGTGTCAGAGAGGTTTCAGTTACTCATTTCTATGTGGAACAAATACTTTGAATGGCTGCCACTGCATTAAGCTCTTGAAGATATACACAGAGAAACTTCTTCACTGATTTGCTGAGCTCCCAGCAATGCCTGATAATACCCAGCCTTGGCCTGAGTGCTGTTAGAGGCACAGTGTCCTGCTCAGTGCTATTAAGCTGGAGACTGCACAGTGCTCAACCCCAAGTGCTTCCAGGTGGGAGAGAAAGGGAGAGGCAGAGCACCAGGAGCACAGATTTTCTTTGAGCTGCAGCTGTGTTACACCTGTGTCTCCTGCTTCTCTAAGCTCTCCCTGTGTGCTGTTAGCATTTGGAACTGGAATCTCAGCAGAAGCTTGTTGTGCAAATGCAGTACAAATGCAGATCTTATTAGAATATAACTTTTTGCAAGCAGGTTTGTATTTTTAGCAGTGACATGAGTTGCCTCCTTAGATACCATGGATACAAGCTGGCTGATTTCTGCTCCTTAAAGGAAGCCTGAACTGCTGAGAGCTTCTCTAGGTCCAGAGGGCGTGATCCTTCTAGGCTGTGAATTTCTGAGGCTGAGCTGTCTTCATTCCGTCAGAGGTGAAAGCTCTCCCTGTGCTGCAGGATCAGTCTGGCTTGAACAGAAGTTCTGTGCATATTGCCTACAAGAAAGCACAGCTTGCTCTGGGTTACCCATAGATAAGCCTGGTTTACTTAGGAGTTGTGCTGAAGTTCTTTGGAAGGCAGTCAGGTGTGATTACTGTAGGATTAGTGGCTCATGAGTAGTGTCTGCTGAAACAGTTCACTGTCACTGGGCTGTTGAAATTCCCTTGGTACTGCACCTCACTGCCACAGACTGGTTTTTAAAATCAAAGAAATGTGGGAACGCTGTATTTCTGTCATAAAGGTCTGAAAAGGAGCTGTCATGGTTGTGCCAATGTCTGTTCTAAAAAGGTAGCGCTGGATTTACTATAAATGTAAGGTTTGCTGTCCTCAAAGTTTCTGGTAAACTTTTATAAAAACTAAAATAGGTACAAGTTCCTGGGATGTGATTTTGTAGCTCTGACACACATTGCAGCTATAGACACAAAACACTGCACTTTTGATTCATTTAGAGAACACATTCTAGCACTCAAAGGGCCCCTTATGATCAGGCATCAGCACAGACAGCAAAAAATACCCAAAAAGCTTTCTATGCTAGATAACAGGAGTTGTGATTTTCTTCAACACTTAAAGGAGTTTCTCTCAAAATCACAAAATTCAGTTGATTTAGCTCTTCTCCAGCAGGTACATGCAGCAGGGGAGGAGCTGCTTGAGCTCTACCAGGAGGCCATGACACTGAGCACAGTGCAGTGAATGCAGTGCAGCCTGCGCCTTGCCTGCCCAGTGCTCGTCAGGATGGGCAGCAGGAGCTGCTCCTAGCCTGCCTGTGACCTGGATTCAAAAGGCTTGAATCCAGCTGGATCCTGCTGTAATCTATGATTTTAATCCTCTCTCCTCCCCCAGAACTGCATGAACTGCAGTCGTGGCTGAGGTTCATATCCAGAATCTGCACATAGATTAAAAAAATTCTTGACAGAAAAGCTCTCAAGAATATCTTTCATCAAGCAGCAGTCACTACTGATAATTACCACGCTTTCATCTGTAGCTGTCATTGCACTGTAAAAAGTGGCTGTTATAGTGGCTGTTACTCCCATTTTAGAGAAGAAACAGATGTTCTAGGGACTTCTGAACAGATTAATACAGAAATTGCATGCCTAAAAGGTCTTCTAGAAAATCCTGTCATTATCACATGACTGATTTTGTTCAGTGCACCCAGGAATTCAGCAGATCTGCTGCTTGTGCTTCGCTTCTCTTATTTGTTTTAAAGCAGTAGTTTTGGAGTTTTCATATCACTTCTGTTCTAGGGCAAAGTTGAAATGGCACTGGTGATCAGCAGTTTCTTTTCAAGGCAAACTTTCAGGTAGGGATTTGTTTGAAACTTCTTGAGGCTTAATTTGGCTTTCTGATCAAGAGACACAGAAGTCGCATTTGTGCAATCCAATTAGGTGCCATCCCTGGCAGGGACATGGCGTAATGCACGTACATCCAGCTGACTCACTGTCCTTCCATGCTCTCAAAGCCTTCAGCCTCAGTTGCAGAGCCATGCTTCTTATTACAGGTATTTGGGATTACTGCAGGCTCAGTTTACCTGTTTGGGAGGTGACAGAGCTGTAGTCTTTCCCTCAGAAACACACAGTAGATGACAGTGAGAAGGGCAGGAGAAGAACAGCAGGTGGATGTTGTGATGGCATTGGCAACTCGAACTACTAAAGTCAGTCATTCCTGCATGCCACTGTTTGCACCCCCAGCAGCACCATGCCCCTCAACTTACCTTTCCAATTTGTCTGCAGCATGATGTGCTGCAGGAACCTGAACATTTTTTGGAGCACTATAGCCCATATTAGCTGCTACTTCAGCACATAGAATTGTAACTAGTTAAGCACATACGTATTTTTGAGAAGTTAAGTTCAAGTGACAGTACTACATGCCAAAATGAGCAGACAGAGAAATGAATGAGATAATGTTAATTGCATTTAAACATTTTCCTTTAGTGATAAAACAATTCCTTTCAGTTGCATCTTCCAAGTAGCCAAATAGGAAGACCATCAATCTTTAACTCTGCAGGTAGTCTTATTTCCTGTTCCTCTGCACCTTTATCCTTTACAACACATTCTGTATTTAATTTTAAGGAACAGGATGTTCTGAGAGTGACAGGCAGCTTTCTTAATGGGCTCATCAGCTCCTCTTCATGCCATGACATCAATTATGTACAGTTGTCTTTGACTCGGAATTTGTAACCCCCATGGTGACTAATTACAGTACCTAATGTTAGAGTCCCTGGTGGCACAGGCTAGAGATTAATAAACGCAGTTCAGCCTGCTGCCTGGGGACTGAAAACTTCACAATCCCTGGAGAACTCAGGGCTCTTGGATTTTTGAGGCTACTGTAGTTGGAAAGGAATGGTGATGTGTTACCATCCTCCTTGGAGTACAAATGAGAACATGAGAAGGAATCCCGATGCTAAGATTGTCTCTTTCCCATATTGATGCTATTACTTTTTTTTATTTTAGGCCACAAACGTCATTTTAAATCTTTTTCTATTTTAATCATGTTTTAAAGAATTCGCATATGAGAGCAAGGAACGTTCTTAGTGATAATAATAATTGGGCCATAGGGAAATGGTGACTGCTTAATAGATAGAGAGCAGGGTACTTTAAAAGAGATTAAGGCATTTCTGATGATTCTGTGGTTTCTGGAAGTCAGGTTGAAATCATGACTTATCCAAACTCTGGCCAAACTGCTGATTTTCCATGGTTTCTTTTACCCAAAAGATCTTCAGGTAATGATATCAGACTACCAACTCTGTGTTAGTTCACTTCATCTCTTGTTGAGGCAGTTTAAAAGGGAAGAATCTCTTTGAAAGCAGGAGTTTAAAATCAGAGATGGCCTTATGGACTCAGGGGCAAACTGCAGGGGATATGCAGACTTCCCAGATAACTTCCTAAGTGGGCATAACTGGGAAGAAGGTGTGCATTGGACTTTTGTTTTCTATATATTCCCTTTGAATGAACAGCTTCAAGTAGTTTGGATTTGACTTGGGTACTAAGTCAAATTGCTATGGCGACAAAATCAGTATTGGTCGTTGGATTTTAACTTCCTGAATAGTGAAGTCAAGTCATTCCCATCCTAACTCCTAATTTATCTCAAAAGAATGTTAGAAAAATATCAACCTACTAGATCCATGGCAATATTAGGCAATATTTGTGGGAAAAAGAGTCTGGAATGAACAGCGAATAGTCAAGCTACCAAAAATGCAAAAGGAACCTGGATGGAAATACCTGTGAGACAGCTGGTATTTTTAGTATTATGTGAAATCAATCCCCAGGGAAAGGCAAAGCTAGTTAGAGAGGACAGAGGGCAGGCTTTATTCATTACTAGCTGATTTTTGGTACACTATCACTGTAGGCTGTGAGGAGAAGGACTTACTAAGATATTTAGGTACCTAAACATGCCTAGCAGCATTTATAGCAGCATCTAAGTAGGTTAGGTACCTAATTCCCATTAACTCCATCAACTTCTTTAAGCTGCTAAACATCACTGTAAAGCTGGTACCAGTGTGAGCTGACAGGTGCCTCTATTTAAACTGATGTGGCTGTATTCATTAGCAGCAGCTGAAGTCTAAGCTCATGTTTCTTGCTCAGCTCAAGAAATGCACTGGGAGCTACCTGGGAAATAGTTGATTTGTTGAGACCTTGAGTAGTCTTACAAGGAAATTTCTTAGCAAAGCTGAATACCTAATATGTCCACGTGGGTATCTATGTTAAGCTATTTGCTTTGGTGGCAGCAAATGTGCCATTTAAAGTTGACAGTATTTGCAGTATTTGAAGGGCAGAATGGTGCAAATATTCAGGTAAGGATTAACACCAGTGTTTACCAGAAGAGTATTTTTCATTGTCACCTTTATGTGGAAAGTAAACAAAAGATACAGGGATTATTTCTGGCCCTATGGCCATCCCTTTCCAAAGCTGTACATTCATTATTTGAAAGGGTATAAAATGAACTTTTTTTTTTCCCACATCATTTTTTAAATTCTGCAATAAGAACAGGAAGCCAATGTTTACAGTGCTGTTTATTTTGACAACTGTTCTTTACAAATTCTTCTAAAGTTATCCTAGAACCGTTTTCTCAATATACATAGTTCAGTTTAATCAAAATAATTTCACAAAATTCACAAAAAATAAATTCACAAAAAACTTCACAGAAAGGAAGAGACAAGGGGAGATACAGAGAAATATCCTAGGAAACAAGCATGCCAGCATACAAAAATAGATTAGAACATTTGGAAATTGTAGGTATGAAAATGTAGCCTCAACAGCAGAGCAGCTGAACTAGTGGATTATCTGAAGAGGTAATGCTTACCAGAGAAAAAGCTAGATAGATGTAGAGATCTATTTCTAATGACTTTAATTTCTAGGCAAATTTATAAGAGAAAAGAAACAGTCTTCATGTTTCTGAAATGTTCTCATCTGGGGGTGGAGACAGTAAGCAGAGCTGGCAGAACACCGGCATCGTGCCTTGATTTCATCCCCTCTCGTGCACAGCAGGCTGTGTGCTGCGTTCTTAGAGCAAGAGATCATTACCAGCTCTTCAAGAAGGGCAAGCAGTATGTACATTGCTGTCCTCCTCCAGCTGATCCAACACGAGGACAGTTTTAAATTGCTGCTAGGTCTCTATAAAGCCTCTTCTGATGAAGTCTGCCTGATCCATAGTCTCTGCCCCTAAATAGCTTCTCCTGTGAAGAACACTCAGTTAGCTGTCAAAAAGCCACTAGCAGAATAAATCAAGACTGTGAGGGTCAAGTGGAGATTCAGCCTCTCTGGAGCAGAACTGGAAAACTGAAGTCTGTATGCAATCTGACTATCATGGAAGTATGAAGTGAAAGCTCCTGTCATAAAGCATCCAAATTACTTCTAAGGCTATAGTTTTGTGCCCTGGATCTCAGTCATTTTCAGTGGTCAGTGAATACTGGTAGCAGTTACTCCCTCCTCATCACTCTCAATGTTCATTAGTCAACACCTACCATATACATATATATATAAAATACATACACAAAGTCTCTAGAAAAATATAGCATTGAATCATATATTTGTAAAGCTGGCATCATATCTCGTGTTGTGAATAATGAGATGTAAAATATCTTGTGCTATTGAGGTGCAGTGAAACCTGTTCATTTAGATCGCAGTAGCTCCCCATCATTTTGTTCATCCTCTTTAAATCATCACCAAGTGTTTACAAAATGATTTTGTTCTACTTGAAGACCAATTTTGAGGAGATGACTGATTTCTGCTGATCCTGGAGGTGGTTTCACAGGTTTCATTGTACTTGAAACTTCACAGCTTCTACTGAAGCATTTGATGCACGTATGTATCGCTTTAGCAGAGTACAGAAGGAGAATAATTTTCTTTCGTGCCACATATTGTTGACCAAGTATGGTGTCCTCTACCAAAACTGCTTCTTTTTGTTTGATAACTTATCAAAGATTCATTTTCCTAAAGCCCGACCTTAAAAATAATCAGGGCTGCAATACTTGTAATTTTTAACTGCCGAATTTCTGTTAGCAAAACTCATTCACAAATTTCTTCTATAAAAATAAGATCATTCAGTAGTTACACAAAAGGCATCCATCTGCATTACACTCACTAGTGCTGGTCTTAAAAAAAAGCAGACCTTGCATATGAATCGGGTCCAAAGATACACAGCTGATCCCTACACAGCTGGGGAAGTTACGGACTAGGAGAGACTTCTGCAGTGCCTGCATCTTTTGAGGCACCCAAGAATAAAGCCAGATAAATAAAGAGCAGAAGTCCCTCAGACTTCATGAGGAGAGGTGTTATTGGGTACTACTATGTTAGACTAGAGAACATTAGAATAAATTGTTTGCTACTTCTATCTAATGTTCAGAAATCAGACAAATTACTTTCAGTCAGCAGATGCCCTCAGTGGCTCTTGGATCCCGGAGTCTCTCTTATTCCATCGTCATCATCCTCAGAGCAGAGCAAGCTCAGTGCGCTTGTTACAGGATGGATCCACGATGTTGTCTGTGTCACATGGCTAAAAAAGGAAAGAAATGCTATTAGCAATCTAGAAGGTTTACCAGTCTCTGAAACAAAAAATGCCAGATGATATCCACCATTTTCAGGCCTTGTATTATCATTACAATGCTTTCAAATATTGAATTATCTTTGTCTTGCTAACTAGGAGATTTTACAAACAAAATGAGGGGACTTCTGGCTGCTAGAATCTGGAAATAAATTAAATAAATTAGAGAGTGCTTTTCTAGGAGATTAACACTGGAGTATTAACATTGCCATCATAGCAGTTAGAGATAAGGTGATGTGGATAAGAGGAAGTTGACTGAATACTTGTCAGTAATATTTCTTACAGAAAAAAAGTTGAAGAATAAACCCAAACAAGGGTGTACTTTGCATGTCTTGTATAACAAATTCTGTAGACGCTCTCACTGCCTTCATACACATTCAAGTAATAAAAGGGAGCATTATTTTGTTAAAGGCTTAAACCCCATACCTGAAAAGCATTTTGAGCTGCTTGATATTTTTGTTAAACTTCCATATGAATGGAAAGAACCTGCTCAAACTTGGTAAGGACAGATAAATGGGATGGGCTTACTGTCTGAGGGTGAGAACACTGTACACCCTACAATTGGTAGCATGCATGCTAGCCATACTGTGTGTGGGCAAGACACAGCCTCTTCTCCCTTCTGGAATAATGTGTTCTTGGTAAAGGAAATAGCTTCTTTCGACTTAAAAAATCTTGCTAATAAATTCACCGTTTTTATAGTCAAGCCAGTGCAAAGATTATTTTTTTAATACAAGTTCATTAGAAAAAGTGGCTGAAAAATATGGCCTATATAATATAAAGTGTAAAAGACAGTTCTGCTCAATAAATCTCACAACTACTAACAGACTGTACCTAAAGCTCATGCCTCTATTTACATTTCTGGTGCATAAGTTTAGCTAAACATGAAGTGTTGTGATGAAACTACTCTAGATTTACCTTTTCAGGTGAAAAGTTTGCATTTTTATCTTCAAGAATACTATAAAGAATATCTGATAATGGAAGCTGATTCTCTGAAGTAGGATTTCGTGGGTCAGTTCCATCACACTGCCTTATGGGTATGGAGACTGCTTTCCACCTACCTGCGTTAAGACAGAACTCCTCCCAGTACCTGAGGAATCATGGGAGCTGAAAGAACTAGATTCCATCCATTTATTCACTGCCAATGCAAGATTTATTGCCTGCAGTACCATTCTAAGTGTTTAAATTGCCTTTTATCAAGCCATTTCTCAGCAACCCATTACTGAATTTAAATAAGAACCTCATTATTTTTGAATTCTTTTTTCTCATTTGATATTTACCTGTAGCATGCCTTGACCTGCTGCATACCTTAGAACTCAGTTCTTTTAAACTTGCAGTAAACTTTATCCCATGCTTCCAGTAGTACAGTTTGTTTTAAACCCTTTGTTAAAGTCCTTACTAGGAAATAACTCTTATAAATAAATGCTTGGTCCAGATAGCACGTAAAAAGCAGTTGTAAAAAGACAGACATTGTAAGAAAATGTACACAATATGCACAGATGATTTAGGTAAAGAATAAATGTATAAACCCTCTGCTATTTATTTTTAGCTCCCTACAAGTGCTGTAGCTAAAAAGCTTTGACATAATCAGTCCGAAGAGATAATCCCAGATTTTCTGGTTTGCAGAACATTCCTGTATTAGAAATACATCCTCACTGATTCGTGTGTTAGGGCCATCAATATGAGCAAGAGGGAATACAAACCTACTCTTTCAGGCATTTCAGGAAGGCTTCTTATATTTATGAAAATCAGATTATTTAAGTTAAACATTCCTTTTTTTTTTTTTTTTCCTTTTTTCTTTTTTTCCTTCCTTTGTTAAAATTGGTTTAAAAGTGGACTCTCTTTTAAGGCATAGAGTGTATGAAAGTACCCAAGGAGCTGCTCGGTCCTGAAGGACCGCACTGACATTACCTTTCCTTGGCTGCCAGAAGATTGAGAGCACTTGTCACTGTGTCCTAAGGTGCCATAAATGTTGTTATGTTTTCTTTAATGTCCCTCAGGGACTGAAGGTTTGGCTTACTGGTAATTAAAGCTTGAGGGATATAAAGTGAAAGAAGAGACTCTCACTATTTATGCCTTGATAAAACAGTTGTCTACTAAGAAAAATGTATGAGCAATCTCAGAAGGCTGTTATCACTAGGAAGATTTACTCATCGAAGTGGCATGCTCTATCATTAAAAATTACCAACAACAAACTAATGAGCCAATCGAAAATGAAAGCAGTAATAAAAATAGGATCAGAGCCAAGGCTGAATAAGCCCAAAGGTTTGAGCGACAGGATATACAAACTTCTCACAGTTTCACAAGCCTGACCTGAATTCCACCTCGCACCACTTTTAGGCAGCTGTTGTTACCCTCGCAGGGCTGTGTCAACCAATGCCTCCTGAGGCCTCACATGAAACACACCCTGAGAAAACCCTTAGTGTGCACCGCTCTGCCTCTGATGGCTCTCCCCAAATGCAGCATCCCAAGAGTACTGACTCAGCTCATAAATGCCCCAGCAGAGGAAAACTTCCTGGGAGCCTGAACTTTCCAGTGTCCAGTTCTATTTATGTAAGTTGCAAAATAGGTGAAAACTAGACCTTTGATCACACCAGGCTAAGAGTAGAATTACCCAGCAGAGGCAAAAGAAATCACTGCACTGATTTCAGTGGAATTTACAAGGCTTGAGCAAAACAGTAATTTCAGCTTTAAGTATTTCCTTACTGAAATGTTAACAGCTGCTTCGTAAGACACGTCAGAACCTGGACGCAGCAGTGTTTGTGGAAGCTGAAAGAATGCTTCTCCGTTTTGGTTCTTGAAATTAAAAAACAAACAGCCTCTCAAGGAAAAAAATTACCCAACCAAAAGCAGCTTAAGATCTTAACATTCTTGTATTACGAGCTCATGTTATCATGAAATCCAAAGCCAAGTTTCCTGGTCGCACTATTTTAGCACTACTGAGGCTATTTTTCTCATAGCTGTGCAACTAGTGAAAACCAGACTAACAGAATTCCCTGCGACCCAATCACAGAATTGCAGAAGTTTACTCTTAGATCACCTATGCTACGGTTTGATCTTAATTGAACTTGATTTCTTCCTAGGTTGCCTATGGTCAACTAGTATCTTGCAATATTATAGTACATACTGGAATAGAATAGCAGAGGAAAAACCAAACACATGAATGTGCTGCGTTTCTGTGTCCTTTGCAATGCAGTAGAGATGCGTAGAGTGCACTTAGAAAAGGAACAGGTTTGTTTTCTCAATTGAATAAAATCAACTGTGATTTATTTTCCATTTACAATGGTACCTTTAGCTCTGCTTCACTGTTTACACTACAGAAGTTCATTTATCACACATGCCGTGCTAATTCTTAGTTGAGTCATAAAACCATAAACAGTTTCTGTGCATGCCCAGCTTTCCACAGAATTAATGTTGGCCCCTTTCAGTACAAAACCAAAAGAACTAGAATATGATAAAAGAAGTTCAATTTGATATTTTCCAAAGCAGAAGCATGAATTTTTAGGTACGATTTCAAAAGCTACCAGAACACACTGTGTGTTTTTATTAACCTGTATTACACGTATTGCTTGTCTTCCACTCTCAGTTATACTGACATGCTGTCAGAGCACCTTCTGTGCCTGTTTTGTCACACTGAGGTATGCAGAGCTCCAATGTGAAGCTTCTCATTTTTAGGTAAATTAATGAAAAGTAATCATAAATCAAACGTAACCATTTCCTTTTTAATATAAGATAGAAATTCCAGATGCCCTAATTCATCTAACAGAAAGCATCCCAAAACATTGAAGTCTTTGGGAACTTCTGCGTGTCTTTCAGGCAAATTTAATTTAAGATAAATGTTCTTGAGAAAAATAACAGTTAATATGGAGTAGCTGGAACCTAGTCCTGTTAAAAAGTTACAAGTGTTTACAGGGGCAAAATTCACAGCTGGTCCTTACAAACTGTATACATATGTAAGCAGTGGGTGGAAGTGGGAGGGAGAATAGCAAGGCCCTACCTAATTATAGGTGCCAGTCTCATGATACAGAGCTGCCATATGTTAAAGGTGAATGTAGTGGGAGGATGGAAGAGATTAATTTGATGGGTTTTCTGAGGAAAAATAATAGTGTCCCAGGTATACTGTTCAGTTGGAAGGGACCTTCAAGCATCATCAGGTGCACATTGGAATAGGGTGCCTGGATAGGTGGTGGCAACTTCCTCACTAAAAACATCCAGGGCTTGGTTTGACAGGACTCTCACTTACTTTTCAACAGAAGGTTTGATGACTTGACATCCAGAGATTCCTTCTGATCTAGACTTAGGATTTTCTCCTCTTACTGGAATTGCAGTGGACTGCTGAAAAACCCACTGGGCTACATTCAGTTGTCACTTTAAGTTAATAAGGTCAAAATCTCAACCCTTCTGAAACAAATTCACTGCTGTAAACAAGAATAGAAATACTATTCTTGTTAAAATGCGGTAAAATAGCGAAGAAGCTGGCATGTATTTCTACTAGATATCATGTGAGGGGGCATGAATCTGGGGCTGTGTGTGAGCGAAGGACTGTATTGCTGACAGGCAAAATGAAATAATGCTTGCACTCTCCATTACTGTAAAGTATATCAGATTATTTCAAAACATATCTGGGGCCAAATTCAACTTTCACTCTTCAGCAGGAGAACAGAGTTACATTAGCAATGAAGCCGATTCACTGCCTTTTAGTCTACTAGCATAATTTTTGTCCTTTAGATAACTTATTTTATACTACATTGCAGAACACTAAGCTTGCTTTTTCTGTAATGCATACTGGAACAGAACTCAGAGAGGCTTATGCTGCTACCTGACATTTCATGGTAAATCCATACGCACGACCGTAATGCATAGCATAGCATAGCGGCACATGAGTTTATGACACGCTAGGAGTCTTAAAGCTGATTTCCTCACACTTCTCTGCACTTTGTGACCAATCCTTGGCAACCTGGTTGATCAATAATAATTTACTGTGAAACCTGAAATGATTTCTTGAGTAAAAGAGGTGATTTCAAAAGTTGTCTGAAGGTACATACGGGTGGACAAGATGATGCTTTCCACAGTTGATGGAGAGCAGTTCAGTGCCTTAGGAATAAAGCCCTGTAAATGTTTTATTCATGTCATTTATTCACATAAGTGGGTTTTCACTTCAGTGTGTAACACAAGCCAGCTGGTTTGCTTCTTTTAAACTCTGATTTCTCATGCAGTTCATATTGCTACACCCCCTTCAGAGATATTTATGGGAATTTCACAGCAAGCTGTCTCAAGCTTATGTGCTATTAAGATTCCATTCTGGGGTGTTTACCACATTAGATTTATAGCATATAGATTTATGGACTCAGCTAGTTGATGGCACAATAAAGCACAATGGAACTGAAGGCAACTACTAAATAATACTTACACCCCTCTTGGCTTTGGATCTTCTAAACACCAAAGAATAAAAGCATTGATATTCACAGCCAAAGAGAACAAGGTTACAGTCCTAGGATAGTGAACTGTCAACTATTCAGCTAATTCCCATTTAAACAAACTAATTATCTGAATTGTCTAATTATCTGAAAAGGATGAGCTGATAAAGATGGAGCTCAAGCAAGTGCCTCCTAGAAGAGGATTTTTCCAATGATACTTTCAACATTCGGTAAAATTTTATCTTGAAATCTCCATCAAACTACATTAGAAACAAGAGACTTGCAACCCATATAAGCACTTGAACAAAAAAACATTGGTAAATGCAGGAAAAAAAGTTTAGATCTCTTATTCTGTAGCTAGTGTATTATTTGTATAATTTGTTCTTCAAGCTTAGTTCCCAGTTACGCCGGTATAAGCCTGTATTCCAAGTGCTTTTCCCAGAACAGAACTCAGCACCCACCTTAAGCATCCAACTGTGCCATAATGTCTCCCTGTATCAACAGATGGAGACCAAGTGAACACTGCTCTGCTTAATACTTGCTCTTGTATTTATTTCCACTGCTATGAAAATGGCTGCTGATTTACTTTGATTTCCTAAATTATTTGCCTACAATTTTGTTTCTTATAAATCCCATTTAGTAACTTGTATTTGTCTGAAAATAAAAGCCACCCATTGACTAGAGCTGGAATGCACCGCTGTATGTGGTGTGTTTAAAACCTCTGCAAAAAGCCCCAACAAATCACGTCTGCTTTAATACATGTAGCCTCAGGCACCATGGGATGAGTCAAGGACAACAGAGCAGTGTTTGGGGAAAAAAACAAACCAAAAAACAAGAAACCCAACTTCCTGCTTTTCTTCACCAGTTAATATATAACCTTCATTGTTATTTCTGTGACTTCTGCAAGAGTTTGGGATAAAAGTGGCATCTCAGTGCAAGATTTGCTCCCTTTTATGTCTTTTAAGAGACTTCAGGGAAATGGACCTGCAAAACAGTGTTTTCATGATGCCTGTAAGAATTAAAGAGTATGTAAATTCCAGTAGTTGGAATAATTCGCTATTTATTAAACAAGAATAGAACTATTATATGAATTAGTTTTCACTATATTCTGGAAAAAAAAAACCAACAAAAAACACAGCGTTTTACAGCAACAGAACAACTGATTCCCACAGAAGGGAACAGGTTATTACATTAAAAAAAAGTCATCTGTAGCTGCAGAGATAAGGCTGAATTCATCCCTAAAGCAGTTCTCCCCCAGATACTCATTCAGGACAGGAGGTAACCTGAAAACAACGGTCTTCCTAGTTACACCACGCTGTGAGTGCTGCAGAAACAGGAGAGCAGACAGAACTCCACCTTCTTTTGATAATTTGCTTAGTTTTTTTCCTGTTAATTCTAGTTTTAAAAATGCAGTTAGATGGGAATTTATTTTAGCTCTGATCCGTTCAGTCTCAGAAATACTCACTTGATGAAGTACTTGATTCCATCTGCTGTATAGGCTTCTTCCCATCCATAAGGTAGACCTACAATGAAATAAAAAAGATGTCTCAAGGTGTAAAGTGACACAAGGACCACATGGCTTAGAAGGGGTGTAAGTTCAGAGAAGATTATAAACAAATTCTCAGTCTTTTTGTTATAGATGATAAGAGAAAGAAAATCCTAAAAATCCCTTTTTTCTTTTCTTTGTGGACTAGAAATATACATGCATTAAAAGATGCGTGAAAATTGTTCTGCAAAGAGCTTTAGCTTGAAAGTCATCTGGAAATGTTACTGTCTTACGAGTTCCACTATTTTTGTTCAAGTCACAGCCTATCTCAAAGACCAGCTCATTAGAACCATCTGTGAGCCTGCTTCAGATTTAAAACTTGTATTTGGAAAACATGCTGGCCCGCACACACCATATGATCTTTGAAATCTTCTTCATACCAAAGCATGCCCTGAGTGCGCGCATTTTCTGGGAGGAAAATTCTTCCTTAAAACACTGATTTTCTTTTCTCAAATTGTCACATCTTTGTTTCTAGTGCGTTTGTCTTCAAAATGGGGAAAGGAGCAGCTTCAGTTCTCAAAGAGAAACGAAGTTCATCTCAGCTACAGAAGCACCGGTAAGTGAAGCAGATACAGACCAAGTGAAAGGTAATCACAGCTGCATGTAAACACCACGTGACAAATAACAAGCATATCTACCAAAACTCAGATGGGTGACCTGAGAACGGATCTCATAGAGCAGTGCCATCAGTTTTGTACAGCTTGAAAAAGAAAGAGCCCATCGACACATCCATCACATTTTTCCTCTCACTTTTGCCTCACATTTCCCACTTATCTCAAATGTCTTCATGTTTTCAATTCAGCATAAGTCTATGTAATCTGGCCCTCACAACTTTCCACCTACTGCCTTTGAGAAGGAATAATCCACAGCCACTTCCCCTTAATACAAAGCAGTTGCTGAGTAACAGTTTTCAGGTTCTGATTCCTACAGAGGAAAGTAACAAAGGATGCTTTTAAGTTATAAATACGCTAGACATCACCACTAGTTCTTCCCTTCCCTCCCATAGATTGTGGGAATTTTATTCCACTTGGATATTTTCTCATGATAAAAATGGGAATAGGATTCATCCTTCAATTGCTACCATCTTCCCCGGCCTTTCCTCATTCCTGCATGAAACACACATCCAAAACAAGTGACAACACAATTGCTCTATTACGAATAAAACTTCAGCATCTACTCTGTGCTCATTCTGATCCCATACATCACCTGCTTCATTCATCACTGATAATTACACTTTTTACGCTGATAATTTGTCTAAAATTATTTCATTTTCTTCCCTCTAAATAAAGGCTGGCACGTAGGTAGCAATGATAACCGACACTCTGTATTCTTTTCTCAACCTTGAAAGACTGCTTTTCATAAATAGTGAATACATTCGTCAGCTGTAAATGAAATTCTGAAGATAACTCTACAGCTTCATTTGCCTTTCTGACTCAATATGCATTAGTTTGTATATCCTACTCAATCTCCATGTTCTTCAAAGCTCCACCTTCATATTTTTTCATGCCTTCATTTCCCACATTTTTTCTCTTTCACTCTTTGTCTTTGACCACTGTTCTCTTCATGCCTTTCTCACACCAGATTTAGTTATTTCTCTACTAAGAATGTAGGTTCTTAGTATTTCCCATGGTAGCCAGGAGGCTCTCATGTTTTGCCTTCTATCTCCCCAGACATTATCTTCACTTACTTCAAGCTCACTTTCTCCATGAATCATTCATAAGTTGGTCTCCTTACTACTGCTGTGTTTTTTCACACCCTCTGGGGTCAGATTTGTTGTCTTTCCTAGGACTTGCTTTGGAAGACTGTTAAGCTTCCACCTGGAGTAAATGGGAGGTAAAGGAGCTCAAACAGTCAGAAACTTAGTCTGGAAGACAGCATTTAGCCTGTATAACCCGTGGCAGTCTTATGTTTCCTACATGTTTATAATTTCTTCTGTGAATTGCTACAGTCTTTGATGAAAATGCATAAATAATATATCTTAGCTGTAGTTGTCAGCATGTATAATCTTTTAAAAGTCAGATTTGCAGTATTTAAAAATTATTTCCTTACAGCAGAAGAAAATACAAGGCTTCCAGCTATTCAGATCTTTACAATTATTTGTCTTTCGCAAGGTGAGAAGGTAATAATGCAAACGCAATGATGTATGCAAAACAAAAGGAATATGTCCAGAGCACCATTTGCCCAAACAGAATAAATAATTTCCCTAGAGAGCACATGAACCAAAATATATTATAACCTAGTATTATTTTGTTCAGAATATATGCATCTAATTAGGCTTAATGCAAAGAAGTGTATAATTTTATGCAAAGAAGTAAAACAACAAACTGCTTGCTGTTGTATGTGCCAGTACCACTGCAGCTGCTACAGAGCAGCAAGGCAGTATCCCTGGCGACTGCTTGCCTTCTCAGCTGCAAGATGCCTGTTGCAGTAACCACCGTATAAAGTTCCCATTGCTTAAGGCAGAGGGAACGAAACCCCAAGGCTAACCAAATTTTCTTATGCTACTACATATAGTGTGGATCTCAGCAATCTTGTTCACTTCTTGAGATCAACAGGACAAAGAAAATGCATGGATACTTGTCTGATTGCATACAATATAACAACATACATAAGGCCAAATTATAAACTTGTACAGGGTGAAAGAACTGGAAGATCTTGCCCATGTATCCTTCATGCCTCAGGGCAGCTCTCATGGAATAAAGATGCACACTATGTCATCAATCAAGGTTCATCTCTAAACGAGCAAGGAGGAAAGCACAGAATATAGGGAGGAACCTCATTTTACTGGTCAATTATCAAATCTGTAAGCAGTGCAGAAATGTTATTCTTGTTCTTCAGTTAAGTACAATTATAGGCCAGGAAATGCGGAGAACAATAGATGAGACCAGTAGTAGCAGATACCACAGCAGAGGCATTCAGTTGAATCTAAAGAGAGTTATTTCCCTCATGCATAAATAATGCAGTCCAAAATATTTTTATTTTCTTCTTTTTTGATGACAAAATAACTCAGAGAAATAAAGAGATTCAGAGGCTGCTGTAAGAATGGATCAAAAATTTACTGTTCACTACTATTCAATTACCTCCTAGTGATTTATTTATATTTAATGTTGAAATTTTGAATCCTGATCTCTTTCCAACATCCAGCTATTGAGCAACATGCTCTTGTTCACACTCAAACCTTCCTCTTATAACCTCAGCAGCAAAACTCATCAGTTAGGATCTCCAGTGCCTCTGGCTCTTCTCTTTGAACTATCTAGGCCACGCAAAGAGGACTGAAAGCTGAAGCTACAACGTGCTGGTCATCTGATGTCTGGTCTCAGACTCCTGAGTGCTACTGGAATATGGGAATATTCCAGACAGACTGGAGACATCACAGAATGCAGGAGTGGCGGACGAATTCCTGCATGAGTTACGCAAAAATCTGTGGAGGAAAATTCATCCCTGTTTGTCAATCATGGCCAGTGGGGCTCAGGCATAAAATGGCTCTTTGTTTTTTGAGGCAGCCAACAATATACACTACATTTTAGGGCTTATTTGCAAGTTAACTGTACAAACAGTTAGAGGTCCAGGAAAACAGCTTCCAGAAGAGAATATGCATGTCTGGCATTTCTTTGTGTGCCACTTTAGAGCATTTCAAGTGCTTTTTCCCCCACAAACAAATGGACTCCATTTTATGAATAATACTCTGCTAAGGGGACATTCCATTCTTGTCTTTCACATATCAAATTCTATTCTAAAGAAAGTATTGTTTCTTCTTTTGTTCGTGGTGATTTAATAAAACAAGGATGGAGTCAGTAGTTTTCAAGCGGAGACATCTGGGAAATACTGGCAATTGCGATTGATGCTAATTTAGAGCATGGTTGGCAGGGTGGCTTCTCTCCAGTCAGCAGTGTTCCTAGAAACCAAGCTGTAGGAAAAAGACTGTTCTTATTTTGGCTACACAGAGCATGGTGAAAGATGACCTCGTACCTTCCATTTCCTACTGATCGTATGATACTGACCCATCTATGTCAGCAAATTTATTCATCCCTTACCAAGACAAATACAGTGCACTGAGTGGCAGTTCAGTATTAGGAGAGTAATTTTGAAATTATGAACCATTTAAAGTATTTTTATTCTAATAATTGCCTGTGAAGAACTTGGTAGAGTTATTGGAAACAGCATGGATACAATGGAAATGTTCAGATATGAGCAATGATCAGTCAGATGGCCTATTTCAGGAAACAAGACTGACCTGACCTCTGATCAGTACCTGGGATCAGACATTATGTAGGTGTACTTTTATTCCTAGCTTAGGAATCAGGAAATCCAAATTTGAACAAATTCTTCCTAGAATGCACTCTTAAGTTCAGGTGAGAGCAGCAGTCATCCAGGCACTGAGGTTATTGACAGGTGTCTCCAGGATGGATAAAGAATCACCTTCCTCAAACATTTTAAAAAGGCCATTAAAACAAAAAAATGCATGCTTTGCAACTAATTACTAATATCCTCCATTTAAATACAGTTTTATGTCCCGTAGGATCCAAGTATTAATACTGTAATTAAAATGAGAAGAGAGCAGTCTAGCTGAGGCCTGTTTTTATACAGGAGGTTAGTAGTGTAAGTACAAGATAAGCACACCACACTTAATGAGGGCAGTAAAATGCTTTCTTCTGCTTAGCTGATGGTAATCAAATGCATACAACAGAACAATTATGCAGAAACAGCAAAAGTCAACATACTGTACAGAAACATCACTACAAAATATTCTGATTTCCTTTTCAAGGGAACGGGAAGAATACAGCAAACAACTGTGCTATGCTGAGTCTGTCTGCTTCAGCACATGGAGGCTGCTCTTTTAAGGTATGTTGTAGAAGATAGTTAGGTACATAAGCCATTATCAACTGACAGAAACCCACTGACCTTTGGATAAATCCTTTTAGCCCAGAGGGAGTACTGATGACCCATCCATTTGCTAGGCACTGGCCTGATCCTGTGCAGCTGCACCAACTACTGGTAAGAAACTGAGAATGTCTCTTAAGCTTGCAGAATGCCCAAGAGAGACTGCGTTCCCTGCAATTCTGACATGAAAGGAATTTCAAATAATACTGATTATTTTTGTAATAAAAACCTTCTAGAAAGCATGCATTATTTAATAATTTACACTGAAAACCATAAGCTTTCTATTTCTCGTACTCACTGTTAACATGACTGTCTGTGACTGGTTAAGAACACAGTATTATTTTCACAACAGACATTACTTACTATACATTCAGAAATGGTCCATAGCTGGGGAAGAAATCTGCACCAAGGCCTTATATACATTATATTTTAATACTGGTTCCTAAGTTCATTCCCAGGCTAAAAAAGCTAAATTCATAGAAGTGTTCTATTGAGCACATTCTTGTACTGAATCAGCACTGTCCTCTTCCAGCTAATTTCACTAACGTGGAATAACACGTTCTGACTTCAGAAAGCCAATCCTCTGCACACAAGGCATGCAGGATTAAGTAAGGCACAGCCTGGAACACTTCACTGCACAGACCTGCTCTGAATCATTTCTTTTTTCACAGCCTCCTTTCTCTTGCTCCCCTGGTTACTACTCCCTCTGTTCTGGAATTCATCTGTCTCCTCCTGTCCTCAGTGGATCAAATCCTCTTGTCACCATCTATTGTGCTGCCCACCCACTTCCATCACTGTCATTTCACACCGTTCCCTGACGCATTTGTTAAATATAAGTTTAATTAGAAAGCGCTCACTGGTAACAAATGAAAAAGAGTCTAAAATTAGAATTGGGCAGAATTTGTCTGAGATTTAAAAAGTAATACTATTAGATGACATGCCTTTATTGCTAAGCAATACCTTTCATGCACTGATGATGAAATTAAATCATGCAGGGGCTGCCACGTACCACTGACAATTTGAGAGACACGCAGCTGCTTTCTGCCGAGCTCCACAGCAAGAATGGACCAAAGTAAGTAGTAAAGAAATACTTCTTTTGTTTTAAAGCAAGAATTGTGAGAATACATAAAAATCGACACCCTTCCAGCCTGTTACAAAAGCCACTGCAACTACACCTGAGTAAAAGAAGGGTTTTATTTATAGACAGATGTGACTTCAGAACCAGTAAAACAATTATGGCAGATGTTCCTAGAAACTATGACAGGTGCTTTTTTCCGTAATAAATCTAAAGAAAAGTACATTGATGGTGTGCCAAAATTAGCATATTTATTTTATCCTAATTGTGAAAGATTCCAACATCCCAACAATTGTACCAGCCACTAATAGCAACCAAAATCACCATCCACAATCCGTTCATGATATACATGCTTCACAGGATCAGGTGACAGATTTAGCATGAGACCCTTGTATATTTTATTCCTCATTCAGGTCTCCTTCATAAGCACCAAGCAATTATGTTTTGCTCTTGCAAATTATCAAAATAGACTTTTGAAATCTTCCTATTCCACTCTTTGCAATCAATGTCCTCTGTGCCTCTTTCCATTTCAGTTACCACATTTGTGCACCACATACACCATGTATGTCTAAGTAACTCTGTTAGCCCTCAGCTTCTCACTCCTACCTACTGAAAACAGTGAAAAAATGTGCCAACTGAAGGAACTGACAGAGCAGCAGAGCAGCACACCACCCCTCCTATACAAGATGAGCACTGATGGCTTCAGCATGCACTGACACTCTCCCTGCCACCAGTATTAATCCTCTCTCAGGGTACTCCTAACTGCATAGCCATGGAAAATTAACTCAGCATTAACTGCACAAACAGCTTTGATTGAGCTTCCTGCTGTAACAGTTGCCTAATTTTTTGGTTCCTGAATGACAAACAGTTGCTCCCTGACTGGTGTTCAGACACAGTGCACCCTGGCAGACATCTAGGCACCCTCCTCTCCTGACAACCAGCATCCCTGGCTGACCTGTGCTAGCAGGTCAAATACAGCCTGGAGTTTGAGACACTATCTGGAATGGAGAACATATGGGTTCAGTTCCTGTCTCACTTATTTCCTCTGACTGGGAGCAATTTGCACCTTCATGTTACAAAACTGAGAAGTATTTTGGTCTTTTTTTTCCCCCCTCATGTTAAGGGCTTCATACTGCATTAAGTATTAATACATGTAACAAAATTCTAAGCATTTTGTTGATAGAAATTAAGACAAGGGAACTTAGGAAGTACCTACCATCCATCACAGTTGTTGATTGTAATCTACAGAGTTCTGGCTGTAGTTTCCATAGTTACTGAGAGCAAGTATGGGAAAAGGCACAAAGTCATTTAGTTTTTTCATAGCTGGGTCACAGTATGAACTGAGCACATGCAAAGACTTTTAAAGATCTGTTCTTTAATGAAGTCTTCTTATCAGAGATGCTGAAAATTTACTTAACAAGTCTGTCCTAATCTTGTTAGAGCATCTGTATTTTAAGGCATAATAATATCACTTACTTGTTTTTCATTATTAAAATGTTTTGATTAGAAAGTCAGTACAGACAGTGCCTATTCAAAAGCTGATTCATCTTTTCTCATTAAAGGTAAGTGAACGGAGAAAGAATAAATTGCTTTTCTAGCAGCAACAACCGAGTTCTAAAATCTAGGTCACATTAAAGAACTCTTAAATACAGGCTTTACACATCAAATTGTCTTTTTCATTGCTGTGAAACACTGGGAATAAAACACACGTTCAATCACCAGTAAATTAGCTGGCAATTTGTGCACAATTGATACTTTAAATACTTCTTTTTAAACGTGATCAGACAATAAAATTATTCTGTCCTTCTAAGTTCTAAGCCGCCTTTTATCTGGCTTCTCTGCTTGTACATAACCACAGTTTGGAATGTTCTGATTTTTGGACACAAATTTAAACCTGTGGGTCTAATTTCTAGATCCTGTAAGAATATCCACAAGGAAGACCAGTTAGGTGAAAGCGTTATTCCTCTCAATGAAAAGTGGTTTTAGTCCATGTCAGGAAAGAACAGGTATAACTTGCGGTTTGAAAACCACCCGTGAACAGACATTCCTTTGAAATGGCATTGAAAAATAGGATTAGAATTTTGTAAGGTATTGACTAACTGGATCAGTAGTTTGAAAAAACTGGGACATAACTCAGTAAGGACAAAACGCAAAGCGCTGCCCTTGGTACGCGAATGCAGGTAGGTCTGATTGATCCTTGGTTCAGGAGAAGAGGCTGTGGAAGTACAGGAAAGCACCAACATATCAGTCAGTAACATGAAACTATCTGGGAAGAAGAACGTGTACCAGTCTAAGATACAGCATACAAGCTCTTAAAGCAAACAAATCAATTAGTCCATTGTATTTCCCATAGGAAGGTCTCAACTACATAAGTGTAATGTAATGTTGATCAACTGGAAAGAATCCAGAAAAACAAAAGAATGATAAAACAGCCAGAAGACAAAGCTTTGTGAGCAAAAGAAATGAGCAAACTGATATTAGAGGCTTATTTTGGGAACAGAAAAATTCAATGGTGAGATGATATCTTCTAATATATTAAAAGCTACCACAAAGAGGAACACAGTGGGATGTTTTCAATAACCACTGGGATGAGGAAAAGCAGCAATGGGCTTAAACCATAATGAGGAGGATTCAGGCCAAAGAAAAAGCCTCCTAATAGTGAAGATAATTAAGCATGGAAATTGTTTGTCTAGAAAATCTAGAAAGCAGAATTTTGTTAGACCAACACCTGTCTGGATTCACATAGATGTAATTCAGAGTGCTGAAGGCAGGCAGGTGCTTCTACCTACCTAATTGCTGGAGATTCTTTCTAGCCATATGTTTGCAGATTCCTTGGTACTATTCCAAGCACTGTCTGAGTGCTAGCTTTGGAAGCTTCTGTGTGATTTACATTATATACAGACATTTCCTCTCCTTCCCATTTGCAAGGCATTTTTATATCTCGTATTCACAGAAGCAATACATGTACATTACGTTATGTACCAAACAAATCTTCACTTGTCTCCTTCCAAGTATTTACTGTAAAATCAAACCCATCCTGGCCAAAGAAACAGGCTTTACAGCTTTTTTTAGGCGTGCAAGATAGCACCTCAACACACACCCTATCAATCACACTAAAACAGAAAACCCAAAGGTAAAACTGAGAGCTTTTGCTGTCTGTTGCCTTTCTAATCAACCATTAAACCCCAGTGTGGCCTTGCTAGGCTTATTATATAGACACATGGGGACTGGGGAAGAAATCTCCAACCTTAAGGGACAAGCAAAACTCTGACGTTCTCTGCTGGATAAAAGAATTGTTCAGTTCCTTCATGAGAAAAATCACTTCCTTCAAAGTTCAAAGACAGTAAAATTAAAATGTGTTATAAAATACTACTTCCTAGCAGAAATATTCTATCAGAAAATAATTAATTTACAAACATGACCTCCATATCTTTAAAGCACACAGCACAGATTTTAAGATTACTTCTTTTGCTAGTCAAAAACTGTTAACAGTGGGAGCTGTACAGATACTTTAAGGATGTATGTTGTATAATTTAATCAGTCTCCTCCATTTCTGATTTGAGTAACTCACTGAAATATTTATGGCCTTACCAGAACAATGAACATACAAGTTATCTCTTCAGTTGTTATTATGCTGCTCTTTCAGTCAGGAAGAAAAGGTACATTCTGAGTTTATTAGCTGGAGGTCTATTAAAGCTATGCTGCCCTCCTGACGCTGAAGGGACATGTTCCTAGGATGCTATCTCACAGGGAATCATTTTCTTGCTCTGACACTGAAAAACAACACAAAAGCATGAGCAAAGTGCCAGCAATCTGAAAATATTTGTGGGTCCAATGGAGGGGAACTATTTTGATATTTGGTCTCTGCAAATACATGTTTAATATCACTATGCTAAGTAATAAAAGTCAAGATAGCCAGAGTGTGCCCATCTTAAAATTACATCTAGATTTAAATGCACATAAACCAAAAAGGCAGGGGGAAACACGCAGTGCTTACCTACCAACTTCTCCAGAGCTCTCCCAATGAGCTACAGCCAGAAAGCCATACAACACTGCCTTATCTTTAATTTTAAGAACAAAACTCTTAAAGTAGATGACATTATTTTTATTGTAATAAACACACCAAGGATGTGATGTATAATTAAAAGGAACATGAATATTGAGCAGTATTAACTGTTCTCTAATTAGCAACTGCTGTTTGAGAAGACTTCCTCGTAACTCTGCCACCAACTTATAACTGTGTCAAAGGAATGAGAAGGGACAGCTAACAGCTTGCTAAGCATGGAGCTACGTTGGCAACTTACCATAACGTAGTTTAAAAAATAAACAGAAGAAATTGAGAGATTCCTTATTTTGGCTGTTAATGTAAGATGTAAAACTTTGACTGTGATCCAGAAAGTAACAGCAACTTAACTACCAAGAGAACAAACACCCACAGCTGCTGACCACCAGCTCCTCCCATCACCTATTTCTTACGTGCAATCAGCATACGAGGAAAATGAATACAAAACATGGGCAACTGAACTTCTGCCTGTAGATCTTCATCAGCATAATGCCTACTGTGGTACCTAGGAAGATCAATATAAAGCAGGGCAACAGGATTTTTTGGAAGATATGTTTCTGGAGATACTTTTAGTGAACTTCACAATGACTGCCAGATCCCAGGCTGAAAAGAGATTAAAGGAAAATGATGTCAAGAAATAGTTCAAGATAACACTGTGTTAGTGCCTGTGATCAGAGAAGCAGGCATCTGAGCACCTAATAGATACTGATGGTTGGGATTATATCAACAAGGGCAAGATTGTATTTTTTAATAGAAAAGTCAGAGGCAAAGTGAGGAAATTAGCAGTCGGAATACCTGAATGCTGCATTATTCTGCTGAACATTTCCAAATGCTCATTGCCTGCTATTGTATGAAGAGATGAGTACGTTCCAGAGCTAATCAGATTTCTGCCATTATCAGTAGCAAATACATTTCTTTTTAAGTTTTGTAATAGGAAAGAAGCTGCTTTCTCTATTTTTTTTTAGCATGATCTTCACCATATGGACTACTAAGTGCAGCTAGCAACTACTTTTAAATGCTATGGTTCCTTTGCTGAGGCATTATGATCCTTTGTAAGATGAAAGCAATTTTCTTTATGTCTTAAGGAGATGGTATTATTCTGCAGAGCAGAAAGGCCTCCCAAGACTTACTGCCTAAAAATAGCTAACAGCCTTTCAGGAAGATGAAGAATGAACCTTTCAGGAGATGTGCTTGATTATTCTATTTATTACTTTGATTTACATTGCTGGATCTGAACGATCCTGCAGTAGTAAGCACTGTAAAACAAAGGGGCTTGGTTTTGTTTGTTTGTATTATGGAGAATCCTGGCTTAAATCACCAAACTGACATCACAGAACTGTCACTCAACATACCAGGCTGAAAACTGCTCTGCGGCATCATTACAGACAAGGCTATGTGTACTTGGAGATTCAGGAATACACTGAACTTCTTTTAAACCTCTTCCCTCAGGCAAAATATGATGCTATTGTGCAGCAGAGGTCACTCTGTGTGGTTACTGATGCATACGCCATTTTCTCATGGATGTCAAGGATGACTTTTCACAAGGAAATCAGTCTTCATTTAGAATAACGCTCTACACCTGGATGTGTTTCACATCTGTTGTAAATAAAGTAAAAAGTAGTGTGTAATGCTGAATGTCCAGCAGTCTATTTTTATCCACTTAGTCTCAGAAGTGTTCACTCCAGTTCTGTAAGAACTCAGTAACAGATTTTAATTTGGAGGCACTTAGCAAGGAAGTCTTCTTTGTAATGTCTACAGTCCTTTTCTCTTTAATGTATGATATTTATGAAATGCTACATACATGAGAGCCCCCTTTTAGGACAGCACATCTGCAAGAAATCAGAAGATCACACAGAGAATGTGGTGTGAGAATCTGGCTTAGAGGACTGCAGACAGAATGCCAGTAGACACTGTGCTTTTAACTATTTGTCTTTTCCTTTTTTTCCTCCTGAGAAAGAAGAAAGCTTTAAAGCTTTAATCTCATACAGAAGCTCATCACATCCCAAGTCTATCTGTAATGCTCTCCAAATGAGAATGAACTCAGAAGGATGACGTTCAATCTTTAAATCCTTCTCTGCAGAGCTGTTTTTATCTTACAGGTTGATAGAAGGGATCCTTGCTGTGGCTCTAGAGCTTTCTGACATGTCTGACCTGTTCTATTTGACAACCACATGGTAGAATTCAATTGCATTTAGAACTAGAAGTTTTCCTTGCATGATTTCCTGTGTAGTGTGATAGAAACAACTTCATGTGACAGAACATTTCCATTGCCACAGGTGGAAAACAAATTCCCCTCCTCCTGGCTGCTGTTATTAACTCAAAAAAAAGCACAGTGTGTGCAAAAGGCAAAGGAAAGAAAGAGAACAAATGTAAAAACTGGAACCACTGCTACCAAACTTCCAGACTACCAAAACAGCACACATACTAACAGAAATAATACAAGGAAATGCCCCATGCGTTTTCCTAGAAGAATATTTAAATTATTTAATATTTAAATTATTTAATGCCCCAGCATTTAATGAAAGAAATGAAGTATTAATGGGCGCGTATACAAGTATACACAGATGCAGGCATGCACTCTTACAGTTCACTTCCAGAATGGCACGGACAGACTTGGCAAGGTCTCTGGCTTCTGCTGCAAGAGCTGTGGTAACAGTTGGTCCAATCCTCCCCAGCCGGGCAAGAAGTGCTTTAGAAGACAACGGTGTCCTTCTGTCACTAAGAGAAGAGGGGAAAAAGCATTCACTTGTACGATGAGCAGCGGTTCCTTTCAAATGCTTTAAAGCTTGAGTGTCGTTCTATGAACAAAAGTGATTAATATCATCCTGCATATGTTTGTCTCAGAATTTGTTCTGTCTGTACAACAAAGGCTTTTAGGAAAGTTCAAATAAAACACGATATTTAAATTCCCATCCCCACATTGAGTATAATGGCATTCAGAAACATACAACAGAAAACTATAGGAAAAAATGCATACAAGGCAACTTCTAGGGACAAAAGTTTTCAACATCCATGTGAATAACAGCTCAGATCTGCTTACCTTAGAACAGCTGAGGAAGGAGAGTTTTCCGAGAGCATTTCGTGCACAACCTGTTGGCCACAGTGAGAAGTTAACACCTCATAAATCAGCACCGTCAGGAAGGTCATAGCTTTGGCACATGGGCTCTGATCTGTACTTTAAAGAATCTACAGTCTTCCAGTGAGATGAAGAGAAGTAACAGCTACAAAATCTATCATCAGAAGTTACAAAATGATATGGAATGAGTTCCTACAGAACATACTTACAAAGCCAATTTCATGGCTATTCTCATTTTCCCAGTACTTCATACCTAGTGAATTATTCACAGCTGCCTTTTATTCTTGCAAATATTGATTTCATTAGTATTTCCAGAACAGTCTACGAAGGGTCACATTAATGTACATAACACGTTAATTCATGGCAATGCGGCCACATTGACAAATTGTTCAACAAACACTTTAACCTTCAAAAAGATAAATGGACTGGTCACATTAAAAATAATTATTAATTATATTAAAATAATGACTGGAATTCATTACTGCAACCATCTTCTCCTACAAGATGACAGGATGCGCCGCTGCATGTTGGAGCAGGCTGCCATGGAAGCTGTGGAGTCCCCATTTGTGAAGATACTCAGAACCCAAGTGGGCAATGCCAGTGCTGTGAGGAGAGGGAGGACTGATGACCTCTAGGGAAGGGTTTCTGCAAACTACATGTTACATTCAGTTTTACTCCTCAGCAACATCAACATAAACAGCTTTTCCAAACAGAACAGTGCAGAGTCACAGTTACCTCCACAAACTGTAGCAGTTTTTCAGTAGCCACCTCAAAGCTCTTCCTTGCCGACTCCGATTTCCGCAGCTGACAGTCCAGAACAGTCACCCTCTTTCTCAAATCTTGGATGTTATCCTGGAAAAGATGTTTGGTACAATCTGGTTTAAGGCTTTTATTTTCATCGTTTCTTCAATGGCTCACAAAGGTAAAAGGCATGTATTAAAATGGACGTCTGAAATGTTTTACACCTTATGTTTCCTACCCATACCTGCTCAGGTAGGTGTGCCTGAGCTGCTAGTAAATGAGCTCCTGGAAATCACATCCAGGTAAATTCAGACTGGCAGCTGACAGCAGTGATGGCCTGAAACTTAGGATGGTCTGTTCTGATTCATGACTGGATGAACAAAGCTGAAGTGACGCTGGCAGCACCTATCAGCAGGGTGCCATAAATAGCCAGTGTGTGAGGAGATGTGGTCCTCCGGTTTGCATCTGTACATCCTTTGGCCAGCAGAGTAATTATGGCACATCATGGAGAAAATTACCCCCCAGGATTTCTCTACGTGCGTTTGTATAAGCTATTGATCTGAGTTACGCATCCTTCCTTCAGCTGCAGACAGTGTGAGCCCAGCTCTGCCGAGTCTCACTCATTAGCTCAGGGTTTTCTCCTGAGTCCTTGGAACTGCCAACATGACAACACCATGAGAAAAGCTTTCAAATGTAATGCCTCCTGTTTACATACATGGAAACAGTAACAAAGAGCACTGTAATATTGTTTCATAGAGCAAATTCTCAGCTCAGAAACATCGTTTCTCATCGCCTTCAGCTGTGCAGGCAGGTATTTCACCCAGATGTTTGGAGAGGCTGCGACCATCACACACAGCACCAGATGAGGGGGATTTCTCCCTAGGAGTTACACACATTTCCTATGTTGCTCCTCCATAAACTCGTACACCACAGGGGTCAGTTTCATCTTATTAAAACCTTTCAATATTGCATTAATTCTCACCGTGAGAAACGGCAGCATTTCATTAAGCCTCTTTCACCATTAATTCTTGTGCACATCTATTTTGCATGAGAAAAAGAAGGCAAACACACACACCTCAACCTGTTTGCACTTGTTTGAACCACGTGTAGAAGATTAAAAAGTGCCTCCAATATTTTTATTCCCCAGCAGACTTTGAAACAATTCACTGGAAACGAAGTGTTTTAAAATATGAGGCTCAATTAAAAAATTATAGGAAATATCACTGGCAGACTTCTGTTGACATCATTTACATTGCTATCTTGATTAAATCCACATGTACTTAAGAGCAGTACTGGATTTTATAGCCTTTTTAATCTAACAGAAGTATAAAAAATATTAAGGTCAGTTTTATGTATGTACAAAGGCACACAGATGTGTGCATCATCCTCCCAGCTGCTGGCTACAGAGCAGAAACCATCCCTGCTATAACGCTTGAGATGTATCATGGTGACCTATGGCCCACATGTGCTTCCAGCTCCTGTTTTTGCAGCCCAAAGATATCTGGATAAAGGAAGACTCATGCACTTCACATTATCCCCTTCACTACACATCATTCCAGTTATTGAATAATACAAGACAAACAGTGACCTACTTTAGAAAAGCAGATGAACAGAAAATGAAAACAAGATACATGACAACAGCAAGGAAACCATGGTAACTATGACAGGAGTCTGCTTTGCTTACTTTATTTTGGCCACAGTGATCAGAGAGCTGAGCCTTCAGCTCCACTATTTCAGCTTCTAATAGGCGAATCACTTCTTCATAGTCCATCTCCATCCCGCGTGCCTGTCTCTGTGCAGCTTCTGCAAGATGAATCCTGCTTCGCAGGGCTCTGGTCTCCTCTACAGCTGCTTTGGCTTCCTGTAGATGACACAACTCAATTGAAAAGTTGCAACTCCTGCTAAAAAACAAACTCTTTGTGATTAAGTGCAAATTTAGCTTAAAAGCATGGTGGCTTGTGTCAGGGCTACCTGTGAGGGTTCCCAGTCAGCGGATCCATTCCTGATTTTTACATCACATTTTTAGAGAGACGATACTCTCAATAAATTACATCATTAATTCCACGATTACTTTAAGGCCTCTCAATCCATTGGATTTATAGACATGCATCCAAAGCTGTTAACTGTTCCCATCTCTTCTGCAGGAGGTGAAGTCCTTCCAATGATGTTGCTACACACTTTGCTGTTACTGCTCTACAAATAAGTGCTGTTCTTAATTTTCCTGCCCAGTTCCAGACAGAGGTTTTATATAAAGACCTTCCCATTAAAACTGATAAAAGATACATTTAAATAGCCTTTAGTTTGACATCAAGTATATGCATTTTTCTTTTAGAAGCACAGGCAGCATTAGGCGAGGCTGATGCATTCTACATGACTGTCATCTGCACCTGGGAACACAGGCGACCCGAAAGCTGGGTCTCTGTTGGGCAGCAGCTCCTGCTGCCAGCTGTCAGCACAGCACCAGGAGGCGTGCAGTGCAAACAGGCAGACAGACCGACCGCTGCTCACAGGCACAGCGCAGCCAACGCGTCCCCCCCGCACGTGGCTCAAAGCAATTCCCCTTCCTTGAAATAAGTTGGGGGATTTCTTATTAGTTCGAATCCGTACCTGCAGAGATCAAACCTACTGCTGCTTCTGCAGGACTTCCCTGCCGCTGTGACTCATCAGCAAGAAAAGGTGGGCCCTGCAGATGACAAATGATGTTTTCACAGTCTTAAGTAGCAAAGGAACCGTCAGTGAGCCCATGGTGAGGGAAAGGCTCTTGGAGAGGGAAGTGAAAAGGTACTTCCATATTAAGTTTGCTGAATGTAAATGAACACAGAGGCCCCGACAAAGGGCAGCATCTTAAAAATGCATGTGTGGGAATTATTTAAATAAACTGATATCAAATAAGTCATGGGAGAATTGCTGTACTGAAAAGGGAGGTCTTTGTTTTGAAATAAGACTTCCTTGAGATAGAGGTTTAATCTCTTATAGCCCGTAACTGCCTGCACTCCTCCATTGTTTTATCTGAAACCCAATTGTTGAATATTAATTCCTCTGTAACAGCAGACTAAGTACGACCAGATTTCAACAATGAAAGACCTAAAGGAATAATTAACGAACAATGGACTCTTTTATTACAAGGAAATGATTATCCACACCAGAACTGAATTAGCAGAACTTTCTGACAAACCAGAGCTGGTTGCAGGGAGTACAAAGGGATGGATGCCTTCAGCTTTCCCAGCTCTACAGTTACTGAAGTCGGCACCACTGTGACACGGTCAGTTCTAAGCCCCAGAGCTGTTTGTCCTAACATGGCACAAAGGCACTACCACTGCAGAACTGCAGATTGCAGAACAGGAGTGGAATCCTTACAGAATGAAGGCGAGGTGCAGATTTCTTACAAACCAGGTATTTCTCCCTTGAATGAATTCAAATGTTTACAGGTTTTATCTGAGAAAGAATCCAGCCACCACAAACAGCAAACAAAGGCATTCTTTTAACACATCTGAAAAAGCACAACTTTCCAAAGAAGCCTTCTCTGTACCTCCAAAGTAAGTCTCAAACAACAGCACTGCTGGAACAAGACATCAGTTCTTATTTCTGTTTCACTATTAGGGCCCTTATCAGCAGCAGTTACTCAAAATGCTCAATAGGAAATGGCACTTATCCCTTGGTGGGCTGCTCTGCTCCCAGCAAAGCCACCTTCACCACACATACTGGGACTGGACAGAAAACTAAAAGTACGAGGACCTCATGAGGTAGGAAAGGAGCATTGCCTCCACTGGAACCCACTGGTCCTACTCCAAGTCCTCAACAAGAGCAGCTGTGTGAGCTGAGGCTCCACAAGGAGGACCTGCTGCCACACTGCCTGTGTTTTCAGATTTGTACTTTCTCTTGGTGTTAGTTTGGACTGATGGACAGCAACTCCAGTCTGGAGTGATGGACTGAGGGCCCACTAATGAACAGAAAGATATGGAGCAACATCATAATGTACTTCTGGCTAAATTTATCCAACAAAGAATCTGGTTTATTCCATCAGGGTCTGCTGAATAGAGAGGGTAACACCACAGTATTAATGGAGGAAGCTTTCAAGCAGTTCCCTCACATTTGGGGAATGAAAGGTAGCAACAACGGTGCTTAACACAACACATACCTGAGCAAGAACATAGAACTAACCTTTGTGTAACAGGGAGCTGAAAGACTTTTTAAATATTTGGCATTTTTACACCTAATGCAACTGAGAGCCCTGAGAAACCTCCAGGAGCCCCACAGCTGCACAAGAGGGAAGAATGGGGAACAGCTTCAGAGGAGGGCGGCCAGAAGTGTTCGGTAGAAGCAAGAGACAGAGAAGTTGCTCCAGGAGGAATTCAGGATATAAACAATTTTCAAGAGAGAATGGGTTTGTTTTAAAGAAACTTCAGCATACCTGCTTGACCGCTTGCAGCTCCTCTGTTAACTGCTTCTGGAAATTCAGAGATTCTGACAATTCCTCCTGCCAAAAATAAATAAATAAATAAAAACTACTTGTATCCCAAACCAGATTCCAACTGCTGCCTTTCCAGTTAGTGACACATGCTACAAATGATGTCGAATAAGCACACAAACACACAGGTTTTAAAAGTCCTGGTGGAAAAAAAATAAAACCAGAACATTTTCATGAAATCTGGGACAGAACCAAACTGCAAATTGGCAATCATTTTGCAAATGGATTCGTTTATCTCCCAGTCAGCTTCTTTCAAAACTATCAGCATCTGCTCAGACGCTGTCACTATGAGGATCACACATTTCCAAGCAAAACTGCTATGCAGATCAGTCACTTCTCAAAGACACACCAGGGAAATGGCTTCTTCATCTCCTCTCCCCGTGAATCAGATTTAAAAGTGTCTTTGTGGTCCATGTACTGAAGCTCACATTCTCCATGCTGTGAGCACACGATCTTTAAGCATTACGCAGCTTGCTCTGCCTTTTTATTTATTCATCACAATTTGAATGTAGGATTCAAAAGGAAAGCGGTCAAGTACACCAAAATTCAACTCTTGATTAAATTAATACAAATCAAAATTAAGTATTACCTTTAATTTGCTCATTTCTTTTAAAGCTTCATTTCTTTCCTTCTTCAGCTTTTCCACATCATCCTCCAGAGAATCCCAGGTTACCAACTGTGCACATTTTAAACAGGCCCCATTAGAAACCAGCCCTACGTGCATCTCCCACAGTTCTTAACAGCCTCCCCTAAAAGGCCTTATTAATAAAATGAGAGGATAATTCTAGAATGATTTAAAGCTCTGGAAAATATTACTGAAAATACAAAGAATTCTTAAGAAAATTCTGACCAACTTATCAAGGAATGAGAATTCTTACTGTTTCAAAGGACTAACAAAACCATCACAAAATGCCAAGGATGCTATACTACCAGCCACCATTTTCTTCAATATTTTAAATAATACATTATTGGATTTAAATATCCCTATGCTACAAACACACTGCATTGGCATTCACTCTTACGGTATCTCCAGAATCACTGGACCTCTTAACTGTTTATTATTCACCCAGGTGGTAGCAGTGTGCATTCCATGTAAGAAACCTTGGAAAATCACTGTTGTCTGTACCCACATCATCATCATTATGTGAATTGCTTTCTGCAAAGTAGGTTGCTTTAAAAAGCTTCACAGAAACTGGGTTATCTTAAAGTACAGCGTGATACGATGCTGCGTGAAAAACCTGCCCAAGACTTGGAATAACCTCAACCATTAACTTCCTGAATAATCCCCCCCAACAGCCAAACACTGCACACACACACACACACACACACACACACAGTACCTGTGAATCTAACAAACTGGCAATTCCATCAATCCCAATCATCACAGGCTTTTGGCCACCATCTGTTGCATCCGACTGCACAGAGAACAGATTCCTTGAAACTTCAATGAAATCTACAAAACAAAACGGTTCCGGTTTTTCTGCTGCAGTCTGCAGGTTGATGTTAGCAGCAATATCAATAGGTGCAACGCAACTGCTCGTAGCACAAAGGCTGCTCTCAGAATGCAGCATCTGCTCTCCACAATGTCCTTCAAGGAAAGCATAAATCTTACAGTTCTGTCAGAAACATCCCTTTGAACAGAACCATTTGGCCAAGCTGGCAAAATAAGAACAGGTCCTGGTATGAAATGCTTCTTAAGTTGGGGAGGAGAAAGGAAAACCAGAGTTCATCCTCCAAATACCTGCTGTACATTTGTCAGACCCCCATGAAAAATTGAGATCTGCACATCTGTTTTATACCCACCCTTCCCTGTGGATTGATTTTCCTAGAGGAGGGTCTGCAGGACTTCATTTCAGAATTCTAAGCTTATTTATTAAATAGAAGGTTTTTGCCCTAAAGTACTGCTTTATTTGTGGTAGCAATCTGACGACACTGCCAGAAAAGACATTAACGGTTATTATCCACTATTTCTGTATTCATACATTTCTCTATTTTCCAGGGTAATTAAGAAATGATTACCTCCAAAAGACACAGTTCCTTTAGAATCTTTCTGAAGTTGCTGCCTTAGGGCTTGCTGCTGTTCAGCTGAGGGCTGAATCCCGAGATAATTCAATGCCTGGAAGGAGAAAACTTATTTTGGAGAAAAAACACCAAAAGGACCAAGGATAATGAGTGCAGGGACAGAGCTACACTTCAAAGAGCTTCTATATCAGAGTACCCCCTCACTGACTGCACTTTTATTCCAGACACTCTTTCTGACTTCTCATTCTAATTGCGAGATGTTCAGATATTGTTTAACCTTGAATACAGATGAGCATAATAAGCAAAACCCTTTTGTCCTTAATAACTTTCTTAAAAATCCTAAGGGACGTTCAGATTCTCAGAAGAGTTCATCAGTAATTAGATTAACAAAAACAGTAATTTGCCCAATATGTAAAATGAAACATCATCCTGCAACCTGGAAGAAGCTACTCAAACAGGAACTTTAATGCCTTCAACTCACACCTCCTGTTCTGTCAATTTAGGAATATCCTCCAACTGCTTTACATTATAAGGAGGGAGGAAGGAGAATTCAGAAATTCTTTTTACCTTCTCCAGCTTTTCTGCTTTGAGACGAATAGTAGAGTTCAAGAAAGCCTTCCTTCCTGGCAGCTTGTAACCATTGCTCTGGCTGGGGGCAATGACTGAGAAGACAAAAAGGAAAAGCCACGATTCAGTTGTAATTCTTGCTCTGAAATACTGAAGACACTTAAAACTAATCTGAATTTTTCTTTTACAAAAATTACATTCAGTGAATTAGAAGAGAGAAAGCAGAATAACGCAAAGTGATTCATGAAGCACACAGTTTATTTTTGCAATAAACTTCAAACTGGAGCTGCAAGCTTTTCTGCTTTCTATTCTGAAGAGCTACTCTTCCGAGAGGATCACAAAATGCAGCCTTCTTGTTTAGGCAACATGAAGCTCCTGTGTATTGCATTGTATTAAATGAGTCTCATGTTCTGAACATATCCAGCTGCTTGTCTTGTGCCTTTGGTTTAATCACAGTGTTTTTAATCACTAGTGTGATGGAGCTGTAATTGTTAAACTCCAGGTGTATTCAACACCACAGCCTTTCTGGTACCAAAAGTTCGTATTCCATCAGCTCACCCTTCAGGGAAGAAAACAAACCTTTCTTAGTTTGCAACGTCCTGGCTCTCAAATATACACACGCATCCTATTTGTTGTCAATTGAAATAGTGCTAAAGAGGTCTGCATGTTATTTCTGTACTTCCAAAGCCTTGATTCAAAAAACATGCAAGCAATATACATCCACAGGATTTCATTAAAGCAAGAAAGCACAGTTTCTATGGCAACGTAATCTTGATCTATATGTGAGTCCTCATTATCTGGTTTCTACTGAGTCGGTTATCATTACTGCTATATTGCAAACATTGTGATCACTCATTTTGGTTTGGTTTCAGATGTTTGTTGTTATATCTGACAGAAGTTACTGCACAATCCATTGATCTTTGTTCAATCTGTACTATAAAACAACAGCCTTCTTTTTTTCAGAAGCCTACAGAATCTCACTATGTATTATTTTCTGTTAAGACAAATACTAAAGAAAAAAATGAGCGATAGGGAATTAAATCAACATTTACCATGAACAGATCCATCAGCAGGACTGCTCTCTGCAGAAGTAATTGGAGACTGCTCTTCCATTTTGACTCTAGTTTCCATCTGTGAAAGGAAATCAAAAGTCATGAAACACCATTTTATAAGTAGGTCACAAGCCAGACCAGAAGCACACGTTAAACCAAGAGAGAAAAAACCAAGAGGAAAAATAGACCTGAGCAGACTAAGACAACTCCAGCAGAAAACACAAAGTGCAGTGAGAAGGTACAATAACCAGAACTTAGACCAGGGCCTTATCAAAACCTTCCAGGGGGTTTGAGTATTTTCACAGATGAAAACAGCACAGCTTTCATGCAATTTGCTTCAATGCTTACATCTATGTTGGGAAAGAAAAGAGGGCAAGAACGGAATATGAACATGAAAACAACTGAGAATCACATTCTGACTCTGTTTGATGGGGAACCTTTTATTCTTCCTCATTCGAAGGAAAGGTTGTTTGTTTTAAATAGAAATCATACACTAGCTAAAGAAAATGTTATTTCCTGCGTTCAGCATTGCTTCTTTACATTAAGGGTGAACTGCACTAACTAACTCCTTGTTACTCAGCCAAAATAAAGAAAACTTCCTATTTTCCTGGGATGCCCATTTTTAAGCAAAAATTTCTTCATTGTGGAAGAAGTGCAGCCTGTGGGACTGTCCTGCACTCACACAGAAACCACTCAGTACTTCAGCTCTGTGATACAAAACTGAGTAACTTGCAGTTATCAAGTTCTGAAGCTTTACTGCCACAGCAACAGGAAGAACTTCAGAACTATGAATGCAGATAGGGCTAATTTTAATAGATTTATTTTCATATTACAAGTCAAATAATACCCACATTGCTCTCATCAGTGTTTACTTTGCTGTAACACAACATGTCTTGAAAGGATCCTACACTGAAAATCCAATAAAATCCAGAAAAGAACCATTTGCTTCTTACAGGAGCAGTAAGGGTACTCACAGCATTAGGAAGGAGAGCTGAAACAAGCTTTGTGCTAGGAGACGCCACAGACCTGGGGCCTGCAACCTGCGGTCCAACAAAGACTGCAGGAGGTGGTACAAGACTGGAGGGACGCTGCAGATTCTCTGAGTAACTGGGAACATTTCTTTGTCTTATAAAAGCTATCTCGCAAAAACTTTCAAACCTAGAATAAAATCAAAAAGCTTTCAGCATACCAGATACTATTCCAGTCATACAAGTATGTATTACTAGTGCAAAAACTGTGTTTTCCCCAACACTGCATTATTTTCTCTTCTGTTCTTCTAAAAAGATGTTTTATTATCTACCACCAGAACCATTAGGTAAGCAGTGCTTTTCGGTTTTCTTTTTCTCCTTTAAAAGGAATGAAAACAGAATTTTAAAACAGCTGAGGGGTGAGTCTAAGTCTCCTGTGATGCCAGTATTTCAGCTGCGTATTTCAAACCATGAACACCCCTTGTGTTTCCTCTGAGCACACACAGCATTTCAGAGTAACCCAGTGTTTAATGTGGTCTAGTAGCTCATTTTGGAGATAGCTTTCTGGCAGCAGCAGATACCTGGTCCTGGCTCTGTCGATGATACTTTTAGCTTCTTCATGGGACACACCAATCATGGACTCCTTGTTGATGGAGACAAGCTGATCTCCAGGCTGCAGTCGTCCATCCTAATCCACAACAAAATAAAAATAAAACCACAGATTTTGCATTAGTTACTAACACGGGATTTTGGTAAAGTTGTATAAAGAAATTTGGACCATGGGACACACTTCTGTTAAAAAAACATAAGCCATGGATATTTCCTGCACCAAGAAGAAACAACCCATAAGACCAGAGGAAACTTCCTACTGACCACGTGAACCAAACTGCAGAGAAGATTCATAGGAAGCAAAATGCTTTTGTTAGACTAGTATAATTTGTCATTATACTCTCACACATTAAAATTTAGTTATGCTCTTTCAGCATGCGATTGCACTTTGTTACATTTTTTGTCACTGAAAGCTCAGGTCTTCCATTTTTCCTGCAAGCAACCTGTTAAAAGTTAGCAATTTCAATGCTGCCCTCCCGTGGCAGAGATTTAAAGCACACTCCTCATTTAGGTCTCAAACAAGGAAAACAGGGAAATTCCCTGCTAAGGTTAGAACCTACTGCATACACATGGCCCAGTCTCACTCCATCAATTACAAGCACGACAGACTGTAAGCACTTTAAATGACACACTTAAAATGAGAAAAAACGTTTCAAAAGCCAAAACAAAACAGCCAAAGAAAAGAAGGATTACCATCTGCCTATTAAGAGAAGTCTTGGAGAGAGATGGCCTTTTGTTCCTGTCAATCTCTGCCTTTTAGGATTAACCTCAATCTACAGATATTCAATCAGAAATAGTTTAAGATTGTTTTGGAGCAAACCTCACTGCCTGTGAAATTAACTTGTACCCTCTTGCTTGGCAGATGGCAAACACTGGTTTATCTACACATCAAAATAACCGTAATAACACAGGGATGACAAAGAGACACTGAGATAAACAGTTCTGTGTATCTGAACCAGACCGTTCTGTTGTTTATTCTTCTCAACTTCCAAGCTCTCCTGATTTACAGATTGCACTTGTCATAAACAAAAACAGTAAGCAGTACTGATGCACGTATTTCACAAGCCTGCACTATTTGTTGAAATTACTGTTTGCTTATATGATGCTTCTCAACTGCATGGAAAAATGCAGGTCTGCAGGTCTGTCCCCTCCTTGCATCATAACACCTGACAAAAAAAACCCACTTTCTTAAGTTTCTCTCAAGTGGAACAAGGAATAAGATCTTCATTTACATCACACAAACTCAAATAATGTTCATTATAAGGTGCAATGATATACTTCTGTCCAGGGAGAAACAAAAACCAATTCCATAATGACAATACTTGTGTATGAAGTATATTAGTACAAAATGCAGGCAAAAATACAGGGCAATGAACAGTGTGAGAAGGAAAGGTCTTTATCTACCTTATGACAGTCACCACCAGGGATGATTTCTTGGATGTATACCAAAGGCCCTTCATTTCTGTCAATTCCTCCAACAATATCCAAACCAAGGCTCGCTCCTTTGCAAACAGAGATGATCTGAAATGCACTATCCCTGGGAAGAGAAAGAAAATGGACAATCAGCTCACAGGTCTATATCTCACAAATGAGTGTCTACCTTGTTGATTTCACAGGTGAGCACCACAGTAAAAAACGTAACCAGGGGATGGAGTCTCTCCACTGAAGCATTATACAGCTTGCTTACTACAAAATGCATAACTTTGGGTGTTACTTCAGGGAATTACAAAAGGAACTACTATATAGTTTTGCAATACTAAGTTGCTAATATAAACATGTGTGTATGTATCTGCAATGGACCATCCAGGTATATACGAACCAGAAGCACTCACTACAAGATGCTAAGAAGAACAGTCACCTGATTAACCTAGTTTTGCCAACTAAACAATAAAATAAAATAAAAAAAAAGAAAAAAGGAGTAAAATAACTTATATACTTTGCAATCTTTGGCGATGCTGCTGGTACAGAATTCTTTCTGCTGACAGTGGTGATAATGTCCTCTGGAGGCAACTGAGGACTCTGTGACCTTGAGGATGATCCAGAAGAAAGGCTGTCCACAGGTTTTCCTTGGAGAACAATGAAAAGAGAGAAGTAAAACAACCTTTGGGAAAAAGCACAAAGTGTCAACTCACTTAAGTGACTTCCACAAAGCCTTTCAGTGCTGCCTTCCAGTGCACACAAGTATAAACTCTGTCCCAGAGGATTACAGCAGGGCAGGAAGCAATCCCTTACCAGCTAATAGCTGTGTTGGAGAACTTCTTGCAGAATGGGCGTCACTGTGAGAGCCGTACTTATCCATCAGGTCAAGGAATTCCTTCCTGTGGAAATACAGAAAGATCCCCTTGGTCAGGACTTGGTATTAGTGCTAAATGCACCCTCTGAATTCTGCTAACATCTCTGCTGAATGGTCAGTCACTCTGCTACAGAAAGGATGACATGGTCAGGTATACAACTGAAAAATAATGATCAGCAAAATAGAAACAGTGCTCTCTCCAAACCTACTAAAACAAGTCGGCAAAGAAGCAGCAGAGATGAAGAATAAAGTACACGCATTAAAGAAAAGGAAACAACTCCTTATTAATTGAATACTGAACGGAGCCTAATAGAAAAGCATGTTCTTCTAACAATCTGAGCTATGAGCACCTCAGTAATAGAAAATGTAAGAATAAATGTACAAGAATTGAGACTGATGAAAGCTGGAAACATCATCAAATTAATATTATGCAGTTAAAGACAGAGGACAAAATTAACTGATCCCAGTAAGAGCAGTTCCTGCCACTGCAATAGCTGCAGTTATTGAAAAAAAAAAAAAAAGCATTTATTGAACTAACGCTGAACCCAGGCAGATGTAAATTGAACACTTCATCACAGGGACGTGACATCACAATTCATTTACTCAGAGGTGTCTGAGTGGGGGACTACACAGAGTGGTACAGCATCAGGACACTGAGCACAGCACCAGAATGGTAAAAGGACCGATGGATTTTAATGATTGAGGGAGTTCAGAGGAACTAGGTCAGTATGCTTTAGATAAAAGCAGATTAAGAGCACACCTCACGTATCTGGGCAGCCTGAAAAAAGGAGAGATCAGAGGCTGCAGCAGAGAGTCATTTATATGTCTGTCAAACAGAAAGATAAAGGAGCAGAAAGAGGAAGGGTGAGGCAGACGAAACACTAAAGGAATTTAGAGAATTTAGAGAAAATTCCTTTAGAGAGATTAAGTGGAATATCCTACAAACAGTAAATAACAGCAGTTGCCCTCAGTATGACTGTCAAATACAGCTGTGTAACAGCCATTTCCCCCAGAGAGAGGAGAAATGAAATTGAGGGGAATCAACACCCAAATCTGCCTTTTTTCAGAGGTGAAACTGAGGATTACTTTTTCTCTTACTTTGCTTCTTCATCTCTGGCAACCAGCAGAGACATGTGATTAGATGCAGAAGCTGTTCGCAAGATGTCAACAGCCCTAGGAGGGAAAAACAATTAACTAAATACATTGAAGTTTCAATCAAGTTGGGTAACACTGAAGAAGTGGGAAAATAAACACATTCTTAATGTAGTTAATCACTTTAAGAGCCAGATATGGAGGGAAAAAAAGCTTGTCAGTATCATAACCCAAAGCTGAGTGAGTGGTGAGTCGGTTCCAGGTGACAGCAATATCCTCAGATTGCTCTCTCTTTCCCAACCCTTTTGTCCCCATTATCAATATTATAAAACAGACTTATTCTGTCACTACAAAAGCACTGAAATGCCGTCACTTTTCTACAATGGTTTTGCATAATAAGATTTATAGGATAAATTCATTGCTAGTTCAATTCCAGTCATCTCAGTGGAGCCATCTTTCATCAGTGGTCAATATGGTTCAAATAATCCCAAGCAGAATCTCAAGCTCTAATAAACATCTAATGAACACTACACACATACCTTTCATTGGTTACTCCACTTAAGTTTTCTCCATTGACATCCAAAATGAGATCTCCCGTGAGCAAACGGCCTTGCAAAGAAACCCACAGCAATTCATCAATCAGGAGAGCACCGAACATGTTATATCATGGTAGTAAAACAGGATACGTTCTTTCAATTTAAAGTACGCTGCAATATCAGGAACCCTCACTACCCCACGCTATGTCAGATACCCCATTCACACAGGAAAATAAAGAATTATTTCAACAGCTTTTTCTTTACAGCAAATCTGCAACAACAACAGCCATAAAAAAGTTACTTACTATCTGAAGCAGCAACCCCTCCAGGCAGGATTCTCTTTATGAAAATCCCATAATCTTCTGCTGTTTGTGCCCGGTAACCCCCAATTATTTTAACTCCTGCACAAGAAAATCAGGCAAGAAAATGGCTATTTCACCTACTGTGCCAAACTGATTTACAGGCAAGTCCAAAGTGCTTTTAGATCTGGTTTCCTCTGAATGAACAGGATGTGCCATCTACTTACCTAATCCATTCTGACAATCAGAAAAAGAAATGCGGTGAACAGCTCGATTGATTCCATGAGGGCCCATAATTGTCCTAGGAAATAAAATAAGAATCATTAAATCCCTTGTAAATCAATGTATGTAAAGTTAATACAGAAGGAAGTATGGTGAGGGGGCCAGCACTGCAGGACGGCACAGGCAATGAGTGGTCCATGGGCACCTGATCACGGTAAAGAATGAAAGAAGTACACGAAGTAATATCAGATCCCTGAAACCTACATTCACAATCTCATCAGAAATACAGGGCCATGGGAATGTAAAGGGGTAAGAACTATAAACTCAATGCATCGCAGATGCTCTGGCCTCCCCCTGTACCATTTTGGGAACAGACTCACCAGATGCCTTCTAGAAGAAAGCACAAGCACTGCTTAGGTTTTCCTGCTCTGACCTACATTTTGTTCTGTATTAGATAATGGGCAGTGTTTTCTAGAGCATGATGCTGAAGTGAAATGGAACAACTAGAATTCATTAACGGGGAAAAGAAGATCAAAGTGGAGGACACAGTGACCCAAATCCATCCACGCAACCAAACCCAGGACAGGGCTTCAGCTCCAAGCCTGAAACCCCACATTGCTGTGAAAGCTGTAGAATGTGTCCTTAAAATGTGCCAAAAATGCAGAAGGTCCAAAAGTTGCTAAATTCCAGCACCAGGGGAGGAATTCATGTCCTAAAGGATGTGTCAACTTCTTTCATTTTTGCGCAAGAAAACGAGATGAGTCTTTTATCAATGGGTAAGCACTTAAAAACACAATAGCCTGCTCCAGAACCCCAAATTCCCAAGCATTTGCAACACCAGCCTTTGCTTTAGAAAGGAGCAGCCCCATAATCATCCTTCCCATCCTTTTCCTATCTTGCCTTCTGCTACCGCTGTTCTGTTTCTCATGCACTTGGACTCTCGCAGGCACTCTGCGGAGACCCACAGACTGGCATTCATTATTCAGTACATATTCGTTTCAGTAACAGAGATCTCAATCACACACTGCATTTCCTACATCTCATCACACTATCGCTGTGTTGGTCCATCCAAGATACCACACTTTCTCCTTATCTTCTCAAGCATTAGTGAAGAGCGAATAGCAGCAAACAAAGCCCTCTCAACACATGCACAGAATATCAAACTTTAACCAGAACTTTCAAAAGAGAATCTAAAAATGAGCAAATGTTGAGCTTCAACTTCATGCTGTTTATTTTTGTGAAGTTTGAAAATACCAGATTCCAGCTTTTAAGTCCCCACTATTTCTCTGGAGCTCACACTATATGTGCTATAGGATCACAATACATTATCAACTTCGGGCACAGAGTATATCATACGAAAAGAGGGATCCAACTCACACGAAATTCATTATGGGAGGATACAGAGAATGAGAATCAATTGGCAGCAATAACAGAAAACTATTTCAGCACTCTTTGTAGGAAAAGATGCAAATTAAATAATCAACTTAATGCTGCTCCCTCCTGTAGAGGTCACTCAAAAACACCTGTGAGCACGATTCTAGCAGGTAGAGGGAGATGGATGAGGGGCAAGAGGTGAAATAAACACAGCTCTGAATTCCTCAGAAATCACCATCACTTCCAAGTACCCGGCTGGACTTACTGAAGAGTAACAGCACCGCTCACAATTAGCCACCACTTGGCACTTAACAAAACCTAAACTTCAGCCTCTAAATGCTTATAAAAAGAAAGCAGCAGCTGGAAGCAGCTACAGCTTGTAAAGGACTGAAGTGGGCTTCCCCCACTGCAGGCAGTAAGCACCAGCAGACCCGACCGGCTGAGCATACCAGTACAGCAGGGAGAGACCATCAAAGCGCTCCGGTTCGTCTTCATCCCCAGGTGAGAGCAAGGACATCCTGCAGCACAGCACAGCAAACACCCAACACACAGCACGGCTTCCCAGCGCAACTGGACCAAGGTTACGTGCAGGGCAATTTCTGCTACTAACCAAAAAAAACCACTCAGACAGAGCCCCAGACGAGTGGTGTCTCTGCCTGCTTAATCTGCTTGAAACCCTCTGCGTCACATGGACTAATTCAGCTATGGAGGTGATGTTTACTTTTTCTCCTTTGAAACAAGCATTTGTGGCAACTTTAAAGAGACTGATAAAGGCAAGGGAGGGAAAAGACACTGGCGTTTACTAAAGCTGTGATTATGAGATCTATATTTAGCAGCAGCGACCAAGGGAAATAATTAAACTTCTTCACTCGTGTTCTTCCAGTTCTTTATTTACGTGCTCCATACAAACAAGGTCACGGCAATAACTCCTTACCTCTGTAATGCAGCCTGCCCAGCAAACTGGGACGTTTCCACCCCACACAAAAGGGAAAGCCCACAGAGCAGACAGACGGAAGCATTAAACAAAGGCCATTATGCTATTACTCTGCATTCTCAATCACAGCATTGATCCGTGTCATGCTGTAACTGATTTTTAGCCTTTCAGTATCCAGCAGTCACAAGTTAATCAGAACTCAATTACATGTGTTCAGTAGGAAGAGATTCTGATGTGTTTTAGTTAAAGGCAAACAGAACTGGCGGAAGAGATGATCTCACTTTGTTAATATATCCTGATGGTTTTTATAGCACTAGGAGGTGCAAAGCAGGTAAGATTCTACCAAAACAATCTGTGAACAACCTGTGGCCCTTCTGTTCCTGAGGCTTCAAAAAATAACCAAGACTTTCAACTTGTCACTGAATGCTCAGAACTGCCCTTCTTCATCCAAACGAGTCTCAAAAATTGCCCCCCCCCCCATTTCCAAGCCAGCTTCCAGGAATGCTTTGTCATAGAGCTACCACAAGAGCCATGCAGCTCTGCAGCACCTGCTTGGCCCAGCAAACCCAACAGAACCATTTTCTGTTGCTACGTGGAGAATAATCCCATTCAGAAAAAGCACAGCACAGTTTGCAGAGCTTAGACTTGCTCCTGCTCCAAGGTTTGGTCCTTGCACTGAGTTTCAGAACTTCTGAGCTTCTCAGATCAATTTGCTTATCGACCATTTTCCACATCTGCATCACAGTGCACTCCTATAATCCCCCCAGTATTACGAGGTAAAATGAAAAGCAAACATGTGTTGGCTGAAAGGCTTTACAAGGAATCATCCCTGCAGCAGGGTGTCACCTTGCCATGAGACAGCATCTGTCAGTGTCTGGAGCCGCACAGTGGGACAGCTTGGATATGCAAGGAATGCATATGCTCAGCTCCAGCGCTTTCTTTTCTGTTAAAGTTACAGTAACTGTGCTTTATGAGCACATGGGCAGTCCAGGAAAATAATTCTTTTGCTTACAAGCCACGCAATTGTTACGTGGTGATTTTGAGATCAGCCGTCAGATTGCACTCCCAGCACACAAGGCAGAAAGCTGAAGACCGAAAGCCAAAGTGACCCACAGCAGACAGACAAAAGGATGGAAGCAGAAATACAAACGCAGCCTTCCCAATTCCCACAAAGCAAAGGACTCCCATCAGCCTCATCTAGACTGCTCACACACATTCAGCAATGAACGTGTGTGCTCTGTAGTCCTTTCTAATCAGTTCAACTCCACTACTGTTAGTGGTGTTAGTCCAAAAGAGGAATAATCACTGTTATTTTCAGCACTGTATCAATTGGATTTGCTCCAGGCAAGGTTACAGATGATAGCAAATAAAATACTGCCCTCCTACAGCCATCTTTCCAGTGTTCTTCACGGTGCAGTTCAGTCTGTGCTATCACAACATGGAGCATTTGTCAAAACAAACCAGTCAGACCAACACTGTGCTCACAGCATCGTGCCTTCTGCAGTAGAAACACACACATGCACAAATACCTTTCAAAGCTATGTATTTCCATTGTTACAAAAGCAAAGACTGAACCTCATGTAACCAGGCACAATCAACTTCCTGACATCTGCAGATGCGAAGCAGCATCACCTCCTTATCGCTCCAACCTATTCTTACTAGTTCCCCTTTTACTTCCAGTAACTGCTAGGGACACCATGACACCTGAAAAGCTACTCCTGCAAAGGGCAGGTCAGGCTGAACTTTGGTGGGAGACGAGGCACAGCTGTGCAGCAGGCAGACAGGCTCCATTTTAACAGCCAAACTATCCTCATGTGCTCATGATTTAAATGATGACTCAGCTTTCCCCAAAGAAATTTTGTAATGCTTTATTTGTAATGCTTTAGCAACCACGATGGATTGCAGGGTAATTCAGCAGATGATAAAAAGACCCGTGTCATCTCTGATAGCAAGACTCACAACATCTTCACAAATTAAAAAGGGCTTCTACAAAAACCACATTTAAGCAAACGATGCCAACAGAACCTTTATAGGTTCCCTAACCCTAAAAGGTGAAAATTCATTGTGACCCCAAGGACCCAGCCAAGAGCATTCACTTTATGATGCAGCGCAGACGAACTCTGTCTTCTCATCTATCTCAAAGCATTAATCATTCAAAAATGTATTTTGTTGATTAGATCACAGACATTCAAAGAAAACATATAATTACGTGCCCATCAGCAAACACAGAGAGGAAAAAAAGCTCGGAGCAATAAACAGCGTAATTGTGGAGAAGCAGGAATGGTTTGAGGGTAACCCCTGCATACAGCAGGAACGTGTTATTTAAACTTAGATAAACCTCTATTAACATCTAACCAAGGGCATTCCTGAAGCTCCCTGCACTGACACTGCCGACCAGAATTTAAAGTACAGGAAACAACAGTCTGGCACCACGACATGGCTCAGGTTTAGAGGCACAAACTTCGTATCTATTCCTTATCTCAACAACTGCAAAACGTAACTACTTAAAGGTGTATTTTTGCATTGCACGCCCTTCCACCCTTGATTTCCATTTGTCTCTTCAGACCCCAGTAAAAAGTTAACTTTTTAAATGCTTTATGTTCTTTTTTTTTCCTGTTTGCACAATTTAACCAAGTTATTCACCAAGTGGCATAATGAAGCTATGCCAAATCACTTAACGAAGCTTCTCAGTACCACAAGCTGGATCCTATTGCACGAACACAGCGAACATGATACAGTCCAGCAAGAGCTGTCTGCACCTGCTTTTAATTACAGATCCGATGATGCTGTTGCTGTGGTTACTGAGCAGATTATAACATTAAAATAATTCTTATTATTCTGAAGATATCAAGATTCCATCCTCCCTTTCTGCACAGACTCACTGCTGTGGCTGTCAGCTTTTGTAAGGAGTCACTTCAGGTTGCTTAAATCTCAAAGTTATTTTTTAAGGCATCATCAAAAGCATTTCTGTGAAGGCAACTGCAAGAGCCTCCGTGTTACAGTGCTGTCAGTGGTGTAAAAGTACTTACATTCCATTGCAAGTCGTTAGAGGGTCTGTTTCGGGCATCTCCTATTTCAGTAAAAGCTCAGGATGAAGAACTGTGAACCAGGAGCTGCTGCCTCATCACGGGGACAATCACAGCTGGGAGAAAAGGGGAAAAAAAGCTCTTACAAACACACCTGGCCACGTCCATTCCAGCACTGACCCGCACCGGGACCACGTGGGGGAAAGAAACGGCGATAAACCAAACCAAGCGTCAAAAAACAAAGAAAAGTGCACACCGCGTTATCTTAAAAATGCGACTTAAAACTGCAGCTGTACAGCACAGCTACACGGAACGGACCCTCCGCGTGGGGCAGCGATAAGGCAGCAGTTAAGGCTGCAGTTGGGGCTGCAGTTGGGGCAGCATTAAACACCTTCTGATCTCGCATCCCACTCCCCCCGCACTGCACAGTCTCTCCCCGTGGCTCCAGGCCCCCGATACCGAGCACGGACAAAGCCCACCGTGCGCATCCCCCGGACACAAAGATCCCGCAGACCCGCAGTGCTGCCATACTCACCTCGGTTCGCAGACCCCAGCGGAGCGGAATATCGGAACGTGGGAGGGCCGGGACACAACGGCAAAGTCCGCCGAGCCCCCCACGCCTCATCGGGGCGGCCCCGAGCACCGCCCGGCCCGCAATGGGACCGGCCCATGGGGCGGGTCCCGGTCCGGTCCGTCCCCCTCTCGCGATAGCCGGCTGTGCCGCATGGCGCTGCGGGCCGTATCGCTGTGCAGGGCCGTAACACGGCCGTGCTATGGCGGCTGGACGGCTCTGAGTCCTCCGGTGCGCTGGGTGCGGAGCTCCAACCCGTTCACCCGGCGGCAGGAGGAGGAATGGAGGCGGCGGAACCGGACGGTGCTGGCCTACATCGCGGCGGCCGCCGTGGGCATGGTGGGGATGTCGTACGCCGCCGTGCCGCTGTACCGACTGTATTGCCAGGTACAGCCCGGCCCTCCCGGCAGCGATGCGGGCTGAGCTGAGCCTTAACGCGGCTTTAACGCCTCTGTGTCCGCAGGCGACGGGGCTGGGCGGCACCACGGGTGCGGGGCGCGGAGCGGAGCGGCTGCAGGAGATGCGGCCCGTGAAGGAGCGGGTGCTGAAGGTGACGTTCAACGCGGACGTGCACGCGGGGCTGCAGTGGAACTTCAGGCCTCAGCAGAGCGAGATCTACGTGAGTTGTTGGACCGGGTTCGGCCCGGCTCGTTGCTCAGTTTGGGCCACTAGGGGATTACAGAGAGCCCTGTGCTAATAGCAGCTCTGTGTGCTAATGCACAGCTCGGGGTGAGACACCAGATCTATACATACACCATCAGAGATGCTCTTAATTCACAATGGGCTGAGCTGTCCCAAAGCAAAACATACAAAGGCATAAATCACAGTGAAACACACAGAGAAACTTCCTGCTGACCCCCCCCCAGGGGCACAGAGGGGAGGGCTGAGCAGCACCGTGTGCTTCTCCTGCAGGTGGTACCTGGAGAGACAGCTCTGGCCTTTTATAAGGCAAAAAACCCTACAGACAAACCCATCATTGGGATCTCTACCTACAACGTGGTGCCCTTCGAAGCAGGACAGTACTTCAACAAGATACAAGTAAGTGAACGCAGATATGAATCATTATTTCTAAGTTATTTCTCCTAATTTCAATCCTGGGTGTTATTCATACCTTAGTTCCTCACTTTTATTCTTATCCTCTTCATACAGCAGTTCCCAGGCATTCAGTACAGCTGACAGCAGGCAGTTATGGCTGGTGCTGGCCTGGCTGAGGGGTTCTTTGCCATTTATGAAAGCTGTTCTTCTTTAATACAAGCTCTGCTGTCCTCTTGCTCATACAGCTGATCCTTCCCCCGGCTATTGGGCTGTACAGTGAATGAGAGTTATTGCAAAGATGAAGCGTTCCCATACTTTTGCAGAGAAAGTTCACAGCTTTTGTCTCTTTTTTTCCTTCCCCTGCAGTGTTTTTGTTTTGAAGAACAGTGGCTGAACCCTCAGGAGGAAGTAGACATGCCCGTCTTCTTCTACATTGACCCAGAGTTTGCAGAGGACCCCAAAATGGCTAAAGTAGATTCGATTACCCTCTCCTACACCTTTTTTGAAGCAAAGGAGGGACAGCACTTACCGCTCCCTGGGTTTCAGTAATGGGTGATGTCTGCCCGCTTTGACTTCAGCTCCCTGACTGCTGCTTGTGAAACCACTCTTCTACAAAGAGAAAAGCTGCAGGAGCACCATGAGACATGATAAAGTTATTGAACTACTGCTGGCACGTGCTGGTGTTATGGAAGCATGTGTTTAAGCTTGATGGAACGTTATCTCTTAGGAGCAGTACTTCATCAGAAAACAGAAGGGATCTCTTTGTGGAGTAGGAAATTGTCTCAAAGCCATCCTTGTATCAGATGATAAATAATGAATTCCATGAGGCAAATTTTAAAATCTAAGTGTAAATTGCGATATTTAAATTTAGAGGAACAAATCAGTTTATTAAATACCCAACATTGCATTGCTCGCTCTGAAAAAAAAACCTTTATTCCGTGAAAGGTTTTTACTTCTCAATAGAGCAACTTAATCAGCTTGTGGACTCTCAGAACTTGACTGTGTTGCTTCATAGCCTTCCCAGAGCACAGGACGATGGGGTGATTTGAAGATGATGCTCTTGCTGGAATTATTACTGAATCAGTAGCTCATTGGGTAAGAGCAGACTACTCTAGAATTGCTGTTTGAGCGAGGAACAATAATTTAAGCATAAGCATTTCATATTGGTGGGCTGCTTGTAGAAGCAACTGACTTGAAAGGGAAGCAATTCTATTTTTGTGTATATAGATTTCCTGCATAGCTTCCATGTAGGAAACTCATTTAAATTATCAGTACTTTTACATATTCCTCTTTGACTCCTGTGAGAGCCATACAGTGGGCACCTCTACACTGAGAGAAGATAGACTTGGGTAATAAAAGTTCTGAAGGGAAGGACAGTACACAGCAACTGCTCTGAATCACAGGCTAAAGTACCAGCAGAGGCACCTCCTCAAAAACGAAAGGATGTCAGCCACGTTCAGAGGTCAAGTCTGACAAAGTCTGCCCAGAAACGCACCATTTGATTGCATTACATCTGAGTATTCACTGCTTACCACCAGCACATGTAACCCTGTATTTACCTGACTTTTTGTCATTATCTGGGGAGAGGGAAGGGATAATAACACTTTATCATAACCCTGCAAACAAGGACTGAGTTGCAGAGCAAGTTTAAGCGATGTAGTCATTTTCAGATGGAAATTAATCTCAGTTGAGTATCTCATCTCCTAGGCCAGTTCTTTCTACCCCTTTCAGCAGATGATACATAGAAAACTAAAACTGGTGTTGGTTTCTTAAGACTCTAAAATGGTACTGAGCACACTGGAACTTGCCTTAATCTCAGTTATGTTTGTAAATAATAAAAATGGTGCCCTTTGAAAATACATGGGTGTTATCTTGAAAGTGTATTTTTGTACCGAATACCTCATGTGTTCAATGAGATTCTGGATGACATGATGTCGTGCTTTCACTGTATTTATTAAATTTTAAAACTACTATTAGAGCTGTTGCATCTCTAACATATTTTATCCAGCAGAATGTGGATCCCACACAAGTGAAATGTGTTCTGTATGAACAGACCAACAAGCTTTATAATAAATCCGTAATTCCAGTTGTGCTTCAGGAGAGAGACAAATCTTAGAATCCAGGCCAAGGAAAAAGAACAGTAAAATCTTACCTTGGTTGTCTTTACTCCACTGTCTTTTAGTAAAGTGAGCTGATCCTGGAAGTTCTCTCTACACCTTCCTTTGTTTTGGCCTAGTTTTTTACAAGAAAATGAATATCCTCTCGACAAATGCTAATTCCATAACAGTCTGCCTTCCTCTGAGTTTGCAAGCCCAGCCCTGCATAGATACTGAACACATCCCAACAATGAAACAAGCTCTGTCACCTCAGTAATTAGCCAGTTCCCTTCACAGTCTTCATCTATCTGTAATTTTCCTGCCTTAAAAACTGAGAAGTTCGGTTAGTAATCATTTCATTATAAGCTACCTTATTGAAATAGGCTATTTAGACCTGTTGTGCTGTTACACTATGGTCTTAAGATAACTAATCTGTTGGAAAAGTCATCTATCTCAGACTCTATTTTCAACAGTCTTCTTGAGATTCTGCAAATAATGCAAGAAAAATAACAGCACAGAGGTTTCCCTTTTTACTTTTTCACCTTTACTTACAGCCCCCCCACCTTCCTCAAGAGATTCTACTGGTTCTATAGCCAGCTGCAAACTTGAGAACCAGATACTTGAGACCCCATGGATTCACTCAGCTTCTTCCAGTACTGTCTGCATTTAGAACATGCGTGTCAGCTACAGAAACTCAGAAGTGATGGGGGTCAACTATTCAGGAAGCATTTGCTTTTATTTGGAATTCTATGCTACAGAAATTCCTTAAGGCTTTAAGTGTTTGTGTCACTTAAACAGGTAACAATGAACACTTAAAATGCAGCACTTAAAGATGAAGTTGGCTTATCAGCTACAAACATGAACCACGTTCTCAATATTATTTTATCAGTTATAACTTCAGAGAACTATATCTTAAAGTGCAGATTTTACATTCAGCATTAAAATAGACAAGGCACTTAAGCTATTGAGAGATAAAAACAGCTTTAAGTTATTTGATTAAAATGAATGGATAACTAATGCTTATTTGCACTGTAGATGGATATTTTTCCTTCACCAGCACAAGCTCTGCAGGGCAGGAACATTGGAAGAAATAGTGATCCCCTTCCACTATTTACTAATAACCACAACATGGCAACACACAGCTTTGCTCTGCTCTGTTGATCACAGATGACAGCACCTCATGTCCCTGCTCAGGTGCTCACCAAGGCAAAAATCCTATTAATTTGTGGGGTTTTACAAAGAAAACAAAATCCATATTCAGACTATAAACGTAAGGAAGTGGTAACTGTGTATCTTTTATATCTCTCAAAAGGCTCAATTTTAGGTAAGTCCTACGTTTCAAAAAGAACATCTGTATGTTTATAGGGAGAGAATTTCAAGGACATCAACATGGCCAAAACAGACATAGGATTACGTAGTATGAAAGAACTGATTAAGACAGAAGAAAAGCTTTCTTCTATGGCTGTGAGAGTGCTCTAAATTTCCTTGTTTTCGATGTCAAGTGCTACTTCATACACAGGTGACTTTGGAAATTATATTTTGAAGGCCACAGTACAAAAACAGTAACCAGGTAAGTCACCTCGAATACTACACAGCTGAACACGTGAGGCAGATTCTCCAGGTGTGGATCCAAGTACTTCTCCACTTCTCATTGCTGTTGTTCACGCGGACGTTACATGAAGCATTGCCTGGGAGCAGCACCAGAGTAACTTGTATATTCAGACCTCCACCTTCAGCATTCCGAATGCTTTTCAGCTTCTGGCTTCAGCAGAACAGCATCAATTTCTTCATAAATGGCTCTGATAGAAGAGGAACAGGGCAACTCTCATGTCAGTTTTGTTTTGTTTTGACAAAATGCACCAATTAAATCCTGCCTGGGAGTTTACTTGGTTTACCTAATACAGTATCAGCTACAGGATGCTCAGCTTTCCACACACGAATAGAGGCTCTGGTAAAAACTCATCCACCTTCCTTACGAGACCCTTCATATACTAAAATGCCACAATATAGGGTCTCCGAAGCCTCTTCTTCAGGCTGAACCATCCTAACCCTCAGCCTTTATAGTGGTATTCCAGCCTTCTGATCATTTTCATGGCCCGCACAAGCAAGTTTCTTTGCTCCAGAACTGCTTGTGTTGAAACATCAACTGGTTTCCTTCACTACAGCCCAACCGTGTTGTATTCACCTTTTTCTATCACTTAACAGGACTTTATTAAATAGTTTTTGACATAACACTACTCGGCCATTTTTGCAGATGCCGATTACTGAGCACAGTACAGGAGTCTATTCCTTAATCAGTTAAGCAAGGAGTAATAAAAGCTCCAACCCAATCGGTCACTCAGCTCCACCCAAACAGTACGGTCTGTTTCCTCACTCAGAAGAAAGCCATCTAAGAAGCATTTTTGCCTTTGGCACATAAGAGAACTGTAAATTACTTTAAAAACTACTTACTCTGTAGGAGCCAAAGGATCAAACTCCATTACCTCGTAGTAATGAGGTGACTGCAACTTGCTCTTCGATGCAGCTGAAGGGTGAATACAGACAGATAAATCCACATTTAAACATAACTGAAAGCACCTTTTATGAATGATACTTTTTTAGTTCCTTCTGAAACAAGCACATTACCTAGTTGCTTTAAATACTAAAATGGGGAGAGAAACCATGAGCTAAATGAGTTTTTGTCAGTGTTTGGTGCTGCTCTAGTCTTTAACAGGCCTTATATAAAGCATTTAAGTGCTAACAAGGAAATAAATCTCCATAAAAGTTAAGTGGTCTGCAGTAATATTACCTGCTGGTGATGCTCCATTTGATGATGTAGCGTGTCCAGCCTTCAGATTTACTGGACTCAGAGGCACTGGGCTTAAAAGAGTTGCCAGCTGAGGAAATCAAGCAAAACAACGCATAAATCCATGAGAAACTGCTGACTTCAGACTCTCAGACTAAAACAGGTAAATTCTAAAGGTAGGCCAACATTCATAATTCTAATTAATCTCCCTTCCCCAAAGAATTAAGTTGGCATGGCCACAAAATACAGAGCATTCCCTGATGACTGTGATGCAGAACAGAGCTCTGTATCCCACATGGACAGCAGTCAGGGTAAACCCTTCTGACACTTGGCAGCAAAGAACAGTAATTCTGAAGAGGAGCACTACTCACGTTGCTATATGTATGTCCAGCTGGGCTGCTTACACTACTGTTCTGTGCTTCAGTTGCAAATCTAGAAGAGTAACACATTGAAAGTAACTGAGAAACTATTACAACTAAGTATTCTGATCACTGCATTATTAGATTACTCACGGGAACTGCTGAGCTTTTGCAGCAGCTGCTAAATCCAGCTGGGGATAAATGGATGGATGGGGCCTTGTTGTATCTTCAGGGTGTGCAGATATGGAATCTGAAATTCAAAGTGATATTTAATGATCACTTAAATGTTATTAGGCAAATGTTCTTTGCTTGTACTACAATCAATGAAGCTTTGTTTGGAAGGCACATAAAGAATACAGAACCAATGGCGTTTATTGCAACAAAGACAAATTATAAGCAAAGCTGGGAGATTTAGTCTCTCCATACACTATGACAGAAGTCTTAAGTCAGAGGAGGTGAAGTGCCCTTCTCAAAGCGAACTGCTGTGAGCATCAAATGCCTCCTTGAAAAAGAATATCTCTATTTCTTCATTCCAACCCACAGAAGAAGCAACCATCACTCTGTTTCATAAAGAATGGTCTTTCATTCACATTTAAATGCAAGACTGAGATCACTGCTCTCACTCTAAAAAAAATTAGAAGGAACTGTATATATTGTATTTATTTTTTTTAACATGCACACCCCAATCCTGGTGTTTTTCAGCTTACAGGGTACCTTTCTTTCAAGGAACTTCTTGATCCTTCCACTAAGATCACGTTGCTTTGTTTTAGGAAATCAGACTGCCAGGGAAACATGCATTCACCACTTACTGGGGCTTGGAAACTGAGATGCTGCAGGGTCAGTCCCCAGCACTGCAGCCATAGGAGATGGAGAATCTGTAGAGAGGTCAAGGAGATCACTGGAGGGAGCAGACGGCTGTTTCCTGTACAGCTTAACATTCAAAAAGAAAGCTATTCAGAACAGAGCAGGAAAAAAAGCACACACAGATTTAAATAAACTAACTGTCATTTTTACAGAATGTGAATGTTTGAAATGGGATTTGTCACTCAGTGACACTAACTAAATGCTACTATAAGTGCCAGCAATATCACATTTATTTCTTGATGGAGTGGGCGGGGGGGTGTAGAAGCGCTGGCTAATGGACCAGAGAAGATTTCCAGATAACACACATTGCAGCCAGGTTCTCATTTCAAAGATGAAGGAAAACAACACCATGTAGGAAACGGAACTGAAAACACAGCTTTTAATCAAAATCAAACGCCTGAATCACGTATGGGTTTGGCCACACCAGACTGAGAAAAACAATTTCATTTTAAACATGGAAATTCCTGGATAAAATAAAAATGCACAGCGCACCATTCAGAGCATCCTGTGATCCTACAGTGCCTCTATTGAGCAAAACCATCACCCTGAGAAACCAGACTGCAACAACAGCAGATTTTCCAAAGAAAACAACATTGTCTTCTGCCTCTCCTTAATAACTATCAGCTGTATTTCACAAAGCAGTCATTTTCCTGCTGAGTCCTGGATGACTGCAATTATGGCTCAAGAGAAACTGAAATGTGCAAAACTACTTTGGGCAATATAATTAGCGACCATAATTATCGATCAATAATGGGCAGTCAGATTTACTACAATCCATTTTCGGAACTCAGAGAAGGCTTTGACTACAGAGGGACAAAAAACCCAGCAGCATCATCTGCTGGAGACAGAAACACTGATGTACAATAAGGAGATGTATTTTTTGCAATGAAGAGGAAATGGGCTGTTTGCAGTCCTGCAGCTCACGAGTTCATCCATCACTACTCACCTCTTCACGGTCGCGCTGTATTCTCTGGTTCTCCAAAAATCGAACTCTGTTTCGAGAGAACCTGTTGAAATGGCAGAGCTAAATGTTCGTTCTGACATGTCTGTTGTGCTGCAGTTCTAACCAAAGCAGCTTTCATTACTTCAGGCATTTTAATTGAGGAAAAAATATAGGTTTTGAAATCAAATCCCTGCAAAATAAGATGATGTACTGAGAGCCAAAATGGTGCTACGGGGGATTGGAGGAGTTAAATGGACGTCAGCACCTTAAGGCCGATCTGTTACAGAAGTAAAGGTCTGAACTGGCCTGGATATGAGACTGGCACACATTTGCACTTGGTGTTCAGGCCTACCACGCTGGTGAGGCCCATAAGGATGACAGCAATGCAAGGAGGAGCAGGAGAAAAGACATTTCCAGCAGCAGAACAAGTATTTGTCTGAAACACATTAAGAACAGAAAAGTTGCTATGGCCACCAGAGGGAGCCATCATTACATCCATGAGGACAGCTTGCTTCACAATATATATAAGCCCACCTCTGGGCTTAGTGGATTTAGGATGACATAAACTACTGAACATGGAAGGCTCGTTCCCATTAAACAAGAACATTCTCCACAAGTACATTCACTCACTATGGTACTTTGGAGGAAAACAGTGGAATCCTGAGTTTCTGTTTCATTTCATTTTTGCCAGCACCTCATCACGGTGCTGCTGCCAGAACAGGCAAACACACGAGATGTCAACACGAGCACTGCAGCGCTTCCATGTGTGAAGAAACATTTCCTGCTGTAAGGCAGGTAGAACAGCTTGTTTTGATTCAGCTGAGAAAAGCAAGTGAATCCCTTCAGTACGTGATAAAGCAGAACACTATTCCACGGCCAGTTTCTACAGTAAAGCTGTCAAAGTTGTTCAGAAAGGACAGTGAAGATTCCTTCCTGGAAGCATGTATATATATAAACATAGAGACCATCACCAGAGCCAAAAGGTTTGTAGCAGCCTGATGGCAAATCCACTGTGCTTGACGAGAAAGGAACACCAAATTCCAAAGTGATTTTTGTGTGCCTCCATCTCACTTCCTGCCTGTGCTGTTAACTTGTTTTACCACATTCTGATGGTTTTGTAACTACCATTATTAACTGTTCCTGATGCGCTCAGGGGAAGGCAAACAGATGATCGGCTCCTGCTGTTATCACACCTCTTTTCTGGATGTATGGAAAAATCCACCTCCTTGGGAAGATTCAGCGCTGGTCTCACAGGCTGACTGTACCCACCAGGAGTCCTTATCCTGTTAGGACACCACACACTCACCTTTCGTGTCCCATGAGAACATTGTTCAGATCTTCATTTACTTGTATTAACTCAACTATCACATCTTCATTCTCCACCGTCACCAGCAGCTCCATGATCCGCTCCTGCATCATCCGACACGTCTTGTACAGCTTCTGCCCGAAGAAGGGGAAGAAAAAATAAAATCAGAAGCCAGAACCGTGTTCTCCTCATTTCAGTTTTGGAGAAGAATGATAAGACAGTTGAGTACAGGAGACTCGCAGGTCACGTCCCTTCATTTATACAAACCACACACATACCGAGCATTGCAAATAGTCTGATTTTCATGTCTTTGATCTCTGCAAGGCCAGGCTGACAACTCCTATCATCAAACCAGCACTCCTACCCCTACCAGCCCCTACCCACGACCTACCTTCATTTCTGAGGGCACAGCTGTCTCTAAAGTCTACATTACAAATTGCAAAATAATGAAGACCCCCTCTGGGTGATGCAGAGTAAATTTGATTTGAGCCTGATTGAAGCTGATTAAACTCAGTAGGATACTTCACATGAATGTAATGAACGTGATCCAGGTTCAACATCTGCTAGAAGGAAAGACAATGGTAGTCTAAAGGATAAAGTGCTCCGTGCCACCACCGTGTAGCTCCAGCTCCTGCTCTCAGTGGGGAAGTCTGGATGCACGTCCCCATGCAGTGGTGCAAACCCAGCTGGTGTGATATTTATGAGATCTTTCTGAGCAGAATGCTGCATCACCGCCAGCTGAAATGGTGGTTATTTTATTCACATTTCTCTCCCCTGCAGGTTTTGCCTGTTCAAAGAAACAAATTCTTTAGCATCAGGAGCTTCATCTCAGCCAAGATTCTTTTTCCCACACTGTATTTTTGCAAACTCCGTCTGGCTTTGCTTAAGGGAAAAATAAAAGGGAGGGCAAAACTCTGTTTGCACACTGCTATTCAGAAGGGCTCTGGGATTGTTTTCAAAGCATTCTCATTTTTCTCAAGAAACATAAGCTCTGTGTAATTCTTTAATTTATTATGTAAAAAGAAATGTCCCCTTCCCAAATCTGAATACGGATGACACGTTATTATATCGCTCCCTGTTGTACCTTCACAACCCAGGACAGATCACACACAAATGTGGGCAGTTCAATGCATACAATTACATTTTAAACCTCTTCAGCTCCATATCTGATAACCTTATCTCCACCTCAGAAATGTGTATTTCTTGTGCATCCATTTTACAGGCAGACTTTTTTCTTTGTAGAACTGAATAAGCCACAAAGCAGTAAATCATGATGCTCATTTGTAGGATGAATTTGTAGGTTTTGCTCTGACTCACTGTGAAGCCCAGCATTCTGAAAACTGGAATTCACAGCGATAGTGTGATATGAAGCCATCAGTGATCCCAATTAACTCGTGCCAATGCTCACCACCTGGCAATCTGGGCCTTAATTCCTGCACATCCATCAGACACGTCTGTTCCCTACCCAGCATAAATGGTTGTGGCTCTTTCAGCTTATATTGGGCTTTCAATATTCTTCAAAAACTGTTACTGCTAAGCACAATATTCCACGTGAGATTTGCTATCCTCAGCCTTGTCTAGAACAGGGTGGGGAAAGGGTGGAAGCAGTCACTCACCAAACTATAGAACCAAAAATAGATTGCACTGATGAAGTTTACCCCTTAAAGGTTTTTATTCAGAGACCCCAGATAATCAGAAGGGCTGGTACTCATCTCTCCCACTCACTCAAAGCCTAAACTAAGAGCTCTTGTAACAAAGGACTTTGTTCTCCAACAACAAAAGCCTAATACAAGAAATCCAGGTAAAGCCACAGGCAAACATGCATGTTAAACATGGTTAAAGAAACAGGCTGGCCACGCTCGATGTTCTGTACCACTCGGTGCATGGAGGAAAAGAACAGAAAGAACAACAATGAAATTAACATAGAAGGAATGAGTTTTTAGTCACTCCCCCACAAATGGGAACTCCACACCCTGTCCTCAAACTTTTGCCAACAATTTTATTGCTGGGAGTGTCAATAAGAATCCACTGGTTTACTGTGGACAACCTAGTATGTGCGCCTGCATGCAGAAGGGCTGCTCTGTAGGAGCCAGGAAATGAAAGGTATTTTTCCTGTTTCACAGCTGAAATATCCCTGGTTCACCGGCCCTTCCTCCTTAGACCTGCAGCTCTACAGATCTCTGCCACAGACAGCACTGGAGGTGCTTACATTGTAAGTTTCTCAAATAGAAAAAGTATGAGCAAGTAGATCGTACGCATCTTCACTATCAAATATAAACTAGACTATCGCAGTGCACTATTTCAGGTTACACTTCAAGAGGACATGGCTTCATCCATTGCACAGCAAGCTCCCAGGCTTTGAGGTCATGTACACAAACCCAATGTTTCATTTTCTTCGCTGTCCTTCAGTTTGCCTTTAAGGTATCGGCAATAATGAAGAGAGCTCTGAAAACTCCAGGACGGATATGAGATTTTGTGTCATCACCTGTTTTCCCAGGAGGCAACTGCGTTCACCTGGAATGTTTCTCAGGGCTGTTTGACAGAACATGCTTAACAGAGAATGCTCCATTATGAAATTCCTTTGTCCTTGGAAGTCCCTAGAGCTTAAATTTACATTGCAAGCTGCACTGTCCTTTCATGACTATCTACATGTCGGGGAAGGTGAAGGAGACAAGAGAAGCTGAGAAAAATCAGAGGCAGAAAACTTGATGTTGGTTTCTAAACTCAGATGTTATAAGAAAGGATGAAACAGATCCTAAAATCAACTTTGTTTAAATTAAAAGCCCCATCAATGAATTACCTCATACCTGTAAAAGGTTCATATCATCCGGATTCTCAGAGCCAGGAACATTTTCTCTTAATATCGATGACATGACTCTCACATTCATTTTCGCCATATCCAGTTCACTGTACAGTTTCCCAATCTGTTCAGTTCAACAGGACAGAAGATTGTGCAGGTGAACAGAGGGAGCAAAGTAATTCTCTCTAATACGTACTTTCTTCCCCATTAGGCACAATATGGGTCTAATTAGCATTATTTTATTCCAATGATGCACCTTGAAAATCAGCTCAGTTTTTATACATCCACTCACACTAAAACCTAAGCCCGATAATACTATTGGTTTCCCATACATTTAGTGCCCCTCTTAATACTGAGAAGACTTATTAGTTAACTACAGGCCAAGTGGGATCAGAAGCAAACTGTCCCTTCCTTTATGCTTTTATGTACAATCTCTTCACACAAGTCTGATCCCAAAATAAGTTTGGCTTCTTATCTCTGAAGCACCTTTTATCAACTTTCACAACATTCTCATAAGAGATCAGCAGAAATTCTTATGCTCAAGTGAATGATTCCAGTTCCTGGCTGGGTACAGCCTGGCATTTACCCAAGCAATTTCTGCATGCTTTGCTTTGGCAAATCACTGTAATAAAACATCTTTAGGAAAACAAATCTAAAACCGCCAATAAAGAACTACACGACTTGAAAAGATGGTTCCATCTATGACCCACAATGCCGAAATTGCACACTACCAACATTATTTCAAGTGGAACGTCCCTCCGCTCCAAACCTGTGGTACTGTACCTGCTCAGGTGTCAGCAGTAACGTTGGGCCCGTGGGAAGAGGCAGCAAAGAACGTTTTGGGGGATTAGCAGAAGATGGTGATGATTTTGCAGGAGATGGGGACTGCTAAATGACAAAAGAGCAGAGCTCATGTTTAACAGAAGAACTGTAGGGTGACCCTACCCACGGCAAGGGGACAGAACTAGATGTTTAAGGTCCTTAAGGTCCCTTCCCAACCCACACTGTTCTATAATTCTTGGAATGCTCAAATCCTGAATGTTACGTATGTTTTCACACAAATCTTACTCACTTTATTTAAGGCTTTCAAAAGCTGACAAGTTTCAGCTCTCATTCATTCTGAGAAAAACCAGATGCCCAATCTTTTTAAACGCTTTGGAAGTCTCAAGAGACAGAAACTTCCCTTTGGAGAACATATCCACTATTCTGTGCTTTGAAATAAAAGACACTGCTATATAGGACAGGTGTCTTTGTTGTTATCTTAGCTGCTATAATTGAAGATGATTTCTGCTCACATGCTTAAGTAGATTGGTCATACTCTGCCCTGGAGCATTTAGAAAACAAAACAAAAACATACACACCTTCTGTGCCTACAGAGCTCATACAATTAACACATCCTGCTTCTGATTTACAATGGATAACGAGACATCGCTGCGTATCCCCACCTTAGGCTTTCCTTTGCTGGTATCAGAAGATGGAAACTCCACTCCTTTCTTCAGCAACTCAATATAAACTTCTTTTACTTCGGTCACATCCACCATTCCCTGGAACCCTCGGGCCCAGATCTGGTTTTAAAATAACAGTAACAGAAATGGACAGTCAGTGGGGGCAGACAAACTTTTCTAGAACACACAACCCTAAAGGCGTTTTCTCTACATGAACAGCAAATTCTCTGCCTCCATCTGCTCCAGCTTCTTCCACCCTGTGCTGCTCCTGCATGAAGCAGAATAATAAAATAATAAATATAAATAATAAATAAAAGGTTTCTATGAATGCAATGCAGGAGAGAAACGAGACGCATATAAAGCAGAGAGACAAACAGTCAGTGTTTACTCCAGGCTCACCATGATAAAGCTCAGGATTTTCTCCTGTAAGTCAATGGGCAGGTTGTATCTGGGATTCAGCAGTTTCACCAGCCTGTCCTTGCAGAAGTCCTTCTTCACAACTAAAGACTGGAACCTTGGACCACAGTTCTGCATACACATGTCAAGCAGCTGCAACCACAAGAAGCTTCTGTTACATAGATGCAAGGAAAAGAAAACCTTTACCCCTTTAATTTATTCCAAGGTGTTGCAGGGAAAAAGCACTAATGGATACGAACAGATCATTGCCAGTAGTCTCACGGTGTTGTCTGGTAGGAAACAAAAGTTCACTGCACGCACTTCTATTCCTATGCACGTACAAAATGAAATGGGTTACCCAGAATTAAACTATTTTTGACAGTGAAGCACAGCCAAGCTTGTTTCCATGTCACAGCAGTTACTGAACATGCCATACCTGAACAGTGTGAAGCCTGTCCACAGCCTGAAAAAAAAATGACTCGTACAGACTCGCTAAAACAATTAATTCAATGCCCAACAAACAGGTCCCCTGGTCTGACAGATTCTGAAGAGCTCTGCAGGAGAAGAAAACAAGCTTACTAAGTGCCTCTCTTCTAATTTGCCCTCTAAAGTGAGAGACTAATGAAAAAATAGAAAAGAACAAATTCAACAACTCAGAGAACAATTTCTCCACGTGTTTTAAAGGTCACACTGCTTTGAAACAGAGCAGGTGAATTGTTCCAGTTGTCAGATTCGTCTCCACTAAAGCTGCCTACTTCCAAAACTGCCTGGAATGCTCAGAATGGGATCTCTGCAAGCAGCACATCTGCCCTATCAAACACAGCATATGTCATCATGACATTACACCTCTCCTCCCTGTACCTGGAGATGGGTGGCTGCAATTCCCTTCTTACAGAAGAGATATCAAAGGCTGTCAGCACATCCCAACCACCTGGAATCAGGCCAGTACAAGTTTTGTTAGGGAGCTGGAGCTGATCACAATCAGAACTCATCTTGTCTGGCATATAACTGGAGATCAGCTAAGGTGCTACGATGCTCCATACAAAGAAAGCACTTTTCTTTGCACTTTTCACTCTTCAACCTTGTATTTACTTAATCTCTCAGTTTGAGAGTGAGGACGGAAAGGTGGAAGTAAAGGGGCAGAATCTACATTAGTTTGCAAAGTTTTGTGGTTTTAGAGTCACAAAACCTCCCTAGAATCATGCAACAGACAGAACCCATTCACAAAAGGATACAACAAATCTAATGCTGCTACTGTAACCACGATTAAAGTTTAAGTAGCTCTCCTACCCAGGGCAGACTGTATCTGGCTGCACTGAAGTCATTTTAGTTTTCCAGCCTCCAGACCCGGGGATTTCTCTCCCAGCCTTATCAAGAACTTACGGGAGAAGTGGCTTAAGACCAAAAGAAAAATACACTGCTGAAATAAAAAGAGAGTAGAACAAAGAGACGCTGGCAAACTGCTGTGCAAAAAACAGAGATAATTACCAAAAAAATCTTGGCTCGAATCATTATTTTTCATGAGCACATGAAACATATGCTAATAAACCAACTCATCTGCCTGTGCAGTACTTCAAAGATGGTTGGCATAAAACATTTCCAACCCAGAGCATGAGAAATTTGGTATGCTATTCTCTATCATTAATTTTTTTGTATATGGGACTGAGTATTTACCCTCTGAATGAAAGTACTGAAGCTAATGGATTAGAGCCTCCATTCAATTAGGCCAGTTCAGCCCACTTACTTCTCATGAAACCGAGCTGGTGCAAAAAAAAACACCAAGAATTTGACTTTATTTCTAAGCAGACCATTCATGAACAAGGCACTTTTATACTAACAGCACCTTTACTTAGAATGTCAATATGATTATTTACCACTGTAAATAGGACTTCACTTTCCTGAGATCCAATGGAGTGAATGGACCCAATGCAGCCAAGCCAAGTGCAGCAGGATACAGCACAATGGAATCTCAGTACACACATGTTCTAATAACAGAACTGGCAAATTAACTTGAATCAACCCATTAACCTTTCTCTCAATGAGGGGCAGAACCTGAGGACTGTTGGAACGGACAAAGCAATAGTAAATGCATTAAGTTTGCAATAGGCACCCTCAAACCCAATGTGAATGCAAGAAAACACAGTTTGCATTCCAGTATTTTTAACTGAGAGAGAACAAGTCATCTGTCTCTGGCCAGGCTTCTACTCCACTAAACTCATACTGATGTCCTACCAAGTAGTTTTTGAAGGCCAAGATGCTAAAAGAAACTGGCACAGGCTGCTTCTCACCTGCCATTCACTACTCACAATGCAGCAGCCACACAGACTTCACCAAGACCTTGAATTCCTAAATACTGATTTTTCAGACTGCCTTGAATTTTTCTAACAGTGTGAAGTAACACTGAAATACATATTCCTTTTGCTCCCACTCAGTATCTTTTTATTTTTCTCTCTGTTCATATATACCTTTTACACAACCAAAGCTTATTAATAACAAGTCAGATAACACATGCAGACACTGCTGGATTCCTGCCTGAAAGTTCTAATCCTCTTCGCTCTGTGATTGTGCAATCAGCATTGCCAAGCCTGATCTCTGGGCTTTATCAAGGAGAGCACAAAGCGGCTTCAAGGCCTGGCATGCACACACCTCGATCCATGTGACTTCACAGGCACCAGGTAACTTCCCTAGATCAGAGTACAAGCAGTTAAGCCACAGCCAACACATGACACAGCTGGCACTAACCCTTCCTCCTGCAAGCAAATAAACACATGTCTAAGACAGAGGAGGAAGACATCACTGCTGAGATTGATGTCTCAATGACAGAATCGGGGCTGACCCATGCAGCGGTGTTACTTCAGACAGACTTTCACGTTTCAGGCTGTGTGTTGTTCTCTGGGAAGGAGCTGCTCGAGAAGTAGTTTGATTAAGAAGACAATTCCAGAATTTCAAGGTTGAACAAACAAATGTGGATCAAAGTACATTTCAAAGGAAAAGTGGTTTCAAGACTTTGTTGCCACCTTACATAGAATCATAAAATGGCCTGGGTTGAAAAGGACCTCAAAGATCAACTAGTTTCAATTCCCCAAGTTTCAATTACTTTTAAAAGGTAATGGTTGAGGGTGGGGCCTCGGCTGGTTTGTTTATTAGGAAGTGAAAATTACTTGCTTTCCATTTGCAATGACTTATCGATCCAATCCAGGTATTTCAAAACAGGAAACAGGAACAATGCCATTATTGTAATCAAGATCATAAAATGGAAAATAGCCCACAGAAGGACCAGCTTGGGAGCAAAGGAATTAAAAGCCATCCATGGTCAGCAGTGAGGTCATCAAAGGGAAGGCTTCACACACTGAACTGATAGCACTGAGGGCAGAAAAGGAAAAAAAGGTAAGGGAACCTGGAGCAGAGCAAGAGGTGAGGACAGAAAATCTTACATAGGAGCAAAGGTAGGAAGAGAGTGAAATGTGAGTGGGTGAGGACACGCATGGATTAGGAGGCTGAAACTGTGAGGAGGCTGTGAGAAAGCAGTGAACCAGAAGTACCACTGAAACCTGGTACACATTCCACCTGCAAGCGAACAGAATAAGCTTCCAAGCAAACATGATAAAGCCCTTCCTTGGACACAACTGAAATAAGAGCTCCTTGGCTATGTCTGCAGGGTAAACATCCTGGTAAGGACTCCAAAACATAAGTACTGGGCCCTCCAAACTCCAGCTAACTGCATCAGAGGACTGAGGTACACAAGGGCTGCAGAAGAAAGCAAGCAGATCTGATACAGGGATTGCAGTTACAGTGGAAACCAAGTGTTTCTGTTATGCAAACACATGGAACACACAAAAAGGTGACTCATGAGACAGTGGAGGAGGAAACTGAGAAAGAAGCGCGGAAGTGGAATGAGCTGAAGATATACAGTGGTATGTTCAGCACATTTATCTGCCTCTCAAACTTATCAAGTGACACTTAAGCAATTGCTAACTGACCTACAATTCAACACTATCAATCACCTATCTTCCTTAATCACCTCTCGTATATTGATATAGATAATGATTTTGCACAACAAATGCCAAACCTGTGATTAATAGTAGTCAGAGAGCAATGCAGACGAACCTCTCTGCACCCTGAAAAAAGTCAATTGTTAAATGCAACTCTGCAGCAGCTTATAACACAAACTGCTGCTTCTCACAGCTTCACCACTGTCAGCCAAGAGAAACTCAGGTGGGGACCTCTGGATTTATGACAGCATCAGGAACTTCTTGCTGCTGCTCACCCTACAAGCGCAGTGGAGATCAGAGAGCATCAGCATCTCCTGTAAGTCTTAAACCGACTGGAATCGTAACTCTTCCCCAAACTCTGGGAGAGCTCAAAAGCAGCATCATGTTCTGAAGGCCAGGTAATCTCCTCCAGTGGGGACACTCCAGGTCACCCCAACCTTCAGTCACAGCATCTGAATCCTGCAAGGCTCATCCTCTGCCTTTCTTAATTCACCACTGTTAACCCTTCATTCCAGTCTTGTATATTTACAAAACAGATAACATACACTCTACAATGCAACCTCAAGCACTCAGTTCAACCAAGGTCGCCACGAGGTGAGTATCAAAAAGGCCAAAGCAGCTTTTATGGCACGACAGGTGGGGTGCTCACAGGGCAACAGGCACTGCATTAAGGAAGAACCAAATTACCTCTACAGGCTGCAGGCTTAAATAAAATACAAAGCAGCAATGCATTTAGGAAAGATGAACACCAGTGGGCCATCAGATCTGCACTGGTAGAGTTATTCACACAAGCAACAAAGACGGAAAACGCCCCAGAGAGTCCTATCAGTGCCAATTTGCACGTCACCTTATCATCTGAAATGCTTTCTGCCTTAGTGTCCAATTAACATAACTAGAGCTGTACTTACAGACAGGGTGAGCCTGATCTCCTTATGGTTACAGTTTTTTGCAAGCTTTTTCTTTAACGCTTTGACTGCATCCTTAGGCCTGTGACGAGACATCAAATAGAAAAGGTTACCAGAGAAACTAAATGGTTTTTCCAGTTCATAACTATATCCAAAATCCCCAAATCCCGGCCTGACGCTGGGGCCATCCCTTTATTTACACCCACTCATAAACAGAGTCATTTCCCCACAGATTTTGGTAGAATTTCTTCAGCAATAAGAGTAACAAAGCAGTGAATGAGGAGCATCCTCCTGAGATTTGTGCAGAGGAATGAAGTTATTCTTTGCAGGGCCTGCTTCAAAACTGTATTGTTTCACTGCCATACAGTGGATTTTCTCATCTAGTATGGACAACATCCATTGCTACAAAAGGGAATAGGAACAGCCAAATGTATCAAGACTTGAGTCGCACCTATTTTTTCAAATATGATGTGATCAAAAAATATTCTCCTGTGAGTGCTGCAAGAAGTTGGGGTGTCTTGGCTAACCCCCAATCTTTTAATTGCTGGATGCTTTTAACTAATCTGAGTAATTACCATGTACAGACTGACAACCCATTCCACCCAAGAGAGTGGCACTTCCACTACAGTCTCATTTCTATATATACACCCCCTATCTGTTAACTATCTATGTAGGAGGAAAAGGGTGGAAGACAGTATCAAAGCTTATCACATGTGGGAAACAATTCTGACTGATTAATATAGGCTATGTATAGTGTACCCAGAAATTACAGCTATTAGGGCCAGCTCAGTGCTCGTCATCAACAAAAACAAGACGCCCTCCAGTCTGTTTAGGATCTCTGTGGAATCTAAGATGGAACTCACATGCAGAAACTGAACATGTCAATTAAAGAAATCCTTGCAGGAAATATTACCAGGTTGATTAACTTAAATGGCTATTTACCATTACCACATTTCTTTCTTTCTTTCTTTCTTTTTTTTTTTTTTTTTTTTTTTTTTTTCTTTTCAGTTTGATAGGTCTGCTTTACCTTATAGGAAAAAAAAGCATCAACTTTTGTCCTATGGCCATGCTCAGTTAGATCAGCAGAACACAGAGTCAGTGATGGATGGGAGAGGAAAACTTCCCCATGCAGAAAGCGATGCTGCTCCCCCACTGCTGCTTCTGTCTGAAGCATCTGGAAATGCCCTGCTCAGGAGTTGGGTATTACATTAAAATAACGATTTGCCTAATTAGATACAGCAGTTCTGCTGTTCCTAATATCCTGCTACAGACTGGGACTAGCAGCAGTTGCCTGGGAGGAAGCTTTAAGGAGCTGCTCTGTAAGCATAAGCTGTGCACAAGAGGAAGTAGTTCATTAAAAAAGCTCTGTTGCATAGAAACTCCAGATAGAACTACCACAGAGGGTCAGAACGTGCTGTAGCTCATGACAGGGACTGGGAAGGAGTCACTACTGATCCCCTGAGCTCTCAGAGTCACAGGTGAAAGATGCCAACAGGCAAAACGAAAGGAAGCAAAACTTGCTATAAAAGAAGATGTTGAAGCATACCTTGTTCTCCTGGAGGAAGCTCTCCAGCAGCATTAAAACGTGCCACTGCCTGCGAGTGCTGGCAATGTGTACCAGCGGGTCCCACACGGATCTCACTTCCCCCTGCCTGTGTTTCTAACACTGCTGCTGGGGCCGGGCATCCTCGGGTTCCATCAGCAGATGTGCTTTAACCTTTAACTTGAGCGGCCAGAAGCCCCCGGACTTTTCCCAGATGAGGCTCAGCAGGGCACGGAGCTGCTCTGCCCTCCGAGCAGCACGGGCTGTACGGAACGGGCACGGAACCCACGCTGCCACCTCCTGCCAACAGCTCTGAGCCGCAGCCCCAGCAGACAGACACAACTCCGCCCGAGGAGCCGGGCTGCCCTTCGGCTGTCGGTACACACACACACACACACACACACACACACACACACACACACACCCCGGCCCCGCTCACCCCTCCTCGGTGGCGTTGATCACGTCGCAGATGTGCATGAATTGCCCCCACTCCTCCGTCTGCAGCGATCCGAACGTCGCCCGGTCTGTAAGGCCAGGGACACCGCGGTCACCGGCGGCACTCGACCGGACCGCGCTCCCCCTCCCGGCTACTCACCCACCAGGCTCCCCACGGCGGTACCGAACGGGTCCTTGGGCGCCTTCCCGAAGGCCATGGCCGCTGCCTGCACGGGGCAGCCCCCTCCCGAGCGGCCCCGTCCCACCGGCCGCTCCTTCTCTTCCCGGGCCGGGGCGGAGCCGCCCGCAGGTACAGCACCGGGGCGGCCACGATCACGTGCGGACCGGGCCGGGCAGCACCGCCCCGAGGGGCAGAGCCTCAGCACCGCTCCGGCCCGGGGAGCTGCACGTCTGGATGGGGAACGAGACCCGCCCGTCGCCGCAGGGCTCCTCGGTCACCTCTTAAATGGCACCGAGCAGCGCGGAGCACGAGAAGGCACAGCGAGGAACCTCGGCTTGGAGCTGCGTGTTGGCGGCCGGCACTTGGAGAAGAACTACGGAGGAAAAGCCACGAGCTGCCTGGAGCGCTCCCACGGACCGGCCCTGCGGGAGAAAGAAGTTTGGGTTGAGCACTAAGCTCGCCTGTAGGAGCCAGGCGTTGGGACCGGAGGTAGGAGCCCGCAGAAAACCGGGATTTTCAAAACGCAGCAAAATAGAACAGACGCTCTCAAAGTGGTGTCTGAGCAATTCCCGGACTGCATCGATGGCGGCGTTTATTTGTGCTAAAGGAATGCTGTAAGCAGTGAGGCCGAGGAGCTGCAGCCTCTGCATGCTGCACAACCACTGCTGGAGCACCAGGGCTGACTCTCCTGCAGTGCTGGAGCCCCCTGTGCATCCCACACCGGGACTTTCTTGCTGCGGATCCTGTCAGCATCTCTCATTGTGCCGCTCTATTTCAAGTCTGACTTTATCTCAGCCCCAGACAATGCTGGGGAACAAAACGCGGCATGAATGAAAATTAAAAACTCAACTGCAGTTTTTGTTGACTGTGAGTTGTAATTATTGCAGTGTCAAACAAACACGGAATCACATTAACCTTCACCTGAGTACAGAGTAATCAGCCGCAGTCAAAACACGGTATAACCAAATAAGTCATTTGCGTGGCATTAGAATATCAGGAACGAACGAAGCTGTCTTTGCACTGATGAGAGCCCTTCCCAGCAGGAACGCACTCATTTGCGTACACCCGCTGCCCCACCTGCAGGGCAGGAGCAGCACAGCACGACGGAGCATCTCCACGCATCCCTACAGCGCAAGTCACCGAGCAGCTTGTCTCTGAGATCTCACATCTACAGAGTATTCACAAACCAAACCCCTTCCTCGCGCTGCTTGTCCTCGGCTGCAGAACACTGAAAGACAACCTCTAAACTCATTCACTCTTTACTGCCTGAACTCCAATAAGGGCCTATTGAAACGAGCCCTTGTTAAACCTGCAATGTGTGAGAGTCAGCTCTCGTTTCAGAGAGCATATTTTATTGAGCTACTCAGGGGAAAAAAATTAATGAAGCCTTTTTTTTCCCCCATTGGAATTTACTGCTTACAGTTACTCACTGGCACCAACCTAAGAACACATGGGGTTTGGGCAGAGCCCTGCAGGAGGAGCACACAGCCTTCTGCTCTCAGTGTGAGCTGCCCAGCAATCACAGAGCCCTGGGAGCCCTGCTGCACCCCGGGCACCCTCACTGCTGTTGTGGCTGTAGTATTACACTTAATGACTGTTATTAAGGGATGCGGTATGTAGAAGAGTGTTATAAAAAGAAAGGAGAACAAGCCCAAAACAAAACCAGGAGAGAATCCCAAGCACACACAAGCATATCCAGCCTTAATGAGAAAGTGCTGAAAAATGAGTTTCAGTTTCTTTGAAGACCCTGTAAATTCAGGTTCTGCTTTGCCTTAATAGATGCATCAAACATCTCCAGGTTGCAAAATGTTTTGGGGAAAAAAAAGGCATCCAGTGGCACCATCTACACCTCCCCCTCCATGCAGCATCTCTTTCACCAGCAGCAGCAGGCTTCTCAATGCAATTTGATTTGTACTACTGGTACTGTGGATGCTGTGACAAAACCCAAATCTTTAATTGTCAGAGCTACCCAGAGATTTCTTCCCCTCTAGTTTTGCTGGGTTTATAGTTTATATATTGTTAAGTTGTAAAGCCAGACTTTACCTTATTTAATCTTCGGTCTTATTTGTAAGGATTTGTGTACATGTACAACAGCGTATCTCACTTCAACAGCTCTCCTACTCATAAACTGATCCATGATATTGACTTGTACCTGCTGTGATGTGTTGTATCTGTATACACTACAGTGATGGCTTTAGGTACAGTTTAAGAACAGAGAGATTTTTAAGAAAGCATTATTTCTGCAGAGGTTTGCTGAGGAGTCGCACAGTACCTGCGTGCCTCCCAAGAGCCGTGTTTCCTCCCCAGCCTTCCCTATGAGCTGTTTGAGGCTGATTCCTCCTTGTTATCCCGTACAACAGAGCTGCAATCAGCGGGATTCTCACTGCAGCTCATTAGACCAGATGCTGGTTCTGGCCTGTGCTGGGAGCTGAACTTGAACAAACAGCTCGAGGGCTGCATCAAATCCCTTCTGCATAATCTCCATTAGCTCACTGCCTTCAGATAACAGCAAACCTAATCAAGAGCCATTTGGGCAAATTAAATTAATGCTTGTCTTATTTGGGACCGAGCCTCACTAAGAATGCAGAGCTGTCCCCAAATATCCGTTGAAGTAATTACTATTTTAATGTAAAAAAAGCAGCCTCGGTTGTGCTAGCAGCACATTTAATTTGCCCATGTAGGAACAGGGAAAGAATACTGCAACAAACGATAGAGGTGTGTGCAGCCTGCAGAGGGCAAGCTTGGCCAGCCAATCTCCCTGTACACACAGTGAAGGTGCTTCATTGAAAAGGCACTTCTGGATGGGCCATGCTGAGCTTACTCACAGTGTGGGCTTCACATACAGCTTCTTAGCAGTGTGAGCTATCTTATCATCAGGAAAAAAGACTGTCCCTGTACATGTAATGCAAAGCTCTCTGAATCACAGAATCCCTCAGGTTGGAAAAGACCTTAAAGATCATGGAGTCCAACCACAACCTAACCACACTACCCTCACTAACGACCTTCCGCTAAATCATGGCCCTGAGCACCACATCCAAATGGTTTTTAAGCACATCCAGGGATGAAGCCACTTTCGTTCTGGGGACTGAGGATTGCACCACTCAGGTTTTTCCCACCAGCTCTGTGCTGTTTCCCAGACCACACCAACATGGCAAAGCTGGGCAAATCTGCACAGCCCCATTCCTGGTCCCAAAACACTGAAGAGTTCCAAGCAGAAGCCATCCCACTTCAGTAACACACTCTAAGAGCCACAAATTACTTTAAAATGAAACGGTACCTTGTTTAGTGTAAGGCTGAACACCAATTCTTTCAGAATGGCGCAATTCCCTTTGTTTGGTATTACACATTATCTCTCTTTGGGACTCCACTGTAAAGATGGGGTACTGATACAAAACTTCCTTCCCTCTCCTTTCTCCCTGGGGCAAAGCTGGAGACAAACACCCTGCTGTGCTGTTGGGAGCTCCCCTTTGCTCAAGGTCATCTTCTTACCCAGCTCCTCTCCTGAAGTGCATTCCCTTGCAATGGATTCTAGATATCTAAGGTAAAAATCACTATTGCATAGCACAATTTTGCAAGTTTTGACTCAACTTTCCTACATGAGATTAATTATTAAATACACCTCTGCTGCTTCTTGTTTCCTTAGTACTTGGACAACAGCGGTATCTAAAACCAGACCCTTTGTAAGAAACTGCATGTAAAGCAAATGATTTTCAAACAGAGTCCTGAATTACTAATTGCAGCACAATCCGATTGCCCACAACAGAAGAACTGCTACCAAAACACACACATGCTGGTAGCCCCGTGTCCCCCAGCCCTGGTTTGAGTCCACCGTCCCCAGCTAATGTAATGCCACGCTGCTCGCAGGGCTATCTCCTGTCCTAATTAACCACCAGGCTTAGCTGAACTCTCTGCTGGATTTTAATTACAGAGTTATTAATTCATGGGGAAAAAATTGACAGATGTTTCAGGTTGGTCGTAGCAAATTAAAAGGCAGGTGCCTGGCACCAAGAGTCAGAAATGATTAAACAAATGACTCATGGACGTTCAGCTGTTCCACAGCAAACAGTGCACACTGCACTACTCAGTGTTCTGCAGGGCAGGGTGACTTCTCAGGATAAAAATAACTGCACCAGTTTTCACTATCTCACTTCTAAATGTAAGGAAGCTTTCAAACGTGTGCTCTCCATTCGGTTTGCAGTTTTCTTTCTTGGTTCGCTTTGCTCTCCTTTCCTTTAGAAAAGGAATTCTGCTATTTTCTCAGATTCTTAATTTAGAAAAAAGTTTGGATGATGCCAAGGGAAGAGAAGGAACTATCTGGTTCCTCTTCAGTTATTACTAAACAATATGCCACACATTATTTATAACATGTATTTGCAACACAAAGTTGACTATTTTCCATCTCTTACAGTGCTCAACAGCAGTTGCTGTAATCCTGCTGCTAACTTCAAGGGCTTGACAAAGCTTATGGAAGCGTTAGTGCAAATCAAACGCATTACAGGAAACACAGCCCGAAAGGCTATGAAGGTCAGTATTGTTAAAGGGAAGCAGGAAGCAGCAGTGCCATGGGCTGCAGCTCTCCATCACCCGTGCTGCTTCGCAGAGCCGTTCCATCAGGTCTCAGCAGGCCCCATTTGTCATGATGGCACACGCAGCCCCAGCCGAACCGAGCAGAAACTGCCGTTCAGAAGATGGCTGGTTATTAAAAACCATCAGCTGATTTTAAGTGCATCTCCTCGGGTGTGTTTCTGCTTGGGAAGGTGAAGGAGGAGTTCCAGGCTGGGTTTGGTGATGGTGTTATTTGTCTGACTGAACACATGTACACAATGTATGGTACATTGAATGAGACATGCTGTATTTTTCACGCATAAGAATCATAAAAATGACAAGTGCTCTGCCAATATTCTAATTTCTGTATAGGTTTCCATCCCCCCCCTGTAATAAAGTACAGCTCAAACTACACCTCTGGTTCAAGTCAATCCAAAGATTACTCAAAGACAAAAAAATCACTAGATTCGATTTGGATAATGCAGAACCAGATATTTGGACAACTCCAGACCTAGAACTGCATGCCAATAGATCTGTAGGAACAGTTTCCATTTGTCAAAATCAGCATTCTTTGATCAGATGGCAGAAAAATTCCCCACAGCTGTAGGTCACGCCATGTAGCAGCTGTCTTGGAGCTGTGAGGAAGTTAAACAACCACCAGTGCCTCCTTCCCATAGCCTACCAAAACTCGCTCGGTTTGCTTTATTACCACAAGACACATCCAAATGCAATACTTGGGAAGCTCTATCCAAACCATCTCTCTGTAGCCCATTGGCACAGCTGGCTGCTGTAGCCCTGGAATGACCAAAAGCTGAGTTTCTGTGGAAGCTGTGATGCTCAGAGACACAGCAACCATCCTGCCAGGATGACCTGTCTGTGTTCCAGCTCACCTCTTGCCCTGAAGATCCCTCAGCCCCTGCACAACATGTGCCTGATGCAACCACATGGGAACTGGGACCCACTTGGGGCTGGAGATTTTTCTGTTGTCAGAGAAGATGCTGCCAACTGCCTGGACTGCACACAGAGCCCTAAGACTCATCTGTACCTCTGCCAGCTAACAGAAGAAACCAATAAATGCAGACTTTAATGCTGTGCCTCAAAAATAGCTTTCCCTGTTGCTACAAGAGGCAGCATTTCAACCAGTTTCAGAACGTGAACACAGAAATTCTGTCTGCTGGGTGCTCTTCTAAGGAGGAGCACGTTCACGCTTAATTCCTTCCACCTCCCTCCTGCCTTGTTAGCAACTGCAGCCTGGTGCCTGTGGCCCGTGGGCTTCTGCACGGCTGCTGCTAGCAGAGTAATGCATTAATGGAGATTTATGGCATTGCCACGTGTGTCACACTGAGCCCAGGGTATGCTGGAGCAGAGGGATCACACGTGCTGCTCCCCGAGCTCACACCCATACTCTGCATCACAGCCCACTGCTTTCTGTACTGCATGTAACTGAGCAGTAGCACAGAGAGCAGCCATGGGCCCTGTGCTGGGCACAGGGAATTACTGCTGCTTGCTTTTCTGAACTCTACAGTAAAGATCTCTCAAAGCCTGCTCAGAACAGCTGTAAATCTCAACATATTCTTCCTGCCTTGGCTGAATCTCCACAGGGATGTTTATAGCACACATTCACCTGCAGTGCATTTCACCCAAGGAGCAGTAACAAGGCACCAACACAGGATTCTCTCCTGAAATACTTTGTGCAGTCTTTGAGTATTAATTGAACTGTCGGTTGTGAACACAGCCATGAGGAACAGCCTCCACAAACTGCTGTTTCTACCATGAAAAAGCACTGCGATGCTCAAACAATTATAACATTCCCTATTAATTTTAGCTACTTACATGGTTCTTATGGCTACAGAAGCTGAGCACTTTACATTCCTTAACACATTTCTTTTCTGCCAGTGTACGCAGCACCAAAGGATCCCCACTGAAATACATCAGGGTTGTGCCTGTCTGTGATCCCACTGTCTGCCTAAAGCCATGGAGAAGTTAGGTGAGGATGCTGAGTGACAGACAGCTGCTGTTATTGCATTGCACTTCATGGACCCTGTTCTTACACACTGTGCAGGAAACCCGTGTGTTGTCAGGGCTCAAATTTTGTTTGATGCCTGTAAACCTTTTATTGGATCTAGAAATAAGGAATTTGCTTAAGGTTATGCAAGAGATCAGCAGTAAATCAGGAAATTGAGCCTAAGCCTCTTAGAGCAGCAGCCTAATGGTTGTTTTCAGAAGAGTTTCACTACATTACACCAGCTAAGTGTCTGGCTCACTCACTGCTCTGTGGATTAACAGAGGGCAGATTGACTACAGTCTATTGAATTTTTAAAACAAAAAATAAATACCTGCTATGAGCTCTTAAAAAGCTTTTCCTAGCAAGGTTTTGGGAAATTCCCAACAGTCTTAATTGCATATTTGTATATGCACAGAAACTGTAAGTATACATACCTACACAGTAATAAAGCCAAGTCATGTATCATTATTTAAACTTAGTGAAAAGCAATGTCATTCATGATACCCCGGATAAACTGCTTTTCATTGCTGTACACAAACACACTGAAATACAGTTATTTCATCTGTCAGGCAAAAATAACCTTTGCCTCTTCCAACTTGGAATTCTCCAACCACCCACAGACAGCAGGATATCATGCACTTACCACCAATTAGTTTGGGTGCTTTTCTTTTCCATGTAGCAGCTCCTGACACGTAACTTCTTTTCTGCATCCTTGCCTACCCCTAATTTAATTCAGCTAAGCCAAATCTATACCCGGCTACACCTGGTAGAACAGCCCTCACAGCTCAAGGTCACCAGCTGCAAATAGCTGCTTGCTTTCAACTGCTCTCAGTTGAATGGTAATAAGCTTCAAGTAGTGCCTGGTCTTAGCTTTGATTCAGTTAACAGTGCACTATCATCCCCATGTGAGCAGGTTACCTGAGTGCAGTTAGAACCTCGCTGCTCCTGTTGTTCCAGTCTAATGTAAAAAATAGGCAATATAGTGCTATATCACTGGCTAGACCTCTGAATATAGATGTATATTTACTTACACACTGGGGAAGCCATTGCTGACTTCTCAGTTTTTCATCTTAGTTGTAATGTTTTTAGCAAACCTGATGCTAATGAGATACAGATGTAATAAAAGAAATTCATTTTACTATCCCAATCCAAAAGTGCAAAGGAATGGTAATAGGTGCAACAGCCCGGAGAGCTCACAGCACTGTGATTCTGCAACTGTTCCTATGGAAGCCCAGAAATATCGTTCCTTTGCTCTTCTTTCAGTCCTTTTATTTCCAAGGCCTTAAAGGCAAACCAGGGAAAAGGGGGCTAATTAAACCTCTGATCTTGAATCGTGGCATGGCAGCTTCAGCCTTCATGTACAGCACCACACAGCAAAGCTGCTACAAGCAACGCCCTGATAACCTGTTAGTATTTGTTAACAACACTTAGAGGGAATTGGTTTCAAAGCCTCTCTGCTTAACGCAGACTGAGACCATTAAGTCTGCATACTAAAGCTAGTTTGGGAAAAACGTCTCACTTGCAGATTGAAATAGCAAAACCCTTTGAGGAAAGAGCAGTGACCTTTACTGGCATCGTAGTTTGCTTTGCACGAGGGTGTTTTAACTTCCTGACTCACTCATTTTGGACAATCCAGTTTGTAATTGCCCTTTGTAATTGCCCTGATTCTTAGGAATGCTGTTAATATTTAATATCTAGCTATCAGTTGAGTCAAATCTTTATTCCCCTGTAAGTTTTTTTCAGTTCTTTATTTCTAATGGCTGATTATATTTTTAGCCAGAAAATATTTGTGCTTTTCCTTTGCTTTGTAGAAGGAAGCTTACCAGGGGTTTCTTTTTGAGTAGAAACACAACGCTGTCAATCACACTTCTGCAAATACAAAGCCATTCTCTCTACATACCCAGACAAAACTCTTCACCTAACATGTATTTTATCTGGCCCTACATTTATTATTTCTAGTCAGTGCATATTTCTGTGGCCATAGGAGGCAGTGCTGTACCCCACAGGAGCTAAAGTTCAGATGCTTCCATGTCTGTTCTGTGCAGGATGGAAGTGTCTTTGGACTGCCTTTGTCTTGAGAGAAACCATGGCTTTCCCTCGGGCTGAGTCATGCCATGAAACCATGGGATTTCCAGCACCAGGAATTACTATTTAACAACTTGGCTATTTAACTGAGTTTGAAGTGAAGGTCCATAGAAATCATCTGTACATTCCTATTGTTACAAACAGATCTCTCTTCAGAAATACCACGTAGAGGACCAGCAGCAGAATCACAGAAGGTAATCTTTCATGGTGCTGCATGTAGGGAAGATGCCTTGTCTTGAATACACTTTGCAATTTAAAGAAAGGATTATGCATCCAAGTAGGAGCAGTACTAAGCAATTAATGAAATTACTCTTCTGGGAGGGCTCAGTGTACACTCTTAAATATGTTGAAAATTAGCCACAACCCCTTAGGAGTTTATTTGGAACAAAAGCCAAATTTAAATCCTGAAGTTAATACAATAATGTGAAATAGATCTTGAGACCAGAGGACCAAAAGTTCCCTTAACTCTTTTATTTCTATTTTTTTTTAATATTTAAAGTTTGCATTCTATGCAGTGTGTGTTTCTTTATCTCTTTATTACATTCAGTTTAATATTTTATTCCTCCTAATGTTGTGCTATGTTAAATATTGCAATCTCCCCAGGTGATGGAAGATAACAGCAGGCTGCGTGCAATGCAAAACCCAGCACAGAGCAGTCAGACACAGTGCTGTACTGCATCCAGCAGAGCCCAGGGCAGCTGCTGGGACCTTGGCAGAGAAAGCAGGAGGGTTTGGGTATCCTTAGGATGAGCGGCAGTTGCATCATTTTAGCTGAGAAACTGCACAGGCTGCATCTGCAGTGGGAGAATGAAAGGCCTGGGCAGCCTTCCTTTGCTCCCATCACCATCCCAAATCCCAGGAAGGCTAGCGAGCTGAACAGCTGGTGAGGGTGGTGGGTTTTGTACTGGAGATTGCTTCGCTGTATAAACCAGGGTGAAATTATCTTGCAGTATTTCAGACTATGACCTTTCGAGTAGACAGACCCAATGATTTTCAGTCAATGCTCCCTGTGCTTGATTTAGAAGCCCATTCAGAAGGCAAAAAGGCCAGTTCATTGAGGCAACTCATTACTCCACTGTGCTGCTACATCCTGATAGATAACAAATCTGACCTTTGCTACAGAAATAGGTTGTTGTGGGCAGTAAAAGTTCACTTTGAGTGACACGACGAATGCTAACTCTCCTGCAGACAAGGACAGCATGGGGGCAGAATGTGCAATCAGTGGTCCACTTCCAGCAGCTTGCTGAAATTCTCTGTGAGAAAATGCATGGTTTTCCCATTTCTGCAGATAGGATTGAGCCTGTTAGTCTCAGACCTTAGTTTACTGTCCTGGGAAGCCCAACAAGCCCAGAAAACAACCCAATGGTAACCTCAGTTTAGTTTAATGAAGTGGGGATCAGTTGGAAATGTAACTAAGTGAGCTCCTTTGTAGACCTAGAAGTGCACAGGCCCCATTCTTGGCACCAGTGCTAAAGCTGTGCTCCTGACATTCTGGCTGATGATGATGAACTGTCAGAAACTATGAACAACCTGGGGAATTCAGCCCTGAAAGATTATCAATAGAACAGAATCACTCCGGTTGGAAAAGACCTCAAAGATCATCAAGTCCGACCACAACCCAACCATACCACCCTAACTAACAACCCTCCGCTAAATCACATCTCTGAGCAAATAGGCTTCTGAGGAATGTGCTAATTACAGCAATGTTCAGTGGTTCCCTATTCAGCAAATGAATTTCAAAAGTAATAATTGATTCTTGATTTTGTTCATCACATCCATTTCAATTTAATGTCAGCTGACTTAACGAGATATTACTTGCTCTCAGGAATTATTTTTTCTTTTTTTCCAAAGTCAAGCAATTGAACAAAAGCTTGGATGATCCATTTGGTGAAGTTTCATAGATGAAACAATAATACTATCCAATACCTATCACAATCCAGAAAATATAAGCTAAAAAAAACCCTACATTTCTCTGTTTCTCATGCAGCTCTGTCCACTAAATCAATGTATTTCTATTCCCTGCCTTCCAAGCGAAAACAACTACACAAATCTGATGCAGCCATTTCTGGGGAAGTGTGGCCATACATTGACCTGCAACCTGCAAGAATCAGGTTGTTTTTTGAAGCACTGAGGTTTCATTCTTAGGGATTTGTTCTTCCAGCCTGGGAGCTGCAGCGCTAATGAAGGCGGTGCTTTATGGCAGGGCTGGCTTGGCAGGAAGTGAGAGGCATCAGGAAGCCAAAAGACTGAAAACCTTTTCCTTTTTATTTTTACATCACATCTTTAACGGCCACAAGATCCAGGGTATCATCCCTGCTTTAGTGCTGGGACGCTCATTAAGCACTGGTAATTAGAGTACTCCTACTGCCTTCTTATACAGCACTGATAAAAACTGTTAACTTGGCTTCCTCCCAGATCAGCTCACTTCAGGGAAGTTCCTCCCACTAAATTCTGTTGACAACAATCCCTTTTAATCTGCTGACCTGGACACTTCTTTAAGGCCAGTCTGTTTGAAAAACGTAAAGAAATGAATAAGAAAAACCGATGAGAAGGCAGCTACTTTCAGGAAATGTTAGCACTTAGAATTCCCTCGCTCACAGCTATGACTGGACCTGCAGACAACAAGGCAATGTGAAAGAGTGATGTGGGAACAATAATGCCACCCATGCCCCATGGGTCCCTGTCCCTAACAGCCCCCTGGCAGCCCAGCCTGGGTGAATCAGCCCACACTGCTCAATCAGCTTTGTGGGTTAATGCCTCAGTGCCCCTAAGAGTCTACTAGAAATGACTTTCAGAAACAAATGCCATCAGGAGGAGACCAGCAAGAAGCTGGCATATTTGCAAGATTACTTCTCATGTAATAAATTCCCTGCGATGAGCTGTGTTACTGACCTTGCTGTTTGTCTGAAGCTGCACCACGGCTCAGAGGGGAAGGCTGACCCAGCATCGCACGTGGCCCCTCTGGTAGTTACAGAGTTGTACAGTGACAGCAGCCTCGAGCTTATGGACAGATTACATGAGGAATGGGCTTTCTAAAAGACCCTTCTGAAAAGGTGATGTCGGATATTTCATAAGTTAACACCAATGAAAAACAGATTTATTCCCAGTGACAGGGAGCTTAGTCCTGCTAAGAAGCTGCATAATCATTTGCTGCTTTCACTTAGTCCTCATCAGAGAAACGGGTCTGTTGGAATGAATGATCTGAGGGCTGGAACATTAGACATGAAATACTTCATCTCTCTTATAGGCCCACACACCAAACCTTGCTTGGGCTCCATCTCACCACAGCAAATTATGCATGTTTAAAACCTCCTTTATCTACTTTGCAGAGCTTGTCAAACCTCAGAACTTCTGTTCTGCAAACTATTTCTAAACACGTACTGACCTGTGTTGAAACAAGAACACGACTGAAACCCCAAAATATCCTGGAAACAAAAAACTGCATATGAAAAGCTCCTATTTGGTTTATCATTTTCCAGTTTGTCATCTTGCATATTTTCATATTGTTTTATGCCAAGCTAGTAGCCGTGATTCATTACATGAAATTGGAACATTATAGATTCGATACAGAAGCATTCATCTTAGTGACAGGAAAGGATCCCTTAGGTCACAGAGCCACTTCCCTGCAACCGTAGGAAATCCCATAAAAGACACCGAAGCTGGAGATACACAGAAACTTCATTCAGCTGTGTACCCTTGGAGTTACAAACCCCTGAGCATCCCATAACCACATGAAAGCTGTCAGAGCAAACAAAAGGCTCCAAAAGCTCATCTTATGCTGTAAATCTATGCTATAAAACAACCCCAAAGCATTAGCAGTGCTCTGCCCTGGCACTGGCACAGCCTTTGTGAGGTTTCATAAAATAAACATTCTGATCACAAATGCCATATGAGCTCAAAGCTTGAACTTATAGACAAGACATGCATGTCCATGTGTTGTCATCTTCTCTGCAGGGTCATTAAACCAAATAAACATTGCTGGCAGCCTGTTTCATCCAAGCTTCAGTGCCCTCAGTGCCCGCCCTGCTGCTCTATAGAGCACTCTGAACTTGAAAATGTTGCTTCATGTCTCTGGGAGTGACACTGGGGGCTGTGTGCATGGCAGCTGAAGCACATGGGAGTGAAAGGAGCTCCCTAAAAGTAACAGATGGTGACATTAGTTCCTATTCTCACAGCAGGCCAAGCTGTGAGAAGAAGTAATTGAGTTGCAAAGGATTATAATATAAATACCACTATTGTACCATTATTTTTATTCCTTTGATATTCTCGAAATGAATTGGCCATAGATATTTTACTGTGTTTGAGTAGTGCCTTATTAATCCGCATGAAAGAACCATAATGTCTTTCAGAGTGGATACCAGAGAGTGGGTATGGAATACCTAAAGGCAAGAGCTAGACAGTGCAACGCCCAACTGCACAGAGGCTGTGCAAAGAGCTGCAGAAAGGTGGGCTTGTATGCAGACGCTGAAGGGGCACAGCTGAATTGGAAAATATCCTGAGGTATCCTAAGAAATGAGATGCTATAAAACCATTTGGGATCATGAAGGAATCTGGTAGACAAAATCTTTCAGGTCTGTCTGCAGTCCTGATTGTTCAGCAGAGAGAGCAGAAGAGAATCAAGGAATCTTGCTTCCCAGACAGATGCTGCAAACCAAAAGACACTGCTTCCTCCAGACCTGAGGCTACCAGCCAAACGCATGCTTAGAAGTACTTACAAATATACCTGAGCTGCAGTCCCTTGGGTCTGAAGTTGTACTGCTGCCTACAAAACTCCGAGAGGAAAAATGCATTTGAAAGTGTTACATGATTATGAAATGTGCATGTCTGATTAGAAGTGTAATTACTTTGCGTTTTGATATGTCAGCAGCAAATGGCTTTCTTGTGGGCTACATCATCACATACACACTCTCACCCCTAAACCTCAGGCATTTCTCAACTGCCATTTGAAGGCAATAATGGAAATCCATGTTTTAATTTCTAATATTTCAGTGCCTGTTCTTATAGTCATTACGTATGGCTGAATCCATCATGCTGTCTACAGCTGAATCTCTGGAGGCTCCTTACCTGAACCCTGCTGCTTTCTTCAGGCTCCTACATGGAACTGCTACATTTTCATTTTCTATTACCCAGATGTGTATTAACAATAAGGACATTAACTCATAAAAAACATCAACTCACTGGTGGAAAAACTGACAGAGAGAATCCATTTAACACCCCCCTGTATTCTGACACTGCATTTATAAATTGTATCATCATTTTAAGAGTGCAGGTGTGCTGAGGAGTGCATGGCCTTGCAATGCTGCTGAGCATAGGAAAGCATATTAGAAAATATGCTTTAAATATTAGAAAAGCTGTTATGGACCCACAATTAGGAAGGACCTGGAGTGTGAGTACAAGCAGAGCACCCAAGTCTTGTGTGCAGGGTTGGCAGAAGAGCTATTGAGCTGCATCAGCTCAGGGCATGCACACAAAGCTCTGCGGGCTGCACCAGCTCCAGAACAGCACTGCTTTGTGCAGCTTTGCATCAGTCCAGAAAGGATCTGGCTGACTCAGAAGCCAGAGCTTTCACAACCATCAATTTTAAAATGCCTCCAGAAACGTAAAACCGAAACCAAAGAGCTACTAATGGGAAGATTTTCTTTAATGAAGAAATGAAACAGCAGAACCTGATGGAAGTTTTGATGTTCCCTCTCAAACCCCATGTTAGCATTAGCGCTAAACAGATGTCCCACATTCCAAAGAAATGGCAGGTTTGGCACCTCTTCACGGTTAGCAAATTTAATTATGGCTTCGAATGCAATAATGGAGGTGCCTTGCTTGGCTATAATTGGATCTGCAATTGGCACAGGCTTTCCTTCCCTCACTGTGCCATATGGGGAACCGCAGAACAAGGTGCTGCATATGTTCCTGCTGAATTACACTGGGTCAAATCAGGGTCAGATTAAAATATTATGGGAAAGGAAGGGAGGGGCATTCAAAAAGGAAAAGTGGGTGCTTTCCTTCAATGCCACTTTCTCTGACCAAATTACTTGGGATCAAATTGGATGTGGGCTACAGTGAAACAGCTATTTTAATTAGGAGGGCTCCCAGACTGTCTGAAATAACAGTGTGTTCTGGGCAGAAGATCAGGAGAGGCAGAAGAGCTGGATACAAGACAGACCCAAAGAAAGGAAAATAACCCTTTAAATATACCACAGATTCTGGGGGGAAAGCTTTCTCTTTTCATCCCTGTGGAGAGTTAATGGCATTTCAGAAGATCTGGAACAGGCTGAGGAAAAAACATCCTGCCAATTCACATTACAGATCTGATACAGATCACTGATAAATGGGAGCAAAAAGAAAAGCAGTGGCTTTTGTTTGGTTACGTAAAATACCCCTTCAGGCAGTGAGGGAGCAGCATCTATGACTGAGACCGCCTGACACTTCCCATTAGCAGACCTTGTTTTCTGTTGTTAATAACACTGGCAGACTTAAAGCACTGGGCTGAAATTGCCCTTTCTGACCTAAGTCTTAGGGTGAGTTTGTCTGCCACGTATCCATGCAGGCACACTTACAACTGATTGGGATAACAGATTCTGATCCCGAGGAAGAAAAAGCAGCCTATAAAATAATTGCTCCAACAACTTCATAGCACCGGCAAGGAAAAATAGCATTACAATATTCACTGTGGTATCCCTCCTGCCAGAAGAAGAAAACTAACTGTGTGAAGGGTGAGAAAATGACCTGATGCTAATGCAGAACTCCTTACCTCCAGCCAGTGTCAGCACTACACACAAGGAACATTCTAACACCATTTAGTTTTAATTTAGCAATATTCTGACATCCTTTTCTTTCTCCTGTTGAAATGAATGGGACTTTTGCAGTAACCCACCAGGGCCTATTGCACATATGTCTCCTTAGAGTTGCACCCCTCTTGACATCTCTTAAGGCACCGAGAATCACAATCCACTGCTTACTATTTGAAAGCCTACTTTAAAACCCTGACGTCGATGAGAATTTACTTATTCTTGTTTTCCTTTCCATGTACTTTCTGTGTGCTAATGTGAAATTATGATTCTCCCATTCTTGGAACAGAACATGAAATTAGCCCTGATAGCAGTGAGACGGGAATCAGCACAGCAGCTGAACTGCAGCGCAGAGCATAGAGGTGTCTGTAAGCAGAGCCTGGCTGACTGTAATTAAGCAGTGTTGCCATGGCACTGGGGAGGGCTGGGGAATAGCACAGCAATGCTGGTTACATGGAGCACAGGGGGAAGGCAGCTGCAGGTGACTGTGGCACTGGAATTTGGAATTTGGTCTCTCCATCAGAAAACAACAGAGACATTTATAAATATCAATAATGACTTGCAACGCCTGGAAGTAAAGAGGAAGGCTGAACTCTACAGAGCAGAATACTGAACTAAGACAGCTGTTACTTTTCATGGCACTGCGTGCCCTCAGTGTGTGCCCTCTAGATGCAGTGACTGGGCAGAGCTGCACAGGGGCTGAAGGAGCACAAGAGTTGGATGCTGGAGTTCCCAGTCCCAACGACTTCAGCTCTGCCAGAGAGCACCCAGCAGCCCCGTTCCTTTTCTGTAATGCCAGGATTTCACACTCTTGCTCCTGCTGGTGCCATCTGTGTGCAGGATGTTGATGCCAACACCACCAGGCTGCCACTCAGCCAGAGAACAGCAGCAGGACATCTACCCGCTGCACTCCTCCAGCTCCAATCCTCTCTTACAGACAACACTATTGGTAAGTTCTGCATTCATGTCAGCATTTCCCTGAGGGGGATGCCATGGTACAGAGAAGTGGGCTGGGAGCATCCTGCCATCCTGCCTACACCTTCCACTCCTTTTCCTTTCTCTGATGGCCAATGATTTCACTGAACCCCAGGTTCAGCCACGCACCATGTACAAATCCCAATGCAACTGATAGTATAAGGGATTTATTGGGTCGTAAGAGGCGCAGAGTTAGCACAATTAGATTTTATTCTAGCTGTGGATATGTGGAATATAAAAATACGTGCTTTAAAGTTGGAGCAATTTCTAGGAAATATTATTTGCTGCAAAATAAAAATGAAGACATTGAAAAGACCACAGCTTCACCGCGGCGATGGCTGTCCCAGTTATCAGAATATTCACATCAGAAACATTTCTGCAGCTCTACTTCATCCAACTTTTTTCACCTCTCCGCCACTCCTCCCAAATGTGAGAGCATCGGCCTCGATGATTCAAGGATCTTGGATTAAAAAAATGCAACGTGCAGAGCTTTAGCTGCTGAGCTGGCTCATAAATTCAGTGTTTCAGCTGGCAGCCCTTGGCAGAAAGCAACCACCCCATTAAATCACACTGGGCAAGAAACTGTCATTCTGGTGAATCATGAGAATTACTAATTCTATTATAATGTGTGCATATATGAGGAAGGTAATTCAGTGGGAGTTTTAGTTTCGTTTTTATGGTGTCCTTCAGAAGATTATGATCCTTGCTGCTTTTCCCTGTTGTCCACCCAACTTCCAAAGCAGCTGTTAAAAGCGTTAACAGCAGCAGTTCATAAAGACAAGCCAAATATAAACCTTTGCAAAACTTATTCCTGTTTTGTTGCTCCCCAGATTCCAGCATTAACATCCCATATACTGGGGGTTGTTTGGGAAAACCCAAAAAGCAAAAACAGCCTGAACAGTAGAGAACAAGTGCTCTTATTTACCAGGAACTCAAACTCTCATAGTCCATTGGACAAAAACAATCAGTGTGGCCCAACTTCAAAACAAATCCAGGAGCAGAGCAAAACCATCCCAACCCTGAGCATGGAATGGGGTTCTGTGGCAGTTCTGGAAGCAAATAGTTATTTTTGCACTTTGTTGTTTTACAGTGGGAGATCTGGGGGTAAATTCTATTGACCTGCCTGGTTCTGAGCAATATAAATGTATGTGAAAGAACAAAAAAATTTTGCCATCTCAACACTTCACATAAAATACATAAATCTCCCAGAGATACCAAATGAATACAGATTTGATATTTCAATCCATCTGAAACAATACCAACCACACCAACCAGTATTAGCAGATTTTATGGGAAGCTGTACAAGTCCAAAGTGTTTGTAATTTCAGGCCTATAATTTAAGAGTACATGATTTAATTCAGAGTAAAGAGATAAAAAGCAAAAACAAATTTGTTCTTTTCTTCACCAGTGAAATAGTACTTCAAGGTGCAATAAAGAAAACACTTGGCTGCAGTCTTACTGCAGCCTGTGTCTGGAAGAGGCTCACACTGCTCTCAATTCATAAAATCTTGTATGTGTTTATGTGCTAAAGAAGATGCCAGCTTTTGTCACCAGTATCTGCAAGACAAGTTTATTCATTTTTGCATTAGTCGACGTAAATTGCTGGAGGCAGCCATTAAACACAAGTAACCATGTGTTGTCTCTTGAACACTGCCACCGCTCCAACAGATCAATGACATGATTATAAATGTGAGCAAGGGGCTTTTTGTAAATTACTTTCATTCATTTTCAAAGTACTGCTCACATATGTCCCAACTTGCTTCCTGTATGGCTCCTGAGCCTTTTGTCTCACTCTTTATTGCTATTACCTCCCCCTCGCCTTTGTTTCTGAGATATTTAACTTCATGTTTACTGCCCCCTCACACCAAACAAGAGGATGAGCAGAACAACCTGGGACTGAACTACAAAGAGATTAAGGACATGTCTGCGCTGTGCAATGGAGCACACTGAAAACAGCACTAGGGAATATGTACTTGTGTCTAATAGCTGCCACAAGCACTTTTGCCTGCTGCATAGCACCATGTCAAGCAAGTCCAAAAAGCAGGGCTAATTACCACTGTTGCCCTCACATGGTGATCTTGCTGCTGATTCAGGAGCTGGCTTGTAGCATCCCCATAGGGTTGCTTGAACCAGTGTGCAGAATTACTTGCTCAGACCAGTGTGCAGAATTATTTGCTCAAGGTCATGCCAGAAATCAATGGCAGCAACAAGAGAAGAGCCCCAGTGTATTTAATATCAGCCTTGGCTCAGTCACTGGGCCCTCTCATTCCCAAGCACAACATCCTTCTTCCAGTACACAAAGTATTAGAGAAGCTGCAGAACTCCTAACACGTGCAGAGGATGTGCAGCAGACCTGAAGCCAGATCTCAAGAACAAGACTTCACAAACAGCCTGCTCTAGTCCAGGACAACATAAAATCTGCTCCTGTGACTCAATTGCCTTGCTGGACCTGTTCAAACAAATTAATCTGCATCAAGCAGATGAGCATTCACACAGTCCTGAAGGGTAAATGAAGCTTATACGTGGCTGCAAGCTGCCCCATGTGCACACAGGTCAGACCCCCAGCAGCAGCCACTGCTCCATGCAGAGCCTCTGCTGAGCTGCTCTGCACACACAATGCTGGGGCCACGATCCAATGCTCAGTACATGAACTGGTGACACTTCATGCCTAGGAGCGGAAATTCAGTTATCTACAGCAACTAAAATAACACTGTGCAGCTTGTCATACCCAGTCCAATTTGTTCCACAGTGTTTCAGAGACACCAGGGAAATACTCTGTTCTCCAGTTAAGCAAGCTTCATCTACAGTATATATTGGTTTCTAAGGAGTTGCTACAGTGGTAGAGAAAAAGAAAAAAACCATGGAGATATAAAACAAAACTACAGACTTTCCACCATGACTCCTATCCACTGCTGTTACTGAATTTAAATCTGAAGCCATTTTCTTTGAGACAAATGCCAGTCTCTTCTGTTTTCATCAGCTACTGTTATGAGCATGGCATGCAGCTCTTGTTCATGGCTAGTGAAAATGCACAGCTAATGGTGGTGACTGTGTTGAAGAATTGTCTTTTGCAGCTTAGAATTTGCTCTATCAAATAGTGTTATTGTGCTTCTTGTATCTGCTGTAGTTTCCATGGAAATAAACAGGAGGCACTACTTTCAGTACTTCCATTACTTATACACAATTCTGCTCTGATTTATCACTCTTTTGACTTAACTTGTTTAGGTGCAAAGGAAGGGAAAAATGGCTTTGAATTTCCTTGCTTTAAATGCTTCTTCAATGCACAGAGAACACAGACAGACTGGGTTATATTTTGACTTTGTAAGTCATTGTCATATTTTTTTCCCCTCTAAAATCACAGTGGTTGAAACCATGATGTTTTTTTTCTGTGCACACACAACATTCATATCCTTTCAGCCTAAATTATTTTTAAATGGTGAGATGCAGAAGTAAGTATGATGACAAAGCACAGTGGGTTTCACTCAATACATTTGGAGCAAAACCAAGATGGAGCTGTTTGCAGCATGTAGCAGACTGACAGAAAATTGCCCTCCCAGTGCATGGCAGATGTAATCAATTTCCACACCTCCAGTCGGAACATCCAGGCTCCGGTTTCCCCCAGCCAGCACAGAAAGAGGAAGGTTGGAAAAGAGGATCTTTGGGGGGCTGTTTTTCCTGAATGTATCACCACCGACGGACAAAGGATTTCTCCTGATTTTGTAAATTCCCTTTGGGAAGTTTGTTTGGCTGCTGCTGGGACATGGGGATGTGGGGGTAACTGCCCAGCTCCACTCAGAGTCCCATTGAGCAGCACCAGAACCCTCTGCTGATGTTGATGGGGATGACAGAGAGCTGCCGAGGGGACTGAGACACTGAGAGTGAACTGGAGGAGCAGTTGGGTGGAAGAGAGCAAAGGAACTGTCTAATTTTTCTTTGGGGTATTTTACTTCATAAATCTTCAGACAAGCTAACAACTTTTCCACTTCAGAAATCAAATCTCAATGTGATTCTCCTTGCCAATAACAAAATGAAAGATGTTACATATCTGCCCACAGAGCCCATTACATGGCCCCCAGCTACACCGACTCTTATTGGTACCGATACTGAAAGAGAAAAAATTAGAGCACAGAAGAAATGTTTTTGAGGATGTGAAAGCCCCAAAAGGATCCAGAGCACACTAATTCAAGCTCTTTTGGTGCTGAGAAGAAAGTGCTATTACTGTGGGTGCTTAGAAACAAGAAGAAAGAGCTCCTTCAGTTGGGAAGAATTCTCTGCTTCTCTGAAGGGTCTTAACTTTTAAAAATCAAGCTAAGGAGAAGTCAATAAATGCACTATCTGGAGCAGGAGGTCAGAAGTGATGGCCCTGCTGACAGCAACCTTGTCCCTGGGGTCTTTAATGTGGGCTCTGCTCAAGGCCCAAGGACTCAGACCGCAGAAAGGCAGTGAGGTCTGCAGAGAGCTTGACACAGACAATTCTTGCTTATCTCAGTCCTCCAGCAGCCTAAAAAACAAATCAGAATTGAGTGCTTGCTGTTTTGACTGCATGTGTGGGTTTTGGGAGCTCACACTGTCCCTGATGGGAACTCTGGGAGCAGGTCTTTACCTGTGTCAGTCACGCTCTGCTCACTCTACTAATAACAAGCTGCCTGTACTGCTTCTTACAAAGCTGATCCCATGGCAGGAATTTCAATACTGCTCGGTTTATTCAGTCATTTTAACAGGATGGAAGCACAGGGAAACACCACCTGTGAACCCAAGCTCTACACAGAGCCCTGTGCTGGACCACAGCCCACAGCAGCCACCTGCCAGGGTGGGCTCCTCCAGGGATCACTGACCTCAGGACGTGCTGCCTTCAGGTCTGCTCACCACCTCCTGCTCCCCCTGCTCAGCTCCTGTCTCACACAAAGCATTCTCCATATGTTTGCAGATGAGGTCGAATACAAATTTGCTTTGACTGTCTCCTGCAAGAATCCTTTATCATCAAGATTTGGCAGAGGAAAAAGACAGTTGTTGTTCCTGACCGAATGTCTTCCCTCCCCCTTTGGGTAAATCCTTACACTTGGAGACATTTGAATATCAGAGCTTTTTTTCCTTTTATCCTGAACTAGTGCTGTGGAAAAATCCGGCTCGACATTATATGATAAATAATGTATTCACACAGTTTCCTCCACTGCCCAAACTGTGCTGAACACAGAGAGGCTCACAGTGACTCCAGCCTCTGTGTCTGGCCAGGTTCTCCCCTGTGGCATTAAGCAGCTCCAGGCCAGAACTGATTCCCCTTCTGCTCCAGGTGCACCAGGCTCAGTGGTGTCTGTGCTGACCTTCACTGCACATCTTCACACAGCTCCCCCCAGAATGACCCAATGCTTCTGTTCCTCAATTTCCTCTTTATCTCAGCACCTTGTTTTAAAGTTACTTTTGTGCACAGCATTGAGATCCTTGGCAGAAGTGGTGTAGGTTACTTCTATACCCAGCTATCTGCTCTTGTTAGGACATTAACAGGTTTTGACAAAGTAATGTGAAATTTCTGGAGTCGGCTCCAGCAGCAGTTTCTCCTTTTTATCTTCTATTTCAAGCAAGTGTGACAGCAAAAATGTAATGCTGTTTTTATTTAGCTGTTTGATTGAAAGACTAAGGGTTGAATTGCTAATTTGAAGAGCAATTCCCAATGGAGACACAACATTTATATCTATTAAGGACAAGGTGCCCCTGCAATTGCAATCTGCTGCTCTTCAGAAGTTTTAAATTTCAGGAAATTACAGCTTTCTACCTTCCCTACAAAACAAACAGATGTAGTTTTATGATAAAAAACAAGTGCCTAAAGTAGAGAATATGTGTATTTCAAATCAAAGAAGTTGCCCACTTAACTTTCAGACAAGGCATTTCTTCCCCTCACTAGCAGCCTCACAATAAAACAGCTGTTGATTTATTTCATGGCCACCTCCCCTCTCAACACGCTAATCCTGCTACAACACAACTGAATTTCCCATTCTCAAGCCAAGTCCAGCTTATCCCAATGCTGCTGTGCAGCAAGTGGAGCACAGAGATAACTATAAGGCAAACACAGGGCAGTCTTATCTCCCCCAGACACCAACTGCATGAGGAGGCATCTTCCTCACCATCCTCATGCCAAAGGACACCATCCTCAAACACCCTCTTGTCTGCTAAAGGCCCAGAATGGTGTCTTTCCTCTTCACCCCTGCCCATGTCAAACATGTCCACAAGGGCTGAAGTTCTCTCAGTACTCCAATTCCTGCACAAACTCTGAAAACTGGCAGCTTGAATTGTCACAAAATGTATTTTACCAGAAGAAGCTCAGCCTTGAGCTCAGCCAAGAGCCACATTCCCCACCCCAGTTGTCAGAGTGCAGCCTGAGCTCAAGCAAGACTGCAGTAATGGACGCATCCCCAGCCCCGCTGTGAAAGGTGCTTTTATCTTAAAGGCTGCAATTAAAGCTCAACACAATTGATCCTCACCATGACAGACCTGAGTCACAAAGCTGTCAAATTTGTCATCTGTCACCCAAAAAAAACACTGGTGGATCCGCACGCAGACCTCCCCCCAGAAGATTAATACTGATCACTGCAAAAGAGCAGCACCCAGGCTGATGTTTGTGATCACTCCTGGAACTGTCAGAGGATTTAAATCTGTAACAGCCCAGCTAGTGAGACATGATAGATCATATCAAAAACCTGACATTTTTTTAGATAGGGAGAGAATGTTTCAGTCTTTTTCTCAATAAGATCATTTTTCCTCAATACTGTGCTAAGCAGCTTGCAGCCTATACTGGGAAGGGGTGGTGGTGTCACCCTCAGTTTTCAGATGCAAAATACAGGCATGGAGAGAAGAGGTGACTTCTAGAGAATGAGCCTGACAACCATCAGAAGTGAATGCGAGCTCAGGTGCTGCATGGAAATGTTTTCCTTCCCTATCCCATCACTAAATTTCCCAACTTTTTTTTTTCCCCACAATTTCCCACTTTAATTCGTGTGGCTTTCACTGCATTCACAGATTCTGATTCCTTCTGTTTCAAGCAAGTTATAGTCTGTTCACTCACAAACAAAAACCAGGCTGTTAAGGGTTCTTCCTCTCTATTTCCTTTAAAGGAAACTGACTCTGGGCATCAAACTCAAAGGTATTTCTGGTGGGAATTTTCAAAGCTTTCAAACCTTATTCATCTGCAGCCACTCCAGCTGCTTGCACCCTGGAAGCAGGAGGTAAGAGTTGGTATTGCACCATGAAAATGGGCTAGATCAATTCTATATATTTTGCTTCCCCAGTACAAGGGAGCAGCACCTCCATCCTTGCACAGACTCATCAATACTGGATTACAGCGTTGGAGTCTGGCCTGCTTTTGAGGGACTCCTTCATTATTCATCTGCAGGCATCATAGGTCTGCTGGAGCAGGAAGTTTATAGTGCACGCTTTCGATGCTAAGTAAAACTATAACAATGCCTGTCATCCTGCCTCCAGCATAACCTAAGATGAAACTTCCTACCCTGATACTTCAGAGGGCAGCAAAAGTATAAACAAACCCTTAGTAATACAGCTAGCCAACCATACAATGCTTTACATGGAGAAAAACATCTTTCCTGAGCCCAATAGGAAATCATTTTGTGCCCTGAAGCATGAGATTTGTTTACCCTTAACTTAACATGCATAATGTTAGTTTTGTTTTGTTTTTTTGCAGTGAAATTAACCATTCCCTTTATAAATCCAGCTCTTCAGATTCCCCTGAAGAAGCTCATGGCATCGCTTGGAGAAATAAACAGAATGAAACCGTGAGGGAAATTACTGTTATTTCTCCTAAACTGTCTCAGCAACTGCACATGTTGGGCAGAAGTACACATAGACAGACAAGCACTTTCCTGAGCTGCGTTTTGCTATTAACACTGGCAAACAAAGGTGTTGCCTAAATAATAAGATACATTAGATATATTTTATGTTTAACTCCCCTTGAAATGCAGCGCTGTCAGTATAAGTAATTGAGAAAACAGAAGTCTTCACTTGGCACTGGAGATTCTGGACTTTTTCTTTTTGCATTCAAGACAGCTTTAATTTTGATGGCTGATGTTGAAAATGGCACAGACACTTCAGACAGACACAGTTCACACGGAGTGCAACCACACAAAACCATCGCACAATAAAACAAGCAACCAATGAAAAACCCCTGTGTGAAAGCATTTTTGTTAGAAGTACCTGTGTGTACAGAGAGATGACAGCAATACCTGAGCTCCATGGGCAGCCAAGCCCTGCTGCTGCTGGAGAGGGACATCCCCACAAAGAGGAGAGAAGTAACAAAAAAAAAGCCAAGGAATCAGTCATTTAATTAATTCAAGGCTGAGTTATTCTGTAAGTAGATAGGTTTTAGGGAAGGAGGCAGCCCTAAATGTGTTAACATTCACCCAGACAAATATTGACATTGAATCCAGTAGGATTACTCCCCTGAGACGAGTTGAGCGTACACCCAAATCTCTGTGGAAATTGGGCTTAGGTTTGTTGAATAACCAGCTGTCAGAGAATTATTCATTTTGTTATATATGGCATCATCTGTAGGAATACCGATAAAATAATTTGAATTCTGCTGAAATAGTGATTTTGTAAAATACTCGGTTCATCTTCTTATGCAGGTGAGGGATAAGGTAGGTATTGACACAGTGCATTTGGGAAATAGGAGAAACTTAGTTACAACAAACATCATTCATTTCCTTAGTGTAATTAGGTCCGTTAAAAAGCAAGAGCACCACTAGAGGACAGTGGAAGCTAAGAAACGCCTGGCCAGGGTGGTGCTGGAAGCGGTCCGGGGTCTGCAGACGCTTCCAGGCGTCAGTATAGAACAGGAATACAAGTGGGGAAGCTCTGGGAGAGCAGTGCTGGGGAGAGTGTGTGCGGAACAACTTGGACATCATCAGGAGTTCCTGCAAAGGACCGGCCCAGCCCTCAGCAGGAGGAGTGGCAGCTGCTGCGATTGGGATTGAAGAGCCTGATGGGGCAGCATGCTGAAATATAATTATTATGATGCGGAAAAAAATTAATCGGCTTGCAAAGAGGTGACAGCTGTTTCTCTGATTCCATTTACATCTCATTTGCAGTGTTTACATAGTACCTTGGGTGAAGCTCAGAGACAGCTCAGGATACTGCATCTCCGAGACTGCTAAGTGGGAGCAGACGTAATTTCATGGGGGTGAAAGCATTTCTTGCTAAGCAACAGAAGCCCAGGACAAAAGGAATAGTTTGAAGGCACCTAGTTTGGACTGCTGAATATGTCTCTTTGCTGCATAAACTCATGCTGGACGTATGTTTGCATGAAGGCTTCACAAAGGTTTTGTAAAAGATGTCGCGGATATAAATGCCAGGCATGTCAGCTGACTGTGATCCTGAAGAAAATGCCCATCTAGAAAGCCCTTAAGATTTCTCACCACTCAGCAGCAAAGTCCCTTGGGACTGGCAGTGACACAACCCCTCTCCTCCAGTGCAGTGACTTTATCTCAAATTTTGTTCCATCTCTCATGTAATTTCTAACTCTGCTCATGTTTCTCCCATTTATTTGGGACCAGCTTACCATTTGTGAGGCAAAATGTGTAAGAATGTGTCCTGGCTCACTTTGCAAATCATGAGAAGACATGCAGCATCCCCATGAATGGTTGCAGTCAGAGTCAGGGCCGTGCAGGGCAGGAATGAGCCCTGTATCAGGGGTCCCAGCAGCCAAGCCCTGCCTGCCTGGTGAGGCTCTGCTTTGCTCCCTGCTGGAGGCGAATGCCACAATGAGCACATGGAGGGATCTGGAGTGCTTTCCTCCAGAGTTATTAATAAGTTATTAGCAATTTATGGATTACCCTCCCTTCTCCCTGCTGTTCTCAGATGTGGAACTAAATTAAAAAAAACAGTCAAGCTGTCCTGTGTTCCAATTAAATACAATGGAACGGATTCTCAGGGGCTAGACTGGCACTTGCTGGGTCCTTTATGAACACAAGCAGAACAGATCCCAGTTTGCTACTGCAAAAAGCACAGTTCTTACTGTGCCTCCTACACTGCTGGGTACAGAGAGCAGACCTTATTCTAGAAATGCAGTTTTCCCTTAAGAAATATGGGAAAAAAATGGCTGCTTGTTAGTTTTTCTCTTGGTCTTCTCCCCCCTCAAAGTGAAATAGCAGTAAAGCTCTGGAGTGACAGCACACTATGCCAATTGCTGTGGTTTTGGCTAAGCTGCTTACTATTGGGTTTTACTCTCACAGTGGTTTGACTTTTCCTGGCAGTCTGGCAGCTCAGGGGTATGATTGTCAGCATCCTGTAATTGGGTGGCTGCTGTCAATAAACCCATGGGGCAGTGGGGAAGAGCCCAAGTCCTGGGAACAGCTCCCATCCACGCAGCCAAAGCACAGAGAGATGCTTAGAGAAGTACATCCTCTCTTTGATGGCTGCAGAGTAAAACATGGACTCTCAATATTCCCATCCTGTGATTCTTGGTCTCGTTAAGGGAAACACTGGGAATTTTGGCACTCTGTGGTCATGAGACACACTTTCTATAGACCATGACAAGTGCTTCCAAAATTAAGGAATGCCTCTTTGTCTCTGCTGAGGACTTTCTTTCTCTACAGGAGAGATCACTGTGTTTGCAGTTCACTCCTGAAGGACAACTGCAAACTGCTCAGCAGCAGTGGCTTGGTGACTAGCAGAGAGCAAGGCAATGAGAAAGAGTGGAAGGAAAAGGAAATGCATTCAAAGTTCGTTTTAACCTCAGTGTATCATTATTAGTTAAAATTCCCAAGGTCACTTCTATTTCAATTTCAGTAAGAAATTGCAAGCAAGAACCATGAAACTCCAGGCAAGGACCAAGCAGCCTGGCTGCGTGCACCATGTTGCAGCAGGCCTCTGATACTGCACCCCTGTGCCCTCTTCAGTGTGTACATACAGGTGTATATATACGTGTGTACCCGCCACATACAGCTGAATAATAATTCTCCCCTCATTTGTTTCTTGCAAAATCATTTCTCAGCAAATCTGGATGGTGCAGATGAGTGTGATGAGAAGGATGACCTGGTTCTGAGTGCTCTGAGGTCAGAGGACAGATCCTACACGTCCCAGAAATGGCTAATGAAGCAGATGTTTGCTGTTATTGCCTACTTCCGAGGTGCCAGCGTTTCTTCCTCACTAACCACACACCATAAGCAGCAATCATGCATCACCTTCTCTTCTTCTAATGGTTGCTCAGGCGTGTAATAAGTTGAACTTCATCTTGCTGATGAATCTTATTTTAGTTGTTTGGCATGACAGGCATTTCTGTTTTAAAAAGTGAATGGAGACATCTGGCTCTGGCAGGGTGACTAAAATGAGCTGTGTTTGGCCAGTGTTTCTCTTGATTCACCTTAATTTGCCAACACTAGATCCAGCTGTGACTACAGACATAACAGGAAAACAAGCTGCAGAAGCCACCCTTTACGGCTGCCCTATTTTGCCTCAGACAACTTTATCTTTCTTGGTGTAAAACCATGAGGTATTTCTTCTGCCACCTGAGCAGTGCCAGTGCTGCATCACCCCTGAGCACAGGCACTGAACCTGCAAGCACATGGGAGATATTCCCATTACTTCTGCTGGCTCCACTGATGGCAGCAGTACTGCCTGCCAAGCAAGCACCACATTCAGCTCTTCCTTGACCACATGTCTCAACCTTGCACTTACACAGAGAGGTACAACACTGCCCTGACTCAACAGCATCTTGCACAGTGTGCAGGACTGGGGTAAGTCACTGCACAAGCTTCAGGACAAAGAATCAGACCCATAATCTGGGGTCACTGGTGAGAGACTGCTGCTGCTTCATCCCCCTTGTAATAGCTTTCTCCCTTCACAATGAGTTATTGCACTCCTATTTTTGGCTGTGCTTCATTTGGGAGGTTGGCACAGAAATATTGTTTGGCAGACACAGTCCTGCCCTGGCAATCTACTGTTTTGGGGATTGTTTGCTTTTAACTAATTCATTATATTGCTGTACTGCAACGTATATCACTTGTTTTCCCCTCCAGCAGAGAGTGTTTATTAGAAAACTACTCTCAGGAAAGTTCCCTGAGACAAACACTTAACCCTCAGCCTGCTCAGAACGGCTGGCAGTCCTGCTGCACTGCTCCAGAAAACAAAGGCACTTCCAATGCATTAATGCATGCTTTTAATAATAATAAGCTCTAGTTCATTTTTTACTTGCTATTAGTGAAAACCTGCATTAACATCAGTGTGTATGCCTAGATTAACCCCTGAATGACAGAGGGATTTCTCAGATGAAGCCTGGGTTTCACCAGTTCCTCTCTCTGTATGATTGCTCCTCCCAGCCCTGATACACAGCCATGGTTTCCAGTGTTGGTAACCACCCTTCCAACTGGCAAGGGTTATGCATGCCAAAGACATTAAATAACATCACTGCTCAACCCTGATTCTGGAGCCATGAAGCAGCTCCTGTTCCTTAGACCCAATCCAAGCAATTTCCTTTTCAGCACACCAGCGGTGTCTGGTGGAGAGCCCTTGGCGCTGCCCATTGCAATAGGGGTCACTGCAAGAGCTGCTTACTGATCTCAAAACTGATCTCAGGCTTCTGTGACCTCAACTGCAGCTGTGTGAGGGCAAAAGTTTCAGGGAATACCAGGAAAGCCTCAGAATTTCATCTGTTTTACCTGTCATACAGGCTGTCACTCAGAGGAGCTCAGATCAGCAAAGAGGAACAACAGAAACACTGTTAATAATTTCCCCAAACCTTCCCCTTTGCCTCAGCTTTAAAAACATGCCTTGTGACACGAGCTAAGAGAGGGCTGCACGAGAAAGCACAGCTGTAAATCTGGTATTGAATTCTGGATGTGTAAGGGGCTCGAGTCAATCTGTTAGTTGCTAGGAAAAGCCTCCCGCTAACCATCTGGGCTTTCACTGCTGCCTCGCTGTTTGTTGACATCAGCAGTCCTTGAAATGTTCCCAACAAAACCCAGGTTTTTATTTCTCACACCTGGGTAATTAAAACAGGTAAGCATTGAACACTGGGAGCCATTTTGAAAAGACATCCTTTTCTCAACCCAGCAGTGCAATTTGCTCTCAAACAAAGCATTTCCATGCCCCGATTCTCAGTGTTTTAGCACTGTAATTTGAAATACAGGTGATAGCAATGACTCCTTCTAGGCAGCTGCCAGGTTGGGATGCAGTTCGGAACAAAGTGCTTGCCTCCTTCTTATGCAGCTCAGCCGCCTGTGGCCTTGGTGTGCAGAGGAGACAGTGGGCAACAGAAGGGAGAGCACTTGGAGGAGAAAAGGTACCTCATAAAATGGAGAGGAGGGCAGGAAGATAAGATTTGCTTTACAAGAGAGTTACCACTATAGGACTTTCTTAGTGGAAATTCCTTTTGTAGGAATCTTGACTTTCCGTGCAGCATTTTGGAAACAAGCTTGGCTGATTCAGAAGAAAATAAGACATAATCCCTGCAGCAAAGTCATAAAATCCTAATGTAGAATTGTGCAAGGCTGGAAGGCCTTGGCTTCACCCTCAGTTTCCAGCTGAGACCCGAGCAAGTAATATCAGCATCACACACAGAATCATTCTGCAGTACCCCAAACAGCATATGTAATCTAGTTCATCTAATTTAGAGAACTTCTCAGGAGACCAAAGCCAATAACTTGGGTGACAGGGGCCCCCATGACCGAGCTTTAGGAACTGTTTTTCCTTTTGGGAGTGCAGAGCACAGCAGCACTGTACGTGCATCCCAGTGACTTTTCTCCAATGATCAAATCACAACACACAGCTGAGAATCAAAAGCAGTTTCTCAGTGTTAGTGGATTCTACTCTAACTCCAATTGTAGCTTAATGTGCTTCTTCGAAGCGCTAATTTCATTAGATTTATTTATGGTTGTAGTGGGATGGTAACAGGTTACTCTATAATTCATGGATCACTGGTGTAATAGGAACCATTAGCTGTCACATCAGTGCAGATGAAGTGAGCTTTGACCTGTGAATTACAGTCACAATAAACTCAACTCCTGCAGATACCAATGTTACTCTTGTGGAAATAATGCATGTTAATTTGAAGTAAGTACTTTAGTGAGGAACCTAGGAAATTATAGTCTAATCTGCTCCTGATCTTTTGTCTTATTTGAGAGCTGTACTTCTAATAAACCTATCTGAATATGCAGGAAGTACTGAGTTACTCAACAAGGAGAACTGGGGAATAACGGCAAAGCTAAGGCCAGCTCCTCACCTGACAGCTGATTTACTGCCAAATATATGTTCAGGCACAAAACAACAAAGGAACATGGATGCGAACTGTGGTTTTGTCACTAGTAAAGAAAACAAAAAAGGATAAAAGTCAATGTAAAGAATAAGGGGAGGTAATGGTGGTAATTTGTTTCCCTATTCTGAGATAATTGGTCTATGTTGAAAACATAATTAGAATACATTAAAGAGATTAAACAAGGTCTGAAGCACAGAGTGAAGACAAGTGTGAGTTGAGATACTCTAATTATGACATTTTAGGAGTTGTAGTATTTTGATGCTGGCCTTTCAAAACTGGGACAATGGCAATACAGCATCCAGTTGTCAGATATCTGCTATTTCTATCCCTTTTCTCGTTTCTTTGGGCTGCAGTCTCTGACAGAGTGCCTGCTGGTAGCAAGAAGCAAGGTAAATGATGTGACAGTCCATGTGGTTAGGGACGACTATTCTGCTGCTCAGAGTGTCGTCTTTTGATTGCTAATCACACCTCAGAAACGGCGATTCATTTACCCAAGGGGCTTCTAAACCTTCATGTCTTTGCTTGTTTGTTCCCAGCCCTCTTTCTTCCCTCTAGGTGATCTTGTGCTTTACCCTTATTGATGCAGTACCTACGGTGACAGATGGATTGGAGCCCTCGATGTTCCATCTGCCACGTAGGGCAGTACGTGGCATGCAGGGCTGGGCTACAGCAGCCAGCAGACTTCAGCCATCATTACCCTCTTTTGTCACCAACACTGTAAGTGTTCCGAGACAGGGAAGCCCCCATCCTGCCTGGTATGGCTCTGGACATCCATTATTAATGTGTTGTGGATATATGAGATGACAACAGCTTTTAACTATTTAGAATATACATTCTGTTCTGTCAGTCATGCAGCTGCTCAGGAAGAATAAAAATAATGACTCAGATATAGAAATTCAAACCCTGTGGAGGAATGGAGACTGCAATAAACTCAGTATTAGCTATTTGCTGTTAATTCTATCATTCTGAGTTAGTGTGTTTTTCTGGGTAAGGCACCCTTTGTTTGTTTTGTAGAATGATGAATAAAGAATATGCTTTTTTATGATCACTGAGATGTCAAAAAGAGTGCAGGCTAAAAAGGATAGAACTCAACCGCTAGGAAAGGAAAGAAATATCTGGCAAGTCTACAGCATGCAGCACTGGCAGGCATGGATCACCCCATGCATTTCAGAAGAGAGTGGAAGTACTAGAACACAAATCAATCACAACAAAGACTTAAACATGTCCAACCTCCACCAAACACTGACCAGGGCAAGGGAAAGGTGAAAGCTTTAGCTGATAACCCACGTAATGCAGGGGATGCCAGCATATGGATATATGAGCCATAAAGTTCTGGGGGTGCAGCTACCTCCCACCTACTCAGTAGACAACTAATTCCATGAACTCATTTGTCTTATTAAGGTTTCAAACAGTTGCTTTGTTGAGCACCTTAAAAGCAACTTTCATTTCACTCCACCAGCTGGCATACACACCAAGTATGCCCTTTAAAGTTGTTAATCTTGATTCCAATTTTTTTTTCTGTTACTGCCCTTAGGGAGAGTGATAAGGAAAGAGCAGGGAAGGAAGCATTAAGCTCCTTCACAACTCTGCGCTTCAGGCATTTGCAGCTTACCTGATTTCCCTGGGCTTGGCTCATGCTGTGCTTCTTCTACTCCCCCTGAGGGCCTCTGGGAATGGAAAAAGCAACACAGCATGCTTCAGCCCCATCAGCCTGCCCCAAACAGCCTTCCTGCTGCAGGAGCTGGAAGCAGAGTGGAGCCAACTGATGTATAACTACACGTCTTTCATGCACACAAATTTACTTCCAGAAAGCCGTTACCATCCTGCTGAAACCAAACAACCTCAAAGAAGCTTTCAACAGTCATATGGGCATTAGTACTAATAAGAATAGACAATTAAGTAGCAAAAACACAGCTTAAAAAAAAAAACACATTGAGAATTTGGTTGAGGAAGCAGGAGAATCAAATAAGTTAAAGCCCAGATCTGCTATTATATTTCCTAGTTCAGCCAGAACAATAATAACTCTTTAGGATCAATCTTGCCTGCAAAAAGGCAATTAAACCGCAGGTTGCAGTGGTTGCTCTTTGTGCAGGCAGAGAGCTCGCAGAGCAGATGCCCACTGCCTGCCTCCAAGAACACACAGTGCCTGTCTGGGTGGGCAAAATATCCTGGGGAATTTCACACTCCAACCTCACCTGACCCCCTCCTCCAAAACAGATCTGGCGCAACTTTGTACAAACATATCTGGAGGATGGGAGGAGTTTGTAGCCACTGCATTTAGAGCTGGAATTACTTGATAAAGCCATAAGCAACCTCAGCAACATCTTCAGTAACAGCTACTGGCGACAGCTGCTTTTAAGAGATGACACGTTCCAGGCAGGCTTTCAGCGACTCAAGGGCTTCTGTTTTGCTGGGCGAGCCAAGATGTTGGCATCCACCTCTTTCCTAAGGCTCCAAGGACATCTCCTAGGCTTAACTAAGTAGATGGGACACAATGAGAAGACAGGGTCTGAACCCAGGCTCACCTGAAAAACAGGTGATGGGCTCAACAGAACAGACACTGTGGTGCAGAACACTGCAACCTCTGGACTAAGTTCTGTTTAAGTAGAATATCTGGGATGCCATGGGAGAAACTTGGGATGTCAGGGAAAGAAACTTTTCACTGTTACAATGAGGTGAGAGGAAAAGCATTCTTGCTGCTAAACACCCCATTCTGAACACAAATTGTTCAGTGCACAATTTTGCTTTCATTCCAAATTAGCAGGCGATAGAAAACAAAGCAGGACAGGGAACTTGAAGAGAGAAACAGGTTGGATGTCATCACCAAGAGAAGTGCCACAGACTCCTCCAGCAAGAAGAGAAATTCTCCCTTTAAGCATTGCTTTCACTGTCTGTTTTGAACAAAAGCTATGTGGGGTACGAGTTCCACACAGCACTATTTCACCCATCCTTAGTCTCATTTAACCCAGAGGTGGCTGACGCTTGCTCTTTTACTTCCCCAAATTCTCATTTTTCTGATTTGGGAGTTCCCTGAAAACAACAGAAAAGTCACAATATTGTAAAAACTAATTCATTAAAAACAAAGGTCTAGCCAATCATTCAAGAAACTGAAAGTATTGCACTTAAGGGACAGAGATACAGTACTGAGATAGATTAATGGCAGGAAGTAATGAAGACAAGAAACAGTCCAGAACAAAAGGCCAAATGTTTCATGTTAGACAGGGGGAGAGAGAAAACTGTAAGGTCACACATAATTTGGTCAGTTGAGAACCATAAGCAAAGCATAGGGGAAAGTAATAGGGAACAGTAGCTTCAGACGTGGCTGACGGCACAGGGTAAAAAAGGTAAATGCCATGGGTAAATACCCATGGCCGTATGAGCCTGGGGAGCTCAGGATGGATGCAGCTGCCCAGCCCTGGCAGCATTCAGCTCACTGCACTGCTCTGCAGGAGCTCTTGCCGTTACTCCTCCATCAAAGTGCTCTGAGTGTACAAAACTGATCTCTGTTAATAAATCCCTTTTCTGCTTCTTTGTAAAAATGACACCTATTTAGACGTTTTAAACTTGACAGACATTCAGTCTTGTAAACTCTCTACAACAGAGACTGCCTTTTAATGCCTCAAACAATAGGCCACAACCTCACAGCTCTCCAACCATTTAGGATTTAATGTTTGTACCATCACAGTGTTATCCACATTAAATCATACCAAGAATGGAAGAACATGGAGCTTATGCCCAGCATTCAGCCTTCTTTCTAGGACTGTTCTTCTAAGGGTGAGAACTAAAGATGAAGAGAGCTACATTCCCTGCATTCCACCCTTGCCTTGCTCCTGACACTGTAGGTGCAAAGGGTGAAGCTGCTGCTGAGAACACAGGAGCACAAATAGCATTGTTTGAATCCTGAGCAACAACACAAAGCAAATTGATGCTAGGGGAGATGCATCCAACATTTAGACTCTGAAGATTTTTGCAATACTGCTTGTATTGAACTTTTTTCCTCCTTATTGACTGGAGGAAAGAAAGAGGAATGACACATCATTGTGCCATGTTGAAGAGGGCACAAACGAGCTTATGCTGTCAATAAGAAAATATTGGACCATTTCTTTTGGAGACCTCTACTACATAAGTAGGGAAATGGCTTCTTTTGAAATTCCAGGTTGGCAAAGTTCTTTTGATATAGAGTTTGCAGCACAGCTCCTTTCACCTCTCTGCTGAACAGTGCTTATTCTTGCAAACAGGCTGCAGACAGATCTATCAGAATTTCACCGATATCATTTACCACCTGCTGTTCACCCAACCTGGGCAATATCCATGTCTATCAATGATGTGAAAAAAGATGCCATGCAAGTTTGAGCAGAATTGCATGAAGTATTTTAATTTGTATGGCTGCAATCTCGAATGCCTGAGCTTGGAGACTAGGAAAGAAGCACACGCTGGCAGGAAACAACAGTTCTGCTTTTACACAAACCAGACCTGTCTCCACCTTATGTGTTGGCCCAGCCACCTTCAGGAGTCACAAACCAGGCTTTGTCTTGCCTGATTGGTGAAGACACTGGCCCTTGGCAGCATCCTCCCTTCTGTGAGTGCTTCATTAATTCAGATTTAAGACCAGAAAGCTTTCAGCAGAAAGCTTACAAATTCTCAGGACATTGCTACATAATAAGAGACAGAGACACGTTTGCAGGATGAAGTTCTCAGCCCTTTCCAATGAGCAGGCACCAACCCGCCAAACTACCTCAGGTTATTGCAGGATGCTTTGCTACCCTCTCTCTGGTCTCCTCCACCAGCCAGGAAGCACAGATGCTCACTCTTATTTCCCAATTAAGGCCCTGAGGCAGGAAAGCAGTTACTGTGCACTATAAACCACTCTGAAAAGCATTTAAATACGTGTTTAAACTTCAGCATGCATTCAAGCACCCTTCCTAACAGGGCTGTTCCCTGGAATGGAGTGTAGAGCTGCAGCCCCTTCTGTGCCTCTTCACCACACCTAAAAGGAGCTCATAAGAGAAGACGGTTATTGCCAGTGGTGCCAGGAGTGGATAACCCTATTGTTAATACTACCCTGCACAGAGAGGGGCTTTGGATGTGTCCCAGATTACCAAAAGGCAGCCATTCTGCCTACTTTGTTAACATCAAGGGCTGTCTAATCTCCAGAAAGAATTTGTTCCACCTGTTCTGTTTATCCAAAGCCCAAATTAGTACCTTTCTCTTCTATTTGAAAGCAAAGCTGCAACATGCACCAAGATCTGCTGCTGGATTGGAGCACACTTAAAAACACCTCTTGCAAAAGGAATTAAAAGCTGGCTCAGTGTGTCTGCAAGTAGGTCACTAATTAACCTAAAAATGTTTATTATCGAGTCAGATCCAGGCCCTCTGCTTTGTGATAAATGCAATTTCACATCCAAACACAATGTTTACATTCATCATAAGAACTAAGCTTCTCTGCTGTAATTAAAAGTTGTTCAGACACTGCCCGTTATTACTCAAAATAATAAAGAAAATATATTTTCTTTATCATTAGCTAGCTAGGTCAGTGACCACGAGGGCAATATATATCATACAATTCCCAAGAAAGCAGAGATTAGTTCCAACACTTAAAATACTCTAAATCACTGTCAGCCACATTAGAGATTCCCACGTGTAAAGAAGGAAAGAAGTCACAGTATATCAGCACACACACAAATAAAGGTAATTGGTTTTTTTTCCTCTATTTCTACCCGCACTTTAAGAGAGATCACAGTGAATAATTATAGCTATTTTTTAAAGTCTGTCAAATGAGTCCAGTTTTACTTCCAAGAATCTTCTCTCTACCACTGCTTTAAAATTAATCTAAAGGATTATTTGGATGAGTGAAAATTGTCTGGGAGTGTGCTGTGAATAAAAAGTTGGTTTCTGAGTCAAAGAGGTTATAGCTGAGATTCACTGTGGCTTGACTTTCAGATGATGAGACTGGTTTGATTTCCATGTAGATTTAAAGGCAAGCACATGTTCAGAAAGAGATGGGAAAAGATCCCAGAATTTTAGCACATGTACATTCTCCTTCAGGAGTACCCAAAAAAAGACGTGGGCACCAAGCTGTGTTGGTTTTTGGGCAGGATCGGCTTGGAGGAACCAAACCCAACATTCAGTCTTCTCTTCATGACACACAGCCCAGGCACAGGTGCTACACTGCCCCACTTAAATCCCTGGACTCTACAGAAACAAAAGTCACTCAAAATAAATGGTGCTGTGCATGCTTTCATCTTCAGTACAGCACTTTCCAGAAACTAGATAGGAAGTGTTCTACCCTAGAACAGCAAAAGACGGCCCTGACATTACCCCAAATCAGACAACACAGTATTACAGCCACCTTGCAGGAACACGGAGGATAAACGGCCTCAATATAATTTGATCTATTTTTCTAATAACCTTTCTAATGAATATTTTATTTTCAGTAGTGCTGGACTTAATTTGCTTGGAATACGATTGTTGTTACATTAAGGAACAAAGCGTTCACCAGAGCTGAGAAGGGCAGTAATTGATATCTCAACTTGGTGGGTAAATTAAGGAGTCGTTATTTTTATGTTCCGGGTCACATCAGAAAACCTGTAGTGGATTCTGAAATTCTTGACTCCAAAAGACTGATGTTGATGTTTTCTAATTCTCAAAATATTTTCTTCTTTGGTATATTTGGATCAATGCTCACCCACTGATGCCATGATTGCTTTCCCAGTTCAGCTGAAGGTGCCTGCGACTGTCCCAGCTCCAAACAGCAGCGGAGGCCTGGCTGGGCAAGGAGCAAAGCTATTATCCACGTTTATGTAAACATCAAGTGTGTCATTTATAACCCGCCCAGACACCCTCCATGATCAGTGAATAACCACTTTCTAATACACATCGTACAGGGCTTAGTTCAGGGCTCCACTTGCTCCCTATATGCAAATCTTTGAGGTTGAGGACTTTAAAACCATTCACTTATTTTGATCTCTTGATTAAAAAAGTATGTTCTAAACTTTCTGTTTCCATTTTACCAATCTGTGGAAGAAGAACAATCTATTTTGCTTTGCAAAGGTCTTTGAAGACTTCAGACAAAGTGCAGTGAGCATTAACATAACTCTATTGCCAGCACAAAGTTCCTGCTGTACCCTCCCCAGCCCTTGAGGTGCAATAAAGAACCAATGACATTTAATTCATTTGATGTAACTGTGTAAGAATGATCATATATACACAATTAGAAACAACTTTTTTCATCAGTTATGCACTACCATCTCCACTGTACTCTACTAATTAGAAAGGGAAAGAAAAAAGACAGTAGCTGAAAATTAATTATGCCAGCATTTCTATAGTGTTTAGAATCTAGTTATAAGAATTAAATATTTATATCATTGTGGCTTCCATTATGCATCCTAATGTGATTGCCTGAAAGAAAATTTTGCAAGGTGCTGCAACAGTCATGCAAACTTAGAGTCTGGATTCTCCCATGAGCTGATAATGTCAGGAAGGCCATATCTAAATTTGATATCTTCAGACAAGAATCATCTTTGCACAGTCAAGCTCAAAATGAAGAAGAAATAATCCAGGCAAATAAGAACTAGAATAGGAATATAAAACCAATGTGAATAGATGATGGGTAGAAAATTCTCCAAGAATTTGTCCTCATTTCACGTCTTGCAGCTTTCTCAATTTGCCTGAAAACAAAGCTACCAAATGGCTTCAAAACAAGGCCATGCACCTCTGGGTGTGCAGGTTCATCTCCGAATGCCGAGTGTTTATGCAGAACAGGTTCAGCCCTACAGCTCCTGGCTCCTTACCAGTGCAGCTTGAGACTGCCAAAATTTATGAATGTTATTCAAGGCAAGAAGGCTGTGCTCTTTGCAGGTAATTGCTAAAAGGTGAGGCCCTGACCCCACTCATTACACAATGGGTTATTGCCTGGATTTTGCCCTAAGGGGTTCTTTACTAGCAACTTTTATGACAACTATAAGGTGAACCTGCCTGCTCCTTCAGCAGGCTGCTCCTCCATCGTTTTGTTTTTTTTTTCTTCTTCCTACAGAATCCAGCATCCCTCTCTAACTTTATTTAATGTTTATAGTTCATCCTTTTATGCTCCTGAGCTGAAGTTAATGAGATATACCTGGCTGGCCCAGCATACTTGGCTGAATCGGAGCCTTTTTGGATGGCAAAGAAGCTCCCAGACTCTCTCAGTCATCACACTGCATGTCGCACTATTTTGTAATGAACTCAGATGCATGAACAGCAAATATATAGAAAGTCTCTCTCAGGAAAGAAATTTCACTTAAACGTCGAGCAATTTAGGCTGCCAAAAAGGCACTTGAACATAGAAGTTGAAAAGGAAGGATGATTTAAGGAATAATTTCAGCCTTCAAGAAAACACAGAAACATATGGTTAGTGTTAAATATTTGTACACATGATCTGGCAAATAGAGGTGTCTCATGGGTTTTGAAATGGATTATTTAGAGTGAAAGAAATAAAAATAACTTGCTGTGTACTTTCTTTAGCATAGTCTGGAAGCAGATTTTCTTTAGACATGTTTATCAGAGAGAAGCTTTGATTAAAAGAAGAGGAAAAAAAATCTGTGAGCTCAGCATCAAATTTTAAAGCAGTTTTCTAAGCACTTCTCCCCATTTACTGCATTAAATTCCTTTGGCTGTAGCAGGCAGAGCCCTTTGAAGGCAGAGCCCCTGCCTGGGACGGGAACCAGAGACTTTGAAGCTGGACACCACCTCCAGCAAAGCCAAGACCTTTAAAAGGGAAGGCACTTGGTGGAAATTCTTTGAACAAGGAACGCTTCAGCTACGTGAAGTGTTTAAGAGTAAAGGTTTTTCCCCAGTGGTATCAGGTCCTTGATATATGACAGTAATTCAGAAAGGAGATCTCTTTAATTTGGAGAAGCCTTAGATATTTTATCTTTGGGGGAAAAGGGAGAATGTGTCTGAAAGTAAAAGCAGGTAGGAAATGAAGCAGGGAAGCTATGGAACAGCTACCTAACTCTGTTGAAGCATTAACTGCGGCTAAAAGGAAGAGACATTATTGATTCTATGCACTCAATGCCTTTGTTTTGCTTCTTTTACTGGAAACTGCCTCCCATGCTCCAGGGGAGCAGCCCACACCATCAGACGGACCTCGACCCACCACAGCCCTGGCGGCTGGCCTGGATGGGAATGGCCAATTGCAGGACACATGGAAAACCAAGTACATCCTCCCTCACCCCCAGAAAGGTAGTGATAAGAATCCTAAGTGAATGGGGAAATATAGTAGGTTAGTAATGTGAAGAAAATAGGAGATAAATGTCCAGCATCATCAAGAGGGTCTCAATCAACAGACCACAGAAAGCAATAGTCATAGTTCAGAACCAAGCTAAAAAAGCACTGTGTTTGCAGGGACAATCCTTTCTGTTTCATTCTCAATTTTCCAGAGTCGTTAAGTGCTCAGGAAGAAGAGCAAAGAATGCAAGACATCGGCGTTACAGAATAAGATATCTGCCTACTTATTAACATACGATAGTCTCTTTGCTGTTGTTAAACTTCAGACAGCTGCAGTTGAACATGGAGTGATATAAAGGTTGCTCTAAGTTGACAGGAACCTTATTAATGTATGCCATTATAATATTAACAGTCATTTTCTCACTGATATTGAACAAGATTTTTAGGACCAAAAGGTCAGGAGGAAAAGCATTGCATTTCTCTGGTCAGACTTGAAGCTGATTATCAGCACTGTTAGGAACTCCTGTATTAGCTCTGCAGAGACAGCAATTCAAAGGCAGCCTTACTCTGCCATGAGCATGTGTATGCAGTAACAAAAATGAGGAATGGTACAACTTAGAAGCCTCTTTCAAGATTTTATATGCTGCTTAACATGTGCAAAATACACATATGAAATTATAAACAAACAACTCCCTGGAGTTCAATCTACCTAAAAGTTCACTTGGGCTTTCCTTTCTGTCTCTTGAGTTCACTGGGGGACCAGAGTTACTCATTCACCTCAATAACTTGCTGTAACAGATGTATTTTTGAAGGAGTTTACATGCTTCTCATTCACGGGTCATTTTTGACCAAGGTGACATTAGTTCTAACCATGTTCCTGATGGAGCAAACTGATCTCGTTGCAGCAGTGACTTGTGGGAGGATTTCCTTGACACAAATAGCTATTTTCTGCCTTTCTCCTATTGATTTTCAAATGCCAGTCATGCCTCTTCCCATTCTCTTTAAATTGCGTTGACATCTGTTTACTCACCCATTACAAGCAATTGGTCCAATAAAAATACCGAATGGAGAACATGCTAAATCAATAGCTGAGACAAGTGAAAAATGGACCATCAAAGCCATGAATGTGAAATGATTATTTTGACCATATTTAATCAATTCTGAGACCTATCATAGCAATGAAGAGTTCAAGAGGGAACAGTGATGAATTGTATTTCACATACATGCTCAGTTCAGTTAGTGGGATTTTTTGTTCATAGAAAGTTATGGAGAGAAGCCTATATTCCTTCCTGCTCTGAAGCTCACAGAAATCAGGGCAGTTATACGAGGGGCTCTAACATTTCTAGTCTAAGCAAATTCAGGTATCACAGAGTGCCAACAGGAATTCATCATCCCCTGGGGTTAACAGTATTATTCTTTATCATTATTTTTTTTTAAACTTTATTGAAAGACTAATTTTAAGGATGGCAGAGACTTTATAATTAAGCAGATGTCCATCAACATTTTTAAAGCAGAACTTCTGCTTGAAAAACAATGAATATTTTCCCTATGATCCCCCTTTGACAGATGTTCTGCCTAATCTGCATTCACTTTCCTCACTGCCTTACCTTTGACCTTTCCCTTGAAAGCATTCATAGTAGAGAATGTCAGTATTTATCTACCTGCTGTGCTTCCATCTGTCTGTTCAGTGCACGAATAACCACAAATTATACTTTCTGTCTGAAATTTTGAATGACAGAAGCATTTCTAAGGCTTCATATATGTGTAATGATCAGATGCTATCTCCTTGTCTTTGAGGAATTACTGATCCTCTATCTGGACATGTAAACCAGTAACAGCTGCCAAATCTGGATATGGATTTCCAGTGTCTCCACTGAGATTTTATACCAGAAGTATTTCTTGGATGTTCTTCCATCACACGTTGTTTTTCACATATTTTTCTTGACATTCTTCCAGCAATTGCCGAAATATCCCTTGTGAACTATCAGGAAGCACTCACATAAACAATACTGCCAAAGTTTATCCACTTCAAAGATACACCCTACAATTATCTTCTCAGCACTTGATGGGAATCAACAAGAACACCTATGGGAAGAGCAGACTCTGGAGTACAAGAGAGAATCAGCACCTTCCCCACTGTTCTCTCCATGACTTGAAATTTTTTGCATCAGTCATGAGTGAAATGCATTGCTTTAACAGGGAAGTATCTGCACACACTGAAAGAGATGCAGGGTCTCCTTTGCCATCCTTTCAGATGGTGCTGCCCCCTCCGATTTCAATCCAGCTTTCTGCTCACATCTCTTCAGAGAACAAAAATCCCTGTAAATCCTTTAGGCCTTGGGGCATCAAGGCTCTGCAATACTTGAACTCTGGCACTAGAATTGCAAGAACAGTAATTACTTAAATTAAAAATAAATAAATAAAACACACCTCATGAAGGTCACAAGTCAATGATCCGTAATCTATATCAAAGCAAGAAATGCCTCTTTGACACTTTAAAGTCTGAGTTTGCTTGTGAGAGCATTCTGACAGTCTTGCAGGAGGGGTATCAAAAAGAATACATTAAAATGATTTAATCTGCAGAGAAATTTAAAGGAAACTACATGAAAGACAGTATTTCTAATGAGGGAAGAGTTGAAAACTGTGTCAGGAATTAGTCATGATTTTTCAAAATTAGACTTTTATTTCACTTGCCATCAAGTAATTGGTGTTAAGTTATCCACCTAACTTGACTGAACCCTGGAAATTAAGCAATATTGGTGGTCCAAGCCCTCGATGGAAGTACATTAACAATGGTAATTTTGGTCAGGGATGTAGCAAATGAGCTGCATGACTTCTGTTAATGTGGGGCCTGCTTTTGCTTTTGAAGTCAGGAGTTCTGTTGACTTCAATGAAAATGAAACTAAATCGCCTTTCCTAGCAATAGCATGAATTCAATACAAAATCAAAGCACCTGCCCAAAAGGTACTCTGAATTTCTGGCATAAAACTAATTAAAAGAAAATCCTGATATAAGTATGTAGTTTTTGTACATCCAGGATTCAGAGGGGTCAAGGAAACACCACTAATGACTAAGTAGCTGTAGGCTTCTATTCTGAGCTAAACTGTCCCCTGACATGGCTCTGCTCTCAGGCTTGCTGACATGAAGCTCTCAGCTTTTCCATAACCCTGGGTAAAACTCCCTCTCCATGCACCTGTCCCTTGTTTTGGGAAAAGGGGTAGAAAGGTCTTCTTTCTATTTAGATTGTATGAGAGCAAATGAAGGAATTTGCACAGAAGCTACTCTTCTGACACAATTACAGTGACATCTATTAGGCTTTAAAAATAACACATTTCAAAGGCAAAATGTGTCAGACCTACTACAGGCAGTACTCCCTCGTCCTGAGGTTATGAATTCCTTAAATTTTATTACACACAGGAACTTTATCAAGATGGCCATTTTGGATGAACTGGATTCATTATAAGAGGATGGTCAGGTGGGACTATTTTGGATGGAAGACGAGTCTTCAAGGTAACCAGGGCAGGCAGGATCAAAGGACAGTGGCACTGTGAATGTTTATGCAGTGTTGTCTGTTTTCACCCTGAAATACACTTTCTGTACAGGCTGTCCTTCCTGCTGATGCCTGATGCTAAATGATACAATTCAGCACCTTTTCCCCTTGGTGTTCTCCATCAGCACTGAATGGCCAATCCCTTTACCTTACCTTCTAAAAGAAAACGTTAGGCATGGTTAAAAGAAAGAAAAAAAGGTGATAATAAAAGAGCTTAATTTTTCTGTGCTTCAGAGGAGATTCATGTTCCATCAATTCTGAGTTTAAGCAACATGAAAATGGGCCCAACCCAGGAGTAAATCCCCTCAGAGTACAGCCTTTCGAGTCAATTTTTCATCTTAGCCTTTCTAACTGGAGACATCACACATAAATAAACATGTGCGAGTTATTGCCAGCATGCTCAGCTTTATTAATTTTGTGTAGAGCAAGCTGGCTTTTGGGGAGGTTAATTTCCTGAACTGAGAAGAAAATGGCACTTCACCAATTTGAAAATAAATAATTGTGTGGATACCTCAGTTCATTATTTTTAACTCTACAGAGTCTCTGCAGACTCCAGAGGCATGCTGGCAGCTTGGAGAAACAGAGCTATTTTCAGCATCAAGTTAGGTTTGGGTTACACTGAAATTAATGGCTGTTAAAAACAGCAATGCCTTGTCCAGGTTCTTGTAAACTGAGCCCGGCTGGCAGTCACAGTGGTGTAGCTACTGTTGTAGGAAGAAATCCACTTAATTCCATATTGGTTTGGAGAAAATATCCTTAAACTCCAGCACTCAAAACCTGCTGAAACCCTACAGATGCCTCAGTAGATAGCGCACCTTTGCAGTCTGTGTTTCTCTTTTACCCCTCCAAGACCTTAGGTACGAGCAGCAGTGCCCTGAGTGCTGGGGCTGTTGTTGAACTGGAACCAGAGCACACACCTGAAGTGCAGGTTGTGTTTGAAATAATGAGAAAATGACATTGCTCCATATTGCCTTGAAAATCTTGGTCCAAACTTCTCTGTTGATTTAAGGGCATATGGACGAAACAGGTTTTTTACGGTATCACTTGATTGGGGCCATTTCAGAATCTAGAAAAAGCAGATGGCAGCATTTCTGAGGCTCTGAAACACATGCTACAAAATCTCTATTTAAATACATTTATTCACAGTGGGGTTAATTGAAATTAATACTGGTGAATTTTTAAGGAAGCCACTGGTGTGAAAACTTCGAGTTGTGTCAACCTGTGGCTCTGGAGTTATTTTTCCACACTAAAAAGTTGATGGAAATTCTGGGTATCACCACCACCAATCCTCACTTCTGAGTGTCTCTGCCCAGGAAGATTAGAGAAATAATGCAAATTTGAAATCATTTAAAATTCACGTGTCGTTTTGAGTTTATAATAATCTTTTCATCATTGTAACTAATGTCAGGTGATAGGCAAGAGTGCATTAATTTATCTGCCTTATCAAAATGTTTAACACAGACAATGTAGGAAAGAAAAAATACTATCAGGATGACATGATTCAGAAATGTCACACCGTTCTTCTCTGTACAGATGGTTTTTCACTACCCACGGTGTTTCACTGTGGAAAATCTGTTGTGTTCTTGATATTCAATTTGCCTTTTCGATGCAGCTTTCTCAATTAAATCTCATGCAGATGATGCAGTCATTTATATGCAGAGGATCAGACTTTCTGATCTTATTGGATAAACTTTAATCTAATCCACGGGGCTCAGATTTAGCTGCATGATATTAATTAATTTTAAACTTAGATAAAGGTTTCTTCAGTGAAGATCAAAAGGTAAATGTGGTCCCCAGATCTGAAGCCTTCAGGGACAGCACATACCAGTCGATTTGCTTGGATTTTACTGAATTAAGAAGAAATCTGGTTTGAGAGGATGGCAACACAGCCCTACTCCTAAGCCCGCACATCTCAGCACCGCCCCCTGACCACTCAGTACAAGAAGGCCAAGCAGAATGATGCTTTCATGGCAAAGAGGTTTTCATCTAAATGCAGGGGAACTTTTACCTGAGGATTCAGAACTATGGTTGGATATGGAAACCGTGTTACTGAGATGGGGAAATTTGGGACAAGGCCTTCATTCATTTTCCCTGTTTCAACTTTCACCTGATTGCTGTAGCATCCTTCTTCACTCCAAGAAATAACCAGGAGCCACAACTCAGGCTGAGACAGAACCTTCAATCCTTTGCATTTTTCGGTGCTTAAATGCAACCTAGTTTTGTTTGTTTGTTTGTTTGTTTGTTTGTTTGTTTTTTGCTATTGAAAACTAAATAGTCCATTTAATCCATTTGACATGAAAGCAACAAATCAACTTCAAGTTGGTATCTTCTGGTTACCAATAAATTCAGCCCTATGCCCTTTACAGGACCATAGAAAAGATCTTCATTAAATTCAGTATCTGGTCCATAGGACCGTGTGCTTCTCTTCATCTTTCCTGCATGAGACTAAAGGAAACCCAAGAGCTGCCACAGAACCTCAGATTTCCATAAGCACAATGAGGACAAGCAGGGCTTGTTTCATGCTCATTAGGACCACAGTTGGGGAAGACACAGCAGGTTAAATATTATGCTTTTGTCCATGAAGTTATAATGAAGCCCCTTCCATGTCACATGAAACAAAAGCTTCAGTGTGTGAATGGGGAATCTCTCTCTCCATTCATTTCTAGAACAGCTGCAAAATACCAAACTCCCCTTTGCCCCTCAAGTACAACGTGTTCAAAGAGATTCATCCTAAAAGACATCTTTTAATTTGTTTTATCTATTTACAGAAGAACTTGTTTTTCTCTCTGACTTTGAGTTATTCATAAGATGTTCATTTAGGTGGCTATCTGCATATAAGCAGTACCACTGGAGAGTAGCACAGTGGATAGCCAATATGGATTTCTTTGTCTTATCATTGTTCGTCTTTTATATCAGGTGCTCATTGAGACAGAATTCATTCTATATTATTCTCCTGTGACAACATTAACTGGCCTCCAACTTTCCGGTGCTTGTTATCTTTTTCAGAGTGTAAAAACCTCAAGGACTGAAAAGGACAGACAGGCAAGTTTGCAGAACATTTCATTAATTTGTGGGAAATTCTACTTACTGTAAGTGTCATGTCTTTGCTGTGCAGACTGAGAACATCTGCCAAATATAATACCACTTTCTTCCCTCACAGTCTGGCTCCTCTTCTGTTTGACATTGAGGGACTAACCATTAACTCACACTGTCTCAGCTTGAAGAGGCAACTATGTACATATATCTAAAGCTTAAATTTCAATTTGTATTGGAATGTCAGTCATCAGATAAATCCAGACAAGGAGGAAAGTGAATAATAAATAGCTGTGTGGGCCAAGAGAGAACAGCAAGTGCCAGCAATAACTCCTTTCTGATCTATCCCTGGTCCTATAATTCTGTGGCTGTTATTTCCAGTGGACTTTCCTATTGCTTCTAGCCAGAATGACAGCAAATCAGAGTCGGTGGGTTTAATGGCTGAATCACATTCTTCTGCCCCAGGGAGTTGTCTCAGAAAAGCATTCAGCTATTCAGATGACACTTGTCCAAATGATGTAATAAGCTCTAGGGTTTGTTAAATTGATCTGGTACTATCATGGGAACTATTCTGGGCTGACTCATCATCTTTTTGCATTTCAAGGTTCTGATCCAGTCCCCAAAGAGAAATTAGAACTAGAAGAGTATTAGGTGCTGGGAAATTTTAACCACCATCTTAATAACTATAATAATGCATACACCTATCAACCAAAATCACATGTGCCTACAATCATAAGCAATATCGTACCTTAGATATTCAGAGACAATAATATCAAAACACACTACTCCAAGGCAGCTTCAGGATAACAAGATTCAGCTAGATCTGGCTACCCCTGTTATACTCAGTAGCATCATTCTCCACAGACCATCCCAGGGAACTGATCCCTGAAAGAGACAGTGGGAATTCAGAAAGCTGTACAGCGATGTGAGAAACACAGAATCAACCTGGAACCATTTGCAAGACTACTGGAACTTGTGAGGGGAATCCAATGCCTCCAATTGCCTCCTGATGCAAAACACAGATGACATTTTGCTCATTTATAGTTCAGTTTCCTTAAAATAATTGAATTGTATAATTCTCAGATGTTCTGTTCGTGCCTCAGCACTGCCCTGATCCTCTGTGCTCTGTTATTTTAAGAATCATTTAATCAAACAAGAACAATACCAAAAAGAAACCAACAAAAAACCCAGAAAGGAATGATTATGGCCCTTTATCCAGTTTCATAGTGTTCAAAGGCTTTTATCTATGACTTGTTGCTTAAATGTTATCAAGCATGCTGAACTGTAGTATCTCTTTTAGAACTCATTCCAAGAGGAACAATGCAAATATGTACTTAAGGGGCTCCAGACAGCAAATTATCTGTAATGACTTCTTTCAAATAATTTAGGGAGAGAGAGAGTTAACAAGAACATGAACTTACAAAAAAAGCATGCGGTATCACTGCCATCTCAGCATTAATTCAACCACAGGGATGATGCCCTGGATTCCTTTTCACATTCTCTGCTCTTCCAAAAAGCTGAATTTCACCAGCTCTTCTGGTGCAGTCTGCCTGTCCCTGACAACAGGGAGAGCCTATGGATCATCCTCCATGTGTGAGACCTTTTCCCAATAGTTAACAGTTTCTCTTCAGTAAGGCCATGAAGGTCCCACTGAAAATCAGTGAGTTTGCTCAAGAAATACCTCCAAAACATCTTCAGTTCAAAAAGAACTGGGTGTAGGTACATGTGCAATGACACTAAAGAAGTTTAGCAGCAGAGGAACGATTCTGACAAAATAAATGAGGAATGAAATAAGGAAGGTTAACAGTCTCTGACACTAGATCAGGCAACAAGGGTCAAGCCTGGAAAACTTCATAATGAATTTCACTCTGCCATCACCGTGTCACCTTCCCATAAATTACATCTGATAACAAATTAACCAAATGCCATCAACTTATAATTTGTCTGATGAACAGCTGTGGAATCCTATTCACCTATCCTAATGCAATCTGAACAGATTTTCTCTGCGAAAAACGTAACTTTATCTGCTGAACAAGAGTTTTACTGGTACACAACATGCTTTCCCAATGTAAGATCTAACATTGCCTCTTTAGGACATCAAGCACCAGCTATGACCATTCCTGCATCCTCCTGAAGGAATTCAACATGTGGACACCCTTTGTTCCTGAATGAATTTAGCTACAGTTCTCACTTATCCTGCAAATACACAGACAATGAAGTGCAGGACCAAATCATTTTGTGATCAGCCAGCGTACGCACCTGGGTCACTGCTGTGCCACTCCTCTGACTCACTGGGTTGCATACTAAAACAGCTGCTAAGAAATGCAAAATGAAGCTTGGTAGAGAAAAATAAAAGCTAAATAAACAAATATTCTCCCCTCTATGCATATGGTGATGTAAAGAGTTAATGGCTCCCAGGCCCTCACGGGAGTCCTCCTGTCACCCCACAGCTTCAATGGTGAGCTATAGCCCTGCATTCCTTGTACTAGTTCAGCTAACCAATGACCCCCTACTCCAGGTGTAAATGAATTTTCCCACTCCAGCCTGGCTTTTGTCAAGGCTTCAATGTAAGCAGTTAATGAATGCTATTGCTCTGAGTTTTCCCTGGCGGAAGAAGAGCGCATCTAACCGGTACATAATGACAAGCAGGAGCTAAAGGAGAGCATAGCATAAGGAATCCCCAAGGCAAAGCAGGACTAAGGACACATTAGGCAGAGCCATCAAACAGCCCACCTCCAGCCTGCTGTATGGGCTTGGATCCATTTGTGCTTTGTCAGAAGTCTCACTGGGGGTTAACAGGAAAGAGGCTGGTTTTGTGTGAAACAGCCCAGCTAAAGCCATCAGCAGAACTGCTAGCCTGTAACAGCCCAACAGATTTATTCAGCAGCAGGAGACAGCACAAGGATGCTCAGATTTATCACTCCAAATACCATCATTATTTAGTGTGCAGAAAGCCTTCTTGTCTCACAGTTAGCAAAACAAAATCACAAATTAATAGCCATAGATTTCCCCCCATGTCCTGGATATATCATCCAATTTCCCATGCTGTGATTTTATTTTGTTACTAAACATATGGGGCTTGGAAAACTAGCAAAATTAGTATTGCACATATTTTATTCCTGTACTCTCACATGAATTTTCATCTTGTGTGTGTTTGCTGGAGGAGCACAGCCCTTCTCTTAAGAATCAGTAAAATATGAACAACAAAAAAAAGATCTCTTGTTTGTACCTTTGACTGGGTTACCGCCTTTTGCGGACCCTTTTGGATATGTTTTGGGTTTGCTTTCCAAGAGGGAGCATCCACTCCCACACAACAGTTGGCAAAAGGGAGCAACTCCAACTGGGTTCCTGCCAGGGGTTGAGAGTGGAGTTCATACAAATAACTCCCACATGGACAAACTTGTCTGCTTTCAGGAACTTGTGGGTGAAAATGTTACTCAGGAAAGCTCTTGCCAGGGGACTCAAGGTGAAAACATCAAATGACAAAGAACAGTTTTAAATGAAAGGAATGTCTGCATTCAAATGTTCTGCACAAAGCTATCTCTGCTGGAAACACCGGGCAATCCATCTTGAGAATCCTTCCAGAGGTTCAGCAAAAATAGGCTGTGCTGGAGATAAGAAGTCTGATTGCAACCTTTCTTCTGTCAACACAAAGCAAGAGTTGCCCCACCAAAGTCAATGGGATTACACATTATAAAACAGATAAAAGTCAGGTTGGAATACAGATGGAAAGGTGATTTAGTTTCTGAAATATTCAAATGATTAAAGGCATTTTACTCCATTTAAAGGCCCATAAGAAGGGTCTGTGACCTTAATAAGTAGTGCTTGGTAATTAATTCACATCTGATTGCTTGTAACCCTTTCATTGAAAGCAAGCAAACAAAAGAAAACAAAGAAAAACCTTTCCCAGTGCTAACCTGCGATGGAGTTGCCTAGAAGCTGTCAGGCCATCAGCATGGGCTGCCTGCAGCAGACAGAGCTGCGTGCAATGCTTGGGGTGCTGGGATTGGAACTCCAGGAACAAAACTGAGAGGAATGATAGAAAACTCAGACGATGGCTGAAGTGGCCATGAGGAGAAGACCACCTCTCTGCCTCTTATAAAGAGTCTAAGGAGAGCTATTACTGTTATCTATTTCAAGTGCAAATACCTCTTTTATTTGTCAGAAATTATGAGAAAAAGTACCAGTGCTTTTAGGGAAATTTCGAAAGGTGACTTCGAGACATTTCCTGTGCTTCGTGCAGAGAATGAAGGTCCTGCCAGCCTCCCCCAGCCACATCACAGGATAAAATATCAGCCTTACAGAGTCTGTGACAATGAAGTGCTGTAAAACTGTAAATAAAGTGCATTCCCACAGCTCAGCTTAAACACGAGACCAGCTGCCGGGTCAGAAGAAGGGCCATACTGCCCGGTATCCTCTTGCTGCCAGTAGCCAACACACAGTGAAGCTGCAGATGGCTCATTACAGCAGTTATGGCTCCTCAGGTCGCTCCAACTTGGATAACAGTGCTATTTCTAGAGATAATACATACTGATAAGCACCGACCTCCAGGGATGGATGCATTAATCATTAGCCAATAGCAGATGCCTAGGGAAGAGCATATGGACTTGAGAAGCACCAGCTATGACTTCTCTGCTGCACTGCTGCAGCAATTGGCAGATCAGAGATTTTCTGAGACAGAGCTGGCATCTTTTCATCTCACAGTTCTGGGTGGATTATTCTTCTAGAAATCTGTGTGAGACCTGGGCTTATAGAACATGAACAACACATGCAACTGGAAAACAAGATGAGCCTTTTGCTGTAAAGCTATGCTGTAACATAACTGAGCTGCAGCAGGGTGTGCTCCTGCAGACCTGCCACCAGCCCTGCTGCAGCCCATTCTGCCAGCTGGGTGCCAGCCCTCTGCTGTCAATAGATGTCACACTTGTGCTTCTGTTAATGTCTTCCGGAGGAGACTCCGCCAAGTGAGTGCAGGGTAGCAGCAGGACACAAATTATTTGAATGCAATGCCTTTATAAAATAAAACCAAATCTAGGAAAGATTTCATCTGCTGCGGGTATTATGATGTGCATCCCCATGAAGTATTGAACACAGAAAGAGAGAGAGAGGAATGACAGCAGGAATCTTATCTTACAAGGTAAAAGTTCATTCTGAGCCATAGGTTACAAGTTCATACCTGTACAGCTAAATGTACATCTGCATTTTGGTGAGCAAATGGACTTTAAATGCATTTTTGTAATATCTGGCTAAATGCTTCTTGTAATAAGCTCAAGGCTGGGAGGAAGACAAATAATCTGTTTGTGTTCTATGTACAATAGCAACAGATGATTCTTTTTCAGGCAGAAAAATATATTTAGCAAAAAGTAGGGAAACACAACACACACCAAATCAACCTCACGTGGAAGAAAATCAGCATTAGAAAGAGTTTGCAAAATGGAGAAAAAACACTGGGTTTTAAATCACCTCATAGGAATTTGTGGAACTTCAGATGAAAGTTTCATTGCTAAATCTTGAAATGTGGCACTGAATGTTTAATAGCTGTTGGCACTGTAAGGGGATGCAGTGCAAAGCTCTGGGCACTCTTCCCAACAGGAGCAGCCAGCTGTTCAGCCAGATTTCACGTGGACTCTCAGTAATTGTATTGCAGCAGCACCCCTTGCTCCCCAGGAACTCAAACCTTGTGTCACTGCAGTGGGTTGTGCCAATACACAGAGATGATGATTCCAGTGGGACACTGCATAGTCAAAATGAATCAAGCTTAAATTGGCTACGACAGTCATCACTTTTTAATGAGCCAAATGCTGTTACTGGATGACATAGTTCTCTTCAGAAGATCTACATTCCATGAAGTGAGTGAGGAATTCCTGTTTTTTACAGCAGCAGCAATAGCAACTTATATTGTGAATCTTTTCCGAAGCAGAACCAGGCAAAAATGTCTCTTCTGCAAGAAAAGACCAGATTCTGGAAATACGAAGCTCCTCCAGCACAGCAGTTTAGGGGCAGTTCCACTCAGTATCAAACAATTCCCCAAGGCAGTAAAGCTCCTGGAAAGTTAACTAAACTCTTCTCTGATTTGCACTCATCAATAAGCTCATTCATTTAGTTCCCACTGAATAATTCATCATTACTAGCAGTAACGGTATGCAAACCAGAGAAAAAAATCAGCTTGACTTTCACATCTCTGGACGAATGCATAGTCAGGAAAAGAAGAAGCTGGAAACTTATTTTCTTCTCTTAGCAAATGGTAGAAATGGATGTGGCAGCCATTTCAAGCACTGTGTCATGGTTCTCCATGACCACAAAATCTTTTTCATTATGACTGAGAGAAAAACCAGGGAGCCTCGGGAGCAAAACCAGAGGCTCAGGCTGGCAAGTACTGCTTTGAAGAGCCATGCCAGCCCCATTCCCAGCACACTGTGCTCATTCAGAGCTGCCCTGTTGGGGGGCACACGTGGAGCTAAAACCCCATCTCCACCCTGTGTCTGCATATGAGAAGAGGAAAAGCTGTGCAGACACTCCTCTGCGTTCCGTTACCACATGCAAAAGATTAAGGGGGAACACTCCACCCCCTGCATTTCTGTGTATAAATGTGGAGCACACTGAAATCCTCCTGTTAGGCTCCAAGATGTCTTTGATCGTCACTCACAAAGCCACCACCTGGCCTGCAGTACTCCCAACTTGCACCAAAGGTCAATTTACATGAAAAGTTTAAAAAAGCTATTTGTATATCACCAGTGTAGGAAAAATAGACATCTCCATTATATTACATTTCATAACTCAAGCTGAATCTGACTGATATCACCTGAAAAATAATAGTAAATTCCTTCAGGCAAGTAAGTGACATATTTGAGGTGAGACAGCTTCGCTTAATTATTCATTGCTACAGTGACTGAGTTTTTCTGGATGCTACTGGGAGGGAAAATAGCATTTTTCTGGCTTTCTGCATTGCCTGTGACCCTTCCTAGAGGAAGATCCTCCCTGAGTGCTCACCTGCTGCACACCCTGAAGCTGCAGGGACACTACTGCTTATAACAGAGCCCAGTGACGAGGCCAGAGCTCAGCAGGCAACGAGGGCTCACGGCCTCTGCCCATAGAGCCCACTGCTTCCAAGGCTATGGTTTCCCAGCATCAGGAACAGTAAAAGTCAGGGACACCAATAACCAAAGCCGCAGTGATATCTGTACAACCCTGCCAGCCCTCCGCCACATCACGTCTGAAAGAAGAACAGCACCACAAGTGAGTCCCCATGATCTGGAAGGACTGCACCGACAGGGAGCATTTATGTGTGCCACACAATTAAATCAGCTCTGTGCTTCTGGTGACACGGGAAAATCTGAATCATATGCAGCGGAACATTCCTACAGCGTGCTAGTGAGAGCGAATGACAAATCAGCACATCTGCCTGCACGCGGCCTGAGAGCCGAAATAGCACAATTTACTTTTTCTATGCGAAATATCTTGCAAAGGAAATGGCATAGCAGCTTAATTTCACAGAAAGAGTGAGCAGTAATTTATTCCAGGAGTGAGGAAACAGCAGGGACTTGGAAATTCAGAGCGGGCTCAGTCTTTTTGAAACCAATGGATTTTACAGACTAGAAACAAAGAGGCTCCTTCGTGAAGCTCTGGAAGTACAGCCCTTACACTCCCTCAGATGAGAAATGTTTGTCTCTGGAATAGGATCATTTTATGTTTAATCTATTTTCTTTAGTCCCTCAAAGTCCTTCCTGGGTGGTGACCACACCTGGTGCTGAGGGGTGCAAGGCAGCACCAGCCACTGAACCTCTGGGCACAGTGAGAAGAAGGGAGACCCAGCATCCATCAAATATTGCTGTTTTACTGCCTTGTCCCTCATTTAACTCATACAACCTGCAATTATAGAAAACCCATCAGGTTCTTCATCTATCAAGTGGATTGTTTCTGGCATTTTGTTATTATTTTTTTTAAGGCAACAGAAAAAAAGAAAAAGCTGGGGAAAAAAAAACAAACAACACCACAAAAAACTAGTATTCTGATTTTTATCAATGCTGCCTCCAGCTCTCAGTATAGTGGTGAAACAAACATGTCTTCTATTCGTTGCTTCCTCCCTACCTTTTCTTCTAAGAGCAAACTGTGAGTGTCTGAATGCCAAACCCCTGGCAAAGTTAGGAGCAGAGGCTCATTTACCCCCCATCCCATGCTCCAGAGCTGGCTGTTTGGTTTGAACGACAGGACAAAGTCGTTGGGTAGTTTTTTGTTAGGTTTATGTTGGAAAAGGGAAAGGAAATGACCAAAAAAGTTAAAGAAAAGGCCAAGGAGTGAAGGCAGTCACGCTGCACAGAAACTGTGAAGGCTGCACACACATTAGGAAGAGAATATTTGTAAATCTGGAGGTATTTATGTGCTCACAGTTCCTTTCAAAAACTAAAGAAAAGTCCATTAATTTATCAAACCATCAAAGTGCTCCTGCTTTTCCATAAGTGCCATTAAAACACATTACTGTAAGAAGGTAAGGCACCAGGGCAGAATATTTTATAATCTAATAGAGTAAATCTTGACATCTTTCACGTTAATGACCCCAAAACTTGACGGGAATTCTGCCGTTATTAAAAATTGAATAAAGATGACATCATGTAGTTTAAGGTCACTGCAAGCCATCACTGTTAAATACACGAGCCTCTAATGCAGACTGCATAATGGAGATTCAATCTCTTTTTTCTCCCTCTACTAATCAACCAGCAAATCACACTGACGTTCCAGGCAGGTGACAGAATAGAACATGTAAAGGGGAAGAAGAAAAAGCTCAGAAAAGCCACTATTTTATTTGACGTTCAACAGCTGAAGTTGGAGCTACCCAAGATAAGCAGCAAGAGCCTCTGCTTCCAATCCACTACAGTTCAAAAACACCCTGAAAGCAGACAGACTGACGGACAGACAGGAGGAGGGGGAGCAGAGCAGAGGAAGCCCAACCCTGCTCAGCAATGCCACTCATGTGTAATGTGTGTAAAGCAGGCCCATAAAAACATTACTGGTGTCATTTCAGCTCTGTCATTTCAGCTCTGCTTATGGATTAGGAAGTCTTTATTTTAACGGATCCTTTCTTCCTTCTCTATGCTTTGTTCCAATTATAAATTATTTTAACAGCAGTTTTCTTTCCTCTTTTCCCCCCTTAAAGCACAATTAGAGAATAATTGTTTTCAAATAATAACCACTACTTTTCCATTTAATTCCCTTTTAACACTAGTGGTGTCTCCCAGCTGATTTGCTCGGTGCTAGATGAGGGTTTAGAAGCACTATAGAACAGAGAAGCAGCTGTTTCTTTGAGCATTATGAGTTTTATTAATCCCCTCTTGCCTATAAAATGTAATCGTCCCCTTTATTTCTAGAGGTACTATGTATAGTTTCCAAATAAGTGACAATCAGAAACAAAAAGTTTCTAACCTTTTTATCACAGCCCTTTTTATAGTACAATATACAGACGACCCTGCAGGGTGGAACGCTCCTTCTCTTTAGCTAGTTAATAAATAAAACAAAACATACAACAAAAGTAAACACTCCACAAAGCTCAGTTCTACTAAAATCTGCTCTGATTAACATCTCTGAAATGAATATTATCCACAGTTGCTCACAGATATTGAAGGCCAAGAAAAGGAAAGCTGCTTTGTATCACTGTGGCTTTTACTCACGGCTGGGATGCCACACACCAAACTGCCTCCCTGCCCCCAAAAGGAGCCTCATGAGCCCCCAGCCCTGTGCCCTCCTGCTCCCTTTCCCTCTTAATACAGCTGAGGCTTCTGAAGCACATGGAGCATCTTTAAAACAGTCCCTGATAAGAGCCAAAGGAGCTCTGGGTGTGCATACACGCACTTTTGTATCGCTTACACACCCAATTGCCTCCTAAGCAGCACTCCTCGGGGCTGCAGAAGCTCCTCAGTGTCAGGTCCTTGTTATTCCACACTTTAACGTTAAGCCAAGACTATGTCACTTAAAAACAGAAGCCTGTGAACAGTAGATGAATAATAATTGCAGCTTGGATCAAACATTCTTCTAATTTATGCAGAAATTCAATGCAGAAGAGCAAAGAAAGATACAACTATGACCAGAATTGCTAATATTTGAGTCATTGCCAGGCTTTGTTTCATATCCAAATATTTAAATACTAACTAGATAACACGGAGTGCTCCCAGATATGGCATTCTGTTTGGCTTCCAGAACTTGCTAGCCATGGGGGCATCCTGGTGATGGCAACACAGCACCTTTCCTACTCATTCCTGCAAGGTTGCAGCCATTCCTGTGCCTTTAGCAGCACCTTGCAGTGCTTGGCAGGGCTCGGTGGTGGCCAACACTCATCTTTTAATGATGTCATCAAAGTCCTCCCTCATCTGTTAATTTTTGCACTGAATAATTCAGCTCGTGGTCACCTGGGGCAGCTTCATATGAGTGGAAAGTAACTTTTAAACACGACAGTGATTTCTTTACAAAAATAAATCGTGTCGTGCAACCCACATCTAAAGCATTTTAAAACCAAACTACGTTCTGTTCATGGCAGCAATCCTTTCATCAGCCCCTATTTCAAGATTCAGAGAAGGAAACAGATATCCTCCAAAATTACTTTGAAACTTCCAAACGGGAGCTTTTGCCCTTGCAGAAATGGTTTATCTGCCTGTTGTTCTATAAGTTAATTACAGCAACAGCTTAAAGTACAAATTTACAACATTCTTTTACTTCATTGCGCAGTGGGTTTAAAAGAACACTGAATCAAGTTTGCAAATAACAGAAACAAGCCTTGACTAAGGAATAAAATTATACCAGTAACCACATTAGCCTGTGTATTAGAATGCTGTTCAAGGGGTCAGCCTTCAGTGCTGCCTAAGTTCAGGCTAAGCAGTGTAATGCAATCCTCTGCCATGCAGGGACAACATGGTAGCTTACTTCTGGCCTTGGGTAAGTTCTGAAACCAGTGGGTGCTGACTGGATCAGGGGCTGAGCAGAGAAGAAAGGCAGAGCACAAGAGAGGGAACTCTCCCATCTGCCCTCTGACAAGGAGACCCTCCTCTTAGTAAGCACTTACACACTTCAGTGTCCATCCATCTGGTCAGCTCTGGCAAAGGCTGGCAGCCCACGGCAGATAACCAGGTAGCACAGTTTGTGGCTGCTGAGTTTATGCTCATTGAACACATTTTCCAGATCTCCTTACAATGTGTTTTCAAGCTGCCCTACAATGAGCAGCTCCCTGCAAACACACAGGGCCCACAGCGCAGTCATTAACAAGCACAAGCAGCCAACCAGGAGATTATTTGCATAAACTTGTTATGGAGGAGAAGGGAATTAAATGCTTAGCTGGATTGAGGCCTCCAAGTATGGTTCTGATTATGAATTTACACACTTATGAATCAGAAATAACTCTGTCAACATCAACCGAATGACACTGCAGTAAAACCAACATGAGCAAAAGGAGAATTAATCTCAAGGCAGTCTGATTTTTGTTCACTTATATAGTTTTTAATTAAAAGGAACGTAGAAATGAAAAATCCCTAACGATTGCACAACCGCTCCATTTCAGAAAAGAAGGGAGCTGGCAGATGTGAATGCAGATATGTCAGGTAGGTTTTTTTTTGTTCTGAAAAAGGAATGTGGCATTTATGAGCCACGTCCATAAAAATGAAGATGAGAAAAATAAAGTTCTTTCAGAAGCAGCACAGGATCTTAACAAGAAATGATATAATAATGGTTCAGTACTAAAAGAAAATAACAAATGACAATTTGAGTGAAAAACCTGGAGATGCCTCTGCAGTAACACCCTGTAATGATGGTATTAAAAAAGTGCTGGCTGATGCTGTACAGACCCATTAAGAGAGAACTGAGTACAGTAGTAGTTTGACAATTTAGAGAAAACATTTTAGCAAATACATTATATTAAGGTCAGAACACTTTGGAGAAACAAGTTAACAAGATGAGAAAGGTCACACCACAACAGTGTTTTGGATCTGTAAAGATATTAAAGCCATTGTAATGATGTATTGGATTTTTACGTTTTTGAAGTCATTTGATATAATTTCACGTCTAGCTTTTACCTCCACGAAGCAGAGTCCGTACCAACAAAGAACAGCTGCAGACTAATAGGAAAAAATACATTTTATGAAGCTCAGCATGAACCTCATTCAGAATCATCACCGTTTTAAAATAATTCATATTCAAAGTAAAATGACCAGCTTTACATGAGATCACTGGAAGAAGCACAAAGGAAGAAAAATAGCTAGAGAAAAAAACACAGCAACATCACCAGAAAGTAGGTTAAGAAGGTCTCTGAAGAGCACAATGTGCATTATAGCCCATTAAAGATATGCACTGATTAATTACTCCTGTTTTGAGGATCTGCCTCCAAACCAATTACCAATTTGGAGGATCTAAAATTCTATGAAGGATATATGTATAAACTGAAGGAATTAAAGGGAGAGATGGTTCATCCCGATTTCAACCAGCTCTTCTTTATACGCTTCTCAAGAGGAACCATTGTGGCCAGATCAGCTGACTATTATCTTATGAGGTTTAACACGCTTCCCCTAAAAAACAACATTTATTGCTTCACTTAACAACCTAATGAGGATCTTCTCATGAGGAGACCAACTCCCATGCAGCCACATTGATATCCAATGTCAACCAGTTAGAGCTTGGTGGTAACACTGTTATTGGAACTGTTAGCATTTATTTCCCCTATAACATGGTAATTAAACACCATTATAGTCCTGTCCTGCAGGCAGAGTGTGTGCACAACTTCAAAGTATCATCAATCAATAGATCGAACTTGGGCAGACAGCGTTTACAAAGCATGCAATGAAAGGCACACACAAACCATACGACTCTGATTTGGTCCAGTTATAAGTACAGCTTTACAAACTGAGAAAAGAAGAATTTAGGTGAAGACCTGGTGGGATCACTCATTCCTCTCCTTGTCCTGTCTGCCACGTAATGCTTCCCCCCATGGACTGCTCTATGCAGACAATTCACTCCTTCCTGTTCCCATTTCTGAGACATTCCCAGAATTTTCACTGAACACAATTCTTTCTTCTCTAACAGTGTCAGGAATTTATCTCAGAACTGGAAGCAAGCATACAGCTAGAGAGGAACACGGTTCCCAGTCAGTGCTAAAACCATGACGCCTGGTTGTAGATATTGAAAAACAGAACGTGTAAGTGAGAAAAGATTTCTGCCTATTTGTGCAAAATTAATTACATTTTCTTTGATTCAATGTGACTCAATTGCTAATGACCACTACAAGAGACGTGACACGGTATGTGGCGATACAGAACTCTGAGATTGCTGCAGCAATGATCTTGTATCCTACTGTTTAAGAAGATAATCCTTTTGCAGAGGTCCCCTTTGGCTGACTCTGTGTGCATCCTCCTGCTCTGTCTTGTACCGCTGCACAGCTCTTACTCGTGTTTCAGGACTTCCTGATTTGATTTGCAAATTGAGAAAATCCAGACTGACAACTCTGATTTATGCATTTTTACCCCGAATGCATAGTGTAAGAGATCCGGGGCTCATTAAGACTCATTTAACTTACAGGCTCCCACCACGTTCACCCTGCTTCTGCAGTGCTCCTAAGACAAAGCTGGAGTCACTCGCATGCATGGGGCTCACACATTAGGATGGCAGCAAGTAATGCTATGAATAAGGAGTGACTGCATTAGAGTTGACTGGCTTTATAACACACCTTTAACATATCTTTCATTCTACCTTTTCAGCATACCTATTGTACCTACCTACAGTCCCTGGAAACACTCCTACATGAGCAATACGAGAGGGTGAGTGATCTAAATGAGTCTGCAGTGGTACCAGGGAGTCTCAATTAAGGCAAAATAACTTCTGCTACTTCACCTATCACCTCTGATGTTGGTACTGAGTGCTTGTAAATCTCTTCTCAGTGGGCTCTCTCATTTGTCTTACACTTTATCCTCTTTGTGAAACCTTCTCCGCCCTTTGAAGGTAGCTAAGATTCATCTTGTTCATCCATTCTTTGCACCTCATTGCAGAAACTGATGCTTGAGATAAGATAGCTGGATAATGATCACAAATGGCTTCCAAGAGCCTCTTAGGTGTTAAAATAAATTATTTTAAGGTACTTTCTCTTCTGCCTGCTGGGTTTAAAAACTTCCCATGGTACACATAACACACAGGACTGCAAATTTTTGTTGCATAGTTTCCTGGGCAGCTCTTAAAGCATCAGAGCTATTCAGTGCCACCAGAAATCTTTATCAAGTATATTAAGAATTGTGAAAAATGATGCAGGAACAGACATCACCTGCTGCAGGTACAAACATTCCCTGAACTCCTGCTTCAGCAGCGACTAGAAGGTAGGTTCGGTGGATTCAGAGCAACTGTTTCTAATTAAAATTGCGATATGTTTTGAGTTTTTTCAACCTCTATTTGTGAGCACTTTGCTGTTTGTCTTTCAGGGCAGTTTTTGAGAGTCTGAGTGCTCGCAACATAAAACCACAAAGCAACCAGCAGACAATACGCAGTTGTTGTAAAAGCTGTTCAAATAGAAGCTAAGAACCCAGGTACAAAGGGATCTTTGATCCTCACAATGCAGAACAGGAGCACCGAGTTCCTGCATATATCAGGGTTAATTCCAGCTGCCCCAACTCCTTCCTAGAGTTTTTGTATATTGGGGGAGAGAGGCTGAAAACAGCAAAAAAGATGCAAAAGGGAAAGAAACAGCTTGAGATGCAGGAGTAGCATGAAGGATGCTGAGCCAGGCCTTGGGAAAAACCACAACAAAAAAACTGCAATGAAGAAACCAACATAAAGCATTGGAGGGATAGCAAAGAACACTGAAGTGTCTGGAAAATGTTTTGTTTTAATTTCAAGGTCTTGACTGCACTTCAAATAAAATAGGAGGTATTCAAAATGGGAAGGTGTAATCAGCAATGTCCAAAACTTGCGTGCTGCAGTGGAATCGTTTGCTCTTGCTGATGTGTTTTCCAGTAAGAAGACCATCAAAACTGATCCAATTTTGTGAGGTGCTTTGTTGTCCCCTGATGCACAAAAAAGCTTCAGCTCTTTTTTTGGTGCCATGCCCTGACAATGCTGCCATTAGCTGAAGTGCTGCACGAACTGCCCTAAGGAGCTCGGTGTTTTCCTCTTTTATTGTGATTCTTCCCATCTGGCTGGGGAAACATTTCAACATCTAACATATAACGAACCTGCTTCACTTCAACAAGGATTCATTATGTTGAGGCTCCAATGCTACATGCTTTATCTAAACCTTCAGTAATTACTACAGCAAGTTTGTTGGTCTTCACTTATCTTGTTTGCTAACATATCTATTGACAGTGAAACAAACAACGGTCAACCTTCCTAATGAACACAATCAATCACAATACACACACGCCACGACCAAGGCCAAAATGTTAAGACATCCTGCAGCCCAACAAACAGAAGCTTCCAACAGTAGCCGAGCAGAAATATTGGAAAAAAACACCAAAGCAAAACAAATATCAAATTGAAACCAACAACTGTGGATTGTTTTCCAAAATAAAAGGGCTGCTGTCTTTGTGACAGCTTACTGAGCCATGTGCTTTAGGCAGAAAGCCAGGATGAAAGGAGAACAGGGAAATTGAGCTCTCTAATGCTGCCAGCAGTAAGCATCCTTCTCTGAGCACAGGAGAGACCTTTCATTTCTTCATGTCATTTTCCAGTTCAATAGCTAAAGACATATTAGTGAAATATCCAAATTCATCTGAACAGAACAGTGTGCTGTGGAAGAAAGCTGTGAGAATACATACCATGTGGTGCTCTCTCCTTTCTTACCCTAATCCCATATCCCTTGCCAGAGTGTCTGCTACCGGGCTCTGTCAAAGGCTGAATACCTGAGATATTCATAGTCTCACTCTGACACCCAACTACAGCTTTTATGCTCTTGGACAACACAAACAGACATCAGATGAACTAGAAATGAAGTTAAACACAGGCTAAATTGTTATCCTGGTGACACCAACTTGGGGACAGCCTGTGTCCTGCATGACCTCCCCAGTCTAGTGCATTTCTTATAACACTGGTATCAATAGCCCAGTCATGCCACTTTGGTGATGGATCTGCCCATAGCCGTGGCTCCCTGCAGCCCTGAGCACAGAGGTGTGCAGGCAGCCAGACACACTGCCACCACCCCACACAGCAAGCCACTGCGTGAGACAGATGGACGTCTGGAGACAGCAAGGAGGAATCCAACAGAGCTAATCTGAGTCATGGCAGGCTGGGGGCTGTCGGAAGGAAAAGTGTGCCAAGTGCTGGGCTTTATGTCATCATGATCATAATATGAAATTGTCTATTGACTCTGTGTAGTTCTGCTCCATAAAATATTAATGTATCATAGAAAGAGGGGAATAAGACTTCTGTCTTTATGGACATGGATATTCAGAGCAAAGTACCAGTACAAAGGCTGAAGCTCAGAGCATTATTACTCCCTGCATAGAGTCTAACGCATTTGCTAAAGTGAGACGGCATCAATGAATTTTAAAAGCTTACCATACCCACTTAATTTAGTCAGTCCTAAAACATTAAATGTAAGTAAACAATGAAAAATATATTTACATTTTGAGACTTGCCAGGAAAGTCTCCACAAAGGCTGAAATTTTCAGCTGTCACTACAACCTTCGTGCCATTCAACTGCATAAATGAAACAATGATTTTCTACATTCAGGCTGAAGAGGTTTTTTTCCCTATTAAACTGCTTTTACTGGTTTTACTTGAGGTCCTAAATTCATTTATACACAGCTTTTACCATTCACACTGCTGGAAGTGCAGAGAAGGGAAAAATACAGTATGTGCATACATATGTACATACGTGTATATATTCTCTCTTCATGTACTCAAGAAAAATGTAAAATTTATACATATGAGAGATATGAGATGATATATAGAATGGAAACACACATTTGCACTCTTCATGTATCCTGCACTCTCACTGCACAGTTTTGTAACAGGCTTCCTTTGGAAGTGGAAGCTATGAACGACGGGCAGATACAAACTGCTTTTGTTTACTTGCACAGCACAAGTGTTTCTAAAGATTGCGGCTGGTTTTAATAACATCTGTGCTATTGTAAGACTTTGAAATTGCAGCCAAGGTCAGTGACAATGGGCAAATGAAACTATGCAGAAGGGATTTAATCCCTCAGAAAAAGGTGTTTACTGCACCAAGGCAGTCCTCATATGACCTGACTTTGATACTTCTATCCCCCCTGCCAGCACTATCATCTTCATCTGTGACAGTTACAACTCTGTGCATTGCCTGGATAACCCAGTGATCCCTTCTGCCTTAACCATTTCCAGTGGCAATAAAACAGAAGACATTATTATTGTCTTGGTGCCTAAACACCCAAACCGGAGATAAGAGTCGCTCTGTGCTAGTCTCTACCTTAGCACTGGCATTGTATCCATAAGTGTAAGACTTGATGGCCTGCGTATATGCCCTCGGTATCAACCATCCTACAGGTCAAAGCGGTTTGACAGCAATGCAGCCCATATTGTGCAACTTCCTCATGCTGGATGAAATGCCCCTGGAGCAGTGGGGCAGCAGAAGACAATTCTACAAGGAAGCGCAAGTTGTGCTCTGCTTCCCAAACGAGCATCCATTGCAAACACTTATGACTCTTCTTCTTTAACACAAGATGGCTTTTAGAACCCATCTCAGCCTAGTTTGTAGTATTTCAGAAACGTTCATGGATTCACCAGACAGATTTCACTGCTATCAAACACATTAGCATCACTTGGCGCCATTTACAACAAACACTTATCCCTCTGTACACTGCTCTGCAATAAATATTACTCTGTAATTACTGAGGGACTCATAAAAGGGAACTGGCATCCTAGAGACAGAATTTCCTTACAGATTTGTGACTTTAATATTGAAGAGATACCTCTTGCCTTCTATGGCGCTCCCCAGGCTGCTGGCTTCCTTCAGCTGAAGGCTGAGCACACACAGCACAGTTTGAAGAGCAAGTACAAGGCAACACAAGGTAGCACCCTATTTACAGACAACACTACTGTCCAAACAGCAGAGGAGGATTAATGGGGACGTGTTCCTCAGTCTGCTGTTGATCTGTGTTAGCAAATTATCCATGTGCTTAAGGACAGTTGGCAGTAACAATGAGATTCAAACTATTTTATTATAAAGATTCACAACTTAAACACACAAGCATAGTAATACTCAAAAGATCACAACTGTGAATTGCTAGGAAATCAGCTCAAATGTGCCAAGGGAATTAATGCAGAGATCCTCATGTCTTGATCAAGGAGTAAAATTCATGATTCTTTCTGTGAAAAAAAAACATTTGAAGAAAATTTCTGCCTACCCAAACATGACGTATTAAAAGGTGTCCACTAAGCTCCAAGTACTCATTTGTGCCTGACAACTTACCCCTAAGATCAGCCAAAACATTACACCAACACTATTTCAGCATGTTTTGGATTCAGACATAAAAACTGGGAAGTGCAAGCTGAATCAGCCCCTACCCCATTAGAAGACACACTTTTCAGCCACCATAAAACCCTGATTAAATACAAATTGCTGCTGCACTGCACTCTGCACATTCAGCCAGATGAGGCTTTTTGGCCCTGCTGCACCTCTAGCATGTGGACCCATGCCAGGGAGCTCCATCCCTGGGCTGGAAATGCTGCTTATCCTCATCCCTCATTGTTGGCCAGTGACCCAGCAGATTTGGTCAGAGGGATCTCAGGCAGATCCCAAGCCTCTAGTAGTGTTATAGACCGGTAAGCAACAACAGGAACTCTTTCTAAAAATGAACAGGCAGCCTAAGGTAGAGCAGGCTGTAATAGTGCAATGTGTTTAGGGGATGGAGCACCATTAACAAGCATCTGAATTACATGCCAGAAGCTTATTCCGAAACCCACTAGCTAGGAAAAACCTCTCTTTGGCTTTCTGGGGCCTTTGATCATGTTCCCAGCTTACTCTGGATTCATATGAGAGCATCTGAAGGAAATGTATGGGATCAGCAACAAAGGAAAGGTACAAATGGAAAGACGGAAATACTACTGGCAAAGTGAGATTAAAAAGAAAATTAAGCCTCCACAGATCTCTCAGAAAAAGAAAGTAGCAAAGCTATTCCAACAGGAGATTGCCAAACCTCATCACATCGACTGTTCAATTATTCTGAATAGAGCTTCTATGAATATACAAATGAAAGCCTCCCCATCATATGTTATAGCTGACTATATTGCCCATTACCTTTAAAGAAAATTCATATGCCCATATTCCTTTGAGTAAAGAAGATTCAGTTCCTCTTTCTTCATATCCAGGCAATGACACCACCTTTAATCAGCAGTATCTCTTGATTTAATGTTCCTCTATTATTAGCTGAACGAGAGCCTTTTCTGTTTAAAATAAATGGTGTAAAAGCCAAACCCTTTACCACAGCCAATACCAAAGACTGTTTAACCCACTATGAATTTGACAAGGAGATCTGTTGTGTTCCATCAGGAAGGCACTGTCTGGCTTTGGGCACCCTTGCCTGGCTCTCAGTAAACCTGCACAAGACGTGCTGCCACTGGGGGCTGCCAAGCTGCCCAAGGTGGCTACCTGACCTGCTGCACAGCAGGAAGGCCTGGTGTGCTTCCCCACAATGGAGCTACGCAGGGACCTGTAATCTCCACTACTGATATTCTCCTGAATGGTACTCAAGGATGTCTAGACACATCACTTTCTGAGAAGCAGATGGTGCCACTCACTGTGCAACAAGCACAGAACAGGAGAGCAGGTGATAACGTTAAAAGGAAAGCCCTGTGGTGTGGATTGAGACTGGGCGATGTGGAATGCATACAGTAATTCTTAATGCTTCCAATCTGGGGTGATTTAGGGTATTTGTAGTCTTTTCCCTCTCCAAGTCTCCTGGAGAAATTCAGCATCCCACAGAACAAGCACACAGATTGTTCGGATGCTGACAGACTGCCTCCAACTACTGCAATTACAATAAAATTTAAAAACTGTGCTAAACAGACTTAAGTACCACATCCCCATAGTTCAAAAAAGGAAAAAAGATAAGTATTATGGAATGAAATGAAGAATGAGGCCTTTTTCATCATCCAAATGCAACTGCCTGCTAATGCAAGGGGCTGGGGGGCGATCATGGTGGTCTCTGGAAGACAGGGAAGGTTGCATTTATTGGAATGGACATAAACTTGAGCTTCTGGCTGCTTCAATTTATTATACAGAGTTGTTTGGAGATCATCAGGTTTCTTCAAAGTTTTTGTTCACTTTGTGTTTGTTTCACTTTAGAAGCTTCCAACATAAAGCCAGTACCATTAGGGAAAGAAAAAACAAGGAAGAGCAACAAGAGAAGGCAGTCTTGAAACAAAGAAATTGACTAAAATTAAATTCATGAGCTCAAGTACAACTCGTGCTCAGTAAGACACTGGATAAAAACTAAAAGCCTTCCTTAGAACAAGGCTATTCCCCTAAAGCTCATTCTCCCAAAAAACTTGGGTGAAGTCACATGGGAACACTGGCATGCTCATGATGTAAGTCCTGCCCTGTGGGGTTTCAATGCAATGATTTACCTTCCTGGTGTAGCTACAAGCTTCAGAAAAGTGAATTGTGCAGAAAAGTGTGCCAGCTGAAAGGAACAGGAAAAACACAGCATTAAGGCAGTCACTGATGATGGCCAGTTTTGCTGTGTGAAGGAGTACCTCCATTTTCTTTCTTTGTCTCATGAAGCTCAGACCTGCCCTGCCTTTTTATGAGCTCGGTATGAGATGATCCAATACTGCACAGTAGTGGCTGTGGAGTACAACCTGCCTTTCCTTTTTCATTTCATACATCATTTCAAACCCCTGCAATAAGCCCACAGAGCCAGCAGAGGCCTTAAAAAATTAATGAGAAAGATGTAAGAAAAATGTATTATTGTTTGTTTCAGAGAGACCTGCAATGTTGGTGGTTATGTACTCAGAAACACTATGTTAGTTCTACGCAATGGGGTTTTATTGCTTTGCTCTGGCAAGCAACTCAATGTATCATTAATGACCAAATCTTCATGTCCTTTGTGCTGCTTTTGATAACAGTGATGCCTGAATAGGGGATTCAGGCTTGCCTTTATCGAGTCAAGCACAGACATACAAACATTGCAAATGATACAGAACTGATAGCCAAGGATGCACTAGTCGTCCAAAAGAACCATCTCTGCAGAACTGGGTAAATGCCCACAACTGGGAAATAGTTTTTCATCCTCCTGAGTCAGTGTGCCTGTACTCAGACACTACCTTCATGGCTGTTGCAAAATTCCATGAACGCAGATGCTGTTATTTTAGAACCACAGCCTCATTCTATCCAGCTGGGAGAAGACAGCCATTCCCTGCTGCCACTCATCCCCTTTATGTGGCCCACAAGGTGCCACCAGCCTGCCCCTGTGTGCCCATACCCCTCCCATTGTGAGGGCTGGGCTGATGGTGGGGCTGGGGCTGCTCACACTCAGCTCATTTGGGTGTGTGATGCTCCTGGAGATCCACTGCCTGCAGTTCCTGGTTGTCATGGCAATGTCTGTGCATCCCAGGGCAGTGCAGAGCAGTACCGCACTGCACAGAGCCACCTGCACCTTCCTTCTTCCTTCAGTGCCACCACCCCTCCTGCTCTCTCTTCCTTTGCTAATTTGTGTTTAATCTAAGCAAGGTATAATACATGACATTTGCCTTTTAAATGCAGCTTTGTTTCCTTTCAATCTCCCCTCTTCCCCCCAGTACAATTTATTGCACAAACCTATTTCAGAACCAATGGGAAAAGCAGGATTGAAATATTTTTCATGCATAAATTCTCTTCTGTCTCAAATATATTTCACTTTTTCCCCTACTCTTCCCAGACCCACAGAACTGCTCATGGGCATAAAGCTAAGGCTGCATTTGCTTACACGTTTTGCAGGTCTGTAATCCATACCTCAAATTCTCCCTTTTCTGTGCTCTATCTTCCATTTTCATTATGCTCCAATTAATACTCTGAAATATAACAAGCACTTTCACATGAAATATGTTTCTCATTTTAATCAGTTTAGCATCAAAGGTTTTATGCTGGTATTTTCTAGGTTGAGCGTACGGTGTTTATTAATTTGTCTGTGATGCCCTCTCTCATTAGTGTTTAGTGGAACTTCAAGCAGTCCCAGCAGCTAGAAGATAATTTATTTTTCAAACATATTCTTATCAGTGTATTGAATAACCAGAGTCTTTATTGTTTCTGAATGATCTGAAGTGCTCGTTTCATCTCCAGATTAGAAAGCCACTACATTCTGTGTCCTGATTGCTGAGTAAGAAACAAGCAGCATCCAGTAACTGCTGAGATCTGGATTCTCAAACATTCCATTCTTTGGAAGGAGCACATCCAAAAGAAAAGCCACAGAGTCCTGCTTCAGCCAATCCATTCAGCAGTGAGAACTACTGACTTCTACTGCACTAGAACCCAGGCTGCTGGGTTCAGGCAGCCATGAGCTTTAACACCCTTAAAATAGCCTTGATAATTCAGATGAAATCAAGTATTCTCATCTCTAATGCAATATTTTAAACATCAGAAAGATCTTTTAAGGATTCTGTAGCAGCCCAGATGGAAGTCTCAATACTTTATGAGAGTCTGACACATACATTAGAAAAAGTGACGTATTTAGTACAAGAATTAATTGTAAAGGAGTAATTTTTATTCACAGAGGAAGTTTTAAAACCTAAGAAAAACCTGGATAGGGAAAATAAAAATGAACGAATGGATTTTTAGAAGAGTGAGCAAACCACAGGAGCACAGAAGGGTTTCCTATGGACACGGCCCTTGTGCAGGAGGAATTTGTGTGGTGTATGTGTTTGGTGTATGAAACCAGCACTGATGTTGGATGAGGAGGTGAAACGTCACCACACAAACAAGCTGAGGGCATTTCTGTCCTCAGTCCTCTGACACTGCCGTCTATGAGATCTCTATAAATACAGAACTGTATCTCTGTGATCACCACGCCATGAAATCATATTTACATTCTCATTCCCAGCTCATGTTCCTGTTTCACTTGGTTTAGTGCACCACAGAAGTGACTGCAACCTGCAGGTGTATGAGAGCCCCTGTCAAGAAACACAGGATAGTGAAGATTATTCAACCCACTCGTGTAAGCCATTTGGTATTTTACAATAATAATAATAATAAAATGCTGTGGCTCTGTGTTTATGGGAAAAAAAGTGCTAAATAATTACAAATTCTCTTTTAAAATGAGAAGACCAGGCTGAATTTAAAAATACATGCTTCAGAAATCTTACAACTGACATAAAATAGTAGCAGCATTAAAGTCAGTGGAAGTAATAGGTGTCATATGAATGGTTCCCTCACATGGACCAACAATGTGGAAAAAGAGGTTAATTCACCTCAAATGGACTAAGCTGATTTGCTGCAAACTTGGTGGGATTCCTGAGTGTAGATTTTAACCTCAGAGTTCCTTTTATCTCTAGGCTTTAAAAATACTTTTACAAACAACGCGGAATCTTTGAAGACAGGCATTATGGAGTCCTCAATCAATACCCTTTAATGTGTTATCTTTCATCAAAATGCATTTCAAATTATGTGCGATCAAGAAAAAAATACCAGTTGAGATTGATTATTTCACAAGACAAGTAAACTTAATTGCCTTCTGCCATGATCAACGTCGACTCAATTTGATTTTGCCAATAATTCATGAGCTTTCATGAATATGCACATGCTTTTCTGTACGGGTTTGCATTATTACATTGTACTTTGCCCAAGAGCAGGTAAGTGAATTAAATAAATGGGGAATTAAGAGTAACAACAGGTGCTAGACAAAGGGATATGAAGAAATCATTATCACATGAGCTGGTTTGGCACACTTGCCCTGTTTGCCCCAAGATTCACTGGTTACCAGGTCTCAGGTTGCTGTGACATCTTTTGGATTTGGAAATGTCTTCATGAAAGCCCTTCCAGCCAGCACTAACAGCAGTTCGTAATAGCAATACCATCCAATTTTACTATGCCAAAATGCTCTGACCCTTGTCATTTTAAAATAATTCCTTTTTCTTGACATTGGCAGAAGATCACCATAAGTTTATAGCTCACTGGAAAGTAAAACACTGACTACGCACTTTGTTTCCTTCAGAAAGAAAGCCTATCTGTCATTCATGTCACAGTGTGGTTGTATCCAATAATAAAACATTCTGTTCGTGTAGGAAAACTGCCTGGAACCACAAAAGACTGATTTTTCTCCTAGAGCAACTCTGACACTTTTTATACTAGCATCTGCTGCGGTTTGCACGCAGCATATGCAGGGATTTAAATCTGGACATGGAGCTCCAACAAAACCTGAAGGCTTCAGCTTCTGCTCCCAAACTGAGCGCTGTGCTGACAGCATCCAGCACCCTCAGCCTGCTTGGCCTCACTGGAAACATCTGGCTGGTCTCTGCCTCTGATCTGACATTCTCAGGCACCTCAAGGAATATTTTCCAATACAGAACAGGTTACACAATGCAGGATACAAATCAAACAGCTTAATAAGAACACCTGCACACGTACCGAAAGAAAAAACTACCCAGTCCTGAAATCTGAGAAGGGTCCAATGGCATGAGTTTACCTTCAGGTTTATGCTATTGAAGAGTATTAGAGCTCATGTACTTCAGATGCATGGAAGGAGAGAGCTCTGAGCTCTGAGAGCTTTATGGGAAAGTTAACTGCACTCTAAGTGAGTAGGGGAGGAAAGTAATACTTGAGCAACAACAACTAAACAAAAGCTATCGCTAACATTATGAGTAGCAAAACCAAGAATTTACCTTATCCTGCACCCCTTGCTTTAGAGCTGGCATTAGACCAGGAACAGATACAGAGTATTATCGAACACAAACACGCAATCTCCTTCTCAGGGAAAGCAATAAGTTTAATATAAGGAAAACAAGGAGGAAACACCACATTTAAAAACCTAGCGGCTCACTCGGAAATATAACTCCCTGTTTTTCTTTTAAAATCTCCCCCATACATATGCAGTGCAATGAATTACATTGAAATGGATGAGCTCCTGTCACCTATTATTTGAAATGCGAGTTGAGGTTCTCTTTAAATCATTCCTCTGCCAGAGAACAGATAAAAAAAAAGAAGACCCGATAGTTTCTACCCTCAAAGCCATTTCACCATAAATATATGTCTCCTGTTGACAATATATTGGATGAGCTTGTTTACAGATTCCAGTTCCTATGGTCTTAGATAGTCCCTGGCCTCTTAACTTTATTCTCATTACAATATGTACTTTGGGTAGTCATCTACATGAAAGAATTTATGATTTCAGAAATCCTGGTACTCTTCTTCTCCCTTCCAGTGCATTAATCTGCACTGCACTGATCTAAGAGAGAAGCCTGCATAGGACATGGAGGGCCTGAGAGTGCAGAGCTGAGAGTGCTGCACCGCCTGCATGGCAGCCCTGAGAAGGAGGAAAGGGAGAGTGAGAGCTTTGCTGAAGGAAAAATGACATCTTTTAAGCATTTCTTTCAGTAAACATCCTAATAAGGAGAGAAGCCATTTATGGAGGATTAGACACGATAAGCCACTCAAAATTTCAGCCAGCTAATTTCAGCTAATTCTCCTTTCCTCCTTTCCTCATAGGGAACAGGCGATATCTCCAAATATCGCACTCATCAACATTATCTTATTACACTCTCTGCTGCTCCAACCCTCTGACCATGGTGGCATTCACCTCTGAGAGGTGCTGGTGGATAACTCAGAATTACACTCTGGTCATCAATCCACATTTTCATAGTAATGATAAATATGAGTACTGCCCAACTGCCTGACTCACTGCTTCCCCTTTTAGAATCACTGCGACAAATAAATACGGACATGCCTGTGGGTGGACTCAGTATTTGTGCTGCTTGTATTTTTTGATTACACCCAGTACTCCATAGGTGTTACCTGAAAAATTAACTCACAGAGATACCCCAGGATAAAACAACCAAATAACCTAGCAACGATTTTTCTAGTAAAGCTAGGAAATAATTCCTGTGTGTCAGCAGTCAGGGCGCAGACAAGCTATGCTTCCTGCAATGATATTGGCACATTTTGCTAAGAGACAATGGAATTGATTTGCCTGAATTTTCAGATCCCTACTATTGTGGTACAATTAGAAGCTATGCGCTGTCACAGCCCAGTGGGTGAAGCAATGGCTGTGTATCCAAAATGTCTTAGAACCAGGATTAGTGTTTTGCATGGTAGAACATGAACAATTAGAGCATGTTAATGGATTTTGTTTTCATTTACATGTGCAGGATTATTACATATATACATATGTACATATACACTTTCACACACATTCATACACAAAATAAAAAGACTTTCTCTATCATGCCATGGGCTAAATTATTGTTTTTCCTCTGAAAGCACAACATGCTATCGAAAGTCCATTATGCAAACTGGGCACTGGGAATTTTGAAGCACGCTATTGTGCTGCATTTCAATTGTTAGCTTTGAATAAAGGTTTAAAAGGAATCCTAAATTCAGCAAAGAGTATTAAAATCTAAATGACTTGATGGAAATTGTTCCTCTAAATAGCATATTTGTATGAAAATAGCTTCACAGAGTGCTAGCTATGGAGCAGGACACAGCTTTCCAAGGCTGTAAAGCATAAATTAAAGGCTATCAATACAACTGTAAGCTCAGAAGGAAGACCACAATCAAGTGACTTTCTGAACATCTTTCCAAACCTATTGCTTGAATATCCAGTTCCCCCACTGAATTTTGAGTTACTTGCAATTAGATCAGACATATTTCTGCCACATACTGCTTACAAACACCGAATACATGTTGAAATACAAATATGACTTGCTTCAACATATGTTAAAATTCCATCTCTCTTTCAAGATAAAACAAACAGCTACAGTTACAACAACGCTCCTATTTTCTGTGCCAGGTTTCACAGAACTGGAACTCAGAACACTGCTCAGTCCAGTAAACACTTTTGGCAGACACAGATCAGGTACATGATTCCTGTAATGCAGTTCAAAATGCTGGTATGTATAATTTCAATATTGTAATTATTCACTATGGGCTGTTTAATAGGCCTGTCTCAATACTGTTTTACTGATTCAAATCAACTCTAATTAAAGTTTGTGAAACAGTTGATCATTCAAGACATTATGTGAATGCCAAGGATTATTCCTGTAATATAATTTTTACAAATACTCACAATGTTCATTATTTATGAGCCATGAAAAGGTGTTTGATACTTCACAGACATAAAGAATGACAGATTTGCTGTCTTTGTATGTTTCATAACACAGAGAAATAGAAAAATATGTGTACTGGTTTTCTTTTGTCAGTTTATCTTGACATAATATCAGCTCAAAGACTTGTATCATCACAACAGCTTGCTGGATCATAACAACCTTTTGATTTGAAATCAGCTGTATTTTGATTCCAAGTACAGAATCAGCCACTTGAGACTTTAAAAGGCATTTAAGGGCTTAGAATAAACAACAAATGTATTTTAAAAACACCACCAACAAAACAGATAACTGCAGCAGAAAATATGAGATTTGCTTCAGAGAATCAAGCTTTAGTTTTCTTAAGCCAGCAGCTCTAGCATTTCTTGGAGGGAGCTTTTCTTCCTTGAGGTATGCAAATCAGTTTTATACCTATTGCTAATTAGAATTATAATGAATGTTCCTTTAGAAGGTATGTTGGCCTATCTGCTCATTATTATATATCATCTTGGACAGTATGAACATGGGAGTGGCAGTTCCACAAAACATGCCTCCTAGTTAAACATACCAAAAGGAAGAAAAAAGACCAAGGATAGACAGACCTGGTAGATGAGGAAATGACAGGTTAGACAGAACTGACAACTGTAATCATAAAATGCATTATGCAATCCTGTAACAGGTCATGCATAGGCTAAGAATGTGTACTGCATGACTTCAGCTGGAAGATTGGAAATGAGCATCAAACAAACCTTGCAAAGGGCCTTGCTCTAGTGCACAGCTTAATTCTAACTTACTCAGAGCCCACACCTTGCAATCTACATCTCAGCTCATCCCAGATCAGAATCAATAAAAATACTGACGCTTCTGGGGCTGCCCTTAACCGTAGCTCTAAGCTCAGTCCAATCCCAGATCCTTCCCATCTCACCTCCAAGCCTAATTTGCTCCCAAAGTATCAAATCTGCAGTGTCTTTCACATACAGCCACATTTATACCATTTCTGAAGCACTGGTTTGCAGTGTAAATACTTGCAACTGCAGCGTGAAACAATCTGATGAGCTGCAAACAGGAAAAAACCTCACACAAAACAATTCAGAAGGACAGTAAATTTCAATCTCTTGCTTCAGCTTTTACAGTTGTTTGATGGGAAAGGTACCCCTAGCTATGAATATTTTAGTGTGAAGAAGCCACATCTTATTGCCTCATCAAAATATATGCACATAATTCTCTCTCATTACTGTTCTATAAAACAAAACCGTGTCAGGATGGTATCAAATAGAAGCAAATAGAATACTCTTTTTACAAGCCATGTAAAGGCACTTGCACTCACCACTCATGCAACATCCATCTGGTCCCTGCAGGAGAAAGGGGCAGGAAAAGACACTTTGTGTGAATCTGTATTAGACAAGATACACCGGTCACTTAGCAACCTCCAGTTCTTGGACAGATACAGATGGTTCAACACCTGCAGCTGTCTTCAAATCAGAGACAAGATTTTTGTCTCATACTATTCTGACACTTGAAAAGTTTCTTCCATTCTACACAGCTTCCCACGCCACATCTTCACAAGAAGGAAGAGTTATCCATCCATTGCTGCAAGCAGCATTTGGAGTAACTTGATGCTGCTGGGCAGCCTACTGGCCTAGATGGGGAGTGCTGTATTCCTAGTGCTGCTGCTCACTTGGGGAATACAATTCAGGATGACATTTTGCTTCGCTCTGCTTGGATCTACCACTTAGGAACCAATGTGGTTCTCTCTCCTGAAGTACCAAGGACACAGATATCTTGAGACAAAAGAACACTACTGCAGTAACTGTGCTACTACTCGCAGTTTGCAGAGGGGGAACAAAGTTAATGAGTTCACATCCTTCTTTGCCAGCAGCTGTAGATGTCATTCCCTAAACTGATGGTGAAAATGAACAGTCAGACTAAGATTTCTTGACTCAATATTACTGCAGGTCTGAAAAGCTCATGAGGAGAAAGAATATTGATAATATCTAGAGTTGTAATTATAAATGCAAAACAAACAAAAGCATCAGTCTTCAAATGCTTTATAAGCTCCTGTGCTTCAGGGGAAGTTTCTGGTGTTTTTCCCATCTTTGAAGACAGAAGGAAATTTCCCTATGGAGCAGCTTAGATGACAATTACTTTTTCTTTAGGCTGCCTCTGAAACCTGTGGTTTAAGCCTATCTGTGATAGCTCTGGACTACACACATACTGGACTGATCCAATATATTAACTCCCATGTTTCTATTCTGGAAATACTATCAATTTTATATAAAACATTCTGCTTTGCTTCTTCATTGTATTTACTGCATGAATGAGCCAGCATACAAATTTAATCTCTCTATTCTGAAAGCTTGAAGACAGCATTCCAGCGAGATAGTGATCTGCTCCGGCTCTTTTATCTCTGTAATGGTCAATGCTGACATGTACTTACAGAGGCTGAAAAAACAATGACAAAATAAACACTAGGTAAAGAAAAATCATTTTTGCTGTCAACTGAGATAGCTCAGGATTTCTGCACATTACTGAGCCTACTATGACTAAAGTCTGTTATGATATATCCAGATACAATGACTTTGCTTGACTACGTAGGTTATTGCAATTCTAATCATCACTATCGATTCAGACACTCACTGACATTTTTCTGCATGGCCAAACATTATTTTAAGCACTGTGTTTGCTATTATGGCTTATGTATTTGTGGCAAGTTACTTACCAGATGATCACGTGCTTGATTTTCAGACATTATGTCAATTCTATTCCAATTCCTATTTTCCTCAAGAAGGACACTTCATTAGGCATATCAGTTATGTTTTGACAGCAGCAGCATGGATGCCAGTTTATGGGTGGTTTTATTGTTTGGTTGGTTGAGGTGTTTTTTCTCTTGTTGTTTTCTAAATAATGTAATAACCACTTTTTGGCACTTCGAGATGTTCCTCTGCATGTGAGCAGAATGTGATGCAACAGCTGGACATACATCACTGACAGCCGTAAGGAAGTCATCTTAGTAGAAAGAATAAAATAGAGATCAGTAACGCAGATTACCTCTCCTAAGTATTGAGATTCATGTAGGGAATTCTGGGGTCCTCCTAAACAAGTTATCCCTCTCCCATCGTATCTTGTTTTACTGGTGCTTTATTTATAAAAAGGAATTATGGACATTTCACATGGCAATAGTGTGATCAAACACTTCAGATCCAAGAACTTCACACTTACTTTAATCATCTAAATTAGATGCACGTTTACATGATTAAGGAGAAAACAAAGAAGAGAGCTGAAGCTGACTGAAGAAGCTCCAGGACTGTAGCTGTATAAAAATATGTTTCTTTTTAAGGCACTTATAAAAATCCTAAACTTTCATAAAGAAGTTATGCTGAACCATTTGTAGTGACACACTAAAAAGTGATTTATTATCCTGCATAGCTCTCTATAAAGCCAGTACATGAAGGCATCTGTCAGGTTTGCTCTGAGGACAGAAATAGACTTCACGGTTTGGATGCCAAATTATATTTGACATTTAATTTACCATCTATGAAGCTGTAATATTTCACCTAAGCAGAATGGGAAGGAAACAGCAGGAAATTCCATTTTCCAAAAAGAAATACCAACACTCATTGCAATCAATAATCAGATAACTAAAGAAATAGATCGTTGACCATAGTAAAGTACATCTAAACATGATGAATGTAATGGACTACAGGGAATATTTTGTAAATGGACTACAGAGAATCTTTCGTATATAGAATTGTAGGAATAATGCATATAACAAGATTGAGTTTCATGATTCTTACCTCTGCTTCTTGATCTGGTCTGGCTGACAGGAAGGAGCAGCAGCAGCACAAGCACTGGCACCAGGCAGCAAAGCTCAGAGCAAGACTTACCTTCAGCAGACTTGAAACCAGTCCTGGGCTAAGAGCAGGGGAGCATCCTGTTGGGATCTCTCAGGCTTTGGGCAACAGAGCAAGCAGGGTCCCAGGCTATTGATACATCAACATCTTCACTGTCACTCTGCCTGATTTCCTTGTGACTCTTTGGAAAGCAAAGCTGGAGATGTTTCAGAGAACTTCATGCACTGCAAAGAAGAGAAAATATTCATAATGACCATTTATCTGCAAGGAATCCACACCAAATTGCTTCCCATTCCTGATGGGATTAGTTACTTCTTCTAAAAAATAATTCTTAGTCAATCCTCACAAGTCACATCTCTTAAAAGAAGAGAAACCTTCTCTATTTTTATTGGAATATAGAGAGAGATTATAGCCATTACCAAACATGAAATATAATAAACATTAAATTTAGACACAATTGTTCCATTTTTGGGGAACTACAGAGGCAAACTAGTTGCCATAAATGCACACAATATACACAGCTCTGCCTGGGATCTCGCACTTATTTGTGACATCCTCAGCAAAAGTGTTGTGCTGTGTTTGCACTTTTCTCTCCCACATCCACACCCCCTCTCTTCTAGACACATCTTTGGCTCTGAGCAGAGAACTGTTTCTCCAGTTCCAGTCAGAGACAGGTAGGAATCCTCTCAGGGAGCTTTGTAGCACTATTCAACAAAATACAGACACATAGAAGGCAAAAAGGGAAGGGAGATGCTCTTGTATAGACAGATATTTCACTTCATTAATGTGCACCATTCACCATTCCTCTGCTGCAAACTTTGTTTCAAAAAAAGTCAGGAAATTAACTAATATCTTGTTCCACATCTCCAGTTGCCAATGTCATAATGATATTCTTAGGTATCAAGGAGAATATTTCATTTATGGAGGAGATAGAATTATTCTTACAGAGAATATTAAAATCAATTAGCCTTCAAGAATAGGAAACTACATAAGTCACTCCAAAAGTAATGCCTCCTGCTTAATTCCATGGAATTAAAACTACAACAGATATTAAAATTACCATGATAGTATTTGATAGAGCAAATTCTCAGCTACAAAACACGATTTTTCAACACAGTCACCACCACTAGCTGTGCATTTTCATCAGTGACAAACAAGAGCTGCATGCCATGCTCAGAACAATCTGCATGGCTGCCTGGGACGTGGTGTGTATTTCATGTTGCTGTTGCTATTGCTGAAACCATCCACCTTGCAGAGCACTTGGATCAGCTGCTTGGTCTCCATCAACATTCCACAAGTGTCAATGAATGGCAATGGGTGCAATTTTTTCCTGAAAGAATTCAGTGAGCAGCCCTCATAAAAGCAACAAGACTCAGAGGCAAATAAACAAGCACTGGATCTCATTAAAGCTGTGCTTAGCCTAGAACGCCATGTTAATTTGGAGCAAAACAAAGCATTTTCTTGAGCTGCAGAAATCGCATATTGTCAGGTGGCCAGCAGATTTTGTTTGCTTTTTTGCTGAAAATTTAAGCTTCAAACGGAGTCTCTTTAAACTGGAGAGGAGAGACTGTGGTAAAAGAATGAAGAACTTGCCAGTGAATCAGTGCAACATCATTACTATCCAGACTTGGAAAATCATCCATCATCCGGCAGCAGCCAACACAAGCTGAAATTTACCAAGCTCTGTCTACATACATTCTGGTGAACAAGCACCTTCCCTCCTAGCTCTGAGTGGACTGAAAACAGATGGTCATAAATAAACAAACTCAGCCCCAGATAACCTTGTTTCTCTCTTAGCAGATCAAAAACCCTCAGTCATTACTGCCTGGGTTGATATTCATTCAGAGGAATGCCTCATGTATGTGTCCTCCTCAGACAGCCCATTGCTGGGAATTGTGCTGTGGCATCACTGCTGCAGGTCTGTGGGGTGTACTCCAGAAACTCCTTCTTAAAGTAGTGAAATACCACTTACTTTTGTTTCATGCGAATTGTTCATCTTGATTTATCTATTATTAACCAGTTATTCCTGCCCACCCGTGAGACGGTGATAAGCATGACTTACAGTACCCTAACTCAGTTGTGTTTTACCTGCCTGTCAGTGGGCTCTCATTTGCTGTTTGTCTCAATGTGTGTTTGTGCTGTTGCTACAGAAGTGAATTTGGCTGAGATGGTTTAATTGCGGGATATGGAAGCTGAGGGTGATCATTACAGACAGCTCAGGCAGCCATGTCTAGAGCCTGATTTAGTACAACAAACCTGATATGAAACACTGTTATTAACAATGACAACAAATACCTGTTACATAGTAACTGTTTATATCAAACACTTCCAAATGGGGAAAAAAAACACAAATACAGATGCTATGGATAACTTGGGAACAGATGACCAGTATAATGCAGCATCAATAGAAGGAACAAACCCCAGCTCCCAGATTCCCAGCCCTTTCTGCACACCACACAACCCACCCACCACTCCCTGCAAGAGCTGCTCCCTGATGACTGATGGATGGGCCAGTATATGGGACCTCATCCAACACTGCTACACAATTACCTTTAAAATGAGACTGTACTGGATGAACCAACCTGTAAATAATGTAAAGAAAGCAGGTTTTAATATTTATAGTTATCATGAAGAATTTAGTGATGACAGTACAGTATACCCCAGACATTAATTTCATTAGATATAAATTACACTAGAATGACATTGATATATTGTAATTAAAACTAATGATCCATTGATTCTCATCCAGAAATTCAGTTACAATGACAAATATTCCTCTGTTATAGACCAACGAATAAATATTAAAAGCATACAAAAGTCCAGGAGGCAAAATCTGCATTCATTTATGCCAAGGTTTGTATTCCAGTGAAGCTACTGGAGTTAGCATGAATAAAATGAGTTGGTGGTTCTTGGGAAGCATCTTTTAGAAGCAGAACAGAACAGGCTTGCACTCAAACACATGGTGTTTCTCCCCTCTGTAACTCCAGACAAGTTGTATGAGCTAACTCCTCATTTCACCCTCTCTTGGGCTGACCCAGGAACTACTTCCTACACATTGTGAAGTGCACCCACCATTGCTTTGGCAATCCAAATATTGAGCATGTGGATAAGACATAGTGGGAACAACAATAACCCATAAAGCCTGGATCTGAGCACAGACAACAGATGAATTAGAGATGTGTAGGGCAGTTCCCGAGGGCTGAAATACATATGTAACTTAATTAAGCATTTTCCTGCAGGCCTAACTGATTCACTGGGCCAACTGATACTGTATTTAGGAGGGAGCATGTTTAATTTACAAATTAGTGGATTACAGTAATATGCATAACAACATATTAAATGAAGTATTAATGTAATACAACCCAAACGACACATGATAAACCATATAAGCATATATACAAACTTGATTTAATATGTTAGCTTCCTTTGCCCTCTGTCAGTCTGATTGCCTTTGCATAATCCATGTTCCTAATTATCCCCCGGTATGCCTTGCATATAAATAGCTAATTAGATGGTGTCCCTGTCAGCTATGAAGTATGTAATATCTGGAAAAAATACTCCTTTAGAAATTTAATTTAGGATAACAGATTGTGCCATCTAACCAAAGAATTAAAGCTTTCAGTTTACTAAGATGTTTGCGCATTTAATATCAACTTCATACTATTATATTAGTGCCTCAAAATGTGTCCAGTAATTTTGTTCTTTAAAAAAAATTTAAAAAAAATTGTCCTGTCAAAAGTATGTACAGTAATTACAGCGAGTTGCTTAAGACCTAAATATTACCTCACACAACACAATCTGACATGTGCATCCATTCTCCATTAAATACATGCCAATGGGGGAATGCTCGGATGCAGCTCAGGGAAGCAATGCACCAAAGCAGATTAGAGGCTGTGCAGCACTGTGCTCCTCCTGCTCACAGGTGGATGCTCCTGGGAAGGGCACTGGGCTTCTGATGCTCCTGGATGGCAAACCTTGCACATCGTGTCAATGTGCTCTAAGCGCTTTTCTCTCATCTTGCGTTGTGACAGTCACTGGCTATTTCAAATGCCACCCCCATTAACTCCAATGCACACAGCATAGAACAGTATAGAACACAGAGCACAGTAAAGTGAGAATGAATTAAGAAATAGCCACGTGAACCTCTCCCAAAATTAGGAGGTAGCATGTTTTCCTTTAAGTTAGTCATTAATACTGTATAACAGTTAGGAAAACTGCACCACTTATTCCTTATTCAGTTCTTTTATGTCCAGTAGATAATATTGATGGGTTTTTTCCAGATCTGTGTTATCATGCCAGGAATGAGCCCAATGGGACAAGGGCAGTTGGAACATTGTGCTCTGTGCCTTGCACATGGCAGGCCCCATTCAACCAAAGTACATGAGCAGCTTGGTGCTTTCTGCCGTGTGTGTTATATAACCCATGCAAAGGGCAATGATGCACATTTCGGAGTAATTAAGGTTCATAAAGTGCTGGGATTACAAAACAAGTTCTTATAAATAGCACAGGAATGAGCATTAAAAAGATGGAAATGCAAATCTTTTCCCTTGAGGGTGATATAGGGAGGGGATATTTAAAAGCAATTGCTTCATGAGCTCAAGCTCCTTTTTCCAAAATGCAGCCTGCTTGGTGGGGATGAGGCGGTCCCAGGGGACCACAGGGCTGGGCTGTATTGCACTGCAGCAAGCTGCTCCCATCACCATCACTTCCCTTCACTATGACCATTTTTCTTAAGGCTTCAGCTTCACAATTTCCATGAATTCTTTTCAGCATTAACTGCATTCACACATTTTTAAAGAGCAATTGTTTACACCTGCAGTGCTATTCTGGGAATATTAGAATCTCCTGTGATAGTATGAACTGCTCTGCTACTACTGACTGAGGCATGTAGGCACTTTCAAGTGTGCCTGGTAAGGCAAAAAGTAATTCATAAGATAAAGGATTTATTAACATTTGGAAGTGGAGACAGCAACCGGTGCCAACCACCTCAGGCAGGTCTAGAGCTGGCACTGCCCTGGAGATCCCTGCCAACTTCACAGTGAAGCCTCGTCCATGGCATGCACTGACAGCTTTGTCCACTTGTATGAAGTTTTTGCATTTTACAGTCCTTTCTCCATATGAGGGAATTTATGTTTTTAATATTACACTATACCCCAGCAACCCGCATTACTCACAGTAAATATATTCCTGTGATTATTTTGTATATCATCGGCAAACCTAAATGAAAATGACAATGTCTAGAGATACTTTTAGCTGATAGTTGTATTTATTCTGTGTGTTTATGCACTCGCTGTCAAAATAGTTGTAAAATATGCATATGAGAATGTATTCCCTGGAAGCTCAGAAAAATGAGCTAGTCCAGTCTATCCTACTTTAGATATACAGGCACTGCAAAATGTATCTCCATTGATGTTTTTATTACAGCTTAAAGTAGGGCGCATTTTTAAAGCTTTGTGAGATGTCAGTAAGAGCATCTCCATCCACACAATTCACTTACCAACGTGTCTGTTATCAAGCGTTTATCAGGTTGTGATGACTCCAATAAAACAGAGGGAACTCTAGAGGAGCTGCATGTCTCCTCTATGGGAGATCTTTCTTTTTCTCTTTTATAGCAGATCAGACTGTCCCCCTCTCCCCCACCAAGGCATAAAAATGATTCACTGCTGTCTTTCAAATGCTGTTGCATGGAATATGTCACTCATGAAACCACACAAGTGTCTCCCAAAATGTTGTTCTTTGAAAACTGTGAGCTGATATTACTCAGCTAAACGTCATTATTTACACTTTGCTTAACTTCTGCCTAAATCCTTGCTTAACAATCACCGTTCGAGTTTAGCACTGGGTTGGAAGTTCAGGATCATGGCTGTAGGACTGTGCTTTGGTGGATGACTCACAGCCATCCATACATGGGGTTCATTTTTAACCATGCTGGCTCAGTATCATTACTGTATACATAAAGAAATCCTGTTTTACCCATATGAGCATACCATTACCCACAGCTAGCCACAAGATACGGAAAATGAGTGATGTTCTCATCCACCCAACAAATTATTCATCACAAGTCTTGAAAATAGCTTCACCAGGTAAATCTACTGCATTGTATCCAAGCTCCTTAGCAGTTAAGGACAGGGTTTGATTTTTCTGCAAAGAATGCTTGAGACAGACGCTACATGCACAGCCTACACAGTCAAATCCGCTCCTGTTAATTAGAATCTTGCTTCATTTGAATGAATAAGCATCTCTGCATCTGGTATGAGTCATGTTGCTAACATTTTTGTCAGGTGCTTGTCTTCATTTAGCAATTATGAGTAAACCCCTTTCTGTAGAAGAAACTCGGATTAGAAGCAAATTTCTGCCATGTTTTTAGATGCTCCTCTACTTTCTTTCTTCTAAACACTTCCATCACAGAACACTTTCTCCCAAAGAAACCTGATGTGCTTAAGCTCATTTTCTTTCTGGTGCTTTTCCCAGGGCTTCATTTTAGCTATCCCAAAGGCCTGCAAGAGGACCACGAGCAAGAAGAAGCAGAAAAACAATAGACAGGAATCCAGATTTGAATTTAATGACAGCATGGATTCTCTCTGCTTGTCTCATAGGAGTTCAGGCAGAAATTTTCTACCAGGTTTCATCAGAAATCATTTTGATTAACACATCATGTATGAAAACAACTGTCCAGCATCATCAGGGACTGTGCTGGGGGAACTCCAAGAGAGCTGAAGTTCTCTATGTGGACATTCAAAACCCAAGCACTGTGGCTGGGGATTTAAAGCAGACTCAACTTCAGCAAATTTAATTAAATTAAAATCTATACTGCAACTTTTCAACTTTTTTGTCCCCAAAATGTACTTGTTTGCTCATGTGAAGCAAAACTAAACAAAGAAAGTTGATATTATCATGGCAAGAAAAAGAAAGGGATGGGAATGACTAAAGTAATTAATGCAAGCCTTTTGATTAAAGTCAATTTGCCTTCAACATCATGACTTTTAATGTGCCCTAGGCCTGCATTAACAACTCACACGCACATGGCTTTACTAGTTGTTTAATTATTTATAAATTTTATTGCTTGTTAAAACAAAGCAACCTTAATGAGATTAATACAATTATTTTCTTATTTAACTTTTACATATTAAAAGGATGGAATTTCACTGCTCTCCCCAATAAATCTCCAGCTCTGTGTCCTGCCTGCCTGCAGTTCTGCAATCTTCTCTATGACTGAGTGCTGTTGGGGTGTCTTGTGCACCCTTCACACACAGCTATGAGGACTAAGGCCAAGATTCATTTTGATGAAATTACGTAGTGCAATTCTGAGCATCAGGCTGCTTTTCCTTCCACATCTTTCTAATGCATTAAATTTTCTATGTGAAATGACTTTGGCCTTTCTGTGAAGGACACTGCTTCTTGCAAAAAGCATCTGCTAAGAGCTTTATTAATTGCGAGATCACCGCAATTAGACAAAATAAAAATCTGCCTGGGCAATAAATATTGTTCTTAATGTATGTGCACCAGCTCAAGTGAATCTGAAGAGCTAGAAACAACTGCTCCGAATACTGATAGACTGAAAGAACTTGGTATTCTCTGATCACCTTCCTTTGAACTATTTGATTAACCTAGGAAGACACAAATGAATTAAATCAGACAAAGCCTGCAGAACTGATTCAGTATAAGCCTAGCACGTGTACCACTAGTAAGACTAATTGCTATCAATCAATTTCCTTCACTTGCAGTGGAGATAAAAAATACCTGGGGCAATGCAGGGCTTGCCTTCCAGAGCAGTTCATTGATACAAGTTGATACAGAAAAATCCCATAGCAGTTTCACCAAGATTAATCATTTTAACACAAACACACACACACACAAAAAGCCACATGAAAGAAATTTTGTAGCTATTTGGCCTAAAGCTGGTGCAATTGGGAAAAGTACCCTTGCGTGTAAAAGCAAAATTGGAAGCATCGTTTGAAAAAACATTTGGATTTCATTGTTCCAGGTGAAGAGAATAAATACATTCCCCTGCTGCTTATGAGGATTTGCAATTGTATTCCATGCTCGGATGAGCAGAGGCTCCTTGAAACACCAAGAGCCAAGCACACAGATGGACTGGGCTCTACCCTGTGCTGCTCCTTGTCCATGGGATGGCTGGCTCCCATGTCCCTGCCACCCACTCACACTGTGTGCTGCCATGCTCTGAGCCCAGCACTGTGTGCCCACCCTTACCTGGAACTCAGCCGTCAGAGATTCTCTTTCTAAAACAAACATTATCCTGCTTCATCTTTCCTGAATTCATTACGGCTGACACTGTAACAACAGCATCCAGTGCCAAATGGACTCACATACACTTGGGACAGATGCAGCACCTAGAACAGATTTATACCTTGCCTTGATACTGTAACACTAACAAGTTCAGTACTCAAGAGTTGCAGGCTTTCTGGTGGCATCTTTACGAGACCCTGCTGACTCTCCACCAAAATTTATACCTGCTCAAGCATGTTCTCTGAACCACAATTGCAGACACAATAAATTTAATGGATCCTTTATATGACAGTAGATGCTTCTCAGTGCTCCTTTACATGGCACTGGGGGGAAGCACTCCTATTTCGCAAAGCCTTGTAGGCTATTCCAGTTGCACTTTCTCAGTACTCACAAGTATTTTGCAGTTTGGGAGATAACAATTAAGGAGCAGAAAACCAAGCTGAATGTACTGACTCAATTATTCCCTAGGAAGACGTGCAGGCACACAGCAATGGCCTGGCCTTCCTCCATGCTGGCTTGCTGCAGTGCTGATGGCTTTGAAGTGTCAGCCTGAACACTGCAACATCCACAGCAATGGGGAGGGCTGCCAAAAGGCTCTGTAAGATGAACAATTTGCAGGATGCCAATAAGACCTCCATTTCAAAAGGCAGCATGCAACGTAGCTGATACTGAAAGCTGCTTCATGGCAGAGTCCAAAAGGCTCACAAAATAGGCAAGGGTGAATGTTTTCCAATAGCATGTGTTTTTACCTTGATTTTTCAAGTGCTGACCTCGATTTAAGCACATAATTGGAGAGATCCAGAGAACATTACAAAACCTCACCTGCTAATACAGCTTCACCTGAGACAACTTCAGAAGTGGAACGTACTACGTTATTGCTAAAGCTTAAGGCAGAGGAAGGTGTTATCTGTAAACACAGCTATTCAGAAGATAAATATTTAAACACAGACTTCATGTCAGAGTCTATCAAATACAATATTCACCAGTTGGCTTAAGCCAATAGGAAATTTTAACAAAGAATGAACTACTACTTTTCACGGTTATTTAAACCAAATTAACAATGACAGTAATGCAATTTCCTTGGCATGACTCTTTTTCATTTCTCTTCAGCTGCCTCCTGCAAGAATCTTTAGAGAAGTTTAAACTGATTTTGAGAAACCCTCTGAAAAAAAAATGCACTTTGCTATTATACATCTTCCAGGTGTTCACAGAAGTGCAGAAGAGAAAATGTTTGCATTTCCACTTAAATGCTCTATTTATACAGAGCAGGAGACGGAAAATGACAACGTACATTTTCCAAGACCATAAATATTTACCTCCACCAAAGTACAAAAAGAGGGTTTGGGATCACTCCACTTTTCTAGTAACATGTGCAGAAAGACAATGTAAGATTTTAGCAATGAGGTACACTGCTGAAGCAGCAGTCTGACACAAAGGCTAATTAACAGGTGTTACAAGTTCAGAACTAGTGATCTCTAATTTGAAACAGACTACTTAGAATAGTTTTTATGGGATTACTTCATGCTGCTATGCTGTTATAATATTCAATGTGCTAAAATTATCCTTTGCTGTAAGAAGGAACTATGGTTTCAATAGAACAACCCACTTTACAGTTTCACTCATGTAGTCTGATTGTAACTGTATGCTCTAAATAATTTCTACTGAATGTAGACATCACTGCCTAAAATCATTGTTACAGCTTTGCACCTATGAAATGTACTCATCCACTAAAGGCAGTGGAACAACTTTCTTTGGATTCACTTGAGGCTCTGAGGGTCTCTCTAGTCAGTAGATGCAGCTGTTACCTCTGTCTTCACTTTAGTAGTCCCTGGAACAGGTACCTGGACTTGCTGTTGTAACAGACACTATGAAGAAAATCAGCTCTGCCCTAGCTGAAACCAGGGCAAAATACCTGATTCACAGCTATAAATCACATTATGTCACAGCTGGAGCTGGACTACAGTTTCCAGAGGTCACTGTACTTTAATCAAGATTTATGCTGTTAGGAAAAGACCTCAAAAGAACTGGGACTCAGGGTTCTCTCTCTTCCAGCTCTTGCTTTCTGCCAATGTGGATTCCATCCAACAGCCAGCACATGTCCAAAATGCCACCCAACGTCATTTCATTGAACCATCTTACCAACAGTGTCACTTCACATCACTGCAGAACCACAGGCTGATGAGGAATGAGGAATCCCAACAGATCTCATCTGATATGTTTACCTGATTCTGCCAGGATGCTCAGGTTACAAACCTCTGGTGCTTTGGGGAGCCTTATGGTCTCCTGATGCCTGACTGCATCCTTAATTCCCCCAGCTCTGTTCCTAGCATTCCTGATTAATACAGGTCACATCATGTGTGTTAGAGTAAGATGCAATGAAATTAAATCTCTTGACAGCAAGTTGACTTTTAGGGCTGCCTGCCAAGAAACCTGATTACTCTAACCAATCAGTTGCAAAAATTACAGAAAACCAGCTTGCTGATCCTAACTACACTGGGGGAAGGGGAGGCAGAAAGGAAATCAAACAAGAGAGCTCAGGTGAAGACATGAAATAGAATGAAAACAATATGGATAGATTCTGCACGTTTGTTATATTTTTATTATTTTTTTCCCCTTAAATAATCACATCTATGACATCCCCAGTGGATTTCTCTGTTTTATTAACAGTCATTGTTTCACGCCAGGGCTACACCTGACACAGCTACAATAAGATAATGTGTTTTGAACTCCTACTTTTCAGAAAAGTTTTAGGGAAAATATGTTGTGAAATACAGCGAGCTGCTGATATATGGCTATTTACATGAAGTAGCACTGAAAATCAAAGCAGGCTGTGAAGCTGCTTCTTTGTTTCCTACACTATTATGTTCCCCAGCCCTAGACGAAACTTGCTTCAGAAGAAATGCATTCCATTCCAAAGGTTTGTTTTGCTCTGGTTTGCTTCTGGTTGTTGTTTTTTTGTTTACCTGTTTTTAACTCTCTACTCCAGGCAGCACCTGGAAGTGGTACTGAGCAATACACGTTGCTCTTTCAACAGTCCCACCCAGGATGAGCTGCTCCCTGGATGCTCTGCCGGTGCTGGGGCTCAGCCAGCAGCCCTCCCTTTGCTGTTCTTTGCTCCCTTTCCTGTTCTGCTAAAAGCTTTGTATGTCACTAAAACAGGACGCAGCAGGGATTGCTGTCTGTGGTATTTCAGGGCATGTCTTCCTAGAGGTAAGCTGTTCTCACAGGTGTTTTTATGCTATATTTCGTTACTGAGGTATTGAACCAATATGATACAAATGCAGCTATTTAAATACTTTTATCTCCCTTCTCAATTGTGGTATAAATAGTTTTCCATTAAAACCCTCCTAAAATAATTTATGTAGTAATTATCATAAAGTACATTGAGCATTCAGTAATTAATAGCTCCAAACATTCATATTTTCCTTTATGCAAACAAGTGACTATGTCAACAAAATCTTAGCAGAGGATACTCTGTTAAAGAAAGACATTAGGGGAGTTTTAACTTTGTTTATCCCCTCTTCTCTCAGCAGTCTTCATTAATATAATAAAACTCTCATTATAAAATCATTAGTGTAAATGCAAATAAAGTTTTGCATTGTTAATGTCCCCGACCAGGTCCTTAATCACTTGAAAAGTCATGCTGCATTAAGCCTAACATTGATTAGACAAGATAAAAGGGAATGACGTAGAAGACGTTACCTTATACTGAGTTGTTTGGGAACAGAGTGCTCTTAGTGCTCAGAGCTGTTTATCTGCATTGTTCATATTTTGAAATCAAAAAAGTCTAAACTGAAATAATTGGACAAAACACTTGACTTCAGTTATCTGAGGAATCCCACAACTCCTGGACATCTTTATTGCCCTTCTCATGTCGCCCACTACCGAGCTCCATCCTATTCCCTATTCACTACTACTGCACTAATTAGCCTGCGGAAAATTATGATATATCAGGAGTCTTTCAGGCTTTAGAGAAAAGCAAGTTGCTTGACTTCAGTCCAGTACAGAGGAGGAATACTGAGGCCTGCCTGTAAATCGGATGATCTAAGCCTTCTTTCAAGAATTTTTCATCAAATTCACTATCAAGGACCTCAACATCTTAAGCAATGCAGCATAAAGCATTTCCATCCTAGTATTTTTCCTGCATCTAATTCTGTATTTGACATAGAACTAGGAATCACTGTTGGCACCATGTGGCAATAAGACAGGACTGCAATCCCCCTATTGCACAACTGCACTAAACCCCACTAAATTATAGGACATGCTATCTACACAAGCACAAATATCCCTGATTTAAAGCACAACAGAGGCAGCGTTGCAGACCTGTTTCCAGCTTTTGAGTCCTACAGATCGTGACTGAGAAAACACAGCTGCTTCCACACCGAACCATTCTGGTGTATTACTTGTAGAAGGAATTGCTACATCCGCCAGAAATGCATGAACATGATACGACTGGAATGCAGAGCATCTTCGTCTGGAGTCTTTTTCCTTGATTTTTGCCTTTCCAAGTTATTTTTGTGCTTCCAGAAGAAAGTCATCAGGTCTATCATAATTAATTAGCCCAAAGATGAAGGCGGCTGATTGCACTAATAATCACAAATAGATCAGACAGATTTAAATCATGAAGCCAAATACAAGGGGAGAGACTAAAATAGCTCTTCTAAGCTTGAAAGGAGAAGTGTACTGCAAGGGAAGAAACCAGGTAACTCCTAGTCTTAGAATTCATAGTTTGATTGTCTGATGCACTATTTCATAGTCCAGACACCAAAAGGGGAGGTGGGGGGTGAGGGAGGGGACTCACAAAACAAACCCCACAACCTACAGGCATAGCTAGTGTGCAAGCAATCCAGTTTATTAGTTGGGCCAGTCTTGCTGATGTTCCATTTGACCAAGAATTACACATCACTTGATGACAGCTTTAATTTGACTGAGAATATCGATTCAAGAAATCAAGCAGGAAATTGCTTGCAAATAATTTCACTAACAAAAACTATTCAAGTTGCAAACCAAGGATATGAACATTAGGAAATGCCAAAAATCAAGGTCGTCCGTCCAACTTCAATTCAGTCTCCTAGAGACCTTCTTTCAACCATGCCCTCTATGCATGATGATGCACTCCTTAATTACAGAGAGCAACTCTCAAATGAGCTCTGCCAAGAGACATGCCAGTCTTCTGAAGTGAGATCAAGAAAACGATCTCCTTTTCATCTCAATGTATTGTGTGATGCAGTCATTGTTAGCATATTGTAGCTGCTATTTCCAAAGGGGCTTCTCAGATTTACAGCTCAGAGAAGCACTAAATACCTCAGGCTTTCAAGTTAGTTAAGGAATGACAACGAACGTTCTCAACATCTGGTAACTGTACTAAAAGAAACAGGGGGAAAAGAAAATGAAAAAAGAAACAAAGCCTCAAATGAACAAAAACTGCAGTGAGATAAATTTCTCCTTTCATCTACAGAACTGCCTGCCTGACTCCCTTCAGCTCAGGCCAGTGAACTCCCACTACTTCCATGAGACACTCAGAAGTGCAATGGCTGCACACAGCAACATGCTGCATATCCAGAATACTACCTCAGATGTTAACAGGTTCGGTATGGTGACCAGAAGGATACTGAGATTTGTTAGTGGACTCCATGTTACACTGCACAGGTTATTTAGGGTTTATCTATATCATGCGAAGTAGCACTTAAATATGTGTGGAAATGAGCTAGCACCAGAACGGAAGGTAATACAGCAGCATCAGCTTTACCCAAAGTCATTAGTTTGGGTGTATTGCCATGCTAATGGAGCTATACTGCATCTGGGACTTAGAGAATGAGGAAGGCAGCTCATTCAGAGCTAGCTCAGGTATCTTTATACCACAGAGCATTATGTAATTAAACATACGTTAAAAGTGCAGCTTCAATCTCAGTATAAGCCATCTCAGCACAAAGCTTCTGGTTACGGGTAGCCCTTTCATTCTGCCCTGCTGCAGAGGGGACAGGGAATGAGGAACAACCTATGGAACAAGGGGAACAAAACCAAACCAAAACTGAAACATGCATCAAGGGAAGGACTCTCTGTACTTCCATCTTGGGCAGCAGAGAAAAGGGGAATGTTTAGTTTAGGTCTGCTGAATTCACTGTATGTACAGCATTAGGGATGGTCAGGGGAGTTCCAAGGCAGAAACAGAAGATGGAAACTGAAGCAGAGACAGTGTCCAGTGGGAGTGTTTGCAGAAGGGGTTGACCTGTCTGTCCAGAGGAGTGCCAATTAACAGCTGAAAGATAAACACTTTTTCCCCCCAAATCTTACCAACTAGATTGCACACAGAGCTATGTTCCCATTTCTGGGGCTGGATCCTACTGACACTCTCTGCCTGTGCCTTCAGTTTGCACCAGCCCTCTAAGTCATACACCGTGCTGCACAAACAAAAAGAAGCTTGCTGCTTTTTCAATGGAACTGTTAGGAGTAAAGTGGAATTAGCACATACAGAACTGCCTTCCTATTAATTTTCATTGCCTTGTACATTTTTATTTCAGAGTTCTTTGCAGGGGAATAAAAGATGTATTTACGTTGCCAACTAGCAGACCTTGTTAACCAACTTAATGCTCACCGAATGTTCAAGGAAAGATCTGGAAAGAAAGTAAGACAGAGCAGCAGGGCCCACACTGGCAATTTCCAAGAGATTTATTTTCAAGATACAGCAAAACCTGTTAGCAAGAAGGCAAAATCGTAACCTGCAACAAAGGAGACTATTCCTCTTAACACAGTTCTGTGGGTGTTTTTGCAGCACGTATATTGGCAAATGCACATACCTGCTGGAAGCTTGATAACTTCCATGAGAATAGCAAAAGCACAAGATCTAATCCAATTCAACAGCCTGCCCAGTGCCTCATGCTGTAATACTGCTTGGGTAATAAGAAATGGTATATGAAGAACTGGATTTGTTCTGTTTCTTCTTTTTGGCTACTGCTATTCCCCTGGAAAGTTCCCACATCAAAAGTGAAAGATAGGTGCTTGTGTGGGTTCTGCAGTTTGTCTGTGTGAGTATTTCTGAGCAAAGAGAGGCTACTATATACAGCCTCTCAACAGCAAATGTACAAGCAACTTCCAGCAGAACTGGTTTTTAAGATGCCTTACCACTGCTTTGGCCACTCTGGCATTCAGGCAGAGCAAATCCATAACAAATAAAGCAGCAGCTGTCTATTCCCAGGTAACTGAACAGTTTGCCTTGTTAGCAAGCAGTCAATGGCAGACAACTTAACCAACTGAAATACATGCTTATCCTGCTTGTACCATGTACCACCTGTCTGAAGGGGACAAGAAAAGGCTGCAGGATCACTCAGCTCTGCCCTACACACAGGTGACAGCCCCTGTCCCCTGGTGCACCATTCACCCTTTGTGCCACAAAACGTTTGAAAGGATTGTTCTCTCTGGAGGTATTTTTTTTAAGCATGATATAGAGCTACACTACCAAGCTCTTCTAGCCTGAGCCTGTAAATCCCTCACCATATATTTAACAAACTGAGCAGAGTGTGATATTGCTTGCAGGGAGAGTGCTTCCTGGCCAGAATTACCAAACAGCTGCTTGAGGAGCTCCCACCAGGCTCATCCTTAATGCTCAGAATCGGCATTGCTGGAAGGCGCACAAGATGCCAGGCTTGCAATTTAACGTGATGGAAATGACAACTGAGACAATCCTCACCTGTATTCCTCATTACACCAATTGCACCTGCATGTCTAATTGTCGTTTACTGTTCTCATTAGCACTTTTGTGCCAGGAACAGGACACTGCAATGGGAAGTGTCACAAATCCTGTTTATCAGAATGGAAAATGTTCTTCCCTTGGGACACTGTACCTAGGCAGCAGGACAGGAGAACCATTTCAGGTCCACTCCTGAGTTGCCGTAAGAATACTGAACAGTATCTCTTCAAACAGTTGTGAGGGATTTGGTGGTTATTCAGTCATGCAGTAAATCCCAGAGCAAAGAGGCAGCCCTGTAGGTCAGATTGCCCTTTTGTGGTCTTCGTCCCATTGCATGTTGGGTGGCAATGGAGCTTGTTACCCTGACCTATGCAATAAGAATTCAGTAATAGGAATTTCCACTAAATATCTTGCCTCCTTATAACACTCTTTCACGTCCTTCTACTCTCTCAGTGTGGTCCCCATATATATTAAGCAGCAGTGCTGTCATGCACTGGCAATGTCCTCACCCAAATGTGTCACTGTTGAAGCACCTAGAAACAGGCTGCCTTTGGAACAAGTTTCAGATGGTGTCAGCTCATTATTCCAGAGGAAACCAGCTTCTGAGAAGGTAGGTCAAACCTTGCAGCATCCCAAGTTACTTACAGAAATGAAACACAGAAAAAACTTCGGTGTTACTAACCTGATTAACCTGATCTCAGCATGGATTAGTATATAATGTGAGCTCTAAGGGAGCTATACATCAAATGAGTAATACCAGCAAACTAACTAAACTATTTATGCAAAAGATCAAATATTAGAACATATTAAATATACATGCACATCTTAGAAATACACAACAGAAACATCATCAGCACCATCTCAGTCTCCTATACAGCAAGATCTCAGTCCTTAAAAGGCTGCCCCTTAGTAGAGACAGAGTTTGCAGTAAGGAACAGAGGGATTATGGAACATATCTGTGGACTGCATTTACGTGGTATACCTAATGAAAAATTAGTAACATAGAAAAAGACTTAAAGGACCTAAAGAAAAAGACTTAAAGGTCTCCCTCTTGCTCGTATTATCTCGTCATTCAAGACATTCTTTATACATACAAAAGGATTCCATTTCATTGATGAAACCCTAAAAGACAGTCCGCCAACGCTAATGTGTGTTAACTATAGGATATGTGAAATTTAGTTTATTCTGTTACCGTAAATGAGCTTAAGTCCTCTGTTGAAGGCTTAAGCCCCAAAGCGATTTTCTTCTTAGCAAATTAGTGAGAAAGTTGTACTTTGCCAAGAGCCAAAAAAATAAAAACCAAAGACTGTTCCGTGGGGACTCACAAGTCCCTGGCTCCGCTTTTGCTGGCTGGCATTTAAACAGCAGAAAAATAGCATTAGCATTTTCATGGGCTGGTCTATGCCCTCACAATTTAAATGTGATTTAGCTTTTAAAGTGAAACTCTGCAGCTATCAAAGTTTTATGTGTTTGGAAACCTAGTCCAAAAAGGCCAGAGAAATCATCATCTGCATCTCAATTTCTTTCCCATTTGGAATACTACTAGTTTTGGTGGTGTTTTATTTTTTTAATAAACACAATATCATAGGAACTGGAGGCTGATTCCATCTGCTCCTGTTGGGAGAGGAGAATCAGGGTGCTCAGCCACAAGCTCCCCACTGACCTACTGCCTGAACTTTCCTTGCCAAATATCTCCATTTCTCTCCAAAAAGCATTTCACATTTGCTCTGACTTTATGTCTTTAAAAGGAACAGTTTATCTCTACAAAGTATTAAACTTTTGAAACATCTTTCCCTCTACAGGAGCTTGTAGCTAACCTGTCCCAGTGCCAGCTCAGTCCTCTGCAGCACCAGGCTCTGGCAGTGAGCTGAAGCAGCCCTCACCATTCATCTGCTCTGCTGCTGCCCACTGCTAACATGCACTTGCTGCAGGGAACTGGGGCTTTCAGTTCTTAAGAAGTGGTTTAAAAATAATAACAAAAAAAGTGGCCTTGAGGGTTTAATTTAAGAGTTGGTCTTTTCTAATATTGTCATGGGTAAAAAAAATAAAGTCAAGTGATATCATGTATCCTGTGCTACTCACAGGCAGGATATCTAATTCTTCTTGAAGGTGAGATGCATCATTCCCAACTCAACATATAGATAAGAAAACCAAAAAAAGAATGGGATTTTTCAGACCAAGTACTTTCTTCCAAATTAACGTGAAATATCCCAGAAATGAAATTCCTCCTCTCTTTGTAATCACTCCTGTGAATTCTTTGGAAATTATTATTAATCAAGTCCTATTTAAATACATTTCAGTGAAACGGATCGCGCTCTGTTTCAAGAAGGAAAAAAATCACCTCAATCTCTTTTTTCTCCCTCCCAGAACTGGTGTGGAATATCGAATACTTCAATAACATCTTTTGATTTGCAGAAATGTTTCCAGTGGGAACAGAGTGGATGATGAGCAGAAACAGGGCTCAACTCAAAGATTTTAAGTCTTCTTTTCCCAGCTTTACATAGCTGGAGTCAGAGGCTTAGCTGTGGCAATGGCTTCCAAGATGGAAACTCACTCAGAGCTCTGCTTTTTGCTGGAGCACCAATAATCTGCTTCACCTAGCACTACAAGATCCAATGTACAAAGTTCTTATGGATCTTATCCATAAAGGCCATGTGAATAGGGTTCATACAATTCTTTCAATTATAACAATCTACAGTGTCAAATCTGCACTGAATCGATACTGTACCTCATTTAATCTCCCTTCTTAAGTATTCTCACTTTGTTGTACAAAATGAAATCAGCGGAATCCCACCTCTGAAATGCAGAGCTGTGTTGATGTCTGGAAAGCATCCTGATTTGTAAATATCTACTATGCACCACTTGTGCATAACCAAGGCTGAAATTATGCAAATCCATTCCGTGTTTGTGCTGTGCAATTGCCAGAAATTTGTACTGCAGGAGCAAGAAGGAGCCTCGGCTCACAGTGAGCCTGGTGTGGGGTCTGATGGGCTGCTCTCCCCAAAGCACCTCCTTCCAGCAGTGCTACAAGATCCTGCCCCAGCTCCTGATCTGACCAGGTTCAACACAATTGCTCACCTCTGAAACTGGCATCAAATGCTGTTTTTGAAAATCAACATGGAAAGATTAAAGGTAGAGATTTTTAAAGGTAAGGCAGAGCACAAGGCGCTGTGAGCTCAGTTGTTGCTCTCACTTGAGTACTGTGGAAAATATGGTGGGACCAATCTGGCTGACAGCCCAGTCCAAGTGTTTGCCTGCTGCTGAATGTACTTCAGGCTACTTTTCAAAACTAATGATGACAGGGCACCCTTTATTATCCACAGGACCACTTCCATGAAAAATACACAGAAATGTCTCAGAACAGGCAGGCTGTGCTCACAGGTAGCTGTTTGGAAATGGAACCGAGTCTGACTTTCAGCTTTGCTTATGCTCAGCAGTTGTGTAAGTTCTCAATCTAACTCATTTCAGTGCAACCTGCTCTCTTTGGCTAGTTGTATGCCAGTTTAAATCAAGCTTATAGTGGTTTTGGCAGCTCCAAACAATTACCCACAAAAAGCACATGTAGGCAAGCTAGAAAATTAAGAAAGCAGGTATGCCACAAAACATACTCAAAGAAACACTGTTTAAATAATATATTTAACATGTATTCCCATCACGAAAGTCCTTGTATGTGTTACAACTTAAAGGAAACTCAGATATACTGTATTTTAGCACCATGTAATGAAAAACAAGTAATAACCCTGGCAAAAAAAATCCAGCATTCTAGTTCAACAACATCTAAATTTTGAGTGCCACAAAAAGATGCAGTATCTTCCATAGGAGGAGACATCAGAATAAAGCAATTAAGAACAAACTGCTTTAGTTGAAAGTATGATGCTTTCGTTTGAAGATGGACCTAGTTAACTACAGCACTGCTCTACTGCAATGACATATTTTTAACATGAATACATGGTCATCACACACCAGCAGTTCACACTGTGAACCACAAATTAATTCTAGCAGCAGCACCGATGCTTGAATTCTCATTTTTCACTGTCATACGTGTGGCTTTAGTGTCAGAAGCAATACATCTAAGCCGCTCCCTCCCCCCTGCTTTACATTTGAATTGTGTGCTATCATACTGTGACATAATCAACAACCTTGAAAAATACCGAGGCATGGATTTGAATATAAGTTTCGGTATCAAAGAGGCCTATACTTTCTGATCCAATTTAAAGCTCAGATCAAGCTGTACTACGATATGCTCCATGCAGCTTTAGTTAGCCTGGAACTGCATTAAAAAAACAGAAAGTTAGCTTGTGTACTGAAGTTTCTGTAGCGCTTCTAGGGACCCACAGCTAAACCCCAGAGTTATAACATCAGTGCAATATTTCAGTCTCCAAAGCTCTTCATTTTGAGATCTGATATGATGCATCAGCTCGCTCTGAGCTTTAGGAGCAGCAGTAAATTTTACCCTGGCCAGGGATTCTGTTTTGCACATAACCAAGCAAAATGCTCTGGGAATGCTAAAGGTCAGCTTTGAGAAGCATTCACTTCGGTTGGCAGGGTTTGTCCCAGCACAAAATTATTTGAGTGAGACAAGAGAAGAGACTCCCAAACTCACTGGCAGGAAAGTGCAGAGAATATAAACTAAACCTTCCCTAAGTGACATAATTAAACACCACTAAGCTTAATTCAGTTCCCTGGAAGATGTCCCAATTAAGTAGACTTTCTAATTAAGGATATCCTGATTAAGGGGTCAATAGTATTCAAGTTACATTAAAAATAGAATAGGAGAGAGAGATGAGCAGTGTGCTTTCAGGGCCTTTAGAAACGTGATATGGTTCAGCTGCTAAAAAGAATTACAGGAGGCTCACGTTTCTCTCCAGAGTTATCAGTGTTTGTAAGTGTGATGTGAAAAAGAACAATGACAGCCACGAGGTCAAATCTGCCCTTCACCTCCAACCGTAATTTCATATAAACTAATGAGAACTAGACCCGGCGTAACAGAGCAAAATCGGATCTCTAAGAATAAAAAGGCTTGAAAAGACAGGCTGTTTAATTTCAAGAGAGTTGACATTTTCAGTCCATTTTTAATCACAGATGCTCCTGTCAAGATTTGCTTGCTTTAAAAACATAGAGCAATTAAATCCCAACTAATGCTGGGCAAACTGCCTTGCAATGCTAAGCTAAAATCTGGTGTTACCAAATGTAAGTTAACTCACATCACTTCTCTGGAGTCCAGCCTACATACTGCTGCCCTGCTGAAGCACTGAAAAGCTCCTGTTCACACAGTTCTGGTTCTATGTTTAACAGCACTTGGTGCAATCTTTTCCCATAGAAGATGTGGGTTGAAGCTTATTGATATTAAAACACATTTTGGAGAATTTCTGTTTTTTTTAGGGCTTACTATGTAGCTGTGCTACTGACTTCCAAAAGGTAAGTGTAAAACAGCTAATGTCACTTCAGATCCGTGTACAGCACTGATCGCATCCTGGTATCTGGATGCAGAACTTCACATTACAGCATACGTGAGAACACAAACCTACAGTCAGAAGCACTTCAGGTGTGGTATCTGATAGATTACAGACATGTACAGCAGGCTACACAGCTATGGGAAGACTTTAGCTGCAGACAATGCTAGGGAATAGAAATCATATGCTTGCATGACTTAGTACCCACTAAGGAGAGAATCAGTCCTAGGCACTCACTTGACAACACACACCAAAGCAGCAAAAATCCTAAAGCAAGCACTTTCTTTGACTGTACTGGATCACACACCAGCCATTGTGAAGCCTGTAGCTTTGACAGCCATACACACAGAGGGACTGAGATAATTCACACCCGTTGTTCAACTGTGCTTTATTTTCCCAGCAAAGCAATAATGAGCTCTAATCCCTTGTTTACAGCTTGAAGAAGCAAAAGGAAGAAAAAACGATTCTTGCCAGCCCTTAAATTGTGGATTTTTGTTTCTGCTACTAATCCGAAAGGGCAGCACAGCCCTCTTTGGGTGTGATGCTTGCAGACCTCGTGCTTCATTTCAGCCCACCACTTTCAGATTAGCAGCAGGCTGGTTTCACACTACCTCATTTCCTTCTTCAATTCTTTTGATATCAAAGTTAAGAACTAGCTGGGCAGCAATGCTCTCCCTATGGTTTTTTCAGCTGCAGACAGAGATGAACAAAACAATTTAACAACCAAAGAAAAACACCTATTGCATCCAGAGCTTCAAAATGATATATATATTTTTTTATTAATGATATATATATATATTTAATTAATGACTACTAAATCTCATTTTCCAGAGACCACAAAAGCAAAATCCCAAGGTAAAAATATTTCCTCTCTTTGTATACGTGAGTGTCAAAGAAAAGCTTAGAAGTTGAAGCACCACTGCAGAACTCATTGAGGAAAAGAAATTTGTCCTTCCCTGCACAGATTCTAACACTGAGTAAGTCTGTTCCTCGAAGCAGCAGGGAAGAACATGTCAGAGCCAGCCTAAACAAAGTATTGCAGAAGAGCAAACCTGCTTTGTGGTCAGCCTGACCACCAACTAAAACCTCAGTTAAATTCTGAGATGCAGACAGGAACATAGGAACAGTTATTTCTTGTGGAAGGGACAACAGTTCAGCAACTATGTACCAAGGTTTTATCTTTGCACAGATTTGAATCAAGATATGGAACAGAAGGTCATCTCTGAAGAAATGGACTGGGCAGAGCTGCTGGCTTTTCAGGAAGCACTGACAAAGAGGAAGGACCTTATCTCCCAAGTCAGCATTGCTGTACTAAACAGAGGCCCTTCTCATTCAGTCTTAGCTCCAGGCACACAAATAAGTCCTTAGACATCTCTTTCTCCCATACTCAGGTTTAGTTTCTTATCCCCAGAGATTCCTCTGGTACTCTAGAAAGAAGCTTTTACTGTAGAAAAGCCCTCTGGCTTTTCAAGTAGACCTGGCATCTCTCATCCTCCGTCCAGCTGAGCCCATTTCCTCTTGAAACCTCTCAAAAGCCAGCTTTACTAATAATAAATTTAACTAATGTAGGGTAACACAGATCATACAATGTTTCTAATTTCTCTTTTTTTATTTTTAAAGTGTGGGTAAAAAGTGTATTTAGACACACAAACAAAGGAAAAAAAAAACAACTTGATGACCAAACTGCTTATGAATGAACATGATTATTTTCCTGGTGGGCAAGATAAAGGCTGTTGCTCTGCGATGCCAAGAGCTGCTTTGTTGCTGGGGCACAGACACACATGGATAACCACCAAAGGCAGCTGGAGTAGTGCAGGCTTGCCCACCCCTTGCCGGGCTAACAAGGCACACAGAAGAGATGATTTAAGACTGGGCTGAGCTGCTTAGGTTTTATTTTACTCCTTCATCAGTTTAATGATTTGCAAAATCACTATTTGCTTGCTTCTTGTTTGTTCCTGGGTGAAGCAGTCAGTATACATCAAACCCAGTCAGACTAGATCCAAACATTTCCTTCCTGGTTTGTGCTTGCTTAATCAGTGTTGAGGTGGCTTTCACAGGCAGAGCCTTTGAGCATGGGAGAATGGCACAGGACTTCAGTCATATACAGAAGTCCTTAGGCAAGCATGGCAGATACCAAACTGAAGGAGTGAAACCAAGTGATGCTACCAACCAGGGAGCAGTATATGATCAGGGCATGAATCTGCAGGACATTCAAGTTCCAGCTTTGTGCCTCTGCTGCAGTTTGACTTGGCACCAGTGCATTAGCCCAGGTGTGACTTGACTTAGCTGGGGATAAAATGCCTACAGAAAATCTCACTCCCCTAACAGCCCACATGATATCAAGCTTCACATTACCAGTATGTAAAACTTGCTGAGATCTTCATCTGGAGGGTGCTGTGCACGGTGAGTTCCAATCACTAATAGCATCATTAAAAAATAATTAGGTGGAATAAAAATGCCTTTTGTTGGCAGACTGCTTGAGTTGTCTGCTGCATCTTCAGTGACTTCATCTGAATTTTACAAAACTATCCTTCTAGCAAATGTGTGTGTTAATTAGACTGAAGGAAGTTTCATTCTGGGGCAGAATAGCAATGTATGACCCTTAGCAAATGCCCCCGATCTTCTTCATCCTAAATGACCTTACCTGTGGATTTTGACACTAGAGGTAAAACTACAAAAAATAAAAGGTGAGAACACTAATGGCTAATTAAGGTGCCTTCATTGTATCTCTGCCAACCCTGATAGATGTATGCAGACCTACTATGATGAATAAAGAATTTTACATAATAGGAAAAAGATGTGTGCTAAAAGAACTGGGAGAAAGCCCTGCTAATGACTGCATGAAGCCATCAGCAGGCAGATGGGAAGAGGGAGAGCCATTTGCAGCTGCAGTTTTTTGCATTTCATCCACTCACAGACTGCCCAGCACGGCTTCTTACTGGAATTATTCCCCAGCTAATTCCTGGTTTTGTTCTGGTCTTTAGCCAGGCACTAAAAGGGGCACTGTTTTGACTGAGAAGCTGCCTGGTATCCCTGAACACGCGTTTCCAAGTCTTAAGAGATCAGACTTAAGAAACTTAAGACCCCATTGCTTTCTACAGCTGCCTGAAAGGAGCATGGTGCTGGTGTGAACAGGAGCTGCTTGGGGCTGGGATTATAAATAAAGGATGGGAGCTTAAGAAAGGTGTCATTTGGAACAGATCCTGAAGTCCTGTAAGAAATTATTATGGGAGGGCAGCTACACTAGAAAGGCATGCACAATTAAGGTTGACCAATTGACTCATTTGCAAAGTATTAGATAGGGAAAGCACAAAGCAGTACAGAGAAACAAAGTAGGATAATTGGTTTTGAAATGCAATTAAAATAAAGAGATCTGTCTTCACCCAGCTCTGGAAAAGACTCCCATTGAAACCACTGCTTTGTGTGCTAACGGGAAACATATACATGTGGCTGCAAGCTGAGTATCATTCTACAAGTCTGCTGATTTACTTGCTCTCCTACCCATCAAGAGGGGCAAGGCGGGCAGCTGGTGGTGACAAAAAAGATCAGGAACTCAGACAAAAGAGAATTTGTGGCACTGAAACAACTGCCCAGTCAGAGTCCCTCAGCCTCCACACATCACAACCACGCAGCATCCCAATTTGGATTAAACTGAATACAAATGTTGGTAAATTCAGAAGGCTGTTAGAAGACACACAGGGAGAAGGTATCAAGCAGTCAGTAAATGGACATCACCTCTTTGAGAATGTCTTTCATGAATGTTGGGTTCCAACCACAGATTGCAGAGGGGAAAGGAGAAGAAGGCACCAAGGGACAGAAGATGTCTCCCATGCACCAAGAATTACAGCTGATCAATTACAGCTTAACTGAAAGAAGCTCTAAAAAACTTCTCTGGCTCAACTCACATTTTTTCAAATCATAAAAAGTTCATTTGATATGCATGAAAGTGTAAATTGATTCGTTCGGCTCAAACACCCAAATTCTAAAACTGTATTAATAAATCATGCTCTGCAAGTCCTGTGAGTTGCCAAGAAACATGAAAAAGGTGCTTCAGTCCTGCTGAAGTACAACATACCTGCTGGGGCAATGGATGGAACACAGCTTCTGACCTTCCAGTTCTTACAGGACAACAACTTCTCCATAAAAGGGGAGAAATAATCTGAAACCAGGGATTCAGTGATATGGAGCTGCTGGTTTGAGTGCACAGAAGTGCAGCTTTACCTCAGTGTATGTGAATGTTAGTGACTGTTTGCACTGCTCTAGTAATACATGCAGTGCTTTATAAGCACCTGTAACAAAAGATGCTTTTCAATTCCAAAGAGGAATACAGAAATGATGGTATGTAGATATGCAAGCTGCCACGTTACGTATGCTAACCTGGCATAACAGTCACAACTCACATCTTTTGTTGAATGAATAAATAAAAAGAAAACAACTCTGCATATTGATTAATTACTAATGTCTTGCATATTTTGATGCTATGTGTCAAAGACAGCAGTCACTACGCAGGATGGCTGACTGTCTTTCCTTTTAAATCAAAGCAGGCAACACGACACATCAGTGACAAAAGAATGCAGAAATGCTAATTCCTAAAAGTAATATCTTGGAATCCTTCTGCTGGAAAGGGTTTAGAGTAGCTTTTCAACAGTGCCCACCATCACCAGAATCACTGTGCTATGGCCCAGCACACAAATGGGCTTCTGAGCAATGGTGGCAATGCCTCAGGTTAAGTGCTCTGCTGGAGCAGCACCTCAGTAGGGCACCCACAGTCCCTTTTGTTTTTATAATTAAAACAACATCAACCCTTGAAGTTAACCTAAGTCAAACACATTTCTCTTATGAAAAAAAACAGACTGTGTTTCTGTTTCTGGAAAGATTTTCCATTATGACAAGGACTCTCTAAAAAGCCATTTCTCCTTGAACATAATTCAGACCCACTGCAATGAGTTTGTAGGAGCTTTTGTTAAAAAGAAAATTTAAAGGGAAAGTCTTTCTGCTCAAGAGCATCTTGTCAACTACTTCTGTTTTTCCCACTGCTTATTACTAAGTTGCTTCAACAAGGGGTTCCAATATCAGCCCTTAGACAACGGGCTGACACTGAGAATTAAGGCTGAGCACTGCAAAACCCTTATCTGGGAACTGAAGGGGAGGAGATACAGAGCAGGTACAAATACTCAATATTTACATTTACTACCTGTAATTTCAAGAGTTCGACCTGGACATTGCAAGACCATTTGGAAAAGGCCCTTGTAAAACAGGTACTATTAACACTGAGATAGAAGGAGCCAGGGAGGAAGGCAGTCAATGTCAGCAGCTGAAAATCAGCTACACTAAGCAATTAATTTCAACCACAGTGACTTTTGGATGCAGAGTGGCAAGCACTTCACTTGTTCCCTCTCTCTCTTCCTGCAGTCAAGGGATAAGACCAGTTGGTTCTTGTTTTGTTTAAAACAAAGAAAGAAAAGTAAATGATAAAAAAGCATAATGGTTGCCTTCCTCGGGGCTTTCAGAAGATAAAAATCATTTCCAACTAAACTTCTGGAAAAAAAAGATGAGTTTGAAAGGGGATCTGAAAAAGAATGCGAGTGTTCTCAGAGAGCTGCTACTGAGCCCAAATAATCCATAGGTCACTAAGTTTAGAAGTAGCTTGTGTCTGTCTAGGAAGGCTGAGCGTAGCAAGGCACTGGAGTGGGAGACGACAGGAGCTTTATTTTCAAGTCTTGCTGTCAATCCCCTCTGCAGGTGTTACAAAGGATTACCAATTTCTGCTACTATGTAGTGCAAGAAACTAGAACTTTTGAAATGCTGAGGGCATTTTAAAAAAGGATCAAAATATTCCATACCTGAACCAGGTTTTCTTTTAAAAATTGAAATCCATTACCAAACTAGTGACAAATAAAGGTAATGATACTTAATAATGCACCTCTCTCGTTCACAACATCCCTCTTTCTACCTTCTCCCAGCAAAAGATTTGGTTGATGTGAGCAAAGGCAAATCAGCCCCCCAGCACTATATATGACAAAGGTTAAACCTCCAGCAGACTTCAGGTGTTGCCCCACAATCAGTTCACCGAGCACAGTGCAGTGCAGGAGCTGTTAACATCAAGCTAGACTGCACGCTGTTCCAAAACTGTAATCTAAGCAACATTAAAAATGATTACAACAGTCTTCTTGATTTAGATACATGCATCGGTATACTGAGACATAGGAGAAAACAGAAATCAAACCCAGAACAACAACATCAAAGTGATGCAGACAGATCCTTTCACCACAGCCCAACTGGGGGCTTCACACAGGCTGCCAAGCAGCCCTGACTGCACCTGGGACTGCACATGGCCCCAGAGGGGATGCCTGCACCAGAGACACAGACATTAAGGTTCCCAAACCCACGTGCAGTCCTCAGCACAGCCTCCATGTTATTCCACAATTACAGTTTAGCAGAGATTCTAATTGATTTAATTGCTGCTGCTTTTCTCTTCAGGAAAATATCTCTAAAACCGAATTGCTAAACCCTCAGCTTTCCATGTTACCTGGGATCATCCCAGCCTTTCCCACAAGATGAAGGGCTAATTATATTTTTTTATTTAAATGCCAAAATATGAAATACTAATTCTCAAGGTATTGTGCACACAGATGCATCCATCAGGGTTCTGCTCAAGAGCAAAATCCTACTTTTGGCTCCATGTTACCTGGGTCTCACCTCTAAACTTAGACTTACAGTGGCCAAATACACATTCCTGGTGCAACATTGCTTTGCCACCCAGACATTATTACAGAAACACAAGTGCTCAGAGGAAAAAAGTTAGGCTACATCAGAAGAATAACACCTCAGCTGGAACTTAATTTCTCTCCTCATTACTCAAGCATCAAAGATTAAATCTTGGAAGACTTCACTCAAGAAGGACAGTGAATGGGTGCAAACACAACCAAAAGGAATTCGTTTCAGACTGGATGAATATTCATAGAAAATATTTTTGCATTGTTTTCCTGACTCTAATTGTGTTCGTTAAAGACACACTTCATTAGCAAAGGTAAGAGCATATTGTTGTGTGCAGCAGTGAACAAAATTCAACCCTAGAAATAATGTTTATGTTTTCTGATCAGTGTGTGCAGGTTTGTCAGTTACTGGTAACAAAGGAAGCAGTTATAACGAGCTGAAATGTTCACATTAACAATTCCAAAGCACAAAAGGGACAGGAATGGTTTGAGCTTCCTGCAAAACAAACCGTAACACCACAAATATTGGCACTGAAAGCTGAGGGGAAGGGTTAGATTCTTGGAGGAGGTAACAGACAAATAACAGAATTACTGCCATGCATTAGGGTGTGCGTGCATCACTGCCTGATGATGGATGAATTCTCAGTGTTTGTAAATAAGTTTCCATTGAACTGCTGATGCACAAAGCTATAATCTCTGGAATTAGTGCCAGCTAACAGAAGAGGGCTCTGTTTTTCAGCAAAAGCATCCTCAGTTCTGCAAACAGCCAGCACACATCAACCATCTTGCTTTATGTTGTAGTAGGTTTGAATCTGGGTATTTACCCAGAGCAAAACCTCTGCTCTCTTCCTCTTAGAAACAGTAATTTCTACTGTAACAGGCATTCATCTTTGATAAACACTTAATGTGATGTCCAGAAATTCTCCCAGGGATTTATGCAGTAACTTCAGCCTCAGAACCACTCCCAGACCTGCTTTCAAAGGCTCAAACAATGAGCAGCGCACTGCATCCTTCACAATTCAGAAAGAAGAAAAAGAGTCACAAATCCAAACCTGCAAGTCTCTTGTACAAAACCATCTGTCATTCCCTTTCCTTTAACAATGGCGTCTCAGGGAGAACCATCCACTATCATTAGCAGATTTCAAACAAATGAGATAAATGCATTGCTTTCCCCCCACCTGCTTCTCCCATATTTCCCCTAGTTTTATGTTCCAGTTTTCATCAGCATTCAGCTCACTGCAGAGAGCCATCCAAATGGCAGACTAACATTTCTGGAGTGGCTATTTGCTCACTGTCTGTATGTATCTGTTATATTTGTGAATTTTCTTGTACTTTCATACGTTCTTCTGTGTCTAACAGGTATCTGAAGAATGACTCCATGTTTTCCCTAAATGGCTTATTATCTGGGATAAACAGTTTCCTTCTTTTCCTTCCCTTCCACCCCACCAGCCTCCCACATTTTTCCCTGCTGACACTGTAAATTTTCCTCCTTACAGGGCATTTGTCATGTCCATCAGGATCTAAATGTGACTTCTACTTGCTCATATTTCAGCTTCTGTAGGCCATGCAGTAACTGCACAGTTCTCCCTGCAGTCACCACTGCAAGCAGTGCGCGTATATAGCTTCTCAGGGAGGGAGTGTCTGCATAACCCTCATATAACACCTGGAGAGTGAGAGGGAGGACTCCATGTAACCTCATTATTCAAATTTCTCCCTTTAAAGTAGTTCTACTGCTGCTTCCAGTAAACTAAGGAAGGAAGATTTGGGAACTACTGGCTCATCAGCCTACCATCTCTTCCTGAAAAGACAGCAGAACAAATCTTCCCAAAAGCCATTTCTAGGCACATGAAAGACAAGGCAGTGATCTGGAACAGCCAGTACAGATTCACTAAGTCATAGCTGATTGCCTTCTACAGCATTTGGTGGATGAGGAAAACACAGCAAAGGTTCCTGTCATTGACCTTCAGCACTCCTTCCCACAGTATAACCAAGGTGCAGAGATGCTGAGCTGAAAGGTTGGTCAAAAACTGTCTGGGTTGAAGGAAGACTGGTCAGCAGTCTGGAGTCCAGATGTTATCGGGTTACTGGCGGATGATATTCTTTAATATCTTCACTAATGATCTGGTAATGTTTATGAACACCTATCCAGCCATTTGTTCTTTAGGCCTTTTCTTTCAAAAAATACTAATAATTCTATATCTATTTTTCCACCCATGTCTATACCTTCCCCTTCTATCCTGCTCTGCATTCCAGCTCACACCAGTTAATTTATTCAGCATCTTGATTATGGGCATGAATAGATCTAAAACTAAATCACCCCAAGAAGTGCTGTGCACCTGCAGGTTTATAAATCATAGCCTAGAAGTACGTGCATACCGTATCCCTTGGCTTGAACACCTGCTCTTACTCTAGAAGTGGAGGTGACAACTCAAATTGTGAGTTCTCTTTTTGGTTGGCAGTGCTAAATCCTCCCTGCTATCCTTCTCCAGAAGTGTTGGGCTCAGCTCAGTGCTGCTGCTGCTGCTGGAGGCATTGCTCCCCAGCACTGCTGCTTTGCTACAGCCAGTGAACTTACGCTGCAATGAAGTGTCTCTGAGAATAAGAGCTCTATTGTATTTGTAGTCACAGCTTATTATTGACTTCCATTTAACTGAATCTTTCTAGCATGTTATTATTGATATGTTAAAAATAATAATAATAATAACAACAAAACTAAAACCCTCTGGCCATTTACATAACAAACAAACAAAAAAAAAACCTTGCTATTTCTCCAAATCCACTGCTATTCAGTGGAACTCACCTTGCCAGCAGGAAGTTGCAGGTAGATCAAACCAAACTGTAGAGCTCCTGCATGGCCCAAAGTGGTTTTGGCACCAGTTAGAAGGTGGAATTAAGCTCTTTATTTCCTTTTTTGTGGTATTTTGATGGTATTTTCATCCATATGTAGCTTCTAAGACATTTCTGTGTTTTAGAATTATCTATTATTCATGTCTATTTCCACTCAAACCTGTTTTATGACAATTGTATTTTTATAACTTTGATAACTATGATAACAATGGGAACGTATGTAAAATTGCTCAATGAGAAGCAATTTGTCAGAGTTTGGACCTTTCCTTACAATTCTGGGATGTTCCATTAATCAGGGAATTCACGTTTTGTGGGAGTTAATGTACATGGTTCCCACTAATCATTAATAAACATATCAATAATATTTGCTTGGCCACTGGGAATGAACATGTTATTTCAGCTCTACAGTGTAACTATGAGAACAGCACCCAAGGAGTGAGCATAGTACATAAATGTACTCATTGCAGATAAGAAGCTTCTGATTATTTTTGCTAGTGCTATATGTAACATCACTGTAAGTTGGATTAGATGTCTCTCCTTGACAGAAATACCACCAGACAAAAATCAATAAAGCTGTTAAAGAGCCCAACAGATTTATCACCTACATATTACACCTGATATTTTCAGGTGTCCCTCTCTAAAGTGCAAGCTTTTGTCTATTGGCATTTTCCAAATGTGAGAAGTGAAAGTGATTCAAAAGCCAACGTTTCAAGGAAAAGGGAGGCTTAATAGTTAAATCAAATTAGACTCGTGTTACCTGATATAACACAATCATGTTCCAGCAATTACTTTGTGACATACTAATCTGTGAATTGAGCGTTCAATTGCAACAGTTTTAAATGGCTGTTTTAGTTGTCTGCATGTGTTGAAAAAATAATCAGCTAGGGTTGAGTGGGTTTCTGGATGGATAGCATGCCTTTCTGCCTTTGAGACAACTTTTTAATTCAGATCAGAGAAGAAACCAAGTCAAAAATGTGTCTGCCTGGGAGCACTGCAAAGGCAGTTAAAAAGAAGTGAAAAAAAACAAGCACCCCACAATGGTTAACTGGTACAAAGAACAAAAGGACACTGGGGTAAGCCCTGAATTTATGCATGAACACAGGACCTGAGGAAACAGCTTCCCCCCTTCCAGGAGAGGTTCAGAATAGATCCTAGGAGGAATTTCCTCACCAGCCATTGAAATAGGCTGTCCAGGGAAGAGGAGGAGCTGGGACTCTTGGAGGCATGTAAGAAATATGTAGACACGGAACCTAAGGGACACTGTTGGTAGCAGTTAGGTATATGGTTGGATTTGATGATCTTAAGGGTCTTTTCCAACCTACATAACTCTATGACTCTGATTTGCTTACACCACTGTCTCATGTCACAACTCAGCAAAACTCTGGGTCATACTGAGACCTCACACCACAGAGAACCATTATTCTGAGTCCACAACCTGAGAAACTGAGCAGCAGGGAGCCAGCCTGCAAGGTCACAATGTGGGGCACACAGAAGGACACAATCCAGGTCAGCGTGCCCTTAGTTAGAGGGTTTTCTCACTAGATCTAATCTACAGCCACTACACGACAGATCATTTCAGACAAGGCTAGGAGCAGAGTCCAGCTCTTATTTGGGCATAATGCTGAGGTTAAAAACAAAACATTCCTATTATCATAACAAGAGATAATACTAAACATTGTCCCAATAATACCAAACACTAGAATTAACACCTAAACACCAATGGAATCAGAATGCTAATGCTAGTTCAGTTAAGCTCAGCATATTGGAGGAAGGTGTTACAGCATTAGCCAGACCACAAGAAAGAAGGAAAAAAGGCTAAAAGTATTAAAGTATGAGGCAAAATATATAATGATGGGGAAAAGAATAATAATCAGTCTAAAATGAAGATAAAATGCAGAGTCCTCTCATCTGCAGAATTTAGTTTAATTTATACTCCCAATGATCACATTTTCCTTCCTTAATACATGTCCTCCACTTAACTGATATTGATGTCCAAAACTGCCCTGTTTTGGTGCCAACACCATGAAGCTCAGCTTCAGTAGTCCTCCAAAAACAACTTCCTATTATCACGTTTCCAGTTTCAGTAATGCAGTCTTCCCCATAATACAATATGGATGGCTTCTCATTTGTATGCACAGCTTCTATATTGCAGAAGCAGCCCAGGATCATATCCAAATGTCGTGCGGGCTTTTTATAGCTACAGTACATTTGATTTACAGCTACCCCAGCAAACTGTTGTACTCATTATCACTGGAAGTCAAGACACTTATATTCTCTTTGCTTTTCATGTCCCCTGTATGGCTGCAACTTTAAGAGGCTCTACTAATAGATCATTGACAAAAATCAGGCTCCTATTTTTCTATTTATAATCATCTCAGCTTCAACAGTAAGAGTATTTTCACGCCACAATGTGGTCACACACTATTTTTAGCACCAATACAAAAACATAACGCAAAGCACTCCTTTTTACTTCAAAATAAGCACAAATCATTTGAGTCACTGATTAGCAGTTCCTGACAGTCTGAATACATTCAGGTGTTCCAAAATAAATTTCAGAAACTTGAACTCCACTTCAATTGCACCGATGTTTATCTTGGATTTACAGGAACATCTGTATTCACAAGGGAAATTATTCTGTTAATTAGAAGACACGCATGCTTTTGTTTGATTAGGGTCATGGATTAGAAGGTAATGTATCCTGACATGTAGAGATGTGAACAAAAAAATAAGCAACCAATCCTATGGAGCACCTTTGAACACCTATACTAACTTCATTTTTAATTAGCACACCTTAACTTCATTCACACATTAAGGAACTGCAGCTATTTTAATTTATTATTATGCCTGTAAAGAAACCAAAGGAAATGGTAGAAAAAACAACCTAATATTGCCATCAGCACATCTATTTGAAAGCAAAAATGCTTGTTCTAGCAAGTTTTCTGGGTAAAACCAGACATTTAAAAGGAAAAGTTATCAGGAAACCTCATTTTTCTTCCCCTTGACTCTGTCTTCAAAGAGAGCCACACATCTGTAGTCAGCAGTCAGCGAGACCAGGAACTCCAGCTCACCAGAAAAGGTTATATACAGGATTTTAAAACGATTTTTGGAGGATCATCTCTTCATTGCAAGTAGAAAATAATGGACCCAAATTAAGGCCTGATGTATGCTAGGAGGATTTGCCATATATTGTTTCTTCCCACCTTCAAGGATAACTAATGTTTTTCTTATGTACAGACATTGCATATTCAAAGCTGCTTTGCTGGTTAGCAGTTAACCAGTCCCCCTCTGCAGATTTTCAGTTGGTCTCAACTCACAGGCAGAAGCCATGGCTCTGTACAAGATACACATGGCAAGGTTATTTCCAGAGCCCTCATAATTTCATCTCAGATTTTGCTCAAAAATTGCTGCTTTATTTGGGGGAAAAACTGTTCACCTTTGAAATGTTTTGTATCCTTGAAGAAATCTTTACTCCTAAAAGGATTAAGATAGCAAAATCTACACCTCAGTCTTTAAGAACAATTAGGACCTGTAGGGATTTCAAAATGATATTCAGATGCATATTTATCATACTCAAGTTAATTAGCACTCTCTACTAAGGACAAAATAATTAAACTAATCATGTTTAATGAAATTTCTATGATAGTTGATGTCTTCACATAAGAAATCTAAAATACATTAGTTGGACTGATTTGCTTCTAGTTGGATTTTTACTAATTAAATGTCCTTTCCCAATTTATGCCGAGCTTCCTTTCTCATTTCCACTACTATAAATTAAAAGCATCAGAAGCTCCAAGCCACTTGTGCTGTGTGCAGAAATACTTACAGTTTCGCACACAAAAGGAATTTTTAGCCAAGCATTTCTTTTTACATGGATTTTTTGGCATTAATTTTAGGAATTTCTGCACGTTCAAAAGCTTTTTCAGGCTGTATCAAAATCCTGGCATGGGGTGAAACATCATCTTCTCTGTGTCACCTCCTTGGCTGGGACTGCCTCTCCTTCTTTCACTGTGGAAGCATCCCAGCTGTTGGATCCTTCCATGCGTATCTCTGCTGAAGCCACAGTACAGCACTGTGCGAGTGGGGATAATATAATTACCTAGACAAACTGCCTCTGTCCCATCTGGTATTTATTTAAATTGGATATCAGTGTTAAAAACAGACTCAAAGTCAATGTTGTTTTGATTTCTATTGACTCTATGAGATGTTTCCAGCAATGCCACTGCATGGACAGATTGCTGTGGGTTGTAGTACGTGCATTTTGTAAGCAACAGCTACTACTTTGCACTGATCTGTCCTCCATCTCCTCACAGCAAAGTGGAAAACAACCTGCTGTAACCTTCACTGTTATATCACGCTTCTTATAAAATGTACAAAAATGCAAAAATGAAACCATTCCTATTGCTTAGTCTTTTTAATATGAACCCTGCAGCTATAACACAGATATCATTAAACCTTAATGATTTGTGCTAATTCATTATTTCCAACTCTACACAGCCACTGTCTGATAGCGTTTATGATGAATTACAAGTCCCAAGTAACATGAGGATTACCACAGCAATGCCTCTAGATAACAGACTGGAAGCAAAGAACTTCCAGTTCATGGTGCAGGCAGCATTGTTTGATTCTGCATTGTCCACAGGGAGGTAATTTCTGAACTGCCTGTTTATTGTTTTGCAGTGAAGAGATAAACATTTTTGCCTAGAAGTTCAGCCTGCATTTAGTTCCAACACCTACGATGCTTCAAAAATATGCTGATGTCAACAGTGCAGAAATCAGCAACTGGAGCTTCGTGACAATTTTGTTTAGATTGTTACCAGAATAAATCTAAGAGGCAAGGAAATCTGGAAGGCAACTTTATATGCATCCCTAGTGCTCACCTGCTACCCCTTCTCCTCAGAAAGAAGGTATTAAGATGGTATTGAGGAGAGTTATGCAGAATTCAGAGCCCTGCAGACAGCCAGGTTAGGACTAAACCTGCACATATACCATCCACAGCCATCCACACCTTGTTTCTCAGGAGATGGGGGAGAGACACACAAAAAAAGCCATCACTACAGAAACGAACCCAGAATAGACAGACAAAGCACCACACTCATCTGGGAAGGCTACTGTGCCCTCCGCTGCCACAGGAAAATTCAGGTCCCATGCATTGCTGGTTAATGCACCTTTCCATCCAATGAATACTACTACTGTGCCAGACTGCAGCTGCAACATCATACAGGAAATAGTGCATGCCACATTTAAAAGAATAAATGCAACCTGGAAGGTGGGGGATGGATACTGTGAGAAGGAGAAATAATGAAGAATTAGTGAAGGTGCACCTTCAGACATGCGGCTTTGAAGACATTGGTATATTTAACCTACCAAAAAGAAGGCAGAGAATTGATATTTTTATTTTGCTGCAACCTCATAACCTTTCATACATACAGAGCACCAAGCATATCAGTCCTTAATATATCATAAAAAGATTGCTGTGCTGGTAGCTATTATTGTACTTTTGGATGAGGGTATGCAGCACTGAGGGAGGGGATATAAAAAAAATAAGAAATTTCATCACGTAACTGTAACATTTAACTTTTATATCCCTGTAATCAACAAGGCAGCCAAGCATCCTCATCAGTAACAGGACCAAAGCAGAGCTAAGCACCAAGCAGCTCAGCCACAGTGGGAATTCTGTGTGTAGAAAAACACCAAACCCAGTGAAATTTTAGAAACTAAAGTCCCTACAAAGCACAGCCTTGAGAGGAACAAGTGGGAATGTTTCACCCTAACACCTCTCAACCAAAGTCTGTATAGCGATGTCACTGTCCAAGCAATTTATTCAAGGTTACAAGGAGGATACGTGGCAGGGGAAGCGAGCTCAGGCAAAACCCAGCAAGCAACTCATCTTTCCTCTCACGGGTGAGCACTGTTTTTCTTGCTTTTCCAGCAAGGATAAATGAGATTGAGAGAAGTCAGGGGTCTGACTGCCAGAGAAGCAGAGATCTCTGGGAGCTCAGACTGATTACTTTCACCCTTAGCAGAGCCGAGAATGTTACACAGCCCCTCTGATCCCCAGCAGCCATGCAGCTGGTAAACAGACAACAGGATGTGTACATACCAGCTTGCACTGTTTGCTGTATTTTACTAACATGTAAACTAGTAAATGACATTAATATGTGGAGATCACATATACCAGTATTTAGCTTGAAAACTTAAGGGTGTCACCGATGGATCATATGAATTGAATCAAATTTTTTATGTAGGTGACGAGGATGAGAGAGGGTAGTCAAGGTATTGCTTTGGAAAACTGACAGAGCTCTAACTTCTCTGTACCTGAAAACTTCTCCCTTTTTTATTCGTCTTTCTCTGTTGACAGAGTGTTTCCACTGGGTATCAGAAGCACGCTCTAAGCACAGGCTTGGGAAAAGATTCCCTCCCCTCCACACACACTTAAATCTAAGGGCTGTGGAAACCTACTGATGGGGGGTGTCTTTATTTCATTCACTGAAAAATGAGTTATATTGTGAAATTTTAATTGTTAAGATAATAACAACACAGCCCAGGTCATGAAGTCTCTTAACAAGATGACATATACCTCCATGCTAGTGGGATCCAGCAGTTCCAGAGAGGCAAGAGCATCATATCAAAAGAACTCTGTCAAAGAGGGATTGAAATAGCTGCTGCAGCTGGGAAGAATTTTTCTTCTCCGTTAAGCAGAGCTGCACTCTGAGCCTCATCACTCAAGCACAAGAAATATTAATTGGCTATGGGGAACTCAGGTGGAGGAGGGATAGTGACACCACTTAGTTTTTGTTGTCACCTTCAGCTGCTTTGGTTATCACCCGTGCTTTCAAGACACTCACCAGAGCATCTGGAAGGGCTATCTGTCTGCAATACATAAAGCTAAAAAGCCCAAGCAGTGCCTTTCAAGGTGCAGCCTATGAAAAGCAAAATATTAGGTAGAGATTTATAACATAAACACTGTTTTGGCAAAGCAATAAAGCACGGTTTCTGTCGTTACTTCTCTGTGTTGCAGCAGTGACTGAAAAATCCCCTCCTTCAGATCTGAATGCCCATGTGCTACAGCAAGATGTGTCTCGCACAGGGAAAAAGAAATCACTTAGGAAATTCAGTGCAGTTAAATCAGAAGGTGACACTGTATCTAGGCAGGCAAATGGTCTTCGGACAGCCAGTTCGCAGAAGTAGGGACACAAAGGAAAGTATAACAATCTGATAGAGGAGCCCAACACCAAAAGAGTGATGAAGTGACCACAAGACCTTCCCTGCATGTTCTGGTAAACTCCAGCCCACACAAGAATATGAGAACTGCTGCCACACACAAATCCCAACAACATTACAGCAGAAATAGGCATCACCAGAAGCACCAACAGCACCAGTCAGACTAGAGAAAAATCTTCCTTCTTAGGAAAGCAAAACTAAACTAAAAATACAACCTGGAAAGGTGACGTACCTTTGAGGAACATCTGTCTCATTAAGGAACACTGACAGCAGGCTTCACTGCTGTCTTCTAGGTCTGGCTTACAACTACAGGGAATATTTTACTCTCGCAGGCATTGCTGAATATGCAAGCAATGCCCTGCTTTCACTTGGATTTGGAGTTCAAGGGTTATTTCCTTCCCCTCCTCTCCCTCAGGCCATGCACCTCACACTGCTCCATTCCTTGCTGTGCAATGCACTGTGCTCCTTGCAATGCTGTCCCGCTCAGCAGGGCCCAGGCCAGGGGTACCTGATGTTACGTGCATGGCACAGCTGTTTTGTCCAAAAAAATACAGTCCTGCTTTTCCATAGCATGGCGGGCAAACAGAAAAGCTGAGTTCCTTCTGCATGCAGTTACCTTTGATGATGTCTGAATGCTACGAGCAAAGTAAACATGATTGGACTTCAAACGGCATTGGTGTCCTGACATAAAATGGCTGTTAGGAGTCATTCATGTGAGAATCTGATCTCATGGCCCACTGCTACAGCACCTGTGGCATTTCTTCTGTCTGTGTCTCTTCAGACTGTGGGGATTTGGAAGCCAAGGGACCATCCAGGGGTGTCTGCCTTGTGCAGAACTCTTTGGGTTCTGCTGGCCCACCATGGCTGCTGGCTCAGCACCACAGCAGCAGCCAAACTCCTGCTGCTTCCCAAGCCTTCCAGCCACATCCAGCACACTCCAGCCCCACCGTAACTGCCTGTCACTGGCAGCCGCTGGGGCTCCTTGATCTTACAGCTGACAACCTAATAACAAAACTAAAGATGTAAGCAAGCCTGGCAGTTTCCCTGATCATATAATTCCTTACATAGGCATAGGAGTAAGCTAATTCTTCTCTAGATAGACTTTTTTTTCTCCTTTGTGGTGTTTTAATTTTTGCAGCTTAAGTGTTGTGTGTCCTTCCTGAATCCTACACACAGTGCTGCAGCATCCGCTGTCACTCCATAAATTGACAGCCTTTCTTGTAAGCCCAGCAGTCCGATGTATAAATTCATATGCAAAAATTATATTATTCCTGTAAGCAACTTCTGTTATGAATAAAACCCTGGTACAGAACCCAATTCTCCATGCAAAGCCAATGTGCAAACTCCTAAATTAAAAAGAAATCTCAGGCAGGTGGAAATGCTGTTTTGGGACCTTTCTGGGGTTGTGGTTGCCAAGGAAACTGCTTCCTTTGTGCCCAGGCAAAGGCACTGGCTGTTTGGAGCCTCATCCCAGCTATGCCTGAATATGCTGTAGCATCAAAATGGAAGGGAAACTGCTAGAAATGCTCTGATAATGGAAAAAAAAATAAATAAATAAAATAAATCATTAGAACTACCTCAGGAAAATGGCTCTCCCTAGAAAGGGGATGAGAGGGAGCTGTTCCTGTGAAGCCAGGGACTGTGCCTGCAGGCTCCTGTGGCAAGTGCTGCCTTTCACCTTCAGAGGCTGACGCACAGGGACGGCTTTTTATGCAATGCACTCTTCTAGTCGAAAGTGATGCATAATAAACTGCAGAATTTTAAAGGATATTTCTGTCTTAGGTCTCACTCCTCCCTATAGTTTTGATCTCTTGTTGTAAAAAGCACCAGTAGTTAAAAGAACTGTCAGGGGAAGAAATGCATATATATTTCTCATTTTTTTACTGCTTTTTTTTCAGTGTTTGCTTACATAGGCCTCTATCTTTCTATAAGTTCTATGTGGACAACAGGGTAAACCCAAAACATGTTTTTTTCTTGTTTGGAAACAGAATTATTTCCAATCTTACCAATTAATTTTGCATGAGGAATAAGAAAAAGGACTGCAGACCCACGGAGGTGATGAGGATGTCTCTCATGCTTTGGCTTGATCTTGGCGAAACTGCTTTTAGAATCATAGCAAAAAAAATCCTAGTGAAAGGGACTGGCGTTCATTCATTGATGCATTCTTAATCTAAAATTAATAGCACCCTCAGGTTACTTTGTTTTTCTATGAGTGCTCTGTATTAGCTTTAACATATTGGCGTAGTTTCAGCACATTTAGTTAGCCCCCACATTAATACAAGCCAATTTAATGGTCACCCTATATCTACCTTAAGTCAAGGCCATTACAGGAGATTTACAGAGACAGGGAACACAAGCTAAGTCAGAATGAAAAGTGATGCTTAGAAATCTGAGATTCTTCTTCAAAATGAGAGGGGAGTACAAATAAACAGCATAAAGTAATCCATCCCAACCTTTTTGGACATCTAACAGCCACTAACATCTTGTACATATAAAGACGTACTTGAAGGAGATGTCTAATAAAACACTGAATGAAAAGGTCCATGGCATTGCTGTGGGATAAGCAGTGCTACAAAACATAATTTGAATCGACCTCACTATAAACTGCTCAACCCAGTTTTCCAGTCTGCATAATGAGAACCAGAGGAAACCATGCGATATAATCTGTTGCATATCTCAAATAAATAAATAAATAAATAAATAAATAATGGAAGCAAAAATTGATCAGAAAAAATGCATTTTTTGTTCATCTCAGAAATCTCTAGTGAAAGGTATCGCTACCTATTTTAGGGAAGGAAAGAGGAAGAAAAATATTGGTCACTGTAAATACCATTCAGCCTCAGAGAGTAAAAGCACCAGAAAAACAAACGAACAAACAAACACATCCAGAATAGGGCAATTATTTCAACTTCTTTGACAAAAAGGTCCCCAAACACTTTAACTTGCCTGGTTAGATGCAGCTACAGGCAGAAGTGACTGGTTTCTTGTCCCTTCCAAAGGGCAAATGCTGCACCTTCATTACAGCCATTTCATAACATCTGAGAAAATTCAAGTGATTATTTGCAAGACGAAACAAAAGGTCAGACAGCCTGTGCTAGATTAATAGAATGGAGAAATCAAAACATTGTTTAGAATGAGGTTTTCAACTTTTGTCTCTTCATTAAGAAAAAAGCTCAATAAATGAAAAAAAGATGGAGGCAATCATTAAAACTAATCCATGAATGAGGGTGAAAGCCAAGCAGACAGGTGTGTCAGCTTATGTGACACAGCAGGGAACGTGCCTGAAGAAGCTGCCTCGCACCAGGTTGGAAGCATCACTGGAGAGGAAGGAACATTGCTTGCTTCCTCCATCCCAGCACCTGCTGGCAGCTGCCACGTGCTGATAATGCACCTTTCCTTCCTTCCATCACTGCACTTGTTTCCCTTGAAACTGTATGAAAATTCCCACTCATACAAACTGACTTTTTACATCTCTGTCTCAACTGTAGGATTCAGGAACTTCTGGAACCACATTACAGTGGTTACTAAGGCATCTGATTCACCTTAGCAACTTTGGTGGACCCAGCTAGGTGGGTGTGCATTAGACACAAACCTCCTCTGTCCTGCAGGATGATCCTCCTGCAAACTGTAACAAACCACAGAGCTCAGAGATCACTGCTCCAACCTGGGGCATATTAAAACTGTTCAAATGATTCAGATAGAAACCGTACCCCCAAACCGTGGGACTCCTGGCAGTTCTTGTTAGTACAGATGCAGGAGTCCTCCACGGACAGCTGTTCTGAAATTCTGCTTAGGAAATGGATGCCACACACGCAGGGCTTGGTGCACGAGCGAGCTGCCTGGCAGAAGCGTGCTCAAGTCCATCTGCTGCACGTGGCATGCTGCCAATCCAGACTGCAGATTATAGGCTTCAGTGAGACAGAGGGACACAACAAAATGATGGGTTGAAAAAAATGCCCCCCAAAAACCCGTCGTTGTCAGACACACAGGGAACATTAGAGATTAAAATCCTTTAAAATACTCCTGCTTTCATCTTTCAATGTACGTTTAAAGGAAGTGAATAAGCACTGCAGTGACGAGGTGCAAATAAAACTCCTGCATCATATGCAACAGTTAGTGTGCTTAGATGTTGGTGAAGCTTCACCGTACAGCTCTCTAACGACAGCTGCAGTTCTGACAGTGCACATGATGCTCTGGAGAAACGTCATCTGAAGAGAATAGGTTTCATTCTCAAAATAAAGCTTTATAAGAGCTACTGGGGCTGCTTCTGCCTCCCTTCTGCAGGTGTGTTAGAAGTCCATAAAGTGAAGAAGTTGTAAGCTGTGGTCAGAGAATGAGCTGTTCTAAACAGGCCAAAACACAGAAATAAGTTGGTAGAAAGTATCTCCTTTTGTCTCTTACAGGCAACACTCCCTTACAGTCATATCAACAACTTCAAGTACGGACTGCACCTCTCACCTCCCCTGTAGCAATTACAAAACAGTACCTGGATGCACCAGACTCTGCAGATGTCTCTGGTAACAGACTTTGTTCCCTTAGGTACATCTGACACAAATATTAACAGCATGCTATAAAACGAAGAGATGCAATTGGAACCAAAAGAAACGACAACTGGTGACTGTCACAGGTGGGTGATACTTTGTACTTCTCCCTCAAACTACCCCAAGTGAGGACATGAGCACGTGAGAACATCAGCTTATCACAGGAAAATAGGCCTGATCATAACCACTTTGTAACTTTTTAGTCCTTGTTCTTAGGACAAGTATAGAAAGCGCCTGAACCAGAAGATTCTAAAGGTAGTAGGTAAGAAGTAATGGAGTCCATTCATTCTACCTTTCAAGCTCATTTCATGGTAAGTTACTTTTTTACTGCCTGCAAAAGGGAAGTGGTTTTTGAGGCATCATTATTATTATCTGAGGAAAAACTCACCAAAACGCAAAGAAAAAAAGATGGTTTGGGACACGCTCTGATGTGCTCAGATATCACCAGGCATCCTGCTACTGATAAACAGTCAGCAAAGACAATAATGCACATATACACCTAAGAAAAGCTTTGAAAGTTATCAGTTAAGTGTCATCAGCAAGGAGGGGAAAGAGTGTGAAATGAGGGGCAAGGTACTATCACCCTTGTTTTGTGGGGTTTTTTTAGGCATGAAACACACAGTTAATCTGCTCACCCTGTCCTTCCTCAACACAGAATTAGTGGCAGATCAAGAAGCATTTGCTGAGACATGCCAGGAGAGCACCCTGGGAGCAGCATTGCGGGCAGGCAGGCAGTGCAGCTGTGGCAGACCAGCCATGGCATGCAGCTGATATTTCTGCTAATGAAAAGTTTTCCTCTAAGAAACCACTGAAGAGATTGAACAGTGACGGGAGATGTAAGTGGCAGAAATCAGACATCTGTATATGACAGTATTATAGTGGGGGTTTAATCATCTCCCTACTTATTTCAGCTGTCACACAGAGTCAAAGAGTGCACAGGAGAAACCACTGACTGCCAAGACTGCAAATGAGTTATGATTTCTTTCTTTACTTACATGAGCAAGTGTACTCTGGAACAGCCCCCATACTCGTATATGCAAAGTAGTGACAAAATCATTTGTAGGTCAAGACTTATCTCATTCTCAAACAGACACAGAAAATAAGTCAGATGATTCCCTCAAAGAGTTAAGTATAAAAGTGGCATAAGGCAGCAACTAACAGAGAAGATCAAGCTCGATTTGAGAGGTGCATACAGGACTGCTCCTACCCTTTGCAGGACATACGTGCTGCCATTTAATGGTCTCTCTAATTATCCAGCTGCTTTAGTTCTGATCAGCCAAGTTGGTAAATGGTTTCAGGGAATCGCTACAGGAATGACCTGATATTTGACCTGTGACAGTGTTGATATTTTTGTTGTGATGGCAGAGGGTTCAGCATCAGTGAAGGTTTTTGTAGCAGCCATGGAAAGACACCATCAAAACAGTCCAGAGCAGCTGCTGTGCTCTCCAGCTGGTAGCAGCTAGTGCAAATTAATGCTTAAAGCATATTTTGATTTAATCTAATGGGTGATCCTCCTGCAATGTATCACTTTCCAAAAATAGCTGAGCAACCATTATGTTTTATGTTAACTATTAAAAGATAATGGCTGTGTTATGTATTTAGAGTCCAGAAAATAAGAATTTCCACACATATTTATCTGATTTTCCTCACTGCACATTCGTCATTTTCAATACCCAGCACAGGCCCCGTGCCCAAGACTGGGAATTATGCACCACCATCTCTATGACTTGCTGAAAATGCCAATCATTATTGTTTTTCTTCCCCCCTCTCAAACCACTGAGGACCAGTGATTCCCTTTTACTAATGAAGCGAGGTTGTACTTACAATAAAATGAACAATACAGCAGAAAGAAGCTTTATAGGAATGAGAATCTGTCCTCATTGGTACTCTGTTTTTTAGGCTACTAACAAAGATGGCACAGATGATCTGCTTGGTGATACAGAGGATCAGGATTTTGGATATGGATATGTGATGTGTGATTTGGATCAAGATGTTTTTCCAATCAATTTCAGAGAAAACCTTCCATTTTTTTCTCCATCTTTCCTAAGGCCAAATTTATGCTGAGGTTTTATGCAGCCTGATGTTGACCCAGACAGTCTTTTTCCATGATCTGGTTCTTTGTATTCAAGCAAACTACACTACCAAGGCTTGGCTGTAGGAAGATATCAGGGAACGATACACTCTTAGCTCCCGTGAAAGGCCACTTGAATTCTAGGGTGCAGCAAAGCTCTTTAATATGTGGACTGTGATCAGAATCAATCACTGAGCTATTCAGCTGGTGTTATTCAAAGGTCCCATAAAGTATGCAAGTAACCTTCATTTCAAAATTTCAATCAGGGTATTCACTGAGAACTATGATGCTGCATCTCCCTGATAGAATTTAAAAAAATAAGAAGGAAAAATGGAGGGGTAGAGTGGGGCTATAAATCAACAGAGCTCTCAAATGGAAAATATAAGGTACACTGACAAAGTACTCTTCAGTTTTCCTTTAAGAGATGGGTGGTCTAAAACCACCACCACCACCTTAATTCTAACTCAGTGTGTTTGAGATTTTCATTGTAGGCAAAGAGGGGTCTACTGAAGATTGCCTAGAACTTGAAATATGAATGAATTAATGCCAAAATACGACCCAAGAACCCACTCATCTTGACCGTCCTTTGTGAGGATTTATTGATATTTACAAAAGGCTTTGAAGAAAAATAGTGTGATTGTTTGCACAGTTACCCCAGGAGAACAGTTGGTATCCTACTTCCTTTCTGCTGCTAATCAGACTGTCTATAACAAACATATATGTTTCCTCTAGAAATCAGAGGGAGCTCCACACTTCCACAAAGGATTCACACTGCTCCAACGCTGCTGGTAGGGACTGACTTTTTAGCTTAGATGCTTGAATCTAGGTTCTTAAAACTAAGTATCTCATCTGAAATCAGAGAGTAAGTATGAAAAAGCTAAAGGTACAGAATTAACATGAAATCCAAACACATCCATCTTACACAACACAATTCTAAGGGCTGAAATCGGAAAACAATTACCTGTTATTGCCTTAAACCCACAATGCTTCCAAGAATTATTTTCCCCCATGTAGTAATCAGAGCAGCATGCAAGTCCACAGCTAGGGAAGGATGCAGTCACCGTAGTTAAACCCCCTGATATCAGAAGTGGAAACATCAAGGGAGAAGACATCAAGAAAGGTTTTGCATCATTCCATCTCATTTTCATTGTAAAAATGTAAACTTAAGTCTCAAGTGTCTTGTTAGGCAAGTTCAGCAAATGGGAATCTTGAGCAAGTAAGTTTCACTCTTGCTTGCTGAGATTGTTTTGGCATCTGAAAACATGCTTTGGATGATAGGAACGTTGTGAGGTATTTGAATACTTTTTCTTCCCCTTGTCTTGTAATAGCCTCCTTGAGAAATGCCTTCAGACTCCTGCATTCCATTACTGGTCTCAGATCATTTACATCTAATCTTCCAGCGCTGTTAACAAAAGCTGGACTAGCATGGGCAAATGTAAATAACATTTTTTGATGTGAAATCCCAGTTTAACTACAGAACGGACTTCAAAGTGGGTTTAACATTAGAAATGCCTGCCACACTGGTTATTAAACTGCTTTCTGTACGAGTTACTGCTTTAATTTATTCATCTGTTTTGGCTGCACTGAGCCCTGCTTCCTCCTTCACTCACTGAGGTACATTTTCAATTAAAATACTTCAAAAAAACGGACGAGTGATGTACAAACCAGCACAAACTCAACAGCAATATATGCACAACAGATGTTTCAAGGCACAAAAGCGTGACAACAGTCACACTTGCTGTCAGTGGTCTCAGACACAAAGCTCACTGTCATACAGCTCATACGTGTTCCTCTTTGCTCATGGGAACAGCCCAACAGGCATCAGAGCCCAACAGGGTCCAATGGAATCCTTCATGGGAAGGCTGTGTGTCATCTGAAGGGAAAAGAGTACTCAAAGGAAGGTAGCGCTTTGCAGATGGGGCCTCCCACCCTTTGTGTGCACCAGTCTTAGAGCAATCCTCATCAAGTCTATCAGAAATAGAAGGAAATTGCATTTAGAACCGGTTGTTTCAGAAGAACACCACTAGCTGCTATAATCATGGTTTCACTGCAAGACTCTTGCACTTCAGAATGAGACAGTATGCTGTAACACACAGGTTTCCATGGCAAACATCTCATTTCAATATAAACAGAGTATGCTAAAAATGAGTATTGGTAGCTGCTAATGCCCAAGGGCTGCAGAGATCACCTTATTCCTTTCAAACTACATTCACAGTTATTTATTATAAGCAGATATTAGACTGGTTGCAGAACTGTAAACTTCTTAAATGAATCTCTCATCTACATTCACTGGTGCACAAAAGCTGAGAAATTTGCTGCATTATGCAAAAATATATATATTTTTTCCAAATATATTCCACCTTCTCTTGAATAATTCCCACGAATGTTTACTTAATGTGGCAAACTGCTCGTGCAGAACCAACATATTTACAGTATTTTGTACTAATCTTCAACATTTACTTCCTGCATCAACATTGCTACCATGGCATTAAGAACTGAGCTGCATCAACTAATGTTGAGAGCTCCACAGCAGATGGACAGTCTGCATGGGCTGGAAGGGGAAGAAGAAGGATTATGAGCGAGATGAACACAGTGCCTTAACTTCCACTTATTTTAGAAAATACACACAGAGAAATTACCCGATTAATTCAGATCCACATAAAATCAGTAAAATTAATAATCTTGGAGGTTTCCAATTTCAAGCAGTCTGCCTGAGCTGAAGGTTACTCTTAATTACAGTTCTCCTTCCCTGCTTCTGTGAATGGGGAAAACGCAGCTTGCAAACTCACACAGCAGGCTGTCTGCAGAGCACCCAGTAGGACAAAGCCCTTCCCAGCTTCAGGTTAGTACCACGGGTTCTATCACATCACATCCCACAGGTAACAATATCGAGTTCCACTTTTGCTTTACAAATACTGGAGAAATTAGGATTTTCTCCATTTAAGGTAACACATTTAGTTTAGATCTTATACACCTTTCCACTCAGAGAAAGCACCCAAAACACCAGGCAGCAAATTACACACACGTTAAAAATACAGCCTTCCTCAGCTCTCCTAGAAATAAAGCATTAGCCAAGTCTGTTTAGCTTCATGGATGAGTGGCTACATTGGTTTGGGAAGTCAGCAGATGGAAAACAAATAGAGGACAGCTTCCAGGTTATTCACTGGAACTGCTCTCTATTTATTCATCACAAACAATCCCCAGACACCTTTTGTTCTTTGCCATTTTCTTCACTGGCCTGGAGAGCTTTGCCCCCTGTTAAAGAGCCACATTCTGCTTCTCTCCACTCCTGAGCAGAAGCTGACAGCACAGATCAGAAAGAAAACTTTTGCTGTGCTTCCAGTCCTACAGCATCTTTGTGCTCACAGCTGGAAAGAATGGACAGCAACGGAGAAGAAAAAGATTAAGAAATCAAGCAGAATATTTAATGCAGGCCCAATCTTCAAGCAACTAATTTATTCCGGCATTCAAGACTGCAGAATGAAAATAAGATAATGAAGGAGGAAAACACTTGAAGAGATGAGACAGCAGAAATAGGCTGAGAAAAGGTCCCCAACCAGTGGGATGTGTTCTTTCGTGAGCGTATTTCAGCAGAGATAAAAAATTGTATTAGTCTCATTACCATTGCTGGCTTCTGCATACTGTACGACTGAACAAGTATGTAAATGTATGACTGATTACACTGCTCTATTGTTAATCTGCTGTTACTGCTGTCAGCACGTCAACTCATGTGTGTGCCTGTCTGACAGCGGGACCTCGTGCTGGTCAAACACTGCAAAACGGTATTTACAAAACATTCCAATGAATTCTCTGGAGCTGATCTCGGTTCAACCATGTTTGTGCCCCTCGATGCTCATGAATATTCAAGAGAACATGTTTTTGTTTGCACAAATGGTTGGGGAGTGGCTGCTCCTGTATGAATACATTCTCACGCAAACAAAGATACCCCTGTGGGATGGAGAGCACTTGGTAATTCACCGCTAACTGCCTGTTATTCCCTTGTTTAAAAAGTTCTGGGCATTTTGTCAGAAATCAGAGCCCACGTCAGCCGACCATTAACCGCACACCAGGAGTCAGCGGCAAACAGCAAAGAGCACCGAACTCACATTACTGAAAAGTACCTAAAGGAAAAGCAGATCAATGTTATATCAGTGGATCTTGCTTAAAGATGCATCGGCTGCAGGAAATTTGGGTGGCCCTGCCCCTATGGAGCACACAGTGCCATAAGGCTGCTGAGCTCTGCAGGGTGGTAGGGACAAATTCTGCCGCCTCTTCTACAACAGCTGAGCTGCAAACAAGTTTGAGGAGGTCCCTGATCCTCTGACAAGACCCTTACAGGCTTGAAAACAGAGGTTACAAAATGCCTCCATTTGTATGATTCATCACAGGATTTTACTACATGGGAAGCTGAACTTGAGAAGGAGAGAGACAAAACACACACTGAGTCTATCAATTATGTAGATTTCTCATTTGCAAATGAGAAAGTAGCATGTTTCTATAAATACAATGAACGTGGTGCAGCGTTATAATGCCAAGTCAGACACCGGTGAGCAGCACACATGGCACAGGTCCTGGGTGCCTCCCCTTCGTTTCCTATGATTTCATGAAACCCTCATACAACCAACTAAGCTGCAAACAAACTGAAATAGGTCCATGTTTTGCCTTGCTCTTTCCACAACATGCAATGTTTCTGAAGACAGGGTAATTACCAAGGAAGAAACATCAGACCACACTGCATCCTTTCTGTAAGAGTGTTGGTTTATCGAGACACAAAGGTTTTGTCATCGTTGCTCAGCTTGAAATGATGATGAAAAGCATTAGTTTCAGGATACTAATCGAGGCAGAGGAGGTAGAACTCACTATCTAAAACACAGCATTAATGTTCTACTGCAGAAATGAGGACTTTTTCACCACACAAAGCCTTTTTCCTATTCCTCCAAGCTCATAGTTGTGCCCTGTGATGTCCTCTTGGCTAAAGGGAAACTTCAAAGAGCCTTCAGCAGCTCTGCAGAACTGCCTCCTGCTAGCACCTATATGAAACCTCACACACCCCCATAACCACCATCTGAGAGAGTTTAATGAATATTCTGGTTCCTGCAATTAGATATTGTTATTCACACCTAGGGACTCCACAGTGCACACACATTGAGCAGAATTTAATATTTATGCTTATAAGCATAATTATCCTGAAACATGAAAAAAAAAAAGATATGAAGATATTATTTGATTATTGACCCAGCTCAAAAACTAACTACACAGATTTAAGGGCACAGACTTATTTGTGAAGAAGATGGGATTTACTCTTTCATACCATAAACCAGGCAGTTCAGTAGTGCTGAAAACACCCCCATCTTTAAAGCACAGGCAGCATTTTAGCCTTAGAGCTGCAAGTGTTCTTCCTCAGGACAGAGGCTTCTTTTAGCTTATTCCCTTTCTGTTGTTACTCTTGGAGAGTTTTGCCCACCTACAACACACATGTTGCTTTTTGGCTCAAGGAATAACCGAACATTTTCCTATCTAGCTCCGGCTGGATGGACTCTGCCCCTGCAGCTCCCACACACCTGAGGATGGCAGTGGTGGTCAGGGTTTGCCATCTTGTGCTGCAGGAGTTCAGCAGCACTGCCACAGCCCTTTGCCTTTCTCCTCCACCTCTCCACAGTGCCAGGACTCCCAGGAGCAGCCGGCCCTGCCTGGTTCAGTGGGGCTGACTAGCAATAAACCCTGGCTGACTCCTGAAGGACCCACAGGCTGATGGCATGCAATGCGGGTCCTGTGGTCACTCTGATTTTCCTTCTAGCTCTGATGTACTCTTAACACATTTTCTATTGCGGAGAACATTGCAAGGATTCACAAGCCTATTTTGGGAGCCAGAAACCCACCCCTGGGTACACACAGAGCCTGAGGTACCTCTCCCTTCCCTGCCAGCCTCCTGCTCATCGTGCTCAGATGCTCCATCTGTGTTAACATCCTCTTTTTAAATCCTGCTTTGGCTGACAGAAAGGGACGACAAGAAACCCTGCTGCAGAACTGTGAAAATACAAATCAAATACTCCCACATTTGTAGTTACACAGCAAACAGGTTGTTCTGCAAGCAGCAGAATTAAGGAGCGCTGCAGTGCTCTGGATCTGCATCCTGTGGATTGTTTTCCTGAGGTCTGATGCCAACTCCAACTGCAGATTCCCTCTATGTTCAAAGCTTTCCTAACACCTCCCCCTGTGCTGACTGCTTTCTCCTTTGTAAGAGGTCCAGGCTCTCCACACAGCCTCTTCAGTCACACAACCCCTGGATGCCCACAGCTCAGTGCTGCTGGGACAGCTCTGCCCTCTGCCAGGCTGCACTGAGCTCAGTCAGTGGGCTCAGATCATTGAGGAGTGGGGAGTAAAGGAAGAGATGAGTATCTCTTCAGCACTGGTACTTCAGGAAATTAGTTTAAAAATAGAAGCCTTGCCATAATAGAAGAAAATAGATTCTCCACTCTGCAAGTAAATAAAGTCTCACAGGATGAAGAATAGCAATATCAATTCCTATTTTAACTAATTCAGCTGCAGGAGACTTACTTTTTATCTGAAGACACATCAGAGAAAATTAAAAGTCATCGATTCTGTTCCACCTCCCTTTTTCTCCCCCTCCCTCCCAGTTTCAGATTTCAAGCACTTACCAAGAAAATTAAACACAGTCATTAAGGAAGCACTAGAAATCACTTAACTCTCAGCATCTTCTTGTTTGCTGAAAAGGAGACCATCAAAGAAACCTTTGAAAAGCAACAAAACATCAATTTCTCTGTCCGGAAAGCTTTCATTGTTTTGGGAAAGTTGTGGCCAGCTGCATCCCTCTATGGCAATTACTCGTAAGTGCGATGACCTTAATTTATTCCCCAGGGCTTCCTATGTGACATTGTTTAACTTGATCTTGTTACTCGCTTATGGCAGATAAGAGGTTTGAGGATTTCTCTCTGATCTTCTTCACTCAAGCTGCTGAATCCAAGAAAAATGAGTTGTATCTCAACCTTCCTTTAGTAGTGAGTGGAGGGAAAGGGGATGTTCTTTAGGTTTCTGAAGTTTAGAAATAAAGCAGAAAGTTCCCTAACTAATATAAATTTAGAGAAGTCAAACCTATAACGGAACAGTTTCCAGCTCTATCTTGAATTGCACAAGAATACAATTTTAGTTGGTCTTTTGAAAACTGCTTTACCAGTTAAACGTTGTTGTCATGGAATATCTGCTCATTTAGATAACTGCACTGGGTAGATTGATTTTGGTGGGGTTTTTTTTCTGTCAACAGAAAATGCTCCGTTACGAGCACTGAACATCTGAAGGAGATCTCAAAGTAATACATACCCTTAGAGACATCGGCTGAGAACTATGAAGTTCATGACAATGCTGAATAACCCTGCCCAGCTGAGTGTGTTTTCACACACAGCAAAAAAAAGGATCCTTTATCAAATAAGGGTGAAAAGAGCCAGGCTGCTGAGAAACACCTTACGCAGCAAGTTGGTTTTAAAATGGAACAGGAGTCTGAGGATCAGATTTTCTCTTGGAAATTGCCTTGGATCGTATTAGACCCAGATGATTGCATATGAACCTGAGAAACTTCTTTCTGTAACGCCATCAAATCAAATTATGCCAGCTTCTGGCAACAACAACCGAAGAGGAAGAAAAAAGCCTAAAGTACAATTAAATTGAAGGGGAAAACGCCTTGCTTCTTCTGTTCTTTTACAGATGGAATTTTTTTTAGGACAATACAGTGGAAGATCTTGCGATGTGAAGCGGCAAAATGTTTAGAACCCCAAAGCTAATAGAACAGAATCCCAATTGTATGTTCACTTTTGAAAACTTTAGGTTTTTTTAATTAAAAAAAATATTATTTTTACTTTTTCCAGCCCCAAAGATGGAAAGTTTCTTTTAAGTATATGCACTTTGCATCTCGATACAGTGATACATACAGTTTACTTGCAAAGGGAAACTAAGGCTAAATATTTTTCTCAGGTTTATTACAGTTAAACAAATATAAAAAGACATCCATAGCATAACACAGATCCAGGAAATAGCCCGGTAAAACTAAAGCTGAATGTCAAGCATCACCATCTGCCCTCATGGAGACTTGATGAGAACGGGTGACCAGGAGAATTCTCTGCCTCCTAACAAGGTCACCAGATTTAGAACAACTTTGCCACAGGACTACAATAACATTCCCACGTCCCATTAACCCTGCTACAAGAACAAGACAGCGTGTTCCTTCACATCTCAGGCACCGGACACAGAGGCAGACTACCAAAAGTCTTTCTGATGCTGAGGTTACTTTGAGTTCTGTGGAGAGGAGTTTGTAAGTTCAGCTGTATCCAGGCCTGAGTCACTGAGGACTTTGCATCCTTTAGGCAAATGCATGTGCTGGCTTGCTTGACAGAACAGCACAGAATACACAGCTGAGTGAAGTTATTTTGCATGCAGGAATCATACAGAAGAACCTGGAGAAAAAATCTGTAAAAAATTTATCAAAAGTGTTGAAAAATCACTACCTCGAGTGAGGCCAGGCTGCCTGCCTTTCTTCTTTCTGAGGGTGAACCAGTAGAGAAATGAACAAATACTATCTGTTTTATCCTTGGGTCGGTTTTCTCCCTCCCCCAGAAGTGCTGTGTCTTACTGATACACACACACACAAATTAAAATCAAAGCGAAATGAGTCATCAGCACAGCCCTGGCCTGATGGAAGTGAGGTCTGATGGCACTCAGAGGAATCATCGTCTGTATTTTCTCCAAACAAAGAAACCAAGGACAAGAATTCTGTTCTCATGACTAGGACTCGTGGCACGTGTCTTCAGAATTATTCTCTTGAAGCAAAAGGTTCTCTAAATATTAACTGCTCGGCTTTATTAACAGATAATTATGTACCTGAAAGGCACTGAAATCGCACAATAACTGTAATATAAACTACAACGTAATTACAGTCTTTGTAGTGTAAAATTACGACTCTTACGTAGCAATGAATTAAAGATGAGAAATGAGATTATAGAGCAGTTTGTGTTTCCATCAGACACTGCCACACTTCTATGGTTCCTCTCTCCAGAATAGGGTTTAGCTTTCCTTCACACCCATAGGGCTCAGAGTGCCAGCTGTGGGAAGCACAAGGACAAGCCATGCTTTTGGTGCTGCCAACATGCCATGTCCTACTGCTGGCCTCCCACACACACCCAACCCAAGTCATTGCTGCCCACTGTGCAGTTCCCCATTGGAAACAGCCTCCTGGATAATCCAATGCTGGCAGTTTTTCCCACCGCAGCACAAACAGGAATGGAAACTGCTGGTATAATAGCACCTCTTGTTAGGCAAACGTGTCAAATTTGGTTTCAGTGTTGTTTTTTGTTTTTTTTTTCCCTTAAGTGGAAGGAAGATTATAAAAAAAAGTTGGTTTTCCCCCACTCCCCCTTTGGTGCAGATCCTCCACTGCATCTCAACTAACTCTTCAACTATAAATTCATAAAATTTGCTTTGCCAAGAACGTTACTTGCTGTGCAAATCTTTGCCATCTGTTGCACTGTCTAACTGCAGAGACAAAACCAGCATAATTTGCCATTGTAGCATAACAACATTAGATCAATGATTTATGGAGCCCTGAATGTTCTTTACTCAGAGCTGTGTGCTTTTGCTGGCCTTTGCACCTGATTCAAATACAAACTCAAACACAACGCTGCTCCCCTCCCTGCCCTGCAGCCTCTGCACAATGAACACAATCCTCCATCACCAGGCACTGCATCGCTGGGTGCACGGCCACTGCCTGCACTGGAAGGACATTACTAAACTGCTGCCTTGGAGCATGTAAGTAATGCACATATTGCCTATAAATATTCATCCCAGTAACCTCTGATGCCATTCAAGTAAAGGTTACCATCTTCATCCATGTCCACTTTGAATTTAGTAGCCAAATCATCTGAATTTCTCAACTTCCTTCTCCACTTAATTTATACTTTTCTTGGAATTCAAATGTACAACATGTTTTCTCATAATTAAACCCAGAAGACGTATGATTTCACTCCTGCTTTTCCTTTTAGCCAATGCTTATCCACTGGATCAATGGAGCTACTGTGGAGCTGCATGAAAATGAGAGCAAGATCGGGGATTACAGATCTCCATCAGTGCCCCATGGTTTTAAATAAAAAATGTCACAGTATTGTGTCTGTACAGTGCAAACGTTTGAACTGTAGCAGGGGACTGAAAACACCCATCAGCTTTCTAACCCCCTCCTAAATGCTAAATACACTGACACAAACTTCTCGTCCTCTCTTTGCAGCCTCCTCTGCTCTCTTTTGAAAACACCCACAACAAAATCATCCTGAAATCTGGCAGCTTTATGAGCCAAAATTAGGCTTTTCTCTCCTATCATCACCTCAGGAATAAGAAAGGGAAAATAAGGAAGCAATGAAAGTTATGAATATTCACAAGCAAGAAGGGAACAGTCAATCAGTTACAAAATGGCTCCCACTGGGCTGTAGCTGTTTGGTTTTGCCAAAAAGCCAACACCAAAAAGCATCCTGGGAATAAGAGAATTCCTGTTGGTGGGCAGCTTTTTGCTGAGGAGAGATATTACTAACCATAAAGATTATATGCTGCTTCTGTTTCATGAACATTATATAACCGCTAGTCTAAGTAGCCAGAATAAACAGAGAACGGGCATTTTTACTAGGCTTCAGAAGAGTAAAGCTATAAAGAAAATAACTCCATGAAATTTACAGGAGAGACCCATTTCAGACCATATGTTGGAAGGATCCTCATCCAAATGCATGAGTCAGTGTGTTAGCTAAGTGTTGCATGCAGAGTTCCAGAGTTTGGGGCTGTCTGACGTTTGCGTTTCCACAAAGCTTTCATGCTGGCCTGCTTTCATCCTCCAAAACATGACACATCTACTTGACTTCCTGCATCACAAATTCTTCTCAACTCTGCACCGTGAATCTGAGCAGAAGTAAATAACTCACTGGAATTGCTCATGGTTTAAATGCTTCATCACTTGTATAATTTTTAAGTTTGTGAGTCTTAATTGCTCTGTTTTGCAATCAACCAAACCCGGATCACAATCACAAACTCAGATAACAAGCATCCTTGGCTAACACGGTAATCTGGTCATCCAGACCCCTGTCTTTTTCATTTCACTGATCTCTATTGACTCGGCACTCAACTCTTGTTTTTATTTATGTTTATGGTGATTTGTACACCTTATAAAATTATCATTTCGAACCTGCCTGTAGGCAACAGCTGTGGGACTGGATAATTACCACTGAAAGATGGCAACGTTACAAAAAGATCCTCTCATACAAAAAAAAATTCATCTGGCAAAATCACTCATTTATTTATTTAATAGATGAAATTAGTGAAAGAACAGAACACAGACAATAATGAGGGTGTTACAGAACTCTGCCAAGTGCTACCCCAGCTCGGCATCCCCTCCTTTGGACAGAAGCTGCCAAATACAGCTGGCTCAAAACGACCGATCTCTTCTGCACAAACAAAAGTAACAACAAAAAAAAAAATCAACTTTCCAAAGCTTTAAAAGCTGTTTCTCTTCCATATTGGTTACTGGAACCTTTCAAAAGGTCATTAAGGATTTCATTTGAGAAATTTTTCTCTAAGCATATCAGAAGATTGAACATGGACCTCAAAGAGCCAACATGAAACTGGGATTCAGATCCTGAAGGGTGAGCTCAGTGGGGTTATATGGGTGTGAAGCAGCCACTGCCCTGTCCCACAGCCACATCCCTCCTGCAACTAAAATGGTCACATCCTCACCCCAGCCAACAAACCTGAGTGCTGTTCAGCTAAGTCATAATGCTCACATTGCCTCAGAAGGCTGATGAACAAAGGAATCATCTCGCCAAATGCAAACTGAAGGCACCAAGGCTTGTGCCTACTATAAATGCAACAATCATCTTAAAAGTGAGAACTCTGGAAACACTGAGAACAGCCTCAAAGCTCTGCTGCCAGATCTGCAGGGCTGGAGGCGTGTCCCACTGCCCCAACAGGGATTTAACCTCATTTCCCTTTTTCTCCCTTTTCCAGCATCCTACAGGATGTTTCAGGAATGTCCCTTCTCATCTGCCCTGTGTTCTTTGGGGCGGGCTGATACTGTTGTTGGAGAAGAAGGCTCCAGTTTTTCTATTCATGCAAAATAGCAAGCTTTAAATAATTAATGGCACAAAAAACATTGTGTGAGCGTGTTCTGTAACTCAGGTGAAACAAAATCTTCCCAAAGACTTTGCAGATGAGTTGGCCTTGATAGCTAAACAATAGGAGCTTTTCAGAATTATTTTATCTGTTGCAAATCTTCACAGCCTCAATGTTAAGGACAGATTGAAATGATGGTTAGTTAACCTGGCCAACTCGCTGAAGGGGGAAAATAAAAGAATCAGAATCATGTTTTCTTCCTGCCTGTGGCTTCAAGCCCTGGAAATCTGCTCTCTCCATGTGCAAGCTTCCACAGACTGCACTCCAACCATCACTTACCTAACAGCCATACACGGAGCTGGAAGGGAGGGAGGTAACTCCCAGCACCTGAATTAAAACACAAGTGTTCATCTGTCTAAAAACGTATCTGAAGTGAAACTACATTCTGAAGAGTAAATTCCCCACTACAGTGACAGAGGGCTGGTATTTCTAGTTTTCTCACCTGTCTACCTGGTGGCAATTTGCTTTCTATTCTAATGAAAGTCACTGTTTCAGCATCTAAGGAACCCCTATTCCTTTCCACCTTGTTCTGTATGGTTCCTGCTGCTGTGTTTTTTTTAACACGTAGTTAAATTCCAGTTAACAACTGGAAAAATTAAAGTCCAGCCCATGAATTCTTGAGGGATGCTTGAATTCTGCTTTTGCCACAGAATTCTGTTTCCTTGACATACGACTTTGAGCCTCAGTGTCTGTTTTACTAGTAAGGATGAGAGCTGTTAGAGATTACAATGCTAAATACAATGGGAAAATGATACCTAGAAGTTACACCTGGACATGGGGCACTGAGAAGAACTTTTGCCAAGAGGTGAGGTGCATTTTATGCTGTGAACAGCTCTTCTCAAGTGTGGAGTGCAAATTTCACTAAAAATCTCCAAATAACATCAAAAACTGCAAAGTTGGAAGAGACCCCGAGGTTGCAATCTGGAGCTGAACAGCCATCTCGACTACGAGAGATTTTGCCAAGAACAACGTTCTGAGCTCCAAGAGACCAGAACTAGTGCATGAACCTGAAAACATAATTGCTCTTTTCTGTTTGCAGTAAGAAAAGCTGTTATTCAAGAGGATATTGAGCCTCACCACATCTCTGTTGAGCATGAAAATTCTCATCATAATAACGACTCCACTTTCAGCCATTGTTGTAACCATGTGCCTCAAACCTGAAGTCCCTGCTATCGACCACTACCCAAGGAAGGGCTCCAGGGCTCTCGAATACAAAAGCACCCAGACATATTTTCAGTTTCCATCCAAGCTTCTGCACCTTCTATTGCAGGGTGAATGTGACCCTCCTGGTGCACAGCACAGCAAGATCAGTAACTCGGCACTTGTTGAAACACAGTAGAAACAGAATGTGTGGGGAAAAATAATATTTGAAGCACTGAAATAGAAACTGCGCTTGGCTGTTGCACTGCCTGTGCAAGAAGCAAACCTCATACAGAGTATAGCATACACCCCAACTCAGACCCACAACTTCTTGACTTGCTGAAAGAAGAATTTATATCAAAATATTAAGGGATGACCAGTATTTGTCTTCCATTTTCTCCCACTAGCAACCTAATGATACAGTCAGAAACATCCACATACCTGCTCTTTTCCTTTTGGTGATGAGCAGAGATGAACCTTAGCAGGGAGCAGCTGTAGGACTCTCCTCTTGTTGCACAGTCCACAAGAATCACAGTGTGTTGATGTGCGTTCATGGTAAGGAAGGGTGCTGCAGGTTTCATGTGTATATTACACAGGGCTCTAAACTGTAAAGACAAAAGAAAGGGATTAGCTATTTAGGCTTCTAAACCTCATATCACCTTTCAGAACTATGTCCAAATTGGTTAATTAGCAACCTATGCACATCACATGGCCTACACATCTTGGTCATACATTTCCTAAATTCTACCAATCGAGTGGGACATTGCTTACTGCAGCTTCCACTTCCTGAAAAAATGAACTATAGTTCCATTGATTCTACTCCCATAAAAATAACAAAAACAACAAAAAACCCCCCACAAAACTAAACTAAAAACACTGTCCAGCCCCCAAACTGAACTCTTTTTCCAGCTTCAGGCACTTACTTTCACTGCTTACAGAGATCAGTTCTTGCACTCATGACATCCATGATGCCTGAATTTGACCTGTGCCAGCTGGGTCTGTACAGAGGGCCTGGTATTCTCTGATTTTCTCTAACTCACGGTGCATGATGGCAACTCCCCCCAGTCAAGATAAAATCTTGTGCCTGGAGGGTGCTGTCAGATCAGTCATTATCTAAGCATGTCGAGGAATCACAGTACATCATGTCAGAGGATGTACACTATCCAAGGTGAGTGGATGAGCGTGCATTGAGAAATGTTTGCTTTTAAAACTAACACTGCAGGATTTGCCACATTTCAGGAATATTTTCTTTTAGAAGAAGTATCGCTTATCTCATCTTATCTTCTATCTTAATCTTATATCTGTATCTTTAGAAAGATATTGCTTCAGTAGGCAATGCAGAGAGAGAAAAAAAGAGCAGGAATAGCAAAGAAAATAATAAACTTGAATAGAACGCTGCCCCTTGAAAAGAGAACATGTGAGGTTTATGTAACCTGAATACTGAATGGAGCCCAGCAGGTGAAAGAAAATATAGGAAGAAAAGGGGAAAATCCAGAGAAAGATATTTTGGGCACTTAGTTTTCCATTGTCAGACTTGTGACATGGCTGTGCTTTATTCCAAGCAAAATTTCCTATCTATGAAGTTATTAGAGTGACAGAAAGTGCTGTGAAGAGTAGAGTAAACTCAGTTCCCTCCCACTCTCATATCCTCAGTGCTTTGCAGCTGAGCGAGATCAATGCCTTGCTCTCCGCTGAGACAGAAAACAAAGGAAAGTTCCTTGGATCCTCAGCAGAGCCAAGGGCCCCAGCCAGCAAGGCTGTGCAAACTGCACCTCTGTGTCTACCTATGCAACCTCTCTGCCATGCTGCGTGGCACTGAAACCCTTTGTCTTCCCCACAGAAACACATCAGCCCAGCACTTAGTCCTGGGATATGTGAACACATCGCAGAAGGTATCTTCCATGATGTTAACCATGGAAGAAAAGTCACCTATTCATCTGCTTTGCTGACTAAGGTCATGAATGTCTCGTGTTCCGAGCGATGCTGGCTGTAATGCAGCCCGATGCTTACATCCTGCTTTGATGGCTGGATCTTACATGCTCAAGTACCAAGCTGAGGTAGGTCTTACAGATTTCATTGACCCTGAGCAGATCAGTCATTTTATACAGTACATATAACGCCGCAGTTATGCTCTATTTTGTCACTTTTATTTTGGTTTATTTTCAGATCTTTCTTATATTTCAGCTTATAAAATTATAAAGGCACAGTGTGTGTTTGCACGGTGATGTACCACTCTGCTCATACAGCACTGCAGGAGATGCAAAGGATTTTTTGTTTGTCTCTGCTTTGCTTTTATCCTATTTATAGACAATCATCAGCAGATAAATGTCCTGTTAAATTCATCTTCATCTAAGCAAAAGTTGAGTTGGCAATTGTGATAAAATGAAAGCAATTTCTAAATACGCAGTGCTGGAGACTGATGCTAATTCAGCCTAAATCGTATCCATTACAAGTGACAGTTTATCCAGAATACCTCTAATTTTACCTTAATTATTTTGGTTTGGTAGATTTATAGCAATAGTCATGTCTTTGTCTGCCTTTTTCTTGCCATCCCAAGATGGGATGCATTTGCTCCAGCCACACACACCCCTCCTCTTCCATCAGGCTACGTCTGCACACTGAGTCCCCAGCCCAGCCATTGCCATGGTACAGAGGGCTACCAGGAAGAAGCACTCCTCACTCGGAGGTCACTTTAAATGGCTTAATAGCTCTGTAAGAATAACAAATCTGTTTAAAATAGGAAATCAGAAGGAAATAGAGCTGTGTCAGGAAACATTAACGCATTCATGTGTGAGCTGACCTTGGACATCTTCTGAGATCTTTTGTTCAGCTCATTCATCATTATTCCAAGCTGTCATCACGAACACTTTTGCTCATTAATTATACATTAACCTCATTCATGACTTTTATAATCTATAAATGGGTTGGTATGTTTAAAAATGATTAAATGAGAATGTGCAGTGGTAGTAAGGATAACACCTATACCAGAGCTTAGAACATCTGACTGCAACTCAAAAACAGGTGATGTCGAACAGCTTAAATGGGAAATAAAAACTAGAGAGTTCTCCACACCTCTCACCCTGCATTCAGATGGATATTAACTTTAAAAGATTCACAAAAAGAGCAGCTTCTAGTTGTAGAACTTTTTAACTGGCAAAATAAGTACAGGTTTTCAAAGCAATGAAATATGACTTGCTGTAAGCTGTATCTTTATGATTACTGGATTGAGACACCAGGCACCAGCTCAGTTGAAACAAGTATGGGCTCTTGACAATATTGAGACCTTCTTCAGCAGGATGAACTGACAGCGCTTCCCTTCGGTGGGTGCATTTGCTAAGTGGAACGTGATGACTGGCACACAACCACATTGCTGTCGGAGCACCCTGGTTCCTGTAGACTGCAGTTGGTGCATCCACCTCCTGCAGTTTGAACCTACACAGTGACCCAGTTTCCAAGCAATGTCAGCTGGGAGCAACCCTCTGAAAATCAGACAGTCCTCTGCAGTTGGATTCAACAGGGGACTCACCTCCATATTCCCAGCACTAATAATGCTGTAATTCTGTAATAACAATCTGTTGGGTTTTTTCCTCTAATTAAATGTTTTTACATCACAAAGCACTGGGGCACCTTGCTCTCCAGCATCACAAAAGACTTCTCCTATTGTGGCAGTTGTTGCAGTAAGCTGAAAGTGCCTGTTTCCAAAACAGGCTTGAAGTAGAAATAAAATTTTATGTCTGAGGAAGAATTACTACACGCCACATAACATTTCAAGCTAAAATAATGTTTCATCAAAGATTTAGGGAACAAGGATTAGATTTTTAAACCTGGCTAAGTCAATGAATCTTACACGTCCCATATACTGCTGTACATTATGTTCAGAGATACATTTCACTATGCAAACTCAAGGCTGTTTCAGGGAAGTCGCCTGGAAGAAAAATCCCTCAACTGAGAGGACATTTCACCATCCTTGTTTCAAAAGATTCAAGAGAGAGCTGGCAGCACAAGGGATGGGGGTCAGGGAGCATCACATCGCCTGTAATGTATATAATGAATTTCAGAATGGTAAATTAAGGAGTCTAATAATAAATGATGGAGCCTCAAATATGTACAAGATGAATCACCTCAGAGAGTACAGAGCAGAGGACTTTCCCAGCTGTAAGAAGGTCCCGTTCCCAGAGAAGCCAAAAACTTGAACATTTTTGATCACACTGAGGATTTTCAAAGGCCTCAGAGAAACAAAAGGCTAAAGTTTGGTGACCCTCCTTTGACGCTGGGAACCCAACTACCCCAGAACTCTTGGAAAACCTCTGTTTCTTTGAACAGCTGGATTCCACTCAGCTCGGGCAAAATACATCTGTTTGACAGCTCTGAAATACTCCATGTGACTTTAACCTTAAAACCGTCTGAGAGAAAAGGGTAGGTGCTTAATCTGATGGCCTACTGAGTTTAATAGGACTCTACCTAAGACATTCAATAACATAACTGTGTAACCCACTGGTTATAGGTTCCCTGTTGTGATGGATACAAAGAGGTGAGGTTGTTAAAGGCCCCCTGGGCAGCCCTGCTGTTCTCCCTCCCCTGCAGCAGCTCCTGCTTTTACCTCCACTGATCTCCAGGGCAGGCTAGCCAAGGTACTCACTCATAAACTATCTTTTACCTGAGGATCTCAAAGCATTTCACATCCATTAATTATACTCCAGGAGCTGGAACGCAAGGTGAGATGTGTATTTCCTGTGGCCCCTCAGGTAAAACATCGCTTTTTGCTTACCCACGAGCAGCAATTGGCTTTAAACCTACACAGTCTGTTTTTAGGAGCAATCGTGGAATCAGTATGGAGTAAAAAGTATGATTATGTGGGATGGACTCAGCTTGTGCTGAAATGGGAAAGGAGATTACTTCTTCATTCCAAATACCTTTAATGTATTCCATTCTTAAATCGAAGTGAGCATATTAGGCTACTTATTCTCAAATGGAGAATCCAGCAATGGGGGTTATTGACAACATCATCCCTGGCACGTATTTTTTCTTTAAACCCGTTTCAGACAATTGTGTTCCTTGTGTGATCAGGGTGATAATTAAAGGATCTTCCTAAATACGTCATGCTTCCACCTAACCATGTATTAAGGCAATGCAAAATGAACCGAATACCAACAAAGCAACAGGAGTCCATTTTTTAAACAGGTTGTCAGTTCACCATTATAAACTGGCTCTAATTTTCCCTTACATACTGCTTTTCAAAGAGGATATGAGTGATGGTTTCACATAAAATAACAGACATCTCTCCATCCTTCAAGAGAAGCTCATGTAACACCAAAAAGAAACTTCCTTCCCATCACAAGACCACAGCTGGGCCAGATGAGAGCTGTTGTACTTCACTCATTTCACTCTTTTACAAACATTTCTTCTATTTGAGTACACAGTACTTAATTATTTCTTCTTAATTCTTAATTATTTCTGACCTTTCATCCATCATGCCAGAAGCTTCTTACAAACAAAAGAAAATAAATAATTCAACTTTTACTTATTCCTGGTAGAGACTGGCTGCTCTAATCTATCCTTAGAGAATAAACAAGCTAGCTGTTCACATACAGCTTATTAGAGTACGACAGATAAACATGTACACAGCGCTGCAATGGCAATAAGGGTGGGGAATACCAGCCTGCATTTCGAGCTGCTGTCTGAGGCTGGGACCATTTCCAGTTGCCTCCAGGGAGCCTGAAAGTTCGGTTACTCTTTCATTTGAATTTGCAAGCCAAAGAATGGTAACAAATGTCAGTGCAGAAAGAAGTGAGGAAGGAAGGATGGAGCCAGAGAGCATGTGAGGGAGTGGATTAATTCCCCACCATGAGAGTGCTCCAGGCTGCTCTGTGCAGTGTGTTCAGAGAGGAGCTCTCAAATGACTTAAAAGTCTGATGGAGAAATAAAGTTCCCCCAGCATCCCAGCAGTGACACTGTGTGTTCAGGGGTGGGGTGGCCTGCTGGAAATACTGACACATTAGGGCAGCACGCTGGGAAACCACCTGCACCTGCATTACAGAAACCATTTCAAAACACACATTACTTGCTGCTCCCAGGAATGCTTCTCTTTCACTTGGATCAAGGGTGGGATGAAATATTTCAGGTCGTTTTGGACCAAAGAGACCCTTTTCCCAGAGATGGGGTCTGTGAACCTCTCATGCTTTCACTCTGGCATTAGTAAATCCTGAATTTCAGTTTTTACTGAAGAGTGATTGAGGACTCACCTTGGAGGAGCCTGCAGCTTGATGGATCTCAGGTAAGAAGGCTGACACCTGAGCCCTGACACGCTGAATGTAATGGAGCAACAGAGAGGAACGATGCCTCTGAGCATCACCCTGCAGTCCCACAGCTGGCTGCCACCCTGGGAGCAGTCTGCACTTGGAAGAGCTGCAGGAGAACACAAAAACTTCAAATTCTTTCCTCTGAAACAGTAAAATATGCAGTTGTATTGGAGTAGACTACATTCACAGGGCATACCTGACAGTCTTGCTTGATGAGAGAGAGCTGTATGTGTCACCAGAGTGAAAGATAGAGTGTCTGAAGTAGAGGAAACCATTCATCTTACCAACCTGCCCTTTCTGATAGCCAGCTAGTAGCATGGGCATAGCTCTGCAGACCTCTTTGAAGTTCATTGCTCTGTTAGTCCTCTTTGACTGACAGTCACCTAATGGATAATAAATTACTGCTCTCTGCTTGGACCAGGGGCTGCCAACATTTTGCTAATGCTGACTTTTTAGAATCTACTCTCACTCACACTCTGCTCGTGCAATTTGAAGGGATGCATGTTCACAGACAATGCACACATACAGGACTGGGATTTCAGGGGGGCATGAACTGCATGGTGCCCTCTGAATTTTGGGGTGATGCAGCTCTCAGGTCTCTGAGATCTCTCCAGAATAAACTGCCCCTCAGCCCCAGGAGCAGCCGCTTCCCTCAGTGCCTCCACAGTAGGCAGGTCTGGGGGCACACTGACCTCAGCTGCAGACATGAAGAAGATGAGAAATTGCATCTCTGCAGTGAGAGGAGTCAAAGGCAACTTCACCTGGAAGGGGTTATTCCTCTCCTTGCTCTGAGCCTGACTCGCAGCCTCTCCCTCATTCCAGTCACGGTGATGCTTTGGCACAATGAGCCGGCACCATGCAGAGACTCAATAAGAGACCTCAGGGTTTTCTCCATAAAAACCAAAGAAGCAGAATTGCCTCTCTAGAGGTTGGAGAGGCCAGGCTTCGTTATGACTGCCTGGGGTCTTTGAGAGTGCTGCAAGTTACCAATACTTTCCCCGAGAGCTGCTGCCAGCCCAGCAACCCCATTAGTTCTGCCAGGTGTCAGCATGCACTTAAAAAAAGGATTTCCTCCTTTCACAAACTCCTTGGGACCAGTCAGCCTGCTACCTGTGCTAGGAATAAGGCTCTCCAAGCCGCTGTCCCCACGGGTACCTGATGGGCACATGTGAGGCCAAAAAAGCAATAGAAAAGCTCAGTTCTCGCATGGGCCAGATTTTCCAAAGAGCTGTAAAACCAGTGCTGATGGAGCAGGGCATATTTAAAAATGCATTAGCAAACTGCATTCCCTTATCTTAGGGCACTGCTTTCCTGAAGCGGTTTTTGGGAGAAGAAAGAAAGAAGAAGCTGGCCCTGATGCTGAGCAGCATAATTCTGCATGCAGTTCTGCATAGCTTTCCCGGAGGGTAAAGGCCTTCCCCTGCCCAGTGTGCTGCTGCTGGCTGCTCATGCCCATCAGAGGTGGTGTTCCTACCAAAAGAAACCTACAGACTCAGATCCAAACTGATGATGGTGCACTATCTCCAGACACACACAGTTTCTCAAACTCTCCCTGTCCCTGAGTTTTCTTGAGTAAGAGAACAGTGAAACCCTCAGAAACTTGTTTATTTATGAAATCTATGTTACTTGTTCCTATAAAATTTATTTTTCTCTGTCTTTGGAAAGCACAGGGGTTCAATACTGGCCCTTAAAAACACAGCTGCTGTTATTTTGCAGCTGGGTGCTACTGTGTGGAGAGCATCTGAAAAGGGAGACATGAGCATAGGAAATTAGATGTGAGTTTACATCACTCTGGAGGACAATACATGAAAAACTTGAGATGTAGATTTTAACCCAAGATTTTTAATATGAGTTTTTAATGCTACAGCCTTGATGGTTGAATGGAGAACTGGAAAAGCCCATCTATGTGCAGATCCATTGAGGATAAGACATTATTTACTCTGGTTTCTTTCTCAAACAATGGTAGGCCTGGTAGGTTACAGAACATTCCCTATCTTTATATCCTCAATTTAAGAAAATGCTATGGCTATTCAAAAAAGCATTTATGTACACCAATAGACTTTAAGTGTAAGCTGAAAGTTTAGGATATATTTCAGTGCTATCTTCACAGCATGCTCTATAGGCAATGTGTTCCCTTTACTCACACTTCCTAAATTTTTGCATCCTTGTATCAAAGCTTATGGCTTAAAAAGAACTACACTGCTTCATTTACCAGTATCAAATATTTTTACTGAGAATAATTGCTTATCCCGAGTTTGCTTATGTAAGAATTAAACATAGTATTCCATTAAAATTATTGAAAATATCTTCCTACAGCTCTGCTCTCTCCACTTCTCTCATGTTCAGAATCACATAAAATAGTAATGAGCACACACAGCCTTCTGCTGTTTTCATAGACATGGCAGTAAAAGAGACAGTTGCTGTTCCCTTGAGTTCTAGCCCACGAATCAGAAAGTCTAATCAGCCACAGTGTCTGACACACTGAATAGCCCCTGTATTTAATTACTGCTATATTAAAATCTTTGCTATTTGAATTCTGTATCCTCTATTAAAGGGAATGAGAGAAATTGAGGAGAGAATCAAATAGGGCTAGAAGAAAAGACTTACAGAAAAGTTACTCTCTTGTAACTGCCCCAGCCTGATGCTTTGGAATTAAGTTTCCATTGTAAAACCTGGTCTGAAAACTCCCAGAGCAAGGACCCAGTGTGCTGCAGCTGTCACACACCCTCGGGGCTATTTTGTACAAGTTTTAGTGGCCTGGGTAAGACCCAGCACCAGCTTAGGTCACTGTGCCTTGAAGCAAATGCTCAGTGAAAAGTCAATGAGCTGTGGTGTCTTTCACTGCCTGCCCGCAGCCTGCTTACAACTCCAGTGTTCCCTTACTCAAGTCCAGGGGTTGTAGAGGGGCAGAGGTTATGAAACCACACTGTGGGTGAATTCAAAGGCAGCCCTGCTGGGAGAAACATGCTGCAGGGCGCTGCCAGGCTCCGAGTGTTCACAGTGTGGAAGACACAGCATGGATGCAGCCGTGCCAGCAGTGTGGCTGGCAAGCAGGGTTCACCAAGCAGCATCTTCTGACACTTTCCATAACAGAAGGTGTCTCTTTTTGTGCATCAGTCTGCATTGATCTGTTAATTACAGTGTGACAAAATGAATTAGACTTAATTTTGCATGGCTGTCCAGAAGCATTACTACATGTGTTATTACATATTTCTTTGAATCAATAATTTGACTGTGCATGTTTGCATCTAATAAAACTGAGAAGGATCTGTTCAATACCTGTAGGCAGTTGTTCGGAGTGTCACAGATGTATATAATATTGAACAATAGATGTCACTGTTCTGCCAATAAAAAATGGGTTATATTTACAGGTATTGCTAGTTTCTACCTCCATTGCACACATCTCCAAAAGCCAGAGCACTCACTGACACGTGACACTTTTTAAAGCATGGAACCTGTCCTTCCTTGTCATTCTTCATCTATCAAACTACATGCAAAATCTTCTAAAGGGTTTAAAACCAGTTTTAAGGAATATCCTACGCCTCTTTGCAGATTGGTCAACACAAGAATAGGACCATGAGAGAGGGAAAAAGAGACATGCAAAGTGCTGAGGAAATACCAGAGATGGAAACATTTTTGATAAGACTTCTTTCTTTAGAGGGAGGATGGAGGTGTCTCTAATCCCCTCTCCATGCAATGACTACATGGAAGATGGCAGACATGAACCCACTTAATGGAAAAGGCCAGGGATGAGCCATGCTCTGTTGAGGGACAGGAAAAGGAGAAGTGGCACAGGGAGCATCTCCCACCAGCCAAAGACAGGGAGAGTCTGCAAGAGGAGAGAATGAGTATCCAAAGTGAAGTTTGAGTTCTGATGTTCTATCTCAAGAGGTTCCTAACACTGCTTGAAACAGGTATAAAATCACAAAAATTAGACTATAAACAATATAAGAAAATCCAGACCAGACTCTATTGCTCTGTTTTAAGTAAGGCCTGTGCAGAGTCAGCTCCCAGGTGATGAGCAAAACCAGTGAAGTCTAACAAATGAGAATGAGTTTAAACGTCAGTTGCAGGATGAGCCACAGAGGAAAGTAGGCAGGTTATTACACAGCAGCTGTTCAGCTACTGCTCTGTTTCTCAGCATCAAGAACTCAGCTCTCTCAGATAAAATGCCCATGCTCAGTGGCTGTAGGACACTGTTTGTAGTCAAAACCCAATGCTGACATACTGATTTAACCACAAGAAGTAGACAGACATTTCAGTGCATGACACTATTCAGCTGTTAGGATTAGAAGAAGCAAGAGAAGGATCCTGATTTTAGGTTCCTTAACACATTTGGAGAGCAGAAATTACCTCAAGTAAAACCTAAGTCCATAAAACTAAGAATGGATCAAAATTTCAGCCAACTTCTGTCCCCTGCAGCGGAGGCAAATTCACATTCCTGGTTAGTCAGCACCTGACCTGCACTCCAAAACACAAAAACAGATTTTCTTCCAAACAAAACTGCTTACATTTTGTGTATAAGTGCCAAAACTTTATTCAAGTACTGAGGGTGCAGAATCAGCCATTCAGATTTGATCTCATTCAATAAACGCTTCTTCTGAATTGAATGAGTAGATACAGCCAGGGCTCACAGGGTGAGCTGATCCCTCCTTTCCAGCAAAGGGAGCAGAAATATGGTTCCTATTGGGCGTGATGGAGACCAGGCACTTGGTCTTGTGTTCTCCTTCCTCTTGTTTGCTTCAGGGTGCTCACATTTTGCTGCTGAACCTCAAAACAGCATTGAAATGAGGAGGGCAACTCTGCAGCCAGCCCTGTGCCTGAGGGAATTCTCTTTCTAGTTTGCAGACAGGTCCCTGCTTGCTGTTTGGACAACACTGTGATGCAGAATCAAACCTTCCTTTGTTTGTTTATCTCTCTACTGAAAGTTCTGCATGTAAACAGCATCTCAGCTTTCCTCTTCGGTGTATTTTTTTCCTCTTCATTTGAAATTATCTCCTCTCATGTCACATCCCAGTCTCTTGCTGAGGAAATGATTAGGAGGGCACAAGAAGAAGGACTCAATATAAAGGTAGAAATAAGAGAAAGCTTCAAGGAACATTCCGAGGAATAACAACATTGTTTGCATCAGGTATTCCTTGTAGTGTTAAAGCGGGGAGAGAGGCAGAATACCAGGTGAATTTCTTCAAAACATAATGTCTTTCAACACATCCTGTGAGATATTACCTGCTTCTGTAGAAAAATAAAAGGGAAATGATTCAAATACCTCACAAATCAGAGCTGCAGTGCATATTTCAAAGAATCACAGGGTTCTGGTACAAACTAGGAAATGGAATGGTGTGCAATATAATGCTGCCTGACAGCACAGAGGAATTTCGGCCACAGATACCCAGTTTGAAAAGTGTAGGTATGAAAATTCAGTGTTTTACATGGACTTTTGGAGCTCCGAGATTAAACATGTTCCTGGACGTAACGATATCCAAAATGCGAAATCAAAGCATCTGTGAAAGTAGAAATATTGATGTACATCACTAAACATATGTTGCTGACTAAAGCTGTTATTAGCGACAACAGTCAGTCTCTCCTCTGGAAAATCCCAGTTGCCTTGGGCTTTGTCTGAGCAGAAAAACAGAAAAATCTGAATAATGCCTTGTGAGCTCTCCTCATGATAACAGGCTGAGCTGTAAGACTCCGATAATAATAAAGCCAAAAATACAGGGCTAAATTCAGCCATGCTTACTTGATGCTAAATTGAGCAAATTGCACAGCGCCTGCTGCAGAGGCAGGACCAGAAGGCGGCTTGTTCTCCCAGATTGCCTTTGCAGGGTACAGATTATTTTGATCCATTCATCACAGCCCCCATTTTGCCTGACACCTCAGAACTGAACTGGAAACTGCAGATGCTGCAGCTGGGAATCTGGGGCTCTTCTGGGTTGTACCTCACTCGTTTCCTATCACATAAACACACACAAGAGTGTGTCTCTCTAAATATATATATATATATATTAATGGTCTTCCAGCTTGGAAGAATTTCAGTTGCACCTTTCCAAGTCTTTTCTGCTGCCAAACTCACAAGTATGATTCCAAGGATTAAGTAATTCCAGAAAGTACTAGAAGAATGGAAAAAAACCTGTATTTTGTGAGACATGTATTACTGCAGAACAACATGATACTGAGAGTCACAGCTAAAAAGTCAGTTTGAATGGGAGAAGTAGATGGGAAGGCACATGAATGTGAGAGCAGAGGAAGAAGCTATTGAGTATTTCAGAAAACTAGCAGATGAATCAATTGTGTTTTTCAGCTGATGTACATCGGGTTATGGGTTGAACTGTCCTGTCCATTCAAGGGAACACACGGCCATCCAGCTGCTTTAGATAGAGGGAATTCAAACCTTTAAGGACTGCAGAAAGAGAACATGTGAGAGTTGGAACGAACAAGGAGAACACCTAACAAGGAGTTCAGCAGATAAGCTGAATCAAACTATGAACACACTGCAGCACGGCTCCAACAAAATGAACTAACAATCTAAGGAGTGTGGAAAATAAGAACCATGTTCTACAGCCAAAGCTCTGTCATCCTAAGCTCAGAACTAGGAAAACAGCAACTGAAAAATAAGACATATATATATATATGTACATATGAACTACATCCCTATGTATGTGGTAACTACTGTTAATTGATGACAGAGGATATATACAGATATACATGCTTGGTCCTCGTGAAACACTCAGGTCAAGCAGAGGCATACAAAGCAGAGGAGGCATGGAAAACTCCTTGGAATCTTAACTCACAGTAAAATTAACTGTGAAATCTCCCCTAGAAATGACAAAGGTAAGAAGAGAGCAGGTTTAAATCCTCACAGCATAACAGAGTAGCAGTAGTTCTGGTTAATCATCAGGCAAAAAATGACTAGATTAGCCATGCTCTGTCTAGACAACAGTTGCTTTTCTTGTTCAGTCAGCTACAGACAGTTATAAACAGAAATGCATCCCACAGAAGTGTTTCAGTTGTTTAACAGGCTAAGTGAATGGCTGACCTTACTATAATTAATTAGCAATCTTTATTTAATTGAACACACTCATGGTCACCAGAGCAATGCAAACCTAAAGCTCAGCACACTTAATCTGGGTTCATTACAAAGGCATGCCTGGTCCAGTAAAAACTAGAAAGAATTTTGATGGAACCTTTGAACCTGGACAGGTTGTGCCTTGTGTATGTGTGTGAATACGCATAACCAACATGTCCAAACCCCAAATACAGAGGGGTATCCTGCAGCTACAAACTCATGGAAACCAGACACAAAATCATACCTGAAGTACAGGGAATAGACAGAATGGGTTTTGCACTCTCTATATAAACAAGATTTATGTTTAGAAAGCAAAGGAAAATATGTAAATGAAGATCATCAATGAAAGAAAAGAGGTCAATCAACACATCGTGTAACCACGAAAAATGAAGACAGGCTAATTTAGTTAATTCGTTTTGCATCTGCTTTAAACAGCAGCAGGGTGTGCTCATGAGTCACTGTGAGCTTCATGCGAGCAGCCTCCGAATGTGAGTATAAACAAAGAATAAAATTCATTTTCCTACTCACTGCAAACCACCGCACCCTGGTAAGACTTTGTTCCAGCTCATTAAAACCGTGTTTCTAGAACTGTGCCCAACTCAATTAATTCATAGCCCTTTTTGCCAAAACAGTTCATGCTAATGATTTATAACTAATGCACGGCCACAGCTGTGAATAGCAAGAACTTAGACCTGAAGCAAGCACGGCGACAGCCCAGAGAGCAAACCTACCGTGTGCCCTGCATGGGACACACATCCTGCACCAGCTGGAAGTGATCGTACCACTTCCAAGGGACTGCAGAGCCATCCTGCTCCCACAGACGGCCCCACACCACAGGTACCAGGCCTTTACACCTGGTCCATTGCAGATACCAGCACCTCACATAGAAGAATCCAAGGAAAATGCCAGGGAAGGAACCTCAGCAACACTTCTAGAAAGGAGAAAACCCTTCTGTTGTAAATCCCTGCATACAACACACTTGTATCTTAATCTGGCAAGTAGTACCTATGTCTCATTGCATCTCTGAACGCTGCAGGCTGCTGAAACCAGGAATGCCGAAACAAGCAGAATACCAATACACAAATGCTTGTAAGGTGCACTGAAGCTGAAAAGCACAGCATATTATTACTGCTAGGAGATGACCAGCATTTAAACAACACCTGGTGTCTAATAATTTCATCACTGAAAACAAATTCCTGGCCTCCTTGCAAGCTTGCTCAAGTCCTTCCATTGACTTCCACACCCATTGGATCAGATGATTCAACTGCTCAGCAGGATAAATGGGTGGATGGGACCAACAGCCAGAGAGAGATTAGACAGTGTGAGAAAACAGGGAGATTACCACCAACTAATTAGATACAATTTATATTATTTAATTTCTTCCACTTATTTAACTTTTCAAGAACTTACACTAATTAATTTCTGTCTTCAATAACACGCACAGATAGGAGCCTGATGCTTTAACCCCTAAGAAGAGCGTGTTTTGCAGGGCATACCATTGAGAGGAGCACTGCCTCACCCCAAGAGCAGCATTTGCACTGATATGTGCTGCATCAGATGGAGCACTGATGGATGCAGCTTTTCTGACCCTTCCAGCCTGTCTCATCAGGTCTCCGATACCAGGCACCATCCTGCTGCTTCCTCTCTCCACTCTTGGTGGAGTTTGACAGAACCCTTGAGGGGCCACATTTAGGCAAATGCTGATGAATATCTCTCTCTGTGTGTATATATGCATGTAATTTTACAGGCATGAGAGGGGAAACCTGCCCACATGATGTGAGATACATTCTCTGTAAATTCTTAGCTTTTCCTACAGGTTAGATCCTAACAACTGCAGAGTTTAACTTGCTGCAATGAAAAATACCTGGAAAAAAAACAACAGGGCTGTTCTCCTACAAGTTTCAACTACTATTTTCAAGGAATAAAAACTCAACCAGAATGTTCAGGCAGATGCCATTTAATGTTTCTTAAGTACAACAATTGATGGGCAGATGAAGCAGTGGCAGCGAACAGCTCTCTGCACCCAGCAGCCTCAGGAGTTGTGGTTCTGGCACAGCTTACATTGCATGGGACCTCTTAGTGCAGCTCTGGTTCTTGTCCTGTTCCTCCTTGTTCTGTATCCTCCTTGGGGATAATCTGACTTTTTCTCGAATCTCAGTCAGGATGCCAATTTCTTGATCCAGGAATGATTCAAACTGTGCAGCATATATATCCACATTCCTGACTGTTCTTTCAGCCGTCTGTAAGAGTTCTTTCAGCCATCGCAGAGATTTCTGATGCTTCTCTGTAATTGTTTCCTCATTTATCTCTTTCCTCTTTTTCAGGGTCTCCCCCTTGCCATTCAGAGTAAGTGTCTTGGATAACACTTCCTTGTCTGCCTGCACCCCAAACTGCTGCTGCTGTGGTAAGCTGGACGCAACCTGGAAAGGCTGTTCAAGGGAATTTAGATCCACAACCAGCTCCTTCACACGGTTGGCATATCGCAGGGTGTTAAGGGTGTGCTCACAGGATCTTATTCCTGGAGAGACAGTTGCAATCATGCAGGTATATGAGTTTTCCCCTATAAGAGAGTCCCTCAGAACTTGGGTGAGCTTGCTAGCCCTGAATGGGGTGTGGGCTTGGTTATGCCCCAATGCCCTAATACATTCCTTGAGTGCCAAGAGGCTTTTATTAATGTCAGCCCCCTCCAGCCTCGTTTGCTTGTCTGCAGTTGTGATATCAGCTCCTCTTTCATTCCCAGCCAGATCAATTAGGGAAAATTTGGCATACAGCTGTCCTCTCCTCTTGAGTATGATCTGGAAGATGGCATGGCTCCGGGAGGACTGAGTGTTGGCTGAAGTCTGGCCTGCCATGCGACAGTTGCTGCCTGTTTCAATTAGCCTGATGACATCTTCCACGCAGGTGACCTCTTCCTCACACAGCCCTACCACCTGGATTTGCTTTTGACCATTTTCTAGCACCCTCAGCCGCTTCTTCCTGTTCAGCAGGTCAAACACTTTGCCTCTATAAATCTCAAAGAAAGCCCCATAGACCCAAAGCTCCAGTTTCTGGTAATTAGGGTACTGCAGCCTGCGGAAGACATCCTCAGCGACCAGCACGTAGATTCCTTTGCTAGTGATGTTTCCCCTCATGGTGTGTGTCTTGCCGCTGCCCGTCTGGCCATAGGCAAAGCAGGTGGCCATGCCCCCCTGGAAGATGATATCCACGAGGGGCTGGGCAGTGTGCCTGTACACCAGCTCGTTGGCAGCATGGCCATCAAAGGCATGGTCAAAGCGGAAGACCTGGTTGTTCAGATACTGTGTGAGATCCAACTTCTGCTTGGCTTCATGCACGATCACCATGCCCTGGCAGGACACTGTAACCACATCAGTGTCATTGAGCTCAGCCTCACGCTGGTTCAGGGGCCGCTTGCGGATGCACACACTGATGCGGCGAGGCTGACATGGCATGGAGGTCCACTGTGTTTTGCCATTCAGGTGGTTGCGGCACTCCTGGATCATGGCCACTATGTCAGTCCTGGCACGGAGTGACGTGTTGTCCTTCTGAACTGGCTTCTCCTGCACATCCAGCTGATGGCATTCCTGCTGTTTCGGCTGCTTTTCCTTCTGCCACATGCCTGGTGACATCCATCTGGTTGTGGACTGAGTCCGGGCTACCACAGGACTCCTGCTGTCCCAACACTTCTCCGCTTTGATGGGCGGTGTCCACATTTCACTCACTGGGCTCCAGTTCCCTCTGGCTGACAGCGAGGTCTCGGCGCCACTTGCGGATCTGGTCCTTGGGACTAGGTGAGGGTTGAGGTCAAAGATGACCTGGAGATCCACCTGTTTGGTCTTGCTGGTTCCTCTCTCAAGCCATTCCACAGTGACGCTGGAGGTGCTTTCATGGAGCTTTGTCACTACTGCCTGATATGGGCGCCCACTGCTGTGCTTGATCTCCACACAACTGCCCAGCTGGATAAGCCCAAACTTGCTGGCCATGCTGTTCATGGGCCCTGGATGCAGATGGGGCAGGCAGACTTGGGTCTCACTCCTGCGGGCTCAGTGCTCCAGAACTCAGCACTGTGTCACAGTGGTTGCCGTGGAGTCAGCTTTGAAGTGGAACAAAGATGGGCTTTTAATATGCTGCTATGAGTGGAAGGAACATCTAAGGCTGCCATCACCTGAAAATGCCTATTGGAGCATCCAGGCTGGCGTGCAGCTATTGTAACATGTCGTGTCCAATTAGATCAGTCACATTGTGTTAAGCCAATGCCAGTGACACAAGAATTTATAGCAGTGACACAAGCACAGATAGTCAGGAGAGCATTTTCAACCAGCAGTGGAAACATGGAAATGAAGAAAGCAGCATATTGTTCTTAATTGCCCTGAATTTTGAATTTCTAAAAGGCTTTGCATGCCTGGAAATCCTGCTTGGACAAAATACGAGCTTAGGAGAAAGGAATGAAAACTGGAGTTGTAGTGTGAATGTCATGGGTATATCTGCATCCATAAGCATGGATTTAATTTTGATAAATGGAAAAATTGATGATATTTTTAATTCATTTCTGTAATATTCTTTAATCACCTGGATTCCCGAATAGAGAGTTTCAAGTAGGAGTGCTTTAATAACAATAAGGAAGTGGTGGATGAGGGAATGGCTTTGATTTTTGGGTTGTATATGTAATGATAACGGTTGACTCATCATTAACCTACAGATTTAATATTTTAATGGGAAAAGGAGCAACTTATTGACAGAGGCTACAGAAACCTGCAGCCTTTTGTGAGCTCTGCTCTGGGTAGGAGTGACAATTCACAGCATTTGAAGTAGGTACTCAAAACCAGAGCACACCTCTAAAAATGGCAATACTGTACATCTGCTCCAGTCATTTATAGAAGGGATTAAACCCTGTGAGGAAGCTACTAGAAGAATCAGAATCCCATGTTTCTAGGGACTTCATCTGCCTTTGCACAGAATAGAAACGCCAGGAGGAAAATAACAGGGGAGTTCTGCAGAGTTCACAGCAGACAAATGCAGTGGGCAACTGAAAAAGCAGATGAACTGGAAGTAAACATTTTAAATACACTCATATTCAATTATTCAAACTAGGTTTAAAATAACCCATACTTTTTCCTTTGCTTTCCTGACGCAATACCTTGCTGCTCTTTAAGACTCTGGGACCCTTTGGTGAGGTGTAGCCCCAGTTACATCTGATTATTTGTCCTTGCATCCTTAAAAAATATTTGCATAGGGCTATTTTATAATTCCAATAAGACACCCAAGCCTGTGAATTATAGCACAGTAATTCACACCTGCTGCATTTAACAGCTCTCGGCCTTCTGCCTTTCTCTTGCAGTACCTTCTCATGAATTACTGCTCCATAATTCACTCCCAAGAGCGTCTTGTTGCTCTCTCGTCATGTTGGCATCTAATTGCAGCAGTTCTCAGTTGTGATTTTGTACACAAGAGAGGTAAAATTTATGCAAGTGCATCGTATATATAAAGTATGTTTTTAAGAAAGACTGTACTTGGCTTGAGATTGCATGTTTTCAGCTGTGACAACTATTAACGTTTTTGATGGCTATGCATTAACAAGTTTTCATCATCAAACACAAATGGGGTAACTGAGAGATTAAACCAACACAGTGATCAAATGATCAGTAATTTAAGAAAGAAATGTAAAATCCTCTTCCCAAAGCACAAGAGTGCCTGTATATAGATGGTTACCTGAGGGAGGTTCTTAGGTACTTGACAAACATGGAATCCCACAGCCCTCACTGAGCGGAGGGATGTCCTGCTGCCAACCTGAATGCACACAGGCACTGAAATCCCCTCCCAGCTCTCCCAGCCAAGTGCTGTCCTAAATCAGGACTCAAAGGAAGAGGACGTTTTGATGTTCATTTTGTCTGGTTTTCAGATCACAAGTAGCCATTCTAGTGAAACTACTCCTCAGTGCCCTCATTTCCCTGGGCAGAAGAGGCTGAACTGGCACCACAGCAGGAGAAAGGCAGCCCCATAACGTGGCAGAACGGTTATGCTGGATTAGTACCACAAAAAATGTTGCCACAGACCTGAATGCTGTGGTTTAATCAAGATTCGTGCTCACAGCTATTTTTGGTTAAGGTTATTCACCAAGCAGCATCCAAAGCTGTGTGTTAACACTGGGACTCTGTTGTGCTAAACAACATGTAAATATTCCCAACAAAGACAGTTTTTCTTCAGCGTGTTTTTTTGCCAGGGTTACAGGCAGTAATTACAATGTGGAGAGGAAAGGAAAGGAAGAGGACAGCATCTCCTGGGAGCAGAGGGATCAGCCTTTTCCCAAAGCCTTTAAAACCTTGGTTTATCCACACAGAAACCCTGAAACAAATGTGCAGCAGCTTAAAAACTTGTAACTTATTCAAACACCCTTCAAATGATTTGCAAACATACGTGAGTTTTTTTTTGTTTGTACCTTATAAAATACTACCACGTTGAGGAAGAAAGTAAAGGATTTGCTCCTGCTATGAGTCATCAGAGAATAAACGCAATGTGCAGCAGCAAAGATACAGCGCACGCTCTGTTAAAAGAAGATGCTTTACTATCACAGGATGTAAGAAACATCCCACATTTCTTCTGTTGCTTTTCCACTGCTACCCAGCTAGCTGTCAGCTCGCCCTGCACGCAAAAAGCTGTGGTCACAACCCCCAGCATTAATACACACAACCAGTCCTTTCTGCCAAGAAACACAGCGAGCAGATGAAACAGGACGAGGCCAACAACAGCTTGCATTTCACACTTCATGGAGCTGCACGGATGCTCAGATCTGCCCACACAAACTCCTTGCAAAGCCACACAAGTCGGGAGGGGGGGAAGGCCACGAAAAACCACACACACACAAAATCCCAAAGCCTTCCCAAGGGAAACAACTGCTGTTCTTCAAGTAGGAAAGCACAGATGGGATCCACCATACTGAGGAGCCAAAAGGACTTGCATCCTTATATAGGGAAGTGGGACTGTTGCCAACTTGAGATTTCTAACACAGTGAAACTCTGCTTTTCTGAGCAATGGAAACAACTTTCATTCATCTGATGAAGTAACAAACACAAAATAAGATAATTATTGGTGTCATTCTAAAAGAGAATAAATTCCAGCAAACTGAATGGAAGCTGTGGGTTACAATGAGTTACCACATGAAAGTGGTATATTCTCCTCTCAATGTTTTAATGAGACACTAGTCAACATTTATTATCATGTATCTACTAGTCTTCCTGGCACAATGCAGCATCTAAAACTGATATAACTAATCAGAAAATCAGAGTGAAAACTGCTAATTCACAGACCAGTGTAGGTAGCTTTAATTCATCTCGTGGTTAGGAACATTCTGATAAAGTTTAACACATGGAGAAGCCTTTAGTAACAAACTCTTCTAATTACAGAATCCTTCTGACTATCCTCAACTGGCTGAACATGTAAACAGTGTGATGCTTAAATGCTCTGAGACCCCCTCCGCAAGGCGTTCATTAAAAAAATTACGGAGCTCCACACTCATACAATTGTTTTAAGCCTTAATGATTCAAAGGACTTAACCAGTGTTAATTAAAATCTGATCCTATTCCAGAAGTCACACAGATACAGCTGGTTTTCATTGGTTACCTGGAGTTACGGCTCTGAGCCACCCTCCCCTAGAGGTGGGGACAGACAGAAGTGCCAAGCTCTGGCCCTTCTGAGAGCCACGCTACCCATGCAGTGCTCACAAATGGGTTGTAAGTGGTTCACTTTAGATTTTGAAGTTTGAAAGATGAGACAGATAATAATATTTGTAAAAAAAAAAACAAAACCAAACGCTGAAGGCTGTTATCCCCTCATGGTCTGCATAAGTAGGAGCTTGCTTCCCAATTACCTGCCTGTCACTGCTATGATTGATTTCAGCGCTTTATAAACAGCATATGCAGCCCTTCTATGTTTAGATAAGAGATTACAAGGACTATCAATCCTCATACTCTTGTGTACAGTATTAACACTGTCTAAAGCTAATATATTTCTATCATGGACCAGTATTATTTAATTATACCAGAAATAGTTCCGACCTGCAGAAGGGATGAAGTGCTGCTGGGGATCCATACTGTCAGGTACTGCTGAGAAATGGCTTTGGTTGGTTAAGTTCATTTCTCCTGCCAAGTTAAGGACGTAACATTTGAGGATTAATAGTCACAGAAACTACTGGGATCTGAATTACAGTTTGTGCAAAGAATGCTGAAGAAGCTTTGGTATCACTCATTGCAGGGGCTGTCAGTTTGCTTCTGATGCCTTTCACAGAACTCTTTTCTGACTCCTCATAGAGCAGCACAGGGTGCAGACAGGAGTTGAGGAGAATTTAGGAATAAATCCCTAAGCAGAGCACACCCAAACGCCTGCTGGAAATCAAAGTTTGAAGGGCGTCCTTGAGCCATTTGCCAGTTCTTACTACACACCTACATCTTCATAGCTCTGAGTGGCTGCTTAGCACCCAAAATCAGCTTACAGCAAAGGGAAAACAGGTTAGCGCTTTGTAGGATGTAACCTTACATTTTCAGAAAAGGCTTCTGGGATCGCTGGGTCAGTAGCTACAAACCAATTCCAACCAAAGGAGCAGCAGCTCCATGCCAAAGCTGCCATGTTTTCTGCTGCACACGCGCTAAGTTACTACTCCAGAGCTACAGCTCTAAAAGGTCTCTGAATTATTCCTAACCCTCACAAATTGGACAATGCACGAATCTGCTTTCTTGTGCTTTTCTTCCCTCCCTCCTTTTGTATTAATGTATCTGCTTGCAAACCCACCTCATGCATAATGCAGTGCGATAAACTACAGCTTGAAGTGGCTGTGCAGCCTTGCCCATGTGTAAAGAGCAGGAGAAACACATTACTCACTATGTATCCTTCCAATGCAATTCAAGTTTGACAAACATTAAACAATTTGAGCCGACTACAGAAAGCGGTGCTTCCTCTGAGTGCCTGTTCGGAAGCTCAGCATCAGGCTGCTCATGAGAATGGCTGGGCAGAATTAATGATTTCCGTAAGGTAAATGACTATGTGCTGCAACAATGCTGAGGCACTCGCTCTCAAACGTTCTCCTTCATAGGAGGAAGTTGGTTCACAGTTCCAGTGTTTGTCCTGTTGGCTTTTTTTTAAGTCCCTGCCTCAGTTGGAGCTGCTCTACGTGTCCCTGTCCTCTGCAGAAGGACAAAGCCAACCCCAGCCACCTGCACAGACCCACAGAGCACTTCAGGATGCTCAGCTGAGATTCCAGCAGGAAACTCTGAATATTGGCTTTCCTTTTCTTTTTTAATTTGGAACCAAGGAAAATTTCCCCCAGATCTGAAAACATAAATACCTCAAGCATTTCTAAGCAGAGCAGTGCTGCTTGGGCGGGATGGGATGCCTGCTGGCAGCACTGAGCTGTGTGCGCTTCCTGGGGGAGCAGCCCGATGCTGCCTGCACTGTGAACAGCCCAGTCTTCTGCTAAACGGATCCTTAGCAAGTGACAAATAAAGGATTAACTGCCTGCAGCACCAGCCCCTCTACCTCAATATTTATAGCTTTCCAAGTTATTAGCTTTTTAATTAACACTGAAAGATCTGAAAGCACCTAACTGCATTGTACCGTAATTATATTAACAAATTACAGACATGAAAATTAAAATTCAGTTGCTCTGATATTCTATTTAGAAATGTGCAAATAGAGTTGATGTTTTGCTAATAAATGTTTCTCAGATGTTATGTTTCTAAATGAAAAGAGAAAATATACCTTTACAGTATTCCTTTATGTGCCCCTGCCCTCATTTGGAATTAATAAGCAAACACAAACTGAGCTTGAGCCTCAGACGTACCCCTCCCTTGACCTCCCTCCAGTCATCGTAATGTCCTAAATTACAGCAGACTGCAGCTGTATTAGGACAACCAAGAGGACAACACCACGGTGCTGGATGTTGTCTGCTTCATTTTCTCTCTTTGTTCCTCTCCACCCATAGACATACATAAACATGCAGAAGGAAGGTATCAGAAGGCTGCATAATGCTCACACACAGAAGTGCAGTGTTTTCCCTCCAGCAGGCTAAGCCCACTGATTTGCTTTCTGCCACAGAAACCTCTCCAAGACAAGCAGACATGGGATTTGATGATCCCTGCAAACCAGACACCAGTGCAGATGTGTGCTCCGTAAAGAGCTGGGCATTGCCATTGACGTCATCTCACTGTCTGTGCCATGCTACGTAACTACCTGAAAAGAGTTCCACCTTAGGAGATTGTATTCCGAATAGTTATTTCTAGGTGACTCCCAGTACAACAAAAGCAAAAGCAGACAAACACAAATGCTGCTGTATAATCCAGATTTCCTGCTAAGTCTTGCAAAAGTGACTGAAAAGCCCCAGTGCCTGGCAGTGCTTCAGGAGCCCCCAAGTCATCTGCTGGCTTGTTTTATCTAACACAGAGAGAAGTAACAGTCTGAAGATTGTGCTGCAACCGGATTACCAGAAGATTTATTATTAATTATTGCATAAAGAGACAGAGGTACACGTGGTGCTGAGCAGAGCACAGCAGGGAGAGGTAATCCCTGCCTGAAGTACTTTCCAGCCTAACTACATAAGCAGTGTAACAGGCATGGGGACCCAGCAAAGAAATCTTCTGTTGCAGAGATTACATTTTGCTGCACAGTACCTTGGGACATCGACTTCAGGTTAGCTGATGTGATTTGACACTGGTGGCCTCCTTGGAATTAGTGACTCATTATTTATGATCTGTGTGCGCATATAAAATGAATGGCCTCCCCCAGCTCCTGCCACTGGAAATGTCAGGGTACCTGAACAAGGAAACGGGCAGTGGCTTTGTTACCTGGGCTGGAGATCAGCAATTTGTATGCAGTGGATGCATGGAAGAAAGTGAGAGAGACATGGGAGAGGCAGGCTCGAGTCCATTGCTACTGCAAAGCAGCAGAAAGGAAAGCCTGCACGACACATACATGCAGCTGTGCAAAGGACAGTGCTTCCCATAGCATGGAGAGAGGCCTTGAGCTGTGCTGCTGCTCACGTGCCTGACCCAAAGCTGGGCAAGGAGCCCAGAACCAAGCAGCAGCTCAACCTGGAGGCAAATGCAGAGCTGAACTGGCCTCTAAATATCCCTAGGGGCTGCCACCACTTCCTTGTGTGTCAGGGAGCTCACTGCTCATCCACTCAGCTCCAGAAAGCCCTGGGGAAAAACCCACATGTCAATGCTGAGCACCAGGTAAGGGAACAGCTGGAGGGCAGTGGAAAGCAATCAGCAATTAAAGGGACACGTCTGGATCCCTGCTGAAACATTAACAATCTGTCTGAAACAACTCACTCGGATTCTAGTGCTGCAATGACTAAGCTTTCACAGGACCCACTCAGTTTGGGTCAGAGAGTGATGTTAATGCATAAGTGGGGATCTACCTGAGTATCATGTGCAAGGTCCAAAAAAGACACGAGTTTAGTAGCACACCAATGTGATCTATTTATGCAAGACATTGTACCTGAAAAACACCAAACATCGTAATTCAGTGGCTGCTGAACCTACAGGACCGTCTTCTCTCAATTGCTGTTAGTTCAGCAGATTTGTACAGTGTGCACTGGTGGAATAAATCAGTGCACAATTCTAAAATTGCAGTTTTACTGCCACAGATTAACATCGGGCTGAACAGAAGAGCTGAACAGCAATGCTGTGGCACACATTCATACAGAGATATCTGCTCCCAAAGCCCCCCCAGCAGCACAGCAAACTGCTGCTTCCGATGACTTTTTGGACACAGAGCTCAATGTATTTTTTATTAATTTGAGCAACCGTAGGCAGTTCTTTGCAAAGATATTTTTAATGGTACGACCAAGCAAGGCATCCTCTGAAAAATGCAAACAAGAAACGAGCATTCCAGGGAAATGCTTTCCACCTATTTCTTCAGATTTAAGACGATGTCAGAATAAACTGAACTCTTGATACATTACTGCATCAGAACTCCAGACTGACCAGAAGCCATATATCACTGACACCCATCTTTCCTGGGAGAAACTGAGGACATTCTCCTGTAACAGTCTCAATCTGCATTTAAGGTCAACAATCCACTCTGAAAAGTATGGCTGTGATTGAGCATGAGTTACAGTGACTGAGATCTTGGCATTTAGAATATCCCATCAGCAGTTCCTTTCCCTCACAGAATCAGTAGCTTCATTATAGCTTTTTATGTCCTTTTAACTGGCTGGAATTAGTCATTGATGTAGGCAGGATACCAGACTTCCTGGGTTTATGTTCTCATTAGAAACAGTCAATGCTGAGCACACCGTTGGGACGGTGCTCCACGTGGTGAGCTGCATGCCAACTGCAGTCCCATTTCCTTGATGAGGAAGGATCTCATCAAACTCATTGCAATCCTACTTTCCCCACATCCTCAGTACCTTCTTTCAATACACATCTTTTCTTTTGATTCATAAAACCACCTCCTCAAATAAAGCTCAGGTTGGTGCTGCTGTGAATCATTAGGGTCCACTGACTGACTTTTGGATCCAGAGGGCTGGTTACAGGCACACGATGGAGACCTTATATCTTAACAAATGAAATTTGGGCATAAAAGACTAAAAAAAAGTAATCAAGGTAAAAGCACAGCTGTGAACTTTCCTCAAGATCCCATCCCTCCCCAGACGCAACTGGCAGTGGTTGAAATGAGTTTTGAAATGTTTCCCTTTGGACTCGAATGCTCCCTTAGCTGCTTTTAATTATTACAGTTAAATGCAGGAAAGTTTTAACTGTAAGGTTTAAACATCTTTTTAAAGATAACTTGAAGGAGTTGAGATTGGGAAAAGAAAGAATTAAATAAGCTTTCTGTCTTTTCCAATCTGCATTGCTTTTCTACCCAGTGTCCTGACTTTTCATCCCATGTCTTTTCAAGAAGGTTCATTAACAAGCATCTTCAGAAAGAATAAGAGAAGAGGATGGAGTACATGATCACTGGCAGACTGAAATGCATGTCTGCAGCTGGGCTGGCATTCAGGAGCAAAGAAATTCTGACATGGCGGGGGTTTGTGTTTGTGAAGGATAACTATTTTGAAGGTGTTTTATTTGTTTTTAATTCAGGAGTCGACATGAAACCTCACTCAGGAAATTCTCTTTGATAGCTGTGTGAAAGGAGCTGGCAAATCTATGCTGGCATTGGTGCTCCTGGTGGGAAAGTTCCCAAATGATGCACAGTGGTTTCAGTGTGTCAGCCCCTGGTTTCTGCAAAACCAGGGAGATCAGTGAGGACCTGACACATGTGGAACTCAGCACCCAGGCTGCACTGCCAGAAAAGGGTGCTGCTATTCCTTGAGATTGGTGTGGGGCTACGGGCAGAGTGAAGGAGCTTTGGTTTCAGCTAGATGGAAACACGGAATCGATCTTTTACTTTTCCTTCTTTTCTGAAGTTCAAGTTAAAAAAAGATTAGAAAAAGAGAAGAAAAAAAAGAAAAAGATAAAAACAAGATCTGCACGTCTGTCTACTAAGTAGAGACATCGAACTCAGCACTGCCTTCATCTGCAAATCACTTCTCATTGGGCATTTCCTCTATTTCATCCTAGGGTTTCATTTTTCCGTGGCAGGCTTTCTCAGGTGAGTGTTATGGAAGGCCATTATTTCCTCTTCTAACTTTTGCAGAGCGTACACCAGGAGCAGCTGAAAGCAGCCTTATAATTTCCCAGGCTGGCAGTGTTCCACGGCTCTATCTTTCAGGCAGCCTAATAAGCCGGGAGTGAAAAGCAGCACTGCGAGGGGCAGGAGAGGAGAGATGCAGAGCGAATCAGAAAACAGCAAAAAATCAATACCGACGTATACGTGGCCACATTGTTAATGCAAATTGACGCAGCTTCATAGACATCCATGTAGAAAAAGAAGAAGTTAATATGTACAAGCTGAAAAGAGGCTTTCATTTGGGACCTGTAATTTTCATTCCTTTTGCCAAAGGCAGAGCCATGAACCAGAAAAGCCCACGTGCGACTGAGAGTCATCATCAAGGATCTATCAGAAGGCAGCCAGCAAACAGCACTGAGACATGAAGGAGAAAGGACAGTTAAATTAAAAATTTAACCCAAATCACCAAATTTTAACCAACAATTCCATTGATAGCTGCACCCACTTTGAGAATGATAGCATCTGTTGGGGCACTGCCAGAAAGACAGACCCATTTACAGCCCTGGAAAAAAAAAATACATAAGCTGTCTGGTGTTTAGTGTTTGAATTACCATTCCACCACCCATTAGTGAAACAGAAATCATTTAAAAGATGCTAAACTATTACGTGTGCTGGACATGAGCATTCTAAAATGTCCTGCCTGCCTTGTCATCATCAGCACGCCAGCTGTTCTACCAAAATCAGCCATGTTTGCACCTGAATGGTTAAGGAGGCAGCAGCATAATGTCTGCTTATCCTTCCAATTAGGGAGGAAGTAGAGATTATGCAGAAAATTGTATTTGGATCATACTCTGCCTGACCTTTAAAGGTTGTCTGCGTCCTTAGTTACTGCTTCTTGGATTTGCACAAATTAATATGTTGCTACAAAGATAAACAACATCGAATTCACAAATACAGATTTATGTTTTCCCCGAGTTTATCCAAACTGAAACATTTGCTGTTTCATTTGTGTCACTTAATGCGGGTCTATCAAATGTATTTGCAGGAGGAATCACACAGAAATTAGCAACTGCACTTCGTTTGGTTCCTGCGTGGCTCCAGATTTTGGACAACAATTTGTTGTGTTGAGTAAATTACAAGTCTGAGCACGGATAAAACCAGCTGGTGGTCCTCAAATAGTGCATCTGCTTTAGCAAGATTACAAAGGGTCATGAAGAAGCCTAAGTTAAAATTCTCTGTACAATGATCAGTCTGACCTCTCCTGCTCTTGCTTTTCTTTTCAGTAATGGAAATTTTCAATGAAAACCAATGCCAGAGTAAACCTAGAATTCTCCAATGTGAAATTAATATGTGAAACAGAAGGTACAGAGAAAGGAAAACACCAGCTCAAACACAGGAGAGTATTTCTGGTCCTTTCATAATGCTGGGTTCCATTTGCACACCAGTCACTCAGTCATTTCAGTGAGTCTAATGGGAAAATGAAGTACTATCTGGTGGGGGTAATGAGCAACCAAAGGTGCCAAAAGAACATCCCAAACAACCCCAAGCAATGAATTTTTCCTCCCAAACCTGTCCAAGTGCCTGTAACAAAATTCTCTTCCTTGCCATCCCATAACAGCTCAATCAACTCAGAAAATATAAGGCAGGGAGGAAGCAGGCTCGCCTGCCACAGTGGGGTCTGCTTCATTACCAGAGGCTTCTGCGTGTCAGATAATGCACATTTAATGGCTATTAAATGCTTGAAAAAGAGAGAGCAGAGAAACTTAATTAACTGTACCTAAAACAGTGGGGTGCCTGCTGCTTTTCAGGCTCTGAGGTGCTACTGAAATAATAACTACATACATCCAGAGCAGAGAAGTCAGGTGGGAAGGAACAAAGGAGATGCAGACACAGGTAATAATGTACTTAATTAATAACACGACCAAATGGTGTAACCGAGGCATTGTCATAGCAGAAGGCAATGCCTTTCCTGACATCACCTGTCTCCTATCATTTGTCCAACTGCCTTTTTCATCACCACACTGAAGCCTCTCTTGCAGTCTTGTTGGGTCCCCATGCTGGTACTTGCAGTGGGCACCCAGGGGTAGATCAGAACAACCTAAGCTACAGGGATGCTGGTCCAGAAATTCCACCCTGGAGGCTCACTAAAGCTAAATGAAGTGTGTCTGTCACTGATACGAAGAAGTAACCATGTAATGACATGGGCTGATCCTTAAGGAAACTACAGCTTTATGGATTTTTAAAGTGAAGAAATGTTTCTAAGACGTACAACCAGCAGCTGTAAATGCCAGATGCTTTGGCTGCCAGCACAGAAGGGCAGGCATTGCTATGGTGTGTAAACCACGACGTATAAGTTTGTACAGATCCTGGAGTTACTGAAAAGACAACTGTCCAATGCATTTTTTGTGTCCCTCTCTTTCCTTCTTAGCATCTTTTTGATTAAAAAGATGATTAAAAATATACTGTGTGGTGTGTGCAATGACTTGGATGCTCTTGGAGAGGTACGGTGAGATAGCAGAAAAACCTACTATTTGATAAAGGAGTTAACTGTGTTATGGATCACAATGGACACATGCTGTAATGGGAAGTACCGTCAGTCACAATGAGCCAGTAAAGATCACCAGAAGACACAGGGAACCTCAGGGAAACGAACCGCACCACAAACCCATGAGCTCAGGTTTATACTTTGTCCATTTACACCTGGTTTTCACAGAGTAAGGGAGACCAGATATTGTCCCATCTGTTTTATCATTGTAAGCTGTCTTCTCTGCTTGGAGACCCATTTCCCAAACATGCCGAGTCCCAGACCAGACTCCAAGGAGCCAGGCAAATCTAGGCAGCCTACACCTCTGCCGTAATATTTTAATTTTTGGACTTTTTTTTCCCTCCCAAAGTATGTATTTAATCCATCTACCCCATTCAATAGGATGTGTCAATTACTGCATTCTTTAGAGTGACAGGTTTGCAAGATGGATCTTCTGGCTGTAGATTTCCTTCTGTTCTCCTCTGTCAGAGCCACATCGCTAGGAGAGTATCGTAATGGGGCTTTAGAGCGAACAGCATTCATAAGCATCAAGCAGATCTGCACAAAGGGGAATATACGTCTCTTTCTTGTCAAACCCTTGAAGTGTGCTGCTTCAGTATCTTAAAGGATGAGAGGAAGGGAAAGAAAGCCCCAACTGCTGTGAACTTTGATGATGCACATTTGGTACCCCAGCTTCTCTCAACTTGGCTTGGCTTTAGAAGCTGCACATTTTTATAGGAGGTTTTCATACAGAGACTCACATCTGCATAGAGTTTCACTGCAACTATTAGAGAAAGTTTTAGCTGATCCTTATCAGATGTAATCCCAGATGAGAAAACAAAGTAGTACATTAAAAAGAATCACACCATGAATGCAGCAGCAGTATGCAATTGCTGGCTTCTGTTTCAAAAGCACTCCATGAGCACGCTTATCAAAGCAGCCTGTTTGGGGACTGGGAAGACTGCTCAGCAAGCATTTCAGGTGGACTGCTCCTGCAAAAACTACAGAGCTTAGAGATGTCCTGCAGAAATGAGAATCACCATAGGGAAAGTACAGAGAGGTGGTCAGACATTATTAGTTCATCCAGATAAATCACTTTAATTTTAATGAAACACGGCTCCATATTTATCAGCAGGTGAAGTGGTTGAGTCCTCCAGCTGTTATCCTTTCCTCACTACCCAAACCTCTCCCAGCAGTCTTGCTTACAGTCCAGGGAACAGCAGGTTCTTAGGAGCTGAAAGCCTGGAAAACTCACAAACAAGTGTGGATTTCATCTGTACCTCACTATGGTCACAACCTGGTCATGGGCACTGCCCATTACCCACACACACTATGAGACAACATTCTGCCAAATTCAGCTTTGTGGTGGGCTGTCAGCAAACACCTCCATGCATGCTTTTACTTCTCCATCACACGTGGGATTTGGGTGGAGACACATGTTAGTGTGTATCTGCTGATACCTCACAAACTTCTCCTTTGGGAACGACACCGTGTGTGAGCCAAAGCTGTGCAGATTGACCTGAGACCCCCGCTGACTTTAGGAAGGACATTTGTGCTGGGGAAGTGGGATGTTTCCAGCTGCCAGGAGCACCCTTGTGCTGCATGGCCAGGCTGGTGCCCCGCTGCTGGATCCCTTCCCAAGTGCTGCTGGCACCGTCGGGCAGGCTCAGTTCTGAGCACACTCCATTATGGGAAACTCACTGAATAAAGGGCTGTGGGATCACTCCATCAAACACAACAGACATGCCAACTGCTTTCTCTTAAAAATGGCTGCATGGTGCTGTTTCTTTATTGGTTCGGTTCAAACAGTCATATTCATCAGAAGAGAACATGAACTGCATGCTGGAACTCCCAGGAACAATTATCTCCTGCAAACATGGCTGATGTTATGGCTCTGCACAACTGTCTGTCTGTCCTTGGCATGCTTAACACATTCACATTCAGACAGACACTGACTGGATGTATCTGTTTTACTGCCGCTGTTGATTTGACAGTTGCTGGCAATTCTACTGCTGATTTATTTATCTAATGTAGCCCCGCTGTTTTTTCCAAAGCACTGCTTCCATAGATTTGCCAGGTTGTTCAACATAACCTGCCTCAATCAACTTTCCTATTTAACTCACCAAGCATTCTGTTATGCTTATGGGTACCCCCATACATTTTGCTCCATGTTCTGCACGCAGCCCCACAAGCCCAGTGTGCCCCCAGCTGTAATTTATTTTGTTCTCCAAACATGAATCCCTTTGCTTTCTCCCAGGGCAGCACTGTCAGCTGGAGCAGCCACATGAGTCCACACCTCCAAGGCATACCTGCTCTTCCCACTCCCAAGCCAAGTCCTGTGAGCTGCAGCTTTATCATCCTTAATGGCTGCTGACAGCTCCATTAGTTGAACCTTAAAACCATGTACTCCATATGCACCGTGTATGTTTGCCACGAAATCCTATAACTGATTACGTCCCATTTATATCTGATTTACATGCTCTCACCCTAATTATATCATTAAACTTATGCACAGCCATTGCCCAAAGGATAATCTGTCCTAAGCTATTATCACATCACAAAACAGATCCCAATTGCCTGGTGACTTTTGCTTGTATTCTAGCAGGTTTTAACTTCAGAGTGTCTACCTTTTCCTTGTATTCTCTCCCTGCATGGAAGTGGCATACAGAGCCAAGGGACAGCAGCAGAAGTTGAGCCCTGGGAGCTCAGTGAGACAAAAACATCAACTCCCAGCAGCTCCTGCCCAGGACCATCCCCACATCCACAGGGACCAAAATGACCCCACTGTTTGAAAGCCCCTTTCTACTGCTGTTATCACGTTTTCCCTTCCTCCCTCCCCCCCCACAAGCAATTAATATGCGCTACAGCTCAATACTCTACAATTTTAGCCAGAGATATGAAAAATAAATCAAACCCTCCCTATATTAAGGCAGATGACCTTCCCCAAATTAACTATTATTAAGGTAGGGGTTTGTTTTCCTTTCTAAAGCACAAAGCAGCAGTAAATTACCAAAAACTATTAAATAACAATTAAAGGATGGAATGCTGCTCTCCTGTGACAGAGCTCCCCAGTCTGCATGTGAAGAGGGGCAGAGTCTGGCACAGCGCCTGCAGCACTTCCATAGACAGAGCTTCTCACAGCAGCCAGACGGCAGGCGAATGTTTCCACAACTGCACCCTTTGCCCACCTTCACCTCTGCACAGCATCGACACCCGCCAGAACCAACACAGCTCCTCCAAGCGGGCACAGCAGTGTCTCAGGAGGAGTCAGGCTCCCAGTGAACCCTGACAGAGCCACCAGTGTGTGTGAATGCTGCAGCTGATACAGAGATGGCCTGATAACCAAAGCCGTGTGCTCCTTGCACTGGAGCTTGCCAGAAGACAGCTTCATCAGCTTCCCTCTGACATGCATCTGAATCCATTCTATCAGCAAGAAGAACTAATGATGTTAAAAGCGCTGCTTCTCACCCCCAGCGGGTTACAGTGCTTAATCAAAAATCACTGAAATCAAGAAGACAAAAACTCCCATAAAATTTCTTCGTCTTCAGATCCATCATTTATGCAGGGGAGAATCAAATCTGATGAAAATAAATGAACGTTTTGTTGGGGTTGATTACTCTTTTTTCCCTCTCCAAACCGCACACATCTGACATTTCCATTAGGATGCTGAATATTCGGGAAGACAGAAGCATCAATTTCTCAGATTTGACAGTTCAGTGTGTGATATTTTTCAGTGTAAACAAATACAAAATATTTTATTGCCTCTTTATCCAGGCATCTCAAATGCCACTCTGGTTCCAGTAATTTATCAGATGCAGACTGTTAAGAGCCTGAGATCTGCAGTTCCTCAATCAAAGCAGGATATCAGGACTTCAGTGCAAATACTTATTTATGACAAAAAACAGAATGCAGCCAGTCTGTGCCCTTCCATCAGCGGTGACTCGAGTAACCCCACCAATGCAATAATTTGCCTAAGATTTACTCCTAATTTGTTAGTTCAGAAGGCCACGTGAGGCAGCAAAAGGAGCTTGGGATAATTCAGCAACATAAGGAAAGTTTTGTTTGTGTTTGTAATGAGCTCACCAAAACTCATAAGCTGCAGACGAGTTTAATTAAAGTCAACAGAGCAAAGAGATTAAGCACTTAAGTGTGTTATCTTCATGGCTTACAAAACTTGAGTAAATCAAATCATTAAACTTTAATTTGCCTGAGATTATGTAAGATTGGCATGGAAATACTTGGGCCTCCCTTCATCCCACCTGTGTATTTTATAGCATCTCTCATTGCAGGAAAAAAGCTGCACAAAGCAAAGCCCAAACTTGCAAAAGAGAGGAGGAAGCAGTCAGGGAAGTCTGCTGCAGAGGGGTTGCATTGCTGGGAGCCATCCTGCCCACATCACCCCATCCCTGGCCCTGTGAGTGCAGAAAGCCAACAGCATTTCCTTTGTGCTTCTATGTTAGTGGACACTGCGGGACTTTCCAGATGATTCAAAAATAAAAGTGTTATGTGTGGGCTGTGTGCAAGAATCACAAAGATGGCCCGCTCCAAAAGACCACCTCTCACTCTATGGCCTTTTTACTGTGCTGTCAGACCCCATCAAACCTCTTGCTGCAGCAGTTCAGCATTGGACGCTCTGCCAGACACCTGCCAGCACCAATACAAGACAAAGCAGGATAGCCGGCAGCAAACCAGCCATTTAAGACAGATGTGGTACCTACGTGCTGCCAATGCCTTGGAACGTTCATCCTTGCAAAAATGATTCAGAGTTAGACACAGCCTTTATTAAAATACAGTCACCTTGCTCTCAGCTGGATTAATTCCTTTAGGTTTTGCTTATGTGCCAGTACTAAAGCCTACTCTCCTTTGCTGCTGCTCTTACCCATTCCTGAAACGAGAGAAAGGAGCAGCCAATTTCCTCCTGGTTCATTTCTAACCTTCTAAAATGCTACTGTTGAAAACACTTTTAGTTTTTATAGTTGCTGGCAACCTTCGGTGTGAGGCTAAGAAGTGTTATTTCTTCTTCTGAGAAAACTGCTGAGCCTGGGAGCCCCCAAATTCATTTCATTACATGCTGACAAAATTACCTCAAAATTTCCCTTGTGGAGAAAAGCAAAATTAACTGTATTTTAGATGACAAAAACATATTGTGTTTGCAAATTTCATATGCAAAATATCACTCACTGATGAGATAAAAATTATGCACTGTCATATCGTATCAACAGACTCTCCAGAAGATTAGTTACTTTATATCACACTTCAGAAGTTAGCATTTCTACACTAAGCCTTCAAATCACATTTACCTAACACACTTCAGTGGGTTCCAGACACCAACGTGAGCACCACTGATGTGTGTCTTAACATTTCTGCCAAATTCTGACCTGGGCATGAAAAGTCACAAAGCAAATTCTCTCTCCTAACATAGATCTGGATTTCATGGAGGTTCCAGAAGACCTACATAAAGATCTTATGAAATTATCAATTTTTTTTCATAAGTATTTGGAAATTATTAGAGATAAAAGTGAGCCAAAGAAGACTCAGGTGTATTGGAAAGAGAGAGAAACGTTCTACTTAACCAAAATGGATTGGCTGGCTCAGAATACCTACATACACACAATTTATATAGAGATCTATTTTTATTTTTATTCTTTTTGCTTTACTCAGCTCCCAAAGAAATCTACATCTCACCTTCTCTGAGCCCTGCATGCATCTGCACACATCCCACTATCCCCACCCAGCTGACTGAAGCCTCCTGCTGCTTTCAGTGACCTCTGCTGTTCAGTGTCCCCTCTCCAGGGCAGCTGCTCTGGGTTATCGCAGAGATTTCTTCAGCTCCTGTGTATTCACTCACTGCTTTCTCTTGGGAATGGATTATTCATACTTCCGTCAGAGGATTAATAGTCACTTGTCAAACACTTGACAACCAGTGTTCATAGACGACCATAACCACTTTCAATAAAGACTTCTTGCTAAACTCCCGAAGCAATTACTTTTCCTCGCGCCTTGAAATCACACCACTGCTGGCAATACAGCCCTCTGCCACACTTTACATCCAACCCTCCCCTTCTTTCCTTTTCAGTCTGAAATCTCCCTCCCCACTCACTGTGCTTTGCACGGTGCCCTCCCACCACGTGCACAATGCTCTGTTGGAGCAGCTCCATCGCTCGGGCTGCCCACAATGGCTTGTTCATCTGGCAACAAACATTAGCAGCATCACTTCCTGCTGCTTAAAGCATTCCCTGGAGCAAATTACAGCTCAATGGAAAAGCAAGTGAAATCCTTAAATATGGTGCTTGGAGCTCAAAGTTCAGTCTGGAATAAGCCTTCAAGATCCATTCACTGTACTTTCATTTTTCCTACATCCGTTCCTTTTTATGCCTTCTCTCCTTTGGCTCAGTAATTAGCCGAGGTAATCACTCTTCTATAATGCACAGAATGGGTAAGAAGTCCCAGACTTTCCTCTCAGTTTTAAATCTAAAAGCTGGCTTCCCAGCATGCTCCAGAACCCTGCACCATGCACAGCTCCCCAACAGCTCAGCACTCCCTGTCAAAGATCTGCATGACCTGAGATCTGGACACAGACTGCGGTGGTGGTGGGACTGACAGCCCCCATGCACAGCAGCCTGCCTGCCAGCACACAGACCTGTGTTAGAACTGCAGGTGAGAGCACAGCAGTTCCCACTGACAGTGGTGCTGCTCGAGCTACAGAAGTTCATTTCACTGCTGTGGGTTATTTTCAGCTAAAACAAGCAGTAACTTTCCTCATATATAACAAAATACAATGTCCTTATAAACCTTATTATTATATCTACCTTCCGGAATGAATAATTCCAGCAAAGTGATGAGATTACAGCACAAGGAACTGCTCAGAGTAAGAAAACCTACCAGAAGGCTTCAAAATATTAAAATATTTTATATTTCTGTGGGGTCTTTCATTCCACAACTACAACATTTTTGCAGATATGAGTTAATTCTCACAATATTCACATGAGACAAAAATTACTGTGGTTGTTTCTCCCAATATCCTGGATGTGACTGCAGAGATATTCTTGTTATATATTCTCTATTTTTCTGTAGTTTTTCACTTAATTGGAAAATAAGCACTGGAGATGCTCCAATCACACCCTGAACATATCATGTTCCTTTTTTAAGCAACATAATATTCATTGTGCATGCCTTGTGTTTTGTTTTTTGCTGTAGAGAACTTATTTCCTTACAGTAATGAATATGTAACAATATGTATATAAAAATCTTAATTCCTAGCTGCACATATGCAGCTCTGCTGAGTACAGAGTCTATGAAATCTCTCAATTCATGCTATGGGGACTTGCCTATAAAGAGTAGCTGGGAGCCTCCTGAGATGGTCTGAGCTTCTCACCTCCTTTTATCTCAACTGGAATTGTAGCAGAAGGCATTTCACTAGGGGCTTCAATTTACTAAACCTCCAACCGCCTTTGTTAAAGAGAGCTGGATCCAAATAGATGCTTACAACCCAGGCTATGCACGTTTACTCAACACAAGAAAAGTCAATTAGCCTGGAGCTGTCAAAATTCCCATTGATTTAAGTCAAGCAGCACAAGACTCCTAGGAATAGGCTTTCTTGATGTGAACTACTTGTTCTTCCTAGGGGAAAAAATAGGAATTCCTTCTTCCCCTTTGCCACTTTTTGAAAATGCACATTCTATTAAAGCCAGCTGAATTTTCAACATGCACCAAAGCCCAGCACTGAGGTAGCTGAAACAATTCTTTACATGCTTTCCAACTACGTTTCTATGTTTATTTGTAACTCCAGCAATCATTAACTCTTCATCTCTCTGGAGGACTAACAGACTTCACGGAATCCTAAATCTCCTCCATACGAGGAACACACTCAGCTGGCAAACAGAACAGAAATACAGGAGAACTCATAGGCCTAAGTCTGGCCTTGTGGGTTCTGATTCTTCACCAGCATCATCCCACAGAACGGCTGTTATCTCTGCATTTTAACAGTGCCAGCAGGGCCCATATGCAGTTACATGCAAGAACATTGCTCCCTCCTGGCCCCACACGTGCTCTTTCATTCTGGTGTGATTTGCCAAGCAGTGGGACTTTCCTGCTGATGTTCTTCCTGGGCCATACTGCAATGATTGCTATCTATAAGAAATAAAATCTTCACCTTACATTTTCGCAGTGCACATTTGAAGACAAAATGACGAGTTGTTTCCATGAGTACTATTGCCTAACGTATCAGATCGGAAAAAATGAGCGTGTGTTCACAGCAGATCCTTTTCTAAAAGCAGGACCACAGTGTAATTAACCATTCTGCCAGCAAATTCTGAGCAGAAATTAAAATTGGTTCAGATTAATGATTTTGTATTCACTGCTCTGGGAATTTCTTATGCCCCGTTGGCTTTAACTTCAAGTTTGTTACTTAAAAACCTTAATCAGGAGTTAGTATGGCACCTGATTAAGTCTTTCTTTAAATGTTCCTGCAATAATTTCCAACTAAAAAATACATTACTGCACAGCTCACTTAACAGAAGGTTCTGAATCAAATATGAGCTACAGTGTCGACAATCACTGCAGAAATCCAAACCAAGCACATGCTGAGTGATTTCTTCTGCTTCCACTTCTAACATGTAAGTCCAGACTAACTACCTTGAAGTTGCTTCAAATTAAAAGCTGTGCAAGTCAGAGCAGAATTTAATCTTCTTTTTTTCATGTTATGAAGCATAATGAGCACTCGTACTGCTGTGAAGATAAGTAAAACGAGGACCTCTGTCTGCCTCAAACTTAGGTTGCTTATGGTGTTTTACTAAGAAATAAATAAAAGCCCTGCAAAAATCTGTATGCGAAAGTGTTTGATTCAGTTCCACTAGACTCAAAACTCATGTATGAGATCACTCGCATGCATTAGATAAATGTTTCCAGACAGTTCTTCACAATAAAATACTGAAAAACCCCAGCAAGTATTGCCAGTGGACACAAACACCACAGCTATCAAAGAGACGTTTCCAAATGACTTAAAAGCCCCCATTTTTTCTACCTATTTTACTTAAATGCACTTTTTAAATAGCTATAAGCCAACTGGAAAATATCAATTGAGCAGATGGGTGTACAACTTGTTAGGTTTTTCAAGATATTGAAAATGAATATTGTTCATTTTCATCTTGACTCAAATCTCTCTCACCAGTGGCTTCTAACAATAAACCCATACCCAAAAACCATGTGCTCTCTGTGGTGAGATGACAAATAACACAAACCTTTGAGTATTTGATAGTAGTTCAAGGCAGACTTCAGTCAAACCTTCCTGCAAAGGAACCAGAACAACAGACAAAATGCCTGAGGTTGTTTCCAGCTACATTTGGCTACTGCAGGTGTCAATTAATTACTTAAAATGAAAGGTAATTGTAAATTGAAGAAGCCTGGTAATTTGTACTTCCACTGAAGGTGACTGTGAAATAATGGTGAAAGGATAAAGAAAAAAAAAAGTTAATGTATTTATTGGACTAGATTTCATTGGCACTTGTATTTCTGAGTGTTTGAAGCACTCACAGCAAGCTGGGTTACTTTGGCTGTAGCTTTGAATGCAAATGCAAGCAGACCTATCTATCCAAGGTAAACACAGAATGGGTTGAAAGCTTTCCTGCAGATCATTGTTCCACTGAATAATGTTGATCTAACCAACTCAAAGCATGTGGTAATACATTATATCCCTCGATCTTTTGTATGGGAAGTTATTAAAGCACTGTGTTTCCATTGTCTCAGCAGCGCTATATTATCCAAGAAAACAGTGAAATAACTGAAGTGAAACAAGATTTGAAACTCTCGGAAATCAAAATGTCTCATTAAACTCTGCTTCCTTCAGCCCTTTAAAAATTGGTACGGTTTCTAAATTAAAAGGATATGCCCATGGGATGAAAACTGCATTTTCAGCCTGTTCTAGTAATTACTTCAGCTTTACATGAAGCGAACAAGGACAGTATTTCATCCACTCGCTCTTCATTTTTACCTCTACTTGAACTCAACGGGCAAACATTTGATCTACTGTGAAAAAGGGAAAGAAAATGAGACTACACACTGGAAGATAGTTAAGTTTGAAAAAGCAGACACAGATTCTACACGGACATGTCATTGGCAACTGGGGGGACAAGAGAGAACAACTAGAGGATGGTACAGACCTTTAGAAATTCATTAGGTGAGTGTAGATCTTGTATTAATGTCAAGGATCGAGCTGAGTGCTCGGCTCCCGCTATTCAAGTGACCTGCAGCTGGCTCAGTGCTCTGTGCAGTGCTTGGACAGCCCAACCCTGTGAACCATGAAGATGACTTCACCACAGGAGTAACTAGAGAAGCTAATATTAGGCTAATATTTGAAAATTAATGGCAGTGTTTTCTCTCATTCCTTAGTATGTAAAATACAAAGAGACCTGAGTATATGTGTGTGAATATCCAAGTGAACTTTCTGTTCACAATGCAGAACTTCTCTGCTGTTATCTTAGCTCCTGCTTGTGTTTGGCAGTATGGAGTTCACTTTGAGTTCTCACATCTCAGACAACACAGACTGAAGTGGAGCAGCCATATCCAGCATGTCAATGAACACAACATCCTTCACCTAGAAAACATCATTTATAAAGCTAAGAAAAAGACCGTGACAGGTCTACATCAGCAGTTTTAGACAATTTATGTAGCTGAAGATGATGACTGAGGCATAATCCACAAAGCAATGAAAGCCAAACACCGCTATGCAATTGGATTGTCAGGTAATTGCAGTAAAGTACCAAACTATTAAGTGCAGAGGAGAAAAAACGTACTGAAATGACACTAGATCAGGAATGCCTTTTTTTTTCTTTTTTTTTTCCTGATTGTACTAATACCCACTGGCAAGTCAAGGAAAGCTACCACAATTTTATGAAGTAACAACAGACACTGCCTTGCTTCAGATTCTGACTTGTCCAGCTCCTCAGACTGAGCATGGACAGTGAAAAACCAGACTAAAATGAACAAACAAAAGCACTATTTATTCCAGTATTTAAAAAGGCAGATCACCCAAAGGAGGGAAGATGCTGGGGGCACTTAAGAGAACACCCAAGCCACCACCAACCTGTCCTTGCATAACAGTTGTACGTCAAAGAGCATCACTCTTGCTTACCACATCTGTCCTCCAGTAAATATCAAAGAAGACCCCACCAGATGTTGGGCTGGAGCAAAACTGCTCAGCAGGACATTTCTGGCAGTATGTCTGATACTTGGAAAATTTTTACTAGACATAAAGTAACTTCCTTTCCACTCTGCTTATAAAACAGCCACTTGTAACACCGCTTATTTCCTTGTACTGTGGCCTGGCCTCGACTCTCTGTATCAATTGTTACCGTAACAGCTCACAGCTCATGTCGCTGAACCACAAGTTTGCTCTTCTGGGGAGCAGTGACTCCTCAGTTGTCTCAAATTGGTTCATCAAAAACAGATCCACAAGCAATCATTTTTCTAGACGCTTCTGACATTTTGGTCCATAATCCCTAGGCAATATCTGTCACATAGGAATTCTTCAGCCAAATGCCTTCAGGGAGATACATGAGCAAAAGGTCAACATTTGCTAACGTGAATACTTGTTTCAGGTGTCTCCTTTTGTGGATGCCGAACTTCTGAGACTTAGGGTTCAGTGTTTAGGAAGGCAGATAACTCACTGCCTTCTGGTAGTAAAGCCTCTTATGCTTTCTCTAGATAGGCACTGAAATTACAAATTAGTAAAAAAGTCTCAAAATAATACAGTGAATTTTAAAGATTTTCTATTTCTGCTCTCAAATTTTGTTAAAGTTATGAACTTCTCAAAATGATCAATTTGAGTTAGTAGGTCAACAGCTTATGGGAAGTAACTTGCAGGATGAGGTCTTAATGTAGCTTTTGAGTTCAATAAATGACTGATATTTTTTGAAAACAAGCAAGATAATGAGTTCATAGAGGAAAAAGTGCAGTAATTTTCAGCTATGTTTAATTACTTGCGTACCTCTCTACTTCCAGGTAATAACACTCTTTAATTATGCTTATGGATGTGCTGGATTTCCCATACACCTGTTTAATCGAAAACAGATGTTCATTTTGTAGTGGGATGTTTTCATAATATACATCACTATTAGCTTCCTATTGCTATCAGAACGCACTGGGAAAAATAATGTACAAGTAATGCAGAATGGTTTGTGTGGTTATGAAGTTAACTGCCTATCTACTGCAACAGTTCCATCTCCATCAGCATTTGATAGCGCACTGTACTTTTTGAATTATTTATACATGTACTTTTCAGCTTTTTGTTTGGCCGTACAAAAATAACAGTTCAGGTTATTCACTATTTTGTTGGTTTAGATTATAAACTGCGAGCAAACCATCCTGCTGTGTTCTGTGGGGAGGGCACTTTGTATCCATCCCAGATAAGGCAGAACTTACTGACAAATTCCATATATGAAGGGTCACTAAATATTCTTCAAAGGAGCAATTCCTTTTTAGCAGCGTCAGTCCTCACAAGAATAGAACTAATGACCTGAAAGTGTAAGGCCCTGTGGTTCCTTCTTAATCTCCTGAGATTTCTAGAAATGAGTGTTAATAGGATATTAGGGGACTAATGCAAAATGGAGCAAGATGCATTGAACACCCCCTTTGGAGAAATGCAGAACACACACTATGAAACAGAAAAGCTTATTATATTTTCTCTTAGTAATTAATATAATGAGCCTAAGTTTCAAAAGCTAGCATGTTTGCTATCAAACACTGCACAGAAAAGAAAGCTCTAATAAAAATACTTGTACTGAACAAATCAAACACCATTTCAGAAAGGACTGATTGAAATATTCAGTGGCAAAAGGTGCAACAGATACTTTAACACGACACAGTGAACTCAATTGGCCATGGCTACAGGAAAGGTCAGAAGCAAAGACAAAAAGAACATCCACCAGTGAAGAATTACAGGCTGCTGTGAATGTACTTTGGTGGGTCAAAAAAGCTCAGCGCTTAAATCAGCCTTGACAGTAACGTGCTGAGCATTTCCTAAGCAAATAAAAACTGTGGACTTTATACCTTCCTCTCCACAACTATTCCAGATTTTTTTTTCCTCTATTCACCTGGCCTGCAATCTCCACCCAGAATTAGTTTGCAGCTGAGGTGTAAACAGCACAGTCCTCACCTTTCCAGTGATGGAAATGGCATTGGGGTGATCTGGGTTCATCCTGAAATCGTGTTGTTGTAACAGTGTTGTGCTGCTTTTGGACGTTGTTTTCATAATCTCCATAAGTGAAAGAGTAGCATACTTGCTTAATGGGCTAATTACTAACTGAAATGAAGTAAGCATTTCAGCTTTTTCTATGCATCCACTAGTCTGGCTGGCTATTCTTGTACCGACTGCAGGAGTCTTTTCTCTAAGGCTATCTGTACATTTACTCACTGGACATAATACAGGCAATTATGATCTGTTGATCAATCTGGAGTCAGGTTGTGAGGGTTTGCTTTCTGGAATCCTCTAAACATCAAAGAATTTCTTGAAGGTTTGTTTGTGCCCTGACACAAGAGCAATCTGCAGAAAGTCAACAACAGTAATTCCCCTGGGACTGAACTGAAAAATTAAGTTCAGACTATAGTGTATTATGTTGGTCTTTTTTGATCACTTGAGGATCATTCCACAAAGCATCAATAAATGGGACCAAAGCCAGCTCCCACCTCAAACTGTGCTGCTGAATGGAGACTGCTGGATCTGAGGATTAAGGAAAGGAGGTGCTAGTTTTGCTTTTCCATTGATTTTTTTTTCCTCTATAAAGAATACTGAATACCACATAAAGAGTAAAGAACTGCTACTACATGTCTGATTCCAAAACAGAAAAGTGAGATACGCTGCCAACCAGCACAAGCTACTTCATTTCAAGAAAGAGATTTCAAAACTCATTATCAAGTCTACAGGGAATATACAATATGAAACATAGCAGGCGCAGCTAGAGTAAACTTTGATTTGATTTCCTTTGGCAGTGATGGTTTCGGGTAACCATTTAAGATAAGTGCATCTGAGACAAACTACCCAGGGTACAAATTAATAAAATGTAAACCAACAGCAATAAAAACAGCAGAAAGAAGTGGGAGGAGTTGAATTTTTAAAACATTCTGAAATAGAAATGATTGAAAAGAAGCACAACAGTGATTCAGTAACTGCCCTTCAGTGTGCTTTTCTTATCAGCTCTTCTCAGATCTGCCGATTTACTTCTGAATGTGATGCAACAGTCGGGTGAGAAATAAATTAGTGAATGGTTGCAGTATAGGAACAGTGGGGAAAGTCAACTTTATTAGAAGATTATGCATTAGATCGGGATTTATAATTGCATTTTCTCTAATCAAAACTTCAGGAAATGACATTTTACTGAGTATAACTATTTGCAAGGGAAAGAAAACTTCACCCATGCATTTAACTGGATGGTAGCAGGAACATCGAATGTAAGCATGACTGATCCGAATATTTCACTCTTGTTTTTGCACTGCCATTACTCAGTGTTCCTTCACTAATAAATAATTCCCTACACTGGTAGCACTGAAATTATAAGGGAAAACATGGCTGTGTTCCCCTCACATTTAAGACCTTTTCTTAATACTTTTGGCAGCTTCTCAGTCTTAATTGAACAGTTTTGAGGTGAAACCTCTCTTACTTTGGAGGCCAACTAAAATTCACTACTGCCTTGGATCTGATCAACTGACTCTTGAAGGGGGAGATTATTTACCAAGTGCATGGGCTCTGTTTGTAGCTTACTGGTAACCGTGAAGGGAAGCTCTTACTTTTTCTTTTGATATTTTGCCTTTTTTTTTCTCCTGACTTCAGAATCTTTACAGTTCTAAGAACTATCCTATAAAAAAGAGTTCATCATGTATTCCATCCTTGCCCCAAGGCCTGCCTACTGATTCTATCAAATGGATCCTTCGGTGCATTTGGGTTAGAGAGCATCTAAACAAAGATTCTGAAATCACAAATTCTGGATGCAGGTGCATCCACTCTGCTTTTTGGCACTAATATCATTTTGTGGATCTTGCTTTTCCAGAAGGAAGACAGTTTGTCATAGAAATGAGCCAACAAATGACTAAATTGATAAGATTTTCCAGATTCAGAGTTGTTAGTTGAACCTTAATTCTCATAAACCAAAAATATAATCACTGCACTCATAACTGCATGGAGTTCATTGACTACTCCATGCAGAAATCACCTCAACACATAATGATAAATTATAATAGATTCTGTTTTCAAATGGTTAAGATCTAATTTATAATGGCTTTTTTTCAACACACGAGTCATGTAAGTGATCCAGACCTTTCCCCGATGGTCCAAATATTAACTGTGTCAGCACGGTATTTTCTTCCCCTCTTGGAATAAAAATTTAGCAATAAACTCCAGAGGCAAAGAGGCATCTAGCTAATGGCATTCAATCTAAGCTTATTGCAGATCGACCTTGAATGCTGCCAAGTCTCTAACATGTGCTGACAATACAGCATCGTTGCTAAGCTACCCATTATTAATCTTTGCAATGAAAAATGAAGAGGTCAGAATGTGTTGAAGGTGTGTTTATTACAGAGCTTGCACAGAGGGTCTCAGCTGAAAGCTTGGATATTTCACCATATTTATTGCTAAGAAAAGCTTTTAATCTTTTGTAAAGATTTGAATCTGATTGACAAACCACTACTTATGACACTGATCATTTCTTAATTGAATAGGAGAAGAAATACATATTTTTAAAGTACTCTTCTGTCTATATTTAGGCCAACAGAGAAAGAAATTCCAGTCATTTGTAATTCAAATTGAAAGATTTAGCACTATACTTCATGGTCAAAGTTGCAGTATGGTCCAGAAAAGCCTTGTAAAAATGCATGGAGCAATAGATAGCTTTTAAGAAAGAATCATGATTTCAAAGTTCTCCATTCTTTTTGTCTTCCCCTATCTTCTGGCTTGGATTTTTTATCGAGTTTTGTGGTGTTTTGGTTGAGGATCAAGATCACATAGAGAAACACAAGACATTCTGTATCAATAAATCATCAAACAGAAAAACAAAGGCCAATGAATGGGATGTGTGCACAATGAATGAAAAAGGGAGAAACTCCACATCCTTTGAAAGAAGAAAAGGCCAGAATAAGAGCAAAAAGTGGCCTTGTGTCATTCTATCACAAAGCAAGTGATACAGGAGGTGAGGAAGAGATGGAGTGTATCTTTTCAAAGGAGATATGCACAGGTTATCAAAGTCCCGTATGCAAGAAATGTTGTTGCACACAGTGAGCCCAAAATAAAGGTAGCCAATGCTTTCCAGCACGCAAGAGATCTCCTTGAAAAAGCAAAAGTCAAAAGCCAGCCAGCCAAACTTTCTGAAGAAATCAGTTTGAAACTCTTTCCCAAATCTATGAGCAGATTAAACTGTGAAGAGGCAAACTATATTATTTTGTGTTTGTCCCACCTGGAACTTTGAAGCCTTAGTAGCACATGTTATTTTACTTAGGCCTTATATGTAATTTTTATGAAAAACTGGAGAAAATAGAGGTAACCAACTGCTTTATCAAACAGTACAACTACACTGCAGATCTCTTTTAATGATGCAAATTCACAAATTCCACAGCTGAAAGCCAGTATGCAGCATCACACACTGATACATATGCAATAGGTGCATGAAGAGCTCAGCTCCCACTGTGAGTGCACATGATCACACCCACTGCTCAGTCAGAGAAGCAGATAAAGAAAGGCAGTGATTGAGAGGGTCATGTACCCAACAGGTGATCAATTACATAATGAGTGTCTTAAATATTTTACTTTGGCGGAACAGCTTCAATTTATACCAGCAGAGAAGCTGCCCTTTTTGCAAAGAATGGTACCTGAAGTCCACATTTTGACCAGGTTTGCATGTCTCCTTGAATAGGGTTTCTTGCCAGAAATAAAAAAGATTTTGTCTTACAGATTATTCTAGATGGCCAAGCAGAATTCAAAGCACTTTATGTCACAGTTATTATCCTAGTGTTGAATATATACTTGCAGTCACAATAGCACGTTAAAAGTAACATATTAAGATGGAAAAACACTCCACCTAAATGGTGAATTTTCATTTACAATGCATCTGACTGTTTCTTTACTGCAGCAGGAACTATGTACATGATGAATATAAAGTGTGAAGACAAATACCAGCTTAAGTAATGGCAGAAGCCATTAGATTAAAAGTAATTCAAAAAAGCACACTGAAATGGGACAAAAAGCATGAGAATCCCATAATACATTTAGTTCTATAGCTGTTGTTTGGAGTGTGTTGTGGTAACTACTTGTGCTGTAGATTCTGCACATATATTGGTCCAAAGTTTCTTAAATGGTAAATTTATCTGCAAGAGCCAATATAATTATGTATTTAGATCCACAGTTCTAAGATCAAAAGCATTTCAATCCTCAACTTTCAAGCCTAGTTTATACAGATCACTTCTACATTTCTTCTGAGTTTGCAGACTAATAGTTTCCTGATTAGGAATGCAGAAGAAATAATTTAATACTGCTTGCTGGCTGCAGTTGTTGCTGTTCATGTTTAAAGCACAAAAGCATTGAAACTGATGGATAATTTGGAAAAAATGCCAGCATATCAGAAGGGGAAAGAAGCCATTTAGCAACTTAAATGAAAGATAAGCCACCAGCAAATTGCCATGAACATTCAGGATTGGGGTCGGATATGGAAGGATTCCTTCAAAAAGCTTTCACACTGGGTAAATGAGATTCATCTCAAACTGGAGTTCCCAACCAGGAGAAACATGGGGAAAAATAAGAGAAATCACTCTGCAAGAAGGTAGTCAAAAAGCTCTCAAGACTTTCTGCAGGCTCCATATCAGCTCCCAGAACGACTACCACTGCCATCCTGCCAACTGTCACCTGAAAACCCAAGCTGTCAGAGCATGAGCGAGGCAGGAAGAGCTGTGGGGTGCCAGCAGAACGATGCTGATACCCTTTTCATTCTTCTAATACATCATTTTCTGTTGATTAAATTTTCCATCGGAAAAATTCTGACCAGCTGCTGTTTCCCTCAGACCAAATCATAGTAATGAAAGTTTATAAAGTAGCCATTCATTCAATCAAAACTTATTACTCAAAGTGTAGTTCTATTTTTTTCCCCTGGACTAAACATTAAGCATCCATATTCAGTGCCTGTCATTATGGGAATTGTTCTGTAATGAAAACATAAATCGTCACAACATGAATGCGTTTCCACACACAGTGTAAGAGGGGGCACATTCTCAGTACCTCCTATGGCTATAATCTGTGGTACCCATTCATATGCTGTAGTTAATGCCACACTTAATGGCTTCCTGATGAAAAAAGCCCTCTAGCCTGAAGATGCATGGTGCTCTAGAGGTCTCTCTTGCAGTTTATTGTGTCCATAAGGAATCTTGTTCTCTTTGTCATAAAAAATACAGACACCTAATGCAGCGTGACAGATCGCTGCCCTGGCTGGGTATAGTCAGGCGATTTTGTTGAGCAAAAGCTTGAATAACTGAAAACTACACATGTTAATATACCATATAGTTCAACAAAATGGGAATACAGCGTGCTGGATAAATGCGTAAAATTGGTTACCTGACAGCTGAGCTGATGAACAACTAGGAGTTAAATTCACCCCTGCATTAGAGCACATGAAGCCATGTTCCTAATTTCCTTATTGATGGGACCACTGAAAATGGCTTCTCTGTAAGTGCAGGGGAGTGAATGAAGTCTGAATATTGCGCTCTCTCCATTTCTCCACTACCACATGAAATGCCATGCTAGAAATGAGCAGACTCCCTTAGGAAGTTGAACCAATAAACTAAGGCTGGAGCTGGAGGGGCTGTTTGGCTGCTGCAGGGCCAGGCAGCAAGGCTGGGCAGGTGGAGGGCAGCCCCATTGCTTTGCCAGCCTGCATGCACATAGATAGGAAACCCCCTTACAACAGACACATGTATGGATGTGCTTCTGTTACAGGCCTTTGAAATCCCCTGAAACAGGACCAGACGGTGCAGATCATAGGCAGACACTGTGTGAAACATCCAGTAAATGACAAATGATCTCCACAGCTGTATTCTGAAAACAATTTGTATTTGTGTTTAAACTGCTTCCCTTGACCCTGGCCAAACAGAAAGCCATGGCCTATGTCCAAGCACCTGCCTAGAGCCATTCTTCAATCTCAGATGTTATCTTTCAGATGTTTAACATTTACAATTTCATGCATACCTGGAGCAAGAGAAACTACTAAATCCACTGAAGTGACCCACCACCTGCTACAAATGCAGTTTATTTTCCCCACTCCAGTTAAAGTGAGAGGGCAGAAATGACCAGAAATGAATGCTGTTTGTGCTCTCCTGCAGCCAATGCTCCTCAAAGAATTTGTCAATTAAGAGTTGGCTAAAAAACATTAAAAGAGGCAAATTAGCTCATGCGCCGCCATTTTCACTTTTTCTTTGACAGCAGAAAGCTTTTATCAGGTCAGGAGTTCAAGAAATACATTTCTATTTCCAGAGAGAACAGAGATGCTTACATAAATACACTGCTGTAATTTTTACATTGCTATAATCAGCCATAAATACTAAATTGACTCTCTGAGACCCTAATGAAGCTCTTTGTGGCAACATTAATGAGGAAAGCAAACATTAACTTTGCATTTTAATTCCAATTAACAATCCTCTTTCAAGAAGAGCTGAACCCAGCTATGTTCCTGAACGCCAGCCCCCGTATCCATCCCTGTGCCAACCCGCAGCCACCACTGCCTGCCTGTAACAACAACAAAGCAAAGCGAATAGAGAAAAAGCAGGGAGAGTTCAGCCCACTGTGTGCCCTTGGCTTTATGATAGATAAATCAAAGCAACAGAAATACTATAATTCCCACACTGTAAGTTTTTCAGATCTGATTTTATGGCTCTCTGCTGTGTACCTCACACAATGTATTCTGGATGCCAGACAAATACAGAAAGCATCTGTAGGTATTACTGATGGTTTGTTTCTCTATTGTATGACAGAAATATTAACCCAACTTCCTTAAATATATAGAGGAAATTGCTTTTTACCCTTATGAAGTCTCCTAAATTTATACAATTGCATCACTTTCAGTGACGTATGAAATAATGAACTCCTCTCTACCTGGACAGCTCTTGGCAATTGATATTGTCCTTTTATTTGGGGCAGCACTTAGTTCACTCATAAACAACAAAGAACATCTGACCTTAATGAAAAAAAAAACACTTTGGGTCAAGATCATTCCTGGTCTAATTCTCTCACCTTCACTTGAGATACCCTGGAGGTAAATTTGATACATTATTCCTGGTGATTCATTATGGTTTTTGTTTCTTCTTCACCCCATATCTATCTTCAACTTGCAAGCCAGAGCTTGGGCTAAAAAAGCTGTTCCCAAAGACAACATAACACCCTTCTTTAATGGTTTCAGTGTTACTGTGCTTGTCTTTACATCATATCATTTCTCTTACACACACAAGAATGATGCTTTAGAAAAATGATTGTGATCAAAATGTGTCTGTGTGAATGAATACGTATCGAGCCTGAAAGTGCAGGCTCTTTAACTTAACCCTCTACAACAGATCAGTTGCCAATGTCCTGTATTGACCTCCCTACCCATAATCACCTTGTGGAACTGTTAGATCAGTTTCAGAGGCCTCATGCACCCCAGGGGAGGCTATTGATCAAATTCATGTATTACTAGTGTGTAGCTGTTTTTGGTTTGTTTTTTTTTTTAAAAATCATATTTAAAGAGAAAAAAAATCAAAAGTAAGAGAATGCTATTTTATATGAAATCCTTTAACAGCTCCTCTAGATTTAAAGTTACATTACAGGATCTGATTCTGCATTAAGACCCCTGTAAATTTCAAAGACACTTATACATCTCTTCAAAGCGCACAAGATACAGGCATTTTATATATTCTTTTTAATCTTGCCCTATTCCTCATAATTTCTTGCCATCAGGCAGAAAACTCCAATGCTTACAGTGCTCACAGCATGAACAAAGAGCAGTAAATGTTGTATGTAATCATTCTTAAAGAATACAGTTAAGTTCATCAGCAAATGGGACTGGAGAAGAGATGATGCACCACCAAAGCTTGCCCTGCAGAACATAACAGGTATTGAGGCACCTGAGCCAGATGCAGCTCTGCAGAGGGAAACAGTCAGCAAGCCCAGCACATTCCTCTTGGAGTAGCAAGAACAATCTTCTCTTGACCATCACTTGTGGGGTGCAGAAATGTATCTGTCACTTCATTCCTCTTATTTATCTGTGTTTTGAAAGAGATCCATCACCTACCTACACAAATTGGGACTGCGATCAACCTCTTAAATCAAGAGGAAAGTCAGGAGCTGATTTACTGCAGGAGGCAGGAAAAGGAGACAGAGCTCTCTCTTTCCTCCTCCAAATGACCTCAGAACAGCACTCAGCAGATCACCACACATCCTGTATGCCTCACCTTGTGCTGGCTATGCACACCTCAGCCTCATTCCAACAGACCTATGACAAACCTGGTGGCAGACACAGCCTGCTGGGAGCAGCTGACCTATAACTCACAGTGCAGTGCTGCAGCACAGCTCCTAACAGAACCATCTGCAGAAGCATATAACGAGGACAGAGCTTTGTACAGTGCAAATTTTTGCCTCTGGACTTCAAATTGATGAAAACAAAACCAACCAAATGTGTCTGTTTAATGAATCTGGCCTAGAAGCAACTAACGATGCTTGAAGAAACTCAAACACTAAGGACAACTGACATTGCTTTGGCACAAGTGAACTAAAACCCCAGTCTTCAAATCATCTGAACCTTAAAGCAAATGGAGCTTAGGCCCAGTGAGGTTCTGGCCATCATGTACTCCATAAGTTGATTATAGAGCAGTTGTTTTAACTGCACTCCTGTTTACATGATTAAAAAATTGTGCTGTATATACATGTCTCACGAAGGAGCTGTTTGTCTACTATACATTACTGATCAACCTTGTTATTTCATTAAACAACATGCTTCAGATGTTACATTTTTATATTCTTAATTAACCAAGTAGTACACAATCACAAACTAATGAAGATGTGCACCTGACTGCACTGCATTTCATGTTGATGCTGTTAATCTTTTTTTCGTCTGATTTTCTGACATACCTTTGTGATTTAGTCAAAGGTAATACACAAATATTCAGTGAGCTACACTGATAATCGCTCTTCATGCTTTCCTGATAATGGTGTAGCGTTTGCCGACTGCAAGGAGTTGATAAAATTGCACACACTTTACTTATTGCTCCATTATTCTTTGCTAATTGAGCCACGTAGTTTAGCCAAGTGTTTACAAGCTTTGCTAATAGACTTGCATACAAATTTTGTTCAATATGCTATACTAAGGAGAATGTTTACTACCTGCTGAGCTGTTGCAATCATGATAGATAACAGTCCTGAAGTTGTCAGCCAGTCAATAAACACTGACAGCAGCGTAACTCGCTGAACTGGGGAACTTATTGCTTCTGCAACACTGATGGAAATGATCTGGATTAACCAATATAATAACTAAGGTGGAAAGTCTATGAGTGCCAGATGCCTAACTACTCTGGGTTTCTCTGAGACACCGGCTAAATGGTCCATTAGGCAACAACTTACTATTTTGCAGAAAAGAAGTAAAACTGCAAGAAGCTTATCAGGAATCTGAGTTCACATAATGAAGTTTTTGGAAAGTGCTTCTTAAGTCCAGAGATAATAAAGTGCCAGACCTGAACAACTCCTTGGGGGATGCCGGTGGGTCCCGCTCCCTCTATAGCATGCAATGATCCTAGTGAAGTTATTCTAACCTCATTCATTTCATGCATGAAACTTCTATAATAAAAGACTGAAGGCAAGAGAAGAATACAGAAAACTCAAATGAGGTCTATAGAAAGCATCAGAGAAAAATGCATGGCTAAAGCATTTGCCCTGGTCAGCAAAATACGATGGAATTAAGCATGGAAAATGCCAATTCAATCAATAATAATTACAAAACCTCTGTGATGCCATAGAAGTGGCAAATGAGTCCAACACTGAACTGGAGCTCTCATGTCAGTCAGTCATAGAGATCTGCACCCTCATGTTAAGGATATGCATCTCTGAGCAAAGCTGAATGCAAGAAGGGTATTTTGTCAGGCTGCTGTATGACACAGTGTCCCAGGGTAGGGACCAATTCTGTGCACACAGAGCAAGATTCTTAATTTCACCTAGAGGACATTTCTAACAGTCACAAACCTCACTGTAACTCATTTGCTCCACCAACATGAGCACACAACTGAACTCCATTTCAAGCAGAGGAATGGCATCAGCTGTGTTACTAAAATCCCTCTTAGAAAGATTTCTCCCATGCTCAGCCTCATGCTGGCACCAGTTGTATTAGTATATGCACATGTATTTTTCTATAATGCACAGTACTACAAACTTGTTAACCCACACCTGTGCTTCATAAGCTGTGTGAGTAGCAGCACAATGTTCAGTTCCTGCCCTTCTCAGCTGAGCCCAGAGAGAAGTTCTGCAGCCTGTAGCACGGCTGAGCATACAGCATCACTACTTTCGGTGCACCCAGAGCTGCTTACTGCAGTGCCCACGTGCATTCTGCACAGCCCAGTGTCCAGGAGGAAGGGATTACGTAACGTGTTTTGTCCTCTTTCCTCTTTTGTACATCTGCTAGAAAACACAAGATGAACTCAGAATGTACTGAAAGCCTCGGTGCTCCATTTCTGGGGATTAGGCTCCAGTTCAGTCTATGTTCTACTGAATCTGCATGTGTCCTGATTTAGAACTTCACTCTTCAAAAGCAAATCTGGTATTCCTCCCTTTAGCACAGTACTTTTGGAGACCTATGCTGCCACCAATTAGCTCTCAATCCTCCCATCGGTTTAATTAGCACACGTTCTGAGGAACAATAGAAAAATCTCCCTGAATGTTGAAAGAAGACTGCTTTAAAAAAGGCTGGCGCTGTATTATTAGTCTTTGTATCAAGGCATCCCTTTTTTTTGATCCATCACAGGGCTTAGAAATGCGTTCAGCAGCAGCACAGCTCCCGCGTCCTCATAGAACTGAAAATATTAATAATCTGTAGCACGGGGTAATGACTATGTCTGAGCTTTAATGATGTGTTGTGTCAATCTACGGCACTGAGACATTAATAAGACTGTCTTTGGCATGAAAAAAGTCTGGATCACAGGTAGACATTTCATAGCACTGTACAAAATACATCATTGTGCAGTTTTCTATTAAAAGAAAATTTGTTTTTGAATGAATTAGAAACAACAGCTCAGTTGATCGATTCCTAATGATAAATATGGCTGTGAGACAACTGACCACAGCATCCTTAAACACTGTCTCCCTCCTTGCACAACCAGCAGCCAGTTAGGCAGGCAAATGCCTCTCAACCAACCCATCAATCAACAAACACACACTCAGCTTTAAGCCATTCAAGGGAATCAGCTTAATCATTCTGCATATAAAGCAAACAAACAAGCCTATGCAATTAACATTACTTAAGAACTCATTATGTGCCATGGAATTATTCCTGATATTTTTGCTGAAATTGGGCTCATGGAAGGTAGGATGTAGGAGATTGATAAGGGATGGTCAGAATAATTTATAAACTTGTTGATATTGCTAAAAAACACCAGCTGTGTGAAAGTAAGTCTACTAAATTTACACTTTCCCTTTCATTGAAAACAAAACGATTTCAGCTTTACTTGACTGACGCACTGATATTATTTAGGTACCCTCCATAAACCAGTTATTAACACTTCATCCTTTCAGGACAGCTTGCATTCTCTCTTAGTCACTCTTAGAAAGAATCAGCTGACCTACACATACTCACTTCACTTCTTTAATCAACCTCATGCTGATGACTTAGGCAAATAATCTAGTTCATAAAACAGTACATGGTGAGTTTGTGAGTGAAGCATCCATCATGGCTAGGGTGATTGTTATAATTTACTCCCGTTGGTATACATTCTACTGCATTAAAAATTAAAGGTGATAATGGCAATCTGAATTTTATTCCATATTCTTTCTCCCATGGAGCCAGCCGTATTGCCGATGATGCAGTATGATATGAAGCACGAGAAACAGAAGTTCCTCCCAACATACCCACCACAGTTGGATCTTAAAGGGCTGCAGAATGTCACATCATGGCCAGCCCAGTTTGCATGTTTTCATTTTTCCTCCCACCACTGGTGCTCACGTGACAGAGCAGGTAGAGTGGCACTCACACCAGACTTATTCATGTGCTCTAAAGGTAAGTCTTACTTCATGTGCTCTAAGCATGAGGGGCGGCAAGAAGAAACCACTGCAAGATGCAAACCCAAAGACAAAATCTCTGGGCAATGCTGATCTCCTGACTGCTTTAATACTTGATCCCATGGGGCTGTCTCATCCTTGCAGTGGTCTCCAGTATTTTAGAGTTTCCCTTTTTCTGTTCTTCTGGGATGACCTTCTGCTACTGCTGAAACATGGTTGCCAGCCAAACAGAGTGTTGTGCGGACAGCCAGAAAGTGACAACTTGATTACAGCAAAATAATGCACTGTTATTCCCCTCATACATATGCATAAATACTAGTTCTAAAAACTCAAAGGTAAACAGAGTTGGTTTCTTTGGGTTTTGATTTGCTATTCTGCAATAATATTTATGTCCGCAACCAGAATCAAATAATCGAAATGTCAGAACACATAAGGCAGTGTGTGTGTCGCTTACAGACGGTCTAAGAATAATAATACACTAAATGCAGTTCCCTTGTAATGGCTAAATATATTTTATAATTTTCATGATGAGTAGCCGCCCTAAACATTGTATTTCAGAGGTTTATATGACTAAATCCATCCTCTCAGTCTTTTAAAGCAAGACTTACTGCAGTCACAGAGGCAACAAGCAATCTACTGTTACTTTCCCCTGTGTCCCTCTATGCACTGAAGCTCCAAATATTATTCCTTATTTATATGTATGTCACAAATTTCTCTACAGCCTAAGTGTGAATCATCTTCATTTGGTAACATCAAGTCACTTAGCCACAGTAGCAGCAAAGAAACTACAGGGAGCTGTTAGCTGCTATGTTGAAAACCACTAGTGACCAGGCTGAGGGCTTGGAGCTGCACTAAGGCATGGGACTCCCCCGTTTATCCCTATAGGCTCTTGCTCAGATTTAGCAGCCAGATCTTCTTGTGATGGAGGAACACTTAACGAAGTCAACTTTCATGAGAGACTGCTGTTTTAAGCAGTCATTACGATGCTCAGTGTGCTGCAGGAGCTACCACATAACACAAGGAAATTGCAAAGAATATGTGCATCAAAGAGTCCCGAAACTCTGTGTTAAGTTTTATTAGCAAACAAATCATTAACAAGAACCTTTCCTCTTCCTTTCCTTAGCTCTCAGACCAGCCAAATGTTAGCAGCAGTGTACTAGGAAAGAATGATTCCCCTTTCTCTGTGTACTGTACAGTTGTACAGCAGGGAGTTCCCAGCACAGAACAGCAGCGTTTTACTCTGCACTCGCGTCAATCATTCCCCCAACAGGCACAGCAAGGAACAGCACAGCCCCGAGACTCCACAACCCTCCAATGACTGTATGTAAGATCTCATGCTCTTTGCTATAGAGAGGAGCCAGGGAAAAGCGTTTTCAAAGCACAGACCAATTGCAAGCCCAGAAACAGTCAAATATTTGCATATATTCATGTTTGCAAGAAACAAGGCTTTAGAGTGGAAGTCAAATAAGATATGGTAGTATGACTCTCATCAAGTTCTTCTAAGGGCACTGAAATGTACCGGTATGTCTAAACCAGGATGCTATAATACAAAAAGATAGCAATAAAACAGGATGTTCTGGTCTAGAGAGAATCATATTCCTCCCCAGCCTTGTAGAGCTCTGCACAAAACACGTATTTACAGTCTGACTGCTCCAGTATACTTCTGCCAAGTAAGCAGCTGCATTAACAGTTCCACATTATTCTCTTCACCTAACTGCCATATTCAAAATAACCACAAGTAAAGGAGTATATTAAGGATAAGACACTATTTCCAAAGATTTGTCCTACAAACACAAAGAATTTCTCTCTGATACAAAGTTTGCAGCTTGGATTACACAACATTTGTATAATCCATGACGATTTAAGGTATTTTTCAGTTTTAATTTTCAACTGATTTAAAATGTGTATGTCATTAACAGCTGGGCATCACTATATTCAAGACCTACATCCTAAATACTTCTGCCTCGTTAAATCCTTGTCAGCCAGCATAAGCATGACTCAGTGTAGTACATTTATGCAATGCCATCTTCCCAGCTGGTCAAGAAGATTCTTTAATTACAAACTAAACGGAGAACTTGACCTCTTGAAAGAACATCAATACAAACTCTGGGTGTCTGTAATAATACCATGGAACACCTACCAGTGACCCCTTGTTCTATAACAGCTTTTTGACCAGCTTGTTGTACACAAAACAAGTTGTCAGTACTCAAGTAACTATCAGTTTTAGGTGAACGACTGCATCCAAAGGCACTGATGCAGTGATGGTGCAGAATGAGCAGAGACAAGTATGATGGGGTGGCACTAGGATGAATGCTGGGGTCCCCACTGGTTAACAAAGCCCTGCTTTGGGGGCATTCTGCACCTTGATCACCCCCCAGTAATAGCAGCAGCAAGGAAACCTTCAAAGATCCTTAAGCAAGGCATGATTGATACAGCAAAAATAAGAAAGCCCATTTCAGAAGTGTTCCCAATAGGGATTGCTGGACCATTAACTTTCTCTTTATGACTTTTCTCCTCTTTCCGCTACGTTTGAGCCTTGACTGAGCTTTGTTCTTCTCTGTGGTGCCGGGTGGAGGTAATTAGGTTGCACAGATATGTTGGGGAGCCGGGAAAGCACTGGGAAACACAACTGGGTTTGGATGGTGGGAGGGTACCAAGGGGGCTGGGCAGAGGAACGCATCCCAGAGTACACGTACACCTGACTCTAACCTGAATGTCAAAATGAAATCCAGGCCCTGCCAGTGAAGGTGCTGTCTCTCATTTAAAGAGGATAGAAAGGGTTTACAACTGCTATTGTAATTTGAATATCAAAAATTTTTTTCTCCTTCTGCTTGTAAGATTGCTTTAAAATTGAGGAGCTCTGCCTTTTCCAACCTGTAACACTGAAATACCAAAGGCGTAATTTTCTTCCCCTCTGCTGGAGACTGCTTTCCAGTGGGACAGGGTAATGCTATCCCTGTGTGTAAATCCCTTACACACAACTTTGGGATGATCCTTGATGCTGTGTGTGTTCAACAGTTTTGCTGAACTGAGACCTATAAAACTAAAACATAAAGCAGTGCCAAGGGAAGATTTAGACAACTTCAAAGGTTTTAAAGCCTTCTGCAGACTGCTGGTTACGAGAAAAAAAAGGATGCAGGCCGTAAAATACTGCAAGCAATTGAAAAACTTCCTGATCATCATCCTGGAATACAATTTGACATCAGAGTTTTCTTGTGTTCACATTTCAGTATATTTGTATGAAAGAGAAACAGATTGAAGTCACCTAAACTCCAACAGTGGAAGCATTAATGCTTCCCTTTCAGTCTCAATGGCAAAACAAGCCCTGTTGGATTTGTATGCTTTGTACCAATTCAAGGTTAGTAAACCTCGCATCAGCAATAATCCCACAATGGCTCTGATCCAGGAAGGCAGAGGATTTCAATGAACAGGTGGCTTTTTCCTGTAAGGCAGCTGAGGCACAAGCAGAACTCAGGATGCTGGGGGCAGATCGGGACCTGTGGGATCAGCTGCAGAGGCTGGAGCTGAGCGGGGGAACCTCAGCAGCACTTCATACCTTGGGTTCTGTACTGTCATTTGTTAGGGCTCAAAACAAATCCACAGAACAAAATCAGGCTCCTTCATAGGAGTACACTGAGGGCAATTCCCCTCATAGGTGCAGCACAAAGCAAATCCTCCTGTGGTGGGTCTGACAGAGCTGAAACCCATCAGTGGGACCAACACTTTGACACTGTCCAATAACAGACCCCCCTGTGGGGCACAGTGCAACCCATGCATCCCTGCCCATGTGTCCTCTGTCATTCTCTGCTGTATTTGTAAGTACATTGGCTGGCATCCCAAGCCTGTATTATTGAATACATTTTCATTACTGTCACATTTAATCAGTCAGCATGTACATAACACATCCATCAAAAGGCCATTACTTCTAGACAAAAACCACAAATAAACAACAACTTTTAAATAGGATCATAAGTTTTCTGCAATAACAAAAAGGAAATGTGGGAACATAGGAAATACTGAATTGTCACTTGAAGTCTCTGTATAATCACCATGTGGAAAGATGAAGATCTATAGCTCAGGGAGAGACAAGCCACTGCAGACATAAGCATCCTTGTAACAAGGAGCTGCTAATCCAAGTGCTGTCGGTGAGGCCTCAGCCTGAGTCTCCCACAATCCCTAAACATCTTTTCAGCGTTCAGGAGAAGCACCATCAACTCTTCCCAGAGAGGGAAAGACAAAGACAGCAAGAAGGAAGCCAACACACTGTGCTCATCTGGGCTATTCAGATGGGTGTTGTTGCAGATGGGTGGACAGTTCTTCAACTCTATTTTCTACAAGGCTATTGCTGTGCTTTATTTGCTTCACCCAGCTCCTTCCCTGGCTGGAATGGAAAATAACCCTGATTCTCCAAGTCTGCATACAAATAACACATCCCCTGAGTCACAAAATATGTGTACTCTCTTACTTCTCATAGCATTGGGTTAGGCCTTCATAGTGCCCCATGTCACAGAGACAGATAGCTCTAGGCTAGGAACCTGTTCCTGTGTTTTAAGCAAAACAAAGTAAAAGCTCGCCAGGCACACTGAAGTGAGGAGCAGCCTTGTTTTCATCCTTCAAACTCTTCTTCACAGAAATACTATTTTAAGCCTGAACCAGCGAGTTGAAAGGAACCATCACTGCCAGGATTAAGGATTTTCCTGGGTCAGAGACCTGCCCTGCTTAACAGGAGAAAGCGCTTCTCTGCTGTCAGAAATCAAGCTTTAGAAATCTGAGCACAGGCCGCAGCATTTAAGGCACAGTACTTAACAAAGCTGCTGGACAAGGCAGGTGTCCTTTAAGTCAGTCTGGGAGGTCTGACAGGTTTTGCTGAGTGTAAGGAAAATGGCATTTGTCCTTACATGGATTCTATCCTCAGATTTGGAGCTGCTAAGATGGAGCCTGTGGGTTCTCTAATTCCTGTTCTTTTTGTTGTTTTCCTTCAACTGTGCACCTGACCCACTTTCAGGCAATGGACAATTTTTTCCTCTCTTGTTCTGTAGCTCCATTGTAAATAGTTAGGCGATCCTGCTGTCTTGACACTGGTAATCACCCAAGCTTATGCACTTGCTTTTCAATGTGTGGAGTTATTCATGCCCTTGGCACACTGAATTCAATTTTATTCATGCTGCTTAAGTGTTTCTGGATGACAAAAGCATACTTAAAAGTAGAGTTGTTTTCCCATTTGATGCATTCCCTGCAGGAACATCTTGCCTTAGTCTGCAACCAGGGACTCCGTGCTCATTGCTGAAGTACAACATCACTTTGGGTTCTTGCAGCTCACAGATGCCCTTTTGCTCATCACACCCTTTCCTGGCTTTTCCAAGCAGATTCTTGGCCACCCTTGCCTTCTGTGTTATGCCAGAGGGATTCAACTGAGCATCCTCTGCATGCACTGGGCTGGCTCATCTGCAGGCACCAGACACAGCTGCAGGGAGCCCTCAGCATAGGCTGACAAATGGAAAGCAAAGCAATGGAAATTCAAGGAGTGCTTCCACCCTACCAGGGTTTCAGCAATCCTCTACACTGCAAATTCTTACAAGTCCAAACTTTAGGATGTTAATACACAACAGAGCTTGACTAAACTTATAATCCAAGATGTGTTGTGTTGTGTGAGTGGCAGGAATCCCTAACAGAGTTTCATCCATGTTGGAAAGGAGACGGTTATTATCCCAATTCCTTCATGATGCAAGTGGAACTCGGAAAAAATGGATGACTGCAGTCGAATGTAAAAGAAAACAGTACCTGGCCTGCTATTTTGCATTCTGAGTTCTGAACAAACTTACATTAATAGTTTGGACATATTTTTGGAACGGGATTCTCATTTTAGGTCAGCTTAATTTATCAGGCAAGAAAGGAATTGTTTTCAGATTTACCACAGTATTTAGCACTGTCAGTTTAAGTTAGGATTGTACTGTTTGCAACAGGAAAAAAAATACGATTCCAACCACACTCTAAAATAAATAAAACTCTTTCTATTGTGATAACAAGTGTCTTGCTGGCACAAGAACAAGGACCTGAAATGAAGATGTGAATTTGTATTCACATATTTAAGAGGCAGTATATTCATAGCCCACGGAAATGTTCATGGTTGCTTTCAATTTCCATTATTCTAAACTAGAGTGACATGGTGCAGCTCGCAAAAAAATCATGCTTTACTTCGTTTGACCAATGAGATGAAATACGCAGTGATGGCTGGATTTACCTTCTGCAAAAAACTGCACTTTCAAACTTTCTTTCAAAGCATCCAAATCTTGTCACAATAGGAATTTACAAGCAGCATGAAGTCCTCCAAAGGAAAATTGATTGCTCGGGCACCACAAACACACGAAAGAAGGGGTAAGTACAACATCCCTGCTATTTTCAGCCTTTATGACATTTCAGTCTTTAGTTTGCATACAAAAATTTGCAGATTGGTTCTCTTTTTTTGTTGTGTTTTTTTTTTTTGTTTTTTTGTTTTTTTCCCATTTGATGAACAAGATTTCTGTAACAGCAGGGACACTCCAGGTTCTTCAACAGCCACCACCAATTTATTCAGACCCTCTCTCCCCAGCTCACAAATCAGAAGGGTTTGTTCTCCCACTGCTCGGAGATGGAAGGGCTCACTTTAAAGCTCAGACTTCTTCAAGGAAATGAAAAGAGAGTCTGAAAGTACTTGGATCTTTCGAACCTCAAAACACTCAGGAAAACTCCATCCTGGTCAATCGATTTATTTTAAACAAGGCCACTTGGAAGAAAGGAGGGTGAAGGGGGAGGTCTGGATGTAAGACCTGAAATATTTTGGTGAAAGAGTCTATATTAGGATCATCATGTTCCAAGTCTCTCTACCTGAGGCAACACCAGGATTTCTTACTTCTCATTTTATGCATGTGCTTATAATTAATTAGTCTTGCCTTTAAGCAAGGCTCTAAAAATACGGGGCAAAGGAAGAGCAGAATTAATGTCAGTGTACAATTTAATGTCTATTGTAAAAGTGTTTGTAAATTTTTGACCAAAGAAAGGGGACTAAAAAATGGAATTAAGTTTCAAGTAATTTTAAGTCAAAAATTCCTTGGTCAAATATCAAAAGCAAAAAACAACAACCAAAAAACACAAAGCAATCTAGTTGCAGTTTTAAGGCTCTTTCCTCTAGCCACAAATCCATTCTCTGTAAGTCAACCGAGCAATAAAGTCAAGGCAATATTTAGTTACTGGGGAAATATGAGACCCTGCTCATAATGTTCCTCCCTGTCATTTTTGGGATAGCAAAATGATTTCACACACATTTTTTCTTCTTTCTTTAACCCAAAAAATAACTGTTACACTTTTCTTTCAGTTCATTTTGCACTGCTTTCTTTTCTTGTCCTACACAGCAGTAGAAATGGATGTATACATTTCAGAAGCACAGAGGAACCTCCTTTCTATGCTGAATTCTCTGCATTTGTATTCTAACTATGCCATAAGACAAGCCAAAATGCATAGACTATTACCTGAAGCTTCAGTGTATTTAGATATTTAAAGGCTGGAGAACACGGGCTGCACAGGCAGATCTGCAACAAGCCATCATTGAGGCACAGGAGGCTATTTAGTTCTGCATGAAGACATCCTTGGTGCCTCGTTTCACTGGATAAAATCAAAGCAAGGTGAAAGTCTGACAAAGTGGATCAATAGGGACTATATTGATAATGACAATACCATTAGTTAAGGTCTCTTCAGAGGAAAGGTTTGATCAGCACGAGTTCTGTTTCTTCCCATCACCTCACGGCACATGGGAGGGGAAGATGTAGGTCCCACTTTGAAACATGGTCATACCAGGCAGTACCTGCCTGCGCCAGTTCACTTACACTGCTGTGCTTCGATTCATCTACACAAAGATTAGCATCACCACTGGGAAAACATCAGGTCAGATACATTGATTGGAAACTGGCATGAGGGAGAGAACGTGACTGCTTTTGCAGGACAGATTGTGATTTACTTTGGTAGAGGAGCAGAATCAGAGCCGGGAAGCACCGTGCCACCAAGCAAAAGATTTCAAGATGTTCTGCTGCCTTGATAAGATTCACTGGAGCACAGAGGCAGGAATCATGGCAGATTTTTGAGTTGAGAACAGAGGCTTTTCAGTTCCTCACAACAGAACTAAACAAGCAGAAATTAATTGGGGCCTTAAAGAGAGAATATTTATTCACTTAAACTGTGGAAGAATATCAGAGATGGAAAAGGAATTAATAGGGATGGACTCTGGCCCTCCTTAAAAATCTGTAATAAATATTAAACATGTAAGAATCTTAATTTTGCATCCCATCCAGAAGAACGTTTACATGAAAGGACACAGTTTTCTCACAGCAGAGGAGAAGCTCCCTAAGTTCCCAGCAGCACTTCTGGTAACATCTATGTCAGCTTCGTCCTGGCCAGCCACCTGCTCCCTGGTAGCTAATTATCTTGAGCAGGATCACAGGAAAAGGTAGCCTGAATGTAGGTCAGAAATAAAACCACCAGCCCTCTCACTAATGAGGTTTCACTTTGGAGACTCTCAGATGAAAGATGCTGTACAAGTGGAAGTTGTTTTTGTTCTTTTTTCCCCTCTTTCCCATTGCTGCTTCTCTATGAAAAGCTGGCAGCTGAAATACCAACTCCTAATAAGAAAAAGCGTATTCAGCTGCTTTGGAATGGACCAAAATGTAGAACAGAAAACAGCAAGAGCTGTTAGTTAAAACATAAAACCCACAGCATATGATGCAGTGTAAATATCAGAGCTCTAACGTACAAAATTAATTCCCTCATTTAAGCGTTAATCAATCCATATCAGAGTGAAACCAGTATTTTGGAACACATTCAGTTGATACACTTTTTCAATGAGCCTACATTACTTTAGGAATTAAATTAAGCCATTTCACAACATGGCAGTGACTCTTGTAGCTGATGTATTTCTACCAGTTGTATGTTTGATACTATCCAGCAACTGCAGTAAGGAAGGACAGGAAGGGCTAATCTCATTACATGCATCAAAACATGAGGATCGACGCATGAAAATATTAATGAAATTTATACATGCAAAATAATATTAGGGCACTGTATAAAAGTCTGCGTATCATGAAATACATGAAGTCTCCAGAAACTGTCAATGCAAAGAAGCTGACTAGGTGCAGGGATTGTAGGGTATAAGCTCACCAGGAAAGGACAAATACCCTCCCAGTGATTACCTTTAAAATTCAAAAATTATGAGATGGAAAACTGAGGCATTAATATGATCAGTAGTTACCATCTCCTAAGAGGCAATTTTTTACGTTTTATTTTTCCTCTGCCCCCATGTGTGTTGTATATAAGGAAGAGATCAACACATCTGTTTCCATTACAGAAAGCACAACATGCTTACATTCAAGGGCAGCTCCAAACACATTCATTGCTTGGAAGAAATACTGCGGTAAGCCCAGAATGAGATGTCCTTACAACCATTTCCTCAGGAAAGGTACACAAACCAGATGGCATCCTGAGCTCATTTACGATTTAAATCACATATCCAGCTGATTCAGAAAGCCTGTTGCACACAAATAGGCATATCTAGACGACTTCCTTACACTTCTGATTTCATCTCATATCTCTGCCTGTTTCCCCAGCCCACAGCTGAGGGACAGCACACGCATTACACTTTCATCTCAATGATAAGATCACTGAAATTTTAAAATTCCTGTAAAGTTTCTAACAACCCATTAACACATTTTTTTCCAGTGGAAGTATATTATTATAGCTCAATCCAGCTAAGCAGTGAAGTTCTTACTGACATCAAAGGGAGAGTTTAGACCTTTAGTTCCACACTGTTTCTACATGAAAAGATTTACAAGTCCCATATAGAAGAAGTGACAGTAAATATATTTGGAACTAAAATTTGATCTAAGTCAGCAGACAGATCCCAGTGGGTATTGCCCCCCAGGTCCCATACAGCTATTAGCAGAAAAAATAATCTACAGTTAACAGCTGAGGACTAACAGAGGGCAAACAAGTAAAGAACTTTTCTTGAGGTGAGATGATGCAGTGCGGTGTGCTATGAGGCTGCATGCAGCCTGCTGAAGGTAGCACTGCTGCATGGCTGGGTGATGTGCTGGGTTGGGGGTCTCCTGTTCCCTTCCAACCCCCAGGATACTGCAGTTTTGTGCAATTCCTTTGAAAATAAACCATTTATGGTGTTTACACGCATGGAATCTGCTTTAAAAGCCTCTCGCTCAGAAGCAGTAGTGCTGCAGGCTGCCATGCCCTCACCATTTGGTGGGTAAGTTCACTCCCCGACCTCCAGCCAAAGCTGCTCTGCCCACAGCCCCTGCCCTGCCCTGCCTCCCAGCACTGCCCATCCTTAGCATTTGGTCTTGGGGACAATGAATGCGTGACATCTGAAGGCCTCTTCAGATTATCCTCATTATCCTCAAAACTGTAACAGTGGTCTTTGACTACAAGAAATCATGCAGATCTTACATGGACAGGTGTGAGAAGTTCTCAGATGCACTGAATTGAACAGCAGCTTTAACCTGAAACCTTCTTTGCTTCCATATATCAAATTCTTGTAGGAAAGGTGGGTTCACAACAGACCATAGGCAGAGAGCTCTCCCAGCACAGACAGAAGGGTAAGGATTCACATTTACATTTCCAAAACACCGTGTGTGTTCATGCTAACAAGAAGTCAGAGAGCTGTGGCAAAAATCAGTCCTTTGACAAGAAACCCATATTAAATATTCAACAGAAGAGAACAATTCTTTTATGTGTTTATCACCACTTCCTCATGCAAGGAAATGGGTCAGCAGTAAGGGAAAGAGAAGTGGGAGGAGGTCTTGTACTACTTTCATTGTGATTAGCAGTTCTTACCCACAGAATCTAAGCACAGAGCTAACAGCCTTGGGAGAGAAGGTCCCCTTGGCTCTGAAATTCTTGGATATAACAAGTTGTCTCGGTCAAGTAGCACTGCTAAAGGAAGTTGCTTTGGATGTGTTCAAGACTAAAAATATCCCTTTCTTTATATGTTACAGATTCTGAGTCATTACTTTTTAGGTTGACTGTAGTAAGAGCAGATCACAAAGTGTGAGAAACATGTTTCAGTGGAGGAGTCCTTACTGGTGTTCAAAAAGACATTTAAACTCTGTAATGAGCCATCTTAGCAAACCTATTTTCACTATGGAGAGAAAGGCTTTCAGTCACAGGGAAGTAATGGTCTAAGGCATGAACTGAAAGTTGCATAATTACATCAAAGCTCTCTTTGCTTCAGACAGCCCTAAGGTAATTCACACTGAACAGATACACTTCTCTTTAAGTACACCTGATTCCTCAATCACAGCCTTCCCATGAACACTGGAAACAAAAACACAAAGCCGTTCTGAGAGAGGAAAATACAGCAGTGGGTGCCACAGCTTCCAACTCAAGTGTGTAGGTGACAGTTATCAGCGCCTGCTTGACACCTGCAATAAACTAGCTCTGAGCTTTCATCTATGCTCTACTCACCCAAACATTTCACTCAGACAATGACCACAGAGATGGCAGGCGCCCATACTTCAGTTTGAGACATCGTATACAGATAATGGCTTCCCAATTGATTCTGTGACAACTTCTATCTTCTTGCTGGAAAGAAGACTACTGTACGTGCTTCCCAGCAAGAAACAAGAAGCACACAGAGCTCTGCAATGTCACTGCTGCATGGTTTTATGATACAAAGAACATACGTAACAGTACTCATAGCTTGAGTCACTCATATTTTGAAACTAAAATAGCGTGTTGGGAAATCAATACAGCAATACTCAAACATCATGTACAGTAGACTAAAAATCCAGCTAAACAATATAATGAACTTCCGGAAAATCAATAGAGTGTTCAAATAGCAGTAAAAACTAAACAGAACTACTAAGTGGACAATCCATTCATCTACAAAAAGTTAACTACCATCCGGTGTTCACATTTCCTACATCATTAATGCCAGGGAAATATTCACTCAGATATAAATGATGTGAAATCACACATCACACATCGAACAGCACAACAGGGAATTCACTGTGTAAACTCAGAGAGAAAATCTTCCAAGCAGTAGAGTACTGAGACAACAGCCTACAGTCACTGCTCTGCACATAGCAAAAACAAAGTTCATTGTATTTGTAAGAAGAAGAAATGGAAAGCAAGAGGCCAAGCTGTGTCCTGCATCACAGAAGTTATAAAGTATTTTAACTGCAGTTAAATCAGCATGTTGAATGAATCTCTATCAAAAACATTTTTGAGATCCAAAAATATCACACAAATTATACCTCCCTGTGCTGTGAGAGCACGGAAGTGCCTGGTCATTGACCTACAAGGGGCTACTCTGCCTTTATTCTCAATGCTGACCGGCTTGCATTTGATTCCCTACATGCTTTATTTTATCACCACATTGACATCTGCTGGACATGAGGGAAACTCTCCCAGCAAACTGCAAATTTCCAGCTGAGAGAAGCTCAACTTTTCACTTTTTACCTTATTTTCTACTAACTTTAAAGCTGTCCCTGGCAGATTATATATTAAAGAAAGCTTTATGGCTATCATGCCGGTTCGGTCAACTCTACGGGCCATTGGTGATTTTTTTGTAAAGTTTTAAAGAATTACAAATATTTTGAGGTTTGTTTTTTCTTTTCTGCTAGTTGAGCAGCAAAGCCATTATTGCAAGCATTGGGAGCAGAGAACTGTGAAATCTGTTTCACTAAAGGTGATCCAGACCTCATATATTTTATTTTAAAACATGCCCAGGGGAAAAGGCAGAATTTAAACTAAAAGTTTAATATGCAAAGCAAGGAACAAACTTTACCTTTGAAGCTTCCGCTCTACTTTATATTGTGCAAAGGATTTATCCTGGGGCTTGGGCCAGTGTAAATACTAAAAGCAAGGGTAATTTGGAAATCAGAAGAGGCTTAATTCATTTCATTCTGTGCTGAAACACCTCCTCGGCTGCCCTGTGTGGCTCAATTGGTATGTCAGGAATTGGTGGCTGTCACAGCTGGCAGGCATATCTGCAGCTCTGAAATTAGCTGTACTGATCATGTAATACTTCCTAATGAAGGAGAACCTGGGTTAATTTTACTGATTGCTTAACACTGCAGTGAGACATGCAGGTACATTTCCAGAGCCTTTCACTGGGCTAAGAGCACTACTGTGGTGTCAGAGGATCCCTTCAAAATTCCACTTCTTTCTGCAGCGCTGGATCATGAACCTGAGGCCCTTCACTTAACACAATTCCCTTTGATGGGGTCCCCCAAGGACCGGACTGGCCCTGTCCTCCCTCTGCACCCAATAAGAACCACATTCTCGGATTTTTCCATTTAAAGTAGAACTTGGAACAAAGGAAGAATGTTTAAATAAGGCTCCTATTGTGAATCTATCATATATTATGTGTTTTTAAATAAACCAAGCTGAATTATATATACACAAATATACTTTAAATAGAACATAAACCACTCCAGATGGAAATAAAATCAGCTAATTATGGTTTTACCCCGGTACTATCTATTAGCAATTAAGCAGCATACAGGATATGCAATGGCCCTCCACACAACAGATGAAGCAAATATGAATAAAATAGGTTATCTTGTCAGATATCTGCATTTTGGACCTACAAGCCAAACCTTTTAATGTTCACCTCCCTACATATAAGCTAAGAGAGACAATGATCATGCAAATCAAGGAAATAAAAAACCCAGTGGTGATAGCACAGAGCAGCAGAATCATCCTTTAAAAAAAGAACCCCTTCCTTGTTTGCAGGTTTGGTCCTTTTACTTGGAGAAACGAGGAAAAGATTAATTACTAGTGGTAACCCTTCCCTCAGGATTCAGTACTAATATGGGAGCAATGTAGAAGGAATAATTGAGACTATAACTCTTCCTTGAAGCTTTAGTACAACACTTGAGGCAGACAGAAAGAAAAGGCTAAATATGATGAACAAATTGCCCATAAAACTTTGAATCTTGTAACAGATTACGTAGTGGTGCACATTTAAAATTTGGCACAAATCTTCATTCGGTGCCTTTCCTCACTCTGATGGAACTGCTCCATTTTTGCACCACACAGACATTTGGTATCAAGGAATTACAAAGGAAGCTTTGTCTTCTCCAGTTTAGTTTCTATGTAGAAACTGAATAGAAGCCTGATATGAAGTCTTATCAAAGCCATCATCAACCTGTTTCTGGCATATCACATTTCTTCAACTTTTCTGGACTACGATTTACTCTGGGATTGAAGAAATTATTCCTCTTAAATCATTGCATCCTCAGTACAGTGCAAAAGGGAGAACTGGAATTCCCACTATGACTCATTTACTCTCAGTTGCCCTCTTATTCAACCATAGCAGTTTAAGAACATTTTGGTCTATGGCCATGACATGCATTTATATATATATACATACACTGATGCTTGCTAAGAAGATTTGTATCTTCTACACAGAATAGTACTGATGAGATCTATCTTTTTCATGGTTAAAACACTCACTTTTGAATTAATTCTAATTTTAGCAAACATATTGCAGTCAGATTGCAGAAGTAGCCTGGGACAGTAAGTAAATGGGAGAAGATAAAGATATGAGAGTGGGAGAGACAGCACTCAGTGGTACCGTGCAGAAAAAGCAAACAAAGTATGATCCATTTCAGAAACAAAAACTGCAAAGCCACTGTACAGAGCATCCAAGAAATATTGTCTGGAGTACCACGATCCATCTTACGCGCTAATGCTCAGATCATATCAGACTGAGTGAGCTTCACAGATGGATCATTAGTAGCTTATTTCTGCATAAAACATTCAGCGAGGGCCACAATTTAATACCTGACATCAACCAGAAGGAATTTGTGACAAAGATTTTCAGGACACATGGGATGGAAATTAGCAGTGCTGGAACCAGTCATCATACTGAAAATTGCACTTTCTAAGGGAGAGAAATGCAGTACGTTTTAATGCAGCTTCAATGCTTTTGGCAGTTTCATCTCCAGCTAAGAAGTTTGTACATTATTTTATCAATTATTAACATAGAACATCAGCAATCCTCGTTGGGAGTGATTTCTGGGCTTTTATTTCAAATGGCCTGTCTGATATCAGTACTTGGCATTTTGTTGCCTCAGGGCTCATACAATGTCTTTCAACTTTTTCATCATAAACTTCTCACTGATAATAAATCTCTGTTTCTGTGTCCACCAAACCCTGAGTGCACTACTCAAGTTTAAGAATGTTTTAGGGAAAATTTAGGGACAGATTCTATTGATGCAAGTTTGACTTTAGTTTCAACATCATTGCAGCACTGACTACCTCTTGGGGAATGCCTTGGGAGCAACATTTTATTCTGTAAGCAGTGTCTAAGATCATCCAGTCCAATCATTCACCTATCATCAATACTGCCCCTACACTATGTCCCTTAGTCTAAACACCTCTTCAGTACCTTTAATCTGTATGAACACAAATTGTATTTCATTGGTTACAATTTACACATTACTTGGAAATATATATTTGGAAAAAATCTGATTTATACGTCCTTCCCAAATTAAAGATAAGGCCCACAGCTTTGGGCTCCAGATATCAGAATTATTCGTGTAACTATCACCTTGTTTTTACTGCATCCTGATCTTACCAATTCTTGCTCTCGCAGTCATACCCTTCACACTGTATTTAATCACCCTCAATTTAACACTCCATTGCTCTTTATGCAAAGTCAGAAGTATATTACTCTTGAAAAAGTCAGTATGCCCATACTAATTTACTGCATCTTTCTCTACAATACATTTGATCAGATCTTCATTATAGTAGAACTGCTATAGTCGGTAGAGTAATGCTAAGCACGGCATGAGCAACAGTTCTGTTCTCAGCTCACTTCTAGTATGATGTGAACAGATTGTTTTTTCCCAAAGAAAACATAATGGAAATATTGTTACAAAGACAGTAAGAAAAGCTACTTTATCTCTTTTTCTTGTTTTTGATGTCTCCACTGAACTTGGCAGATTGATAAACCTACCGCTTGTATTTATATGTGCCAACCATTTCTGCTTCTTATCTTTGAGGTCCTGCACCAAGCATAATAGAAAAGCACAAGGCAACTCAAATATCTTTTAATTCCACAGTAAGCATTACTGCGTTAACTTGTTAGTGTAAACAAATCATCAACCCCTTTCTATCTCAGTAGAAGATAATCATTTCTTTGGCAAAAGAGGCCTTAAATTCAAGGTACTTTTGCAGTCACTTCACTGTATTTTTCTGAATGTCAGAAACTTAATGAGCATCACTGCTGGAGAATCACCATCCAGCACAGACACACATAAGGGAGACTAAATAGAGGTGCAAAAAGAAATATCTCCTCACAGCTTTGCATCCAGAGAATGAGTCCTAGGAGCGTAAGTAGAAGATTCTGAAATGTCTGCTGTAGATTTTAAAATGGCTCAGTGAGACCCCTAAGGCATTTCACACGATAGTTAGTGTGCTTCCTCTGGAAGCAACACATCAGAGCAAAATCCCCATCCTGACAGTGTAATCATTTTACATGATTTAACCTTCACCTTCAAATATCTGAAACATATACACAGACATTTAATTGGCATAATACCATGTTATATGTTTGTTATTGATTAACACAGTTACCAAAGGTCAGCTAGTATTTTACGCGCTCTGAAAATACAGCGAGTGTTCTAATTATCTTGACAGACTTATAATTATTTTGTTAAATGTCAATTAAATGCAAGAACCCTTCTTATGCTTGTCTGTTGCAAAGAGTACAACTTTATTTTACTGTTCATGTAATTGTCAGACAATTACTTGGCAATTATATTGACCTCTCATCTAAAACTGCAATGCACCTTGGTCAACTGTGGTTTAGCTTAAAAGCTATGAACAACCATCTTATCAAAACTACCTCCCATGCAAGCCTTCATGGGAGAAAATTGACATTTTCATAGTGCAGAAAGATTTTTGGTAGTCACTTGAATCACGTAATTCAAAGACAATAGTACTCATTCTCTCAAGCAGTTAGATAGCAGTGCACAAGCTTACTCAAACATCTTGACTGTTCCTTTTACAGCACTCCCCTTTGACACACACTAGGGCTGATGGGTAAAGGTATCCTGTCATCTTTAGATCGTGAACAATTTAAGGTTTTTGGAAGTCCTGCTTACCGACTGCACTTGAGTAGTCAATCTGGACAGCTGAATGTATCAGCACAGCTTTCTGCACACCTTCAGGGCGCTGGTGGAATGATAGTTGTAGGTTAGGAAAAGACTAGCCTAGCAGGGAAAGAAACTACCAAGACAATGATACTCTCCACTGATTAGTTGCTAATTGTCATCTTGTTGAAACCCCACTGTAAACTTAACCAGTTAAAGGTTAAAAACAATTTCCTTCCTAGCAGCATTAGCAGTAAAAACAGTAACAAAAATCGGGCAGTTTGCAGTATATTACTCCATTATAACTCCCGTGGGATCACAAACATCAATGGCAAAGGGAAGAGCAGGCATGCTAATTAGTTTTAGCTTTGTTTGGCATGCTAAGCGAATATTCTGTTACAACATTTTGGTACTGTGTTCAGTTTCCACTCCAAAGGGATGTGCTTACCTATGTCACTTGACCATTCACATCCTCACAATTTACTCTGGAAACTACTGCCCTTCTGTTCTGAATTGCTGCTGAGCAGGACTGGAATTTTGCTATTTATTTTTATCTTGGATAAGATGATAAATCTGAGACTGTCTTCTTATCTGAGGGAGGTGGGCTACTTTTCAGTGTTTTGATTTTATTGAAAGTATTTTTGTTTTATGCTTGCCTAGAGGCTTTTTATATCTGCTCTGTCCCATATAATAAGTTATAAATGATAAAAAACCTTAATATTTTAAAAATCCTTTGAAGATTAGGAAGTCTATAGAAATGTTCAGATCTCCTCATTGTCTCCTCTTTTCTTCGACACAGCAAGATGAAGCTTTTATTTCTTCTTCCTTTCAAAACTTCTCCTAAGAGCTATATTTCTTTCCGCATCACACACACTCCTCCTCTGCCTTATTCCCTCCCCCTAGCCCCCATCCTTTGAATCCTGTGCACTTTTCAGAGGAGCCCTTATGTGATGTTCTTTGAGTTAAGCTTCAGAAATCTGTCTGGGGAGGTACTTAGCATTTGTTTGCATATCTTCCTCTGAGGCCAAACAAGGAAAAGATGCTGAACATCCCTCACAAGTAGGTCCTCAGAGACTCCTTCAGCAGTCACTGGTTATATGGAACACTCCTGGGTTAACTGGTGCACACCTCTAGGTTCACCCCCCATAGAAAAGGGTTCCTCATCCTTAACTTAGCATGCTGTTGCCAAACCAGGTATTTATAACCTGGTATTTCAGGCTTCTCACAACCCTGAAGTACATTGTTTTTTAATTTTACTTTCTGAGTAGTACCACAAACTTTTCATCTTATATTCTAGACTGCAATTTTCATGGTTAAGGACACAAAAGTACTTACATTGAAGAAAGATAATTGGAGGTACAGCTAGAAAAATAGGAAGTCAAGACTTACATGTAATTACTTGACCTAGAGGGCAAATCTGGCAACATTATTCATGTTTTCCTTTCCCCCTCTTTTCCTCCTGCCCACTCCACTTCTCAACAAATAAATCATCTCCTATAGGCACCGGCCTATGAGGACATGTGCTTCTGCAGCCTTCAGGAAGATGAAGATCCAGTGTGTTGATGTCCTCACAGTGAAGCATTCTGCTGAACTGTGCAGTAAATTTGGGGTGGAAGGCAACGCTACTCAGTATCTCTGTAAAATAAAATGTGCCCTCAGATCCCCCAACCCCTCCTCCAATGTCCCTAAATCATTACACTGCACTGCATCTTAATTTCCACTAGCCTATTAACATCCCCGTACCTCTGCTCATACTGGGTAGAATAATAGATATGCTCTGTTCTCTCTGTAATGACTGAGGTCCTGTTTTCATGGAAATAAGACATTTAAATGTCTGCTTCCTTTCCAAAATAAGGAAAAAATCCAAAAACTTATTTATAAACACAACGAAAAGTGACAGCTCAAAAAACATTTCAGGTACTTCCAATAGATGTTGACATGAAAAGTGCTTATTCTTTCAAACTTAAAATTTTGGGCAACAGATCTGCTCATCATCCCATCCTTGCAGTCTGCATGTAATGACTTGATACCAGTTGATTAAGTTAGTGGAAAGAATTGCTATCACGTTTTAGCAGGCAGGGTTAATGGCGACATGCATGCTATTTTCTGCACCAGTCTTGCATCTGAGTTAGCCAAGTGTTACATCCAGAAAGCTAAATTATTGCTTGCTGCAATGGCTGATGGATCTATGTCATGTCTACGTGCCTGCTCTTCATTCCTCCTAAATGTTCAGTCATTTTTTAGCTTTTGTATTCCCACTGTCACAGGCTTCACTCTCAGCATTATTTCAGCTAAAATCTATTGTCTGGGGGTTTGCTTTACTACTGATAAACTGTTAATGATTGATTCTTGATAACACTCATCCATTCATAAACACTTCTCTGTTATGACTGCTTTCTGAGTAACATTAAGACTGAAAGAGTATTCCCACATTCTTTCAAGCATTGTGTTGGCTACTTACAAGCCTAAAAATGGAAAATTAATAATACACCTGAAGGCGTATTTCCAGCCCTTGCTCTGAGATCCCAATCTAAAACAAGATTTTAACAAGGGAACAGAACTGTAATAATTATTGTAATTTGCCACTGCACATAGCAGTTTCTCCTTTCTGCATGAAGATAGGGTGAAAATGGCACCCACTGGCTGGCTCCCAAGGTTCTACAAAGGGCAAAATACACTTCTGTCTCAGCTGTAATGGTTTACACTGTGGCAGGGTACTGGAAAGTGCAAAGCAATGGAAGGCCTTGCTCTCTCAAAAAAATTTACTTATTTTTCTGTTTTGTTTCTATCCAGTGCCAGAAATTTGCAGAAATACTGTTGGCATTGACTTGGAGTATGCTGGTAAGCACATACATATGTGTGAGATTACATTACTTGATTTGCTCACCAGCTGATACTGTCTTAGGGGTTCCATTATGTGCCTGAAAGTCCTTGCAGTTTGTATGGAGGCTAACTGGCCTTGCACTGCACTTACTGAATGCTGTGTAGCATGCTGGTTTTGTTTACTTCGACTTAAAGATGTAAGTATTTGAGGCTGCATGCTGAGTCACATATATTATTTTTAAAAGCTCCCTTGTTTCTACAAACCACCATTCCCATTCATGAACAGAAAACAAACCCCAGCTATCTACCCCTGTTTCTATTATTCAGTGGTGCTACCTCAGTTGTCAAAACTATTCCTTCAAAGTGTTTATTCCCACTCCACTAAGAAATAAACTACATATACAGGCAAAGCCTCAGAGACTTGTTTCCTTCTAGCCGCAGTGGCACTGACACTGAGGAGATATGGTACCTCTGATGCCAGTGGGAATTCACACGGACAGCGAGGTGACCTTACAGCATGTTACCCTTCTGCCTGTTGTCTTAATCAGGTTGTACCTGGCTGTGTAACTGCTGAAACCTTTGGTGATACTCTCATCCACTCTATCCAAAAACCTGCCAAGTACTTAATCATCTGGTTGAGCCTGAGCTAGCACAATGTCTCCGACATTTCAGATGGAATTGGTTTTCTGTGCTTATCTGCAAGTTCCCCCTTAGTGCCTGTGTGGGATGGAGGTGCTCTCATGAGCCTTGTCTTCATTTAAAACTCACAAAAGGGATGGATTTTTCATTGACAATGATGGGGCTCATATGGAGCAGGAATTACATGATGGAGATGCTTTCATTAAGCGGAGCTGGATAACATTTAATTGTTAGCGACAATACAGAAAAGTAGAGACACTTTACCTGAAGGACAGTGTGTTTACCAGTGCTAATAACTACATGAAGTATAATCCCTCAGTAATCGAGATTTTACAGCTGCTGTGTCAAAAAATGCACAGAATGAGGAAGGAATCAACTCAGAAGCTTAAGAGAAAACAAGCAAACAAGCAAACTTTCTCAACACTGAAATATCTGCAGTAGGAAAGGGAAATACATTTTATTGGCTCAACCCTCCTCTCCAGGGTCACTGAGGAGGAAAAAACAAAACACAGAAAACTTTCTGAAAGCCTGAAACTCTCCACTTATTTCACAGTCTAACTCACTGGAGGAAGTGGATTTCTACAAGTAATGCAGGACTCACAGATGTGTTACTGCTCCTTTTTCTACCCAACTCCATACTACCATCTGTCTGCAAACTACAATCATTATTAACAGACACCAGCTGCCAGAGGACCACTGAAGACTCACCTTCCAAGCATCTTCATTCTACTTCTCTCATAAAAGTTGCTCTTCATAATTAAAAGTTTGTATTTGATATCATCTTGAGACCATCCCAGCACCTACTCTAGTGCTGAGACCCGTCCTGTCTAGTACAAAGCCCTTCACCTAAAATACCTTTGTATTTTAAGGAGAGAGAGTAGAAAGAAGAAAATGAAGAAGCTGCTTTTTGCCAGCTCCACTGCTGAAGACCAGCTTTATAGCTCTGAGCAAACCATTTAAGTTCGATGTCTTCATCTGTAAAAGGTGTTTATATTTATAAGATGTGGTCAGCAAAAAAACCCTTGGTACATATCCCAAAACACAGCAGCGTTGGACAATGCCCATTCCAAACACTGCTCAAACACCTGGTGAAGGCTCTACCCAGCTGCATCCTGCTGCAACCCTTTTGCTAGCCTGACTCATTTGCCATCACTGCAGGCTGACTTTCCAGCATCTGCTGGCGGCTGCCACAATCAAGGAATTTCTCTTGCATTTTCAGCTCTTCAGATGTGTAGTTCTTATTAGCTCTGCATATTATTTGGCATCTGGGTTGTACCTTCTATGTAAACTGCAGTAAAGCTGATGGCTAAATTCTTTAAATGAGATCGTTCAAATCCTTGCATCACACCGCTCTGATGGAATATTTATTAAGCAGATGGGACCAACAGTTTTGGACTTTTAATCACTGGAAATCATCAGATTTACTGTATCTTAATTTAATTTTTTGACATGACTTCTTAATCGGGTACTTTTATTAAAAAAAAAAAAAAGAAAAAAAAAAGAAAAAAAAAAGTATTCCATTATAAGCTGTTTACTAGTATATATTTTAAAATTGCCTTCAGTTTAAACATCGCACTTTTGGCCTGTATTAATTAATCCTTTTTTTTCCCTGATGCACATCTGCTTTAATGCCCTTAATGAGAAGTAGTAAATAACATCATTAATTTTCTCCTTATTCACATTTATTAGCTTTACTTACCTTGCAGCAGTCAAGTGTATGATGAGGAGGTATTATCTTTATCACAAACAACCAAGCATATTAGGCTCAAAACTCAGATAACACAGTTTGGAAGATGAGAAACTGAATTAAGCAGTTGATAAATCCTGAATTAAGCAAAGAGGTTTTGCTTTAAGTGGAAAGATTTCTTTTCTGCAGTTTTCCTCTCTTAAATGAATCTTATTTGGAAGGTATCTGGATGTCTGAGATACCCAGCAAAAATAAGAATGTCAACTTCAGAGAAAAACCTGATGTTAAAGTTATTCATCACCCTGAGCTAGAACTTTGCTTAATCACAATCTTGGGAGCATTTGAACCCGAACCCAAACCATAGGCCTGTGCAAACTTCAATCTGAGTCATTACATTACTGCTTCACAATGTGATTTTACAGAAGGACACATTCAAAATAAATAATATTGGTAGTACAAATAGATGTCTAAACTCAATACTGAACCGGCCCTACACAAGGAAATGAATCAGCAAGTTAAAAACTATCAGCAATAGCTCATCTCCTTTCTTCATCTCTCTTGTGCACAACGTTTGGCATTTAAACCCTCTTCTTAGACAGCCATTCTGACATTCCAAATGATTTTCTGAATTCCTCAGTCCAGCTACAGATCTATAAACTACATTTCCCTCACACCTAAATGCCTTTCTCGTTGATGACTGCAACCTTGAAACAAAATCAGTAAGATCTCTACCTGAATAAGCGAGGGAACTTCTCCTGTAAATCCTTCTAACCAGCTGATGGTCGAGTGCATCGTTACATCTTGGCACACAGATATTTCTGTTGCATACAACAGGGTGTGTTTTTTTGAGGGAAAGAACAAGCAGATAAACAAAACAACATCAGCTTAGAAACTAACCATGCTCTACTACTATAATATTTATTTCTTCTTCAAATTGCTTCTTGACAATCATATATATATGTAATTTTTGTTGGCGATGGAAATTTTGTGGTGAATAAACATTTTTCTGATCCTAATACATATTATTGTATTTTGTCAGTAAAGGACATCCAGAAAATCACGCCCACAATCCATGGGCACTCAGTGCCATTTTCTCTTATGCAAGCAACATAAATTATTTAACCTCTAATAACATTAAGATTTCATGATGCTTGTGTAAGGTGAAAAAGCGAAGACTTCCAGATACTAAATGCTTTATTACAATCTGTAATCTTGTAAGGATGACTGATTTATTTAATGTGTAATTCTAGAGTGTATGGAAATACAGAGGCAATGTATTAGGACTATATTCAGCCATGTGCTGAGCAGTGGTCTCAGTCCTGTTGAAGCTTTATATTTAAGACATGTGAATGCTTGCACTGATCTTAATGGGACTTTTAACATGCTTTTAAATGCCTTGACAAATAAGGTTCTCAATTTTCCCCACCTGGCAAAAACAAGCTAAATAGCAGGTTTATTAATACTTAATATCTGCTTCCTAGATACTCATCACAATGAAAAGTGTGGATTACAGCAAAGCTATTAAGAAACAAACCTAAATCTCTGAGCTTCAGTCAGATGATAAAGAGCAGGGCTGCAGCGGGTGATGCTCCCTATCACAGGCTGCTCCCATCAGGCAATAACTACTCTCTCCAGTCATTCCCATTCATGACTCAAAGAGACAAGGCCACAAGTCACAAGGTGCCATTATCTTGGAAAGCAAGGTGAAGTGCTTTAGTTAGCACATGTGTTATCCCAACAGCAAAGGATTTTCTGGAAAGTGTAGTACGCACATGGCTCTAAAGGATACTTGACAGTAATTTCTAAACTTCAGCAATGATAAAATTCACATCACACTGAGCTCTAATGTAGAAAATAGTTGAAATTCCCCACTTGAATCATAGAATGAGAAGGTTGGAAAGGACCTACAAGATCATCTAGTCCAACCATCCTCCCATTACCGTAGCTACAGCAAACCACTGAACCATCAAAAGCTAAACCATATCTTGTAGCTAACGACACCAGCTTAGAAGTATTTTCCCCCTCATTTCTGAGAATATCTGATTTTAAAAAGAAAGAATTCACTCTTTGCAAGGTCACAAAGCTCCTACACAGGCTGAATGGCTGTATGCTTCTGGGACTGCCAATGTATTCTGTTTTGATGGTACTGAACTATTTCAATTAGGTGCCAGATTTGGCTTGCACACTTCTGGACAACGAGCATCATCTGGCATTCATCATACAGGCCACTGCTGCATATTTGTAATGAGCTGACAAAGTGGGATCATGGCTTTACCCAGATAATAAAATAATGGCAAATAGATACTGAAAAAGTAGGAGCAAAAGTAGGAGCAAAAATGTTGGAAACATGAATAAGGGCCAGAAGTCTAAAGAAGGAGTTTCCACATGTAGAAGAAGGAAAGGGAAGAAGAGCAGAGAAGCAGCTTATCAGCTCCGGAAAGTCATCTTTGGATGTCAGTAGTGTTCTGTATCTCCACGTTCTCAAGAAATCACAGAACTGTTGGGGTTGGAAGGGATCTCTGGAGATCAAGTAGCCCAACTCCTGCTAAAGCAGGTTCCCTACAGCAGGTTACAAGAAAACACACATGAAGTATCCAATGAATCTTTTTCTTCAAATTACTTTTTTTCGCCCTTCCTCTGATAGGACAAATGATCTAATGCAATATAAAAAACATTCATTACAGAAGACTACAACATTTCAAAGCCAAGAGCACTTTTAGATAGGACTGATCTTTTACCCATTATCAGGTTTCTAGCCATGAATAGCGCATTATTTCAGCTGTGAAGCCTTGTTTCTGACAAACAGGTAGCACTGTGCTACAGGGAGAGATAGTAAATGGAAAATAGACAGGATGGAGTAAGAAAAGGTGAGAAACAATATAAATAGTTATTTGTTTCTTAAGAAAATACCTTAATGCATTAGTTCTCAAATCGCACCAGTGATGCAGAAAAGTTTTTCAACTAGAAGGATTTCCTTTTATTACTTCTTTCACTTCATATTAGTGAAGAATCCCTCAATAAACCCAATCATGAAAGAAGCACACACCTTGTCTCCCACAGTGAAAGCTTTACCAAATTGCAGTGCTTTAGGGATTCTGCACATGAATGTCAAACTAAGCACAGCTTGCTAATGCCTGCAAAGAGCCTTCCCTTGTTATAAAGGACCAAAAGTAAAGACCAAAATGAAGTCCGGCTTCCGGCTTTCCCCACACACAGACACATGTCCAGCTCTGCACAAAGCCCCAAAGCCTGATGCTGCAAAGGACTATGAGTCTGACATTCTTCTTGTAATTGTCACAGCTCCTTTACTACAGAGGTGTGTTTTATTAATGAGACATCCGTATACGTTAAGTGAGATTTACATGCTCTTCTTAAACAGCTACATGAAAAAGAATTTACTACTCAGATAAACCATGCCAATGATTAATTACTCTCACTGTTAAAAATCTGGCCTTTTATTTCCAACTTGAATGCTTGCAAGTCTCAGTTTCAGGTACTGGATCACGTTACGCAGCTGCCAGCTAAATTAAAGAATCTTTGAGTGGAATAAACATCATTAGCCAGCACTTCCAGTAGCCTCAGGGTATGTGCACCGTCTCCAGTGCACTATGTGTAGGTACATCTGCACAGACTTCAAATGAACCAGTTTAGGACAAAACAGAGACTGTGAGAAGGAGCTGAGCAGCCCAGCCCCCAGCATCAAGCACCTGATGGCTGTTTGACCAGGGTAGCATAGTGCTCCTTGTGTTCCAGAACATCTCCCCGAGGCTCCAAGCTGCAGCACAGGGGGCTTTGGACCGACCCTTGCAAGTTCTATGGTCTTGTTGTGTACATCATTTCCAAAGGATCACTTAATTTCTGTGTTATGGATTTGATTCATGGCTACCCTAACCTCTCATCACACCTTAGGTTGTTTCCACTTGTGACTTCATAATCTTTACAAAAACATAACAAATAGCACCATCAGTTTCTGCTGCACCCAAATAAAAACATCACTCTAAAATACATTATCATTAATGTGGTGTATTAACCACCTCGTGTCCCAGGTCTGTTTTTAAAAATGATTTATGGACAAAAATTGACACACGTAATTAGTCTAATTTGAGTATTCCATGGAAAATGTTATTACAAAACTCTGCTCTAAATTAAACAAAATTAAATGCTGATAAAAATGTACTATCCTGCATTCCCCAGATGAGTCCATGCTTTAACAGGAGCTATCATGTAGAAACCATTAGCTTAAATCTGAGTGAATCTCATTCTTGCACTATTAATTTTTGTCCTTTAGTTTTATTCTTCAGGTTTTTGCAGATTATGCTTAATTAAATTTTTATAATGGTATTTAAATTAGCTGTTCTATATGTGATAGGAATACATTGACAGATGTGTTTCTAATTTGACCTACAGGACTTCATTTCAGAAAGTTGTACTCAGTCTGATATCTCTGTATCCTTTCTGTCTGGCTTCCTCTAAGCCCAACTTACTCCCCTCTTGCTTTTGTGTTCTATAAGTGCACACTGCTGCAAACAAATACATACACACATTTACTTGGCAAATTTGTTTAATAATCAATTACTATACAAGAAAAGCCAAGAAGACTTGTAGAAAGCACCAGCAGAAAATCACTGTTTCACTGTTACTGTCTACAAAACTCTGTCCTCAATTGCATCGCTGTCAATTTGCCATAGTTCACTCACTGCCACAGTCTTGTGATTCTGTCAGCTCAAAGTCTGAGCCCAGCAGAGCCACAGCAAAGCCAAAGTTATCTGCAGTTTCACATTTACAGTGATGAAACATAGCTGAGTTCAGTCTATCAATCATCATTCTTTTGAGACACAGAATGTAAACTGAATCATGGCCTCTGTCCTGGACATTATCATCTTCTTCTGGTGATCTCTGCCACTTTATCTGTCCAAAAACCTTGTAAGTAGTTACAGAGAAGCAAAAATGCAAAAGTATTCTATTCCTCTCAAGATTACTGAAAGCTTCTAAACTGTGCAAATGATTTAATTTTTAAGATGAATTACCCTACAAAGCAAATACCTGTTACGAAATTTATGGCTATCAAAAATCCTAGAGACTTCCTCCAGGCTCAAATAATTTGGATTAAACACTGCAGAGGTCTGTGCTTATCTTAAGGTTTGAACTTCTTCAAGTTTACTCAGCATAATAACCAGAGGTGAATTTAAGCTATCAGAGCCTTGAAAGACCTCTAGTGCTCAAAGCAGGCTGATATAGCAGAGAAAAAAAAGAGTATCTATCTACAGTGTTCAAATGAAACCTATGAGAAAAGCAGCATACAGGGCAATTGATGTTCTCTGATTTCAGATGGGAAGAGAAAATAACATCCACTTATGGACATTCTCAGTGTAATTTAACTAGAAAAAACAGCATTTGAAATGTGTATGAAATGCTAGAGGGGTAAAATCTTGAGTCTGAGAGGTCATTAAGTTCTTGTTTGGACTTAGAGTGTTCAATAATTAGGGGAATTTTTGTATTCAAGAGGTAAGGAGAAAGACTTCATGATACAAAAATGACCACAGAGCATGGGCTATAGAACTACCAAAGCAAAAACACCACCCACAACACCACCACCACAAACCTGCAGTTTTTATGCAAAAGGTAATATTTCATTCATCGATTTATACTGTGTTACATTTACTATTGCAAACCATTAAAGAGCAAATGTGCAAAATACAGTGATTTCAACATGTTCTGATTATTAGTGGTTGAAGCAGATGAGTTTCTTAGCACAAGAGAGAGAATGTGCAGAGGGTACATCTGTGAAAATAACGATCAGAAAAGAAAAGCAGCGAAAAAGTCCCAAAGCACACACCATTGCAATGCAAGCTGAGCTAACTTTGCAAGAGTCTTTCAAGAGCTCCTCAGGACTCTGGCGTCATTCTTGTGAAAGCAGAGAGGCAGAGTGTGGTATTGAAAAGGCACAGAAACTGCCTGTTCCTGCACAGGGTGGTGGGCTGGACTGGACACCGAAGGTCAGCACCTGAGACTCAGAAAGTCCTCTACATCTTTCAGGTAGGTTCTGACATTTCATAATACAACAGTGTAGGATTTATGATTGCGGAACATAACAGCTCTCACTGTTCCCCATCCGCTGCTTTATTTTTCATTCCTTTCCATCCCCATTTCCTCCAGGAGACCCACACAGCTCTCCCCATGCTGCAGGAAGCGCACAGAACAAGGCAGCCCATCACAGTTTCATCCCTCTGCTCACTGTGCTACCAGGGAAACTCCAAACACTGCCCTTCATTCTTTCATTTTAGGGAGCAAACACTCCACCTCCAGAACCATCCTTATCAAAACAGCAGGGACTGGCTTTGCTTATTTAATTACCAGAGCTTCTGACAAAGGAATATTTCTTCGCTCTCAAAAGAGTTTGCTTTTATGTTTGGAGAAAGAAAATAAAAACAAATCACAAGCACATACTAATACCTAAAGGTAATTGCTTCACACAGAGCAGGGTGAATAGGCAACACTCAGCCCTTCCATTGAAGCTGCAAGCACCAGCAAATGGAAATGCCTGCTCAAAGCAAGGAGATTAAAAATATTTGCATAGAATGCCACGAGAGATTATAGCACTTCTACAGACTGTCTCAAAGGGGAAAACAGAAAAAAAAACAAAAAAAAAAGACAACCCATCATCACAGTTTTCTCCAAAGATAAAGATATACATGTGTATGTACACAGCTTTATCTATGCACATATGTTCATCCATACATAAATACCCACAATGTCTGTATGTAAAGGTGCAAAGCTAAAAATCTCTGACAGCCATAACAAGGAGAGGAGTATCCTGGCAGGACTGTCAGTAAATCACACGCCAAATGATGAAAGCCATACTACAAAACTGCCTTTTATCTATCTGACGAAAAGCAATAGCAGGATGCCATCACAAGCCCTGAACAACAACGTCTCATGGCTTCCAAGAACTTGTGGGAGGACACTGGAAGGATAAAGTATGGGGAGATGACATTCTTTGCCCTCAGTAAAGGGACCCACAGCCCTCCCTCTGACCTGACAATGCATGGGGTGCTGGCAAACTGCTGGGGAATGTGAAGGAAGTAAAGGGGAGGATATCACCAAGGTCACTGCAAAGGCAGAAAGAACGCAAAAAATAACAATAAAAAGAGATCAGGACATCATTCTATCCCAAACAGACAGGAATTCACTAACTTTAATTATGCCTACAACGGATTCAACGCCCACTAGTGAGTTACAGCAACCAATCTGAGTAATCAAATATCTGAACACCTGAAGTAATGAAGAATCTTCTATTCACTGACAACTCCTCAGAGCCACGTTAAAATAAGTCAATACTGAGAAGTTTTCAATTCAGATCATGAAACCCTCATTTCCCTTTAAAGAACAGACTTACTATTACGAGCTAGACTAAACCTAGCAGCTTGTCTCCTTAAATCTTGCTTAAATATTGACATTCTTAAAGATCTTCCCCTATGAAATTTATGTGACATTTTCTATCAGCTGGAGCAGCTTATATACATTGATATAATTACATGGTTTGCTACTTCACAATGTTCAAAAGATTCTTCTGATGGAAATGACGTTGGCAACTGAGGAGCATTAAATAATAGAACTGAAACCCATTGTGTTGCCTTCCACCAACAGCTCCTCCTCTGAGCCACCAAATATAACAAAACAAACAGGAGCAGTGGGAAATTGAGGAGAAGGGATACAGATTATCAGAGCATTTGTAACATAAGTTTGCCAGAGATTTTACATATATCTGCATGAAAGCATGAAAATTAGCACATACTATGGGAAAACCTGAACTGGCTGATTAACTGAGCTCAACATGGTGCTGCATTCTGGGCACAGAACTGCCTCTACTCACACACGGAGATGTGCAGAAGTCCACTGAACTACACTGGCAGCATTTCTTACAATCACACCCATTCCTTGGAACAAGGAATGTCCATCGGCTAAGCAGTAATATTATGTATTACTCCTCCTCAGACTTCAGGCAGCTTTCATGGCTGATTCCACCCTTGGCCAAAGATCTCAGCATACTTGGAGCAGTTTCTCATCTTTCCTTACTGGGTCACAGCCACAGCTGGACCTCACACCTTGGGAAGAGCAGTATCAACTCCCTGTTAGGTGCTACAATATATTACTGTGAGACAGGAAAAATCTAAAAATAAATAAAGAAAGAATAGGAGCTAAGTCGAAGTTGCCTCAGCTGCTCATTTATTCAGGCTCTATGACAGCAAGATGAGTTCTGTGTTAACAGAAATTTTGCATTGTCTTTTGCAGAGCCTGGAGTTTCCCCCTTCATAATTTAATGAGCAAATACAGCAGCTGCATTGCAATGTCCACCTACAGACACCCACAGACACATAACCACTGCCTGGGAGTGCCAGAACTTCCAAGAATAAAGAACGTATTTGTATTTCAATACTGGATCGAGAAAAAGCCCATAATAATAACTCAAGCAGGTGGCAGAGGTAGGAACATGCTTCAGCCAACTGGTATTTTGGAGGAAAAAAGAAAACTGCATCTATAAACAGACGATTTATTGTGCAACGATCTGATTTTATGGATATCGCCATCATATGGAAACAACGCTTCTATCTTTGTTGCTTGTCCATTCAGTTTTAATTGGACCACAGATATATTTATTCATTTACATCATAGAAGTAAGTATGTTTCAGTACGTGCATGAGGGGCAGCAAACACACTGTGCAGCTGCAGTGGGCATTAGGACAGCTATCCAACAGTATGCCTGAAATCTAGATTTTCAGTTTTGTGGAGAATAAGAATCAGCCTGTCTGAGTAAAAGGAGCTTTGATGCTGGTTCTCTGCCATTAGAGCCAGAACAGCTGATCCTATTCTGGTAAACAGAAAGTACTTTCCCTTATAAAGCATACATGAGAAATAGGACATGAAGTAAATCAAAGCAAACAACAGGCTGACATACATTAGCAAAGGATGGGACAAACACCTGCAGGGAGCGAGCACAAGCTCTGTGTACACCTGTATGTGGATCTGTGTGCAGCGCTGTCCCGTGGCCACCCCATGGAGATGAGGCTGAACCTGGGGCAGCTCCAGGCCTGGAACACACACTGAGACCATAACCTGCCTGCTTGTATCCTAAGAGCTTTTCTGCCACTAATCCAGAGCTGAATACTTGCGGGGAAAGGAGGAGATGCTCAGAGCTCCTGGTGCCAAGCAGAGGCTTTGTGCTGCTAATGAGTACAGAGCGGGGCACACAGGGCTGAAACACTGCCCCAGAGCAGAAGATTTATCTTCCTGACAGATAGCAAAAGAAGGGAATGGATTTTCTCCCCTGCAGCCTTCTCCACCTTAGCAGTCTCATTATGACTCAGCATTGCTGACTACAGCCTTCCCACCTGCTTTTGGCTGGGTTCTGGTCAGCCTGTCCTGCCTTCTACAGATTCTGGGTTTCTTTGGTACTGATTTTGTGTGGATTTTGTAAACGTGAGCTTTCAACAACAGGTTTTGTTTTTTTGTTATGATCATAGGGTTAGAAAGCAAAATAGCTTGCAGTCCAATGGTTGGGTCTGTGCTCATTTACAGAGCCTGAGCACCAGCAGAAGTAAAGATTTACACCACACAAGAAGCCAGTTCTGCACCTTCCAGCTACATTAAGTTTGCCAGCACAATAAAATGCCACAGATTCCCCCTGTCCTTCAGCTTTTATTGACAGTGTTTTGAAATACCATTCAAATGTGAAACATTTGAACCTCGACTGCCATCTCTTAAGCTTATAAATATGCACAGGCTCACAGCTGGCCAAACACATGCATTTTTTTTCTGAGGCATGACAGTACCAGACCTGCAAATGAATTTTCAAGCTCCAAACCTCCTTTACCCTCAATTCCTGGTATCCCTCCTCCCCTGAAATGTAAGAACTGTCATCATTTTCAAGTGTCTTGGGAAGGCTTTTTCCTTAGCAGTGCTGCAGCTGGTGACACCCAGCAGCTGAGTCAATCTCACATGGGTGCCAACGACGGCTCCTTGTCAGCAGCCACTGCAGCAGCCCTCCACACAGCACTATGGAGAGTCAGTTCCCCAAAGGACAAACCAAATTGGCACAGGATTGTAAGAGTTTTCAGCACGCTCACCTCTATTTCCTATGCAGTGTATAAGCTGATATCTGCAAACAGCACTTCCAGGCCTCTGCGACAGACTTGAAGGGAGGCAGTTACTGCCTCAGAACAATGAAGTCATATGCAAACTTCGGATATTCTCTCATTTTTTTCTTTATTGTTTTCTGTAAGGATGCTGTCGTCTTTGGAACGAGCAGCACAGAGGTGGAACACACATCAACAGGGGCCTTCTGGCTGTGCGCTGCAGATAAACTGCACAGAGGCATTTGATTTTCTGACACCTTAGGCGGCAATTTGGCCACAGACACAGAGCACTAAAAGCAACAATTCTGGAGCAGGCGGCATGCAAAGAGTGCTCCTTTGCTTGCACTGAACAACATGGGACCTTCAGCAGTAAATAATTGCCAGCAGCTGCTTGGCGTACTGGGGCTCCTCTCTTTGAGGCAGGCAGACGTGGTGCTTTACCCAGTAAAACACTACAGAAAGCCAAAATTAGCAATTATAAAACAAAAGCTAGACTGACAAAGTGGAACAAAGCAAACCACACCAAGTCAGGCTAAAATACCTGTCTTTAACAGCTGGAACACACAATGGGCTTTTGCCAGCCTGGCAATGCCAGGATATTTTTGGTGCCTAAATAAATCCTTTCTTACAGTGTTACCACATATCACAAAAAGAAGCTACAAGGAGGTTCTCTAAAGAAATGTAATCGGGACAAATTGGAATCAATAAGTCAAAAGGTCGGGGCAGAAATCAGTTCAGATTTTACTGGGGTTGGCAAGACAAGTCTTGAGTGCAGATAAAAAGTACTATTAAGAGCTTGCAATATATTGTTCTCCCATATTACTGCTCCCTCTGCTTCATCGTAACTATTTTTTACGAGACAGAAAAATCATGACAGCAAGGAGAGAGAAGCCTCTATATGGTGAGGGACTGCTGTGCAACCTCTCATCTCCTGTAACAAAACTGTTCTGTATAAACTTCACAACTTAAATAACATGGTGTAGAATTTATCACAGTTCAGTAATTCTCTGAGTACTAAAAGGGCCACTGAGAGCTACTGGTGGGCCTCAGGCCAAACAGGTTTAACGGTGATCATGACAGTGCGAAGGGAATGGATCTGATCACATCCTTTCCTTTAACAGTGATGCTGACTGCCAGTTTCCTCAGTGATAGCTGATATCTTGGAGAAGCTGAGAAGAAACAGAGCAGAAGGGTCGCTACAAGTTACCTAATTCACTCACCCATCCTACGCAGGACCTACTCTCATCTCTCTGGCAGCCTTCAGACCTGTCTTTGGTCAGCCAAAGGCAGCGGGGTTGGAGCCCCATGTCTAGACAGCCCCAGACACACCAAGAAATGGCTCCTGAACGTGTTTTTTAGAGAACCCTTTTCCTTACTCATACGAGTGGAAAGGGACACGTACCATTATTTGTATTTCTGCACCTTTCTTTAAGCAATTGAAGAATAGGCTGCAGAATGGCCTGTTTCTTTCGGTATATTACAGCATCTTCAACATGCAACAGAGCTCATCGCTGCAGCAGCTTCTTTGGGAAAAATAAGGATGTTGGCTTTCACAAATTTTAGATTTTATAATTATAACAACATGGGCTTTTGGAGCAAGGCAGCTCTCCACTCAGTAAGTCCCTCCCTGCTCTCCACTGATGTGTACACTGATGACTGCACTATATTCCAGGAAAGATAAAATGCAGAGAAATCCAATATGCTGCCTCTCCTCGAGGAATTCATTTGCTGATAAATAGTTATTCTGTCAAGAATCATAACAGTGTAGGGAGACATCAAAGAATTTGTCCAGCTTCCTTCTTTCGCACAGAGCACATCTGCAGAAGCTGCACTGCAAGCTGTTTAAGAAGAGAAATAAATCCTCAAATTCAGGGCAAGCATTGTATGGGGCAGGCCCTGCCAAGCTCAGGCTGTAAGGGGAATGCGCTATCTTGGAAAGGATGTAAGTTAACAAAACAGATTCTAACAGTCCTAAGCTTCCAACAGAAAATGTTTCATTCGAAATATACGCAGTGCACTCTGGTGCAAATGAGCAGTACATCTGTATCTTAGCTCCCAGAACAAGGCCCTTCTTTTTTATTTTCTGTAACATTTTATATTCATTTGGTAAACAAATAATTTTGAACTTCATGAATAACCAAAGTGTTCTTGAAAAGTACCCCTTCCTGACTCTTCTTATTCCCCTATACTTCCATTGTCAGAGAAATGCACCATTAGGATGGATAGGAGAGAGCAAGAACATCTCCAGAGAGACAGTCATCAGACAGCGCTTTCCTTTAACTCCTTTTTCAACTGAGTAAGACAAGAGAAGCAACATCACACAGTGTTCAGGGAAAAAAAAGCGCACCAAAACACAGTCAGCCCTAATTCCATTCTTTGGCTAAACCTACAAACAAGGAGTTTGTTTATCTTGTTCAAACATTGGGCTGTTTTCCTCTGAAACACTTCACTCATGATGTAAATAATCTGTTCATCCATTCCCTACTGAATCTCATCTCCCATCTCTGTCATTTCTGGCACGTGCCAAGTGATACTGAAATACATTACAGAATCTAGGCATCAAATCTTGCCAACTAACGATGTGTACAGGGAAAACGCTAACATGCTGGTGAGTCTGAAATTCACTGAGTATCCAGGTTTGGCTTTCACACTGGTGTCACTGCAATAACACACCTTTCCTTTTGAAACATACTCATCACATGACAGATGATACAGATCAGCTCAGCTGTAGTATCTCATGATAAGGGTATCTTCAGTATCCTAAGGAAAGTTTAGTCCCTCCTTTTTCTGTACCAAGGCAGCCATCCCAGCATCGCCTGTACACCCACCAGGGCTGACACAGCCAGGAGAGGCTATTTCTGGCCCATCCATTTACATATTTTATTGGGAACTCAGCAGCCCGCTCTCTTTCCAAAGCTACTCTAAGTCTCTTTAACCTTCATTACACACCTGTATGCTTTCATCAGCTCCTAGAATCCTATTTAAACTCCTTGCCTGAGCATTTTGTGTTTCCATGGGCTGAGTGCTTTTTCTTCTGAGCAGGTCCGTAATTAGTTTTCTCTGCCTGCATTAAGTATCAAAATGCAGTGGTGGTCATTTCAGATTGGAAATGGATGGCTTTACTTTTATTTTTTGCCTCTCAAAATAATGTTCCATCTTATTTTTCCCTCAAGAAAAATAAATCACCAGATAATGCATCATCTAACCAAAAAGTTATTTCCACTGAAAGTACCGCTACTGACAGCATTAATTCTCAATAACCAATGCTTTGCTAAGCCAGAACCTAGGGAGAAAATAATTGTCATGTCTGTGACTGTTACCAATGTTTTATTCTCTTTAGATGCAACTGAAATGGTAATATTTTTGCTGAATGTTTATCACTGTTTCACTTATGCATAGAAGATAGCTAAAGTATTTTCAGATTGGAGTACACTTCAAATTCAGCCTCTCAATATACAAGCTTTTATGCTCCTCTTGAGGAAGAGTGAATTTAGCTGAAGTTTCCATGTGCTGGTGCTGTACAAGTAGCCAGCATTACACAGGCAAGGCAAAAGTAACTGCTCTAAAACTATGGAGAAGATGTGAAAAGTTTCAGTTGTTTTGGGAAATTCAGTTTCTCACAAGTGAGAAGCGCAGTATCTCTTGTGGTGTCATTTCTTCAGCATCTGAGAACGCTGATGTTCTCTGGTACCTACGTAGGAAATGGACAAAAAATGTCCATGACACACAGCAGGGCAGTTCCGAACCCTGGGGCACTATGGATGCCCTGTATTAATTCCTGGCTCCAAACCATGTTATACCCAGCAGACCATCGTGCAGATATGAAGCTGGAATCTGTGGAGTGCCCAGAAGTAATCTCTGCAATTGCTGCCATTGCAAAACAAGGCAAACTATGGCCTCTTCTCAAATATTTTATCTAACCTCTTTTGAAAGCCTGCAGTGCAACAGATATAACAAGCTCCCCACATTATTTGTGCATATCCTCATGTACCCTTAGAGCTAGTGGGGTGTTTTCTTTCGTACTATCTAAGCTAAATCTCCCACTGTTATTATCTGAATAGCAATTCTAATGGCAATTTGGATCAAAGGAATATGCTTCTTGCTGTGGCGTGATGAACAGTGAGATGACATTAGTCACTTTGCTTTCCAGTGACTGCCAACTTTTTATGATTAGTAGGGCAGTAAATGAAAATAAGACTCCTGTGGAATCACAAGGAGTCCCATAAAGCTTCTGTCCATGATTCAAAAAAGCTATTTACCACTGCTAAGTGCAGCTTTTCTATGCAAACAAATACTTGTTTTCCTAGAGGACAAAAGTAAAGGTACATTTAGAAGAGCTGAATTTTCATCAGACTACATTCAGAGTTGGAAGAAACAATTCAGGTAGATTAATAAATTGCCAGTGTTTCTCAAATGAACTTTGAGATTTATATGCGCTTGAATATAGCTTTTCTGGATGCAATTAGAGGAACATCTGGAGTTTCAGCTAGATCATTTGAATGGCATTTGCAATTCCAATGGATTATTCAACTGAAGAATGGACAACTTGTGATTTTTCCTGTAAACACTGACACAACTTCCAAAGTCTTTCAGACTTGTTTACACAGAATAACAACACTAAAAAAAGTAAAATGCTGGCTGGGATGAGATATTGAAAATCTGAATAACCGCCGTTAAACATGGCAAATGCATTTACAAATAAAACCCTCTGCCAGCAATACTCCACTGAATTTCATTACTGAGGAGCATATTGCACAGATACCTTTTCCCTTAACTGTGTATTTCTCCTTGAATTGTTTATGCCCTTAAAATGTAATTAGACAAAGGCTGTAAATGCAGTGCAGGAATCCAGACCCAGACTGACCCAGCAAGAATGAGACAGGTTTGAAATAGTTTAAGTCATCCATTTACTTGAAGAATGAGAGAAGTCATTCATTGCTTTTGGTTTAGATAATATTTTAAATCTCACAATTCAAGCAATTCACATTTAATCTAACTAAGGACAAATCTCCACAAGGCAACTGACCTGAAAGAGCTGATCTCCTGGGTCTAAATCAAAAAGACAGAAGAAATACACATTTTCCTCTGCATGCGTTGTGATTTTGCAAAATGATCTTCGAGTACATAGATACAGCTCTGACTAAATCCCATCCTAAGTGCACGTCATATTAATGTCCTACTTAAGCACATATACAAGCACAGTAGATCAACAGGATTATTTATACTCAACTTCACACACTGTGCTGGTACTTAAGCCTTTTTAAGATCAAGGCATATGATGATAAAAAAAACCTCCAGGGAACACATGGCTTCATTCAAAATCTCTGCATCAGATCAAATCACTTGAATATATATGAAATATAGCTTTTTCTTTTTTCCCTTTTAATACATAATGAAAATATTTTGGAGAACATGTCAAGCAAAAAGAGTTTGGTCTCTGTGGAAGGTGGTGAAGATCTTCTCCCCAGCTCTAGTGGGACTATTCACTGTAGGTGCCTACACATTGAAGATGCAGACCATGATAAAGGGGCATGAATGAGAGAAGAGGGAAAACAGAACAGCATGAGGTAACTGAGACACTATGGCTCTACAATTTTGTCTCCATTTCTCTGGCTATACATCTACTTCCTCTAACCTAGAGCCTCTGTTCACATACTGCTGTGGTTAAAGCTCACTCAGTACTACAGGATGACTTATTTACAGGATTCTCCTGCTGAGGGACAGCCCTGACAAAGATGCTGTCTCACAGCCACAAAATGCAGCAGTATCATGTGAAAATTAAGTTTGCATGGATAAGGCCTCTCAAGTTTTGTTTAAGATGTGCTTAAATAAAACCAAACACCTTCTAGAAATACAATAAAAACACTATGATTTGCCAAAAAAAAAAAAAAAAAGACTATTCTGTTAAGAATTCTAACAGTATAAGGATATATAAACGGGAATTTTTTCCTTCATTTTCTACAGAGAAGGACTGCACATTAAGCTTTGCTTTGGTAGACGGGTCTTCCAGCATGTGTAGTAGATATAACCAGGGCAGCTTCTAAACATATATAATCTTCCATTTTGCAGTCCATTGATATTTAGTGATGTGCGACCATTGCAGAGCAGCCCAGCAGCTGCTCAGCAGAGGAAATTTAAATAAATTAGTCATTAAAGGCAACCTAATCTGCTTTATGATTAGCAGAACTTTAAACATACAGACATCTCAGGGCTGCTTGAACTTGACCTATTTGTCAATGGCACGGAGTCCTTCACTGCCTGAAAAATCCTTTCTGAAAAGGCAGTCAGGTCTTCCTGAAAACTGCCATTTTTTTCAGTATTTGATATGTGAAAGCTGGAATTAAAAGGCTTTTAAATGGCCACTGGGTTTCAGTATTCAGCTTCACAGAGGTTATGGAGTCTTTGCAGGTATCACTGGTCTATCATGTGCTGCTTACTCAGATATACAGGAAAAAAATACAGAGCCTGAAAAGCTCTTAATTGCTCATTGATAGAATCTATGATCTTCTTCCTGAACATTTTTATTCTTAGCACTATCTCCTGTCCCTCAGGAGAGGTCCAATATCAGTTGTATTATACCACATAAATCTCCATTAAAATTAAGAGCAAAGTTTCCACCCAACCCCACGTGTACAGTTTCACATTTAAACTGCACTTATACTACATAGATAAAGGATTCATCCTATGGTTGAAGTGCTTGACTAGAGCTCTGGAGATGGGCTTAAGTGTCATTTCTGTCACACACTGTATATAATATTCAGAAAAATTATTTAAAATTTTTGCTCTTATGTAGGTAGCAAAATAGCATTTGCTGGCTGGCCCTAATCCTGTGGACAGGTTTGTGAGTACACTCCTGCACAACACAGTTAGCAGATCAGTTCATGATGCCACAGGGAGACCATCACGAAGGTGGAAAGCGAGGCAGCTATTCACAGACCAATACTACTGGGGTGTTTTCAGATTTTGGTACTGGCATCTGTAGAGTTAATTGTAAAACCTAAAGAAGTACAATCACCTCCAGGCAAGTCCCTTAGGAACAGTAAGTAAGCATTGCCATTCATTTCTAATCCCGGTTTCTCTTCACCCACAGGAAATAAGCGTGAGAAATATGGCTACTATGAATCATTTATGGTGTTTCCCTTATATGAGAAATTGCTTTCCTTACCTATATGATCAAGGTGTCCATTTCAGTTTGTCACGGCTTTCAGAAAGCAGCAGTGGGTCAATACAGAGGCAATTTTCTACCTGTATCCTCACAGGGGCGGAAGGCTGGAACAGTTCTACTTGAAATACAGCTGCTGCCCTTCTGCTAATTGCCCACTCTGTGCTGCATCCCAAGGCAGCTGCCTCCTGCCCATCACTCCTAGGAAGCTCCTAGCAACGTTTCTGATAGAGTATTGCAGAATTGTGAAGTTGCTTGGGCAACAGAGAACTGAAAATTTGTACAGAAAGTTCATGTCATTTTAATGTAATCCTTGAAACATCATGTTTACATTAAATTAATTTTCATTCAGGTCAGCACTGTAAGTGTCTGCAGCTCTGAATGTATTTTCCAAGCACAGTGTTCACTGTGCCCAGTCTAAAAATGTTCAGGTCCATGTTGACTTGTCTCAAACTTCTTGGATAGTTCAGATATATGCATGATAAAATGTTATTAAGTTCTAATGATAAGTTTTGCAATTTGTCTCTTCTGTTGTTTTTATATTTCAGCAACTGATTCCCACCTGAAATGAACACACCGCTGTATCACACAGCATAACCAGGAACTGAAACACGCTGACAGTTTTTCTCACCATTTTCCCTTGAAACAGATAGGCTGAACCAGCTCACAGATGTTGCTTTTGTTGTAGAAAATTATTGTCTTTTCCACAGAAACACACAGAACCAACTCCCCACAGAACCTGAATCAAAAGCTGAAGCTACTGCTTCACTTTGGGCACTCGTCAGACGCTGTAATTTTGCTTTGCAGGTGGTGAAGACCACCCTGTTCTCCCTTTGCAGCCCTGTTGAATTAAATGGAAAAATGCTCGCCTATCACAGTGAGCTCAGAATCCAGCATTTATTCAAAGCTGTCAAACCTCACACTGAGCCAAATCTGTCCAGTACATCCAGGAATTAGTTATTCTGAGGTTGTAAGATGCTCAGGTTTTTTGTCTGAAAACTGTAGTTTTTAAGCAAAGAATCTTCCTCAAATCAAAAACAAATCAGAACCTTTGGTGAACTTCAGATCCAATGCCATAGCACATTTTTCCTATGAAGAGAATGAAACCTTGGTGATTACTGTTAGAGAAAGGGTCAGTCTCAGAAGGGCAGGACATCAGTACTGGGATAACCGTGACAACACCAGTTTACTCCAGTGCTTATTTTATCTGTTTTCCACAAAAGCAAAGATTGCCTCTTCAGATTTTGGTTGAAGAATCGCTGTTAAGGTTCTGGACTCAGCACAATACATGAATTGGACTGCCCAAAAATTTCTAGACTCTACAAGCAGTTCCATATGAATGCATAATTTCTCATGCCACCACTGAAGGGGCTAAAATGGAGGAAAAAGCGGAGCCATATCATTCTGCAGGCATTGGCAGACTTAGTAGCCTCTACTGTCTGAGTTAATGAAATGTGGGCTTCTTTATTCAAATATTTACATCACTCTTGTGCTTAACTCTGAGTTATCTACATTTCTTATATTTACAGTTAGAAATAGCAATTTGCATATATCTGCATATCTTGGAGTACTCCACATAGGACATTACTCCCACTTGCTTTGCAAAGAGAAAGAATGAACAATTCAATTGACTTATTTGACAAGACACAAATATTCTTAAGCAATTACAGTGGTAAGATGTACTCTATCATCAGCTAGTATTGTTACCCTAACAACTATAAAACAGGCAATAGCAGCAACTATTTTACATCTCAAAGCAGCGGGACAAAGTATTCCAACTTGCACTCTGAAGATGCTGCGAAATCAACATGTTTGTGGTGCAGTGAAGAAGCAATAGAATCACTCCAAACTGAAGAAATAAAGCATGCAAGTAGATGCTCTGAAGTCAAGGCTAGTACTTTATATCATAGTCTTTACAGCAGAATGCATTAATACCACACTTCAATAAGCACAGCAACAGCTGGAAAGATGTAACAGCACCTCTGGATCCTAAACAACACATAGAAGGCTTCACATACGAAGGAGCTGTTTTCTACCACTGTGGATCTGTTACTTCCCAGAAGTGCTAAAAAATATTTATTTATGTCAGCCTTAAAGGAAGAATAAACCAGGCTAAAATGCAGAGCATTTACATTCAGTACGCCGGCTTCAATAAAGTCGATTCTTTCAGAACATGTGGAATGAGTTTAATTTCAGCTTCATTTGACTAAATCTTACCCTTAGGTTTGCTTAATTATAGAGACACTGGAAAAGAGATGAGATCATAAATCTCACAATGTGTTGGGAAGCTCTGCTGGTTATAATTCAGCTAATGGAAAGGGGTGTTTCCTGTGAGAGCCTGTGCCAATACACTGCAGAAACAATGGTAAAAAAAACACTGTATCAACTGCATGCAGTACTCACTGTCTTGTTTTCTCCAATATATTCACACTGAAAATTTATAAGTAATTTATTATTAACTTATTGAAAAGCAAACAGTGCCTCCCTGCTCATGTGTTCACCTGTTTCCAAGTGGCTTCAAAAGTCAAACACTGAGGCGAGGGTTCATATTTGCACAGAGAACCACAGCCCAGAGAAACACAGTGACATCTTTATCACTCCTCTGGAAAACTGAGAAGAGCACAATGCCAATCTGATGCTCCTTTTGCCATCCCATGTTAAAACCTGTTTATACATCCAAAACAGATAAAATATGATCTTTGCAATGAAATGACATGGGTTTTCAAATAAGGTTGATGAAGCTCACAGGTTTTCTTGAAGCATATCACCGTTCATACCAACACAGCCAAGAACATTGAGTTACTAAACAAGGGAATCACAAAACAAGCAAAGAGCAGCAACATTAAACAGGAGATCTGCTGGCTCACAAAACTTCCCCTGAATCCTGACTGCCTTGTCTTCCACTTTGCATGTTCTTGAAAGACAGTGTGACAGGAAGGTACAAAGATCTCAATAAACAGTTTAGAAGAATTATAAACTGAACTCCAGAATGAGGCTTTTATGTCTGGGCTACTCTGATAAATCAGTCTCAGGTAATGTAAATCACACAGTGCAGTTTTGATGTGACAAATGCATTGATCCTTGCTGATAGCTGCTTTGCATCATTTATTTGAAATGTGCACCAAGCCAAGCTTAGAGGAAAATTCTCTTAACCTGAGATCAACTTCTCAAATCACTCAAGTCAAGTTTTGTTGCAAAATGCAAATCCTGAAACTTTCTTCTGGATTGTTTTTTAATTAACACCTTGCTCGGAGCTAATTCACAGTCTTCAAAATGAGCCAGTGAGGCACTTTGATCACTTTCCTTCTACTCCCTATGTTGTGGTTGATGAGGAGAGCTTCCTCTGCTCTTCCTGTTTAAGTACTTCTGGGACACGTTGAACAATAGCCTGGTTATATCCTTCCCTCATTATCTCAGGTGTAGCACAGCATCTCACCTTCTGAAGTACAGTGTACAATTTGTTCCAAACAGCAACTACTCTGACTACACTGCAGCCCTATTCAAGCGACACACCCGTGCTGTTCAAATGAGTTCAATCCTGCATCACTCTGACATACCTGCTAACAAGGACTTGAAGTGTTTATTCATGTAATCACACACTTATTGTTATGCTCCAGTCTTTTTTCAGTGCTACCATTAGTTGTGTATATTTAGTCCACAGTGTGCTGCCATTGATCAAAAAGCCAACGCTGCAACCTACCTAAAAGCAACCAACTTTGCAGATCCTTCCTTACTGGAAATGAAATGACTTCCTCAGGAGCATCAGATGAAGCTGCACTGAACTCTGCCTTAAAACGACCTTCCTAAAGCTTTTAAAATTGCAACAGTGAGACGGGATTTCTCCATCCAGAGCAGAGGTATCCATAAAGATGTTCGATCCCATGGAACATTTTAATTTCAAACTGTCAGAGGGCAGCAAAATGATTTTTCTTCCAGACATAATCCCAAGAATTTTCTTTGTTCCATTTTGGTGTTACAGAGGAGAGACCAGTAATCACAGCAGTCCCACACCATGTATGTCTTACCTGTTCTGTTCCTACATTTCATACAAACTTCTCTCACAAGAGCTCCATTTGTCTTCCTCACATTCTCTCAAGCACAAGACTCCTTCCAGACTGCTGGATCTAATGGAGAGAGAGACTCCCCATTCTTTTCACTGACTGCCTCTCCTTCTGCTCTTGCAAATCATTCCTACGGAGAACACCTCTTATGCAAATATTTGTTCTGGCTCTCATACACCAATACCTGTAATACTACTGTGCCAAATCGAAGCCTGATAATCCATTCAGAACAGCAATTATGTCTTCCACTTACTTTTTTTTTTTGTTTGTTTTGCTTTTATTCTTTACAGTATTACACACTTGATATTATTTAGGAATAAAAAGAAAACATTTCAAATAAACCAAACCAAGATAGACAAACCATTTTTCTTCCAGTAGCTTGTTACAGACACGATGGGCTGGAAGTACAGCTAAGCACCTAAAATCTTGGGTCTGTTCTTTGAGATATAAGATTCCAGAACAATTGACATTTTCTACTGATTATACATGAGGTAATCCACAGAGAGAAAAAAATAAGACTGAAGAGATGGAATACCACACTGCGTGTTTCACTACTGCTGATGTTCCCTGAATGTTAATCAATAAAGAAATAAATAAGCTGCCAAGTTAGGCATATCGTAGCCCTGGATTTCGGCCATAATTCTCCAGAGCATGTTTAAGGAGAGAAAGAGGTTGATTTCTATTGAATTTGTATTCAGATTTAAGCTTTAGAAACAAAATACAAATCTTCAGCTAACACCAAAGGAGTTTTGTTTCCACTTCAAGTAAAGAATAAAAATGTTTTTCTGCTACAGTGGCCAGAAATCTAAATACCTCTAAGAGCTCATTTCAAATATGCAAAGAGACTTCCAGTTTTCCCCCACAAATAATTAGGAAGAAGATGCATGTAGAAGAAGCAAAGCATCAACAATAAAGATTTATGTGCTTCAAAGAGAACTGGACTTCTAAGCAATGCACCAAATGAGATAGGCACACAGCTTTAAGATGCCTACTGCATACGTCTCTTCAGAGGTTTTTCAAGACTCAGGAAGATAAAACCGACCTGATGAGCCTCCTTTGAACTGGAGGTTGGGTCACAGACTGACAGAGGTCCCTTAAACTGAATCAAGGAAGTGCTGCTTGTGTGATTCAAAGAAAAGGCACCTTGTTATCCAGAAGGGATCATTCATGAAAGCAGTCAACTAGGAAATAATGGACAGTTGGAAGACTAAACCAGGAAGAAAAACAAAAACAAAGCAACCCATCCAAATACAGGAAATTGTTTCCAATGAAAGTTAAACAAAATAGCTAAAAAAAAAATTAGCATTTAAGATACTGTAACATACAAGCTAAAAGTTGCATACTGGATGCAAAGCCAAGGATGGCCTGTACTACATAAAGATGATGGCACAGCCTCTACAGAAATACACTTCTGCAGTGGAGTAGAAAATGATGCACGACAATCCCAGAACCAATTAATTAACTGGAATTAAAATTAAAGGAGAATTACTTAAGAATTAGAGCAGACTGCTTCAGTGCTTCCGGAACTGATTACTACGTATCTGCTATTTTTTTGTTAATAAAGCAGAGGTCCACTGACCCTACCGTAAGATTAACTAAAATTCTTCAAATTCCCAACATTAATCTTCAGACACAGAATTGCTTTAGAGAGCTGATGTCTGCACCTCCTGTCTGAAGAAGGCAGTGCAGACGGGCGGTTGCTCTCCAAGTAATCCCACACCTCCAATTTAAGTCTGGAGAAATGATGTTTTTTAAGAGAAGTTTCACTACACATCTTTTTATACGGGAAGTAAAAGAGGTAAAATATAAACTAACAGGAGTGTCTTCATTTTCCCGTTGGTTGCACAGAGTAACCTGCTTTTCTTCATTTTAGAAGAGTCACAGAGAGAGCTCACAATTCAGTTCAAAATACTTCAGTGTTCATGTTTCTGAATGGTCACCTTTCATTGATAACAACTCTTATGAATTCCAGTTGTTGGTGTGCTTTATTTCTCAATGATGTTTATGTTTATGACCATTGCAAAATTAGTTCTCACCATGCAAGTCTCAACTCTATAGTTCATCTTCCTCTGCATTTTCTGGGTTACTTTCACATGACACATCAGTTACAAGCTGTGTCAGTGAGCACAGCACTTCTCAGTCTCAGTTACACTGAACTTCAGTATTGGACCATCAAGAGCTTTGCTGACATTTAGCAGAACTACAGCTCTTCCTCACACAATATGCGGCTGAAGACCATTTTAGGCTGCTGCCAGAACATAAACATGCTCCAAGTCAGCTAGTTTCTATGGAAACCTCACTGGGTAAGACAGACACTGTAGGTCAGTGCTTCAACAAAAGACAAATAAGCTGCAAACAGCTAATGTGTGAAACCCAAATTATATTCCCCTCTAAACAAGAGTGTTCTTGCCCTCAGTGATAGTTTCACATTACATGCAAACAGTGTAGACTCAACGCTCCAATGGTTTTTACTAATTTGGAGGGCATGGTTTTGGCATTTTTAAAAGAGTTTAATTTGTGAACGTGTTACGCTTCTCATCAATGCGTGATTCCTTCAAAGGTCTGAACTCTGGTTCCTTAACACAATAAGGTCTTCAAAATCTGTTATCTCTAAAGCCAAAATCTTCATTTGAAGAATGTTCCAATATACACAACATACCCAGACTGTCATATTTTGCATCCATTGTAATGCACTGAAGGGAAGATTTTACAAGATGACAATAAGTGGTGGTATAAAAATAAAATTCGGATTGTCAAAGAAATATAAAAGATGGATGCCTGGGATTTCCAGCTCCCACCAGCCCTGAGCTTTGATAGCAGCAAAGTCACGAAACACTTGTGTGAGTCAGTTTCATCCCAGCAAAATAGGAACGCCCCAAGGTAAAGGGACACAGGCACAAAAGGGTTACAACAAATGAGGCAACATCAAAGATTATTTTCACACTGAAATATTCATGTTTTTCTACTACTCCTGAAGTTTTATAAATAACATAAGAGCTAGCTGGCATAGCAAGAGACCTAATTATAAACAAGTTATAATTAAGTACATCTCTAAATTATATAACATATCAATATAAATGTATTCATTATGTAAATGGATATTTTATTGCTCATTTAAAATACATAATGAAAATGCAGATAGTAGGTGGACAGCATGCTAAATAAGGCCACAGATGAAGGAAATATATCTTGGCAGAGACAGAAGATGTAGGTGTGAAAGAACAAGAGCAACACTTAGTTGTCTCTTCGATAACAGACAAGAACGTTATGCTCATGAGCTGATCTCATGCATCATGTCCAAGTTTGAAGATCACAGACATAAAAGTTGAGCACAATAGATGATTTTAATTTCAGGAGCTTATCTCCCTCTCAAGAGGGCACCAACAAATAAATAAATAAATAAATAATGAGGAAGAGACATACACAACTAAACTCCTGCCATTTTCTTTCACTGAAATCTCAGTCCAAAATAAAGCCCTGAACTCCCCCTGCATACGAAGCTGACAACTGCTAAGATAGAAGAATGTACCCAAAGTGCTTAGATAACCCTTTTTGAGTACTGGAGCTGCTAAGGAGGCCAGCCAGAGACTGAACAACTCATGACTGCTTGGGGTCAGTCCAGTGGTAACACTTAGTGGCACGTGCCAGAAGGCAAACTGAACTCCCTGCGCAATGAAACAGATATCCATTCCCTAGACCAAAGCTAGGAATCCAAGTACCCCAGGAGAACTGTGTTTGCAATTCCTTCCTAGAAGTCAGTATACACCATTGTTCAAATCACTGCCCTTCTACAACCACGTCAGGATGCATGCAAGAAGATTAATGGTCCTCTCTTATTCTACCACCACTAATCCAGCACCAAAGAACTCCAAAAATGCCTTTCTCAAAGAACAAAGTGTTCCAGTGTCTCATGAAGAGCATAGAAAACCTTTACTTACATTTCACAAATGTCTTCTCTGATAAGGTGAGCTGGGCTCTGGCCATTCAGTCCTGAAGTGGGGGAGCAGCTTAGGTAGCGAGCCCCAGTCCACAGGAGGTCGGAGAAGCAGCAGGTCTCTACACCTCAAAGTCAGTACATGATGCTCTTCATGTCTGTGTAAAAAAGGGAATTGTACTCGTGCTTAATGCTATTTTATTTTGCTCTCAGAACACACAAAATAATGATACTGAGTCTCACTCTTTGAACTGTCTTTCCTGATGCAGAATTTGAGATCAATTGTCAAATGAATATCATTGCTCAGCACTATTTGAGGGTGTGAGCAGTTGTTGAAGTGCTGCAATTTGCTGAAATGGTAATCATTAAATATATAAGAATACCACTCTATGCTGTAATTAGCAACGCAAAGCGGGGTGAAGTTCTTGGACATTCCTTTATCCAAAAATTCCAATGGTCAAAATTTCATTGCAACTGGCCTTTTATTTACACAAACACAAACTACATTAAAAGCACTCCATTCATTAGCACTTGCTAAGTGTTAGTAAGAGGACTTTTTATAGATATTTGTGCTGCAGAAATCTGGTCGAGAGTATTAAGACTATTGACTAAAGCGAGGGGAAAAAACTGCAGCAACCTGCATCATGCATTATACATAGCATGAGAAATCCCAGTGGCACCCAGACATTGGAGGCAAACTTTCCTCCTCAGATCCTCATGGTAATAACCAAGTTGGGGATTCAGTGCACGTAGAGAGAGCAGATTCCCCCAAAGTCAGGCTGACATCAAGGTACGGTAACTGAATATCACCATTCAGTAGAATCCCAGGAGGAGAAATTTGCACTGAATTTCTAACACTTTAATGCACTTTAATTTAAAGGGAAGGTGATAGAAAAGCAAGAGCAGCATGTGATTCTAGATTCTTAAGGGTAGAAATAAACCTCAGAAATGTATATATATGGCACAGTATGTGTGAGGGTCTGGAGGTGATGGTTCAGCCAAGGAAAGAAAATTCAGCCACCAGTTATTATAAGTTTAAGGTGCCAGTTTCCAGACTGTAGATTCAGGCTGTTTTATGCCTCAGTGTAAAACTACTGTCATACAAGCACAAGCAGCATTATGTCTTATTAAACCTAATTCAAAGTCATATCAACATGCTTAAGTCAACCACGAGCAGCAAGGAAAAGAACTAAAAATATCACATCTCTACAATCGAGCAGCATAGAAACACAGCGAGCAAGAGCTGCTGGCTCTAATTCTTTTATCACACCATTTGCCATGCTGACTTTATTAAGTGTGAATTGGGGGGAGGACATCTCCTGGTTTACTGGGTGAATCCTGAACTGATGACGTTTCAGAGAACAGCAGACATCATCCAAAAATTCAACAGCTCGCAGTCTGAACAGGCGAAATATTCATCTCTCCGCAGCTGCTTGGAGCTGAATGTAATTACTCAATTCTCCATTATCTGAAGATTTGGTCCTACATTTATCCACAAGATCGAAAATATTTTCCTTTCCACTTGCCTAGGAAATCCCATCTTTTTTTTTCTTCTCAGCTGTTGCTCAAGATGTGAAGTAATTACTTGTTTCATATTTATTTGAGAAGCAATCTCAAGAGCCTGAATCCCAGTGATAAGTTATGTAGCAAAATATAGTTAGTTTCTGCTTTTTTTAAAATTATTTTTTATTCTTATTTTTCACTCAGGATTCTCTTCTCTTGGCATTTCACACTAGGGACTTTGCTATGGCTTTCAGTCAGAAAAACATCAATTAACTAAAGAAACTCTTCCCTTCTCTTCAGGCTGTCTCATTAGAGAGGAGAGAAGGAGGAAAACAAGGAGACCTGAAACTGATTTGTCTGGGTATTTCTCCATATAGTCAAGGTTCAGTCAGAAGAAAATGCAGTAGGATGTGCCACGTCATGCACTCCTCAGCAATCTGCCGCTGTTTACAGAGCTCATACAAGGCCTCCATGATTCCTGATTTTAAAAGAAGTGGCAGAAACATTATTAAACGTAGCAATGGAAGCAGATGAAATGCCTGCTTGCCAGGCAGACCCATTCTAACACCTCTCTTTTGCCACCTCCCCACTGCACAAGCAGGGATGCCGGCACTGGCCTCTTTTCTTGGGGGCCAAGTGTACTTCAGACCTTTATTTAAGCAAAAATAACAGTTTGTAAAAGGGGGAAAGAAAAAGATAAAAAGAAAAAAAGCTTAGATCCTTCAGAACAACAGCTTTGAGCTTCTTCAGCTTCACTACCAGAGAAGAATTTGTATAGAAAAATGCATTATTAAACACTATTTATGGATTTTCCTTTTTACTTAGATTGTGCCACAAGCAGATTGTTATTTTTCACACAAGAGAAGAAAGCAAAACTGTGCCCAAAGAGCACACAGTGAATAGATGGGGTAGTCAGTACTGGTGGTACTCACTCTGTGAGTTTAAAAGAAGACGACTTATAAAAGCACTCACAGTGCTTCCTCAATTGAAAATCACTTCTTTGGTAAATGTGTTAAAGCAAAAAGTACTTTTCTTCCATAACTCTGAATCAGGCAAAAATCACTTCATGACATAAAAGTATTTCAAGGAAGAAAGACTGCTGCAAGCCAGTAAATAACAACTTTTCCTAACTGTAACTTACATGTTTACATGCATTTATTGCATGTGCTTCTCATCATATGATACAGAAAATGTAAGAGAGAGGACTGTAAAATACAGTTAGAAATACTTCAGATGGTAATTAGAAAAGAAATGTGGCTGCTCAAAACTGTGAATGTGTATTACTGCAGATACACACAGGCCCACAGAGACCTTTGGGACACGTGGATCCAAAGCTACACCAGTGCGGTATGTAAAGGGGTAGATTGAAGAAAATGACTTTCAGTCCATCACCTAGAACTCACAGAAAACCAATGGCTTGATGCTTCCAAGAATGTGAATAAACCCAATGTGTACCACGGGATCAGATGGGGAAATAAACTGCCTTATTAGGAGCTAGTGAATCTTAGGCACATCAACACAAACTGTGCTGTTGTAAAACCAGGTTATTAATCCTGGCTCCACCACCAACTGGGCATGTGGTTTAAGTGAAACCATTTTATTCTTAACCTTTTTATTTGTAGGAATAACGCTGGCCTGCAGTCAGTGTTTGTTGGCCTCCTGCTGCCTTCAGCACCCTGCCTGCTCGCGCTCCCACTGGGGCAGCGCCGCGAGCTGTGTGCCTCCCTGAACACGTCTTTCAGCCTATGATGGTTACTTCACTCTTTAATGCTGATGACTCTTCTTTTTTCTCTACTTCTTATCTCATCTCTGCTACAACAGAATGTCAGTTAAACAGGATGACTTTTGTTTGAATTTAGCAATTCCCTACACGCAGTACAGTTATTAGCTAAGATTAGAGCTACACAAATACCAAGGTGTCTGAACTGTTCTGTCATTTACATCTTCAGTCCCTGGTGTCTTGCTAGGATATTCCAATTTCTGTTTGAAAGTACAAGCCACACCAAATTCTGCTCCAACATATTTATACATACATCCTCCAAATCTTATAAAACACAGCATTATTCTAGAATTTAATCTGATTGTGAGGTCAGTAATCTGCTAAATTAGCACTAAGCAATTCATACCGTTGCTTTCTTGCTTACACTTTTCTTTCAATATATTGACTTTATTCCTTTGCTATTTTCAAATTCTATTACCTACACAGTCTTCATCACACCACCAGCAGCATCCATCTACTAACATCTACTCCTCCGAATGATCAAGAGTCATCCCTATTTTTCAATTCCCTCTCCTTCAACAGCAACCTGGTTGCAATTGGCAGTGCTAAAACAAAGCGTTGCAGGACCAAATCCCCAGTGGAGCTACTGACTTTGGTTGATGAATCGTTCTTGGCTGAGCCTCATCAGCAGATCAGGCCAGCAGGACAGCTGAGGAGATGCTTTTGCCTCCCACTCCCACAGACATTACCTGACCCTCCAAGATGTATGAGTCCTGCTTAGCCTGGAGACAAACTGCAGGTGAATCCTGAACCATGCGCAGGCGGCCTCCCCGACTTACACGAACGGTGTTGGTTACTCAGTTAAAAGGAAATGAGATACAGAAATACCACACCGTATCTGATTCATGAACTGTTTGTCTTATTGCATTGTATTTAAGAAATAATCTCATGATTTTGTTGTACACAGCAATAGGCAGCTGCTGAGTTTGATTAAGTATTGAAACTGAAGCATTTAATCAATCCTTATAGCCATTTATGGGAGCCACATTGAAGCTGAGGCATTTAATCAATCTTGATGGCAAAGACTACATACCACAAACCAATAAAGATTATGGCTGTTACAGAAGAAGATATACCATGAAAAAGAGGAAGAAAAGATGTCTCCCACTGCCCCAGAAGACAGACTGTGTTCATGTTCTCTGGATTTCCCAGAAAGATGACCAGTAGATACCAGTAGACATTGCAATGGTAATGGGAGGATGGTTGGACTAAGATAATCTTGTAGGTCCTTTCTGACCTTGTGATTCTATGATTTTATGATGCTGTACTGAGAATTGAAGTCTGCCCTTGACTTCACTGCACTATGGATGTCTGCGATATGATGATAGGAATGAGAGAGACTGGACTGGACGGCACAGAGCAGCAAAAGATGGTAAGATATTTCCTTCCAAAGAACTAACAAGAACCTGAGAGATCCTGTGGCAGCAGAGCCATCTGTCCAGGTGCTTCTGCAGCACTGCCCAAGCACAGGGCCTCATTTCACCACCTTCTGGCCTGGCAGAGATTTGCATCTGACCTTGCATGACTAGAAAGAAAGATGAGAACTGTGTGTGTCTGCAGCAAAGCTTTTTACACCTACTTCACACACACACAAATAAACCAGAGAAAATTATTCCTTTTCTCTGCCCACATTACTACTGGAGAGAAACAATATTCACTAGATTTTGGATTGTTAATCCTATTGAGTTTCTATCAAGTGTTTCATTACCAGTGAAAGCCTTCTGGATGCTTCTGCAGAGGAAAAGACATAGTCAGAGCCTGCCAGATTTTTTGATGCATGAAGCAAAATCAAAAAGCCATTCAAATTTTAATAAATTGATAATGAAACCTCAATATTTTGGGCAGCTCTTGTTTCCAAAAACACCCCTTTACTTTGTATATTCTGTATTTTCAAAGAAAACAACCATTTGACAAAGGCACTGTGGACGCCTATGTCTCTTTGAGCATTTTTGTTAAGGGTAGAAGGATTTTCAGAGCGGAGTTATTGCCAAACCACTGAGAATACCAGCATTAGGAGTTTGGGTTGCACATTCCTGCTTAGGAATGGACAGACAAACATTTTCTAAGAGAAATGGGTCACCTCATATCCTAATTAAATCAGGTGTAAGAGACAGTCCTTAGGTAATTATTCATTACAAGGATCCCTGCCCTTGCTAAAGGATTAGTGCTGCTCATTATTAGTTTAACTATTTGCTTACCTGCTCTGCTTGCAGCCTGAGAATACATATGCTTCCATGTAAATGTACTTGCATTAATGAGACATGCCTATAACCAGCACTAACACACCTTCCCTTCCCCCTTGCAGACCAATTCAGTGCTGATGATGGCTTTCACGAAGCAGTGTTCCAACAAAACACAAAGTGGTAGCAGTAACGATTCACAGATTTGTGACACCATGATTATCATAATCATATTCTTTAACCACTACGACCTAACTCTTAGACACATACAGTAATTCACTTTTTCCACTTTGAATATTCTTCACATGTATAATTTCAGTACTGTGTGTGCAACAGGAATATAATAAAATGAAGTCATATATGAACGAGTTTTACAAGGTACGATTCCAAGAGCTGTTAATTTAAATCCATTTGAAGTGTATTTAAATTTTACAGGCAGCGTTATCAGTGGTGTCACTGTAACACCTTTCTATTGCTTTTTTATTACTTTAGAATTCAGCATCCTTTTCTACGAGGAGGAGGAATTCCATCAACACAGGGCAGACAGCATTAAGTGCTTCACTACAGTAATTACACTGAACTCCTCCTTCCCACACCACTCTGTTTGGGCAATTCAGTGTCCTCAGTACATAATGCTGTTATTGGGGTGCTTGAGTTTAACATCAGAGATTTTGCACATACTTCCTTTCCATTATCCCTCACTTTGGAAAGCATAATTCAGTTATTTAAGAACTGCTAAGAAATGAAAGACAAGTGGCTATACACAGGTTCTGTGTTTAGTTTGTGTGCTTTAGTGCTTTTGTGTTGTTTGTTGTTTGTTAATGGGTAAATCAGAACTAGATAAGTAGATGGACATCTATAAGGAGCAACATCAGGATGACAGTCCAATAATTGCAACATCCTGATTCTGCCAGACATCAAGACCTAGGAAAGCCCTTCAAAAATAATTTGGCTTTTACTCCGGTAGCTGCTGACACTGCAGTGGTTTAGGCTAGAACAGTAATATCCACATGAGCCTGCAAACCTACCTGGGGTTTCCCAAGTATCACAAGCACCAATGGGAGTTGTGGAGGAATAGCATTTCTCTTTCAGCATTCAGCATGATGAAGGAGACCTGCTGGATTTTCTGGATTTTCTGTAGATCTGATTAGGGACATTTTACAAACCAGCTATCAGAAGTAAAATGGGCTACTGGATATTCTAACCTGGAATACAGTATTCTGAAGGACATAATCTTCAATCTGAATAAAATGCTAGAATCCTCACATTTGAGGGGAAGAAAGGCTATTGCTAAGGATTCTGCAAAGTGGTGTCAGTAGCTCCTTTGAAACAAAATTGGTACAGAATATACAAAAATGGGAATAGGTACCAACGCGGGGAAGCAGCTCAGTTTCACAGCAACATCACACTGATTCAAGGTTGTTTGATGAAAAAGAGACGATGGGTAGATGAAGATGTAATTTCTGAAGAGAGAACAAGAAACTACAGACTTAAAAGTGAACGGATAGGGCTGCAGGAAAGAAAAGAAAAGAAAAGAAGAATGAAAACTAATTGAGCTATTTCAGGGAACACTCCAGCATACCTTGAGTGAGAAAACAAAGGATCCTTTGAAAGTAGAGTGCTAGGCACTTATTTAAACAAGACGACGTGGAAAAAGACAATCAATTATAGTAGAGCTTCATAATTGTTTTAATAAGAAAAGAATGAAGTATGACAATAGAATTTTTAAGAGGAAAACGTTTCAAACTATGTGACCACAGGGAAGGTGGGAGCTCTGACAGCCCAATTTGGCCATAAGTTACATCAACATTTCTGTAATTAAGGTGCTAAAGGGGAAGAAGGAAAGTGAGAAAAAAAAAAAAAACAAAAAAAAAACAAGAAAAATTTAAGTAAAATAACTTCCCTGTGCTCATTCTTTCTCAAATAAATTTTAACAGATTTCTTGAGGAGAATCCCAACTAATGGCTGGGAGAAATGTAAGCATGAAATGAAGGTGAAAGATGTCATTTCTAGTCTCAGATCAATGTAACTTGAGGCAGCCTTAATCATTACACTCCAAGGGCAATATGATTTTCACATAATTTAATTGAAAAACTGGAATTCTATTAGATTTGATTATACAGAGAACAATCCACATTCATCCGCTTGGTGCACAGTGTTTGCTTGGGCCCTACTGACATGGGTAATAACTGCCATTATTTTATGTTCCTATCTCTTTGTCGGAAAGAAAAGCCCCAGTCATCACCCCAAGGGCTTCAAGCAATGGCATCTGTTGTCTAAAGCACTGCAGTGCAGGACATCACATTTTAAAGTGACAGTAAAAAAGTCACTGTACCTAGAAAAGACCCTGAGTCTCTGACAATTACTCACATAATACTGTGGAACTGAGGAAAAAATTAGAAAGAAAAAAATTAGCACTACTCTTTTTATTCGTGATCTGTGCATCACCTGGAATATCCTGCAAGCCCTCGTGACTTATAGGAGGGAATTCTAATGACATGTTCATTTCAGTAAAATAACTGCAATGACTCCCAGACTGAAAAACAATTATTCTCATTAAAAAGAAAGTTGCATTAATTCCATAGAGGAGCCAAAGGAAGACCCGAGACACAGTAGTATCCCCTGGCAAAATGACAGGTGTTTCAGAACTGAGCAACTAGAAACATCAGTGGGAGACCATGTAACTCCAGGGCAAGAATCTACGAATGAAAGGAGATCAACAGTAATTTATGCACATGACAATTAAAAAGAAAGTAGGCAAGTAGTCTGAAGTGCAAAGTTTCTGCACCAGCACACCAAAATCTCTGCCTTCAGCACAGAGAAAAATCAAATGTAATCAAAGGGTCCCTGATAAGAAAAAAAAAGATGACTCCAGTTGAGTATAGGGGAATTGTTCCTCTAAGTGGCACAGACGTGGAGAAAGGAAGTGTCAGCAGCTACAGAATAGAACCTATAGATCGCAGATCAGTAGGTTTTGTTAGTGCTGAAAAACATGACTTTGTCTTAGATTCTGTTCTATAAATCTTCACTTATTTGCAGCATTGCTCACAGCATGGTGTTCATTACCGTTAATTAGCTGAACTTCATTTCCACAGAGACTGCAAAAGCGGCAGAATCATTAAAAAGGTAGAAAGTAATAGGTATGCATTTCTAGGGCTTCCTTCCACTTCCCAGCCCTCTCCTTTAGGCTCTCCTGAAAGCCATCCCTGGGCACACATTGCCAGCTCAGGCTGCTATCTGCAAACCCACGCCATCCTCAGGATGAAGGCTTGCTAACCCCTTCCCAGGGGGCACTGCCCTCACCCCCTGCCTTGTTGGAGCGAGGCAGAACATCCAACAGCCTCAGCAGTGAATGAAAATGATGACACAAACCCCCAGCTGGGGTAGTGGCACCCAGGGCTGTCCACTGAGAGAAGCCAGATTCCACACATCAATGCTGTCAGTGCCTAGGGGCTCATATTATACAAAGGCTTTCCACTGTTATTAGCTTCCTGACTTACCAAGAGCCATTTCCATGAAATCAGTCATTCTGCAGACACTTTGTCATGCCTTACTGGTTCTTGGAGTCTATCTGTTGAAAATGTCCACTCTTTTCACTGAGCTCCAACTTACACCTGAATAAAAAATAAGCCTTTAATGAAAAGATGTGTCGAGGATTATCGGTGATTGTACAAGAGATGAAGATTTTTACTACTTTTTTTACAGCTGAATATTCCACTGACTTAAAACTTCCCACACAACAAATATTCCCAGATCTCATTGGAATCACTCAGAGAAGACTTGGCATAGCATGTAAAAAAGAGACAGACAAAAACCACAAAGACATTGTGTCCCAAACGTGGGACTTGTTGGCTCCGAGGAATGATGATGCTTCTTCTAGAAATGAATTTCTGTCCCACTCATCCTGTATTATTCCCTATTTCTACATTCTTTAAAAACTCCACAATAACAGCACAATTATGACTGCAGCAGCCAAGTATCTTCATAATGTGCCACATTTGCCTATAATTCATGAGTTATAGAACTAAAATATCCAAATCAATATCCAGAAAGTATCACATATTTAAACCAAATTAACTTATGTCAGAGCAGTTAATCCTTGGTTTCGAGGCATACTGTCTTTTTATTTTTTTTCCCCTTAAGTAATTTAAAAGATAATTTCCCTGAGGATTTAAAGGCACTGAGATACACTACGTGGAATAGCAACAGCTCTGCCTGGGAAGGACACACTTCACGAGTCTTTAAAATAAATTGTCAGAGAATGTAATGCAGCCTTTCTGGGTACTTTCATCATAACTCTACCTATTTATTATCAAGAAAATGTCAAATTCAGATGTTAATTTGGGAAGCAAAATCTTACAGAATGAACCATGAAAATGATACTCATAAAGCACAAAAAAAAAGAGCAGAAAAGCATCTTGAAAGTAAGTAAGATGATGAATTTGAGCTTTGATTCCCCTGCACTCTACTGAGCAGCCCTCTTCTCTACAAAGTGCCTGGATCCCCATTTTTTCACATTCATTTTTAAAAGCTAAGGATCCCCAGAGACACTTGAGCCAAATACAAGTGATTGATCTTGAATTTAAAGCCCTGAAAGCTTTGCTAAGGTTGTGGGTGCACTGGCTCAGTTGCAACTTCATGCTCCATCCTCCTGGACAACTGGTTCCTATGGGGGGAAGGAAGCTGTCTGCTCCAGAAGTGTGAAAGTCCCATTCAGAGCAACCCAAGTCTCCTCACTGCAAAGATAATCATGGAAAACACATGGAATCCACAGACCTCGGGGTTTCAAGAACTAAATAAGACAACACATCTCTGAACTGCTTTTGCTTCAAAACAAGCAACTTCAATAAAGTAGGTGAAAAAGCAACACTAACCATATATTTACAGCCAAGATAAATCCCAAAGAAGTGTCATGTTATCAAATTTACGCTTCTGGAAATGATATCAGGTATTTAAGCATCCATAACTCCACACTGATGGACAAAAAAGGGAAAAGAAATGTCTTTCTGGGCATAAAATGCAAAGACAAGTATTTATAAAGAGAAATTATCTTGTTTAAAACTCAATGTGTTAACTAATTTAGCACAGTATGTTGTTTAGCATAACCTTAGGTTCACAAAGAAAAAGACCGATGTCTAATCAAAGTTGCCCACCTGGAAAATTGTAGTACTTGTTCAATGTTATCAGAATAGGCTCATTTACTGTAGAGGCATTGTACAAAAATAGACTTGTGTATAGAATGTTGCCCCGATTATAGGATTGCACCTGTTAGCAGCCACTCATTTTAAAGCATCACTACCCTTCTTATAGCAAGACCGAGCACTGTGTTATTTTATGGTAATGGTAGTAAATACTGCAGCCTAACTCACAGGGCTCCTTAGGATAATTGCTGCTCAAATACCAGGTTAGTTGACTAAGATCCATCTCTTAATACCTGGAACTCGAAGGAGCTCTGAGTGAGGCAGTTCTCCAGACTATCAGGTTCCAGCTGCTCCTTTCCTTGTGACATGGACTGGTCCAGGAAGAGCCCCACAATCTGCCTCTGCCTTGCACAAAGTAAGGGCCGCTGCTTAGCAGGTTCTGTCTATCCAACAGTCACTTATTTGCAGACCATCACACAAAATCTAACAGAGCTAAATGCAGTGGAGTAGCTGATTGCCTGTGCAGAAAAGCATTAAGGCAGACTGTGATAGAGGGAAACAGAGGGTTTTGATAACTGCGAGATCCCTACTGTGTCATTAGCCAGCAGTAGCCTCCGAATAAGACAGTCTCCTTTGCTACTCATCCCTGTCTCAACAAACAAGGTAGCAATCACCAATATTCAGATATAAAAATAAAATGACCTGCACAGGAATGGAAACCATTTCTTCCTCAGTGCTAACAAACCCAACATGCTGTCAACCACATGACTTGCCCTACTTCTCCAAGGCAGTGAGACACGAGTCCTCAGGACATCCTGGGGTTCTTACTCACAGGTGTCCACATCCTTGTTTAACAAGTATGAAATAAGTGAAGGAGTGAGGAATGAAGGTGAGAAGTGAGCACTGCCAGGCAGTCAGACAAGGCTCTCAGAATCCTGGTATCCTGCATATTCAGCTACAGTAACAAGAGAAATTCTGTGCTTTCTGCACTGAAGTAATGAGATAGGACAGGTTAAATGGTTTCACACTAGGACTCACTTTTCCATCAATACAAAAAGAGGAAAAAAAAAGAAAGTTTGTAGAAGCAAAGTTTGCTCCCTCGTGTTCTTCTCTATAGAGCTCACTGTTACAGGAGGCGCTGTAAGTGTTAAAAGAATGTGTGCTTACAAGTAATGAGCCATTAAGAATCTTAGCAGATACCTAACAAGATGCACTTCTCTAATTGACTTTATTGTTAGAGTAATTAAGGAGACCCAACTCTTCTTCTTCCTACAAAATACACCCAGTTGCTGTAAGCACTGCACAAACATTTTCTCTGTGTAACTTGTGTGCAAGGGAAACAACCCGGGAAGGTGAAATTCAGTCTGTTCTTAGAAGAGAGAAAATGTACATAAACGTCCTTGTGGATCTCAAGGTGAACTGAGTTTTTAGCCTTTTTATGGCACGTTTCTGACCTTGTAACCAATAGTGATGGCTGGAGCTGACATTCTTATTAATATGTTTTCAAAATGACTCTCAAGAAACCCAGTGAGGAGAAAATAGATTAAACAGGCTGGTAGCCAAAAAGTCTCACTGGTCAAACCTCTTGGAATTGCAAAATTTGATGACAAAGCAAAACACTCCACGTCTGCCCACACTTAGCAAATCTTTGCTTTAGCATAACCTGACTCCTAACACTGATCCCTCATGTTGGAAAAACAAGTGAAACCACTTGAGTCAGCAGCATGCGAACATAGAGAGACCAGAAAGAGCAAGAATCTGAGGAGCCAAAGAAGCATGCACAAAACTCAGGTACCAGGCACAGAAGTGGCACACACTGCCAGCAAAGACCACTCACCACAGGCACATACACCTGGGAGCCACTGCAGCTCACACCACCACATATACACTGATTCCTTGTTTCTCTCCATCGTCTCTCAAGCCTTTCTTTTCCCATTCCCTTTCACACCATTGCAACAACAAACCTTCCCACATTCTCCCCCATGCCCTGAGCTCCACAAGCAACTCTATTCCCTATTATCTCCCCCACATCAGTATTGGGGTCCCAGGAGTTCTTTGCTCTTTGTTCATAAAACAAAACCCGCCACACAAATTCCTCTTGCCAACACACAGATGTTACACAACGATAACATCTAACCAGCAACAGGCAATCAGAATCTACAGAACAGAGATAAGTCACCAAACTTCTATCGGTTACAGTTATGGATGCCACCAGGATACGATGTAGCAGGTTGTAACTGCAGGTATCACTGCTGGCAATCAAAAAGACCTGCTCTGCTCTGCCAGAACTGATACAAATGCAGACCCCGTCGCAGAGAATTCATAATTTATGACAAGATGCAGCAGCGCAGCACCAGACACACAGGGTCAGGGGGTGGACAAATACGAATGTGCTTTTCTGAATTCATGGGTTTGATAATTAGCACAGTTTCAAGTATCCACACAAATGGCAGAGGAAAATAATTAATGATTTTCTCCAGTCGTTCCATTGTGAGTGAGCTCACCAAGGTTTGATGCTCTTCCAGTTTTGCATTTTAAACTGGATTTCTCTTTCTTTTCACATCTAATTTGGAGCATAATTTTTCATTGTCATACTGAGATGTGGCAGCAATCAAGTGGAAATAGCAGCCAGTTGCCACAGTAAATCATGACTGGGGAGTAATTAGCTTGTCTGTAATTAACCAGGGTATCTGGCAAGAAACTGTGGCAACTTATAACTAAAGAGTGGAAAAAAACACATCTAGCATAATTATTGATGATCACTTCAAATGGAATTTATAATTTAAGCATATACAGACTTTAGCAAATCATCCAGTGCTATGAACATCTTTACCCCAAATAAACAAAATCACTGCTTCACTCCCATCATCTCAGTGAACTGGCTCTGCAGAGTCCTCTAAGTTCTAACCCATGGGATCTCTGCCTCACCCAACGACAATTCCACCCAACCTAAAGGTTTTTAAATGCCATCAGAAGTGATACAGTGATATCTCCTCTAATCTCAGAACCTCATGCTCACTCTGCACTACCAGTAACAGCTCCAACTACAAAGGTCCTCTGAGCATCACCTCTCTGCCAAGGCAGCATGGGCAGAATAAGGACACAGCTGCCTTCCTACCTGTGGATGCTATGAGGACCTGTCGGCATAAATGCGAGGCACAATAACTGTCAACATGCAAATAGTGGAAAAAATCCCTAAGAACAACTTATTACCACCGCTGACCTCCAGAAGAACAACTGCTGTGCTACGAGCTTCTAGCAGACTGAAATGCAGAGATATAATTGCTTCTGTATAAGCTGAGCATAGAACTGCAACAAGAAAAAATTGTTGTTTAGATGCTAATTAATCCTCCAAAAGCACAAGAATGAGTGAATTGTGCCATTAAATTCCAACACAGATGTTTCTCATGCTCTGTGCATAATTTTAAAAGTAAAAATAAAAGGAACTGACTATATGCTGAATTATTAGAAACAGTTTTTCCTTTGCCTACTGAAAAATAAAAACGTGACTGCCCTGATGCTGCAGACAGAAGGGCTTCGTGCAGCCTCCTCTTCCCCTTGCACTACCAGCTCCTGGTCAGTCTGTGAGGAACCTCACAGGAAAAGTGAACTGGGTACAACGCTGAATTTCATTCCAGATTTGAGTTCAGGTTTCTGCATTTTGTCACCATGCAAATACATGCAGTACCACTCTCTGGAAAACACACACCTCTCTGCTGCTCTGGGAATACTCTGACTTCTGCTCCTAGCACATAAAACCACAGTGCACCTCCCACTCACAGGGATGTTAATAACGTACTGAATTACTGATATAAGTAATGCATTGTTGTGTATTTCTGTGGTTTTAGATCTGTTTGTTCTGCAAAGCCCTTTGTTCTAATATTTATAAGGTGTCATGGTAAAATATGTTTTACAAGGAAGTGTTTAAGAGTTATCAATCTTTTGTGAATAAGCCATCTTTGCAGAAGTGACTTTCCAGTATAAATAATCTGGCCATCTTAGACTCCCAGACATTTATAAAGATTATCATTTTGTTTGTTTAAAGAGAAATAAAACAATGCCTTTCCAGTTGCTTCTTTCTTTGAAGATTTAAACACATCAGAAAATCTGCTTAGTAATGTGAAGCAACATTATAGCAAATGCTGTTTTCTCCAAGTATCTACATGGAGAGAAGCCATACCCAACAACTGGGGAATATGAGGCAAAAAGAGCCACACTTACTGGCTGAGCAGGTGAGGAGGATCCCACTCATTTCCAGGGCACCCAACCTATGAAACCCAGTCACAAATTGCTCCAAGAATGGTAGGCATTTAAACCTTCATTACTAAGTGAAAGTCAATGAAAGTAAGTGCTACATGCTCCTCTCATAATCATAAGATATCTGCTACACCTACATCCCAAGCTGTTTTCCATGAAGAAAACATACTTCCCATTGCACTACAGCTAGTTCAGTAATTACTATTTGCATACATCACTGCATTTTGGCAAGGAAATACACTATCAGTGTGATTAAAATTATGCAATTTTCTGCATGTTGAGCAAACAGCTCAATGCCTTGATTCAGAAATACACATATAGTCAAATCCAGACTTTTGGATTTTCTGTGCATAGTCAGATTTAAGCATGTGCTTAAGTGCTTTCCTGAAGCACAACTTAACAGATAGAAAATCTTTTGAAACAATTAGACTGGAAATCAAAAAGCCCTGAAAGATGGCTATATAAATCTTTACCTAATCCTGTTTGCTCAAATACTTACAGGACTCTTTTTCTGTAAATAACAAAAAGTAAAAATAAAAATCATTAAGAGCTACAGAGAGTAGGTAAAAAAGATGAAACAAACCCGGTGTGCTTACAAATCCTTCACTTCCCCACTACCTGCCTGTTGTATTTCCCCACGTGGCTAAGTACAATAATTGCTAACACCATCACTGGTTCAAGCAGTTCTATTAGAAGAGACAGAAAGCATGAAAATCAATCAATCAAACCAACAAACCACTTTATTTAAAAATCAGAAATATCATGATAAATGGTAAGAAAAGACCTAATACTTAGCAAAGCTTCCATGACAACTTAATTTACCTGAGTAAATATTACAGCAATTTAAAACAAATTTGGAAAGTAGGTGGCATGTAGGAAAAAACAGGTCCTTGTCAAAAGGTTTATAATGACTATCTGGCTTTTCAAAAATAAATGATGCCTCTTTATGTTATTCAATTGTGAGTGACCCACATCAGAATGGGAGCACAACCTGAGCACAGCCTACATGGCCAGGGCAGAACATGCATCAAATGCGTTACTGCTGAGCAAGTTACCTGTCTGCTCCAGACAGCACTGAGGAGCAGGACAATGACAGCTACTGGCAGATCACAGCAGTGAGGACTGCCCAACTAAGTACTCATTTTAAACAGACAACTCCAGCTAGAATAAAGCAGGAGATATATTTTAATAAGAATAACCTGGCTCTCAATTCTCTGCAACTCCCAAACATCTGCTGATGTCTATTACGCTATTTATGTATATCAGAGTCTTGGCCGTGTTATGGGTCCTACCAGAATGTAACACTGGAAATGACTGTATTATAGCTAATAATCTGCTCTTGTCTCCATTTGTGCTAAGTACATACTTCCATCCCATCAAAGTCAGCAGGACTAATGACAGGCTTGAAGTCCAGCACATGCTAAATTGCCTTGCTGGAGCAATGTCAGAGATTCATGATTAAAACTAACAAACAAGCAAAAGAAAATAAAACAAAAAAAGAGGGCAAAGCAGCTGAAGTGTACATGATAAGGGAAATAATCCTTACAAAGGACTGTGGGTGAATTACTGAAGTCTATGGCCACATCATTAAACTTCAGTCAAGAGATTTCATGACTGAGTCTTAATGTAGATCCACTCTAAAGGCACGACAGTTTTGTGCTTGCTGCCAGGCAGTCACCATCTGCATAACACCAAAGGCATTCTCAAAAAACACACAGCATTCCTTTCATTTGAAGTGTTTTCTTCTTTATATGTATTGGCTGAAGAAAATACTGCTAATTCTACAGACAGTAACTCTTGTGCTAATGGCATCCACAGCTTCTTGCCATTCATTTTAAAAGTAATGGTGACATTCATGTGTGTTTAAATGGGGCTGGGACTTGACCCAGAGAAAATTAAACCCAAATAGGATGCCCAGTTTTATCTATGTGTTTCATTTGATACTTTCAAGGTTTGAAGACCTGTACAGTCACTAAATGATTAATAAGTTTATTCAGCGGTGGCTTGCATTCATTATCAGTTTACTGTCAGTTAAAAAGGAAACAAAGAAGACCAAATTGGCCAAAGTGAGCACCTATATTTCAGTGTGGAACTGCCTCGAGATCTGAGCACTCTCAACCTTTACAAAACGAAGCCCTTGATGTTTAAGCACTGACATTTTCTTTGAGATGTCAAATGAGTATCTTTGCCTTTTGTAAAGACTGAGAATCACAAACAGAATGCAAAAATGGTATTTATCACAATGAGTTGGAGAAAAGGGATGGCAAGGAAAAAAAAAAGCAACACAATGAAATGAAATGAAAGAATATACATACACATTGCATTAATAAAAGACCTTAGAAAGAGGGAGAACGATCATAAAAAGACTGTGCAATGGGCACAATAAAGCCAGTGAATAGGATTAGATAAAAAGCTTAAGAAGATAATAAAAATAGTTTATTCAAGAAATAAAAAAGAATGGGAAAAGGGACAAAAGGAAAAGCAATTCACATTTCTAGGTGAATGGACAATAGAAAAAGCATTCTGAGTTCAGCTACACAAAAATTACATCTTGTTACCTTCTATACAGCAGAGCAAATAATTTAGGTCATTGTGTTTGAATGAATACTAACACTTCAGGAGTCTGGAGATTCAAATATTTGAAAATAGGAATGTACATAAACCATACCATGTTTATTTTGCATATACAAGTAGAGAAAGGATCCTATCAAACTCCACCTGAAACCGGTCAATCATTTAAAGAGTGCCACATAAGACTGAAAAGAAGTACAGCTTTCAGCTTAAATTCATAGATGGATACACATCATAGGGAGCAAAATCAGATCTAAGAATATTTCTTGAGTAGAAAAATATTCTGGATGTTATAGGGCTTTTTAATGATCAGAAGATCTGTACTATTCCTATAATCATTTTACAGATCTTCCCTGTAGAAACAAACACTACTTATTTTTAAAAGCTACACTACAGTCACCTAATGCCAAAGAGGACTGGCAACACATATCCATTCTCTAGGCTAAATAACTGCAGGACAATAACAACTACTCTTGTACGTTACGTTCTTCTGGCAGCTACACACAATGTAAGCATCAGCACATGATGGTAGACAAAAAGTAAAGCTGGAATATATATGTATATATATATATATTCCATATACATATATATGCATATTTGTCGTATAGCCATTACACTGCCTGAAGTAACAAAGGTAGCGTATGTTAGCTCAGCCCAGCTCAATATAAGATACTCTAGTGCTGAAGCTGAGGCCTTTCCACTGCAAAGGTGTGTCTTCCAATGTAATATTCAGAATAATCAAGTTAGATTGTAAGGAAATGAGAAACCCAAAGGTTATCATCTCTTTGCTCAAAATGTCAAGTTCTTCTAACATAGTATCATTTTGGTGTAGCATACATTGTGTTCCAAGAGAAGAACAAGGAACACTATAGTAGACGAGCTGAGCAAAACATGTATCAAAAAATGTCCCCTCCCCAGAGGGCTTGTAATCGGAGGATGCAAGCTGTTTCAATACAGTGAAGCGGATTACAAAGAGAGAAAGCACACAGCATGGGACGGGCTTTGTAGCCACATGCTCTGCGCAATAAGTGAGTTTTCAGAATTACTCTGAAAGGTGAGAGGAAGGAGGTTTGATATAACGGACCCAATCCAGCAAGTTCTCTGCATGCAACTGTGCCTCACAGAGAGAGCCCATAGGCCAGAGCTCATTGATCGGAAACCTCTTGCAGGGAAGCATAGACTTGTCTACACATGAAAGGTATTCTGGAACAAAACTAAGTGTGTGAACCTAAAGTGCTACAAGTATAAAACTTTTAGGCTTGAACAGGACTACCTTCCTCTAGTTTAATCTTAACCACTTTCAAAAATGAATTATGCAGCATCACTAGAAGAAAAGCACTACTTGGAGGATCAGTCCTCAAACAGGAGTCAGACTTCATATTTATTTAGAACAACCATCCAAGAACAAATTCCAAAACTTATAAGCCCTTGGAGTCAATTTTCAGAAGGAGACACCATTCTTGGTGACACGTGTTGTGCAACTTCACACTCTCCTTTAAGGGGCTGGCAAGTAACTCACCATCCTGGTACCTCTGTAACACATATGGAAGAAACCACAATATAGGAGGTGCTTAATTCAGAAACTTCTTTACAGCTGTTAGTGATTCCAAGGTACTCAGAGCATATAAGTGTCATATGAGCAACCTGGTGCGGGAAGGAGAAATACCTTACTGTACAGAAGCAGAGGGATATTCCCCAATGCCAAACATCACCTGAGCTGCCTCCTCTAAAATCAATAGTGATGTTTCCATTTCCTACAAGAACAGAACTAAAGAAAAAATGTTCATCACTTCCAAGAACGCCACCCAGAAGCACAATTGAAAAAGAACCACAAAACTGTCAGCAGAGCAAATTCTCTTCACCAGCCCACACAAATTACTCTAAAAGTAGCTGGGATAACTTTTTCAGGCGGGCAGAACTCAGACAGAAATATTGAGACCCCAGAGAATACTTTGTACGGGTTGTGAATTCCTATTATTATTAAAGATTGTTATTCATAAACAGCGAAGAAAAGCAGCGTGTACAAGCAAGACTTCACACTGCTTTGTAAGAGTGGAAGAGTCTTCCTGTACTAACTCAAAGAAAACTCAAGAGAAGCCCACAAAAATTTTGTTCCCAAGAGGAAAACAGAGAGAAATCTCACACAGACACTCTTGGGATGTGCCTGCTACACATTTTCTTTCTGATGGGTACAAGGAGCTGGCTCCATTTTTCTGCCTCAACACAGATTACAGTGAGCAGGAGACCAACTGCTCCCCCAGCTTTGCTATTTATCTGACTCATGGCTTTAATGAAGTCTTCTTGCCTCTGCTTACACATTCATTATTTCTTTCAAATGGTAAATTCTTTGTAATTTGGGCTGTGCAGCACCTGGCACAGTGGAGTCCTGTTACAAGGTACAAGTCTTACTTATTGGAATATACTGTTTAACACTTGTATACAGTTACAAAGTTAATGCCAAGGTTAGTTACAAAACAATCGAGAATCAGCTCGTGTACAAATAAGTGGCTTTCTGATATCTTTCACCCTTGCGTTAATTTATAAAGCACACAACAGCAATGTGAGGTTTGCTGCTATTAATCCTGCTTATTATCAAGGGGATTTTAGCAGTGTTTATTCAGAATTTATGATGAAAATTTACAGGACAGTAGTGTCAGGGGAAAGAGAAAATTTAGGACTAATTGTAGGCAATTGGTAAACTGCATCATCAGCAAATGTTGATGAATAACTGATTCCCAATCCGTATTTCTCAGCATTTTTTGCTTTAAAGGCAAAGGAACAGAAGAAATGCTGCAGCTCATCACACAGGAAGAAGTAGATTAAATCAGAAGGGCCTGATTTGTCTGTTGAAGACTTCAAAGCCTTAAGAGAAAATGTCAGCCTCTTGTTAGAATTTTCCAAGATAATACCAAGAGAAGCTGAGGAAGCTGTACAAAGTGATGACTGAAAACTGAGAAGTCAGATACTTATGAGAGTACCAAAAATTCTATTTAGGGTAAATTGGATACTAAGTTTTCACAGAAACAATGCAGGTTTACCTATGTGATTATCCTGCTAAACTACAACAAAACACAGTTTAATCAGAATCCCAGGCTTTGTTCATTGGTCCACCACAAATACCCAATGTCTTGAACAACAGAACTGAACAATCCAACAAGGAGAGACATTAAAAGGATCTGCTATTTCCTTCAAGAGATTTAACAAAAAAGAAGTTGGAAAGATGAGACTGAAAATGTAAGAACTGTAAGAGTGAACTCCGACATATAAAGGAAGCAACATATAAAGGAAGCAGGTATTAACAGGAGAAGACAGCCCATCAATGTAAGGAGGCAGCTTCTGAAAGCAGCAACAGTTAGCCCCTCATACTACACTGAGCTCCAGAAAAGGAGTAGCTTGTGTGATAGATATTGCAGGAGGTCAGGACAGAGATTGTATATTGTCACGTGTGGATGAATTATTAGCATCTCCTTTTCCTTCCATTGTTATATTAGCTGTAAGCTAGCCTCAGGCGATCTAGTTTCCCCTATAAAAAATTTGCAGGAAAGAGATGGGTGAGATTAGAGGTAATATGCCATACATTCTACTCACCCAAGCTGATATTGCTGAAGTCAGTGGAAATATTTGCATACATCTGGCAAATTATATTAAACTCTTCCCTGATGCCATTAGCCTGACATGAATATACAATCTCAGTTTATTAACTTGAAAGAATTATAATACATGAGTCTTGAAAAATAATCAAGACATCATCTGCCCTGATGTCTGCATTAACTAAAAGGTGTTTCACAGCCTTCTCTCTGTCTACCTAGCAATGACCACACACTGCCCAGCCATCTCCATGTGACTTCAATAGCACTAGAAGAAGAGCTGATTTTATTGATGGAAAGCAAAGACAGAAGAATCTCTCAGGTTTTTGTGACTTGACAAGACTGCAGAAGGTTACACAGGAAAGTGTCCAGGCAGGTCTTGAACATCCCTGGAGAGGGAGACTTACTCCACCTCTGTGGGCAGCCTGGTCCAGGGCTTTGTCACCCTCACACAGAAGTTTTTCTTCATGTTTGTACAGAGCTTCTCATGTTCCAGCGTGTGCCCGATGAAACCTATATGGGAGTGCAGTCTCTGACCATCATCAGGCCAAGCTATGCTTTACCATACAAAATCATACACTGTGAGAAAGAGAGAGAGATTTACATGGTTTTCCCAACATACTGCAGCATCATGTGAAATAACTTGGGCACTTAAGAATGAAATAGTACCTTCAGACAGCCTTGATCACAGCATGTACCTCACCTCTAGGAAAGAATAATACAGAAAAGCCTTCCCCATACTTAACATCAGTGAAAATCAGAACAATTGCTTACAAAATAAAACATAAATTGCTAGAAAGCAGTAGGAATCAGTTTTGGGGGTAGAAACAATGCTTAAATCAATTTCCTGTGCTCTCATATTTTTACAGTGGCTTATCCCCCTCATCTTGTACTGTATTTGGCTTAGTAATTTTATAACAAAACCAGGACAAAACATTCCCCTTACAGTGGAAAAGAATGAACTGAATTGTATTCCATTTACTTCTGTATAGGCTCTCCCATACAATGAATCTGAAAGTGTCAGGGATATAATAATGACACCATTTATCCAATTCCTTCAAGTGTTATGTTCAGCTTCAGAATTCTTAAAAGCCTAAAAGCCTCAAGTTCTGATGGTGTGAGATGTATTCCATAAAAAAAAAAAAAAAAAAGCTACATAACTTCTGATCTCTATATCTGGCTTCTTTTTATTTCTTTCTTTAATGTTATACTGCAGCTTTTCCATAGAAGAATGGTTTCTGACTTTAAGGGGTGACCATCTCAACTTCCTTACAATTCTTAATCTCACACTTAGAAAAAAAAGCAGCTGAAACATTTCATAGTTTTTAGGAGTTGAATATTTAGGAGCTACCTCCTTACCTACCAATCAACAACAAAAGAGCACCAGGTCCTACAGAGAAATGAGGGGCCTGGGGTGAAGACCAGTAGTGGTGATCACTGTCCCATGGCTGCTGGACCAGTCCTGACATCTGGAATACTTCTGGAGGCAGTTGTTCAAAGAAAATCTTTAAGCTCTCCCAAAGACTCTATGATCCACATGCAGGGCAATCTAGATCCAAAATGTATTCATGAAAGAAAAGAGAAACAATCTAACCACCAATTCATTCATTATTTTTTCAGCTGGGCAAAAGAGAAATACAGAGAAGGAATTGGCATCTATTAAAAGGACTGATGTACAAATCTTCCTACTGCCTGTTGAATCTCTGTGATAATCGTGAAGTGATAAAGTCTATGAATCTGCTGCAGTCTCTAATCTGTGCTGTCTGATCCACAATTACAATGGCAGACCATGGCCTCAGGAGCAAGAAATGTAGCACTGCCAGCTTCTTTGACACTGAACCATTAGAAACTCCTGTTCTTCAGCCCTCAAGCTGGAATGGGAAATGCCAATATCTTCATTCAGAATATCACAAACAGAAATGAATATGTAACAAAAAAGACAATGTATTATATGGAAATGCACCTACATCTTTTATTCATGTGGCATCATCCTGGGGGAACAACAAATGCCTCCCACAATTTCTTCTCTCCTCAGCTACAATGAATAACCTCTCATAATTTTTATTGTTATAGAAAGTACAAAGAGACTAAGTAAAGGAAAGTTGCATGAATATTTTTATTTGAATAGCTCTGACAGAATGATCCCTTTAAGCTGATAAAAGAAGGCTTGTGGTAAAGAAAAGCTTTTTGGAAGAATCACTGTCTACACTAAGTCTACCCTGCATAATACGACGTCAATATGACCTCTTAGAAGAGCTAAAAGTGATTGAAAAATGATGAATATAGTAACATGTACACACAAGAGGACCATATACATGCTCCCTACAGCAGCAAGTGGAGAACAGCTAGAAGTCAACAGGAAACAGCCTTAAATCTGAGGTTCTGCATGAAAAAGGAGAGGATAAGGCCTATTTATCACATTTGCCCTAAACAGTATCACAAGCCAGGTTGAGAATCAGAACAGGAGCCTGGTATAAAGAAAGGGTGCCATGTTGTACAAAGGGAGAATGTGCATTTATGGACAGCAATTGTGTCAGTCATTCCCCAGCTGACAAGAAGCAGGTCACCAGGCTCCTAAATATGAGACAACTTTGACAGAAAAATAAAACAGATAAAACATCAATAAAGGCAAGCAGGCATGGATTCCTGATACACAGAACCAATTTGTACATTTTCAGAGCTGTATTTTTTCTTTTCATTTTGAGGAAATCAGCTTAGGGGCTGGTACTCTCCCTGCACACACACTAAGAGAAATCTCTCCCCACTTGGCACTAAAAAGAAAACCCGTGGCAAGGTTTAGGTGTTAGGTGGCATTTCTTACCTTTTGCTTTGGGTAGTAGCATGGGTTGTAATCCAATTGACTGAGTAGATTTCTTTTGAATATGGAAAATAGAAGTCAGTTCCCACCAGTCTTTTAATAGCACGTGGCAGAGCTGGATTTTGACAGAGATGGTCTGTAGGTAAAAAAAGGATGCCTTTTAGACATGGGCTGTCAAAGTTCAGAAGAGTTTAAAATCTATTTCACACACTGCATTTGTAATGCTATCTTTGCATGCCAGCATTCTCTTGGATCTCAACATGAGCACACAGCTTAGAAAGCTCTATTGTGAATAACATACTTTTCTATTTGCTGTTCATAAAAGACCTGAATCAACCCAGATAAATTCTCAGAACATGGAGATGGATCGGGGTAATAATTATACTGAAATATCTTTTCTCCTGCTTTCCCCACCAAAACAGCAGGTAAAACACTTCACAGATGTGTGAATCAAGAGCCTACAAGTTCTCCTTCCATATTTTTCATTGAATGGACATTCTTAGGCATTTTGTCAGCTGAAGTCAGCAAAGTTTCCCATTCATATAATAGGGGAAAAGCCACCATAATCTTTATTTTAGAGACAAAGCAATGAAGACACAGACAGTTCTAGAGATACCAAAGAAACTAAGCACTGGAGACCTTCCTCTACCCATAGCAGTTGTCAGAAGGTGTGCACCACACCTTCACCTGTCAACATAAGACGGGGAAATTGGTGCTGTTCCTACATGCTTGCTTTTCCACAGCAATTCTGTGCTCACAGGATGAATGTAGGTGCAAATCTGAGTAGTTCTGCCCAGACTTGCACCTATCAGTACACAGCTACAAACTGATGGAGAATGGGAAATCCACTTTCCAGAAAATATACTCTTACTGCAAATGTAGCAAAAGTTGGACTTACTTTAATAAGAAGAGAAACGTGTTTGACTGGAAGACTATAGCAAAAACGATTTTCTGCCTCAGAAACATAAGCTTGCTGGTGCATTAGGATTAAATTGCATGAATGTTAAAAATGTTTTTCAGTTGTTAATTTATGCAACTTTAAGTATTGCAAAGCTCCATCCATTAACTCTTCTTAATTGGAAACTCAGATATGCAGCATACCACACAAAACTATTCACTGTGAAATACCAGTCGTCCTTTCTTCCTTTCTCTACTTAGCAGACATCTGCTGCAGACAAGCCAAGTTAATGCTTAGTATTAACCTGTGAGCTGTTCCTGGATGTCAGGATACAGAGGTCAGGGTTAAAGTCCCCAAAATACAAAGTGAGAGGGCTGCAAATAGATCCTGAATGGGTGACAGGGTTTCACTCCCTGAAAACACAAAGGAGCTGCTAGATGCTTCTTTGTGGCTTTTGATGAAAGTCTGTGCCCTTATGAACCAGGATACATAACTGGAGAAGTGAGGAGCCAAGTGCCCATGCTTCCCCTGCCTTTGAAACAAAGGTCTGCACTAGGACTTCAGTCTGGAGAAGAGAGATGTCTGGGGAGATCCTGTGAACAGTCACAAGCACATGAACACCTCCTAGCTGGGTTAGACCACCCATGACTGCTATTAGAAGCAGGATGCTGAGGGAAGTTGCCCTTTTAGGTCATGTTCCAGACTTCAGGTCTTCTGAACACTGACATTAACTTCATGTGGCCAAACCACTGTCTTAAAATACAGATCTCAGAAGTGAAACACAGACAATGAAATCATGTTTTTTTCCCTGGAGTCCTGTGTCAAAATACCCTTGATGATAACTGAAGACTCCAAGGGACCACAATTTTAAGCAGTAAAACATCCATCATGATGGCAGCTAGATATCACAGGGCTGGGTACAGCATAGAAATCCCAGCTGAACACAAGGATGTCAGGTGTTTGAACAGCCTCACAGACTGAGAATTCTTGAATAAGAACTGAGAGACATAACGCTATCTACCTTCAGAAGAGAAAGACAAAATGTTTTCCTTTTCCATCAAGTATTCAGACATCCGTGTTCTCTAACAAGTCACCTAAATAGATTTAATTATGTTTTTCCCTCTGTATACTAATATCTTGCTGCTGAAAGTAAAGAAAGACGCTTTTCTGAGAAGAGAATTGCACTAATAGTAACGTTCAGTGGAATTTACTGCATTATCCCAGACATTGTTAATATTAATACTGTGTAGCCAAGGTCCTCTATTTTTTCTAAAGGCTCAAAGAATTCTATGCATAGAAGGATAAACAGTAGGTTCAGCCGAACTGCTCTACCACATAGTCTTGTTATCTGCTAAGCAGAAACCATGGAAGTTTTAAAACACAGATGGGATTATTTTTATTTTTCATTTACATATATTTGGGCAGGTCAAATTTACATAATAATACCCATTTGTCCCGCACTGTTTGTCATATCTAATTAAGCAGTGGCCTGCCATGAGATGGCAGCACGCTCATAGCTTGCTCACAGGAGAGGTGAGTGCTCACAGAGGACAGTGCATCTGGCAGCCTCTGCTCAGATAAAGAAAGGACTGCATGTGTAATATGCAAGTGAAGGACAAATCCACTGCACTCCACAACAGTTCAAAATGTAAGATTCTAATAACATAATGATATAGTATTTACAGAAGAGGACATCTCTGCTTCTTTGACCAGTAAGACACTTCAATCAATACTGTTATTGCAGAGCTTAATCCAAATGTCACAAGAGCCTCCCGAGGCCTTGAAGCAGCTGGTAGGAAATAACTGAGCTCAAAGTGGGAGGGAAGGACTGTGAGCACAAACCTTCAGACTCTGTGCCTGTCGTGCAGGGCCTTGTAGAATATTTCCTATACTTCTGTAATTTCAAAGACAAAAACGACCACAAATGAAACACACGGCCAATACGTACCTCTGTGCAAAAGCTTTCATCTGCTGTAAACAGAAAACATTAGAAATCGCCTAATTCCCTATCAACTGTGGGAAGGAAGACACAGGTATGAAGCATTAATAACCACAGAAAACATGGCAATGCTAAGGAATTACTGCAGTGATAGAACACTGCTATTTTCCTTTATTATTATAATGAGAGAATCTTGTCCAGAAAACCTTTGAAAAAGAAGCAAATTGTACTTCATTATTCTAAGTCTGTAAAACTACGCCAGAAGCTACAGTGTCACTTTTTTCCTGAGTTCTTTGTAGTACGTTTAACTTTACACATTACCCTGGAAATAACTGGAAGCAGCTTCTTTGAATTGCCTCTTGTTAGTTTATAAAAGGCTGTCCAGATGCTGCCTTTAAATCCGTGCCACCAAAAAGCTGGCAGAGCTGCTTTTCTGAAACCACCATCAAGTATTTCTTCAAAACAGAGCCTCCACTTCCCAGTCCTCTGGGAGTGCCAGCACCACGTTATTCCATCCCTCCCTGTTTCACAAGCTTTATTCTCCTCTGTTGCATGTCCACAAGTACATCTGTCCCTCCCCCCAGCACTGCTCTGGGAGATGGAGGAGAACTTGAAAGAACAGATACAGAAATGTAGCTTTCAAAGTACAGTGAATAGATAAGTCCATTCATATACCTGTATATCATTCTTCTCAGAAGCTCAGAACCTCAGAAGGGTTTTGAAAAGCTGTCACTATAAAACTGGGATTAAAATATTAACTTTCAGAATGGGCAAAGAAAACAGTTTCACTGTTTCATGCCACTGGAAAGCACAAACCTCAACAATCGATGAGAAGCATTAAAGTGTAATTATGGTACTTTATATTACATTCCCATAATTGTCTTAGTAATTTTCCCAAAGTAATTTAAACGGGCCTTTTAGATATTCAAGCAGTGAGACTCCAGATATCATCATCCAAGATAATAGCCTTGAATCAATAACCAAACAAGAAAAAAATCCCCTGCAAAACCCACGTGCCAAAAGAGCCTCCTCCTTTCTCAGTGCTTCTGTCAGCATGACGTAGTCAGCCAGTAACTTGCAATCCCACTCCAGATTCTTCTTCTGGTAGAGACTTTTTATTTGCATGAAGGATATATTTTAGAGCCAAGAAGACATCCCATCCTAATGTCCTGCAAGTGACAATCTGCCACTTTTCACACCCATTCACACCCAATGGGGCTTCTTTGATGGAAAACAGGCAAATATGACTGATACTTCTCCTTTACGATAGCCTGAGATTTTTATTCACTGGGGAGTATCACGTACATAATTCTACTGTTGCACTAGAGATTATCTGATCTTGTTTATCAGAAACAGTATTTCTTGTAAAAGAAAAACCCAGGTACACAACATCGACCTGTACAAACACACCAAGAGCAGCACAGCCCAAAGAAAAGGCTCAGACTGACACACATGCTTCTGCCACGATCCTGTGGTCTCTATACAGAACACCACAAACTTGAGCTTAGATGTCACAGCGTCTGAAGGCTGTTCCAACAACTTTAGCAGGCTGTGAATTGTGTTCTCCTTTCCTTCTGCTTGGTGATTGTTTGCGTTCTTATATAAGCAGCACAAACAATTTCATCATTAGTTTAACAGATTTTTTTTCTGCAGACACTTTCCCTGCTTCACGTCACTGTGTTACTGAAGCTTCACTAATACAAAATCCATCACGGTATAACATGATAATTGGACCAGATTGCTGGAGCACAATGATATTCTGCATTATTACACTGTCATGTCACTTGCTCCTTTTGAGATAAACTAAAGATAATTTGAAACACCTCTTTATCATCTCCTGCTGCAACGATTTCCTCTCTCTTTTTTCTAAATAATTTCCAAGTAAAGTTTTCTAAAACAAGAAGGAATAATGAAGCTTTCATGAATATTTATGTTCATTTATGAAACAAGCAAAAACAAAGAAACACCTAATTCCACTTTTTTTGTGTGAAAGGTGTGGCAAAGGGCAGGAAAAAAGCATAAACATTTCTGGAATGTCTGAAATTTATGATGTTTAATGTTGAGATCCAGTTTTACAATACCAGATCTTTCCATCCCTTCATAGAAGCTTCCTATATTTTCTGCTTTGTAATTTCTCCTCCTTTTCCTGCTGAACGCTATAAGCTCCTCTGTAAAACAGCACCTCAGGAGTCCTGTAGCACACCCAGCTCAGCCCACACTCCATGTTGTCTAAGAGCATCACTTTCAGCTACATATGAGCACCCCTGCTGACAAGAGTCCACCCACCAGGTACCAGTTTTACCTACTGCTGTTGTTTTTTTACCAAAGTTCTACTATTAGATGTAACTTCCAATTGTTTTGGTTTATGTTTTTCCCCCTGCAAGTCACAATCAGAGTAAGAGAGCTTCAGCTGAAAATGAGTTGAGTGGACAGAAGCAGAAAAGGAAAATAAACAACTGCATAGCACTGAAAAAAATATTTTCTACTGAGTATCGAGTTTGCCCCCAAACAAAAGATTTTCATGGCCAAAAACTGTCTGTAATTTGATACATTTCATTTTTACTGTAACAACAAACAGCTCCACTTTCTATGTTTTCTTCATGCCTGGAGTTCTGTGACTGGCAGCCCTCAAACTGCACTGCAAAGAACTGGGAGCACACCCTGCTGCGAGGTGACAGCACTGCTGATGGCCCAGCAATCAGACACTGGCATGCCCACGAGGTTACAAACACAGCTCCATAGACAGAACGTGTAACACACTGCTCCTTTATCCTGCCGTTGTCTGGCAGCATACGCTAAGCGGGTAAGTCTGTTTTGTTTAACCTTCTGCCATCTTACTCATCAAATAGAGTCACACATCAAAAAGCCTTTCTCAACAAAACTTCAATCGCCACCAAGCTAGCATTAATGTTAGGAAAGAGGGGAGGAAGGGGAATAATGGATGAGAATCAGAGTGAGCTTTCTCCTGCAGGAGGAAGTCAGGGAAGCTAAGTACACAAAAGATGTTTACTTAAAAGGTTGATTATTTCAGAATCTAATTTAAAACCTCCGCACTAAAGCATTTCCTTAAGTCAGTATTTAATGTCCTCTAAGCAGGTAGGATGGAAGGGCAAAGGTGGGATGTTAATAAGCAAACACTGTCTGTCAGTTTTGATAGTTGAATCAAGGGCACTTAGCCTCAACACTGGCATGTGCTATAAACAATCTGCAAGCTCCAGAGGCTCCACCAGCCTACCCGAGCCTTTTACACACACAGCTTAGAACTTTTATACACAGAAAGACAAGACAATACTCACACAGTCCATTCTGTGTTTGCAGACTCTTCAAGACTCAGCAGGATTGTGCTGGGGGACATGGATGAGCCTTATTTGGTGTCACCAAGTGCAGAAAGTTTCACCTTGGCAACTGTTTGCAGGTGCAGAGTAGTGAGTGTACACGTGTGTGTGTTTGCACATGGAGAACGAACTGAACAGTGGTTTTGGTCAAATCTTAATTTATTTTGTGATGCTTTCTCACGCACCGCAGACAAAGTTGACTAAACACGGTAATGGTAAGTCAAGCACCAAGTGAAAAAATATTACAAGGCACTGCCACAAGCTTCTTGTGAGTAGCTGACAAATGTTCTTGTTTCCTCCCATGACGTATGACATATGGCACTATCACTGACAATTAGCCTGAAGTTAAAGCAGCCTTGCATTATCGACGTGTTGGAACCATTTTAGAGAGAAGTTGTGCTAATAGAACCAAGATGAAACTTTTGCCCCCAGAGCAAGCCTTGTACTGCAAACGGACAATAGCAAACGTGCACTGAGTAGTGCCACACACAGCAGTCAGCAATCCTCAGCAGGAGACACTGCATATGCTACACCAAAAACACTAACACAGACTGGTAAAGGAAACCTGGCTTTGTTATTCGGAGTTCCTGTCAGAAAAAATGGTGTTATTCACATGGTCTGATGAAGAGTATAAAGGGAACATTGTGATTTCTCAATTTTTATTCCTATTTTTCCTATCAAATAACAGTTGAACAAGATCCCACTGATTTTAAACAAACACATATATTTGGTTTGTTATTCTCTGCTATGCTGTTTTGTTCTTTATTTGTGCATTACACTAGTTAATATAATTTATTTATCATCGTTTCCAAAGTGCACTTTGGGATCTTCAAGCAGAGGAGATGCAGTTTTATTACCACTTTTCACTAGTCAAATGTTTGTGGAAAAGCAATTCCATGTAAGTCTCTACAAATTTGTTGCTTAATCCATCATAAAATTATGCATATGCTATCAATAATCCCATCAAAGGCAAATGTTCAGTATTTTCATCCTGATTTACTCTCTGTATTATACATGACTATACTTCCCACCAGCTTGTAGACAAGGTATCCTATATAAAAGCAGCAGTTATGACAAGTAATTTGTTCATTATTTACTACTGGAGCACCCTAACTATTTTTCAGAGAGCTGAAGTTCTCTCCTTCATCAACTGAAACACAAAAACTATTTTTCATTACTTGACAAGGTCCAGGCAACATCTCCCATCAGATCTCCACTTGATTATAACTGGCTCCATTCTTAGATTAAAGGTTGGTGATCTTGCAATGTAAAAAAATATATTTTTTCAGCTGTGGGCAATTAACAAACTCAGCAGAGTAGAAAAATGTGCAGAATAAGGCTTTTTGAGGGGAAAAAAGGAAGAAAAAGAAAACAAAATGCCACCAGAAACCAATTCAATTGCATCCATTGCTTTGACAGCTATATAATTACATGGGCCATAAATTACATTCAGTAATCACCTTGTTTATAATTTAATTCCCTGTAAATGAGTAGTGTAATGGAATGAGATTCTGTAATCACTCAATACACAGTGAGTACTCACTAGAGAGTACAGCAAAGAAAATCTCCCATCGCATTTGTTGTTGACCACCCATTAAGCTTATGGTCAAGAGTCAGTGAAGGTCCAGGATGCCAATCACTATCAAATTCCCAAAAAAGAGGTAACCAAGGAACTACCCAAACTATGAAGCCATGGACAGAATGGAGCCATTACTAACTGCTACCACTATTACTCTGTTCCTGGTGCACTTTGCTTTTCCTGCACATTATAAGGAAACCATCTGTTTAAGCCTGAACAAGCTGAACAGATGAAGGCTTGGTAAGAAGGTTTCTATTGTCTCCACCTACCAGAGGATGCAGGAAAGACACCCAATGGACAGAGGTTATGAATTTTCCCAGTCCACACTTTATGTCTGAGATGCAGGTACTTCAATGTTTTCTTAAGCTCCCATAATGTTGGCAGGCTGCACTTGTCAGTAACAGACTGATTCTGAGGAGTTTTACTGAGCTCTCCCACCTCTAATAAGCCATCTTCAATCACAACGGTTGATAATAACAGTTTCTTTGCATCAGTAATGCTTGACTATACTTTTCCACATTCCACAAAGGAAAACAAAAAACAAAACAAGAGACACGTAAGCAGTTTACAGCGTCTCTATCCCACTAAGGCAGGAAATTTTCAAATAGATATTCCAGGTTTACCCACTCTGCAATAGAGCTCTGCTGCTAAAAAAGTCCAAACAAATGGCATCTGCACCCAACTTGCCAACTTGGAGCTGGTAGCTCTGGTAGATAAAGGTCCTAATTACCCATCCAGGTCTGAACTCCTCCTCTATATTAATCATTGTTCAACAAGAACTAATCCTGGCAGCAGAGATGATAAAGAAAAAAGAAAAAAAAAAGGGGGGGGGGGGGGGGGGGGAAATGGCTTCTGAAGGTTAATGTGCACAGCTGTCATCATAGGCTGACAAGGAGGAAAGAAGGCTAGATGTGGGATTGTACAAGTTTCTATAATCTGCAGCCAGCAAGATGATGTGCTTTCAGAGCTCTTTTCTTCTAGAGATAATGGCACTGCTCCAAAATACGAGACTATTCAAAGTAGAGGAGTAAGTTGCCATACAAATTTCTGCTTGCGTTAAATATCCTGATGCATTGTTTTCTTTTGGATGTCTCAGCTTCCACTTCTTCACGTTGAGTTTACAGGTATAAATTCAGATCAATAGCTGCAATGAGGGGGAAGTGTTTGCTGCTCTTAGCTGCAGAATGCTGTTCCAAGGGAGGAAAACAAGGGCTCTGTACTAATAGGCGCTATCTAAATACACAGACCAACCAATTAAACACTCTATACATGTAACCTTCTCAGAAACACTTTGCTTCGTGAGCCATGGCATTGCTTCCCAGACTAAAGTTACTTCAAAACATAAACAAAAAATAGCCCTTACAGCTCTTTTTCTACGTAAACTGAAAACAGATAATCATTTGGGAGATGTGTTCTCCAAACCCGTATTCAAATGAGTTTCATACCTCTCATGCTGGTTACCTTCATTTGCATCTGGGAGCCTTACTCATGTTCTGCATACCCAGAAGAAAGATAAGAGGGCACATTATGAGGATCAGTAGGGAGGGCTGGAATTAAGCATCCACTGGTACACCAAGGAGGCTCCAGTGTTCAGTAATGAAGCAATAATCATCAAGGTAGATTAATGATTGTCTGAGAGAGTTCATCGCCTTGGGCCATTAACCCTCGTGTGGTTATTAATTTTGCAAAAGACATCTTGTGCTGCTGAGGTCATTACTGCTGTTATTAACTAATGAAAGATAAAACATCTGAAGTTCCCTCTCTCATATATTTAGGTATTCACACACCCATTTCTGTATGTACATGCGCCTGATTAAATTGGTCATTTAAAAAGTAAACGGGGTAAGCGTGTGGGGAGGTCAGAGTACCCATAAGAAAGTCAAATTACCATAGACAGTTCTGTTCTGCCATCCAGGCAGTTTCCAGTGTCCCAGGCTACATGATTTAGTAGGGCAGAAACAGAACTGCCAATAATTAAAGTCTTTTTTTTTTTTCCTACAGTGAGCAGAGATGTAGCCTATAGTACCACAAAGTTAAGTGTCAAAAGAAGTGAGAAATATCTGAGATGAAGCTGCTTTGTTACAAGGAGGTCAACAATTTCCACTGCTCCAGTGTTGGCAACAGGTTACATGGAAGCAAAGTTGCAGAAAAGGCCAGTGTAAGCAGTGATTCTTTGAGACATCCACATATGTCAACACAGGTTTGGTCCCCCTTCCCTTTATGCCCCCATATCTCAAATGGCAGGGGTAACCCAAGGAGGTAATGTCATAGAGATAATCAGCCACTACTTTGGCCGACATTCTTCCTTCACAGCCTTTTCTCTTCAGTTCTACTACCAATGCCTTCTCCTAAAAGCAGGTCTCAGGATCAGCATTTAGAGGACACGAGGATTATAACATAAGAATCCAAATCAAAGTACAGAGAAAAAAGCTCCTACACATGTTCAGCTGCTGTAACTCACTAGCACAGGAACAGCCCGTAATGACAGTTAGTGGATATGTGAGCTCTTTTGAAGGCTACTGATACAGAAAAACAAATCATGAGCTTCATAGACTGTACAACTAGCTATAAACTGAACATTATTGATATTTAGTATGAACATAACACTTCTCAGCAGGCCTGGGGAAAACACCATACACTGCTCTCATTGGCAGTTAGCACAAAGCTGCCCAGGAATAAATGCCTACAGAAACAGAAGGCCTTGGAACGAAACTAGCATTTGTATGTAGTTCTTTCTGGTATGAACATAGAGATGAACTGAGGCAAGTAGGGATTACTTTGGGTACCAACATGTCTTGCTTCACAGAGCCATCAAGGCATTGTATGTCAGTATGCACACCCAGCTCCCATGAAATGCAGGTCCGACTGCCTTAAAAGAGGTATTAAGTCTCCTGGAAAGTAAAATGATTCTGTGAACCTGGCAGCTCCGTGTTTGCAAAGAGGCTACGGCAGAGAATTCTAGACGAGACATACAGGAACAGGCTGGAAGAAATATTGCCAGCTATAAACCAGGGCTGTGCTTTACTTGGGCTTTACTTGTGATCTTTTGCTTCCAACCTTGCTCAGAGAACCTTGACCTTCACTCCTGTTAAATCTTTTCTGTGTTTACTATTAAACCTGTCTAGCATTCAGGGGCAAGGTGAATGAAGGTAAAAACTGAGAAGTTAAGGAAACCCTCCCATCAGAAAGAGCAGTGCTTCTGCCTGCTGCGATCTGGATGTAGGTGGGTCCCCACCCGCCAGCTCAGCTGTTAGGTTGGCACAGGGAGGGCACACAGCCAAGCCATGGCACTTGGCCTGCAGAAGGATACACAAGCACACCCCAGTGCCCAGACTCACATGTGGTCATCAGCCAACAACACAGCGAGGCCATCCTGTTAACACAATGCTCCTGCTGCAAACAAGACCCTGAGTGTGATGCCTGGCTCCCCGCCCCACAGCAAACCCTCAGCTGAGGCTCCACACAGCACAGCTCAAGCTGTTCTGCTGGACACTAGGATACACACAGTATATCACAGGACTAATGATGAAAGAAATTCATTTAGCCATTTTCCACCAATTTCGCAGCACAGGCACCGATTCTTGCTGTTTAACACACAAATTCAGCAACAGTGCATTCTGTTCACTTTATTTAGAGATGCATTTACAAGTGGTGCTTAGCTGGAGACCAGCTGTTAATAGAACGAACTGCTTTGCTCTTCTGAACAGATCTGGTGAAAACCCACTTAAGGCAAAAACTGTAACCAGCATTCACTTGAAGATTAGCACCTGATTTCAGAGATGAGGACAACTTAATAGGAAGCACAGCAGTGGACACCTGGGAAGCTTCTGAACATCAGAACTGCAAGGCCTTTAATGGCTTATGGTCCTGTTTTGTCTATTTCTGCACTTTATTTGTTAAACAAATCACCTTTTCTCCCTCCCCTCTCCCCAGAAAGGCACTGTATTTGTTTATTTGGTTGCACCCATAATGAGGCAAGTGCTTTCTCACCCACTCCTAGTGTTTTCTTTGGGGTTTCCGATAACGTGTTCTCCAGAGGAGGAACAAATGCCTCTTGAGAAGCACCCAGTGCACTCTCTATAAGTCAAGCACCCTGTAGCAGGCAGCAGAGCCCAGTTCAGAGCAAGGCATCACACTAATAAATGGGGAGAACATTTCTCTGCTCTCCCCACTGCTTCTTCTTACGAGTTACATATATGTATACATACATTATCTTTCGAAGCACTAGAGAACAGTATGTGCAACTTTCCAAGCCTGAGGCTATCACTAGCAGGCAAAGACTGCCCACCACCTGCCATGCTGAGTTTGCATTATGTCCATTCCTCAGGGCTCCACAACACCCAGTCACCAGAAATGCTCTATACCAAGCTCTGTACCCCATAGGATCTCCCAGTGCTGCCCATGACCAGCAGCCTGGTGATGCAGTGATTTCAATGCCAATGCTGCTGCCGGGGTGGAAGTGCTTTGGAGTTTACTGGTGACCTTTACACAGGATTGAGCCTCAGGTGATGGCAAGAATTAATTTTTATTACCCAAGAGTAAATTGCGATAGCAAATCAGATACATTAGAGAAATCTTTTTTTGAATATACAATTCATTTTCAGTGTCATCGCCCAAAAATGTAATTAACATAAAAGGTTGGAAATACAGCTTTAAGTAAAGACAATTTCCTGTAGCAGACTTTGAAACAAAGATGTATTTCTACTTTAATCCTGGATTGAAGATCTGGTTTTAATTTCCATAGAAATGAGATTCCTTTCCCGGTGACAGCATTGACTGTACGTATATAGCAACCCAAACCTGAGAGAAAGGACTCAAGTTTAATGAAAATTTAAAGAGACTGTAAAGAAAATAAATTATTCCCATTATCTGTAAATAAATAGTTTGGTGGCTCTTCCTCCTTCCCTCACTCCATCGTCTGCCATTGTGAACAGTGCCCACATGCTGACCTGCCAAGGGAACACCTGCTAAGCACCAACCCTCACTGCTGACCAGGAACCTCAGGACCATCAGCATCAGGAACAAGTTGGCACTGCTGGTGAGTGCATGGCAAAACTGTCTTCCATCTACACCATATACTTGTAAATCAAAACCAAATGCAACAGAATTTGAGCAAGTTTACCTGAGGACAATCTATTACAGCAAGGAATGCTGAAAAAAATTACTGCTTACCTAGAGCCTGTGTGCTCCATGTGTAAGTATAGCATAACAGTTAGTTAGCATAACCTTGTATGTTGAAGGAAAAAAACACAAATGAAAAATGACTAGAGATCAAATAGGAAATACTGTGATTTTTATTTGATTTCCTATGTTTAGCATAGTTTTCTTCTCTATATTTACAATAGCATTTGACTAAAAGGCTGGCATCATAACTAACTCTCTAATGGGTACTTTGTTAATGCAGACCCTACCACGTGTAGCCTCTACCACAGCACCTGGAGGTTACAGTTAAGGTCAGGGACATGACTGTATTTTCATTACCAGGATAACAAAACCTCTCTCTGCTCCAGGACACACAGAACAATGCTGAGGAGAAAAAAAAAACCTCACAAATTGAAATCTAAGGGAAATTTTCAACTGAACACTGTGAAAGAGGAGTAGAAGCCAGCACCCCTGGGAGTGCTTTAAACACAATCTCTTCCTTGAATTTACATTATTATAGGCCAATTTAGCAGCAAAGCAAAAGTATAGCTCTTCCTCCTCAGAGCAGAGGTTAATATCTGCTTTTGTGTTGATTTTGCAGAAGCCAAAAGTCAGCAGCAAATGTGTTATAAGACTTAACCTCATTCTTTCATTTGTCAGTCACACCCTATATCAAATAGATTATTGAATAGCAATCCAAACATAATGAGCTGGTGATTAACAAAACATAGTGCTTCCGTAGCAAGGCAGAGAGTAGAGCTATTGCATCTCAATTACGGAGCACAGGCAAACAGCAACCTAGTCATTAAGCAGGGCCCCCACTCTGCATGACTGATATTAATGGAATATTAGACTACCAGGTGCTGCTTTGCTCCGTTAAATCTTCAGCAAATTCAATTTAGTACAGAAAATAAACAGAGCACATTTGTTCTCCTCAACAAATATTTGCATATTTTCCTTACTAAATCTGCAGTTTGAGGATCTATCTGGGAAAAGACACACAAAGACAGTGGAAAGAGAGTTGATTTTCAGGTCATTTGGATGTAAATTTAGTGGAACGCATCCTCTGTGTATAATGACATGCACAGTGAACAACCACGGGCTCTTTTCTCACTACTTTTGCCTCAAGTTTTACACAAGGGAGAAAACAGTATCCAGTACATTAACCATAGGCACTTTCCCTTAACAATAAGCATGGGGTTTTTTTAGTTCAATTATTTGTTCCTCAAACTCAGATTCTGGGGCAGATCTCCGTCTGGCACTATTGGCAGTAATTCCCCACTTATCCCTCCATACGTGAGAAAAGGGTGGCTGCATTTGCTCTGCAGGGTAAGGGGAAATCCACATGCAGGCTGTATGAGCTCCCGTTGTCGCTACACAATTCTCTTATGTGAATTCTCCTGCTAATTTTATTTGGGTGATATATATTTCATTTCCTGTTTCAAGGTCTACAGCTGCAAACATCAGACCATTGTAGTAGCTTTACTCACTTCATTAATCAAGTACTAAAATCACACTGGGCAATTCACGCCAATATTTATCCAGTCATTATCCACAGTCCTTGCATCACAAAATATTACCAATCCTAGAAAGCATTTCTGAAAACAACTGGAAGAGCTCAGGGTTTGGCACTGGGACTCGACCCAACACACAAGTGTCCATCACAAAGGGTTCCCATTTTCCTTAAGCAATATGAAGTGCAACCAGCACTGGCACATCCCACCCTGCAGGGCACCAGGAGCCTCCCACACATGCCGCCAGCAGCTGATGTATGGTGGTGCTCACAATTTGAAACAGTGTAAATCCCAACATTTCCAGTTCACTTCTTTTCTTTTTACATTGGCATGTCTACACTGGGGAACAGTTCTCTATGGACTTTTAACTGTAATTAATCTTTCTCTTCTTCCTCAACCCACTTTTTTTGTTGTTGTTGGAAATAAGCCTTGCTGGAGCTTACCTCAGAGATTCAAACCTAAAAGCTCTCTAAATCTCTTCTAAAACCATATATACATCCAAGCAGTGAGATTTCTCACTCAAAAAACCCAGGGCTTTAAGTTTCTCACATGCACTGATTTAATCATGCTCACTGTACTAGAAAATACGCAAGCTGCTGCGAGGTTTTCCAGACAGAATCAGATCCAAGCAACAAACTCCTTGTTTTTTGTTCCATCATTTATTCTTGTGACATCAAAACGTTCCTACCACTACATCTGTGTAGATGGGCAAAGACTGCATGTGTGGAAATTAAAACAGCAACACGCTACATTGAGTTAGCTTTTTATCTTATAAAAGGTTGGAAAAGTAACTGCATTTCAAGTTAGAGTTGATTTTTTTAAAAGGATATTCAACAGGATCAGGATTGATTGGATTGATTGCAGGATTTAGATAGAAAAAATCATTCTTGTAGGTACTTGGAGAACAACCACTCAAACCATAACACAATCTTTGATAGGTTGATCAATACTAGTTTAAGCAGCAATAAAACTTGCTTTGCACCAAAAGTCAATTTTGTACACAAAAGGGTGAGCTCAGGAGTTTTCTAAATATTTTTTGCTATAATAAAAGTGTTTTACTTTGCCACTTCAGGACAGATCGATGGTCAGACATATACCATATGTTTCCGTGAAAACTGGGACAGAAAATATATGTAAACCTATATACTAAGGTTTAAACAATGATGAAATAAAACTTGCAATAAAACTGACGGAGCACTTTTAAATAGCATTACTTTCAGCACATCATATTTTAACCCCACTGGTGGGGTCAGCTGGAGGCAGAAGTACTCAAAAGACAGCACTTCTTACACACAGCGTGAAGGTTTAACTCTGATCTCCACACTAAGTTAACAGGATGGCTGTCTGAGCAATGTGAACACAATTATGCTTGTTGGTAAGGAATTGTTTTCTTCTGGATGAAACAAGTTTCTTACACATATTATTAGTACTGACAAATCTGTGTGACGTCAGCATAACCCATGGATCAATTCCTAAGGGACTCGACTCAGTCACCAAACAGCTGCTGTATTATCACCCAGTGCAATGTTACCCTGCCCATGTTTTTGTCCTCTGCTACACCCACTATGATGTGCTCAAAGGACAATTCCCTTTCTCTATTCTATTTCTTTACTAAAATCAGTTGCAGGAATACCTGCTGATCTTATGTTCCCTCAATATCTCATTACAAAGTGGCTTCTCGGGGAGCTGAAAAATATGCATTTAACTCTTAACCACAGACACTAGAAAATTAAGCTGAATGATTTCTCCTGGCACATACCCACAGCGTCAGTCAATAGACTTACTAACTTTTGAGAGGGCCAAAATACACAGACAGGAGTTTTAAAAGCAAGAAAGAAATTTTCCAAAGCCCTGCCATCTGCAGTACATTGTATGTGAATAATCCACCTCTCCAGCTCATGCTGTTACCTTGCCTCTCGATATATTAGGCCAAAGCCATGAACTGATTTCTCGCTCAGCAAGAACAAGCCTTCCCTTCATGCAGGCTCTTATTTCCATTTCTAGAGAATCAAATTCCACACCAGGACTCCAGAATCTTCAGAATTACCACAGTTTTCTGTGCATTCAAACTTCAATAAGCAGAGCAGTATTGTTTCTTATTTTACAGACAATATAAATATAAGTACTCAGTCTAGAGAGAAACTTGGTACTTTGCCCATGAATTAATATGGTATAGAAAACAGAATAGCTAGAAGATAAATAGCGAGAAATGACAGTTTCAAACCACTGTCACCTTCTTCTATGTATCTACCTGCTGGGTGAGATATCCACACTACTCACAGGTATAGTCCAACTCCTGGATGAAGCTTTGAAGCATTATACAGCCTTGATTTTGCTCCAAAAAGAATGAATAAAAGCATCCCAGAGCATAAAAGCCCATTGGGAGGCGTACCAGAAATTAAGGCTCCAAGACTAGTAAATGAGAGGCTCTGTGGGAGCAACTGTTTGAAGATGGGGCTATCATTTACAGTGGGGAGTTGGGTATTTGACCAAATCTGAATTTCCATCCTTGCTTCTTTGTTTTCCCAAAACAACTTCATGCACCAATTTTAGCTACATTCCTGCCACAATTCACTCAAATTCAATATGCACTACATAAGATTTAAACCATCCCTTTACCACCTTTGCATAACGCTTCCTAAGTGCTCTTAGCTGCATATTACATGCCAATGAAAACAATCAGTAATCTGTGATTACTGCTGCATCACAATTAACACCAGGTCACATCTACCTGTAGGCTTCGGCTGGGTTCTATCATCCTGCCAATGCACTGCAGCCACAAACCTGCCCCCATCATGTTTACAGCCACTTTGTGCCTGCTGAGTGACTGCAAAGCAGCTGCTGCGTATCAGCGATTCCGACTGAATAAAATAATGTTAATGAATTGGAATTATCCTTTCGATATGAACAGTCAAAGTGCAATTCCCTTGCTGTGAGACTTAAGCACTGATCCAAAGGCCACTGAAAACAAGGATTTGTACATGGCATCAAATCCTTCATGATCATCAGGAGCAGATTCTTCAGTAGCTTTTTTTTCCTCCCCCTTATCCAATTTGAGGCTTGGACCAAGCTCTAAGCAAATAAATAATGTGAAATGGTTTATATTTTCTTGATTGATCCACAGCAATCCATAAGCTGTAAGTGGGCTCCAGCAACATTCCCACTGCTGAAGGAGAGGCTGGATGCCCACAGCCCCATTCGCAGTGTGCTGCCCAAGAGCCATCACATGCCAGCGTCAATGAGGCACCCACTGTGACAGAGAGGGTGGGGAAAGGAGAACTTGTTAGATTCCTAAGATAAGAATGCCACTACCACTTTGTACCTAACCCTTCTGAAAAATTACATCATTTGATTCGTAAGAAATGGGATTTCTATCCTGAGCCTTGGATATAGTCTTCTATTTTTATGCATTTACATGAGATATAAATCTAGCACATTTAAGACGACTGGTGCTACGTAATGATGAAAGCAATGCATAAAATAAGTTTGAGCTTCAGTTCCTGAAGTCAAAAACTTGCTGTTACAAGAAGAAAAGTCAAAGAACAAAAGCACATTTCCCTTTATCCTATAGAATTCATAAGGAAATTGAAAGATGGGCCTATATTCACTGATTGCACTCTGAGTACTCCTTTCACACACGTTCAGATCTCTGCAGGGTCAGTACACCTCAGTTCATTAGAACTTTTCAGAGAGGAAGGGAAGGGAATCCAGCCTGCTCACTCATGGCAGCTACACCAAGAACCTCTAAGGCACCTCTGGAACCATCCCACACAGCTGGCAGCTGGAACGTGGAGCAATCCTGAGCTACTACAACACAGACCTCAGCACGGCTCTCTTGGGAACCTGACAGTGGGCTTGTGCTGCTGGCCAGGAACTGTGACACAACACAGCTCCTGCCAAGTCAGCCAATGCAGCAAGCAACATCAGCCCCTCACCACAGATGCAATGAGCACTTAACCCAGTCTTTCAAATCAGATACGAGCATCTCTGTTCTTGCTGCTGGGATCGGGCTCCTTTGTGTGCCAGCTTTATTTCCTCAGGTATCATCTGCCTCCGCAGATGTGAGCCATTAAGATCAGAACAACCAAAAGCAGTATTTCTATATAATTAAACATTTTAACATACTAAAGTAGATATGGTACAGAAGTCATTAAATGCCTCCCTTCAGGAACGTAGCAGCCATCAAACTCAATATGCTGCTCTTAAGAAGTCTAGATTCAGAGCCTCCACCAGTGATGCATGCTACAGCAAAATTTAAGATCCACTGGCAGAAGGCTCAGATCCAGCAGTTACATCTCACATCTGGGAATGCTTCCACAATCAAAAGAGGGATCACATCCTACAGAGAAGTGCATAAAGACTGAATGTTCCGCTAATGATGTTTCTATATATTTTTTTATGTACAACATAGATGGTCTGGTGCCCCTAATTAGGGATGATGCATTACAGTAAGTCAGAAAAAGAAAAATGAGGACTGTGAATCTCAAAGGAGATATTTACGTACTCAGCTGCATTCCAGCAATGCATTTGAATGGACTGGTCCAAAAATGAATTAAACACTCTCATCCCACACATGTGATGCCTGCATTCCCTGCAGTGAAACCATGAACATTCTTTCACTACTCCTGATGAATCCCACCCACTCCTGTTTCTTGCAACAAGAGAATCCAGTGTGGCAGACGGACCCCAAACGAATGCATTTAAGCATTGATGTGTATGATAAAGATGGCCTTGGAAACACAGGAAAATTCATCTTTCCTGTCAAAGAAATCATCTTCGTTGGGTTTTAGCTCTTCTCTCCCAAGGAAAAGCCTACGAACACCTGGACTCGATGGTATTTTGCTTGGATCCACCTGCAGTGCTCACAGCACAGCACTGAGAGCCATTCCCAGCTGTGAACCAACGAAGCACACAGAAAGGAAAGCTGGGAGCTTCGTGTTACAGCACAGCAGAGCTAAAGGAGCGCCCGAAAAGAACCAACCGAACAAAAATACCGGATCCTGGAAGTGTCTAAGCACAGGGAAAAGCAGAATTGTACAAATCTATCTATCCCTGACACCGAGGCAAAGCGGTGCTACAAACCATCCGCTACGGCTACAATTCGTGAATCAATATTTACTTTCATTGTAGCCCGTTGTTGCAGCAGTTCCTTTGCACGGCGCTGTGCCAAACCCAAACCCTTCCACGTTCCTTCCCCATCCTCCCTCCTCCTACAAAAGAGCAGATGCAGACTTCGTGCTTTGTTTGCTGCGGGTCTCACCGCGTGCCGAGGATCCGCTTCCCACCGTCGTGCCTCTTTCACAGACACCGTCCCTTTTTGTATTTAAAACCCTGTTTAAAAGCCAGCGATCTCTATCGATAGCGCTATAACCCATCGGCCGCGCATCACCCCGAAAAGAGACGCGGTTTGACGAAGGCTGCAGGACGAGCTGCCCGAGCTGCGAACCCCGCCGTGTCTCACCTCTGCTGCAGCGGCTCCGGCCGCCCCCGAAGCTCCGTCTCTCCTCCACGCGGCACAGCCCGGTGTAGCTGCCCTGGGCCGCTGCCCTGCAGCGCTCTCCGGCTTCCATCAATCGGTCCCGCGGATCCGGGGCATCCCCCGATCCCGAAGGGGCCCACAGGGAGCGCGGAGACGGCCCCAAATCCAAACCCCACAGCTCACAGCATCGCCCACGCGCTGCCCCACGAGGAGAACGCACGTGGCCGCTTGCTGAGGTTGCACGTGGCCGCGTCTCGTGGAGCTGCGGCTGCTGGGCAGTAGCAGAGCGGGGCCGGGCAGCATCGGAATGTTCCTTCTCAGAGCAACTTCTTTCTAGGCAGGAGCACTCAACTATCACTCTTGACGTTAAGCAGCCACTGAGGACTTTAATCCACTCAAAGGCCCTGTCTGAAGTGGCACGTACAGTGCAGCTGAACACACCAATAGCAGGCTGCCTTTGCAGCTCCTTGCTATCACGGCATCAGCAGTTGGGTGCATGATATCCATGCATTGCACACCAGGAACTCATGCACGCTGCACTGCAAAGCACAGCTCCACAGCCAGCAGGTTGCTCCAGTATTCCACTGCACGTGCAAATTGGATGTGCAAGTAATGGCAGAAAAGGGGAAAATGCATCAGAATATGGTCAAGGTAATGAACAAAGCAGATTATTGTGGGAATATATTGAAGTAGCCCTCAAGCAAAACAACACAGCAGTAAATTGCATCAGTATTTCCCCATCCGTGCTCCAGTAACAGCTGAGCACTGTTAGCCAGCAGGAGGTCAAAAATCCATGCAGGACAAAGCTCAGATTGCAAGCCTGCAGGACAGGGGCTGCAAGGGAGCCTGGAATGCACCTCTCAGGTGCTTTTCTTCTCTTGTTCTGATTTGTAGGTGATCACTTGCACAGTCTTCCAGGTCTGATTCATCACTGGGCCTTAAAAATTCCAGTAAAAAAAATGAAAAATAGAAAAACCGGCTACTTGTTGGGTAAGACACAAAGTAATTAATTAAAGGCTTCATCAAATAAACCTTTTGCTAATAATCACCATCTTCTTGAAGCGTATAGAGAAAGGAAAAAGCTTCGGCTCCCATTCCAAGTCAGACTCAGAAAAGTCACCATACAAACAAGCCTGGGAAAGGAAGTGTAAGAAGAAAACATACAATAAGGAATTCAAAAGAGTTTTGAAGAGATAACATTGAAAGGCAAATGTTTCTGTAAAGAGCTTTTAAGTGAATTATTTGATCTGAAGCCTGTTGGAGCCCAAGAAGAAAACTGGGTTGGATCGAGGCTTAAATGAACTACAGCCCTCTGTTTCAATGGACTGTAGAACTGCAGACAGGAAAAGAACTGAAACATTGTGGTTATTTCTGTCAATTGCAGAAATGGTTTTTTTGAATGAGCTGCTATTGAAGGATCCCACAACTCAAAGAAATGCACGTTTCCATCTCATTTAGTTGCTTCTGACAATGATGTGAATTTATACTCTCAAAGTGCACAAAAGGACGTGACTACTGGAACCCTGCTAATGGAATACTGCTGTGTGCTGCTGCTTTCTAAAAGCTGGTACCCAAACCAGCTGAAAATGATGCTCTTTGCACCTCTGTCATGTGCTCTGTTTTCCTTCTTTTCTGCTTTGCCACGAAGACCTCCTTTAAATAAAAGCTCTTTCAGTTCTTATAACACAACAGATGAGCTGACAGGTTTCAGTTTTGTTTAAAAGAAATACTTGAGTTGAGTGAATAATTCCTTTGTGAATAATTTATTTGATCAATTTTGCTGTTTCCCTGTTTACAAATTGTTTGTACAAATGGTACAGCTACAGAAAAAGAAGACACTGCAGTCAGAGTATGCAGAGATTCCTAAAATACCACAGAATAAAAGAAAAATTATGAGCTCATGACATCATCCTATAGACTTCTGTAGCTGGAATGGATTTCCTGTATATCTCTTCAATGGCTGAAAGAACAGCCTATTAAAAATGTACTTTCTAGGAAAAGCTACAGAAGAAATTGCCCTGTCAATATCCAAACTCTTCTCCAAGAAGGAACCAGTTGTCTTCTAATATATGGTGGCATGACAGAGCTGGAGGTGATGCGGTCACTTTAAGGCTCAAGGAAACTCATGGCATGGAATTGAGCAGAAGACAATCACAGAATCACACAGAATTACCCAGGTTGGAAGGGACCTCAAGGATCATATAGTTCCAACCCCCCTGCCTAGCAGGGCCATCAAACATACACCTTTACTAGATCAGGTTGCCCAGGGCCCCATCCAACCTGGCCTTGAACACCTCCAAGGACGGGGCATCCACAACCTCACTGGGCAGCCTGTTCCAGGACCTAACCACTCTTCTAGTAAAGAACTTTCCCCTAACATCCAACCTAAATCTTCCCTCCTTCAACTTAAAACCATTTCCCCTAGTCCTGCTATTATCAGCCCTTTCGAAGAGTTTACTCCCCTCCTGGGAGTAAGTTCCCTTCAGGTACTGAAAGGCTGCAATGAGGTCACCCCGCAACCTTCTCTTCTCCAGGCTGAACAAACCCAACTCCCTCAGCCTTTCCTCATAGGGGAGGTGCTCCAGCCCCCTGATCATCTTTGTGGCCCTCCTCTGGACCCTTTCCAAAATCTCTATATCTTTTTTGTACTGAGGGCTCCACACCTGGACACAGTACTCCAGATGGGGCCTCACAAGAGCAGAGTAGAGAGGGACGATCACCTCCCTATCCCTGCTGACCACCCCTCTCCTGATGGAGCCCAGGATCCCATTTGCTTTCCGGACAAACAAAGCTTGTTTTCTTCTGGATACATATCTGTGTGGCTTTAAGCAGGAATTATGCCAAGAACATTGTATGATCAGCTGGGAATGCTTTACCTGTGGTTTTGATCTCCCCTCTAATAAGGACCTTATATATTTGCAGTTTACAAAGTTAAAGTATTATTGACAACTTGGTATTAAAATAACTAACCTAAAAATAAAGGAAGATCAGCAGCATAGCTCTCTCTACCAAAGTTTCCCTCACATCTGAGATATCTTTTCAAGGTAAAAAGGCAGAGGTGAGCTATTTCCAGATTTCTTTCAGTGCTAAATTGGAATTAAGTGAAATTTGCCATTAAAAATGCATGAAATAATGTTCTTCCTAAAACAGTTTCTTCATCACCTTAGTTCTTTAGGGGCATGATCAGGAAAGGACTGACCCTATCAGGAGGCTGCTGTTTACAGCACGGTATGATTAACATGGCAGATCAGTTTGATTGGTCAGATCTTAGTCTCACAGTGATAAATTGATTCTTTTTGAATGTGGGTATAGAAATGTTGTCTTTGCTATAACCAAGTATTTTGCATAGATGGAAGCAACAATGTAAATTCTGGTACCAAGACCTGCAGTTCCAGGGCACCCATCAGACACTTCAGACAGTTATCCCAACTTACATCATTTAACCAAGGGATACAGAAAGATTCAACTCTTCATGGGCTCTACCTCGTCCCTAAATTGTGATGTCTTCTAAGCAGAGTCAAGGAATATTCTACTAGAATAAGTCCCTAGATAAGAGCTATAGCTGCCTACGTAAAGTCTATTTGCGTGATCTAGTTAACAAAAAGATGTTAATAAATTAATCCTGTTACCATAGAGTAATATTATAAAGCTCTTAACTATATAACCTTTGTGAAAACAAATGCATCTCTGCAGCCCTCCATGAATGTAATATATTAAAGGTACAAACTGCAGGAAAGCTGCAGTAACTCAGTGTTCTCTTTAATTTAGTCCTGCTGGGTTGATAACAGCTAATCATAGCTCTCTGGTTTATTAGAATTAAGGAAGCAATGTGATCTGATGAGAATTCAAGTAGCAGAGTTCAAATCATAGATGTTATCCTAGAAAGCTTCAGCTTCTCAGACTTTCCTGTCTGTAAAACGAGGATTATATTTTATTTACTTTACAAGAATATTATGCAACAAACTAATGTCCACAAGATCTCTGCCTGAGGCGAAAGCAAGTATTACACAAATACACATCTTATTTAAGGAGGAACTGAATCTTTTGAAGGGAAAATTTCAGACAATTATCATTCCAAATTCTCTTATTTGGGTATAGAAAACAAAGAAGGTGCATAGCATAGAAGCAACCTGAGATTCACTGAGCTGACAGATGATGTCCTGGGGGATCAGGACCCCTCTGCACCCCTAACACATCCACACTTTCAATAACTGGAATATACATCTAGAGACAGAGGTATGAAATTTGCTGATGATACAGAAGTAGAAGAAAAGGTGAGTAAAGGAATGAAGTCTGAACAGAGCTCAAATCTGTAATATTTAGAGAAGCTTTGGAACACTGGCTCTGCAAATTTAATATAGAGATCCTGGAGGCAACAAGGTCACCAGGAAAACCACAGCAACCTTAAGTCGTGCTGCAAAACTGAAGCAGAAGATAAAATTTACAGTAGGAACTATGTGAGCAAAATCCTGAAACTGGCCTCTCAGACCAGAATAGCACCGATTCTTATTCACATCTGCTCCTTCCCAGTCTCCCTCATTTTCAAAGAGATTTGAGCATAGATGGGAACGTTGTGTGCTCTTCTCTATCACTCCAAAACCACTCAGGCCCTGTAAAGGGGCTTCCTGCCAATCCGAACTAGTAGCTCAGATTTCAGTTTGGATGCAAGCATCTATAACAACCATCAGTAGAGCTTCTCAAGTACTGAAATGGACCCAGTGACTTCACTTGGATATTTGAATGGGAAAAAATGGCAGGATGCAGCCTGAGAGTTGAGGAGGTCGGGGGCTGCAGTTCCAGCTGATGCACAGATTTATTTTTAATCATTTTTTTATGTCCCACATTATCTTTTTCTACCAAGGTATGGTGTTGTAAATGTAGCTAAACCAATTATCCTGGCACCCTTACTCATATGAAGGACACCGAACTGAGAGTGCATCTCTAAATGACTGGGGTATGCTCAGCAAGGACAGCCCACTTTGCAGGTGGGTCACATTCTGAACCTAAAGACTGAACAGGGAGAAATTTAGTTTTTCTCAGACGAGTTTCATAAATTTCATAACTTGGAGAGGCAGCCCAGGCCTAAAGTAGTCAAGTGCAGTTTCAACCTTTACGCAAGAGGCTTGTAGAATTGCAGATAAGAAATTTACCCTAATGAAAATCGATGGGACTTGTGGTTCTAGGTCACTTAGGTGCTTTCCAGTATTCAACTGAAGGCTGCTCCCAGAAGAGTATGATTTTCATAATTGCCTGCTGTGGCCTTGCTCTGCCTGGCTTCTGCTGAAATCAATTGCTGCTTCCCGTTGACTTCAGGAGCAACAGAGTTAGGTCACTTGTGAAATCTTTAACAATTTCCAACATTTAAATAATAAAATAAAACAATCACAGTGTAACCCTACTGAGATCCTTACAAAGTTTTAAGGAGTTCAGATTTTTGGGGGGACTGTGTGAAGAGGAACAAATTTCTGTCCATAAATCTCCCACACAATAAAACACTTTGCAAACAGATTATTCTGAAACGTGTATTAAGGTAATATTTTTAGCAAATATAGGCCAGTCTTGCAGGCAAGTAATATTAGTCATGCAAGACAAGGCAAAGTTGGAAAACACTGGCACGGAATAGAATACAGATGTAATGCAAATAACAATTTCCCAAAAATGTAATAACAGTGACTACTAAAAACTAACCTGAAACCCTATTAATGCACTGTTCAAAAAGAACTGATGCAGTAAGTACCATAAAAATTATAACAATGATAGTCTTATTAGCAGAGCTAGGTAGTAAATTATGCAACCTTTCACGCAGAATTAATCTTTCCTCCCCCCATTCATTTATACCTCCTGTTGAGAAAAGAAATCAGTTTGAGGCAGATTGATTGTATTGACCTTCTTTGAGTTAAATTAAACCTCCTGTAAAACTGAATTGGCAAAGCTCAAGTCATCCAAGCATGATGTTCACGGGTAGGCGTGGATTCAAAGGGGAAGTTATCATGTGGTTCAAGTTCTGAAGGGCTAATGTTGATCAAAACTTTATTTAAAGTCAAGAAAAGATGCATGTACTCTAAGGGTAGTCACAAAGATAAAAGCTTTCAGTCGAGGTCATCAAATTTTCATACTCTGTGACTCTACTGACAAAGAGGCTGTTGTGTACACACACCTACCCACTGAGCTCAGTATGTGGGAAGCTGAATGTGAAAACCCCAAAGGTAAAAGAAAATATAATTCCTATGAGTTCAAAATATTCTATTAATGTGATTTCATGTTTCTCATTTGTTGATTTTTAATGTATTTCTTTCAATAAAGTCTTGGCTTATTTGTTTGAGTGGAAACTGATAGGCAGGAGCACAGACGTGCTCATCTAAATGGAGGTTGCTAGGAAAATAGCCGATCATTCCTTTCTGCCTCTTCCTGTTACTCGCTATTCATCATCATTCTGACTGTTCCTCCTTAGTGCTGAGGTACTTGGCTAATTTTAATTTCTCCAGAGTGACAACACAGAAGTGCTTTGCCAGTGACCCAGACTTGCAGAGCCGTAAAGAACTGACTTAGCAGACGTGGACCAGATGGCTGCATGTCAGAACAAGGGAGTGCAGCTTTGTGGAGCAGAAGGGGGAGCAGTGGGGGAACCCACAGAGCTCTGCCTCAGAGTGAATGGATTCATGAATGAAGTTCAGATTTAGTGCCAGGAGATTTCATACATTTAAATACCTCTGGGGACAATTTCTTTCCTTGTTTTTGTTTTCTCTCCTATTATAAAGGGCTCTTCACACATTTCTCTGTGCTGCTGACATCCAGTGTGTCCCAATGTGCTCAGCTACAGCAATAGAGCCTTTGTATAACACACAACCTGAGAACCTTTGTACATTTAGCTGCCAGCTTTCCACCCATGCCCAACTTCCATTTCCCTCAGTCAAGTATCAGTAAAAATTCATTGTTTCAGAACAGTTCATGTTACAGCGAGCTCACTTCTGCTTTCCAAGTCCATTTCATTAGTTTAATCTGCACACGCGTGCTTTAAAATGACCCATTAAGGAGCGAGCTACTAGGAAGTGATTTTTTCACTCCAGATAGGTGTGTATTTTGCTCACAAGCATGCTCCTCTTTAGCAGATGGAAATTTTGTTCAACTAGTGCTGCGCCTGAATCTTAACTACTCGAGGCTTTTAAAGTGTTGTAGAGACAAAAGATGAAGTAAAACCAGTCAGCGGGGCTTTTCCCTTCTGGATTACACAAGAACTGAGGCCTCTTCTGTAATAAATTTACTTTGACAGCTGCTAAAAAATTTACCAAGCTTGACAACATGCGCAGAAAGCAAAATAGGACAGAGAATTCAGTGGGCTTTCCTGCCGACCCCAGGAAAATCACTACTTTAAGGAAACATGTACTTATATTTCTGTGGTCAATGATAGATTTGTAAGCCATATTCTACTCTCCTACAGATGCTAGTTTATGTATTCATTTTGTAGACAATGTATTTTTCCCCCATATATAACTCTGAGGAATAAATGAGCTCAGTTTGAGCAAATGCTGGATTGCAGTTGGAATATAAAACACATTGCCTTGTCAGGAAAAGTAACTTCTCCTCTTCAGACTAAGATAAAGCAGAAAAACAGTGCTTTGATGATTTCTACAATGAATTTGGAGAAACGACTTTGAAGAATTCTGAGCTTCTCAGAATTTCACATTCAGCTACAAAAGAAGCTTACTTTGATTTTTTACCTATATGGATTTGAATCCATCTCACTTTCCTTCTTAATGCTTCCAGAGTGCTAATGGCACCGCAAAAGACTTCAGTGGTTCAACACAAATGAAAACAAATCTCAGGAACTGTGGCCAACAGAAGTACTGGGACTGCTGCGTGTCAGATGAGCATCAACTGTTTACTCTGCTGGCATTCAGTGCGGAGCACTGCATCGATTTGTCCTTGGCTCCATCAAATTTTGAAGGCGATAACCCACTATATTATAGGAAGAACATGTGCTTTCAAGTAGAGCTTTAAATGTGATTGACTGCAATACATTGATTTTGCATGGTTGGGCTTGAAATGTAATTTTGAGCAGAAGAAAAAGGGACATAGATCACTTCTGCTGCAAAGATCACATGTGAAGCAACATGAGCTACTCTTGGATACATTAAAGACACCTTTCCTAAATGTTAAACACCTTGGAAACATCCCTTTCTTTTGTTGTTTCTTTGTATTTCTACGCACACAAAGTGTGCAAACTGTTTTCCATTTAGAGTTTCAGCCATTAAAGATGCTGCTGGGGGCATCTTTCTAGCTCTACCACAGCATCTTCTGAGCTCTAAGTATATTACAAACTATGTAGTGGGAGCAGACTACTTTTTTTCCCAAGTAAAAGCATATTTCAATAGCAGATTCTTGCCGGTGACATACACTGAAGTTATGAACTCCAAAATGTACCCTTTTTTAATGTGGGTAGAGTTATAATTATGGGACTGAGCCAAAAAACACCTACGCAGCGTAAGCAGAAAAACTGGTGGGTTATCTAAATAACAAGGAACAGCAGTAAAAAATACCAAGTGAATCAAGGAAAACAACATTAAAAAGTGTAATAAAAGCAAAGTGACTCTTGAATTGACATTAACAAAGAAGCCACGATAAATGAACACATTTCTTGAAATGAAAACGCATGGTCAGTGTGAAGGGATTTGATCCTATCAGACAACTGTGGACACCTGACCACATCACCAATGGCAGGAACTGACTCTAGGATATCTCTTTTGTATTTCTTTTGACTGCCAAGGCATCTGTTGTGTGTACAGACCACCCTAAACCACTGCTAGTATTGCTGTCTGAGCAGCACCAGGCACTGTATCATTTTGCACACGATCCAAGATCTGTGTGAGTCAACTGCAAGGCCTAAGGCAGTCCTAAGGTTGAGTCACAGTAAGGTTAGCACTGGGAGGCTTATGGCCAAGCTCATCTCCAAACATTCCTGTAGCAGTTTTCCACCTTAACACATCACGTCATGCTAACTGAGCTCCTGAGCACCTGTATCACTACTCAGAATTACACAAGTCTTTCTGGGCATTAAAACAAGCACTGCAGAAGCAGTAGCACAGCAAGGTTTGTTAATGTATGCCTTTAGCTTTTCGATGGCAGCCCTAACTTGAGATCACCTCACACAGTCTTGCAAACCTTGGGTACCCCCAAGTGCACCTTGCTCAAGGATGCTGCCTGCATCCAGGCTGGGCAGCAGCAGCAGGAGATGCGAACAGTAGCCCAGAGCTGGGCTCTGACAACAGGAAGGTTGTTCAGCAGCACCTGGGGAGATGTCTTTGTACATCCTGCGTAACAGCCTGTACACAGAGCCCCACAAGCCAAGACACAATCAAGCAGTGCTACCAAACAGAAGTTTTGCTCTGTTAAGCACATCTAGATTATAGAGCTGTGACTGGAAGAAAATCGATGATACGCACATTAGGTAATTTAAACTTTCTCTGAGTTGAGCATGTTATTTCCAATGAGCAGTTTCCCTGTGAAAACAACTGCTTTTTGTCAGCTAGGAATTTTTCCACATCTATTCACTTTTCTGGTTCTCATCCCTTCTCTCACCTTATCTATGTATATGACCCATACAGAGAAAAGCATAAGTAAAAATAGACTATATTCCACATCTATTGTCTTGTTTTATTGCTCACATAGTTCCCAAAGAGAAGGAAATGTTTTGAGTGCTTTTAACTCACTTTGACATCAACTTTTATTTAGTTCAGATGGGGGTCAACAGGAAGGTGCGTGCCTTTGGCAACCCAAGATGGACATTTAGCATCTTGCACAGCTGTAACTTGTATTATTTATATAATTTTGGTAGCTAAGAGCTATAAACTCAGATGATACTAAAAGAGTCTGCTCTTGAAAGATGCTGAGCGTACTTATTGCTAGGGAGACCCTGGCCTCATGCCCATGCAGGGCAGTGCTGGTACTTCTACTAGATTCATACCAGTACAGTGTTCTCTCTTTCTCTGTCACAGCTAATACGTTAAGATTACAATCTCAAGGATCTGCCAAATGTACCAGAGTGACTTCTCTAAATCCAATAAAATTAAACAGAGGTTTTAAGAGAAAAGCCATTTCTAACCTTTGGCATTAGGTTGAGCACCAGTTCCTTCTGAAAACATGGCTGTTGCTATGCCTCTGCTGCTCTGATGCTTGCTGCACGTCACAGTTTCATCTGTTTCTGCACTCAGACCCCTCGGATCCTTGTGTTCCTGAAAGGCAGGGGAAGCTCTCCCACATTCAAAGAATAGAATATGACTTAGACACCTCTCTGCTGTTTATCTCCCTTGGCTCATAAAATGTACATGGGATGCTATAAGCACAAAAGAAATTCTTCCATTTTGTGGTCACAGAAGACCTTCATTTTGAAAGAACAATTCTTAAGTGACAGTGCATACAAGAATCATATTCCAGCACCATGCATCTTAAATTAAAAGGAAGGCTCATGGGTAGCTGTCAATCACAAGCACTGCTTTTACCCATACGCTACAGGCTTCTTTATGGCCACTGAGCAATAGAAGGACTATGAAGGATCCCTGGGCAAATGTCTGGAAATTGAATTTTTGTCCTAATAAAAGTCCACAGATCTGAGAAAGCAATTCTGTTCATTGCAGACGGGAGCAGTTTCTCTGTCAGGCACCTCTTCTTCCAGAGACAGAGCTTTCATGGAAGGTTTAGCTACGTTGTCAATGATGAAAAATGGCAAAATAACTGTTCTGCTTTTAGTGTGTTGTGTCTACCCCGCTTCTGAACAAGTAGCTGAAAGGGATGTGTCAGGCAGCAACATGGCAATATTCAAATAGTTGCTTTCTTAATAAAAGGGAAAAATATTTTGAGGACACAGCTTAGCTAAATGATTATTTTGGTTTAGACAGCCTCACATTTGACTGTCAATTACATGCAAATTTTTAACAGGCTACAAATACCAAATCAGCAAAGGAAAGAAGCACTATGGAATAGTTCCCTCTGTTTAAAGATGAGAATGACTGAATAACGAGGGTGACGCCTACCTCTTCCATAGAAAGGCTTTAAATACAGGGCTGCAGAGGGGAATTAAAGGAACATGAACAGTAGGGAAAGCACTGATATTAAACCAGTACTAAATGCCTGTATTGAAAATGTGCTGGTTTACAGTGCTGTGAAAAGCCACTGAGGTATGGATTAAGGGTTGCTTCAGCTCTGAATGTCTCTTTCTCAGCACCTTAACTTTGCAAGTTGTTTTTGCAGAGAGACCAACTGGGGTTCACTTCACACTATTCATTTCAAGAGGAAGTATAACTCATATCTCGAAGCCTCACAGAAGCAATGGGAACACTGCTGCTAATGAGATTTTATAGTCCATGCCAAATACCCTCACATCAGTTTCCTTATTTCTACCATGAAATTATGAATAATGTATTTTGCTCCGCATCTCAAACTAATTCTCTTTCACGGGGACAAATGCGAAAAATAGTCCTAATGTTAATTATTTAAAATTTCTATTTATTTTTACATGCAAAAATGATAGCATTGACTTCATTGCGTGTCCCTACAGTAAGATTTCGTTCTCTATTGGAAGAAAAATTGCATCTTTAATTTCCATTTATAAATATTTAGATAATGAGCAAAACTTACTGGTTGCATAAGCTTGATCTAAAGGTACATTCAACTTCTACATATGGGCTCCTAAGGGAAAGCACACCACAGGAGTTTGGCCAGCACAGGAACAACACAAACAGGTCTCACCATTGCAGAAATGAAGCCTTTTCTAAGTAACAGAGAAGGATCCATTGGAAAGTCAGGTTCTGTCCACTTGCAATGACAGTCTGACACAACTTATGTAACAACTCTCATCTCTGCATTCTGTACTCTACATCCAACTTTTACTGCAATTTCAGTGCTGTTCTCACGCAGAAATCAGCCACTTCATCATCTGTAGCTGTATTACAAGCAGCACTCCTTAACAACCTTCCATACATGTACAAACAGAATAAATGAGCTTCACCCTGCTCTCCTCACTTGTACCCTCAACATCCCTTTCCAAGATGTGGACCCAACAATGATCAGTGCTTGTAAGGGCTGGCAAAGGAGAAAATCTGGTATTGCCCTGAGGAAGTCCTGCAGCGGGTCGTTCCCAATCCATACCTTTAATTGGGGAACTTCCTCTGGCAGCTCTTCAGGATTAAGTGGGGAAAAAAATGTACCAGTGTGAACACTTTGAACTGGGAAGCAGATTTAATGAGGTCTCAGTTGGCCTTAATTCAAACTCCTTCTGAATGCAGAAGCTTGAATCCACAGGCTCATTTCTGGACAAACATTTAACAGACAGAGAATGCCACTGTTCTATTTAGAGGTGATAGCACGGGGTTTCTATAGTTCCCTTTTCCATTACTTTGTTTTTCCATATATGTATAAGTGCATACATGTATGTGTGTATGTATAGGCTTATTACGTCAACCTCATTTCAACATTGTTACCTTATTATGACAACCTCTTGGTAGTTTTTCTTCTCCTCCACGTGAGAAAGCAGCAATAAACCCAAACACCAACATGTTCTTGGGGATAACAAATCCCTTGCCTAGCTATGAAAATAAGTTTAGTTTGAAATTTGTTGCCCTTCTCCAGCAAAGCATTCCTACATGATTCAACTCACATCCATTTACAGAAACAATTATAAAAGCAATAGCATATAAATCTCTTGGACCCCAGCGTATCTTCCAATCCTGATGTAAAAAAACAAATGCCTGCCTTGTGAAAACCATGTTTAATAATCCTTGTGGGCACCATGCAGGGAACTGCAAGCACTGTAGCTTTAGGCACATTTTGCACACAGATGTTTTTTCTGGTCTCCCTGAACAGGAGTTTAAAACTGCTGGAAATAAAACCAACATCTGCATTTTCTCCCACTTCAAATTTTATAACTGGCAGAGGGCTGCATATTGTTTAGGCATGTCATCAAGGGAGAGAGGGGGAAAAACTGACCTTTGAAGCAGTAACAGAATCTTATTAAAAGTAGCGAGATGTACAAGAGATGAGCCTGAAACTATCCAATGTGCTGTTGTGCTTAAAAATAAAGAATAAAAAAGACCCCAGCAGGCCCTCAGGAGGGTGGGAAAGGTAAATATTCCACTTACAGTGCTCAGCTGCAAAATTCTGGTCCTTTCCTTTGAATGCTGAAGCTTTTGTTCTAATGAGAACACAGCCGAGTTCTGCCAACGTGCACTACTGATTTAGCACGGGAAGCACAGGACAGTTATCTTCATAGGTCATTTGGAGCTATTAGAGACACTTTCTATACTAAAAGCCATTCCCCAAAATAGCCTTTGACCCACCATACCTGACCTTTTATGACAGAAATTACAAACCCCACTCCACCTCTACATTCAAGAGTCTACAGCGTCTGAAAATAGGCACTTTCAGGGAATCAAAATACATCCTAAAGGGAAGGAAAACTGCACAGCTGCCTTCAGCTCTGGGCAGAGCCTCTGAAATCATAGAGCTTCACCAGTCGACAAAGGATGGGAATTTGTCCCTACATGCATGCAAAATGGAAGTTTCCAAAGATACCATTCAGGAAAGCTTGAACAACTTTGCAGACTATGGCAGAACTGCCAGAGCAATGGTTATATAGACAAGGCCATTAAAATGCCTTCACTGTCCAGACTGTCCATCCCCTGGCTCCTGGGATCCTGAAGATGGACACCTCAAAACCCAGGATTCAGTCCAGATTTGCATTCAGAAGTGATGCTCACCTTGGAATGCTTTTACTCAGCACTCAGATTATAGAACTGTTGCTGAAGTGCATTCATCTTGGAACTACATAAATACAGCTTGTTTTCAAGACACAAATTGCTTTCTTTAAAATTATCCTCTAATATAGTTATTCAGGACATATTTAAGTCAAATGGGGCTCTTGTTCTGAAGAAGATTGTTTCCCAGTACTACAGGAACAACGTTTTCTGTCAGAGAAGAGAGGACTGAAGCACAGGTGATGCATGCAAAAAACCAGACCAGGGCTCTGGGAGGTTTCCCTGCTCCCAGCAAGTTCCTCACTCTGCTCCAGGATTTAACCCCAGCAGATTCCTCATCAGACACCACCGCAGGAGCAAGCACACCAAACAAATGCTGCAACGCCACTTATGCAATCAAGTTCTAAGAACTTAAACCAGAAGGGCCGATCTAGGTGTCAATGGTCATGAAATGGCTTTGAAAAAAGGTGTCTTTTCTATTTCATAGCGCTACTGAAATGGCACGGTGTGCATCTCATCTTGCACGTACGCAAGCAGCACCAGCAGATTCTGACAGTTAGGTGCTTCTGTTGGGAGCCTCATTACCATTTCCCAGGATCTACCTGTGAGTATTTCTTCAGCCTCATCATTAAATATACAGCTTACACTATTCAGTGTATTTCATATGCGCAGCATAAATGCCACTTAAAAATCACATCAAGGGTGTGGGATGAGACTTTCAAGGTGAGACTGAGAACTCTAATGGAAGTAGAAAAAGAATTTAATCAGTCACAACAAACCTGTCAAACTTTCTATTTCACTGTCTGCCAAGTGCAAATATGCATAATAACCAATGCTTAGTAGATGAACTCTAACAGACATTAAAAATCAACTATTGGAATAGCTGCACACACACTTAAGGTAAAATTGGTAGAGTATATGCCTCTGAAGGCTTATCCTTACGAGGCTGTTGAAATACTCACATGAAGGACTCTTGTTGCTTTCAATTCTCTATTTATTCATAATGTACTGAAACAAGGAAGACTCATTTCAGTCTCCAGATCCATTACTTCAGGCAAGCAGAATCAGTTTAGTCCATGTTTCTTTCCCCTGTACTTAATTAAAACTCCACGGCAAAGGGAATTATTTTCTCTGCAATATTAATCTTGTTTTTCTCCTTCTTTTTAAATGGGAATAAACATAACAAAGCATATCATTAACTAAATTCTTAAGTTAAACCTCGTGCCTGCATGGGATCTCACTGGCAAGCGGCACTTTATGTTCATTTTATTTTGACAGCTGTGCTTCAGCTGTGATTATACACAGTTCTGTACCAAGAGCTGCTGTCTGCCATGCTATGAGCTCTTGATAATCAAGCCGCTCAACATCAGACTCAGTAGCTAAATACTTTCAGAAAGATGGACTGAGAGCACTAAAGCACGCATCAGTTCTTAAAACACAGATATTGCTGCAGCACTGAGCAGACCTTGTGGTGTTCTTGGTGACTGACTGGACCAGAAGAAACCAGAACATTTGTGTTAAAAACAAAGGACCTCAGAAGGTGCAGCTCAGAGCAGCTCTGCTGCAGCTGGCTGAAAACATGAACAACAAGCCAAGTAGTAAAAATACACAACCCGTCCCCCTCCCAAACAGTGATCATCATTCACCCAAGATGTTATTTCCGCACTGAAATCCTGACCTCCAGCTCCAGTTGCTTGACTGATGGTGCTGGCAGAGGTGGCAGCTGATGAATTGAGCCATCAGAATATTCCCAGCCTGAGGGCAATTCTCGGAGCATGTTGATCCGCTACAGCAACTGTTATGCTTCAGCAACACTTCCCAGTATTTCTGGAGAGGGGCTGTAAGCAGGACTCTGCAAAGAGCTGAGATAGAAATGTCACACCCCAGCAGCAGAGGAATGAGAAGTTTGGAGTGTCAGAGGTGTTAGAACAAAGCAACCAGGATCCAGTGCACAGCATTTAAGGAGATACGATTTTGTGGGGGGTATTAGTGATGGTAATTTGGTCAGAATGTTGCACACTGTCATTTCTACATCCTTGACTCATTTTAGGAGGGTGCAACTCTCCCACAAGCAGCTTTACAAATGGGTCCCTTCATTCCACTAAAATCAAGGCTTCCCATTGAGTTGTTGGGATGCCATCACCACAAGAGTAGGACGGACCAACACCAGAGTAGGGAGGTCAGCGTGAGAAAGATCAGCGTAAACCATTCACCTCCTTTATTAATTCATCCCTCCAGTGTTGTCATGCTCAGGTATTAAAATCTAACTTGCTAACATGAGCATTGCAGCGTTCCTCAGCTGTCATAATCTATTGTCCCTAGCCCAAGAGGCAAATAAACCCTTTTCAAATAAATTTCAATTAGCCAGTCTTTCCTACTGTTAAAGATCAAGGAAAAACCCTGGAGAACCCCATTAACATGCAAATGAGTAGGTACACAAACACAGCTCCTATGTGAGCCTGTATCAGCAGAAACACAATTAATTCTAAATACAGATACATCCAATGAGATTAACATTGGACAGCTTTGTAACAGACTCTCATAACCTATTAATTTATACCCATTGCTACTACTGAGCCCCCTCAAGAGACAGAAAAGCCTCCCCATATCTTTGCTGCCAAAAACATCAAATCCTTACAGGTAAGTGACACCAGTTCTTCTGCTGCCAGCCCCAGTGAGACTGGGACTGTAGTTTCTACCATAATGCAGCTATGGGATTTGCTTTGCAGAAATGAGGTAGAGCCCCTTTGCTTTGGCAAGATGAAGTTTATGCCAGTGCTGTGTCTCCATTAGGATTTCTAACAGAGATTCATCCTCTTGCCATGAAACTACCCTGCAGTTCTCTCTGCTTTGTGCCATTCCCCCCAGCTAAGCTGACAATGTCATTATGGCCTTTCCTAAGAGTATTTCCTGTGTGCAAAGCCACCACCAAGCCTCAGCCTTCTGGACAGTACAGGAGCAGAGAGTTAGCAACTTCACTGCAACTCAAAACATCATTTACTTCTTCCTTTTGCAATAATAAACCTGGCCTGACCCTTTGGTTTGTTGTTTTTTTTCCCCACTGGCTTCAGACAAGTTATTTAACGTTGCAATTTCTCGAGGCAATAATACTTTCCTTCCTGAAAGAAGAATTCTGATAATTCTTAATATTTGCAAAATGCTTTTTAGAGTTATTATGATTATTTCCATACTGAAATGCAAGAATAATCCACGTCCTTTATCACATTTTGCCAGAACAGCGTGAGTAAGGTCCCCTTTACACTTCGTACACCCAAACAACTGCTGCAAAGCACTTTTCCTTAGAAATCATTCAGGTCTTTAAACAAATTCATGTTGCTCAAGATCTCTTGCCTGCAGCCTTCCCAAGACATGTGGTCACCTGTTAATTTTTTGCCACTTTTTTGTCCTTCTTAATATATATATATAATTTGAGACACTCTATAACTTGCTCAGCGTATATTTCAACATCTATTTCCACAAGATTTGGCCCCTGCATTAGTGGTGGGTGTGATGTTTATTCAGCCAGAAAGGAGGAAGAGCATGAGTGTAAGTGAGCCACAGAGCACAGGTTCAGCTTTCTGAATAGAGCTGTACAGATTAAGCATCTTTTTAAAACAAAAGCAGCATATAAGTTGAAAAAACAAACAGCAGCATAAAGAAATCAATGAGCAGCATCAGTTTGTGCACTTCCTCAGCTCTGAAATGATGACATTCCTCTCTGACAGGGAACTATGTTGTGCTGTACCACACAGTTTCACAGTTATCACTCAGAGCTGTAGCACTGAGATGTACCGACTCTCACTGACCAGATCACTGTATGGCCAAGAGACAGCACAACAACACTTGTAGGCAGGCCTGTGTAAGATAAGAGTGTGCCATTCTAAAAGCTGATGCACCTCTCATATCCATGGCAAAACTCACATGATGCAATTACACATCAGGCAGAGCTGGTCAGAACACTCAGTTTAATGGCAAATGAGCTGCCTGAGAATTGCTTGTGCCACTTGGTGTGGGCTGATGTCCACTGGGGGACACTGCTTACTGAACCCTGTATGATACGAGGCAGGAGAGCATTCTGATAGTCTGTGTTGTGGAAACAGACACTGAGCAGACTCCTGACACAGTATTAACAATGTTTTCCTTGCCAAAGATCTGCAGTATGAAGACACTGATAGCCTTGTGAGCCCTCAGACACAGCGGCTTTGCAAGGCAAAGCTTCCCAGTACAATTGTAAAACTTTGCTTTCCTGGAGACACAGAACAATTCTGGGGTCAGTTTTTCTCCCCATCACCCCCTTGTTTTTCTCTACAGGGTGCTCCAAATGACATTCCCAGTGAAGCCACAAGTCCAACAGAGTTCTGCTTTGCAGTAACACCCTTGTATCTGAGGAGTCTGTGCTCTGGCAATTGAAATTCCCTGCTGTACAGGATAGCACACTTGAGACCTATTTTCAGGATTTAAGAGGCACATAGATCTTGAGCCAGCCCACTGCACAAGGATGTATTTCTTTCCCAGAGCCGAAGGTCTCAGAATAATGGCCCATTACCTGGATACATTGAGAGAATTACTCAATGAGTGCTCTAGGAAGGGAGTGGTCGTGATAGCTAGAGCAAGGGGTAGAATATAGAATCGATAGGTTTAGGGTCAATTCCTCAAATTGAAATGTAGAGAAAAAGTGTTTTCTTCAGATTTCCTGTTTAAAAGAAAAAAAAAAAGGAAAAAAAAAAGGGAAAAAAAAGGGGAGAGTGGGTAGAAAATTCAAACAGAGGGTTTGAATACCTGCATACTGAGAAAGAATGGCTTTTTTACAGCCTTAAAGTTATACATTTAGATAGAGCTTTGCTCCAGATTCTCAGCCTGGTTTCTACTACATCCCTCCTCCTGCCTATATGTATAATTAACTGGTAATTTACACCTACATTCCAAAAGCTCTTTGAGAAAGCCCTTAAAGTCTCATTCTACACTGTTAAACTATTGTGAAAACAACTGAAAACAAACACAAAACTGAACTCCCCTCCCCACCAGGGTTCCCATTCAGGGCTTTTTCTTGTTTATTTCCATGCTGAAAGGAAGTGTAGTATAACACAGCTTTCATCAGATTCATGATTATGTCTCCAAGTATAATTCCAGATAGCTGTGATTGAAAGATAGCAGTTCTGTGCAGTTCTAGTGTTCATTACCCATATTTCTATACAGTGATTGATTACAGCAGGGAAGGAAGTTGTTTTAGTGCTTTGGGGGTATTCTACAACAAATAGATAACCTTGTCCTTTGCACAAAGAACTTCAGCCTGTATTGATTATATCAGGGTGAACATGAGAAGAAGAGCGAACAGCCGCACTCTCCAGAGATGCAGCACATGTCAGAATTATCACGCCAAGACATGCACAGGCCTTTCAAGCTGCTTGAATCAAACTCTGTGACATAAAGTCTGTTTGATCCTGTTATTTCCCCTATTGGACCATACAGAAAATATTCTCATCTCTACGGCAGTCTGAGACTGGGTTGATGCAATGGAGGCCAGAGCTTGATTTCATACATTCAAAAGCCCAAGGAGATACCAATGCAGATTGGATTACTGGCAGCAGCTGGGAGCAGTCATGGAAGTACATGCCTCAGAGTCATGCAGGCTGTTGTGCTATCACACCAAATGAGTCAGTTAGCTGAATCTATCCTCATTATGTTAATTGTCAGTGTGAAAGTACAAGCACATTTACAGCAGGGTGCACTCACACTCCCAGAAGCCTGCCCTAACTTCATTTACAGCACTTTGCACACTACCACTCAGATTTCCTACTTCTTAGTTTAGTGTCACTGAAGCCCAGTTATCAAGCCCAATTATTATCCAGAAAGCTGATGTATTTTCTGCATGTCCATGTAAGAGAGGTGACAAACCTGGTTTGCTCCTCACAGCTCGTTTGGTGGCACATGGTTGACACCTGTCGACTGGGCTATGTGGTAAGTTTGCATGGGATTAACCACAACACTTGTGGGATTTTTCTCCATTTGCTGGCTATTTTTTAATTACTACTTGTGAAGTATATCCAACATGCTGGATAAATGCTGCAGATTATTGCAGGCTTTGCTCAGCGGCTCTTGTTGTGGGATATTTGTTCCCAGGTTGCCAAGTTAAGTAACAGCTTGGAACAAAACAACTGGGGTTCCCAAGCCTGCAGGTAGGGATCACATCCGCTCTTTGTGAATGGGATGTGCCAGTTCTTTGTGAATGGGGGGTGAAGACTTCAAAAAAACTAGATTCATCATTGTTGTAGGCATATTCTCTCCTGAAACACTGTTGTGAAGTGTCTGATGGTGTCATTTAAATAACCACTGGAGCTACATTTCTGTTCAGTTGACAGCCTGTTTCTTGTTTCAGTAATGTTTATGGTTCCCCAACCAGAGCTCAGTATGCCACATCTACAGAATAATTGCCTTGAAGGAAAGTGTTTGTTGAGGGGTACATTCTTCAAATGTTCCCTGCGAGAGAGTTTTAACAAGCCCAGAAACTTTCAGACCATCAGGTTCCTATTTTGGGTTAAAAGCCCCATGAAGGAGGCAGGCAGCGGTCACTTATTTCTGTCTTCAGAACAAACCAGGGATATCTGAGCACCATTCAGGACACAGTTCTCTAGGTCACACTGCCTCCCCTTTAGCCAGCCGCTTATTCAAACTTGGGCTGTAACCTCCTTCTACAATCCCTCCAACAGTGACATCTCAGATAGGTCGTAATTACTGCACTGCCTCTGCAATCAACAGAGTATTCATGATTTCTATTAACTTACTGGACACCTCGGACAGGCTTTTTTTTCCTTATGGAAACACATGCTATTCTGCTGTCTTCAGGGAACGTACTGGGCAAACTGAGACTGCATCAGTCAAAAACTATGTCCTTCACAGGGAGCTGTTTGGAAGCAACAATACAGGTGCTGTGTCCTTGACAGATTTTAGGTGCAATCTCTGCTGTAGTTTAGAAGAAATATTGAAGGTCAGAAGCACTTAGTAACTGTGGGAGAGTTAGCAATTGCTCAGTGGCTAGGAAAAAAATAATTAGCCTTGCCAGGGATTTCTGAGGTAATCCTGATGTGCTACGGGACCTATTTTACATCCTGCCTGCTAACAGGATTATATCATCTATCAGAGGTGGCTGCTCTACAAACTCGCTTTTATCATACACACACCAAAGATCAGGTGAGAGGTTTAATAAAACACTAAATAGAACAAAATGCTGAAGAAATAGGTATAATTACCTTTGAAGCTTTTTTTTCTTGCCTAATGACATATTTTCGTTACACAGCTGCATTTTAGTGTCACCGAGTCCTTCCCTGGATGGTGTCAAGTGAAAAATAGTAAAAGATACCACAAGTTTAATGTGCAAAGGTAAGACAAAGCCACCTCATCAAGCTGCTGATACCCTAAAGCAGCAGGGGAGAGAGAAGTAGAAAAATCTTAGTCTGAAAAATAGGCTGTTATCCCTCCCTCATGGCGAGGTTACACCAAATCTTTACATGGAGAACATTAGCATAATTTCTTTCCAGTCAACCAATTAAAAAGAAGAAAAAGGAAAAAAAGAAGAGCTTTGGAGTCCCAGTGGCTCTGATTATTTTATGCTGAGCTACCACAGCCATTTCTGCCACCATGGGGTAAAGTTACCATGATGCATGTCGTTCTAGATATATTAATAGTGAAACACTAGTCCTACAATTTAATAGGATTAGCTGAAATTGCTGTAATACATTTTACAGATGGGGAAACTGGGACACAGGCAGACTTAATTTTAAGCAACTAAATCCGTATTTTGGCACCAAAGCAACCTGAATCTCAGTAGTGCAGAACACTTAACTCCCACATAACAAAAGAGCTACAGTTTCCACTGTTCATTTTGCAACCACACCTCTCCCTAACTCACCACATCGCTGGAAGGTGATTCAACCAGGGCCAGCAGGATCTCAAGGCCAGAGGCTGTGAACATCACAACAGATCCAAACTAAGGCATGGACCTGCTTCTCAGGTTCTTCCTATGGCTGCTTTATACACTCTCATGCCCTGCATCCCATCCTCAGTACTGCCTCTTTTTTTCCCTCCTTCTAATCTATAGTGGATCATCTTTCCCCACACTCTTCAGAATCCATGTCCAGATTCTCTCATCTATACCAAAGCCACTGCAGAGTAAAATTTGTCTGCCTGCTGTGGGCTGCTTTTATTAACTTAGTTCCCCCCCCCCTCCCCTCCCTATACACACCCCTTCAATTCCTTTATTCCTTTATTTTTGATCACTATGAGAAAGCAGCACCAATTCTCAGCCTTGCTATTGTAGGTCTATACAGCTAAGCAAAGAAACCCACCAGCAGCACAGGGAGTGGCCTAGTTTCCACTACCACAAATCTAAAGCATTTTTTCATTACTATAAAGCAAGGCTTACCATCCTCATTACATTACTGCTGGAGCTGTAGTACCTTAAGCTGCCACACTTTGTGCTGGTTCTTCTTGCATTCTTATCTACGTAAATAAGCTTACAATTGCACTTTTTCTTGCAGCTGTCATTTCTAACTCCCCTCAAGATTAAGAAGCAGGAGGTTAATTGTATATTCATTTGTTACCATCTCTGCTTCTCTAACCAATATTGTGGGGTAAGAACAGGTCTTACAACTCCTCCATTCCTGCCAGCTCCTGCCAACATGAATCCCTTACTCTAGTGCAAACAACCTGGAAGAACACAGCATGCAACTGTATCCTCCATAGGCTTCTCCCACCCGGAGCAGCCACAGTCCCCAAAGGCAGCAATCCATATGGCTGCAGGCAGTGCTGCTCACACCCATCCAGCACATGCAGAGCAGCCTGCTGAGCCCTGCAGAGAGCTTCGCATCCTCCGTCAGTAACTCAGCTCCAATGTGTCAACATATTTAGTCATGAATAGTACGCATTAAATGAACACACTCTCTTGTCAAGCAGTTAGAGAGCTAATCCTCCTACAAAGTAACAACAGTTCATGCAAATGCGTATAAAGCTAAATGACATTTTTTTGCACGCGTGTAATGAGAATAGAGAAAAGAGAAAGTGGGATCCTTCCTTGTAAGTGGCAATTAACACAATTGTTACAGATATCCTGTCAGGAACAACAAAAGCAAATAAACACACCCCAGCAGTGACTATTAGAAGCACCATGCCTTACATGCACTGGCCTTGCAAAAGAGGAGCCAAAAGTCAAAATCATTGGGAGCTCCCATGGATGGAGGGATTTAATATCACAGCAAGGTTCCTCCCAGAACAGACCCCAGGGAAGGGCTTTTCACCAGGTGAGAAATCTGAGCTGGATGAACTTTCCCTAACCCCCAAAGAAAATTTGCTATTCCAGCACAATGTACTGCATTATCAGTTTCATCTGGCATTTCAGCACAGCTTCCATCCTACTTAAATTAAACCCCCATTCATGTATGTAAAGTCAGGTTCTTCACCTGTAATTTACAAAGTAGTCATTATAGAAAATATGCATCATCAAATGAACTGATCTGTAATTGCAGATTTACCTACAAATAAGTCCTTATTATACTTATCAAAAATCAAATCTGAAATGCAAACTCCAAAAGAGAATAAGAGGATATACTATATAAGAAAACAACTTATTAACAGAATAAATATAAGGTAAAACAACACAGAGGAATAAAAGCTCTCATAAGCTTCCATTTTACCATTAGCATTTTAATAAGCATAATATCCAATTTTAGAAGAGCACCATAACATTGAGTTCTCCAGTAATGTTATTCAGCAATTTAAATTGTTCCTTACAGTTTTAGAAAGAAATCAGCTGGAATTTGGTCCAGAACTTAACGTGATTCAAAACAATCCCATTAAGAACAGAGGATCAGCCCAGACTCCTGGAAGCACAAAACTATTTAGACCCACCTTCATACTACAAAGCAAATGCCACTGCTGTTGTAAAGAGTCCAACAGCAACCTCAAACTCTGCTGCAAAGTAGCGGTGATCAGATCTGTGCAAACAGTACATTTTATGGAAGGACAAACCTTCCGACAAGAACTTTTATTAGAAATGAAGGTGAGACAGCATGGGGATACTGTCTTACACTGCAGTAACAGTTTAAGCACTGAAAACTCTCAAATAGGTGCAAGGAGGCACAAGCTACATATCAGAATGCACTGGGAGAAATCCCAGTATTTTAAACCACAGTACTTCAGAATGAACAGTGCCTCAGGATGTTTGCATCACACTGGGCTCTGGTTCTGAAGTTCTGTTTTTATGGATTTTTTCATTGCTTGCCTCAGCCTTGAGATTCTGCAAAGGAACTTGGGAGAAACTGAATTTTAAGCCTTTATGACCCCCCTCTTTAAAACTTCTGAAACTCAGATCTCCTTAATACTGGTATATGATTTATGTATAATTTATGTGTGCAAACTCAAGTCACATCTACTGATTTCTATGTTTAAAGGCCAGAGCAGTAACAACATTACTTTCATTTGTAATCTAGTAACAGAGAGAAACAAGGAAGAAATGAGGTCTGATCACACTGCACAATGCAGCTGTGCAGAAAGCCCTTTCTTTTGATTCCCATCCATCAGGAGACAGAGAAAAAGCCCATTAATGCTTTCAGAATAAAGCAAACATGACTGTTAAAGTCCTCAGAACTATCTCCAGTACAATCATGATCAGAAGAAAAATGTATAGGTTCATTCACACCACTGTGGTGACAATACAGGCACTACCTATGCAAGGATTCACCATCTTTATAGATTGTTTATATATAAAACTTAAGAACTCATACCTGCAAAATCCACCTGATGCTTGTCTGGATTTACCATGTCCTTAATTGGATTACAATTATTTTTCTCTCTTATTAAAAAAAAAAGAAAAAAAAAAAGACTTAAAATCTGCAAGCTGCAGATGAACAATGGATTTAGCTGGAAAAAGCCACAGCACCAAAGTTATTCTCTTTGAATTCCAAATACAGATCAGGTTCTTTGCTAATTCTCCTTGTCACTATAGTACCAAAAATAGCCCATGGAATACTTCAGACATATGCACAATGACATCTTTGAACGCATATCATTTCCATTCAATTGCAGCTGGATTAACATACCTGTAATGGCTGCAAATTCTTTCTTAATCCAGTTAAGCTTCACTGTCTAAGAGCACATAGAATAGGAGAGATTAAATGGTACAAAATCATAGGCTTATATTCACAAGGTAGTCAATGCAGCAACAGAGACCATTCCAGTGATACTGCACCATGAGCATCTTAAGAAATTCCAGCAGAACACTTTGAAATATCAAGGAGACTTCAAATACTAAAAGCAGAGCACAGATCTATTGGCCCAGGGACTGCATTTGCAAAATACCCATTCAAAACTGCAGGGGTATCATGGTGGATGATCCAACAGTGATGGAACAACTGAATGCTGAAGAAACATGCAAAGTTCTGCTGCAATTCAAATGTTCTTCAACACTTACCAATACACTACGCAGGCTAGAGAAGCATTCTTTTCTCAAGGCACTAAATCAGAAATGCAGCAAAACAGCTTAAGTTTGCAAAGGCACATTAAAGCAGAGCTCACGAGCTGTCCATCAGAATCAAGATGCACAGATGTGGGAAAAGGCCACAAATCAATCTGGACTGCACAACCTATAGAAGAGTTTTGAAGGAATAGGAGAAACAAGGAGCGTCATTAATCTTGCATGTGCCAGTCTAGAGAAGTGCTTGTGATTCTGATTCATATTAACAAGGTGATGGAGGCTGCTTTGTCCACATGGCTGCAAAGACTGGGCCCCTAAAACTTTAGTTCTTGTGTCAAGAGCTGCTTGAACATTTTACATAAAAGAGGATTTTTAGTGTAAGCAGCAAGAGGAACAGAACAGAGGTCGGTTGTTACTGCCCTTGTCCTCACATGAGCACTCTACTCACCCAGCTGCAGGGCCACTGCCTGCTTTGTGCAGCCCAGGGAACTTCAGCTTTGGCCGCTGCCTCAGCCTCCTGTTCTGCATGGTGGAACTGGGTGAAAAGAGCTGAAGTGGGAAATGAAAGAGCAGCGACATGCAGGAAAAAAAGGCTGAAAAAAGCTGTAATAGCCAAACAGGAAGGTTTTGAACAATGCAGAGAACCCTTCAGGGCAAGGGCAAGAGAAGTTGTAGGCTAGTCTGCTAAAGATTCTGGCTTTCTAAAAGAGGTGATCCCAGGCCGTCAGATGTCAGTAGTGACTTGGTTACCAACAGCTTGTCTGAAAACCCCACTGCTTCCTTGAACTACAGGTTACTTTCTCCAGAGCTTACAGGTCAATACACTGTCTTGCAGATTCTTATACTTTTACAACAATAACAAATTTAAAAGCAGTTAGCGGTGCACAGCCTAAGTGACAGATGAGTATGAGGAGATGATTTCATAAATCATTTATGATACATTATGGTCATTTTTACACTGCCACAGATTGCAAAAATGTTAACAATAAGTGAATGTTGATAGAAAGGTTGTGGGCACATTTGAGTGATTTCATTGTCTTTATAATACACAGCAGTAGTAACATGAAACCAGCTATCAATGTTTAATAAATGTTTTAGCAACATGTTATAAATGATAAATGAGTGACTATATATGCCATATAAAATATGCATAATGTTTTCTGATGTTTGCTAATCGTATGCTACAACTGTTTTAAAAAACTATTAATAACGAGGTGAACAGAAATAAAAGTTCCCAGATATGTTCAGGAAGTAATTTCTAATTAAACAAGTAAATCTTAAAAAAGCAAATGCAATTATATTGGTCTCTGGCATACTGTAATTGTTTAATAAGTCTTTCGCTCTAAGCTGCACACAGAACCCACACGCTGTAAGGGCTGGATTCTGAAACACTGCATAGGAGATTTCCAGTTCCTATTCTCTGCTGCTGAGTGGCTGCTCATTCCACATATAGCATCTTAAAAATAGATTTTTCCTAGCGTTTTATTGAAAGAATGCCATGATTCTTCTCCAGTCTTTGTAGGACAAGATCTTGACTGATTCTGAATGCTCAGGAAGCAGCAATACTTTCCTATTGTAGGTGAATGCCTCTGCATTATTACCACTTGTTCTGAGTATGTGTGTGTGTGTGATGTGTTTGGTACATACATATGGATGTACATCGATATCTGAAAGGAGGTCAAGTCAGAAGTCTTATTTTAAAATCATCCCTGCAATGTACCAGTAAAGAAGTCCCCATCTTCATAGCTGGTAGCACTGTCGATCTCAACTCCAGTGTGGCTAACGAAGAAAGTCAATTACACAAACATGAAAGCAAACAACTCACATTCCTTTTCTATTAGGTTAGTGACTTGATTGCTGGTATTTTCAGTCCATGGGAACAAACTGTGTTCATTATTGCTGGTCCAGCTAGCCAAGGGGAATAAAAAGAAGTTACGACTGCGGACGTACGGACCAAACTGTGTTTTTATTCCCTAAAATCAGTCCTCTTTGGACATCAGTATTTTTCTGAAAAATCAAAAACAAACAAGCTAAAAATAAAGGAGAACATTTCATTTCTCTAATGTGGAACATGAATACATGCACCTGCACACAGCTCTCTCCAAGCCCTCACAGCAAATAGACTTGCTATTCAAAAATGGAACTTGAATCCCTGTACAGCTCATGCATCATTTTACTTCATAATAATTCAAGCTTGTTACAGCAAAGCACAGATTCAAGTCTTTCAAAATAATTTTGATTGCTCTCTATAAAGTTCCAACCTCTGCAAGGCATTATTAGTAAATGGTTATGTGTGCCTTTGTCAGCCCCATCCATTTGGCTCAGTTTGGACTGTCAGCAGCAGAAGAAATATTAATCAAGAGGCCCAAGGCCTTTGAATTTACCGCAGAAAAATATGAGTCATTCTCAAGGATGCTTTCTTCTGCCTGCTCTCTCGTGATATTACTGTACAAGTTCGGACCTGCAGGTAAGAATTGGAGTAACTTCACAAAATAGACCTTAAAGTAGCTGAATTCAAACATGTGGAGTAACGTGGACATTGTTTGCAAGCATGAAATTTCATTTTACTCTGATCTACTGATTGTGCACTTGCTCCAATTTTCAATTAACCTGCTGCCTGCAATGGCACTACAGAAGTATATAAAACCAAGCACGTCCATAATCGTTTGTGAGATCAGGTCAGCGATTAATCTATAGTATTAAGCTGCTTACCACTGAAAAGGCTGCACGTGTATTAATTCAAAGGCTTTACACCTCCCGTATATAATCACCATTGACGCCTCCCAGTTTGCCTTCACTTGTTCAGTGAAGAACATGCATATTTACATAATTTAAATGGAAGCTAATGCATCTTACACATGAAAATTATACCGGTTCTGTATCCTCCCATCTGGATTAGAGGAGACAACTCCATTCATGTTCTATTTATATAAAACCTGCTCAGGAAAATGGCAGGAAGAGAAGCAAAAAGGGAAGGGATTGTACAACAGGAACTTTTTGCACCTGCTCCATCCCAGAAAAGGTTACAGATGACTGAATGACAGTTTTAGACTAGCAGAGTTTTATTTTGCTTACCTTCCCACCACTAATATTACACCTGGAAACTGCAACACGAGTTCTTCAAAACAAAACAAAACAAAAGCTGAAAGTAAGGAGTAAAGGCTGTGGTCTCCTTTCTGTACGCATCACAAAGGAAAATGTTTCCTGCTGCTCATTTAACTGACCATCTTTTTGCACCATCAAGATGATCTGATGGTCTTTGTCTATACACTATGAGAGTGTTCAGTCCCCACACTGCAGCACTGATCAACTCCTGGGCAAAGAACTTCAAAAACTCCAGACCATGAGGCTAAGTGAAGTGCAGACTTCTGCCACTGCTATACCAGTGGACACTGAGCTGCGGATGTACCTGCAGCAGAGCCACTGCAATGAACGAGCAGCAGTTCCTAATAAACGCACTAACAGAATAACTATGAGAATACCAGTCACTTTCTCCTGAAACAAACAAGAATTGGATGAAGATGGTTTTCAGACTGCTGACGTGTCTGCACTTACATGCATTCCATTTAGAAGAGTTCTACGGTATTTTTTTCAGCACCCAAACATATCAGCATATTGCAGAGGAATCAAATCAGAGCATCCTGTATCTACAATTTGTATCAGACAATGAGTAATCCAAGAGGAGTCCACATTTCCTCACTCAGAGATATAAACATCATACAGCCTTTTCCCAAGTTAAAGCTTTGCAAGCCTGTCATCTTAATCTGGTCTGAAAGAATCAAGCCAAAAGTGTGTGATTGCTTATTATCATTATTAAATACACCAATTTTAATAGACTGAATATTTTACTTTAATATTAAGGACCAGTAAACAAACAATGATTACTGTTTATTGCAGTGGCAATTCTTAAACCGGTAGAATTTCTACCTAATTTCCCCACTCATCTAATCAGAACTGGGAAACATTTGATTTGAAAATAACCACGAGAAAGAGAAGATAAATATCCAAGTGGGATGACTATAAGAATCACTGCAGCTCCAAGAGTATACCTCACAATTTCTGAATAAGTAAGTCCCACAGTTATATCCGCATCCCATTGGCAGCACAGCCACCTTGCAGCTCCCATGTCTCACCTTTTCCTTCAGAGGACAGCAGGGCATCTACTCTGTCTCAGACTGTGACCTTCTGCAGTGTGAACAGAACTCAAAGCAGATGGTGATAAAGTCACAGAGAACATCTAAGTTACACCCTGATCTGGAGGTCAATCTTATTTTCAATAGCTGTCTCAGCTTCTCACAAGGAAAAAATTCCACTTCTCACAGAAGCTAATGGAAATATTTCCCGTTGTCTCTACAGGGGCAGAGCTGTCCACAGTTTACTTATTTGTTGCAACACAAAAGATATCTGCAGCATGCTGTAAGTTAAATGATCTTCAATAAACATCAAAAAACATGCAGTAAGCAATGCTGTCTTTTGCTGGTGCAGTACATAGATCCAGGTACTGCAATGAGAACTGTGTCTAAAGCAGCTGAATGCCAAGCTACAAGAACACCTCCAAATGCAGCATTTACGCTAAGAAAGGTGCCTAGGAATAAATTGCTAGAGATGAATGGGTGAAACCCTTTTAATCCTCCTTTCCCCCCCTTTTACCATGCACTGTGACAAAATACACTACTCACAAGAGTACAGTGCCAAGGTCTAAGTTTCCCCAAGTAACAGCCATTCCTCAGACCTGACCACTTGTTTTCCTTCCATCACACAGGGCTAAAGCCAGGGTGGCTTTTATGCCCTCCATAATGCAGTTCCTGACTCCACACATCTCTGCCTTTCACCAGTACTAATCAATACAACACTAAAAGGCATCACTGCTCATGTACTTGTGCAGTCCTGCTGCTGACCTCTTTGTTATTCCATTCTCCTTTGCTTGAAGAACAGTCCCCTTAAATCCATTATTTATCAGGCCCACAAGGACTTCAGTAATAAGTGCGCTGAGATTTGTGGCTTCTGGGCCAAAATGAAATCCCATAACACAAAAAGTTTTCTGTTCACACCTCATTTCCAAGTTTCTTTTGAAGTCCTTATAAAAGATCCAAAGCTTTGGGTGAGCTCTTTGTCAACACTTAACTGAAACTGTCCCATTCAACATAAGAAATCCATCCTTAAAGGCAATAAGTTGGCTTTGTCTCTTCCATTAGTGCCAAGCCACCTAAAACTCAGAGGTTTATTTCCAACCAGCTGCAACACCTCTATCTAATTATATCCAGCTCCACAAGAATCTTCACACACTATTTCTAATGTGCTGTAAGTTCATCTCCAGAAATGATCTAAGTTATTGACACTGGACAAAACACTTTGTATTCGATCCTTCAGAAGTGTTAGCAGAGCTCAACATTTCTGGAAGGAAAAATAATTCAATAGAGAAACTTTAGTAGTGGGAATGAGGAGGCTTTTAAAAGATTCAAGATAGCAAGACAGATTCCCCATTGTATTCTTCCATTTCTCTCTGGTTGCAGTAGCAAAGGAAACAGTCTCTGTGGTGAATTAGGACTCTTATCTGTACAACCCCTATGTGAGAAACGTATTTTTTTATCAAAGCCTCTTTGGCACTGCTGTGCTCGCTTCGAGCAGCCTCCAGGTGCAAACAACACAATTAGTCAACAGGTTGTCTACAGCACATATCCGTGAGCAGTCCAACAGCAGACAGAAAACTATGATTCCTGCATTGCCTATTAAAGCAGCAAACTTCTCCCAGTTAGTTCAAGAGCTTTGACACATCAGGAATTATGAAAAGGAATCTACTGAGGAAAAAAGAAACGAGCAGCAAAATAAAGCCAAGCAAATTCTGCAAATATGTCTTTTTTGGTTGGTTTTTGCTTGTTTGGTTTTTTTTGGTGCCCCACTGAAGGTGTGATAGCCTAAAGAAATGAGGCCGTGCCAATCCCTCCTGCAACTCTCTGTCTCAAAAACAAAAAAAAAAAGGCAAAAAATCCACAACAACCAAGCACGTTTTGCAAGCAAATAAACCCAAGAGCATTAACATAAACAGTAACCAAATAAAAACCTTCAAGGGCTGCAATGGAGAGCTCACTTACAACTCCGTTGAGATTGCAGTTAGAAGCTTACTTATTTACAAAACATTTTTGTGTTTCAGCTAGAATACGAGCGCTGGCAGGGAATAGGCTTAAGGATCAAGTGGATGCTCAACTCAGTTCCAGGCAACTTGGTGTGTTTCTTCTCCAATGCCAATGTTGCAAAAACATGTTTACTGTATACATTTCCAGCACAGTAATGTTTCTAGGAGAAAGCAGGGCAATTATGCCCTCAAGCAGTTTTGCAATTTCATATTTAATCTTATGAAATACACTCATTCAGTTTAACAAATCAGCTCTAAATTGCCAATCACATCACTCCAGGAAACAAGGCTCTACATCTCAGACTTGCAAGAAGTAATTTACCAATTAAAGCCAAAGAGTGACAAAAATAATTTAGGGAAGCTTTCTTGGAATATATTCTTTTGACTCTGTGCAAAAATCAAGGAAAGAACCATCACCATTTTTCGCTGAATCTCCTATGAAAACACTATGCAAATAAGTGTTTAAATAGCACAATCAAGATTGCAAAGCCAAGCTCTCAAAGCTACAAAAAGCCAGAAGCAAGCTGATCTGAGCAACCATAGCTCAGGCTCTTTGTGATACAGGAAACACTTGCAGTTTAGGACCCTCCTGCTTTATTATAATGCCCAGCCCTGCAAGCACTGCCGTGGGCAGCAGTGCTGCTGATTGGAGAAACCCGTGACCACGGTTGTGCAAGAGTCAACTGGTGGGCACCACTCCAGTTCACTGCAACAACTTTAATGAGAGTAAACGTCTTGCTTTGACTTAGAAAACTAGGATGACCTAAAGCCTGTTTTTTGAGCTATACAATACACTTCTCCAGCCATTACTAAAGATTTGCTCTGGAGACTGCACTGACATAACTACAGCTGCCTAAAAAAGCAGCTAAAAATAACACTGTCCTCAAAGTTAAAATTTCTCTGTAATGGAAAAATAAAGATAACATTAGCAGCGTTACTCTTGACCTTTTACATTATGTGCCTGAAGGGCACAAGTTACCTCACTCTTCAAAAGAAGAATTTTTTCAGCCTCCTCATTTGCAGGTCTCTGAGCACAACCTGCAACCTGATGACTGAACAAATCAGGAGGCAGAGTGACCAGGCACTATGGCACATGTGAACCACTTTTGGACTGGGACTTCATCTGAAGAATTCCTCTCACTCCTCACAGAGGCCATACAAGGACCTCCCTTCAGTGTTTTGCCTGAAAGATAGAAATTCATATTCCTTATTTCCTTGGTATTCAATATGTCTCAAACCACTATGAACAGAAGTCCTTGATACTGCTTCATGTCATGCATTTCCATGATGGAAGAAGATCTTAAGGAGGATCACAAAGGGAAGAAGGGGCTGTGTTGGTGCAGAGGCAAATGAATGAATGGGATACAGACTGAGCACAGAAGAGGCACTGACCCCCACACCCTGCACAGAGGGTGCAGTTAAGAACTCCCCACCATAGGACACCATTAAGCATCCATTAAATCTTAGACAAAGTGAAGGCTCCAATTTAAATCTAACCAGAGTCCAGAAGTCATTTACCATCCATGAGGTTTGGGTTCCAGCTAATTAAACTTATTGTCATTGATGCTGTGATTGAGCATACCGCCAGTACCGTCAAGTTGCTGCTGCTGGTAACTGCAACATTAATCTGCCTGGGTAGCTTAAAATGATTGAGCTCTGAAACACGTCATATGCGTGTCAAAGCAGAAAAAGCAAAGGAGATTAATCCTTTACCAAAACACACACAAAAAGCTTCCACGCAAAATCATAACACTTTTTTTTTTTCTTAACTGAAAGCACTAAAAAGGCAGATATTTGTCCAGGCCATTTCAGAGATGACTAACAGCACTCCAGTGCTTTTATTCATCCTTGCTAGGCATCGCTGTATATTTCCACATTCAGGTTATAGCTAAAAGAGAAGTTTGACAAACATCTGTTATGACAGAAAATAAGTTTGACAGAACATCCCTGATCATGGTAATTTCTCCATAGCCAAGAAAAATGAAGGGTCAATGCTTCAGAAAGGTTTATTTGCTGAAGATTATTATTATTTTTTTATTTTTTCTTTTTAAATCTAAAAAGCTTGACAGCCTTTCAAGTATTTATGCAGGTACAGTTTACAGGTTACAACACATGACAGTACCGATGTGTTCTGCCCTTTGAAAGAACTCTGCCTTATTTTTACAATTTAGTATTCAGTGCTGAGGTGTTGTTGCTTGTAAAGGATTGTCAGGTTCAAATGAGGAACTAGATGGTCCAAGACAACCTGTCTCTGGTGAATAGAAGTTCTAAAATATTGAAGCCTCCAGAAGAGTATTAAAGATGCACATTCTGTATCTGCAGACTATTATCTATATTTCAGTGTTATGTGAACTGCAATTTTTACATGCAGGATTGGTCTTTCTGAGCCTAAAAAAGGCAACAAAGTATTTCTATTTATTATTCCAGTTCTTGTGTATAAGATTGATTTTAAATGTTATTAGCAATAATTAATGCACAGAGCTGAAAAAAAAGGATCACAAATTATGCCTAGTTATAACATTCCCATACCAATTATTGTTCAGTGGCGTTACCATGGGCAGCAGAAAATGCCAAGAATAATAATGCTGTGTCAATGAAAGTGTTAGACAGACATGAAGAATAAAAATTAGCTGCATAATATGGATTAAATGACAGTGAAATAAAGATTTTCAGTTACACAAAGGTCCCAGAACTCTGGGAACTTCTTGTATATTTAAACAAATACTCCTGGTACCTGACAGCGAGCCACCCCCTACTTCATCTCGGTATTCACTGAGAGAAGAGAAGCATCATTCACATCAGCTATTCCACTGTAAAATTCTATCAGAAACTCTGGTGTAACCACAGCAAACACAGATGAGAAACCCTGTGCTGATAGAGCATCAGTTTCAGCAGAAAACTTCTGGGAATGGAGTCAGCACGAGAAGAACAACTTCGTTACGTGCCTGAATTTTCAAGCATGCCCAGCACCAGCCTTTTAACGGGTATACTGCAAAATTTATTAACCCACCATCACTAGCTTAATAGGAGTTTGAGAGACATAGAGGGTCCTTGCAATATTTTCCTTCTGGCCGTTTCCACTTTTGCCACACTCTATGTTCTGTTCCTGTTACTTGACTTAAGGACAAAAGTGATATAGATTTTAATTCTTACATTGTTCAGAATAAATTACATGTTCCTACCAACGCAACTCTGTAATGGGTGTATTCTGTTACACTTATGGAGAGCTTAAAGCTACACATTTCATTCCTCCTGCACCATTACCTTAAACAGCTTCCTTCCCCTGCCAGCCAAAGCAGTCCCTACATGTTTACCTCACCGTCTCCATCTGTTTGCACAGACACTTCCAGATTTCCCATTCACCTGCTAAATCTACACAGCATTTGCACAGAGAAGAGCAAACATGGGAAGCAGGAATCAACATCAGCCTTGCTGATGTTTTCCAAGTTTGTGTTTGTCAGAAGCACTTTTTTTCAGTCTCATCAATGTCTTGTAAGCACAAAAATTGTTACCTGAAAATTGTTTGTTTTGAATCCAGCTTTCATGAAGAAAAAAACATCTTCAGATGCAATTCAAAAAGCTGTGCAAGATCTTCTCAAATCTTATTTGTTTAGTTCTTGTTAGTAACAGAGCCATCTCTGCAATACCGACCTTGCAAGAAGGTAGCCAAAACCCATGGTTACATCCAACATCCATTTCCACACACTGCCCAAGTTTGAAATGAATAACCAAGATGGTGGTGAAGCAATAGAGTTAGGACTTCATAATAAGACAAGAGGAAGACATCATTATCTGAAGTGTTTTGCTTTTGAAGGAGCTATACTAAAAACCATTGATAGGTAAATAAACATTCAGAATTCTGCAACAATAGAAGTCATTAAGAATAGCTGAAGTACTGAGCAAGATGTAGAAGCTTATGATATTGCTTCAGTTCCTTTGAAGCTCCTTAAGCCTTTAAACTTACTTAATGCAGAGAATAAGCATGCCATGAATTATATATGTTTAGGGAAATTTTAATTACAGTTGCCAATACACAGATGTAGGAGAACTTCATGCCCTTTTTCATGTAAGTGGAAGTGCTGCACAAGCTCAGACCTTTGAACACTCTGAACTCAGATTTGGAAACTTGTACACTGATCAAGAGCAAAGATGATGGAAGCCACGCACCCCTGAGAAGGGTAACATGAGATTGCCCAGTCTGTGCTTGTGACATTCCAACCACTTCAGCACTGTCAGTCATCAAACATATCCCAAAAGTATGAAAGTTATCTTGGCTGCCAAAACACTTAAAAGAAAATCAGCTTGGCTGCTTACAGAAAAACTTAGTGGAAATCTGAGGAAGAAACACAACCCCCAGTGCTAAAATAATGAAGCCAAAGACATGTGGAAGGGTTAGAGGGAGAAACAACGATCCCATTTTCAGTGTTTACCATTTGAGCCTTGCTCTGTTGTATTGATTTTATGTTGCAACAATTTAAAACAAATAGCCTAGAAGTCAATGGTTGCAAAATAATGGTCACTCTGGAATAGATGTTCAGCATGGGACTGAATGCAATATTATTGACTGGATCTCAACTTTTAGGCGGTATAGCTCTATTGATAGGAAAGTTTCTAGGCCTCCTGCACTGGTGGACAGGTATTCTCAACAGGAAAACCACACACAACTTTAAAGACTGCTAGTGATAGAAACTCCTTGCAGTTAGATTCGATAGCGCGCTAAGACATGCTTGCCATAAATTGACAAATGTGAATTAAATATGTGTATTAGCCCCATGAAGGAACTCTCATTGACATAAATCCAGTTTTGGTCTTCCAGTTGAGTTGTTCCAACAGCAGGGATTAAGATATTTGCACTTTCTCTGTTCTTGCTGTTTGTTCCATCTCTATGCTGCAGTGATCTGCCTCCTTAGAGATATCCTTAGAAATATAGGGACCTGTGAGACTGTGCTGGTAAACAGGGCGAGGAGGAGAGAAGGGCAGGGAAGAAACTCTGACCCCTGTACTGACAGTTCTCATGGCACCACAAGGTGCAGGAGTGACAGGACTGATATTCACTGATGCATGAAGGAGGAAACAAATGGAAACCACATTTCTTAAACATTTCCTGTAGGAAAAAAAGCACTTCCTAAACTACTCTGGGCATGCCAGTGTTAACTATCATTCTGAACTCTTCCTTAACACTCAGCACATCTCTTCCTATTACTGCTATTGTTCATTTCATTAAGGTAAAAGTAATTATGGATTTGCATGCTTTTCTCCTTACCTTTATTCAAAATTCTGGCAGTTAATATGAGGTGCCAAACCACCACTAATTGAAAATTGATTTTAGGTTCAATTAAATGGCTAGCCCAGGAGATGAGTCTACATGGAGAAATCTCATCAGCTGACTCCTTCCTGGGAGCATCCATACTGAATTTCACTGACACAGTCAGTATCTATAATAGGAACAGTAGCAGCTGTAGATAATGTCTAAGGAATACACATAATGAAAACTTCAGCATTTAATTGTTAAAGAACAGAAGACACACTTACATAATCTCAGGCATTACTTAACATTGTGACAGCAACATTCATGATGGTCAAGCAGTGTAAGACTTGAAAGATGAGACCAAACTCAAACTTGCCTGCTGCTTTAACAGACACTGTTTGACATGGCTGCCTTTGAGCAAGAGCTAGAAAAGTGATGCATGTTCCATAGGGAGGAATGCAGTTCACCTTTTAATGAAGTTAAACAATACTGCTGTATATTCTGATAAAACTGCTGGTAACTCTGCATGCTTTAATTATGTATTGTATCATCAGCAGTGCTCAGTAGCTCTATTGTGAAGAAATGAACATGGTTTACAGCCCAAGGCAAGTCATTGAAAATGCTGTAATATTCATCCTTTAACATGTGGAATAAGGTTAATGTAGGTAGTTCTTTAGACATTGGGGAAGCCTCTCTGCTCCCAGAATGATATGGAGATAAGTATTCTCATGAGCAGTAGTAAATGCTTGGAAATCTACTACAGAAAAGCCTAATCAAGGCACCCTTAGTGGTGAAATTAAAGCTATTGTCATACTACTCTCTGTCTTATGCCAGCATCTCTTCACTTATGAATTATAGCACCATAAGGATGGAAAAGGCTCATCACCAGATGAACTTGAGATTCTGCATTTGATTATAGGGAGTAATTACATTAATCATTTCTAGACATTATACACGACAATGGAGAGCAGTAGGGAAATTCTGGGCACCTGCATGAAAGGACATTTCAGAGTAGCTTAACTTGAGCACCTAAGTTAGATTTCTTTGCACTACTGCCAATATTAGACATATTTTTAGAAAATAAAAAAAGGGAATTTATCTCCTAAGAAAAACAAACAAACAAACACAAAACACAGCCTAAGCCTCCCTGCTTTTCTGCATCTTCTGGTTTTTAGCTGAATCTTCCTTTTCACATAGTATCTACAGTATAATCCATCCCATAGTCATGCAGCACCTAACACAAGAGGTGAGATGAGCCAGAGGTCTCCCAGTGCTACTGCAAAATCAAATGAAAAATCTTCATCTGCATTCAAGTCAATTGCAATTCACATAATTTCTAAATCTCACATTTCCCAGAGTAGCTGTGCATAAATAACCTGTGTGTTCTCTTCAGCTGCATTCATTTCCCTCATACCATAATCAATACCCATAAAAAGGACTGGGTACAGATTATGTTGTTCAGAGTTTCACACCAGATACCTCACTAACCAGACATGCTCTCCAATCAAGGATGTTGCTACTTTAAAAATCACATGCAACTGAAATCAATGACTGTTTGTTCAGTAACAGGGTAGATGACAGAAGAACACACTTACAAGCAGCAGGTGAGGCGTTCAACATGAAGAGGAATCAGATTGTCTACCACCTGCCTTTCAGGACAGCACTCATAACTATACAGTGAGAAGATAATTTTAATATATATATTTTAAACTCAATATAAAATCATTGGAACATTTTAAGATGTTATTGATCCTGCATTTACCACCAAGTGCCTGATTATTTTGAAGTGTGTCAATTATAGAGGACAAAACTTCACATAAAAAGCAAGTCTTGGGAATAAACAGGACACTGAATACAATTAATATGCAACACCTGGTACACCGGACAAGGGGATTTACTTCTTCCTCATGCCAGGAAAAGAACTGTCTACATGAGCATGTGTTAAGACAGTAAAACGTCCCTATGAAGCCTGAGCCCCACAATGAGAAGTCAAAGACTAAAGAAGGTTCATTTCATTTGCCTGACAAATAAACCTTCTGAAGGAAAACAGCTTGCTAACAGTGGATCTTTGCCACAAGACATTCTGTAGAAATCACAAGGCAAAAACCACAGAAAAAGTTGAAAGTGAAAACCCAATTTACTGCTGTTACCTTCAAGAACATTCTGTGATAAGGACAGTTTTACAGATGAGGAAAGCTGAAGTAAATTTGAGACCGAATCAACTGCGACAAGAAAGATAATGAAATTAATTTAAGCGCACACAAAGCCTTTGAGCACACTCTGTAACCTCTGTATAGAACAGGCTGATGAAGCCTTGCATGCTCCCCAGCCTGCTGTTTTTGCGTAGTGCCGTCCACCCCCCTTCATACTGAAGTAAGGGAAAGAATAAATGCAGGAGAGTGGGAGTTTTCAATTGACATGGGCTGGGATTCGGGATGGCTGGCTGCAGAAGATGATAAAGCAGTCAGAGGAAAGAAGCGAGCATGGAGAATTCTTTGCTCAGCAGCAAAAGGGAAGAACAAGTCAACTGCAAAAAGCTTTTGCACCATTCCCGGTGTCCATGACCCTCCCTGAGCCATTGGACAGAAGAGACTTTTTGAAAAAGTACAGGAGAAACAAGAAAACGTAGTTAAAATCAGAGTACTTCAGTGCACCTCAGTACTACAAATAATTACTTTATCTGAAAACTAAATAACATTTGGCAAATTATTGAAGTAATTCAATGGATGTCTCTGATAATTGCCCTGTGCTCTCCGTGTGGCTTAGAAAGCTGCGTACACAGCAGAGTATGCCAAATTGCAGCGAGCTCATTTCTATAAAAATAGAACAGATTCCCAACTTTCAAGGCAGAGATGTGCTCTCTAACATGGCTTAAATGTATATAATAGATGATGCTAGGAAAGCTGTGTGCCCTAATGTACTTATTTCCCAGAGTAGTGCTCTCATATCCATGATGCAAAATCTGATTTGTCCATATATACCTTTTTGTGGAAATGATGTACTCACATCATATACTTCGACCAGTGAGGAACCGTTCATTTTCCTCAGTAATTTATAGCTGAAGAATCAGCCAGCATGGGCTTACCTGGGGTACCACTCACGCAGAACTCAATTTTAAAGTACTCCACATCTTCCAAGACTTTTTTTCCCAGTTATATCTAGTGAAGATTTCAGACTGATTCTCTTTACAGTTTACTCAGATAGGACATAACAGTGAAACAAGAAGTTCTTTTAAGAATGCTGCCCTTCAGTTCTATTTCTCAGTTGTTTGTGCTTTTCAAACCATCTAACAAATGTTGGAATTGTATATTAAGACTCTGATGAATAAAAATGCTTTCTGATTTCCATTTAAAATGGGAGTACAGATAAAATTGTGACAATAGTGTTTTATTGATAGCACTGCTTAAAACCTATAAAGGTGTATTCCCACAAGGTTGAGGATGAGGGCATTTCCTCCAATTTCACAATCAGAGCTTTGCACACCAGCTTCAATTTTCCTTTCATGTATACATGGAGACTGCAGAACTAGTGAGAAACGTAAGAACAGGAAGAGCACAAAGCTTGCCAAAGATTACGCAGGAAGCCCAAAATCAAACTGGGGTCTTGCAAGATCTTTGCAACTGACAAAGCGATTGCATTGTTCTCTTACATCAAGATACAGCTGTTGCTTCAGTATCTCTGTAGATTTATTCTTGTACAACAGTAAACAACTGAAAGAATACCCAGGCTAACCAAGAATTCTTAAGGCAAAAAAGTCACTGTGCAGGCTGCCTCTTGTCAAGGGCCTGAGTCTCACATCAAGCCAAATTTGTCAAAATAATAAAACTTGGCACCAACGCAAGTCATTATTCCACCTACTCACTTCATACAGGTTTCCCACTCTTCAGGTTAATTGCATTGAATAATGTTATATAACAAATCAGATTCCTCTAATAATTTAAGATACTTCGCTGCTGGAAATTCCAATTTAAATTAATAGAAACTGTGTATCTTAATCCTCTTGAGATCACTTCAAGTACCTCAGAACGAATCAATGAAATCAAAGTCCTCTATCTGCAAAATGTTGAGAGGCTGTCAGTAGCACATTCTGCCATTTCCAAAGTAGCAGAAACGTTTCTCCCATAGGTACAAGCAAGTCCTTTCCCAGCTGTGTGCACCTCACTTCAGAGAGAAGTTTGTCTCATTCTGACACAAGAGCCAGGAAGCCTCCTTTGACTAATTACTGCACACAACTGTGACTACTGATTAAAACAGCCCAGCATGGAAGAAACTTAGCTGGATGTATAGAATCCCTACAGGAATGTGCTTGTTTGAATTAAATCATCAAGTTAAAATGTTGAGACACAAACTTCCTGCCTAGACCATGAAAAAGACCAGGTACACTCAGAGATCCTAACTACAAAAGCTGGGGGACAGCAAACTCAGAAGGTCTCGAAGACCTCAAGCAAAGGTCAAGATTCTACTTAAATATTTGCATCAGAGCCTCATTTCCTACAAACACACAAAACTTTACACATTGTGAAACACTGGTTGTATGATATCAAGAGAACTCCAGCAGCCAACAGTTATGCTTTCCTGAAGTGTAAACTGTTACTCCATCTAAAGAAAGATGAGAAGCAGCATAGATTAATGATGCAGAGCTAATTAAAGAAGTAAATAATAGTGGTGACGTACCCTGAGCCAAAGTGGTAACAAATAATGCAGCAGGAAATAAGAAATATGAGGGTTTGATTAATTAAACTACATTTCTAAAGGTAGGTAGGACTATAAAATGTCAAATATGATATTAATGTACAGTAGGTTTATTAGAAAAATAAATTATAGCTTAATATAAATTGCATTAAGAGTTTGTTTTCCTTAGCCTTACAACTGTGGTACTTAATTGTTATAGCTTACTTCTGCAGAGGGGGAGAAGCTGCCCATGACTAAAGAGAAGACTGATAGTGTTCTACGAAGATGAGATGCTGAGTTGAAGAATACAACTCAAAAGAACCCATATTCAGGAATGGGACTGACTGACATCCTTGAGCAGCACGCACCTTGCTTAAAGCTACTTCATATACCATTATGGCTCTGAAAGAAAGATGCCCATCAAACACCAGAGGTCAGTGTGCGCGCTGAAGATATCATTAGAATAAATTCTATCACATAGAAAATGGTGCAGTTGCCCTGAACTATGTGGGCTGAAGAAGCTGCAAAGTGCTACAGGAGGTAAGTTTGGGGAAGCACATGCTGTGGGCTGAACATACGGCACTTGATGCCTCCCACCATCAAATGATGGGGAGTAGGGTTAAGAGAAAGTAGGAAAAGAATGTTTGTAAACATTCTTTTCTATACTTCAGTGCTTTACTTAGCTTTTTAATCTACAAAACATGGCATACCTGACAGTATCTCAGGAATATTTGTTAAAATTAATCTAATATTCTAAGACTAATTCCAAGTTGTTACATCAGTCCTAACTTAACAGCATTACCATGGTTACATTATTATTACAGCTTAGCCTTGTATGTATCTTATCAAGATGCCTGGTAACAAAACAATTCCAGTATTCTTTGTATATGTTCCAGACAATCTAGTTATATCTACTCCATTAACATAAGGCCACAATCTCTATGCCTTAATTAACACAGAACCACAACACCATAGTCTGAGTAAAAAGTAAGCTATTGTATAACATCCTTCCTACAGTCCAACTCCCAGTACAAAACAGCAAAGCTCCTAATTAGCTGCCCATCTCAGGGAGCTGGTTTCCCTCAGCTCACATTCATGAATTACTAAAACCATTTTCCTCATCAACATGGCCATTAAAGATATAAAAACATCCACAACTCCATTGTAGAAAAAAAATAGTTTTAAAGAGCTTTGTCAAAGAGGCAAAGATATACTTCAAAAGTTATTCTAAAAATAAGGAATGATTTGCAAATACTAACAAAAGTTTATAATCCCAACGGAGGTAACATTCTGTTAGTTTCCATGCTCTAACATCACACACCTTCCTGCACCATTCCTGACTTCTTATTTCTGCTGCTTTTTCCAAACAGCTGATTGTATTTCCAGGATATACCATTCTGTGTTCCAGAGAAATACAACGATTACAGCCACCACAGTATATTTAAAAAGTCATTATCAGAAATATTTTTGTAGCTCATTAAGAATAATTATTTCTAAGCCAATTTTACTCACAGCATATAGTAGATATTGCCATTTCTGTACTAATGAGACAAACAAATTATTCATAATGACAATGTTCCTTCAGAAATGACAGTGTTTTGCTTTTTAATTGTACCTGAATAGAGCTGATTTTCTGCAATTGATTTCTTGCTCAAAATGAAATTCATTTGTTACATCATTTGCAGAGTAGAAATAAGACTGTGATCCATAAACAGGTGTTACTTCCTACAGGTCTGCATAAGGCAGAGTTGTGCTGATTTTTCATCTATGCAAGCAAACACACATTCCATGGCTACCAGCTTTCCCACATGAGTTTGTGTATGTTGGAAAACAATTATCTCAAGTTAAAAAAAAGCAACAAAAAAACCTCTAATCTTTGTCATCCCTCAGCTAACATAGTGACAACTGTTCAGATCCTGCAATGGCATTTCTTCACCAAGTACAACAGGCATCTGTGAGCTGTGGCCAGGAACATTTGTCTGAAAACTTAATCTCTGAGTAAGATACAAAAACACACACACACAAATCGGGAACAACAAAGCAATAGTTGATGATTTTATTGAATTACTTCTGGTTTGGACTGGTGATAAATAGAACAGAACACAACCCTGAGGGCAGCATTCAGATTGGAGTGCCTTTCCCCAAGGTAAATGCTTTGGATTTGATCTGGCATAGCTGATAGTAGAATCAAAGCTTAAAACAGACAATTTTTCAGCAATAAGGAAAGGATCACACTGCTAACTACTCTATAAGGCAACAAGGGAAAGGGGGGAATAACATTTAAATGAGAAATGCAGGTTCACTGTGTTACAAATATCAGTGAAGCTAAAGCATCCAATAAAGAGCTGAAACCATGGAGTGTTATTTACCAAAAAATACCTGTTTGGCCAATCAAAATCCATGCTTGTGATGCCCAGCATGCATCCTTATAGAACAGGAGCACAGACTAACTTGACATCAGAAAAACATCTATTAGTGTGCTCTTAGGAATCAATCTATTCTTCACACGTTGCTGGGTAGATTTCCAGAATTTGTACTGATTTTCCTAACACTACACTTCGGTCATTATTCCATTCACAAACCATCCCTACCTGTCAGCTAAAATTTGTCTGATCTGCTTTATAATTCTTTCTTTGCACTGGCTTTTCTCCATGTTCTCAGTTACCTGTACAGTTTCACTGCAGCCACCAACTCCTTCGATCTTACTGAGTTGAACACAAAACAATCTGTTATTTTTCTGATCCAAAGTTTTATCTGAACTTAATCTTTCATTATTTACTTTTTTTTAACTAAATATTTATATTTCACTGAAATTTAGCTATGTGACACCCTAACCCAAAATACTGCTGTTGAATCAAAGGGGAAAAAAGATTCAGGCCCTTTAATTAGCCTTGGGACTTCTGACATGCTGAGAAGGTATGGAAGGAGCTTCCTAATCACAAAACACAGCACGTATCCTGCAATATGAAAAAGAGAACCGACTTCTTCTCTCCACGCTACAGGAGAACTTGGACACCAGCTATATGTTACAACTTGGCAATATCATCTTTGAGACCAAATTCAAATATTGCTTTAGTCATGGCAATATCTTTCATTAACTGCAGCTGATATCAGTGGGAATGGCAGCATTTCCTTTCAAGAATAAGTTGGTCTCCTTGACTCAGTCTTGCCATTCCCCATTATCCTCAGTCTTGTGTAACTATATGTGCCGTTTTAAGGATAATACTAAGTGCAGTGGAATGGTAACACTTATGCAAATGAGGATACAAAGAACAGGGCAGCACAGATCTATTCCAAGCCATCAGAACTGTTCTACCCTCTATGGATGATAATTTCCTTTATGTGTCCTGATGGCAGGATCAGACTATTAACTTCTGCCATCTGTGCTCAGCTCATTCCTCCCCACAGAATTTTGACTACAGACTGTAAACCTCTGACTCAGGGATAATACTTGCTTTCTTGTGTCAGCAATGGGAGTAAATGGTTTTCTTTCTGTGTATACACAGTGGGTCAACTCGCATTCAAGATAATAGAGAAGCAGCTTTCCCTTTTTAATATAGGGAAAGTCAGTATTTTGTATATTCTCATAGGCAATACACAAGGGTAAATTAAGATAATACAGGGAGCAAGTGAAAATACTCTCATTGCCACTCAGCACAGTTTGGCTGAGGGGCCTCTCTTGCACTCATCTTCCATAAATCCTCTGTAGCCTTATATCTCAGCCTCAGGTAAAGAACTTTTTTTTTTGCACAAATACTTGATAATCCTTGAATCTTTTCTAATGCAGTTCCTAAATCTGAGGCTTGAGCTTGTAATCTCAGATTTACTCGGCTACAGAAAGAGTATCACAACAATCACTACAACAGAGCATATATTAACACCTTTTTAAGTTTAAAACCAGCAGAAAGAGATCAACCACCTTTTCTGGTCAGGTTCAAACAGAAAAGTTCTTTGTTTCAGATGATATAACCATCTAAGTGCTTTTCTGCATTCTAGCCTTAACTAACAAACCCTGCTATGTCATTTACAGACACCTGATGTCTTTCTTTGACACTGGTTCCTGCAAAGTGCTTACATACAATCTTAAGTGCTAAACAAGTGGATTCCAAATTATCTGAACTGACTGATAATGGAATGGAAGTAATGGAAAATTCCAGTGCATGGGTCATCTACACAGCCCGTACAGAAGCTCCATACCTCAGCATGGCTTTGGCAGCACGTTCCACAGATAAGAAGGTCTCAAATAATAACCATCATGACACCCAAGTGGCAGAAGCTGACATCTATCCTAAGGGAAAGTAACAAGCCGCAGAAATTCCATGGGCAGCACCCTGCCCTGCCCGCAGCCCATCCATCTCAGTACCCACACTGCATTATAACAACACCAAGCAGGCCCAGGGGAGCTCATCTGTCACCCTTCCCTCTGAACCTCAGAAAGCCTGGGATGCATTAGGCTCATCCATAAAGCTTGCGGCTTGTCAGATTTCCAGCTGAACGTAGCAGCACAACAGCTGCATTCATTTTGCTTATTACATTGTTTAAAATCATGGTTCATTTCTATTTTCTCCCAAATTAGCTTCAATGACAGCATGACATTTAACTTCCATTGATATCCAGACAGTATTCAGCCACTGTTTCTCTCAGAATTTCCCCTTACTATTTTCTATACTTCATACTGAATTTATAAAAGCTATACATTTATTCTCATAGGTCACTAGTGCAAATGCAACTCCTACCCTCGGTACTTCAATGAAGTAGAAGCTATTGGGCCATTTACCTAAAGAGAGGAAGCAGCATTTGCCCAACTGTTAAAGTTAGGCAAGGTTAATAAAATTCAGCTCTGACTTGGCTATTAATTCAGGGAGATGTGACAACACATCAACTGATTCAGAGCGCAGTAGTGCAAGGTTCTCCATGCCTAAGACATGAAGCCAGTGGGAGGTGAAAACATTTGGTAGTTTAAGCATATGCAGTTTGTCAGCACTGAGCCCTGCAAGCTTTTTGCACAGGGGCTAGGAAGGACTTCAATACCAGGTGAACTTCAGTACCAGGCATGGTGAACTAAGGACAGAAGTTCCACTCATCCTAATCTCCCAGGTTAGATTCCTACTTCTCCATAAGGAAACAAGCTAACAGTCAAATGTATACCCTGTTTTCACCACAACATAGTGTAAGAACTTCCATTTTTACTACTTTGTTTTCTACAGCAATGCCTGGAATAATCCCAGCAGCTGAGCACCCATCAGGGCAAAAAGGCAGCACACAGCCCTCCCCTCACTTGAAATGGACTTCATCATCCAAGTGTCAGTAATTGAACTCGGGTGGAGCAAACAGGCAATTTCCCGGGTAATTCAACTTAAGTGCCCAATTAAGTAGCCTCATCATTGTTGTTGATATTTGACAGCATGTTAAGGATTCATTTGAAGATAGAAAGGGCTCCACTTCACTGTTGGATTCCTGTGCCTCTTTCTTTCACCCCTGAAATCAGCATGTGCCATTTCAACATCCTTCACACTATTTGAAGGCTACATCTATCTGCATAGAAAGAGGCACCAGAAGATATTTCTAAATCCTTATGCACCTTTTCATAATTTTTTTCTTTGTTTTATTACTTCCTGCTGATTCCTTCAAAAAATAAAATCAGAAAATCCTCCCCTTTGGCTTGGATCCCTTTGAATTTGTGAGGCACGTGATAGGAGCAGCATCCCATCCGAGAAAACAATAGATCAAACTCATCCATTTACTTGATGAATGGCCAATAACTGGAAAGTCAAAACCAGAGTCTGTGCCAGCACTAAATCAGACCTGAAGGACATTACAGGACTTGGGTCACACCATAAATCAGGAAAAATCATTCTTTGCTCCACTCAGATTTGTATTTACATAGGAGCCAAGTTTCATGAAAGAGCTGACCTTGTCTTCTACCAAGATAGAACGTCTGCCCTTCTATCAGTAGACTCAGGAAGTCCAGAGCATGGATTGATCTGTAGTTTTTGGTATTATGCCAGCCTGGCAAGAATAAGGGTAAAAAGTTATTTCTTCTTAAAATAAACATCCTTAAATCATATGAAGAATTTTCAAACAGTTAACAGAAGTCAATTCTTCTTAAAACTGAACTGGTGAATACAGTAGTGCACACTTTGCATGGGAGTGACTGCATGGAGAGCAGGGTACAGCACTAGAAGAGCTGAAAGAAAGCTGAACCCTTTATTAGAGATCCTGTTACTTGAAGCTCTTTCAAACAAAGCCTTCCTATTTACTGGACTCATAAACAAAGCCTGTTTTATTTCTTAACCCCCAGAGGATAGGATGTCTAGTCAAAAGTTTCCAAAAGTTGATTACTATGTTTGTTTCAAGGCATAAGGATCAAGTCTTCTAAACTCATAAAGGAGCTACAACCCAAATGATGTGGGAATCATTCTCTCTCTTGTCCCTGTCAAACAGCTGACATTAAAAAGCGGAGTTTCAACTAGGAACACTAGAGAATGTGGGAGCAGAATGACAACATATGGGTGTACAAAGGTGTACACAAACCAAACTCACAATTATTTTGTACTGTCTACCTTCAGAGGATTTCCTGATAGCTTCAAGTCAGACAACCCCTCACGTGCAGCTCATGGAGCGTGTAGTAGGAAGCCTTCATAGTAGTGAACATCTCTTCAATTGTCAGATTAAAGGCATTCCAACTAAGAGAATTTACTAGATAAATTAATTCTGAGCAATTACCTCTGGGCTCCTGAGATACCTGGCTTTAAGGGAAGGTATATGAAATGTTTTCACAGTATTTGTTCCCAGCTATATTGAGATGTAGTTCAAAAAACAAACAAAAAAAAAAGCAATAGCACACACAGTTCCCCTGTTCCTGTTCCCCAATTGTTCAACAAAGAAATCAAATTTTCTTTGTCATGAAAATACCAGTCTGCCTCATTTTTCTTGGCTGTCATTGAGAAACATCAAGACAACCAAATGACAAACGTTACAAGTCCCCAACCAACCAGATTCTGACAGCACTTTCATATGTTTCTCTTGAATCGCACCTTCTGGCAAAAGGTGAATGCATTCTGACATTTGCTCCATTACTGATCCTGCTGTACTAGCTGCTAAGCACGCCTTGCATTCTTTGTGTCTTGCACATCTACATACATCAATACAAGGAGCAGACCACCAGGAGGAAGGTATTTTTAGAAACATTTTCCCTCACCAGGATCTCTAAGATACCCTTACTCAGACTCAAGCCAAGGAGCATCGAACAGAGCAGGCAGAAACCTCCACAAAGGTTTCACTGTGCAGCTTTTTAGTGGCACTTGGGAAACCTTCAGGTGTGACACCCCAGTCAATAGCAATGCTCAATTACCTTTGCAATAGCAGAGGCTTTGCTCACAGCATCTCAAGTGCTTACAGCAGTCCCTTTCACTCGGTCTTTTATGCAGCCTTTAGGGAGAATGGGTTTATGTAAAGTTACCATTTCTGAATACAAAACATTACCAATAAATGCAGCCACAATTCAGGTTATAATTTTATAAACCAGAGAATCATTTCAGTAAACTCCTCTCCAAACTAATCACTACTGGAATTAGACTCCTTGGGTACCATGGAACAGCATTCAGATAAGTAATTGAAAATCAACATGAGAACAGGGGCACAAAGCCGAGTGAGTTGGACAAAGCTGCAGTAAGGAGGGCAGAATCCAAGGGAAGTTTTAATCCAAATAAAGAAAAATAGTTTGTTCATGGTACATTTGTGAATTCTACTGAACTCTGTGTTAGTGCTCCTTAATAAAAAAGTATTGTTGTGTGAGAAGTAGACAGAGAAAATAGACATAATATTCTAGCTTCTATGGCTGTTATTCTAGGAGGAATCCTTCCATGTGCAATTAACTGTGTTGTAATATGCTGGAGATAAACAAAGGTAAATTGAAAAAAAAAATCCAATTAAATTACAGAAGCACAAAGGACACATTTAGTGGCCAATAAATAACCCATAAAGCACTGCTGGTTATCAAACGCAGAAGGGAATTCCTGGAATAGTGAAAAGGGGAAATGTAATACTCTGATTCATCGGGGGGTTGCAGACAGGGCAAACAAGGGACTAACAGCAGCTTGGTGACACGTGTTCTGGCTGTTACTTAGTAGCTTTAAAATAGAAAATAACATTATCACACAAGTCTCTTTCCAAAGTCTCCTGGGTACAGCAAAGTAGCACCGACCGCAGACATCCCAAAAAGTGGCAGAAAGAAGAAAGGATTCTCAGAATTCCACTGAAGCACTTTTTAAAGATCTGATTGGATTTTCCCCATCAAAAGGACTCTGTCTATAGCAGATAGCTTTCACTATGAATGTCTCTAAAAAACCACGTTCTTCTAAAGGAGCAGAGCAGATTATTACTTTTTAACAATATTCTGCTATCTCCAAACTAGCAGGCAGGCATTCTAGACAGAATTTCAGAAACGAGCAGAAGACTTTTTAGAAGTCAGGAGAACTGAAATCTATGGAAGCAACTGGTGTGATGGGGAGTGTGGGGAAGCTGGGTGTGGTAAGATAGTTCTGTTCTTAGAACTGCTTCTGAAAACCCGCATTAGTCCAGGTTGGCAGCTGGTTAGTGCTTGTAAGATGCTCGTTCCCTTAATAAAATAAAGTCAGTTGGAGTTTTTAATTTTTTTTTTTAATCACAGAACCACATGCAAACCGGGATTTATCCTCTGAAATCTTTTCAACAGCTGTGGCTGCACACCTTAGTATAAATGGGCAATACTAAAAGGTGCCCTCAGGCATAGCCCTAAGCTATGGGAAATAGAATACTGCTTTTTGAGCAGCCTGTGGCACAAGGGAAAGGGGCGCAGAGAGCAGCCTAAAATCTGGGCTGACTCTGCCTCCCTGGTTTTGCCCAGCGGTCACAAGGACAAAACAGACTTGATGCAGAGTGCAAAGTGCCACTCATCTTCAGCTCCCAGGCTAATTTCAGATCGCTGCTTTTAGGACACAAAATATTTGGCTTTGTTACGCTAAAGCTTGACAGAGGATTCTTTAAAATTTTAAAGAAAGAGCATAAGATTTTATGAGATAGTTCCCTTTCAAATGAGTTTTTTTTAATACATATTAGAATGATTCAGCCTAGACATTCTATTAATATATTTTATGAGATTTAAAATACCTATAATGTTGTTTTAATTTAAATTCCAAAGAACTTTTCCATTAAAAAATCTGTATGTGGCAGGAGAGGAAGACGGCACAAAATTGCTATCTCCTTACTGCTGCCTCACCACTCTCTAACTGGAACAGGAGGCATCTGAAAATGTATCTAGCTCATTTATTTTCTCACCAAATTTTCTCAACATATTGTAATATTTCATTTTCACTTGTTCAACAAAGAAAAGGAACCCATAAAAAGATGATAGGAGAGAATTCTATGCAAGTCTTTGAAGTAATGGTGATAATATATTCCCAAGAAACTGAATTTCCATTTGCATAATTAAATTGGCCAGAACTATCTTACTGTCCAGCTTGCATGAGTTCAACTTCTCAGAAATGCAGAATCTACACTCTTGAGACGTTGGTCAATTACACAGGTGAATTGATAGAAGAATTCAAGGCGCAGCGTGCTTGATACACATTAATAGGAAGTCTAATGCAAGTTACACACTATGAAGCAGCAATATTTAATTATTTCAGTAAACAGCATACAGCTGCAGGGGACACAGAATTGTGACATTGCAAAATCGACTCAGTAAGGAGTGTTTTTGTCCTGTATTTTTAAGTCATGTATGAAGCGGACTTAAAGATGTGTTGAAATGAGTTTTTTAAGAAGCTGACTTGATCTCCCTACCCATAAATAGAATTTTTTCATGCAAATTATTGCTCCCACATTTTGGTATTTACAAATCACAGAAAACATAGGTCTCTACATGCTGGTTTACTGGAAGCCTAATTTCCATGTACTTTACTACAATAATAACTAGGGGACTTGTGTTGAATTGTAAAGAATGAAACTACTGCCTGGTGTGTGACTGCTGACCTCTTGACACATCCATTTGGATAAAGAAAAGTTGCTATGTTCCCATATTCAATGACTGCCTTTCCAAACCTGCAGCAAGAACTCAGCTATAAATTACATCAACGCAAAGTAAGGTTGAGAATGGAGAAGAAATCATGGGACACACGGGACAAGCCTTTGTTGTATCAGTATTAGCACCTGATATCCAGCCAACTAATTTTCACTTTCCTTCTGTTACTTGGTTATGCAAACATTTTTCCTAATCATTCCTCACCAAGAAAAACAAATTCTTCCTGCTCCAATAAAACATGAATCTGGTTGTCTCAGTCCTCGGAGACACTACAGCATTTCCTGGAAGATCCTGAGCACAAGGAACTTCCCTTGAGATGCTTGCAGTCGGGATCTCGACGTACCAGAAATCCTATTAGTATGAAAATGCCAGAGCTCAGTAGTGAGCATTAGACTTCAATTCAAACTATAATTTCTGTGGAAAGACACTTCATTTCTCAGTTCAGAAAACAAACATGGAGTTTAAGATGTACTAATAACTTCCGAAAAACAAAACACTACCACTACTACTAATGAGTTTAATCAGTCATGAAGCGGAAGAAATCTATTAAAAGTATTTTGCTTGACCATAATCAAAAGGTGACCCATATGCTGCCTGAATATCAATTTATCATTGTATTCATTTATCAAAGACAGTTTTCTGTGAATAATACAGCACAGGGAACCTAAAAAAGAATATGGACCATCTGTCTGCCTCCTTAGTCATTAACATTCACCTTCAGTATATTCTTGGCTTGTTTTATAACTACTTGAGCGACAGGAGAATTAGTTCATTCCCATGGATTGCTTCTTGTTTGTTTGTGTTGTGGTTTGGGTGATGTTTTTTTGTAGACTTTGTTTTTTCTATCATCTATGCATGCATTTGTTAAACAGAAGGTGGGGGGGAGAATATGTGAAATCTAAACTAATTGGAGAAGCCAGCAAAACTTCTGCTTGCAGATGTCGTGGTGTTGGCATCTTACATATTCATTGCAATGATTCTCCCTTTTCAGTGGTAATGAAAATGCATTTTTACACTGTCCTTGAGTTGCAGGTACATCCTCCTCAAACTGTAAACATTTTCAAGTTTTCCTTTGTTCTGAGGAAACTGTTCCAAAACAGATCCAGCCTTCACCACTTTCAGAACAGCTACTTCCTTGTGGCTCAGCTTGCATTTCCTTGCTGAATACTATGAATCACAGAAACTGAATGCAGTAGTCAAACAAAAAGTCAGTGAAATCAAATAATTGAGCTATCACATTCAATACTATTGATTAGTAATTCTCTGACATCTGAATAAAGCAGGAAAATTCAGTGAAAAAATACAATGTATTGTTGTTCAGACATGAAGTTCAAATACAAAAGGAAACAATGTTTCATGTGGTATTAATGACAACATTTTAGTGATGTTTAATTCTTGATTGGAAAAGGAACAATGTCAGTGACAAGCGCCAGCTGAGAAAAAGCCTGAAAGCTATTCTGATATTTCTCAAGATTTCCCATATCACCTGTTTGGCTTATTGGCTTATTTCTTCTTCTTTTTACAGTCCACCCATTCAGAGCCAACTGCAAAACGGTAGCCAATATAGCAAAACCATATTGCTGTAGTATTCACTCTTGCTTCAATACACTTACACTGACACTATCCCACATTCTTGGCAGCTTAGAATAGTCATACAGGTCATAGAATTCACTCTTTTAGAAGCTAGGAAAATCATGCATTGTGGTCTATCCGCTGTCTCAAATTTTGAGCAGCACAGCTGAAACATTTACAGTGTGCTTTATCAACCTGCTGTGTATGTTTCTCCCTCAAGATGTATGCATGTATATCTCTAAACCTTCCTGTCACAGAGCGTCCACTAATAGGCAGTTTTACATGTAAACTCTCTAACACACACAAATAAATCTGAAAGAGAAATAAAAGCCCTTGACAACAGTGTTCTTGATCCTTTGCAAATCCCTGTGGATGTATGGTACACAATAAGTCAAAAATAATTAATAGGGTCAGCTCCAAAAGATGTCAGGTTCACTGAAGCGTTGTGTGTTTCTTTGAAAGAGAAACAATGCTGACACATTTTTAAAACTTAGGGTGAACTCGATATTATCTCAAGATCTTGGCACTTCCACAGTGCTTCTGTAACTTCCTCTCATTGCTACCTGCGTTTATTTCCTCTTAATCACATTGGTGTAATGATCGGCTTCTTTCATGGATGTGGGAAATTAAAGGTAGAATTGAGTGGGGAAAAAAGGTCTGCTAGGAGTGTTATCAAATTGTTGGCTCTGGAAGTATAAATGCAACGAATAACATAGTTTTAATCCATTTCTTTAGTTTTTTCACCATGGCAAGAGCTTACTGAAAAAAAGGAAGAACCTGCCAAAAGCCAGTGAACGCTCCAGAATTTAAATCTATGTCAAAAATCAGATTCAGCAAAGATTTGGTATTTGTCTACCTGAAAACAACAAAACCAAGCACCAACTGGCTTCAAAGAGTGGAAGTCAATGCATTTAGTACACCCTATTATTTGGGAAGCCATAATATCCCACACAGACAACAACGTTGCATGATGCCATTGACGTGCTACCCTGATAACTTGGCCTGCTTAGGAACTTACCCTTCCCAACGCTGAAAATTCTTTCCCTAGAACACTAATTGATCCCAACATCTAACATAATAGTTCCTCTTGTTAATCTGGAACTTCAAATAAACCCTAAAGATCAGTTTATTTGTGTTCAAAATCTACAGAGAATGCAGCCAACTAAGTTCTTCTTTTTTTTTTTTTTGCCATGGGAAGTTGGTTTATTGGTAAACATTAATTTTAACTAGCAAATAGTAGCTTTGGTTTGCAGTTTTGAGAGTCACAGACAGGACTCTAACTTCTTAGCTACACTCTGGAGGCTTGGAACGAAGGCAGGAATCATTAAACAGAGCACTGTCAGTTCCAGCAGCAGCTCTCTCTCGTGGCTCTGACAAGTGACCTCTGCCAAGGCAGGTCACTGCTGCGTGAGAAGCCGTACAGCAAGAAGAGTAAGAAAAGGCAAAAGAAACTAGTAGACTAATGTAGCATGATTTAAAAGCTGACCCCATACACTAAGGCTAATGGAACTAAACAACTGTAATCCTGAAAAGAAAATGGAACATTATTGAGAATGTAGGTATGGTACTTGAAATCCAATTAGTTGCTATATCTCCCTAAAGATTTGAGTCAAACTTTTTTCTTTCATGAAGTAAAATCTGTCTTTTCTTCATTTAAGTTTAATATTAAATATGAACAAAACCAAACAAAACGGCACAGTAATCGAAAATACGTATTGTCGTTTGCATGGAAATTCAGCTGTGTTAGACTCACTTGGAAGTAGCCTGTCAATTAACAAAGTCCTCCTCAAAACGAAAGCTTCCACAGCTCCATGCTGAGTATATTTCTGCCTTCTACTGTGTTTTGACACATTAAACAGAGAGGATTCAAATGACCTTTCAAGCATATCCAAACTCCAAACTTACACCAGATATAACATATTTGAGAGTAATTGTTATTGATACAATTAACCTTTTAATCCATGATACATTTGGGTTAAATTTTCTGCACTGAAATAAAATAAAACAACAGTAGACAGACTTTTCTTTTTACCTTATTATAAAAAGAAGTCGTCTTAACGTCTGGGTTTGATTTGGTTTTGTTTTAAGTTGAAGAAAGCAAAAATTAGACAACTGGGTACCCTCAAAACAAGGTAAGTGCAAACACATTCAGTGGTCATAAAAGAAATGAGGTATGTGGAGAAGTATCTCAGCAAGTAATGAAGGACAGACATTTTCTCAGACTCCTGTGATGCACTTAGCAAAGGTACCAAATCTCAAGTAAACCCTGTGGATTCTGACAGTGTACGTCTTCTGCATTTCACAACAAGTTTCCAAACCAAACTGTAAAGGCATTAAAGAAAGCAAGATCAATATTTCTCATCCTGCTTTTGTTCTCCTCCCTAAACCTCAGGGCCAAACAGCAGTCCCACTGCTCCCTCTTTGCAGCCACCACCATCCCCATGTCCTGGGTGCACAAAATTAAGTAAAGTAACTTCTGAAACTGAAAATAGGACAGGTAAGATTGTTTCCATTCTCACAGCCTGAGAGATGCAGAGCTGGCTTATCCAGCAGCATCTTACTGTTCTCATGCAGTTGCACAAATGAGTGAACTAGGAATACTCTTGCAGACAGACATCAATTTCTGCTAAGAAGCAGCAGCTTCCCTTCTCTCAGCTAATGATGGCCATTTCTAAGCTAAAAGAAGTGCCTCGCCACGTGAGTGCTGCTTTATAGTATAAAAGAACTTAGCTTAAATCACCAGTGGAACAGATATCCAGAACTAAAATTGCCAGCCTGTAACTTCAGATAAAATTCCGCTGTTGATGTGAAAACTATAATTCTGAATATGGTCACAGAGCTACATAGAGAGAAGCTATCATAATTCTGGAGACAGGCACAAAGCAAGGAAGAGATGGGACCAATTAGCATATGCTTGACTTGGAGTGCAAGGCTCCAGGGAGAACTGGTGGTCCCATTCCACAGAGCTGGCTCCCTATGTATCAGTCAGGATTCTACGACCAGGTTCTACCCTTAGCTTCAGCATCACGCACCTAATTCAGCTCAATTAGCTGTGGCTGCTACAGTATAAATAAGGACAGGTTTTGCTGAGATGACTAGTCTGTACCAACCTGTGGAAATAACACCTAAAGGTAAAAGAATGTTAATCTCCACGTCTGTTTGTTACTTAGATACAAGATGAGCCAAAACACAATGCATTCATTCTTTCATAAGAGGGTTCTGTACATAATGTAACCCATTTTGAATCATTTTACGTGAAAATTCATTATTTTAGTAAATTCTTACTTGGTCTTCTATCAGTCAGATTATGGAAAGGAGATGATTTCTCTTCTTCTAAACAAGAATAAGGAGACAGCACAGGCTTGTTGATTACATTTGAGTTCTGCACTGCTCCTTTTTAAGTAACAAATAGCTGGATTTATTCAGTAAGCAAAAAATTGTTATTTTTTTAGGAAAAAAAAAAAGAACCAACAATTCAAAAGCTTATATCAGAAACTCCTTAAAAAGTCTGAGTAGGTCAAAAGCTGTGGCTGTGTCATTCCTGAGCATGCCTCAACAATCCGTCATGTTTTGGTCCTTCTAGCAAAATAAGCGGAACTGTGCTGGTGCTAAGCAACTTGTAGTCAGAAATGCATGTGAGCTGGGCCAAAGCTGGAATGTGTCAGCTCCCTTCCTAACAATAAATTCCACACAGCACATTTGAGGCTCTGTTGTGAAATTTTGGCGATTCAACCTCCTATCAAAATGATCGAGCACAAGAATATTTGAAGCCCAAGAGTGTAAGTGAAATCTGGAAGCTAATTTAGTATAAGATCACAACCTCCAAATTAAATAATAGATGTAGTCTGCCTGCTGTAACATCAAATTTTAATTACAGTCTTTGCAGCTGTAGATCTTTGATCTCAGCTAAATAAATCATAGCTGTGTTGTGGTTTTTTTGCTCATTTTTTGTGTCACGCTAAACTCACATATGAAGCAGAATAGCGTGCCCAATACACACTGTTACAGGGAAAGAGGGAGAATTCTCCCTACACTTTACCAAAAGCACCGAATAACTTCATTGTCTGCTTTTATCTTCATCCTTGTTTTTGGAATTAGGTAAAATCCATTCTTTTTTTCAAATAGCAGCACCACAGTCCAACAACTGCACTGCTGCAGACTGTGATGAGAAAACAGAAGTTGACTCCAAGGGCCATTAGGGCACCTCCTGAACCGAAATATGAAAACCCTTTTTTTCTTGACATGATGAGATACTGACATGATTTTTCAGTTTGATAATTCCAGTCCGAGTTCCTGAGATTTTTTTTTATGCAGACAAACTAAATCGACAGTACAGAAGTAAAAAACATGTAGAAGTTCATAGTTCCAGTCCTATGACCAACCATTGCTAACAATTAGGGCAATTTGATTCTATGAACTACAAAGACAAAATAGTAGGCCAAATACTGAATTACAGGTAAGGACACTCAATAATTTATCTGAGGAGAGAATGGCTTTTACTGCTGGTAACTTGCAGTAGGGTTTGGAGTTTGAGCATCACAAGATTTCCAAGAGCTCTGAATGCACATACACACCCTTAACCTATTTCCAAATGAGATAAAACGAAATCCCTGCAGGAGCTGCTGCTGGGGCTGCAGGTTCCGAGAGCTGCACTTAAAGGCACAGAGATTCCAGAGCACTTTTTAGGCTCTGTGTGGCTCCTGATCTAATAACAAGAACTGATTAAAATTCAGTCCAATTAAAATGCAACCTTACTGAAAGTATATATGATTGCATGAGATAGGCTTCATCTGCTAATCTATTGCATGTCAGAGGTCAGTAACAATCCAAAAACAACGAAGGAAATCATTACAAGGTCAGGTTCTCTTCATAGTTATAAGTGTTTATGAAGAAGTTGCTTGTTTTAAAAAATTCAAATTACTTCCTGAAACAACTGAAATCAGTTACATCTCACCCACAATTTATTAGCAGCACTGACATTGTTAGCCTCATAAATACAAAATACAAACCACAGCCCCACTATAATGAAGGCAATTTAATTCTTTTATTGCTCATATGTGCAGTTATGCTTCAAAAAATACTAATATTCTAGCAGTCAAAATGCTGTCCTATGGTAGCAAAAAACTCTCAGTCTGCACATATATATAATTCCTAAGGGAATGTACTGAAGTAATTTTACATATAAAAATATACCAATAAAAGATAACTAATCCAATTACTACAAATTTCCGCACTGAAGAGAAACTGTCATTTCAACTTGGTGGCAGCCATTTCAACACACCTGCCAGGAAGAAACGTGCTCCCCTTGTTGTTCCCCACAGAAAGTTTCAAGGAACACTTTTCTAATTCAATCTTTGCATTTCTTTCTTGAATAGAATGGGGATCCACTCATTTTATTTACTGCTACTCTACATTCTTCACAATGGTTGTAATATAAATTTTCTGTTACTTCATTTAATGAAGGATATTTTCTCAAATTAGATTTGCAAACTGTGAACAAAGTGCATTGATGCCATTCGGTAGAACCAGTTCCTTACAGCAGAAGGACAAAATCCTTTCAGGGAGGCTAAGATGAGATCAGTTTATTTGTTAAAATGTTACACAGCCATTCACACACTGCACTTCTGCTTTGCTGATTTAAACCTTACATCCTCCTTCCATTAGGCCAACACACACACACACAGCAGTGGAGACAGCAGTATGTGCCAGCAGCCTGGTGCCATGCATACAGAGGATAAGGACAGAACATAATGATATAGATACACACAAACACCAGGAGATTTATTTGGTTCAAAGCATCTTCCTTGGTGAGCTGCCTAGATTTGATATCAAGTGGTTTGGCATAGACCATTTGTACAGTTTAACCTTCTGCATTTGTACAACTCTAAAGGGAATATGGTGTATTTTAATGTCCCACAGCAGTACATAAAAGGAATAAAAAGATGCAGAGTGGATAGAAAAGCTTTCAAAAAAAATTTAGACTCTGTTCTTATGTTGCTGAATAATGGTGTGTAAAATGCACTCCAATATTTTGGTCACAGGACACAGAGTGTAGGATGACAGCAAGAATATTAATCACTTAAATTTTGCCTATCACTTGCCTTGAAACCTTCCTATGTCAGGCAGAAATTTAATGTTCTCTCTGGACTAATTTTTTCTATTCTTTTCTCTCTTGAAACAAAGCACTTTGCATAGAAGAGGATCTTGATTACCTACTCCTGTGGAAAAAAAGCACGCCTGCAGGCATGTTTAGTTAAACTAATGCACTGGATTCATTTTTGTCTTTAGAGCTCTGTCATCATCTCTGCCTTCTCCAATAGCTTCTCTTAAAACTATTAAAGCACAGAGTGCAGTTTAAAAATGCCAGAGTCAATCCATCTTTGGTAAAGAGAATAACCATGACTGGCTAAGATACTGAGCTGTTTATTACAAAACACTTTATTTCTCTCTTTGTTTTGTGTTTTGAAGCTGGCTATTCACTGTAATTCATTCCTTTACATAGGAACATGGAGCAGAGCTCCATGCAGGTTATCACACCTCTACACTGCAGCTGCCTTGAGTGTTACTTCAGTGCCCCATGCCACATGGACTACCCTGCAGGCTGTGTTCGGAATGGGAAAAGTGGGACATTCTGAAGATAAACACATTGAGAAGCACTCAGGAGCAGCTCGAAGCTTCTTGCTCCATCCTCTGACCTACAGGCACAAGACACACAGACACACACAGGGGAAGCAACAATTTGCTACTCCCCCCTCTTTCAGATGGATAGCAGAGATATAAGATGAGAGTGACTTCCCTTGCTGCAGCATTCTTCAGGAGCTGATTTACAAAGCAGTCCCTCACCTCTCTTTGCCAAGATTAGATTGCAAACTAGCCACCAGTCCCTGAATAGGACTGCACACCTGCTTTCTGTCCAGCTGTTACTAACCATATACAGTCAAAATGGAAAACAGTTCACACAGAAAATCCAAAGTATGAAACTCTTTGTTCATCTCAAAGCTCGTTTGAATTACAACTTCTTCAAACAAGAAGTAGGCTTCTAATCAGGTTGCAGTGAATTTTTCATTTCCTGGACTCCTAGCATCTAGGAGACAAAAATCTCTTTTTATTATGTGTGTCACATACACTGCCATATTTTCTGAGCACCTCAGAAGTGTTCTTCAGGGCAACCTGGGTCAACTAACTTAGTCAACACTTACATAAATGTCACTTACAGTTCAGGTCTCAGTCCTTACCCTGAGAACCAGACGATGCCCATGTTACCGAGAGTGAACGACTGGGGAGACTGAAATCATGACTGTTATCTGGGGAAGGAAAGTAATGACATGAAAGGGGAAATAAAACTATATTCAAAAGATCTAAAATTAAAAAGAATCAATTATCAGTTGTTTTGGCCTTATGTGCTCTTTATTATAAAGATCTTTTATAAAGAAGGTGTTGGAGGTTGTCACAAATAACATTTAGAAGGTGCAATTTATGTTTTATAATGTAAGGGTAGTCAGTGCTGGCACACATATTCTGTATGAGCTGGAAAACAAAAGAATGATTTTATAGTTGATTGCAGCCAATTTTCTCAGTCTGAAAGGGACTATTATTCCTCCGTGTTGTAGCTCCTCAAGACCCTGAGTCATTCTTGAGTCACATGTTTTCAAAGTAGGGCATGCAAGATAAGATGGCTCAAACCATTTGGAGAAAAGATTCTAGGAAGCCTAAAATAGACACTTCAGTCATAGAGGTGAAATGAGGACAGGTATTAAATAAACAATGCACGGAAGAGTACAGGCCATGTTAAAGATGACACAAGAAGGACAGAAAGAAAACAATTCTGCAAAACTTTCTAATAGACACGGAACACTGAAGACGTACAACAATATTTTAATCCCTATTTTCACCACCAAGTACTTCACAAAGGTGAGGACCTGGGGGACATATATGGAACCATTGATTACAGAAGTTTTGTTCAGCTTTGCCAGCTGGATTAAGAATAAGTCCTGTTTTACAGCTGACAGGAACATCTTCCTATGGATATCAAGAGTACGAGTTACACTGCCTGCATTCCTCCCTAGCTGAAATACAAAGAAGTCATTTCCATTTTGGAAGAGGATGGATTAGAGTATGTGAAGAGACACTCTCAGAAGTAATACTTGGATGGCTAATGCAGCCAAATTACATCCAATTTCATGGATAATGTAGGAAACATTAACAAATTAGTCCATACATGGAGCTCAGCAAGATTCACTGAAAATAAGCAGCAACTTTCAAGACCTGGAAAGCCTTGCAGAGTTTCAGCCTTCACAGCAAAGGTTCACATGAACAAAACAAGTATCAACAGCAACAGTATCAACAGCTGCTGCCACTGGGGGTTGTCATTTGTATCTCATCATGACTTCAGCTTGAGCACTAACTTGCTACTTTCTGTTGTAAGCTACCAGTAATTCAGCCATAAATCTAACACCACAAGGTACTGGACCAAGAGGATACTGTCAGGACATTCAGTACCTACCTCACAGAAGCAGATTCAGAACATAGTGAGCAAGGCTTTTACAGAATCAAGCAGTGCTGTATGTTGGTTTTGTATTTAGCACTGTGACAGATAATACCCATGAGGGGAATATTTCAGTTTCCTTGTAATCAAGCTGAACAACAGCACTTAACTTAATTCATGCAACTGCCATACCCTGATAGGAGATGTCACAACAATATGAAAATGGAAAACGTGATTGCTGAAAAGAACAGTTAGCAATAGCTTTCCAAAAATAATACCACATCTTTAATTGTACTCTCATTTAGAAAAAGCTAATAGAGATGCAATAAATTAGTGTTCAACATCTTCCCTATCCTAAGGCTCATAAAAATTAGCTGTCTAATTCTGGAAAGGCATGTTCTCTTGTTGGGAGCTGGCATTACAGGTCTGTCTATAAATCCCATACTTAAAGAAAACCACTTCTGAATGTCTATAGCACTTTTTATGTCAGTTTAAGACTATAATTAGTTTACATTCACACATTCTATACAAAGCAAGCTTTATCCATGTGGTTAAGGAAAGTTCACCCTCAATAATAAGTCAATTGCCAGTACTGAAAAGTGCCATGTGAGACACAGAATTTGAGGGGCATCCCAGGAACTATCCACGAAAACAGGAAGAATAGGGAGCTGAGACTGGGGTCCCAGTGCAGCACCAACTAATCCTTTTTTTTTTTTTTAGTCAATAGGGTGTTTAAATTCCTATTGAACCCAGGCCTTAAGCACTGATTTTCATAATTATCTCTTGCATTGAAGATGATAATTTGTGTACAAATTGCCTGCAAGTAAAGCAAGATCACACAGAAATGAAAGGCAGGGTTACATCCCATGCAGTTATTCTCATGGAAGGCATCATACAACAAATATTATCAGTAAAGCATAATTGGGATAATCTCACTCAGCTCAGCAGTGTGTCAAAACATCCCTTTGACAAAACAAGAGCCCAAGGAAACAAACCAATTTACAACCAGGAATAAAAAAGATTAATCACTCAAAGAGAGAGGAAGAACTAGGTAGGCAAATATTGTGCAGTTGTCATAAAATATATGGATAATGATGCCATGAAATAGAAAATGACTACATTTATAATATTTTTTCCAGGAGCTCTTCTATTCATTGAAAACAGAGTTCCCATTATTCTGCATGCAAGAGAAAGCAGAGAAAATTGGTTTTAAAAGGTTCCCCACAACCACCTATTTCTACAGCAGCAGATGTAAAAATTTACCTTCTGCAAGCCCTACCTTGCTGCCTCCTGATAATTAGTGTAAGCTGATTTTCTCTCTCCCTGGCCACTAAGCTTTTGGTTATTTGCATAAATACAAGTGTTTTCAATCCTGTACCCACTCAACAATAATTTAGGTAGCTAACTATGGATACTGGAAAAGGAAATAAATGCTGAGGTGCACATCGCAGCCTCTAACACAATCTAAGTAGAGAAAACCCAGATTCTATGTCAGTTTCTGCACAGTATCAGCTATCAGTATCTATTATACACTGGTAATACACCCCATCCACTGTCTTCTCTATTTCCAGTGGATAAATATGGCTCAAAAACACAGGCTGCGCTTTTACTTCCCTTTGCTGTGGAATGCTGAGATAAAGCTTGTTCCACAGTTTTGAAGAAGAGTGCATTTCCCTTTCATCCTCTTGTCTTCCATCCCCAACCATTACCAGGACATCACTGGCTCCCTGTGCCCAAGATCTTGGGGCTTATTTATTGACTAACTTGCAACAAAATGTATCTCACTAGAAAAAAATAAAATGAAATGAAAATAGCCATTACTTACATATGTGGGTATATATATATATGCAATTTCTTGCTGAACAGAATTACTACAAGGAAGTTTTCAAGAACTCATATTGTCAAAATGTTTTAGTTTAATTACACAGAAATTAGCACAGGAAGCAATAAAATCCCAGGCTTCCTCTTGGGGCTATACAAAAGTCTAAAAGCTGGAGAAACGGTTCCTGTTTCTATCAAAGGACTTGGATTAATCAATTCATTTCTCTGCGCCCAAAATTATTCTTTGGTACTTGCATCTTTATTATCAGACGTCCACAGATAAGACACAGTGCAAGGATTAAATATTATTAGCAGAAATGAAGAAATTGCACAGTGCTTCCACTCTGTCCCTCTTCTCCTTCCCTCCAGAAGTGTCAGGGTTTTTTTCACCTGGCATTTATCAGAAATTACTATTAGCAGACACGCTTCTCTCCAGCCATAATTCTTAGACTCAATACTGGGCACTTGAAACTCCCATTCAAGACACAGGGACTTTGGAGACAGCAAGTGTTATGACCTTTATTATGGTCTGTCAGTATGCCAGAAATACTACCCTGTGCTGCAGACACTGAAAAAATAACTCCATTACCTGAGAGCAACAGTAGGATTTCATTCTTTTTAAGCTTTGGAAAGAGATCTCAGCATTTATTTAGTACATTTCGAGTACTACAGAAGAAGGTGGCTTATTTATATATGCTATTCATATAGTGTTTCAAAATTTACATAAAAATAAGGATCTTATAACACAAGGTGCTAAACAGCAACCTCCCATTTCAAATATACTGATTGAAGATGGGGGAATAGATTTATTTCTTTGGATAAGAACTCCCCTGAGAGTAACTGTAGCATCTGATTTGATGAGAATGGGCAATACCTGATAACAATCCCCCAAGGGACTTCACACTTCCTATGCAATTCCATTACACAACAAGAAATCCCTCACTGCCCCTTCAAGTGCTGCCGATCAACGTGCTGTGATCAGCAGTGACTCCTGGTGAGGATGTTTCTGATTTCCATCCATAAACTGATGCTTAGCAAATTCTGACTCCTAAATGCACATGAATTTCCTTGTTTCCAATTGCATGTTAAAGCCTTAATTGCATTTATGGCAGCTTAAAAAACTCAAGGTGTATCCTAACTATGATTTTAACCTCATTAAATGCATTTCTTACATTGTACATGTCCATTGGATCCGTCAATCCATGCCTGCCAATTTTGGAGGCTTGGTAAGTGGATACTGAGCCTTTCACCCAGAGAACACTGTTTCCAGAGTACCCTTTGCTGGTCACAATTGAAACTTATTAGCACTCAAGGGCTCCTCAGAGTTCTGCAAAACCAGATCTTTAAATTCACCTTTTCCTGCAAAGAAAATTCCTCCAGACAGGATCAAATATCCATAACAAAAGCAATGCACTGCTCTTGCTGACACATAGGACACATTTACTTATAAATGAAATTTAGACACACACTTATTTCTGTCCTTGCTTGTAGCCCAGAAATAACAACAATGCTCAGAAGCCAGGAGGTGTCTGCCTCAGCACTTCTGGGGAATGCAATAAGGGAGTGGAAATTGCCGTTGAGGTATTTCCTTTCCCATAGAGAAAGCTGAGATGAAATAGCAGAAGTACTCTCAGTTGAGCTCAGCCTGCTCCGTGAATAAACAGAATTTCAGTCTCTAGAGCTGTCAGCCCAAGACTTCTCATGAGCTCTTAATTCTTCTATGAATTACAGAGATATATTCTTTATATACGAGAAGCATAGGTAATAAGTGATGGTTACAGTGCCACTGACTTTAGCAGCAGTAAGATCAGGGCCTTCATCAACTACTCATAGCCAGGTTCCAGAGACACACATCAGCTCTGATAGCGTGTCTTCTGCTCATTAATGCTTCATTAATGAAATTCTAAGTATTTGCTGAATGGAACTGTACAGATGCCACATTTTTCACTATCCCACAAGTCTTCCATGGTGCTTTATTAACCTTCTTGAGTCAACTACTTGATGGAAATGGAGAATTCTCTCTCTTCCAACTTCCCAAGGCACTCTTGTTTTTTCTGTCTTAATGTTGCCTGTCCCTTTTGATACTTGGAAGCAACAGCAGCCTAAAGGAGCTGAGAATTTCCCTTCCCTCAGGGTTAGATCCTGTAGAAGTATCTCAGAGCAAGCTCCTAATTGTGAATACTGTTTATTGGAACAGATTTGCTCCATGAAATGAAAAAAGCATTGCAGAAATATCTTGAATGCAGTTCTACAGACACTTGAACATTTGAATCAAGTTGTTGAGGCATTAAAAAACAGCGAATAGCAAACTGCAAATCACTGGAATAAGTGTTTCCATTAATCCTTGGAAATAATAAATTTTTGGCAGACAGTTTTTCAATACACTCAAGGCTTTATCTGTTAAAATTTCAGTGAAAAGCTTCACTGTACTACTAGAATTCCACAAGGAACCCATACCATTCTGCTCTTAAATGTTAGGTAAGAGAGGAAAAATAAATCACAGTAAATAAGGAAAAGTATTTCTGAATAAAAGTCCTAAAAGTATATTCTGAACATATTAGACACAGATGTCACAGATGAGTCATGTAGTGCACACACAACACGCACACACAACATGCAAGCTGCCTGGTAAGCCAATAGTAAAGCCATGAATCTAATTTACTTCCATAGAGTTGCAGTTCAGCATTCAAACACAGCCACCATCCCAGACTGCAGCTATACCTCACAGTGAAAGAGCTAAATATAATACTGCACCCAAGAGCTGTCCCCAAGCACAACATTGTGCTAGTGGGGCATGACTGATTTAAAGCTGACCCATGTGCTTTGCTCCCTACACGCTGGACTCTGTCAGTCTCTCATACAGACTTCAAATTGCTTAAGAAACGAGATTTGACAAGATTGTTGCCCAAGTGTCTGTATTGATTCAGTTCTCAGACATCCTGGGCTATATTTTGCAAGAAAACTGCATTTCTTTGCAGAGCTGGAACTTCTGTTTAGAACTCAATGAAACATAGCTGACTCTATCAGATGACAGAGGCTTATTAACTCCCAACTCGCTGACTGGCAGCCAACAAACAAGTACTTCCATGCACAGGAGGACTGAGTTCCTGAGGCTTGACCCAAGGGTGAGCCTGATTGGCTCGATCAAATCAATAACAAATTGCAATGCCTGATCATCTCGATAGTGAATCCACCAATATTTATCCATCTTTTTATTTTCATTGCAGCAACTTTAAGATACATATACTAAAAACACAATAGGAAGAAATAAAGATCTATCCCTCTTTATACAGAACTATGACATGCTTGTGAACACAGGTTTTCCTACATCAGCTAAAATCCTGCCATATCAGGCAAATGGAAGCTCTCTCCCTTTCCCTGAAGCCACTCACAACTCTGTATTCCATTTTATCATTCCTGTGGAGAATAATCTGTAGAGCTCATAAAATGTTTACAGGGTACTTTTTCCTTTGCCTGCCCCATGAGGCAGGTTTACAAACTTTCTGAGAAGAGTCCCAGTTGCCAACATATCAGGGAGTTATGGGTTCCTCCAATAGATCTTCCTCCAGCTGCTCACATCAGCTATAATCAGCCTGGGCTGTTGGTACACTCAGCTTATTGTGCAAGAAGTGCAGTCTTTTCTACCAACGTTTGGCAAATTACTTGTTTGTCTTTTAACATAAATCATTCAAATTGTTTAATGTCCAAACAAAAACCAAATTCAAATATTATTATAATCTCATCTGTCACTTTATGACTGGCTGATGCTCTACCACATCTATTAGAGTCTCTTTTGCAAATAACACAGAAGATAACAGCTATATTTTGGACCAAAAAAGCCAACAGCCCTAAACTTCTCTCTCCATAAGCAATTGACCTCTGAAATGATTTTAGTGTGAATTTAATGGGCTCACTCATCACATACAATAAGCAAAAAGGCTCTGGGGAAAACAAGCAGACTTTCCCAAAGTTAAAGAAGAAATTCTCATTAGAACAGATTTCTGAGAGTCCTGGCTATCAGACTTGTGCCCAAACACCTTCTTGTTCTTTATGACGCCTTTGTTAAATTCACTGAGTGCATCAGAGATAGCCCTGCATTTCTGGGTGCACATTCTTTGCTTGCAAGAACAGATTGCACAAACTTTTAGGAAGAGCGCTTTCCTGAGTAGATTTGAAACAAAGGGTGACAGTGCTGACAATTAATGTAATTGCCACCTTCCATCAACATATGCTAAAAGGGAGAAACATAAATAAACCTGCAAGTGCCAAGAGAAATGGAAAAATGCACCCACTGATGTCTAGAAATTTCAGTTATTAAATAAACAAGAAGGCGTTTTCTGCCTCATTTCCAAAGCATTCTGCAGAGCCAGCAACAAAGCAGCATCTGCCTGTAGGTAGTGCTGGGACCTGTGCACAGCCAGATCTGGGCAGCGTTCAGGGTGGATCAATTTAAAAGTGGAAACTAATTTGCCAGGTGAGAGCCCTCATCTGCAGCAAGTTGATATTCCCCAAGTGCCAACCACAAAGACTTTGCAGCTGTTGAGCCTAATCCCAATTTAGCGAACAAATCTCTCCAGCGCTGTGTTGCAGATCTCTTATTTTGGATTTGGTGGTGGTGCCAGGACTGCCTGAATCCACCATGTGGATATTGGCTGCCTCGCACAGACCCCGAGGAGCTTTAATCACAGGCAAGCCAGAAACAAATGCATTGCTTCTCAGTCTTCTCAGTCTACCACCTATGGAAAGCTTTCCAGGCTCAGACACAGGAGAAGCTTACCACCCCCTCCTTTAGAAACCGCAACCTGTTATTTCTCTTGCTTTGGAGATGCAGCCATCCTTCTCAGAGCTGCTTCCATGAATTTTCAGGCATTTAAAATAAGCAATACCTCCAGGTTTCTCAGTAGCTTCATGCTTCCTGATTCATTCTCCTCCATTCACTGAAGCTAAACTAATAAGATCTCCACTACTGGAGTGATTGACTAATCCGAAGATGCTGTGTGTAGCTCCTGCTGCAATTTCTTTGCTTCTAACAGCTTCTAATGGTCAGAGTTTCAGTTTTTCTATCCTTACTCTAGTCCTATTTGACCTGAGAAGCTTGCAAGCACTATATTATAACTCTATTGTTTTAAACAATTCTCCAAACACAATTTTTCTTTCTGTCTAATTAATTTTGTTTGCATTTTCTGGATTCTTACATCAGGTGACAGCCTATTCCTACGCAATGGCTTTAGTTAGCCTTCTTTATCTAATCAGAAAGCCAGGCTCTCTGAGACAAACTTCCTTATATTTTATCCATAGATGCTGACACTCCCATTTCACCATCATCACTAATAGAATTGCCAAGGGGGTACACAGCAAAGCCTCATCCCTCTACTGGTAGCATTTGCACTTTATTATAGAGCAGATAATAGGTTGTGTTACCTTTGTATGAAAGATTCAGTATAAAAACTGATAGTTTAGCATACATACAGTTTAATTTGATTTGAGTGGCTTTTGAAGAGTTTCCTCAGACACTTCATTGTGCTGATGGTTCCAGTGCTGGGAGCCTGGATTTCTTGTTTATTAGAGCTGGCGTAATGAAAGTTTGCCACCTGATTAATTTTAATAGTTTAGCAAGGAACCTGAGGATAATGCATACTGGCTGCCAAGCTGTAGATCAATTTTGCCCATTTGGTTGCAAAGATTTTGGCAGAAATAAAACCTGCTCTTTGCTGTTGTACAAAAACATTTTGTTGGGTAAAACAATGTTTTCTAAGAAAGTCCCTGTCTCAGTTGCCTTTGTTATGCACTGAGCCATGACAAGCTCAAACAAACAGATTCGAGATGGTACAAAGGAAAATTCTGATACCCCTCACACTGACTGCTGCTGTGAAAGACTTGGAAAGACTTTGTGGATCTACCATCATGCCAGGCCGCATTCAAAAAGACCTCAGGGCAAGAGGTCAAGAAATCTGAGTCCCCACTCTTAGCTTCTTTAATTGCCACTTTATTCTGCACCACCTTAATTTCCCAGCTAAAGTGCACATTGTACCACTGACCTCACTGAAAAATTACTTGTAGGGCTACTGATGAAGGACACTACACAAGTGTTCACTGCTATCAGTCGCTGCATGTTCCAGGAGGATTTGATTTCAGACTCTCCAGGAGCTGCCAGTGCCCTGGAGTGACTGGCTTCATACATTGTGCTTCTTCCAAAATGGAAGTTCTTCTACTTCAAAGATATTAGAATGGGACTGAGTTTTCTTTACGTGTAAATTTTGTTCTTAGATCGTACTGCTGCCTCTATTACAGATGTCTGACATCTTGGTTTGGAATAGGTCTGGAAGGAGGAGGTGCCTGCTGGGTGTGTGGGGTAGACAGGTGCTGACATCTCAGGCTCCAACAAGAAGAGTAGAAAAAATAAATAATAAATGTTCTCTGCTCTATTTCCGGCCACTTAATTTGGAATATAAATGATTTACACTGAAATGATTAATCAACACATTCATTATACTTGCATGGTTACTGTTTAGCACCAAAGCAAGTAAACAACAGTCTGCAGTAGAGCAGAAAAGATGAACAATCAGAGGGCTCAAATCTACAGATTAGTATATTAAGTGAACATCAAAATCCCTGAGCAGAGACCTTAAGTCACCCCAACAAAGCAGCAGGCACAATGCAGGCAGCAGCGTATCTGTTCTAGTATTCCTTGGCGCAGATCTACACTTCCAAGCAGAATATCATCTATTACAATCAAAGTGAATCACAGAATTTGTTGTTGGGATAATGAAAAAGAATATTTAATTTATTTAAGAAGCACATCTATTTAATGTAATTTATATGAGTGTGTGGGGTGACGAGTTGCTTGGCTGTATTAAATTCAAAGCTGTTTTTTTTCCCCTCAACTGTCACCTAAAACTTTCAAGTGACTTCAGAGATTTGTCCTACCGAAGGCAGCAGAAATAGTCTGCAGGGAAATTTTTTCCCCATCCCCTACCTATATTTTTATTCTAAAATCCTGCGAACATTCATTTGTATAGTAATAATTAATTAATATAGTAATAATTCCTATACAGTTTATTAGTATCACACCGCACCTAGAACAGAACAGAAAGAACATCAAATGGAAGGATACACTTCACAGCTATGTCAGTTTGTGTGTGTATCTCAATGTGTGTGAAACACACAACGTCACAGACCACACGACACCCACATGTGTGAATACATGCAGGAAAAGCAAACACTCATTTCTCACCGTTTCCACTTAGGGCACTCATTCCCTGGATAAACATTTGAAGAAAAGAGGTTCATTAGTGAAGTGTCAGGGGAACTGGGCAGACACAGGGGATAGTAAAGCAGAACAACACTGTAAGCCTCAACTTACATAGAAGATAAGCAATAATTCATCAAAGGGCTGCTCACTTGAGAATAAGCATTAAAATAAGTGGATATCTTAAAATAATGTAAAATAAGCACTTTCTCATACTAGTGTGACCAACCATGCTGAGTAAAATCTATGAACGGTTCCTCAAACCACAGAGCTGTCATAACATCCTCTTCAGAAATCCTTTTAATTTCTTTTTAGCCATTGATCAATTCTGCTTCTGGATCCCCAGCTTTTAGCTTACAGCTCGGGCCAGGTTATGTTTCTGAGACTTTGGGCAGAGGAAGGGAACAACCAGAAGGGAAAAGAAGAAGAAAAGAAAAAAAGCATCAAACTGCCAGAAACACAGGAAAGCCATGACAAAATCCATTTAAAACAGTTAAGCCCATAATCACCCCCACACACACAGAATATAAGGAAACTGGCATCAGGAAACCCCAGTACTAGCAGTCCTTGCTCTTAGTACCCAACACAGACACCATTCCAGCACACCTACTTATGGCGACGTTGTTGAGATGCTCAGCTTCCTGGGAGGTGATCCCTCCCCCATTACAATTACAGGCAGAACTGTGGTTGTTTTACCCAGTGAGCAGAACCTGGATCCCCAGAGCCTGGGCAATAACAAATAGCACCTCGCACATGTCATTGCTCCATCTTCCATAGCAGCATGACTGCTTTCTGACTGGCAAGAAAAACAAATGTTTGCTCTTTGCATTTGTCCCAGTAGGACTGGAAATGTGAAATATTTGCTGTAAGATTTGAGATGGTGGCACAATTTTCTCTGTCAGAAGAGAAAAGATGATTCATGAATAATCTATAGCCACTGTAGATAGACTGAACCCTTAATCAGAACTACTCAAAACAAAATCAAGTCTCTTACATAATTAAAGGAGGGAGGGGGTTCTCTGAGGTATATACGGTAGTAACAAGTCAAATCACTACTAAAAAATATCCCTGCTCACCCGCAAATTATCCAATTAAACATCTGACAGGTACTGACAAATGTTACACAGCACTTTCACATCAGCTGAATCTTAGAATAAAGAGCTGCGTGCCATGGATTTGTATTTTTAAACATGCTGAAAAACGTTCATCCTCACCAAATCTCTTTCGACTCACAGATCTCTTAACCCCGGGTTACAAGTGTAACGTTAAAACAATACATAATTGCTGTTTTGATTTTTTTAAAGTTGGCTCCAGTAAGACTTTGCCTAGCCCCAGAGATCTCAATATATAATGGCAACCTGCCTCTGAAACTGCCTATTTGCTTCACAACACACACCCAGACAAAATATAGCCTTGTGCCATTTTCCAGTTTCATTAAAATCTTTGTTTTGGAATGAGACATTAGGAATGAAATGCTTAATATATTCTGTGAAATACAAGATAGCTGTTTGCCATGGTGACCTTTTCAGTATTCTGTATTTTATATTTTGATTAGCCATGCACTGGTAGAAAATCCCTTCCATGGCTTTTGATAGCAGAGCTAACTCCTGGCTCTCAGTGCATGTTTTCTGTAAACAAAAATAATGCAAGAATGTCAACGCCTAAGTATTTCAGAGCAGTGCTCTTTTGTATGTGAAGCCCTATTTCCTAATAAACTTCGCAGAAGGCTCACATTCAGGCTTTACAGCATATAGGAAATGCAGACCTGGAGTTTGAGCAGCCTTTATGAAAAACTACTGCATTAAAAACAGTACTAAAGTTGGCCAAAACTAGACTTACTGAAAATAACAAATAAAGCTACAATACATGCATAGAAGCACATGGTTCTATTTTCTCACCTAGAATTTTGAGCTTGGGAATATTTGTGCCCACTTCAACCTGCTCTCCATGCACAGGAAGAACAACAGGTGGGTTAAGTAAAGCATGTACACAGATCAAAAAGGTGGACCTGTAGCCTCCAAAAATTCAACATACATCCTGGCTAATGTTATTCCTGAATCACCTGGGCCTTGGTTTGGACTGTTAGAATTCTATGATGAAGTAGAGTGTGGCTTTAAGCTCAAAAAAATTATACAGCACAATTAAAGAATTCTGTTTATGTGACATGGATGAGTAGAGGAATTCCAGATATATGGTACTTCTTGCATTGTAACAAAATGACTCCCTCATTAGATTTTGAAACTGGGGATTTTCAATGGCTATAGAAGTTCTGGGTATTCTTACCACTCCTAATGCCTCATCATTCTTTAAATGCTGTAATCAGCATTGCCTTATAGTGATGTGTTCAATAGACTGCTCAGAACTGCATTACGTTCCTGAATTGCCATTCCTGTTCTAAAAATTAAAACTCCTCAACACAGACAACATGAGTTTAATACAGAACTTGTCCTGAAAAAGTCAGCAGCTGCAGTACAGGAGTGAATAGGCACAGCTTTCATGTCTATGACTCTATAAAAACAACATTCTTATCAAGGTTACCACACTCAGCATGGAATATGATACATGCAACACTTATTTATGCATGTAGGTAAGCATATATGCAATCTTTTTTCTTTTTTGTATAAATTTCAGCTTTAGACTGCAATTGTGCATAAATGACTTGTGTATATTCAAATTCACAACCCCACAATAGTATCATCAACATTTTTTCCTATTTAATTATATGTCACACACCATTATCTCAAACACCCCCACGTAGTATCACATAGTTAAATGTATGATTGTAAACAAAACTACACTAATAATGAAAGAAATGGCAATACTCAACAAAGGACTTTCTTATCTAACAAGAGACTATATTACAAAGCCACAATTTTATTATTTAGTTTTATTGTTATGAATTAAATGGAATAAAGCGAGTGACTATTTCATCTTGTTGATTTAATAAGTTAATAAAGACTACTGGCAAACATATATTTGATGTACTGTGGAACACCACAGCTCCTTGAGATGTTGAGGGATAGTATTAGAAAAATTCTGCTTAGGAGATGTGGAATTTTGCACTGACTTTGATGAAGCCAACATTTACCAGTGATGAAGATTTAACTCATTCTCTGACAGCCTTTTCTCTCAGTTACTTGTGCTTTGACTACATCATGGCAACTTCCCTCCATCTTCACACCACCTTCCTTATAACCCTGCCAGAACTGGCAGTGAGTATTCAAACACTCCATTCAGGCAACTGCATTTCTCTCCAGCAGGCAAACACTGTAGCAGGAGATGCAGCCCTCCTTCCCCATCACTCAGGGAATGCTAAGTTCCCAACTTTTGGATGGCAGAGGGATCAAAGCATCTCGTTCAATTCTCTGCTGGCTTTATTCACATGTTATTAGCTAACAAACCTCACAAGGATGTTATCGTGCAGGTCCACATTAAAAGCATGTCTAACGTGATCTTACAGACATTCAGAAGCCTGCAGGTGGTTTCATTTTTTTTCTTTAAGAGGGAAGTAATTTTTGCATAGCTAGGATTAAGCACACCACATAAAACAAATACACAAGATATAAATCAAAGCCATATATACTGCTCAGAAATGGGGAGACCATCTTTCCACAGAGCACAGCAATTTGAATTGTTGGGAAACCTGTGAAAGCCTTGCAAATAAGAGTTTGCCTCTGTACCAGCTGGCGTTCATGGAAGCACTGAGCACCACTTGAAAAGCAGAGAGCACCCTGACCACGACTTTTCCATGGGCACCTCATCCTAGGGTCATTATTCTACACAGTACTCAGTAGGCAATGAAAATGAATCTGCTATACAACAGTAGACCAGCAATGAAAAACAGTACAGAAAAAGGAAAAACAAACAGCCTTATATAACTACACAAGGAAATTAAAACTTGACTGTAAAGGAGCAAAAGTCAGCTAGAGAAAAAATGATCAGTAAAAGAATTTAGATCAAAGGCTTCCATTTTCTCTGACATTGATTTCAAACTCTTGAAGGGACAAGTACAGTTTTAATGGATGTTATTTAACAATTATTATTATATCACAATCAGGCATGTCAGAGAAAGATGAACATTATAGGCTGATAAGTATTTCCTTCAGTGCTTGATATGCAGCTAGAAGCCACAGAAAGAGGGAACTAAAAATAGTTGTGAGCTCTTTAATAAAAACAGAACCACAGACTCCTAAGTTTCACTGGGGTTACACAATACAAACGTTTGCATTTGCAGTACAATGACAGAAATAGAATGATATCTGCTCAGTAATCATCCAGAAAGAAATGTAATTTGGTTAAGGCAGTTTTATGCACATACAGTAATTAATTTCTGTGCCATTAATGACTTCAGAGACAGGCCAAAATTAAAACACTTTTCTGTGGACAACTTGGCACATCAATTAACCCGAAAAATTGGACTGGGTTATTTACTTCCCAAAGTGATAGGACTGGACTATGGCTAATCACCAGCAGCATCCTGAAGTGACAGAAAGGAGAGGCTGCTGAAGCACACGCTGCCCAGTGAGCTCCCTCTGCAATTCAGTACATTTGCCACCAGTCACCAAAGCAATAAACAGAACAGTAAGGCCAGGGTTGGCCACAGAATTCTGTGAGAAATTCCCCTCAAATCATAAGAGATCTGGGCTACTTAAATATTAAAAAACAAAAAACAACCCACAAAAAAACAGGGATGTTATAAATACTTTTTTTTTTTTTTTAAATAAAAGAAACAACCTAAAATTGCAAAACGTGAAAGAGATGACTGGGGGCGATCAGTGGATTCTCATCATTAAATAAATCATGGATGCTGAAGACCACAGCTAATTAAAATATACTGAAAAACACATGCTCTTTTATCTCACACAAGTTGAAATCGTGACTTCTGGAATGAGGCTAAAGAGACACAGGACTCAGATCTTCACGCAGCTTCCCCTAGGCGAGAGATCAGCTCTGCGGTCTGGGCAGGCAGAGACCAGTGGGGGGTTTGTGATGGTTTTTTTCCCTTTTTCTTTTGTTTTTAACTCCTACCTTTTTTCCTTTTCTCTTTCCGTCATGGCTGCAAGATGTGGTTCCACATAAGTAATTATGGAAATGGGCTGAGGAGATGACATCTGAGATTTCAGAATTAACTGAATATATGCACAAAACCTTCCACTTCTCAGAGCAGGCGGCATAGGAGGCTCCCTGTGGAGCATCCGTGAGGCATGAAGAGACCAGAAGCTGAATAAGAAATCTGTTTATTGCAGCTATTGTAGCCCCTTTCCATTGCAAAGGAAAAATCCAACCCTGTGCAAAGAGCAGCACACAACCACAGCACTTGGATTCCCACATTGCCCTCAGCACGGTGCTGCTCGGTGTCTCTGGAGCTGAATCCAACACCCCACAACCCTTCTCCACCAGCACACCTTTCCCAAAATCATTCTCATTTTTTGCTTTGTCTGGAAAACTACTGAATAATCAAGCTGTGTGGGTTGATTTACCCTAGGCACATGCAGCAGATGTAATGAAGAACACTGCTGTATGTACTCAGGAACACACAAACAGCTCTGCCCATCTTTCTGTTGGGTCCCATATCTATAAGGGTGCACCAGAGCAGCTGCACTGCAGCTCTACTAAAGACAGATTAAGAATGAGTCATGATGCACACTGGCTGGATTATCCACAGAGGCATTTTTAGCAAGATAGCCAAATGCAGTTTTATTTCACTGAGCTGCTTGCTGAAAATGTTTGTCTACTCCCACCCATCAAGTGAACCCACCAGTTAACGTGTTACAAACTAGGAATGTCTGGAGTCTGGTGCCCAAAATACTCTGCTCGATTGCAGCAGAACTCAGAGCAGGTTGAGCCTGAAGTTTCTCCTTTGCTCATGCAAATGCAAAGTGCTGCACAGATCACAGCCAGCAGCCAAACAGCTTTGGGATCTTTTCCTGTAATTTTTTAATATTTACAGTTCACTTACTGGTAATTCTTAACTTGCACTGTTAAACATTTTCTATTCCACACACATTCTTTTTGATGGAATAAGAAATCTACCTACAGGACCAAATGGCTCTGAGTCTAAGAACAGTACCTCCAAAAGTTGAAAGCAATCGGATCTGAGCTTATTAGATACTTGTCAATAAAGGGGAAAAGCACCCAATCCAGTTGACAGCAAGGAAAAATGATGACTTTAATATTGCTCACCTCCCAGAAGCAATCCAGTTAGTCGGGAAACAAATACTGCTGTGAGCAGCAACACCACACACTAACTTAGTCTCCAACCGACCTTCAGTTTGCCTACAGAGTGTAGATTTTTTGCTACCTTAGGCACATAACTACCACATGAGATATGCAAGCTACCCCTGCAACACAGGTAAATCGGATTTGGGGCATGTAGCTGCATTTAACCATCCACACCAGCACGTGTATATGGGAGCTGTAACTCACTTTGCACAGGCGTGTCAGACAAAGCAATGCAAATCTTCCTACATGAACACAGCTTTTATAAGACCATTATTATTACTATAGTCCTTCTGCAGTTGCTTTTCACAGCCACTGTGTCTCATACTGCTGTGAGCTATTGGATATTGCCCTCTCTTGCCTCTGAAAAGGCCCCAAACACTTTTTTCCCTGCAAGCTTTTCCTTAATTTCAACAATTCAAAACTATACATGTTTGTAGACTATTAGTGACAGCTGCTGGATTGAGTAGCAGGCATAATAATAATTAAACAATATGAATATTTGAGCAAGTATATATCATTGGAGCTGGGAAAGCACAGAGCTGTTGCTGAGTCACCCATTGCACTGCTCTTCAGTAATTACTGCTGCAGATGTGAGGACAAGACAAAAATGCAGAAACGAATGGGATAATCCAATAACCCCCAAACCTGGTATTTTATATTTTATTCCTCCCATCTTGTTTTTATTTTAAAAGCATTTCAAGCTTAAACAACCTGAAAGGTACGGCTTTATGCAGCCTGTGAGGAGCCGGCCCTGTTGCTGGTTTTCCCTTGCTAGGAGGTTTTACTGTAGAGGAATTGGGGCCTGAACAAGTTACATATTGACACATTCATTATTATGAATTTAGAGCTAATGCTTAACAAAAGGAAAAATGATGAAATGTGTTCCAGTAAGATTGGCGACATTTTTTTGCCCTTCATTTGAGCGAATAGTGTTCTTTCCTCTCTGTCAGAGATCTACAATTGGAATTGTACGGAGAACGCACACTTAATTATGATCTTGCTCAAATTCAATTGAATTTCTTTCTGTCTCTATTTCTTTCTTTTTCTCCTGCTGCTGCTAATTAAGATAAATACGTCAGAAGTGTCATTGCTGAAGGGAAGGCTGCAGCAAGTGTCATTGGTCCCCCTGATATTTCCCATTTTGCCATGGGCTGTCGCCAGTGATTTAGGACCAAGTGCCAAGGATTACATTAAATGTGATGAAATTAGCAAGTGTGATGTTGACGCCCCTTGGTGTTAAGTGACATTCCCCTGCCTTTTACTGAGGGGAAAAAAAAAAAGGAGTCTTTCTTCCTCAGAGCGTAGCAAATCTGGGCATTAGGTGAATTCTCTCCATTTATTTTTTTCCCCAGAGAGGACAAACTCAGGAGTTACATCTCTGAAGGATTTGCTGGTTTTTTTTTTCAGCATTATTGGCAAAACCTGCAACAGATTCTTAAAAGAGAGAGAAAAAGCTCATCTGAGGCTACTGGATGAAGAAGACGAAAAGAATCCTTTTCTATTTCTCCAGATAAAAGATCATTCTTATATAAGTAAATACTACGCAGAATAGATTATAGCTAGCATACAATACAAAATATCTATTTGAAATCTGTTCTCTTTGCACCAACAAGCAGCCAAGAGTTCAGCTTGTGAGATTTGCTCCTGTGTGATCATCTACCCTCATTTTACGTGCTCATATATGTGTCTCAAGCAGATATTTCTGCTTCTAACATGGACTCATTTGTGCCCTTATACAAGACCAGAGCCATTATGTACAGGACCAAACTTGAATAAGGTATTAACTGCTGTGCCTCCAAAACTGACCCTTAACCATTTAATGTGGTTCATGTATGGCCTGGCACAGTTGAATTATGAGCTCACCTCCTACCAGAACTTCATTCCCACTGAATAAATACACTCATATTCTGTGAAGACTAATGGTCAACTCTGTCCTTGGAAGAACTCCATAACTTCTCCAGGGCTCCAGACCATTGCATGACAATTGCATGGCCATTTACAGGATTGGGGCTGAGATTGCTGTGCTCATGCATCTTAGAACTGATGTGACCCTCAGTAAAATCTAGAGTCTATGGATTTGCTGCCACTGCAATTTAAAAGTAGACAGTTCTCAGCAAGGTTGAGTTAACATGTGTCAGCACAGATTTACACAAGGATAGCTGATAACTTCCTGGTAGGAAAGAAGGAGAAAGTTATTTTTAAATGAAAGTCTGGATGCTGTAAGGTAAATGCAGAATAAAGGGAAACATGCAGATACCTCTCCAAAATAAACACAGCACTTCAGTCTCATTTTTATGCCATTGCTTTCTATCAATCCAGTATCAGCAGGGATTCTGTTAGTTCTCAAGCAGCCAATACATTACTCCATAAAAGGTGGAAAAGCTGCTTGTTTCCACTCTTACAGGTATTTACTTACCTGACAACCATATAAATTGTTTTCTGCTTCACATCTCTAAAAAATAATCTCAAATTATTCAGCATCTTAATATCAACTTGGAATAATGCTGTATGTGTTAGGAGCCTGAATAGTATATATTTTCACTTTTTGCTAAGGCTTTAAACATATACAGAGAGAACACAGTCTATGTAAAGGTAACGGAACATGAGCATGTAACCCACTGAAGCAGACTGATCAGAAGTAGTAAAAAGGATCAGATTGTGATGCCACATAATCACTTAAACCATGAAATGAGATGCCTCCTATATGACTATTCTTAACAAGCAAGACGACCCATGACCTACCAGGTGAGGTCTATGTGCTCCCTCAGCTAGCTGCTCCACAATACGATTTTCACTTAAAATAGTTAACTTGAAATAAAATCTCTCACCCTATTTGCAGCTTTCTGCTACAACTGATAAAGAATATTTCTTTTGGGTTCTGAGTACATTAAAGCCAGTGATGATAATTCTTTCTAGCAAGACTGCTTTAACTCAAAAGAATTGATTTTTCAAAGCCATGCATTACCAAAGGGGAGAAATCTGTTCAGAAAACAAGCATTCAGGGATACTCATATACAGACACAAATACGCACATCAGCATTTAAACCTGAAGTAAATTTATGCATGTCTTAATACATATGCAGAAGTGTTTGAAAATACAACTATCCTATTGTCACACTTATTTTCAGTGGAAAAAAAATAGAAATGTGTGCATGTAGATTTTGTAATTCCTACTCAAATAAATGAACGGATCACACAAGATTTAGATTTGGGGAGCGAGGCGCTGCTGGAATATATTTTCTGCCTGCAAAGAAAAGAAATACCTTCTCCATAGAAAACAAATATTATCAGAATGAGCTCTTCATCTGAGGAGCAGACACAGGAGCTGCCTGCACAAAGACTCCCCAGCAAACCCCAAAAAAGCTGTTCCACCAGATCTCCATGTGCTCCATGCTCCACCACAGCAGGATTCAGCAGAAAGATCATGTTACTAGGGAGGACATCTAGGACGTTTCAAAAGTGCCCAATTAATTCTGTTAACATCTAAGTGAAAAGTTACAGTATTTCTTAACTACAGACGATGTCAGTCCAGTCATGAATGAGACACTGAATCTGAAGTTGTATCAGAAGGAATCTCTGTCAATTTGAAGATACTGCTCAGATAAGAGAGACTCACTTTTCAGTCATAACAAATATTTATGCTAGAGCTCTCCTTGCACCCACGGAAATTATTTAATGCAACTAAAAGCTATTGGAAATCCAGTTTTAAGACAATTTGTCAACCTCTACTTGCAGTTATACCATGTGATGCTGCAGCTGCCTTACGGGGCCATAGCTCACACTGCCTCACATGAGGAGCAGCCATTCAGAAGACCTCAGTGGTCTCAAAGGCTGCACAGCCATTTGTGAGCACACAGGTAGGAGCAGGCAGCTCCGGCAGAGGCATGCATGGATGCCATCTTTAGTTGATGATCAGACTGCACAAGGCTGGGTAGCAACTAATCCTGTAGCTTTCTGAACGTCAGTCACTGCTAATTCTTGTAGCTGAGGCCAGCAGCAGCTCAGTGAGCTGGGTTATTCTGCTATTAGTCTGCAGTGCATGCAGCCGCCTCACAAGCTGCACACATTTCACTCAGTGAGATCAATACCATCGATTGTGTATGTAGGGGGTGCAAGCACAGTCACTCCCAATGAGCCCAAGGTGCCTCGCTGCATCAGCACCAAGTCCCGCTCATTCCCATCACAGCAGTGCAATTCTGATGCCTTGAAGCACCAAGTTCATAGACCTGGTTGGCAGCAAAATCAAAATGTGTTATAGCACAGGCAGTCCGGTTAGTAGGAGATCACTCTAATGGTTTGAAACACTGATGTCTTTATCATCACTGTAAAGGGCAATTTGGTTTTCCTACTGATTAAAAGCAGAGAAATAACAACACATGCCTTTCTAGTCTGGATCCATTGAGAGCAGTGGTATGCAAAATCTCTCACTTAAGTTTTATCCCACTATCAACATGAAGAACCTGTTAGAAACTTCTCAAGTCCAAACCTAAATTTTGCACGACTGCACTTGGACATGGAAATCCAAATTGATGAACTGTGAGAAGGAACATAAGAAGTACGGAAGAAGGAAGCGCAGTTCAAATGCAGCTTAGAGCCTTCACTGCCAGAACCATGCTTTAATGTTTTTTATTTTAATTATCACAGCAATGAGAGGGGAACATTTTCTAAGACTCATCATTTCATTTTCATTCATAAAAAGAAATCTCATGCTGACTAACTTTGTTCTGCATGTGAGGCTTTGGTGAAGAAGCAGAGTGAAAGGTAAATAGAATTAATGGCAGGTAAATTAGTTTCAAGCCCCTGCAATGAATTACCGGGTGACATCCATGATATTCACAGCATAAATGTGGCCTCAGTGCCAGGTTTTCTTTTGCTGTTTGAGTGCTTTCTTTTGCCTTTACAAAGCATCATCATTCAGAAGTGCCCAGATGAATTCTGAAAAACTACACAACCAATAAATAACATGTGAATAAAGCCAGGCAGATTTAATAATGGGCTTTGCTCCTTAAGACCTTAATGAACCCCAAACTCCAAAGCACAGACAGCAGATGTACAAAAGGACTTAGAAGAGGAAGGACATCGCCTTTCACCTGGGACTATAGGCACAAAATGCAGGTTTAAATATTTAAGATTGGGAAAAGCAGCTGCTCTCCCATCAGTACCAGCAACAAAAACTAGTGACAACCCATTCATTCTGCCAAGAGAATCAATGTTAGGGCTTCAGTACAAAGCTGAGTGGCAACTCTGACATGAAGATCTTGCTGAGAACCAAAACTGCAGTGCAGTAACTATATGGACATTTGTGATTATGCTCCTGGGTTGTTTTGCAAAAACAAAATAACCTTATGCAATGGGTGTATCTCTACTATCTGTAAGATAACAATTCCTACAGAACTGGGGAACTTTAATTGCTTAAATTTACTGCTTTTCAGTTGTATCATTGATGAACTTTAAGCAGACTGGATTGACCTGTGAGGTTATCTCTGTGCTAGTATGCATTGTTGATTCTCTACACCTGGTGCTTTACATTGGATAAGGCACAGCCAAGGATGTCTCAAAAAAAATAATACATTATTTTATTATTTATTTATTATTTTGTCCCAATATCAATTCCAAGGTGACAGAATCAAGAATGCAAAACTTCAGCTCCAGTCAGATAGATTATTTCAGCAAGCTGCAAAACAAGATATTGAGCTATTCTGATTAATCAAATTAGACTCTGTCATTAAAAAAAAAATTCTGTTCCACAGGAAATCAATTTCAAAGTATCAAATCAATATGAAAAAAAATGGATGTTTATCACAGGAGTAGAACGAAGAATAAATTCCTTGTAAATCTCAAGAAAACACAAAATGAAAATGAAAAATTCTAAGGGAATTCTTTTTACTCCCTTCTGTTGAAAAACCAACATGCTTCACGCTAACGTTCCTATTTCATCAAACTGCTGCTTGTGTTCAAAACCAGTTATATTAAAATTTTCAGTCAGCTCCAACAAAGATGTTTTCAAATATGTTCTCTGCTATTAAGCTCGTTACTTTGATTTTATAAGATGACAGACAGTAAAATTTAACAAATTATTTAAATTAGAAAGCCTTTAAAATCAAAATGACATACCATCTTGGAGTCGGAAGAATATTTCAGCTTAATCTTTTGAATACCATCCATTTTGCTATTCGGTTTAATGTAACTATCAAACAATTAACATACCAGGGATTATTCTGAAATTTCCATTCATTCTACCAGATTTCCACTGACATATTCAATTCATTTCATTTATAGATTACCATAAAAAAGCCATTACAATTACCGTAGAAAAGACTAGTAGGGGCCAAGTCTTACATCAGGAATTCAAGTTCAACTAAATATCACTAATTATTTTAGCAGCAGCGATTACTGTTTGTAAGCAGTGTAAGTGGTTTCAAAAAAAATATTTCATTCTAGTACATTAGCAGTAATTATGACACATCCATCAAAGTGCTGGATGTACAGTCCGCACACACTGCACTGTACCTGGGCCCCATGAAAACCTTCTTCTGTGACCTGAAGGCCCAGGTGCGTGATGATGTTCAGGGAGTAAAAATGAGAGCTTTACTTCACCTTAAAGGTATATATTCACCTTAAACCTGAATTATCATCACAATCTTGGCCCCACGCACAGGAGAATCCCCTGCCCAGAGATCAGGCTCCATACTACACAGACAACTCCACATGGATGGGCCAGTTTGCATCAGCACCAGGTCAGTCTCTAAATCCAACCCAACAGCAAGATGTGAACATGATAATTCATCAGTGCTGCCATGCCTTTCTCCAGCTAGGAGTCCCTCCACAGTCCCATGAACCTTCACAAGACCTTCCTCAGCTCCATCTTTCACCCTCACCAGGGGTTTCACTCTGTGCTGTGCTTTCAATCTTGATATCGTCAGCCTGTCAGACTTGAATGAATAATCAAATAATCTCCTGTACTATCTCTTTAGACAACAAATGCAGGAATGCAATTATTAGTTAATTTGTGTTTGTACTTTAGGCACACGCAGATTAGGAAAACTCAGTCAATATTAAAGACATTTTCAAAGAAGATAAGAAGCTGAAACATGGGTGGGTCTTATAGATAAGCCAAGAGATATTTTGACACACTCATTGATTTAGCCCTCTCACCTTTACCTACTTCGAATGTGATACAACACAACCTTCTTTGCTGCACAATAATGTAGGAGAGGCGTTTTTGCCATCCAGAAGGCTTCCAGACAAGGATGCCTAGAGGGAGTTTTAGAGGTTTTAAAAATTCTTTTTTTTTTTTAAACTTGCAAACTTCTCCACGAAAACACAGCACATTGCTACAATCACAGCTACGGTACAGCACGGTTTTACAACTGAGGCAAATTGCCATTGCCCTGGGAAAAGAAGAAAGGGTCTAATTTTCAGAAGAAATGAACACACAGAATTCCTGCTGAAGTCAAGTGTAGCTGTGGGCACTTCGGGTCTCTTGAAACAAAACCTATCACGCACAGCCATTTATCGCAGTGTTTTGCCTATTTATGCACAAACAGAAAAGAAAAAGGGCTACTCCCACAGGATGGACTAGTTTCCTTTTAATGCGAAAGAGAACATTCAATTTTTTAATTATTCTATGTGAAAGTAGGCACTTTTCCAAGTCCAAAAACAACTCAGAATTCCCTTGAGTACAGCCCCCTGACAGGAAGAAGAAACAAAATAGTAGCTAAAAAGACCCACCCTTATATTCATTCCCACTCTCTGATGCAGAGCAGGGAATCACAACGCTATCCAAATGCTGTATCAAACCTCTGCCCTTACCGTGGGCAAACAACCACTTCTGCGAGACTCAGGGAAGCACAGGGGGTCCTTCCATCCACCCCCTGCACTGCAATGTTCCAACCTGTGCTGCACTGCCTGAGCTGAAGCACCAACCTTTTCAGCTTGCAACTGCAACTCTCATATTCCCAGTCAGCAAAGCATAGAGGCGGGTGCACACTATTCACTGTCCTACCAGATGAGACAGCAAAGCATCATTGTTTGTATCTATTTCTTTAAAGTATAGTTAAAACCGGTGTATTGTTTGCCAGAGCCCACCTGTTCCCAGCTACAGCATCTCATCAGGGCGCAGGCTTTTATCAAGCACCCTCACAGCACTGAGCATCATCTCAGTAGCAGCGTTAGCAATTCCAAGTATGTCACATATTAATTGAAGAAGGAGAAATAAAGTAAAAGTGTTGCATTTGTTAATCTCTATCAGTTTGTCTGAGTCCTTGCCAGATAAAACCACCATAAGTAGATATAACATTGAGTTGGAACAGTGATGGCTTCTTGAAAATTCCCCCAACTAAATGAAAAGGTTTACCTAGCAGTTAAAAACAAATACATATAAACAACTGGAACATCTTTCACTGTTTCAATACGAATTGGTAAACATGACCTGTATTCAGGCTCAGCTACTTTGAAATAAGAGCATATGCCTTATTTTTCTGGAGAAATATAACACTGTCAGTTTGGGGGCAGGGGAAAATAAGTACACACACCCTGCCTAAAACTAACAGTAATGCCTTCCATAAATGCGAAGGCAGGAGCTGAGTAAATGGCAGAGATGACCTGCACATCCAAGGGGGAGATCTTTCTCTGCGTCAGTAATCAGGCCCTGTTTCTCCAAGGCAAAAGCAGAAATTCTCCTCCAGGAGCTCAGAAAGCTGACTGCTGACCCACGAGCTGCACGTGGAATGAAGAATGGAAAGGAGTTTGGATGAACTGCTTTGGGAGTCCATGGATTTGCCTCCATCACCCTTCTCATAGCTCAGGCTGTGAGTTCCGGGGTTTTCTTTAGTTATTAAGAAATAGTGGTTTAGGTTCATTTTCCCCCTATTCCTCCCAGCTAAAACCCAAGGTACAGGCACATTAGTAACTTTTTTACTAGAAAGATGAAATACAAATCACCACAGTTCAGTAACAAAAAATATTCATTTATAGCATATACACGAGATGTTTAAAGGAACAAGAAAAAAAATGCTGAACATGATTTGAATTGTCCTCAAACTAATTGTGGAAATAGTAATTAAGAGTATCAATCTAGGACGACTAATGCACTGGCTCTGCCCCCTCCCATTGAATAAGACGATTTCTGCAGCAGGGACCGGTCAGAGGACATTGAGGTGGGACAAAGAGGGCACCATGAGCTGAGCAGTGTATAGATGGGGGAACAGTGCTATTCAGAGGCGCAGGAGGGGGTCTCTGCCTGCTTTTCCTTTCCTACCTTTCCCCAGAGGACTGTGCCCTCAATTTATTGCACAACAGGATGTTGAGGCAGTTTCTTCAGATTGATTCTGGCACCAATGAGGGTTGGCAGCAAGGAACAATAGAGCCTTTTTAAGGATTTGTTTATTTGTTCATCTGGCATAAAATGATGATGTGAAGCTAAAAATAAATGTGCTGAGAGAGTTGAATATCAAAACTGCAGGTAGTGTTCTGCAAATTCCTGACTGGTGGAGGGTGCCTGGGGAGCAGCGCTGGGCCACTCAGTGCCATCAAAAGGAGATGGGGAGACAAGGAGTGAGAGCTGGGCCCCCTCACTGCCACCCACAGAGACCACAGAGATTATACAACACTGCTGTAAGCACTGCTGCCATTCTCCTGAAATAACAGTTTATCAAATGCCGTAAATAAGAGTTTTTCGAAAGAGCCGATAATGCAATGTAATGATACTTCTGTAGCTATTTGTAGCTGGCATGTATTGCTGCACACAAAACTCAAATGCTGGGTGGATAACAAAATAGAGATCAAAGAGACTTAGAAAATACAGCTTTGAGTCTCCAGCTACATTGAAAACTCTTATTTAGTTATTAATAAATTATCAATAGTAGACTCTAGGACCTGTTCAAAAACAGAAGCTCTGTCGTCCCATTATGGCCAATGTTTCATTTAGACATATGCTTACTTTCCAGGAGTTTATGCAAAAATTGTGTTATTTGGTACCTCCAGACACACTGCTTCCTGCTGCTTTTTCACTCAGGATAAGCAGTGGCATGCCTACATCTAGGCAAGAAAAGTTCTGATTATCTACATTTGGACTGAGATTTAATGTAAGCTACTCACTTTAATTAGTGGAAAACAGCCATTGAGCCCAACGTGACACTATAAACAGAAACTGTCTTTTTTATAACACATTTGTTAGATATGTTCTGGAGGAACTGGGTCAGTAAATATTAACAATTAACATGGAAGTGGGTGTGAAAGGCAAGTGGGAAATCAAAATATTTTTCAAGACAGAAAGAAAAGTTCAAGCCAGTGCTTGGTTTAATTCCTTGTATTCCTGGTAGATTACTGAAGTTCATTGTATTTTCATTTTCCATCTCTGTACAATAAAAAGTTCAATATTAAGTTCTACACTGTTGTTTTTTTTCCCCACCAAAATACCAAAGTCATACTGACAGAAACTTGTGGAACTTGTCATTAGTGTGGGTGAGGACTTTCTGTTCACAGAGTGAGAATTCATCATCCTCTCCTGACTGCTCAGCTTCAGTAACCGTTACAGTGTCACCTGGTAATCTTTCATATCATTACCCTGGGAAAGAGGTTGCCAAATTCAGGGAGCTTAGGCTCCTTTGGGGAGAGCACAGGAACTCTGAGCAAAACCAGTACTTTTGCAGAAGTGCTTCTAAAGGAAACCCTTAATTCAATAGCAAGACGTTAGTTCACATAATATGAAGTAATGGAAACTGTCATCTCAGTATATTTCCTCCCATTGCTCCATTTGCTTTTGTAATGGAAGAGTTTTTGGTTTGGTTTGGTTTTTATTTTTGCAATATCAGCATCAGGCTGACAGCTTCTCTCCCTGCATGCTAATAAACTCATTTTAAGTCTAATAAGTGAATTCACCCTGAAAGTGCAAACATTACGAGGAAGGTCAGGTCCTACTTAGGTAATGTTTGAATAAGGACAGAGCAAGCAGTATCTGCTGATGGGAGCTCAGCACATGCAGGCAGAGCATGAGCCTTACTGTGCATTACTTCCCCCATCCTTCCAACACAGCCTCCTCCATTTATTAACTTATGCTATGTCTGCGTGCAGATACCGATTTCAAGAGCAATTTACCGGAACTTTGGAAGCACAGACATCAGGGATTAGATCTGATAAAGTGAGCTGTGCATTCAGTTTAACTCTTGCTTGGGGCATGTCTGATTATCAATGATTAATAACTATTGCAGGGATTTCTATAGTTCAGTGTTTGCTAAGTGACTGGGGAGCAAACACTGCTCAGTGCACTCTTCACAGGGCAAGGGAGCAGGATGCAGGCAATGACAAGGCATCACTTACGCCTTGAATTCTGCCTGACTCAAAAGGCACAAACGCTTTCAGTAGCTAATGGAAAACATTAGTGAAGCCATAATTTTATCTTACTATGTGAAGGTTGGCGGAGCTTCATTCCTAAAGGGGGTGAGATGGAACCCTGCACTCATTTACACTGCCTGGTTATGAACATTTCTGTTGTGCTTTATTGAGATGGAGGACAATTTGGAGAACTCCAGACTGCTGGCTCAGAAGTCTATTTAGTACTAGTACTTAAAAATACATTTGTGCTGAACATTTCTGTTGGATCTGAAAAGTTTGAGTCCGTGGTCCTGCTGGCAAGGGCCTTGCAGGACTTAAATTGATTTTTCAGATAGATGTGCCTTCTCAGCTAATTTATATTTTCTGCCTGGTTTGCTTAAGGGCTTTCATTCAGTTACTGTGCAGTGTGCTCCAGGAATGTACTGTTTGAGGCTATACAACTGCATCACGTAGAGATGATGTTGTCTCCAGTTTCCACTCTGCTGGGAGCTGTTTTACACTGCTTGTACCAAGAGCTCTCTACTTTGCTCATGGGCTGTTCAGTACATTAAGCCCACCTGCTAAGTATTGCAGAAGAGCCAAGGAGTCACAGGGATTAATTGGATAAGCCTTATGAAGTTAAAGCTTGCAGAGACAATACTGCCAGCTCCAGTGCTCAGTCTCCCTCTCCTCACTGTCCCATTTTTCCCCTAAAGTCCTGAGGATCCCAATTGTAAATTGTGATCATTACCACAGCTGTCTGCTCCCAGGGAGGTTTGTAACTGGATTCCTAATCTAATTGAAACTGCCAAACTAATCACCCTGTTTGGTGCTGGGCAGCTCCCGCCCACTACATTCCAAGTTCCAATGAGTTGTGATGTTCTTGGTACTACAAATTGGATGGCATTTTGAGTTTAATTTCTGTGCCAAACATGTACCATTTATTATGTATGTCTACCTGCTGACCCAAATGTTTGCTATTACAAAACAAAAAAGCAAACACAAAAACCCACACAATGTTTTCAGGCAGCAGTTGTGTCATCGTTTCACAGGAGCTCCTGTAGGTAAATGTCAGCACTGCTGTTATCCTCCCAGAAAAACCCCATGTGAAATGAGTTGACTGCTGGCCATGGAGCCAGCTGGTACCCCCTTGTGTTCAGCATCAGCAGTCTCAGCAGATTCACTCTGGGCTCAATGGATTTAACGTTCAACTCCAGCTCCCAGCCTGAAATCCACCCCAAGGCCAGGCAGCCCAGGGGGAGCAGCGCAGCCACATCCAGCCCGGGAGCTGCCCTGTACTACCCAGAAACACAGTGAGCTACTGGACAGCCCCTGATTTCACACATGAAATATTATCAAAAATTGGCAGCAAACATCACCATTTAATTAACAATCTCTTACTTTAAAAGAAGATATATTCTTTTAATGAGACAACAGCCCTGCTGCTTTGAAGAATTCAGAGCAAGAGAAAGCTGGCACCTAATGATAATGCGAAGCAGCCTCATTGCACCTTCTTGGAAGAGCTGTTCAAAAGCCCCATTTCATTCCCCGCTCTGATCATGGCATTGCGTGCTGCTTTCAAGCTATAACACACGTTTTGCTTTTTGATGATGCAATGAAGTTGATGTAAATAAGTAAAAGGCGAAGTCTTCAGAAACCATACTTTTAGAGAACTCCAAGATCACTTTGGAGGAAGTTGGAATGTCTTTAAACTAGCACAGCACAGTATCATAACAGAACTGAAGACAAATTGTCAAGAGATTAAAGTTTCAAAGTCTTAAAAATATTACCAATTAGATTTGTAAAAGTGTTTATGAGAGATTATGCAGCAGTGCTTTGTTGGTTTTTTGTACTTTCAATTAATGTATCGTCATTAAATACAAACTTTTCTTGGTCTATCCATGAGCACTGTTATCTCCAGCATTGCAGGAGCCTTAAAAGAGATAACAAGATAACACTGAGGTGATGGCAATTCTAACAAAAGCAGCAGAAAAGCACACAAAAACCCAGCACACCAAAACCACAGCCCATGAGATGCCAGTGAGCAGTGAGTGCTTCGTGCTCTTTAACATTTAGCTTCAATATGGATGAAAATTCATTAGTCTAATCTTTTGATGAAACCAAATTATCACAGGTTTCTTTTATAATCACTACAGCAGATGGCTTGGTTCTCCTGGATAGGGGAAAGCATTAGAAACATCGTAAGAGACAAAGCCACACACAAATCTCTCATCATCTTCATTCTAAATAAGTTTACATTCTCTTTATGAGCTGCTAATAACTTCATGAAATTTAAGAAATTAATTATAAGCTACAGACCCCTAAAGGTAAATCACCCAGACTAATTGTAATTGCACTGTTGCACTATGGCCCATATTAAAACTTCCATCTGAGTATGGATTGCTTTTAGGCTTCACATAGAGCCCTTTTTTTTAATATACTGTAATTAATTGGCACAGCAGTGAATTGGCTGAAATTCATATAATCTTCCAAAACATTTTGCCCATATGCTGAATGGTTACAGTTACCATAAAGCTGTCATAAGAGGTGCTTTCTCATCCTCCCTTTGGAATAAACAAATTTCAAATCAAGATAAAAGCCAATGAGAAGGTCTCAGAAGCCAGTCCTACCTGCCTGCTGCCTGGCCAGTTATGGCAAACACACTTCAACTCTGAAGCAGAGTTTCCCAAAAGTCTGTATATACATTTAGTATGTGTAAAGCCAATACACAGCCAGGTACCCGTTGCTCTCCTCAGGGGGGGCAAAGCTCTGCAATGCAAAGGATCAGAAGCAGAAGGATGGGGAAGCAGGGAGGTGAACCCACACCCTACCCACACAGCAAGGAGTCTGCAATAAATTGGTGTTCACCTCCTCAGGTAAGAGATTCTCTGTTACAGCAGTATGAGGATTTCTGGAGGAGAGAGGAGTTTAATTTTCAGCTCTTACTAGAAAATCCACTAATTTGCCATAGTTTCTTCTCATGGGTATTTGCATTATAGTTCAATAATGTCAGGGCACAGGTCAGTCACTAGTGCTCTGCAGAACATTTACCATGAGACTACTAATTAAATTAAACAATTTATGTAATCTCACTTTCCAGTTCTCAACCTGAGCACAAAGGCAAAGCAAAGAGAAAGAAATTAACTTCACAACAAATGCCTCATAATTAAAATTTAATTTTCATAAGCATGAAGAAAGTTAACAGCATTCACTATCCCAAATTAAGAAGCCAGCTTATTCCCTTCATTCACACACATGAATCTACCATTAAAGTTTAATACTAATGCACAGCAAGCAGTTCTCATATGCAAGGGCAGTAATCCGTGCTGCCAGAGCCATCAGCTACAGCATGACCCCCTCTGCCCCCACCCAAAGGGTGTGGATTTCTTACACTTGAGAAAAACAAAGAAAGTCTTACATGGCTCACTTAATTTGATACATCATCTTCAGACAACTCAAATTAAGAATTGGTCTGCTTAAAAAGCATCTTTACATTTCTTGCTTTTCAGCAAACAGTTCCGTAAGTGGGAGAGATTGAGGTAATTACAGAAAAGTTACAGGTTATCAAAAAAAGGAAAGCATCTCTCCAAACCACAGGATCAGAGCATAAAATCCAGTAGGGCTCCCCAGACACACAAGCACTGCTGGGTAACTGTGTGCTGCCAGAGCAGGGCATTCCTGTAACCAGAGCATCACTCCAATGGGATGTACCGCTCCTTAGTGCAGGTAACAGCCAGCATCACCTGCTTAATCAACCAGGTCATGATGGGATGAACCCAGAGAAAATCCACCACCTGCATTTGTCTAGAAGAGCAGTTCCACTTAATATGCTCACCCACTGTAACTTCCCAAATCAATATAAGCAGCCAGGCAAAGCTATTTGCTGCAGATAGAGACTTGCCTTCCAGCTCAGAGCCAGGAATGTGGCACAGAAGTGAAATACCGAACAGTAGAGAAGTCGAGCTGTGCAGAAACATTTTTCTTGGTGAATACAGACAAGTTCCATAAATCTCAACACAAGTAGACAAGCCAGTTTGCCTCAATAAGAAAAGCCATACTTGATCAAACCACACTTTTTCCTGCCTTCAGATTCCAAGTCTATAAAAGGGACTGAAAACAATAGAGGTTGGCAATGCAAGGGGAGTTCTCCAAAGCTTCAAAGTCTCCAGGGGGTTCCTGTATTGATATAGAAACTGGACAAGGAAATCTAAAGATGGTTTTAAAATGTCAGCTGTTGCACTTGGACTGAATGAAGCTGGGAGACAAACTGAGAACTCCCTTAGTTCTGTATGTGGCACAAATCGCTGCTGAATGCACAAACATCAGACTGCTAAAGACACAGCAGGGATCACCCCTAAGTGAGAGCATTTCTAGTGTTTTGGTGTTTTTGTCATCATAAGAAGATCAGGAAAAATGTTCCCTCCACTACAGAAAAAGACCATCAACCAAAACTCCCTAATGGAATTGTTATGATAAATATTTTGACCTTTGCTCCAAACAGTTTGAGGTTTTTATACAAGAACAATAAACCAAGCAGTCCCACAAACCCTGACATAAAATCTTATTCCAGTGACTGAAAGCTCTGATTTTTTTCTCCAGTTCAATCCATTCACACCATCTGAAAATGTAAATCCATGTTCTACCCTTTGGGGATGCACCATTATGTACTGGGAAATTAGACTGTAATGGCCTCTACTGAATGCTTCTGCTGCAGCCATCAGCCTTTTCCTTGCACTTTATCATTGGCAGAACTACAGCCCCTGATAGAATTCTGCACGAGTCCCTAAGAAAAAATGGTTATAATAATTTCTCCCCCCAAAATGCAGGTAGCAATTCAGAATCAGCTGATTTAAAATTTATGAAAAGAAGCAGTAATTTAAGTGTGAAATAGGAGCAATTTTCTTACCATTTCTACTAATGCTAATGGTCAAATTTTAGTTATTAAAATTAATTTGCTTCAATTATATTAAAATCAGTGGGATTGGGTGCCACTATATTGATGGATAATAGCAATAAGCACTAAGTGTGATGCTTGAAACCAGTACTCACTGTAAGCAAGAAACATAAATGTAGCCACAAAGGCAAGAATAGAAAAATGAAAAGAACACTCATTCTTTTCTGCATAGAAGAAAATAGAAAACTGCACATATGAAAACTGAAATCCAAAAAGTAAACTTTCATCCACATTTTAGGGGAATCATCTTTTGATACTGGTCTCATGTTCCTGGACTTACTGGAGCTTGGCCAGATCTCAAAGTCCACCTCCTACAGAGTCCTCTGGTGCTCACCTTAACACACAGAGCTCATTAAATTCCACTATGCAATTCCTTTACACAAGGTAAAGCCAAAGAGTCTGCCTTTCCTACCACCCCCCAGCATGCAGGGAGACGCAGCTCCAGTCACTGCCAGAAAACAGAGCCTTAACTTTCCAGCAAAAATTAAGGGCTGGGCTGCAGAGAAATAATTGGGAAAAACATCTTCATCATGCTGGTAATCTTTAAAGGAACCCTGATTGATCTTATTTACAAAAAGCTCACGTGGATCTTGTTTTACTTAAGATTGGAAAGCATGTAACAGACCATAAAGCTAATGGAGGTAAAATTCTTCAATACTGTGATCAATTACAAACCACCTTACATTTATCACAAGTGACTGTTTTTCTTTGAGCTGATTCTAAGCCCTTTATCTTCCAGATTTCCCTTCTTCCTTTCCATTTTAATATGTTTATTGAATAATTAGAAAGCCTTCAATAGAACACAGGAGAAATGAGCTGGTAAAGCACTTGCGCATTCAGGCATATCCAGTTGAAAACCTAAACTCCTCCACCTTCTGGACGCAAAGATCCTTTTCAGTTCTGGTATGGAACGGAACTGAACATAAATAAAAGACCTGCCACAGGCCTAAGAGCCCTGAGAAGAACCTTTATTCAGTGAGAGCTACCATAAGGCATCAGGCACAGACTGTGTGAGGAGGGTGACGTTATTACCAAGCAGTCATATCACCTGCATTGCTCCATCTTGAGTTCAACAGCTGCAGGGTAAGAAGCTCATCTGAATGGTCAGGATCATGTTCCCATATGTTTTCATACGCTTGGGAGCAAAGACAACCATTAGACAAGTACTAGCCCAGAAAAGAGTTTCAGAGTCTGCTGTTCATTAGCAGAATTACACTATTTTATTTTTAGTTTAGTGTTTAAACATGCCAATTGTTCCTAAGCAACATTAGTCCCTCAGCCCCGAAAGCCAAGAAAAGATCTGCTAGGATGTAAGTGTCCCCTTTGAAACGGACGCTCCCTGCACAAAGCTTTTCAGGTATAATAAATGATTCCAGCCCTTAGGTTCATGCTTACCTGTATTTGTGTTGCCCTTTACTTCATCACTGTGGCCTTAGAACATTCTGTTTAAGACTCCATTATTATAAGCTAACGTAGACCTTAGCTCGAGTTTTCATTTACTTCCAGTGAGTTATGGAGCCCTTCAATAATTCTGAATGGCCAAAAACTAATGCCTATCTTACGCCAGACTGCATATGAATCTTAAGTGCTATCATACTTCCACCATACTATGTCTTTTATTTTTATCTTCTACCTTTGGAGAGAACGAGACAGTCATTAATACTGTGGGGGATTCATCATACAATAGGCAGGCCTTTTTCAAGCAAGGAATTTGCTAATGAAAGTATTGTAGAATGATCTGTACATCTTAATGGACCTTGAACAAAGATTTGAGCTTTGCTTTTTTTACTTTTTTCAAACACCACATGAATTTTTATTAGTATATTACTCCAGACTTGTTTTGAATACTTGGGGGTCACCTTAGTTAAAGCCAGTATAATGGCAGAAAGGGCAAAGTGGAGTGGAATGAATAAATAAGGAAAGATTACACAGTAAATTTCAAGGGCAGGGGCTGCAAATAAAGTTTTTCATTTGGTTGCTTTTTGGGTGTCCCCCTCCCAGGTTTTAGGGTTTATTTTTTCTTCTTTAAAACTTGACAACACCTCATGCACTATAACACATACAAAACATCTATACTTCAGGGCTGGTGTTTCATTTTTCTTCTTTAAAATGGAATTACAGATTGTTAAGTTGTTGACTTTTTTCGTCAAGCAAACTCAGTAATTCAGGCTTCAAATAAAGTTTGCCTAAGGGCCCCAAATACAAACTAATGGCAAATTAATTACAGATATCATTAAATACTTAACCTTATCACAAAGTAAAGCTCATCCCAAGTTTTTCACTGCATTCCACTGAGCTAAGGGTTGAGGTGTGCCCAGCTTCATACTCCTCCCTACTGGTGGGATTTAAGAAAGCAATTCACTTTCAAGAGCATGTTGTGCTTCCAGAGCCTGATGGGATCTCGGGATCCAGGAAGCACCCAGGGAAGTGGTTTTTAAATAATAAACCAGATCGCTAATATCCCAGCTTTCTCCATGACAACCAAGCTGGATTGCTGTTGGATGCGATGGTGGTTGCCAGTTTTTAACCCTTTTAGGGTTAAAAACATTGGAGAAATCCACTCAAGTGGTTTCCAGTCTGCTTTTCAGCAAGATCACAACTTAATGGCTGTGTACTTTTTTTGAATCAATACAACAATAACAATACAATCTTTTTCGAGGACAGATCCATTACATTTCTAAGTGTCTGGCCGCAAGACAGGAGAGACCTCTGGAACAATCATTCTGGCAAGTAAAAGCCAGACCCACACGTAGCAGAACCCCAGCACAAGTCAGAGCAATGCTGCACCAGTCCCTGAGTCCTCACTTTGCTCTGGACGTACCTCAGCTATTGGAAATCTCCATTAAGAGAGAAGTGTCATTCAGTTTTATCCCCTTAAATGTCAAAAAGAACAAGGATCAAGTTTCTGGTTTGCCAGATTTTCATTTTAGCAATTCATTGAGCATCTCAATGCTCCAGTTTTATGGAAATCAAGTTGAGATTTTCCTGACTCACGAACACAATCAAGACTCAGAGCTATCCATCTTAACTCGGTCTTGACATTGATGGGAATTGCCCATTTCACTCCACCGCTGTCAACAGATCGGCAGCCACTGGCACTCAGGCAGGGATCTGCCCTCCGGTAAAGTCAAAGATTCCTGAAATTCTTCAGCAGTGTGAAATGAACTAAAATACAAATTATTTCACATCATAATGCATGTGTTCATCAGTATTAAAAGGCCATTATCAGAAAAGCCACAGACCACGACATGGGATGTAGTACATGTCAGTGTGGTGGTAATAAAACAATCATGACAGAATTAAGTGCACATTAGCATCAGTCAACTCTGCCTTACAGTCAATCAGCATGGGGGAAAAAAGGGGAGAGTATAGCAACAATGAACACATCCTATAGGCATCCTGTCACCCTTAATGAGCTGCAATTAGCAATACTGCCTTTTCTAGCTCCACAAGTGTCAGAACTCACAACTACCTAGATGTGCTACTTTTAAAACACTGCCATCACCACATGGCAGCCTCTTATTTTATACCACTTATGAGCAAAATATCCTTTGGCCCATGCTGGGCAGCACGTGGCTGTAAGGCTTTGTACTCTTCCTGCATCTCTTTGCAACTTCACAAACAATCCACCTCTATTACAAGATCTTCAAAATTGAGCCCATTTTCTTTTCCAAAAAAAAAAGTAGCCTGAAAAAATTCTCAATAAAATAACTGAATTTACCACATAGAATTATTTAAGACTTCATTTCCAACTTTGATAAATTCACTTTAAGACACCTACAGACAACACTAAAACCTCTCATACTCATCAAGTGCCACCTTAATGTAGATGGTGTCTAACTAGTCCACACAAATGACACAGTACTTACCCTGGGAGTAGAAAAATGACCCTGAATCTGCAACAGAGCTGCCCATACAGAACTGCCAGAGCAGCTTACACTTCTTTTGGGCTGCAACAGCACTGTCAGCCCACAACTGCTATAGATTCATCTGTCATTTTTCTAGCAGTTTTGCATGCTAATTTGTGTTATTGATTGTGAAGGGCACTGAGGTGTGTAAGGGTTAGCTCTGAAAATGAAATCTATTTAAAATATTTTGGCAATACCCGTCACTTTTTAAGTGCACATTGTAGTACCCAGAGCTTCTACTGATAGTATTGATCATTCTGTTAGGTTCTGCAATGACTTATTCTTACAGGTGTCTCAGAGCCATAAAATAGGATAACAGTTCAGCCACATTCTACAAAGCTGCTTCAAGAAGTCCACCTCTAATTCTGCACAGTACGAGTTACAGAGCTCAGGTAACTCCTCATGTAAAATGCAGTCCTTGATTCTTTATTTGTTTTCAAGTGTGGTTTTTTTTTAGTGCAGAGTTGCTCTAATTCAGGCCATTTTTCACATGACTCCTGTCTTCACTCATCTAACCAAGAACATGAAACCAGAAGCACAATCAGATCTGTCACTCATGTTTCCTATATACAAAAAAAGGACAGCATAGCTTGGATAAAGACGTGCTGAAATTATCAAGTCCTGCTGCATTTCACTTTAGTCTCACAATCACTTCTAAATTATGAAATTCCCAACATGCGGCGCACTCCTCATGCCTCAATTAATACTACCTGCATGAGAGCCAGAGGTATTAACAGCGATTAACCACTGATGGCTCATTTTGTTAACATGCCAAAACAACTGTCCTTATTAAAGCATGTTTTTGAGTCTCTAACTTCAGTCAATATATTGAATTTTCCTGGGATCAAGGAGTCTGCAAATAGCATCATAAGATTCTTGTGCAGGCAAACTAAATGTAAATAAACTTCTAAAGCAGACTATCAATTAAAGATATGAAAAAGCCCTTTATTAGCTCTCAGTTTTAATATTGTGCACTTGGCTGGAATCCTAACAAGGAAGCAGCTCAATTTAACTAACCCAAGTGCTATCCTCCTGCTGCCACACTCCCCCAAAGTAAAGCAAGCACACTTGTAGGTTGATCAAAGGAAATAGAATTCAAAAAACACAGCTTTGATAATCAGAAATGAATTAATGTTTGTACAGTGCTTTAGAAAGCATCCCACAAACACTCTTTAAAAAAATATATATTAAAAAGTCAGTTGAGCTCTGTTCACGTTCAATGAGCAGGGATCTTTACATTTAAAATCACTACCACTCATTCCAACAGGAACAACTGTAATTAAAAAGGTGTTAAGAACAATCATGATCTGGTTCAAAATTAAATCCATCTTCATACCATGGTTAAGGATTGTAAATTAAATACAAGACTTAACACCTGTAAGATCCACACTAGCACTCATGTCTGGATTCATTTAAGCTGAGGATCTCATTTAGTGAAAGCTGATGAGAAATACCATGAAATCCCCCTCACCAGATACACTTTCTGTAGTTGAGATGCAAAATGTAGATTGATGCAAAGCAGGAGGATGGGAAAGATATTTACTGAATCATAGGCAGCTAAGAAAATCATGATATGATGCTTTCTTTCAAGTTTGCCTTATAGCTGTGTATCTCTGGGGAGTACCCTAATCTTCAGAGCACGCTAGCCAGATCAATTAAGACTCCACAAACATTACTCTGAAAAAGAGCCTGCCTTCCCAGTAAACATCTGCTCCAATCTGATGGCATTTGCATGCAAAGAAGGAGGAAAGAAGCAGGAGAATGCCCATGTTTGATATGTGTACAGTTTTGAGTTTTAGAGATCCCAGCATAAAAGGAGGCGGCCCCATAAAGAACTGCAGCAATGGGAAGCAAGTGGACGTACAAAACCTTTTATCACTGCATAGCCAGGGGGTTGTTAATGCAGAGGCCTCAGGGCAGAGCACTGATTGCTCCAGTTGTCTAAAAGCTGATGCACAAATAAGATTTCCGTTGCATATTTGAAGAGGGTTGAAGGCTGCACCAGGTTTGATTCTGCATTTTTGTTTATATGCACCCTCCTGTTGCACTGAAGTATGTTTTCCAGTCCATAAAAAGCCTATTTTAAGTAATGTGAATTAAAAAATTTGGACAGGAACAAAAAACGTTGGTAATTTTATCAGACTTAAATCTCATTAAGATGTTCTTTAAGAAAGAAGCTGCAGTGATATATTGAATGTGTTGGCCAGTTGAGTGGGGTTGCCAAACAGAGATAGCAATGGTCATTCCTCACCTGCTCTCTGTAACTCCAGACATGCTCATTTTCCCCCCATAGCACCAAATGGTTCACTTTAAAATACTGGGGCTATTAAGAAGTTTTCAGTCTGAGTTGTGAACAAACCAGTGAGGGCGCTGCTCATGTCCCAGTTCTTTGACATTCTCAAGTTACAGCAACTGCAAATGAGACCAGGGCTGGAGCTGGTATCACTGCTCTAAAAGCCATGGTCCCAAAAATGCACCCTACCATCCAACAGCTTCGTAGAAAGAGAACATTTCTGTTTTCGTATCTGTTTGTACAGATAAGCACAGGCAGTTTGGATCTTCCTTACTGTTCTCACATTTCTATGCTAAAGAATGTGCATTGTCAGCCACAAGAAAAAAAATCACAAAGTCTGGTAGCCTGTTTTTTTTTCCTTCTTCCTCACATTCACATATAATAATGAAGGAGGAAAGAGACTGTCAAATGCAATAGGATATCAGGAAAAACAGCTTTACATTTCAATTACTTTTATATATCATTAGGACTGCTTTGCAAACGTCTCCCCTGCAACTTCAGGAAGCCGTTTAAATCATTCCCTTCCAAGAGCACTAATTCAGACTTTCCTGCAGCCAGGTATCCCCAGTGTGACCATCTCTGCATTAAGCCTGAAACTGAGCACTGAATGTAGAGCAGCTAAGCTATAAATTTATTGTTACATTGCAGGATTTCCTGTTAAAAATGAAGAGGCTTGTTTCTCTCTTCTGTGATACGTCTGAGCACTGGGATCTTTCAGCCAGGTAATTAACATATGAGCGTAAATCTGTTTCTTGCCAGTCAGTTTCACTCATGATCCCTTTGACACAATGTAATGACCAGGAATTTTCAGAAGAAAACTGTCAGTTCAAACAATTTTAAAGATTTACAGGACAATAAGGAAATCTAAAGTGTTGGAACATCAATATCAAGGTGTTCTGATTGCACAAACATTATTAAAAAATAGTAGATGTAAAATTCTTTCATGCAACACAAAACATTTTGCCTTTGAAAAGATTTATGTGAGGGCTGAGACTCTCATACAAGCAAGACCAAAAGGTCTGTCGCTGTAAAAATGTCAGCTTCCCTCCAATAACAACCTACCGTCTGAAATACTCCACCTTTGGGAAGAACAGAACTAAACAGAAGGTATTGAGTGTTGGCCTCTGTCAGTTTTGAATGGGATGAGGGGGAGATGCTGCACCTCTCCCACAGTGCTTCCAGTTCTACTGAATTGCACCTCATCTCTTCAGTGAGAAAACATTCACATTCAACTCTTTTGACAATGGCACCAGAAGCCACGTAACTGCAACATGGATGAAAATACAGTCAAGCAAGAGAAATGGAGATGACCATTAGGTTAATTACGAGAACAAGGCTCACTGACAGTAATAAGCAACAGACTGCGTGGGGCAAGCTACAACGGATAAAGTACAGTGGCAGCTATCAGCATTGAAGTTCTGTAATTATCTAAATCATCCTCAGCTGTAGTAAGAGTTTGCTCTGATAAAGCACATAATCCACAGACAGCAACCTTGACCTCAATACTCGCATGGTAATGCCAACCTCTGGCCTGAAAGGTCACAAATGACACCCCCGCCCTGCAAACCTCTGAACAACTTGAAGACACCTCCATTATATTTCATATTCAGAATGTATTGTCCAAAGTTACCTTAAGAAGAAAGTAAAAGTTGCCTAACTTACCATGTGTAGCTCAGCTTTGACTCAGATTCTATTCTTGATCATTACATTATGCAAACTACTTCATAAAGCTCCATAATCCCCTTAATGCAGCCCACACTGTATTAAAAATTAAAAATGACTATTGTTTCCATTATCCTTTTAATTGGATGATGGCATGACTAATATACAATATGAAATTCAACTATTTAATCACACAGAATCATCCTGGTTTCCATTTTATTTGTGCCAGTCTTCCCTACATCCCTATGTTAAACTGTCAATTAACAAGATGTGTAGCATTCCACTTCTCATAAATTACCTCTGGTTCAGTAAGATTTCAGTTGAAACCCACCACAGGAATGTGATGTACAAATAACTAATTGCACACCCAATAGTTGGTGTTAGAGATGTTTAGCATCAGATGGTGGCAATTGGAGAGCGAGAGCACTCAGCAGGCATTTGCTCATGGAAACTGCAGCATTCCTGGGAATCCAAGGAATTCCCTTCTGTTTGCCTACATGAAGATGAAGGAAGAAAAGACAGTGATATGAGGATCCATTCAGTAGCATGCAAGAATATCTTACTACAATTCAATGAGCTGATTCCTATGCTAAATTGAGCACCATATACATCTGCAGAGAAAAAAAATCATCAGAGATCCCTCTAGCAGTATTCACTGTTCACCAGAATAGGTTTTTTTCAAAATTAAAACAAAAACATATAAGCATTAAAGTTGCTGAAAAGTTGTGTGTTGACACACAACAGATGTCTCCACTTATACTTCATAACTGCAGGGCATTTTTAATCTTTGTTCCGAATGTAAAAGGTCAGTATCTAAATGAAACGCTTTGATTAACCTGGTGCGTGCTGGTTTTAGATTCAGTTCACAGATCGTTCAAAGGTTTGAACTTTACATCCCTGCTCCAAGAACAGAAATATTTTCAGAGAACTCAGATGTTCATTAGACAGAAAAGCTCTTATTGCTTATTCTACTCCCAGCTCATCTTCGTACTCACTCTTTAAAGATCCACTTGACTATTTTCCTCACAGTGAAATATTCATGGATTGCAAATTATGCAAAGGAATTAGTTTAAACAATGTTTCAAAGTTGCTATAAAATATGGGAAATCATTTGAATGAGGGAGAGATTGCTAGAACTACAGAGGGCTCATTTCTTCAGAGGCCAATATGCGAAACATCTGCAACACTCATATTTAATAAGAGTGCATTAAGTTTCAGATAATAGTACAGTTTGGTGTAAGAAAGAGGTAATACTTCTCCTAATGAAGTAAAAATATATTACATACAATTTAAATTGTAAAGTTAAATTGTAAAGGTATTAGAGAGCAGTAGATATCGATGGTGATTTGATTTGGTTTCTGTTGTAACGGTAACAGCAAGGCTTCCACCAGCTGCAGCTGGAACAGCTCAGCTGCCCTTGCCTCCCCATGCCACTACCACTTGCAGTAGGTCTGTTCCCAGGGCACAATGGCATTTGCTGTGCTCGCCCTGCTATGGCTCCTATCAAACAGCAGCAGGTTGTGTGCTGTAAGCAAGCAGAGCTGGTTGTTCAGAAGAAACAAGGCTTACAGCAAAGCTTCTGCCCAGCTGAGGAAGCTGATTTTACTATGCAAATGGTAATTGCAGCAATCTTTAAAGACAAGTTGTTGACAAGCTCTAGGCAAGGTAAAAACAGACAGAGGAAAGCAATTAATTTATTATTTTCCCTGTAAAGAACAGTGTATAGATAATGGCCCATTGTAAGCAAGAATAATACTGGAGCTGCAAGCAACAGGGTATAATTTGAACATTCTACAGCCTTTTTTAATCAATCTTATTGATGTTCATCATATTCATAAAGCTCAAAAGAATGGGTTTACTAAACTTAGGGAAAATATAAGATCTCATTTTGAGCCTTTCAGTTTCTTCATTATGTTGCCATAATGTCATCAGTGTAATATATTTCACCCTTTTGGCTCTGTTTTACCATTCATTTTTTGATTCTGCTAGGATTATATCTACTTCTTTGAAGCAATGAGAGGTGAGTTATGAATACCACTGTAACTCCACTTCAGCATCTAGGAGGTGAGCACAATGTGCTGAGAGGAAAATACCTCCAGATATCTAGAGGTAGGGAAGTCAGCACTAACAAAATAGCACTGCCCAAGATCCAAGATTTAATTAAGAAAACACGTGCTTTAAGAACAGAATTGCACTGAACTCTGTCAAAGTTTTATGCATGAACAGAATGTCAGAACTTGAGACTTTTTGTCACATACTAACAAAGGAAAGAAACAAGATGAACATGCACAGACGCAGGGATTTGTCGCTCTGATGTCTGTGGTTTGTTTTTGTTTTACCCCAAAAGTTTATGCTTTTCCTGAAAAGTTTTCAAAGTCATCACTGAACATCTGAAATGAAATTATTCGCAAGTTGTTTGTTACCACATGCCTGCCCTCAATCTGCCTCATTGCAGTTTGTAATTCCTTGAGGAGAGTGACAAAAAAACACCCTGAAAAGCAGAAAACAATTGCTTGGAATCTTGCCACTTTCTTATTAAAAATGAGAATCTGCGCCCAATGAGTATCTAGTTGTGTGTAGACAAAAAACTGAATACATAATTTCAAGCACAACAGAATGTAAATGTATTCAACAATTCATCTTTCTTAAGAAGGAAAACAAGCCTAAGGAAAAAGGCTCACAAAACAAAAAGTCTGTGAAGCATTCCAAATGCATCACGCTATGTCTGCAGTGATGACTTAGAGTGTACAGGATGAGGACTAGATTACCCATTCCATAATTATTTTGTCATGGAGTGATGCAAAAGGAAGGATACCACAGTCAGTGGCTGAGCAGCAGCTGCCATTGCTGTCCCCTTCATGACTTCATGCATGCATCAAGTCTGCCCTACAAGCCATACAGGCATAACAAGTCAGGTACATGAAATGTAAATAGATTACAAGTGTGACCAAATATTTTCCAGTTGGAAATTAGGGTAAAATGTGCATTTAATACATCACACAGAATGCTGTAGTACAGCTAACTGCAGGGATAGTCCTGAAAGAGTGGCTGTGAACAGTGTAGGGCCCGTGCTGTTCTTCTACATCTCAATCATCGATTCCCATGAATTCATTTTAATTGTTTTTAGCTTTATTGGATGGTTACATGTATTCATCTGAACAGCATCAAATGCATGAGTAAAACCCATGGCTACAACATTGTCAGAGGCAGCACACAGGACAGAACATGAACTAACCTCTCCTGACAGCTGTGGCTGATTAAATGCTTAACCTCTCCATTTCACTTTCATTCACAGTTGATGCAAAATGAACACGAGAACCTTTGTAACAAAGCCAGAAGACAGAATTCATTCCCAGCTACTGCTGAAGAAAGAAGATGGAAGTTTTCACTACTTAAATGCTTCAGGTTCTGGTTATTGGCAGCTGCCAACCAGCCCCCCCTCTCTCCCACGGCCACATTTCCCACCACACTTCATGTTAGAACCCTGAACTCCGAGCTCCAAGCACCCATTGAGAAGTTGAAGGCACCAGGCTTTCCACAAGCAGAAAACTGAAAGGCGCCTCTTCAGGCTATTGCTATGTGCAACAGAGCTGAAAACCACTGCAGTACACAAACGAGGAAATGGTTTACAGCTGGATGGCACAAAGACTTAATAACTAATTGGCCATAAGTCGTTTAACCACAGAAAGCACCAGGACAGTAGAACAGAATAGCAATCCTATTATTTCATTAGCAGTGCTCTTAAATGGGCTTGCATTCAGTTCCAAGGTCTCGCATTCACAAAGTATTCCAGGAACCCCAGACATGCTCGAATTTCAGACACTTCATCTCAGATCCTTTATAAACAATCAATGATCTAAATTTCACTTGAGTTATTCTTCACAGCATAATTTCTAAAGGATCAAAGTGTTAAATATAGTACAGCAACACTGGTATTTGTGATATAAATATTTTCTCCATTCAAAAGATTATGCAGGTAGCCATTATGATAGTGCAGGTTATATACTACAGCACCTCTGGTTTACCTGCTACAGTTCTACCAAGGCAAACAATCCCTGTGTTTGCAAGTTCACTGTTCAACCTGTTCTGCCTGATGTTGAGTGTATTTATACGTATTCAAATGAAAACTGAGAAAAGTATGTGATCAAGACTGCTTATTAAAATGCATGTCTCACAGAAAATATGAATAGAGAGCTTTTGGTTATTAATATCACCAAGTTAATAGAGAAGGGAGGAGCACTGCTAACCTCACTGTTCTGGACAGGTTCCCAGGCTGGTAATTGCTTTCTACATGGTAGAATCACCTCTGCATTTAGAGTCAAGACCTCGAGTTCCCAAACACCATAAGCCAAAGAAGGCCATCCAGCAGCTTGCTGAAGGGATATCGTGTGTTAAATGACTTGCTGTGTTACAATAGAGAGTAGTGGCACAAGCCACTGTAGTGTATATTGCAGAGATCAGAAACCTCTGAGCATGATTTTGAGGTGGCAGTCTGCAATAGATTTCTAAGAGGAAAAGAGAGCAGGAAAGAAGAAAAAGAAGGCACCTTCACTTCACACAGCTGTCCTTGCGATTTGTACTCTTAGAACTGAATAATAGCCACAGAGAGAAGGGCTTGGGAAAAAAATATATGTCTTACCACTCTTACTGACTACTACTTTGAGAAAAAATATAAATCAAGTCCCTTTTAGTCTAAGCATGCAGATACTTTAAAAGAAGTAGCAGTACCAGATTGGGTGAGCTATGGATCAATAAGGAAAGCTAAACTCTGTTCTTTTGGTCCACTTCCAGCCTACCTGGAGCTACACCTCCAAATAACACAAGGCATTTACCTAATACTTGGTCATATATCAAAAAATCAGTAGATATATCTACAGAAACTATCCTAGACATACATTTCTTTCATTACTGGGAAAATTCCTGACTTTTCCGTTTTGTTCAGTCTTCCTGCCAACTTGATCAAACCAAATAAGCTATTACCCAGCCAAAACAGCTCTTGCTCAGAGCAACAACCAGGAAAAAAAAAAGCATCTAATTTGGTGTTGATAACAATCAGCATGTTTTGCAAAGGAAAATTGTACACATGTTGGAAAAAAGGGGGGGGAAAAAAATGAAGCATACTCATTGTCTGCCAGAATGTAACATCTCTTTCCTAAACAGAAAAGCAATTGGTAAACTACTGCCTTAGAAGTTTAAGATGTCAGAGAAATTTGATTATCCTTTCAGCTCATCCAAAGGGATGCATACCTAAGTCATAGAGAATACATTAATATGCATTTTTCTGAACGAATTTCTCTGAAAATAGAGAATCTGGGATATTCTGACTTTATACCTTCTCTAGAAACACCCCAACAATCCATCTTCAGAGCACTGAAAGAATCTGCATCTGAGGAACCAAAATGGGGCACTTTTTAAAGAAAGTAATTCAGAAATTAAATGGGGCAACATTTAATAATAGTGAATTTACAGCTTGGCCTGCCAGGGGAAAATAGACATCCAGGGATGTACATGGGCACTGCTTTGGGTCTGAGGGAGACACCCCAGCACTTTAGTGCCTGACTCCACTCGGAGCTGATCCTGAGGCTATGTCTACAAACTGCTATAGGTGCCTGTCTCCACTGTTGTGCTTTATAGAAACCTGTGAATTAATCTGTGGTACAAGAAAAAGACAAAAATAAAACCAACCCAAGGCAAATTAAAATAAAGTTTCCAAATGGTGTTTTAATGTCCTTTCTTTTCAGACAAAGTGGAAGATATAATGCTTCACCCTCCCCAAATGAATGTATTCTAGAAGGGCAAAGTATTGTATCCTATGCTTCTATTGGATTGGATCTCAGAACACTCTCCAACATTAATTAATGAACATCGCCTCGCTGCTCTTTTTTAATCTAGATAAGCATCAGCAATATTTTACACAGTAGGGAATAGGGAAACACAGGTGTTAAGTGGCTTGCCCAAGGTCACACAGCAAAGCTGTACCAAAGCAAGGAATCAAATCCACTCTCCTTTGCAATACAGCTATACACAAACTTTAAAAAGAAATACTGCAGAAGTAATGCTGCTCCTCATAGAGCCCTGCAAGCACTAGCATACACTTTGTGAACATCTCTAATATCACTGTGAAGAGAAAACCTCTCCTCCTGTGTCCTGCTCCCCTCAGGTGAAATGCAGAACTAAGGAGAAGTGATAAAGCATGATCTAAGTCACACCACTCAGTAATCCTCCAAAAATCAGAATTCTGGGCTGCATTAATTTTCTATTCCTTACAGTAGTAAGGAAAGTATATGGATTCCTTATGATCTTTCAGTCACATTTCTCGTTGCTGCACTGTCCATGTTATCCAACCAGCACTGCACTGACAGAGGGTGTGAGGTGCAAAAGGAAAGAAAGCTTTTTTTTGGTAGAGAGATAAATCTGCAACCACACAGACACAATCACTTATTTTGCTTCTGTTTTAAAAACAAATGGTGTTTCATCCTAATGTGAAGTATTCACTGCTAATCACAGTAAGAGCACACCAGACTTTGTCTGAAAGGGCAACCAGAGTGGAACCTTTTACGTACTCTGTATAAAGAATATCTTCATACCTATAATTGATGGCCCAGTGTTTGATTTTAAGCCATTTGATTTGCAGAAATACAATTGGGAAAAGATATTTTATTCTTTCTTACTCCCACAGAAAATTTCAGCCTTCAGACCACCTTCAAATACAGTATCACATTCCTTTTATCAACTTACAATTCAAATAGGACACCCTTTATTCTCTACAGGCTTACATTGCAACAATACACATTAGTTGGAGATGTCAATGTATGTTTTATTACAAAAGTTAAACTAGGTTTTATCCATAATTTTCTAAATCTTATTAAAGGTTCTTTCATATTCCAGATAGGATAAAGTAGCACTTTACACTTTATAAATCTATTTCCGTTAGCACAGGGAATCTATTGCCATCTATACTTACAGTACATGACAAAGGGACGCCTTGCGGGTGAGTGTGTTCAAATGCAGATAAGGTGGCCTGCAATGAATCACTGTCCTCTGGAAGTGAGTGGTTTGTTAATAAAAGGTCAGAGATCATAGCATCCCTATTTCTCCTATTTCTCCAACAGAAAGAAAAGCTGTGCCTGGATTTTCCTTATCACTTTTTTCTTCTCACTGAAGTACTCTCAAGTATCTGTTCTTGCTCCTACCTTCTCTGTTTTGCAGATGAGCACTGCCTTACAAGACAACACAACTGCATAATAAATTTATAACTAGATGGGGCTACTACAGAAACAGACTAAATTTTCATACTTTGCAAGATATTGTTCAATTTCACTTCCACAGCAAAACCTTCTTATTTAAAATTAGGCTAATACCAAAAGATATGCTCTGGAGGACATGCTAATCAGGGATTATCCTCCAGACCTGCCAGTGGTGGCAGGTTTATTCCTCTAGACTCATTCCACCAGATATTCTGAATGGGAATATAATAACAGAAGTTTCTCTATATAATGTAGCAATTCACTGTTAACAGCCAAAGTTACGTTCCCATTTAAAACTTGTTTAGCCTGAGGCCTCAGTTCAGCACAGAACTTCAGATTACAACTAAATGCTTTGCAGAGCCACCAGTTTGGTGAGTGCTCCTTGGCTCAGCAGTCAGTTTATAAGCTACAATTCTGGAAGCACTACTCAGAGCTGGTTAAGCCTTCTTGTGTAAGTTAGCATTTGGACAGGAGTCTGGTGATCTCCTAGATGCTCGGATGTACTTTTATCATGTTAATTTACTTTGTGACATTTACAGACTCTGAAACACACAGATTTCCTATGGAGGGAGATATCCCTGCTATTTTACTGTTTAATTTTGGAATATATTTGGAATCCACAAGAACAAGCAGTCTAGTCCTTTCTGAACTCATTCTCATTTATACAATGCTCCATTTATACCAGTCTGTCAACTTAGGGGACTTTTGGAGGAATAATTGCAGTTATGTACACTTCATGGCCCCATTATTCTAACAAAGTACCGTAAGGAAGCTCTGATGCAGAAGAAAATAAGGCCTACTTACTTTTTAATACAGTGACTTCAGTGTGGTTGTGTTTTATCTTCAATTCTGTCTATATATCTCAGTCCTCTCCTGTGCTTTTGTGTGTTATTTCTATTGCTTGATACTATACTCATTCTTTGTGGAGCATTGCCTCTTCAATAAAATATGAGAACATTAGGGGTGAAGAGTAAGAGCTTAATTCAAGTCACATACTAAGTGACAAGGGAATGAAGGCCTATGTGTTTTGAACTTCTGCTGTTTTCATCCTTTCAGATGTGTTTGTGGTTCTGCTCTGACTACAGGCCTGTTCTCAGTATTTGATTTATCAACAGCAATTCCACACTCACTGTATGGCGAGTGGAGAAGTTATTAAATCAGCTCCTGTGACATCTCTAGTTCTGAACTGTTTGGATTCTCCTTTCTGGCTGTTTTCTCTGCTTTTGCTCTCCCCTGTTTTAGTAACTTGTCAACTAAAGAAAAAAGCCCATTTCTCTCTTTTAATAATGGCTCCCATAAACCAGTAAAACAGTCATCCCTGTACTTTACAGGACTTAAAAAAAACCAATGGTCATTACATCATATTCCATAAAAGTGTGAAATGAAACACAGATGACACGGGACAGGCTACAGGTAATCATACTAAGGAATCTAAATGCCAAGGATCAAGAGCACAATTTTAGTAGGGTTCCAGTGTCTTCTTGGAGTTTAAAATATGATAGCAATTATTCTAGGTAAACATGACAAGATACTCAATCCAGCAGTTCTTGGAAAACCATTCGGAAACATCCAAAAGGCTCTTCCAAACTCCCTAGAAGGATCCTCCATCAGTGAAATGCAAGAATAGACTCACAGCCAGGAATGAGGAAATTCTAGACTGAGAAATTCCTGTGAAGCATGAAGCATTCCCAGAAATGCTTTACATCAAGGAATTTCAAACACACAGTGGCTAATTCAAGGAAAGGAACAATGAATTTGTATCATGCCTGTGTCATGGCTAATCCTTTACAGTGTAAATCCTGTGTAATTACTTCACGATTTATGAAATATTGTAACAATCTTGGAAATGCTGAGGCTGGAAAGAGACTTTTTTTCCCTCCAAGAACTCTGCTGATAAAAGAAACTCAACTACAGTGGATTAAAGGCAGAGCAAAAAATGCCATATGCAGAAATCAGGCTGAAATCGGGAGTTCTTCCTTCCTATTTGCTGTTGCTTCTTAAAAAAGAATAACACCCTGTGCTAGAAGCCCATTAGTAACAGTGATTTAAATATCTGTAGGCAACAGGATTCAGATTCAAGAATGACGGGTATGAGTTTTACAAGGCATATTCATAGAAACATTTTTGTGATGCAAATATACTGCATTTGAAAGCTTTGCTCTTTGCAGCATCTAAGATCTCATTTCTGACAGTTCTACTAAAGGACCAGGTAATTAATTATAATGACAAAATACTGTAATCATGCTCCTCATCTGTAGTTCCTGCATATGAATAGTTCCACACCACTTATTCCAGTTCTCCCAGTACCGTATTTATCTCTCTCAAAGTGGCCTACAAAACAATAATGAACATTTAAAAACTTAAACCTGAGTGTTATTTAAAAGCCACTGATCAGAAGAGATTTCAGGGCAAAATCTAGTAGTATGGCTAGGCTCATTTGGTACAATGAGAAAAGTCTTCCTTTCTCCCATGTAATTATGGGTTCCATTCTACAAAGTTTGCTTTCTATATTCTGGAACAACACACAGTAGCTGCAGATGTGCAAGAAGGCACCATTTTTTAGAGGGAGACTTCAACGACTTTTGAGAGTCCAGGTTCTGGTTCTCTACTGTGTTGTACTACTGTAGACATCTATTAGTAGAATTTGGAAGATTTACTACATGTTTCAACTCTTTAAAAGAAATTCAATAACAAAATGTGTCACCAGCTCTCTTACAGATGGCCACCTGCAAGGATGACTTCAACACTGGCTGAACCATGTCACGCATGGAACACTTAATAAGCAGGACAAAAGTGAAGGTGGATAAGAAGCAAAGGATTTGGATGCATGAGTCTTACTAGAAAAAAAGCTTTGATTATGGTTACTACATTCTCTACAGCCTCCTTCCTTTGAATGGTCTAAAACATAGAAATAATTAACTGTAGCACTACTAACATTTGCAGCTAGAATGAGTTACCTCCTTGCTTTGGTCTTCCACTTGTCCTCCTCCTTAATTTTGTCACTAAAGCACCATTCAGTTGTTAAAGCCCTTTCCCCATAATAAATCGATTTTAAAGTAATGCTTGACTGCATCCCTAAATTACCAGCTGCTACACCTGCTCCTGGATCTCCGGGGTTGACTAACCAGCAAGATTACGTAACAACACTCTGCACACAGGAAAATGATTGAAACAAATAGATGCAACTTAAATGCGTTGGTCAATTCCTTTTTGTTTTGTATGTCTGAATTGTTCAGCTCAGACAAGGCAGCAGTTTGCAAGCAGAATCTGCAAGAACTCCCTGCTAGACAATTTAAAGATCTCCCTCCTCACCTTGATGTTTTCTTTCACACAAACATTTATTTTGATGAAAGGATCTGTCTGGTGATCAAGGCCCTATAAGGGGTGATCTCCATGCATATGCAAGTAATACAAAACATTATATGTGGTGTTATATACAGCAATACTGTCATATAAAGTCTACACATTGTTGGATTATTGAGCACCTTGAGAACAATGTTTCTGTTAGTTTTATGGTGCATTAAACTTCTTTTCTGGAGTAAATTGGATTTACTCAGGAAGGACTGGTTACTTACAAACATGAGAGTAAACAAAACTCCATCGTTGAAAAGAGCTAAAAGAAAGAGATGGAGAGGCATTTAAGTCTTTAGACTAACAGAGATGCAGTGTCAGAACAAGAGACGATGTATTTGTCTCAAGGAAGGTGATTGTAGCAAGTGTGGGTGCAGTGCACAAATGAGTGCATAAATAAGAGTGGGACATAAATGCAGTAACAGAATTATTGCAGTGATGCCAGACTGAATGAAATGTGGAAAATACAAAATAAATAAATAAATAAATAAATAATAAGAAAGGAAATAATGAACTTGGCTGCTCAGATAGATATGGCTAATATTTGTAAAAATGGGGATCACGTGAAATTCAAGCTTGCCAGTAGAAGATAAAATCCTAGAACAGACAAAGATTTCAGTGCTCTCTTCACTAGCTTGCAGGCCATTCTGACCCATGAGGTCTGTGTGAGCTCTCTGACGGTCTGCTTACTCATAGACATTTTCCTACTGACAGTTTACACGTTCATATGTTGAGGTAAAGTATGCAAACATAAGAATAAAAACATTCAAGGAAGTTTAATGTGCTTTCACTGTATGAATATAGAAATGTTAATAAACTCATTTATAAAATATGCCTGTGATGCTGCTGAGCAATGTATAAAGAAGTCTAATTAACCATAGTAAGCCTACCAGCACTTCCACTGTCAGTCAACAGAGCTGTGACTATATGATGAAATTATTATGTGTGCTATTTGCTCCATACACAAATTAATTGACATTTTGGATTGTTGCTACCACAATCCTTTTACAGACTGCACTTGAAATAAAGCAAAACACATACTAAATGGAATTAATCTAATTGAATAATGTAATACTAGCCTCAGTCCATTTCCCCCCAATCAAAGATGTAATAGGTTTTGTAATACTAATTATTAATGACTTGCAATCTGTAGAACAGATTTTTAACTGTTGAGTTATGCTACCTACCAGCCTGTAATTTGCAAATTATCTTTAATTTACTGGGATTGCAGATTTTAATGTGTGAAGTTTCTTTCCAAAAACTTAATGCACTTAATAAATTTTAGCAATGTGTGGATCCCGCATTCTGCACCTGTACCTCCACTGAGAGAAATTTTCTCCTACTGTGTAGCAGGCCGGTTAAACAGCATAACAATCTCCAAACCATCTAGCCTGTATTCACAAGCGACTCATATTCAACAAGGCTTTTTGTTTCAGTGATAATAAGGACAACATGAGAGCAAACTGTGGGACAAAGAATAATTTGTTCATGAAGGAGTTAAAGTGTTCATTAACAGAAATACTTTGAAAGTGTAGAAAACTGTGATCCATTCCTTAGCTGTAAGCTTATGTGACATTTACAACAAGCATGTATATTTTGAGATAGTTGACAATGACATCTTTATGTTTTTGTTATCAAAGCTTCCATCTTACAATCCCCTTTGGTCCTGAGTATAGTTAAAAATGTGCCAGGGTTATGGCTGTTCATACCTTTCCTCTTCTAAGTGCTACAATGATCAGAGATGAGCAAAGTTTTATGATCGCTTCAAGGTATTTGAAAATGACACTAAATGATGTATATAAAGATTTCTAAAAGTCAGAAGAGCGTTATGTTCTTTTTGAAGGCTTGTTCTCACCCTTTGAATTGTGTTAGGTGCCAATTCCCCTATTCTCTTTCTAGAAAAACAGAATACAAAAGTTCCATAGATCAGTAATCTACTGAAAGCACTCGCAGATCAGCCACCATGTGTTTTGAGTAACAGCTTTTCTTAGGACTTACATGGCTCTTACCAGAGTTTACTGCAAACACTGACTGTAAACCTTCTCTGTATCCTCATGAGAGTTATTTCCATTTTATAGAGAAAACTAAGAGAGGCAAGACCAATTTAAAAGCAAGCATTAGTACAATTAATGCTTCCCAGATTTAGGGGAAGGAGTTACAAGAGGGTTAGTTTCTTCTGAATGCTGTGCCACACGTACACAGACACCTTACAGTCATCTTTACCTCTCGTGCATGAGATGTCCATGGACCTCAACACAACATAAAGGCTGACAAGCTTAAGTTTTTACTAAGTTTAGCCAATGGTACAAAGATGAATAGAAATCAAATGAATGCAGGAAATATCAAACCTGTTCACTTTAGTTAGTTACAGAAGGAGATTTGAATTGAAATTCATTCAATAAAAATGATAAGCTGATGCCACAGTTAGCATTTTTGTCTGGTTTGAACTTAAGACCACACCAATGAACACAGGAGAGTTATGTTCTGCTCCACAGCAATTCCTCCTTCTATCCCAAACACAGTATATCATATTAAACTGGTTCCCTTGGGATCAAACACGCTGCCAGATTCTGTAGTAGGAGTCTGATCCAAAACTCACCGAAGTCTGCAGAAATATTTCAATTGATTTCTGTGGGCTTTGAAATAGGCCCATATTGACATCCATTCAGCATTATTGAATCAAGTCTTCCTGTGGAGCTGCAGCAGCCAATGTGGCTGTAATGATTTCAAAACCAAGCTTCCAGGCCACTGCCAGTCAAATAACATCAGAGCAAGAAAATGACAGCAGAACAAATTCATTATTATTTATCTACATTTAAAAAAATGTAGTCAGTGCTAAACTACTTGTTTATCACCGGCCACTGATGTAAGCAGAAGGTCTGCATAAGGAAGCTTAATGTGCCACAGTTAGGAGATGAACAAAAATTAATGTAGTTGGGATTTCTGGCTATCTGCTAGTGGCCAACATTAACTGTCAAACTCTTTTCCTGTCATTAAACTCATAGTAAAGTTCTACTATGATTAAGAGGAATCAATCACAAGCTTGCTGCACAGGATTTGGCATTCTCTCCTGTCAGCAGTCTGATTCCTCAATGGCTTAATGGACAACACACCCTCTTAGAGCAGGTCACTAGAAGAAAAGCTATGGCCTTTTACATCTACTGCTTGATCCTGCATATTTCTTACTTGCTCAAGACATTTATTTCCCCACATATCACGACATAATTTCAAGGACACTGGTTTAAGAGGAAGGGTGACTGTAAATATGGACATAAAAGGTAAGAGTCTTCCTATGGTTTTACTGTGTTGTGGACAGGGATTCTATTCTAAAAAATTAGTTGTGAAGTCCAACAGAGAATTTACAGCCAACTCCGTGGAAAATGTTCACTTGTTAGAGTAAAGGAGTTTAGTAAGCATCAGCAGAAGAGAATTTCCTAAGGCATGTTTAAATACATCTAGATGAGGATGGCATATTCTTTTATAATGCCAGAGCAGGAGATATTAACCTGGCTCTTTAAAAGGGCATAAAGAAGAGATCTGCATCCGCTACTTTACATGATTCAGAAAACACAGACTACTCAACAAACAAGTTCTCGGTCCCAGTAATAACTGTTTCTTCTGCTTTCTTGTGTCTTCATTTAATGTGATCCTGAAGAAGAGCTCCCTGCAGTTCCTATTTCATTAACTTTTTAAGAACAAGATGCAAATCTCATTTCAACGTCTTTCAAAATCTACACTTGTCTGTTGCTCCTGGATGACTTGTCCAGAGCCCTCAGGTAATCTATACAGTGACATCCTTGACAAACACCTGTTCGCCCACAGGATGCCTTGGTTCCCTATCTCCTATACATTTCATTTTGCCAAAAAGAGATCATTCCTATTCCTTAAATTCCAGTATTCATACCACATCCACCAACGAAAGAAATCCCTCTTGCTACACCATCTCACTGCTTACTGAAAATCCATCAGAAATGATGGAAATTCTTTAAGTTAAACTACTTGTCCTTGAAGGCCTGAATAACAGTGGCTCCTGCCCAGCTACACTTTGCTGATCTTACTGGCCAGAAGATGGCAAACACTTCCTTAAAATCCCAAGTCTCTTATAACCCATCGGAGGAGAGAGAGTAAGCATCAGCAGGCACTGCTGCAGTGCAAGGAGTGCTTATGCTACCTTAAAACTACCAAAATCTGTACAAGAAATTACACTGACTACTAAGTGTCTACTATCCCATTTGTGCTTTCAAACACAATTTGTCCCATTCAGTGTCTTTGAATCACTCAAGAAATCTGTTCTACTGTAAATAAATACTGACCTTCGATTCCTACATATTTCTCAGAGCTGATGACAATAACAGCCTATGGTTTGCTCTTGTATAGATCCCTTACTTCCCCACTCAGGGATCCATGCGTTCCCATTTCACTAGAATCCAGGCAAAGGTGCATCTTCCAAGAAGCCCAGGGGCTTGCTGTTTATAAACCAACCTATATGCAATCCATTATGCATGCAGCCCCCGCTGGAGTATTTGTAATATGACCTCTGCGTACCTGCCAAGAGCCGGGATATCTGTTTGAAACCCAAAGCATCCCCCTCCCTCCCCTTTCCCTCTGCCGCGCAGTGATCAATGAAGGCACCCGCGGTCGGACTGCTTGCAGGAGCACCATTTCACATCCCTATCAACCGGGATTGTTATTTGCGACCCGAAGCTTCTGCTCCCTCCCCTACCGACAGCGGCGGGGCGATCCGGGGCAGCCCCCCGCGCACTGCCCGCTCAGCACTGCGCAGCTCCCCAGCCCCTCTCCGCTGCCTTTCTGCACTCAGTTTCCCCCCCCTCTGCAGAACGGGAAGTCCAACCTCTCCAGGTGCACCTCTTTTTGGATGGGGAAAAAAAAAAATAATAATTGAAATTTGGACCCGTGTTTTAAACAAAGTGAGCGGCAGTTTTTGGAATGTGCCCGAGAAGCCGGACGGCTGCTTCTCTTCGCCTCCCCCGCTCGGCCCAGCCCGCTCCCCGCCGCAGACCCCCCTGCCGCGGTGCGGTGCGGTGCGGTGCGGTGCGGTGCGGTGCGGTGCGGTGCGGTGCGGTGCGGTGCGGCCCCGCCACCGCCCGCCCAGGCGCCGCCTCCGAGCGGAACGGAGCGCTCAGCCCGCGCCCGTGCGCGCCGCCGCGCCGAGCCCCGCCGTGCCCGGCCCGCGGCATCCCGCAGCACGCTGCGCTGCTCGGGGAAATGGCGAACTAGAGGGGATACGGGGAGGAGGGGGGGGAAACCGACGAGCAATGGTACCTCCTTGCAGCTAAAGGTGGTGGTAGGTGGCTGCAGAGCGCGGCACGGAGCTTGACCTCGGTTTGTTTTTGGGACTGCAGGCGAGAGTGACAAATCTGATGAGCTGAAAAAGAGTAAAAAGCGGGAGGATTTGGGGGTAAGTAAGAGATTGCCCCATAATCGGCAGTACTTGTTTGGGGACGGGTTGGGGGGAAGGTATCTCTGCGGAACTACTGTGGATCGGGGAATGCAATTAGCTGTGCATTGCAGCACAAGTACTTCGCTAAGTCTTGCTCGTGCGCTTAGCTTGCCCTTCCTACCGTCAAACCAGGGAGAAGTTTGGGTTTGTTTTTCTTTTCCTCCCTCTTTAAATAAGTTTTAAAATATCGCCATCCTTAGTGAAGCCAGACGGCGATGCGAACAAACCCCGGCTGCCCGCAGCTTCCACTTCTGCAGGTTGGGATGTAGATTTGAGGGGGAGGGGACGAGTGCTGGTGCCCCCCCACCCGGCCCCGACCCCAGCCCCTCCCGGGGCGGCCGAGCTGCGGGGCCGCTGTCGGAGCGGCCCCGGGGGGCGGCAGCGGCGGGGGCAGCGCGGCCGGAGCCGGGCAACGCTTTGCGCGGGGCAAGAACGACCCCTGCAGTCACCGGGCGGAAAGCAGCCTGGGCTCCGGGGATTGCAGAACGCCCGGCTGGAGCCGGCTGCGTCGCGCTCAGCTCCTTGCCGCGGAGGTGCGGTAGCGTTGGGATGGGGGGCGAAGGCGTTGCAGCGGGTATTAATCTCTTTCCGCTCGTTTTGTAGCAGCAGGAGAGGAAACCCCCTTCCTCCGCCGCCTCCCTGCCCCAGGCATGTTGGCGCTGCTCCGCTGAGACGTGCAGAGTTTGGGGTTAACTCGCACCTGATCGCCCTGGAATAGAGACGCTCCGGACCGGATCGGTTGGGGTTTGTGGTCTATGTCTTGTTGGGAAATCCGGCGGATTTTTTTCTCGCTCGTGGAGGAAGAGCCCTGTCCTGGCTGTTGGCTTCGTGGTCTATTTTGGAGGGCGAAGGAAGGGAAGGGATCTTGCTTGAGCCGTACACAGAGGGAGCTCGGACATGTGTTGTCAGCACATCTGGGGAATACAGTCTGCAAGTCCAGAAGGAAAATTGCTGGGATCGTTCGAACTGCGATATTGATCTTTGTTATTTTTTTTCGCCGAGGGATGCACTTGGCATGAGAATCGGAGGATGGAAATTGTTTGGGAGGTGCTTTTTCTTCTGCAAGCGAATTTCATTGTCTGCATTTCAGGTACGCAACCAGCACAGAAAGGGCGGGTGTGGGCTAGAAATACCCGACAGGGCTGCCGGGGTTTCCCGAAGCAAAGGGCAAGAGATGGATAAATGCAGATCTAAACTGTAGTTGAAAAATGCGTGAACAACATATCGTGAGTGGATTGTGACAGAAACCATCAGCCATCAGTTCCCCCCCCCATATCCAGTACCTGTTTAGTAATTACGATACACTGGTTGCAGTAATTAACCACAGTGCGCTGATGAAGCAGGTGCTTTGGATTCTGAATGTATTTTGGTTGTGATAATTAATCCCAACACCGGAGTAATCTCAGAATTTCATAGCTCTTGAAGTTCTTAAACTCGGTGGCTGGGATTCCAGCTTTAGAGTCCTCGGTTTTAAGCTTGCAAAGATCTCTCTCCCCTCTAGTATATAGAAATCAGGTAATTTCAGTTGTCACCAGAGCTTGTCCAATTAATGAATAGGCACGGCCGGGTGTCTAGCGTAAAGGATTGGAACAATTTATTCTTGGGGAAAACACTCCCTTCTGCTGCAAAAGCCCTGGCTGCCTTGTTAATTTGTCATGTCAGTCATGCTGGAATAATTATGTTATAGGAGGCAGTAGCGGGAAGGTGAGCAGTTTTCTAGTTTGGGACACTCCAGGGAACCCCATGGGGATCCAGGCTGCCTGTGTCTCCTGCCGTTCCGCTTCCCTGCAGGCTGCTTCTGCCCTCTGGGTGTTGCATAAGTCCAGGAATGAGAATGTGAGCAGCACCAGCCAGTGCAGTGCAGGGGGAAGAAGGGCATCCCAGTGGGCATGGCAGAGCCCAGCACAGCTGTGGTGATGGAAAGGGAGATCCAAAGCTCCCTTGGGGTCGTGCAGAGAACAGCTCAGGCCGGTCCACAGCCAGCAGTGCCTGCAGCAGCTCATCCTGGCAGTGCCTGCCCCCACTGCGCTTCCTGCAGCGCTTCCCAACTGACCCAGCCTTGCAGCCCTTGGACTGGTGACACTGGTGCTGACATCTGGAGTGGCAGCATCAACATTGATATGTTCTGTCTGCATCTGACCTAAAACTTCTTTTATTCCTAAGCAAATTCTGTTGCTCTCAGCCTGTGTGGAACGTCAGTCCTCCTTTTATCCCTTCAGACTGGCACCATCTGCTACCAGGCACTCAGGTGACACCGGCAGCACCCCAAGCTGACCTTCTACTGGTGCCATTGGTGTCATCAGAATAATTCTCTCTCTCTTTAGAACAGCAAAACCTACTGCGTCTTGTCATTTAAATCTCACGCTTATCTATTTAGCTCAGCATGATGTGCCACCTGTCCAGTTCTCTTCAAATTAGGCACTTCCTTAAGTACCACGGTGAGAATGGAAAAACGAAGGTTATCGCTTTCTTGGCTGTTCTAACAGTAATACCTTGAGACAGAAAAAAGCTGTCCCATTCTCTGCAGGTCCTTATGCCATGCAGTTAGCTGCCAGCGTTTCCTAATCTTCCTCCCTCCTTTCTTTGCTTACCCAAATGAGATCCCAGGCTCCTGAAGCTGACAGTGATGTCAGTCCTGCAGGGGTCTCTTCCCTCTCTATCTCTCTCTCATGTTACAGAGGATTCCCATTCCTGTTTTCCTTTTCACTTTCTTTTTTATTATTATTATTTTTTTCCTTTTAATTTTGTTGTGGTGGAATAGATGGAATAAGTGAATGATGGAATGCTTTTGCTGCATGGGCAAAGCTGGGGTTTCAAATGATTTCTTTTAGCCTTTTAACCACACAGGATGAACACAGAGGCATTTAGCCTTTGGTTTTTTGTTTGTGTTCTTCCTAGGGATTTTTATTTTTTTCAGGAATCCTCAGGATTTGTCACCTTGGTGAAAAGGATTTAGATCTGTAGATATCTGACTGGCACTAATGCTATGTATCTTTTCTCTGTCATCCTTTTTACACTATGTTTTGTAGCATACCGTATAACTGGGGTGTCTGGATAACAGCCCAAGGAAGGGAAGATGTAACAGGCTCTCTTAAGGCTTGCCTGCATTTAATGCTGGGTTCTAGGAGCTGTATCTGTTTAGCACTTCAGCACTGACCAACCATTCAACACGTTGCTGAAAAAACCCCGCTGCTGCAGCACAGTGTTACAAACCACCAGACTGTGAACTAAAGGATGTTGTCACAGCAGTGAAGAGACAGGACAGCTCTGTGCATGGATCTTTCCTGAACATCAGCAGACTGAATTCAGTGTCCATGTCAACCTGCAGTGGCCTTCCCACTAATTTCAGTGGATATTTGGATTTGGGCCTTTTAAGTGCTGCTGTTCAAAGGGATTGTGCGGTCATCGAACAGAACTGACTACCAAGATAGCTCATAAGTAATCTATCATTATTAGTAAACTTATCTATTAAAGATGGGTTCAACCTATATCACAAAATCTTTTGCTTCTTATTTAATGACATTTAGATACAAACTATGCTGAACAGAGCCCTTCTGCTGTTTCTTATTTAAATAATGAAGATATACAATTGGCTTTTTGGTATCTTTCCCATTATTTTTTATGACTTAGTTTTGGTAGGATCTTAATGCATGGAAAAATAACCTATTAAAAGAAGGCATATGCATTTTCAAAATATTATCTAACATTTTTTATTAGGCAGTTACTTGTACGTATTTTGCATTGCTTGGTTTAGAAGACATGGTACGGAGATTTAGGAATATGGAAATATTTTTTAATTACTGGCTCTTATGTTTGGCAAATTATTTATCGTTGAACTTTGCAAACAGTTCTTTTTTAAGATTAAGATTTTAAGATCTCTTGGTGTCCTGAATTAAGGCTTTTGCAACTTGAAATTGTTTGTTTGAAAGGGGAATTTGTGCAGATGGAAATGGGAAAGAAGAATAGACTGAAGGATCAAGAAATTTGTATCTTTTAGAGAGAAATAAAAGGCCTCTCCTTCTAAGTCATGATGCATATTTATTCCTTTGAGGTGTAGTCTCTGAAGAAAAGTAGTCTTGATTCATATTATGGTCTTCAAGGTTTTGTTCGTTTTAATTGCAGTGTAACACAAAAAGAGCACAGGGTAGTCAAAATGCAGATGTCCTCCAAACAGAATGCTGAAATAAGACCCCTCTGCTTCCTTTGAAGATGCAGATCATGATGGTACAGAGGCTACACTGTTTATGGGAAAAGGATTAGAGCTGATAGTATGACAACCAAAATTTTTCCTTTCCTGGTAAGAATAATAAGATTAATTACCATCAGTGTTCTCAGCAGTAGGTTGGATGCTTTTGATCCCATAATGGCTGCCATAGTTTGCTTGCATTGCCATTTGTATAAACCAGTGCATTTTATATATATATATAAATATAAATATTATATATATATATATATATATATATATATATATATATATATATAGTGATTCTAAATATTAATAATCAATTTCAGGATAAACACCAGGATACTGTTTTGAAACTCCTGCAGAATACTGCATTTAAATAAGAAGATACTATAGTAGGCATTAATAAGAAGATATCAATGTACATTTTCTGTTAATGCATCAACAAAATGATTTATAGATCCTGTATGTTCAACAGCCTTGTGGCTTCCTATGAACTGGCACATTACCTCTTACTATTTTGGCTTGCAGGATCTAAAATGGATGAAATTTGTGCAAGTCTCACAGCTCTCATTATTTGAAAGCATTTTCATCTTTCGCTATCATCTTGAAGTCACAAAGGGGCACATCCTTTCTTTGATGTAATTGCTTTGACCTATTTGGCAGAAGTCATGTGAGCTGTAAATCATGTATCATGAACAATTATCTCCTGTGTATCAAGTGTCTCCTGGCATTGAGGTCTACAGGGGTACTTGGAGCACAGTGCATTTCATTTTCTGTCTTGCTGCTTCTGCAGTCTCTGAGCACTTATTACCTGGCATAACACAGGGATGTCCTATAGGAACTTTAAATTATGCCAGGGCTTGAATTAGTAATTGAATGATGATGAGTAAGGCCTGATAACTCTTCTTTTCTTACTGTTATACAACCTGAGGTAATTCAAGCTAGCATAAGTGGTTCCATAGAAGTGAAGAATACCAAGGCTCTCATGTACATTAGTAGCTAACACTGAGTAGCTCGTTATGTTTGAACAAAAATGCTGAAACCACGTTAATTATTTGAGAATAATTATTTTAGAAATAGCTTTTTTTTCTGGCACATTTGTTAAGAAAGAAATGTAGTATCCTGGGGGAAGGAATTATTCATAGCACAGATATATGTGAGAGGAAGGCAATCACTAGGCACATAGGCAGGTAGAATGTGCAGCCTGGTACATCTGGTGGCTAAGATCTTCTGGCATCAAATTTGCTGTAGTATTCCTTTCTGCTTTATCCTATCCCCACGGCTTCATGTGTGTGGGCAAACCTTCATGCTTGCATGGCATTTGTTGATATTACTGAAAATCCACGTGGACTCAATCCTCCTGCTCACATTCAAACACAGGATGGAGGCCATATGTTATTCTCAAAGCCTCTTCGTTTCTTATCATTTGAATGCTTTCTCACTTCAGAGATGTTGCTGCCTTTTCAAAAGGTGTGAAGATGTTTCTGCTTTAAAATCCTATGGAAATAGCCTTGTAGTCCCATATAAGTATCTGCTTTACTTTTGTGTGTGTGTGTCCTGTATTTTTCATCCTTCTATTTTTGTTGTTAGTTTTACAGCTAAAGCGTGACCAGATAGGCGCTAAAGTGTAAAAACAACACACATATTTTTAGTTCATGTAAAGGTAGTCGAAGGGAACGTTTATGAATAGTTTTGCACATATTATGCTGAGCTATTTTCCATCCAGTAAACTGAAGAGAAGAAACAAGTCTTCTGTGCTGTTGTTTTACAGGTCTCAATCAGGAAGACACCCAGTTTCAAAGTGGCCTTTTGGCCTTGTTGCATTCCTCGCTAACAGTTAAAGAACTGTCCAAGCTCTTCCACTGTACTGTCTCAAAGATACAACAGGAAGTTATTATTGTCATAAGAGGGATGAGTGAAACATTTTATATCTGTATTTTGTGTACTGCAGAAGCCTTTCTGGTGATACAGGCAAGCATTGGGTGTCTCACAGGTAGTTTAAAGTTATTTATCAACATGGAAAACATTTTCCATATTATCCAACTGCTTAGCAACTGACGGTTGAGTTAAGAAGACATAAGGGAACCTACATTCACACCTACTTTAAATGACCTCAGAACTCTGAGAATATTATAAACGGCTTTAGTGCTAATGAGATTTAGGCCTTACATATTGTGAAAACTTAAAGCTTGACAATGAGGAAGGCTTTTGATGGTGGGTCTCCAGGCTCCTTTTGAGGGCAGGTGCCACACACAGCTCTATCCAGGGCTGCATCCCTAACATTTTTCCTTTTTTCTTTATTCTTGTTTCTTTATTCCTTATTCTTGTTAAAAAATTATAAATGATCACTTCCCACACATTGAGAGCACCTAAAGTAATAGTCAGAATCAAACAAAATATTCTTTGTTTTACATTATTTGGTATTTCTCCATGCTAAAATATTGCTGGTTTAGATCAGTGATATCAGTATTTCTGTACTAAAATAAATACTCCACAGTGTCATCTTTTGTAACATTATTGCCAGAAAAATATCACAGCAGGTGAAACTCACAGCAAATAATTATAAAATACTTATTAACAAGATACTTAAATAAATATAGATATTATCCACAGTGTTATATATTAACTTGAGCATTCTTTCTTTCTTCCTGCATCAAGTGCTTAATTTGCTCCGAATATTCTGTTTGTCATCTGTCTTTTATGTGTGGAACAGAGTTGTGCACTGGCTGCTCCAAAGTGGCTTTTAAGCACGCAGGGAGGAGGAAGCTAAGCAGCATTATCATTTTTTCCTTTCTAAATGTGTTGACATCTCTAGCTTTTGGAAGTAATGTTTGAGTTGATAGAGAGAAAATGTGTGGTTTTTTTTGAAAATCATCTTGTCAGTTTTGTGGGTTGTTTCCAAATTAAGTTCTTTCCTACTGTTCGCTACTATAATGCCCTGTTCTGCTTCAAAAATACTCCTCAGAATGGAGTTTTTCCATTCTGCCATGGGTAGAAAGACTAGCTCAGTAGGACACCTACAGAATTTTCCTTATTAATGCTGAAAGAAAAAGATAACGAGTAATACTGAAAGGCCTTTTGGCACACGTGACTGAAGAATGGCATCGTTTGAAGTGCTGCTGGAATGATCACACTTTCCAGCAAAGTGCCTGATAGCTCTTCTCCTGGCTCTTGGGTCAGGAAGAATTGCTACTGCCACAGCTGCGTTTCCTTTGGCCAGGTGGAATACTTGGGCTGCTAGAAGGAGCATTAATTTGCATTTGCCACTATGGCAGAGAAAATAAAATGATAATTTGTTTCTGTTTGTGAGAAAGGTAGCAGTGAAGATTGGTGCATGCTGGATGAAAAGGATAAATACACTTTAATACACTGTCCCCAGAAAATGAAATTTCATGGAGAACATGCTATCTGTTCACACATGGGTGGACACTCACACCACTTACAGGAGAGGCCTGCTGTTTCCCATAGGGGAAGCTGTGGTTACAGGAAAAAATGGCAAATGTTCTTTGAAAGAACTGTGTTTGAGGCGGAGTTGGTCCTAACCCAGCTTGGGAGTGTATGAGCAGCAGATTTCTCTGAATGGGATTGTAGAGTATGGATTTTTCCAAGAATGAAAATAATGAATGGAAAGAGACTGAACTACATTTCAGTCAAAAAGGGAAAAACAATGATGTGTTTCAGTGATAAGCCCTGTAACAGTCTGCAGGCAGTAAGAGGTGTTGGCCACAATAACATGACGGAGAAACTGAGGTAAAATGTCGTGTGACAGATCACCCAACAGCAATATAAATATTTCACAGCAGTTCCTGTTCACACTCTCTTGCACCTTGCAGCTTTAGGATTATTCTTAAGCCTTGTTTCTGCTCAGAGACTGACAGTGAATCACTTCACAGCAATGAGGGGGCATGAGGCCACCATGTCGGCCAGAAGGAGGCAAGCCACAGCCCTGGCCTGCCTTGGGTCACGTATCAGTGCTGAGCCCACGGGGATATTTGGGTACCTCAGCCTCGTGTCCTGCTGCTCCTTACCTCACTTCCCCTTGCTGATAGGCTGAAGAAGCTTGACATGGACATGTCTCCTCTCCTTGGACATATGCCTCACATTCACAACTGCAGCAGCAGGAGGCTGAGGGCAGCCAAGGCCCTGGCCTTACCTTTCCTGTGGGGCGGGGAAGCTCAGCAGACCCACTGACTGCTGCAGTAACTGGATATGATGTGCAAATGGATGTGGGCATTCACCTGGCTTCCTCATTATTATTATTTTATTTTTTTTGTCTTTTTATCTTTTTGGTTTTCTTTCATTAGTATTCCTGTTTATAAGTATTGTCTTATTGTTATGGTAAGTTTTTGTGCCTACTGGAAAGCAAAGCAATCTACAAGGACTACACTATCTCCTCTCATTTGCCCAGCTGTTCCTGGGGGTACAGTGTGGCAGTTAGTAATTGCAAGTGGGATTTAAAGTTACCTGCAGATGCATAATTTCTATCTTCAGTAAACCCCTTGGCTCTCTCTCCAAGTTGTTAACAATTCATCTTTGCCAGTCTGTAATTGTGCCTTGGCTCTTAGAGTCACAGGTATTTAGCTCACTGTGGAAAAAGGACACAAAATAGAGTAATAAATAATACTATTTACTTTTATTAGGTAGCATGTTTTCATTCTTGTGAACTAAAAACAGTCATTCTTTTTGGATAGCATTGCTACACATTAATACACAGATCCAGCAAAATGCAAGAAGTAAGAGATACGCTGAAGTGTTTTGCTGTATCTGAGTCTTAATGTGAGATTGTGTGAAATAATTTAGATTAAGAATGTACTCGAGAGCTTTGCCAAAGCAAGGGCTGGGAGGAGTATTATACGTGAATAATACAAAATCTTTGGAAATACCCAGTTTAGATGAGCAGAAATTTTCATAATCCCTGATTAAGTCTAATACTTGTAAAGAAAATAGTTTTGATCATATTCATTCTTTGTGTGGTAAAGCAAAGACATGGACTTCCATGATATGAATAACACAGCAAGAGAAAGTGTGCAATCAGAATTGCAATTCTTTGGATTATGGTTAGTTAATACTTGCTGTATGGATGCCCTGAATGGAACAGATGCCATTTTTCCCAACAGTAAACAGATTTCCCCTGGACTACAGCAAACCAAATTAAAACAAAACAAAACAAAACAAAAACCAGCAATAACAAGAGCTAGGTGACAATTCATCATGATTTTCTTATGTGATGTTATGTTCCACTTTTTCCAGTACATAACTGTATTTAACTTAGATCAGACCTGAAGTACAGAAATAAAGAGGACGTGCCATGTGAAGGCCTGGGCTATGAGGCTTCTTGCCTGAGTGCTGCAGGGATGGCGGCACAGCTGTGCTGTGGGATGAGGAGAGACTCAAAAAACCAGGTGGTGCCAACAGTGGTGCCTGGGGAAACCTCCTGCCAGTTTTGTGCAAGCAGCTGGCACAGCCGAGATTGCATAAGCAGAGTTTAGTCAAGCAGACAGAGGAAACTTCTTGTGGGGAGTATATAAATATACTTGTGGTTCTGTCTATTGTGCTGTCTGTGACCAAAATGAACCAAACTTCACCTCTGTGCAGCTGAGGGAAGGTGGTAGAACAGCCAGTATGTATCAATTGAAAAGTTCCTCAACTTTTAAATGAGGTCAGCATTCATACATGGTGTTAAGATTAAATTTCTACTGCAGCAAGAAAGTTTACTTAACTACTGTATTACTTATGAAAATAGCTAGACAAAGCTCCATGTTTACCTCACCCTTATATATGTTGGCTGTATCTACCAAAGGGGTTGGAATTTCTTCTCCTTCAGCCATTATCGTGCTTTGGCTCTACTTGGTGCTGTACAAACACATAACTCTCACACCTTGTGCTTCTAACTCTCATATTTTAAGTTTACTCTTTGCAACTGGGACCTTCTGTGTCTTCATGCTTTTAAATACCTCCTTACTTCACAGTAACAAAAGAGTATATCTGACAAGACAGTCATTGTCTTCCTTCTAATACTTCTGAAAAAGAACCCGTGACTCAGGTTTCAGAATGCAGAAGAGAACAGTTGAATATAAATCCTTTCAGAAAGGTTTCCCTTTCAATGTCTGCTTTACTGATAACCCAGTAATTGCTCATGAGGACCAAAAGGAGATGTGTCTTCATCACATAATATCATCACATCTCTGGACATCTAAAAATTGATTCTAATCTTTGAATACTTGAGAACACTCCAGAACTTAAAATCTTGAAAATAGAGCATTATTAGGTGGAAAAACAGAGCACACAGCATAGTATTAGTGCATTAAAAAAAAACCCCTAAGTGTTCTGGATGTAACTTTTACTCATATTATATAAACTGTATGGAAATAATCTCCTGGCATTTGCTTGGAATGACAGTCATCAATTCCTACACATTTATTTAAAAACTTACATAGAAACAAACACAAACGTGTTTTGGATGTTCTGCCCAGGGGGAAAAAATAAAACAAGCTTTGCTAATGCAGACTGAAATAAAGCGTGAAGTACAATATTCAGATCAGCTCTTAGCTCATACAGGTAGTGTGCTGCAGAATTACTCCACCAAAAATATGTCGGCACTGAGTTTAATCAAATATTAAGCAGAGGTTTCCTGGTATACAGTCCCGTTAAAAGCACACTGTGACCTCTGCTGCTGGGATTCAGGTATGTGAGGGAACTGTGCTTAGAAGCTTTGCTGGTCATGTGGTCAGAATGATTTTCAATCACTTTGGTCATTGCTGGATTAAAACTGAGGCTGCAGAGATTAATGGTCTGTTGTTACTAATCCACTAAACCTCTGCTCCTAGATCTTTTAAATTGACTGAACCTATAGATTGTTAAGTAACTGAGAGATATGGTTTGTAATGTTTTTAACTATCCCTTGTGATGTTTGGCTTTAGCAGTATCCTGTCATTCCTGACTCCTTGCGACACTGATCTGAGCTCTTCCCAAATTGAACTTTATATATTTTTATTTATGTTATTCTATAGCATAATAAAAGTTGATGTCATTTTAAATGAACATGGATGAACTAAGTTTTACTATGTTTAGACATGAGTTCATGTTAGTAGAAACTCAAATAAGAACAAAGAAACTAAACCTTGTGTTCATTTCCTTGCTACAAGTGGTGGCCATTAATGTCTTTTGGGCTTTATTTACCATGTCTGTGCTTTAGGCTGCAAGTTGGACTTGTTTTGACTTTCGTGTGTAGTTTTGTGAAACACTCCATTCTAAAAGTGTAATTAAAAAAATGTGTTTGGTTTTGTCACAGAAGAACGTAAAATGCCTTCTTTTCAAAATGGTTATTTCCTTTGATAGAAAGAGTTGAATACCTGGTACATGCCAGGTGGGTGCAGATACAACACACATCATATACAAAAAGAAACTGGTTTTGGCTGAATACTAAAGAAAACAGGCAAGCTTTAAGCAACTAGGTTTTGATGTTTGCTGAAACCACAGTGTAATTAACCCTTTAACAGGAAGCATGCTTAAATTATATCTTGCTTTGAATGCAGTTTTGATTCCTATCATTATATGATGAAAACAGGCAGAAATATTTTTGCTTTTGTGTTCGCTGTAGAAGATGTGGAAAAGGTGTAGGAAAGAAAGGTTTACATTTTAACTGTAGTTGCATTTGTCTGCCTGGAAAAAGGGAGTATAAATTAATTACCCATTAAAATCATTGATAAAAAATGCAATTCTGATTTAAAGGGTCAGTATGTCATAAAATTTTATGATTATTAACTTATTAGAGTGCATTCTGCATGTTTATACTGACATAAAGCAAAGTAATGTGGCTTTAACTTTATAATTAACTTCCATCTCTGTGAGAGAATTCTAGTGATTAAAGTAAGCTCTGTGTTTCATGCAGCCATCTCTGGTTTTGAACCCTGGTGTTTTTTGCCTTCTGGTGTCACAGTGGTAGCATGTCTTGATTAAGGACTGCAAGGAGCTTTTACATCTGCTCTTGTTACAAAGCTATGCAGGATAAACTAGGCCAAGATAGCTCATCATGCAAACTATGGACCTCCGATTGCTTCTTTCCCTCTAGATTTAATAATGTGTTCAGATAAAACTGGGACTGTGGAAGTAAACTCAAAGCACTTACATGGATTTTTGTTGATTTCTCAACATTATCTGAAGAAAGACAAAAGCATTAACAGAATACTTAAATATATGACTGTATGAAAGAGATGAGATCCCCCAAGAAGTCATTGCCAGTCATTAGGGAGTACAGTCCTCATCCTCTAGGAAATCAGAGTTCAACATCTAAGCAAAAACCAGTTTCCCTTACTGAGGGGTGTAGGTGAATGAAAATAGTTACTGTGAAAGTGGACAGAAATAGCAACCTTACGTATTCCAAAAGTACGTGATACCATATAAATGTAAGGCCAGGGCTCCTGTGATGTTCCGTAGAAGATTGGTTTGGGAGAACTAGGCTCTAACTGAACTTCCAATGTAAGGGAGGTGAATAAAGTTTGCAGCTTTGTAGGCAGGATTTGAAGCTTCTACACTTGTTGTGGTCTAAATTACAGCCGTACAGTGGGGTGGAAAACTACCCTGATCTTTAGCTAGCACTTCGGCTGGCCATTGGGAGCTCTTTCCACTTGATTCGGTCCACCTTGCACACACTGAGTGAAGTAACACCAAGAGTTTCCCTGTGTTTGTGTCGGTGTACTGAATAGACTCATGGAATCCTGCTCTATAACCTCATATAATAGCTGAAAATGTCTTTCTTTGTCAAACCTAACTTCTTCTGTTTAGACACAAGTAGCTCTTTATAATCCTGCTGAGCAAGTGAGAAATACTAACCTATTAGAATTAGAGCAGTTTTTACCCTCTTGGTTTGAATGTAAAATAAGAAGCCAGATCCTGTAGTTACATAAATCAGTGCAACTCGAAAGCTGTTTTCTACTTTGTAAGAGAAAGGAGCCAGCCCAAAGCACGTGTGCTTGGGGATGGGGTCCTGGGGTGCATTAGTGTGGGGAGTTTGTCTTTTGATATGAAGTAAAATGCCCTCTAGCTCTGTTAACCCAAACGTTTATTCTGTGCTTCAAACCCAGGTTTAAGTATGACTGAAATATTCCAACAATTGCCAAATAAACGTGTAGTTTGCTCATTTGGGGGGATTTGTTTTTGCAGCAATCGTACAAAGAGGGCCCTATTATCGATACTCCCTATTCTTTTTAAAGCTTCTGCCATCTCTTGCACTCCTGGTATTGCTGTTTTTTTCTCAGTTGCTCTTAAAGGCAATATTAACAGATGGTATGCATTGCTCATTAAATCTGCATCTACACCTCTCCAAGGACTGCAAAGATGTTGGGAAACAGACCATGTTACTGCAGTAAGCGCTTAGAAGCATGAAACTTACTGTGCTATTCATGAGCAGATTTCAGATTTGGTATGTTTTAAGTGCTTTAGCAGTAGGGTTACAAATACCTTGTTTGAATATTTCTATTTTAGCCCAGCCTGGGTATGTTCTGCTTTCTCACAGACTGGATGAGGTGTCTGTGTTCCTTTCATGCTTTCCATATTTGCTCTTTCATAGCTTTATAGTCCACAACTATTCCCTTTTACATAAATTAGGTTCTTAATGCTAGACATTATACCTGGATATTCCCAGATATTCCTAGATATTCCCCCACCACTGATTACATGCATCATATGAGGTACTTGTGCTTTCTCTTAAGATCACTTGCCCTGTAATGCTTAGCTCTTCTTTTTGTCCTGCCTGCAGTAATGACCCTCTGAAAACAGGTTAGATGTATCGATGATACTTTTAGCCCTTCTGATTTCCAGTGTCTGAGGAGACAGCGCCTTGATGTGTGAGTCAGGAGGGCATTGTGCTGCTGTGGAATTTATCTTCTGAGTGTTTCACGTTTGTGGTGAGAGATGCAGAAGCCCAAATAGCAAATAAAAATTACCATTTCACCTTCTTTGTTACTCTGATTTGTAACTGATTTGATCTGCCCAGCAATCCTAAACATGTCAATATGGCCAGAAATGAGGTGCTCTCCTCTTGTTTCTCTTAGGTTTTTCTCTTCTTTGGAAATGTTGGGTCAGAAAGGTTCAGCTGCTTCTGATTCCAAGGTTACAATTTTCTTTTCTAGTTGATCCATGTTAAGGGTAAGGAAGCTAAAAAGTGAGCAGTACCTTAAGTGGAAATGATAGCTACCCTTACCATTTGTATAGAAAGAACCATTTTAACCCTTCTGTGTTTGAGATGGTCTAAATGGGCAATGAAAAGTGGAAATTCATTTCCTTCTCCTACAACATTGCATATATATTTCTGATTTTCCACAGGCCAAGATCATTTCATTTTCTATAAGCAAAGCTTCTATAAAAAGAGATTTTAAATAAATCAATTTCATTATTGGGCTACAAAAAGCAGTGTAGGCCCTCCTGGGATGAAATGAACCTACTTTGTATACATTTAGGTTGTTTACTTGGAAAGAGGCTAAAGTGAACCTGGTAAACACTGTACATTTATGCAGTATGTTTTCTGAATGCAGACAAAAGATGCACCTGACCTTCTGAAGAATCAGGGGGAGGAATACAAAGATCCTGACTGTTTTAGTCATCAAATCTTGGCCCTTTTTTCTTTTTTCCCAAGCACTTAACTAAGAGTACAGAAGCTGTTGGCATCCTGAAAGACAAAACAGATAATAACTTAAATGCTCTGAAGTTCTTCACTATGCGCTGTTGACCTTTGAGGCATCTGACTACTTACTAAGATTATTTCATTAGTATTTGCACACTGACTTGCTGCCAAAAAGTCAATCTGCTTTTCCACGGCATGGTTTTATTTTGAAGGTCTTCAGCTGTGGAATAAAATCCAGCATGTAAAAAAGAGCTGGCAGAATTGGAAGCTTTCCAGTGAAAGCTTTCCCAGGTTAAACTCTGGTGATGCTGAAACATTACAAGTGTTTTATGTGGCCTCCTTTCCCTTGTGCCTTACCTAACATAGCTGTTCCTGAAGAAGGGCAACAGTTGTAGTTCCCACTGCCCCCCAGAGAATGTTCTACTTCTTATTTACAAGATGGCATTTATACATCATTTGGACTTGGGTTTTGTCAGTCTCAAAACAGTTTCTTTAAGATATTTATGATGACCTTTACAATTCCTCTGATAGAGTTGATTAGTAAGGATATAAATCACAGTATGGATCTCATATTTATATGCTTAACCTCCTTGTGTTATTGAAAACACTTATGCTGGCTATTTAAGACAACATGCGAACAACAAACGTCCTATTTATTGAGTGTACAGGGCTGAGCTCATTTTTGTTTATGATGGATTCATGCTGATGAGCCAGCCAAATACCTGGAGTCTGTAGGATGAAGGTACAGTTTATACTTTATCATTAGACTTTGAGTTCAATCCTTTGGTATATTGGCAAGGCCTGCATTTCACAAGGAGTGGACTAAAGTAATTCTCATGTTCCAGTCCAGTGGAGTAAACAAACAACTACATTCTGCAAATGTTGCAGACTTGGGATCTGTTTCAAGGAAAGCCCAATTAGAAGCTTAAGAAGGCAGCCTAGCCTGTCTCCTTGGGATAAGGCATGCATGACTGCAGGTATTTAGCTAGTGCCTGACAGGACGGAGCTCTCCTCTTAATTGGAGCTTTTCAATGCTACTTCAACCTAACCAATGTGCACAGTAAGTCAGCACAGCTCCACTGATCTCACTAAGTATACACCTGACTTGCACTAACTGTAAGCTATCTCCTCCTAGAGACAAGAGCTGGGGATCTTATATTCATCTTCATGTACCAATGAAGACGAGATGGTGTTATTGTTACTCTCAGTTATTCCCAAGTTAATACAGTGGAATCACTGTCTCAGGAGACTCCCAGGCCTCTGGCTTTAAGGGCTGTAAAGTTTTAGATGAAGGATCTCTCTTGCCTGTTTATTCTTGAATTCTTTTTTCCAAAGCTTTTGCTGCTGGCTATTGCTGCAGATCAACATGATTCTAATGCTTCTTTCCCCTCTTTCAAATACACGCAGGGTATGGGCTAATGGGAGATGGAGCAGCTCTGAGAATCTTTTGCAGGAGAAAGAAGGATGTAAAAGGTCCAGAGCAAAGAGAGTCCACGAGTATTAAGACTTCAGAGTTTAACCACTAGTTCACTGTCTTCTACACTTAGGACATTTGCTAAAAAGCAGCAGCTCAGCAAGGTGTGTTTCAACAGCTGAGATCCCTGGTTTTGTTCTTTCTGATGCAGTTCCTGCCCCTTTCTTTTCACTTCTTGTTAATACCATTACTACTGGTCCAGGTGCTCACTTCCCTATCCATATCCCCTCTCCCACTCCCACAGATCCCCCAGTAGCCTACTCTTAAATGAAGGGTTCATATCTCATCTACTGACTGCCTTGCACATTATTTGATCTGCTCTGCTGTTGTTCTTACTTTCATATATAACACACACATATTTATTATGGTGGCAATTGCTATGCAAATTGTACACAGATATATAGCACATCACCAACATGCATATGAATCTTCATGTAAGCATGATAAAAATGAAGTCAGCATCTGAGAGAAACAAATTGCCTCGACAGACTTCAAATAAGTTACAGATCCTGCACCTTCATCAAATGAAGTGCTTTGGGCAGGATTTGTGTATATGCTGTAACTGGGACTGGCTGGGTGAAGGCAGCTGTAGGTGCTGGGGTGGGAAGACGAGAAGACAGTTGGTGCGGAGGAGACCGTGCCTGAATGAGGTGCTGTGGAATGGAGGAGGCAAGGAGAGAAACAGAGGAGAAAATTAGGTTTGGTATGGGAAGGACAGGAAAGAGCTGACCTTGTAATCACTTTGGTAGGTACAAGAGGGATGGCAGTTGGTGGATTTTTCTTTCTTAGTTTTCTTAAAGAATAAGAGCAGGGAGAGGCAAGTGAAGAATTTTTATTCTCACAATCTGAAGTTATCTTAGCACTCAGAAATCATGAAGTAACTGAAGTAGGGTTACGTGTAAGGGTAGTTTGGGAAAAGACACTAATTCAGCACTTTGTCAGTTTATTGCAGAGGTTGTAGGACACAGTGAATTAAAGAGGACTGCAGGAAGAGAAGATGGTCACATAGACTTCTCTAGAGAGAAGAATTTTATCCCCATCTCTGCCAGAGCTTGAGTTGCTTGGCAACTTACTTTAATCAACCTTCCCAAGGGTGGTCACTGATTATATGTTTCCTCATTCCCCCAAGGCTCCATTTGCAGAAGTGCTGAACAGATACAGCTAAAAAGATCAATGGGATAAATGTTTTGTTTGAATCAAGTGAATCAAGTCTAAACACAGTAAAAATCATACAGTGGGTTCGCTAATTGGCTAATCAAAAGTTGGGAATATCTTTCTTTTGGGAGTTTGAATTGTGTGCTAAAAGAAAACATGACACTTTTACCTTGAAATGCTAGCAAGACTGTGACTGAAGTAGCCTTTCACAGCACTGCCTGGTTGGTTACAGATAATGAGCCTTTGAGGTTTTCTTCTGCACAGAGAGCTGAACCAGCAGCCCTTGCTCTCTATCTCAAACCCAAGTGTAAGGCTGGGATAAATAGAGTCACATAGACATCCTAAGGAAAACATAAATGAGACCCCTTCCTTTGGACAGATGTGTAATTCCAATTGTTCCCTTCCCCCATACTCTTGCAAACATCTACTAGCTTACCTAACCTAAGAACTACCAGGTTCTTACATAATTGCTAGGAGCACATTTGAGGTCAGCTCTCGCTCTGTTAAAGTCTCTCTACAATTTGACCAGACTTCATTGGAAGAGAAAGGGGATCAGGCCCCTAAGAAGACAGCTTTTATTCTCTATACAGAAGGAAGAAATGTCTATAGCTGTTATAGCTTTGTAACTGTAGAAATCCTATTGTCCACTTTTTCTTAGACTGAAGTTTGGAAAACTTTTCCTTCCTAAAGGCCAGGCAGGTATTTCTGTTATTTGCTTGAAGAAAAAGAGCATACATTAAAAATCATCTTATTTTTGTTGTGTTATTGTATGACAGCATTAGCTAACCCAAACAAATGTCTGTGTCAGCATTTTGAGCTGATTTAAGATTGAGGTTGTGTTTATAGTTGGGATGCTGACCTGGTTAGTACTGTACAAGATTCTCTAGGCTGAAGTCAGCTGAGTTAATGAAGCCACTGGGTTGTCAGATAAAACTTGGACTTATTTGGGAAATCTAAAAGTTAAAAAAAGAAAAAAAAAAAAAGAAAAAGCAATTCTATTAATTAATTTCCACTCAATAGAGAAAACTTGTTCTTCTGTGAGCTGTTTCTGGAGAATGGGAGAGGGAAGAATGTAGATCTCCTATCAACTCAAAAACAAGTGCTCTTATTCCTACAAAGACCGGCAGAATAAATATTGCCCTACAACAACCGGGTAAATATTGACAATTCTTGGACTGTCTTCCAAGAAAATCATATTTTAAGAAAGTATTAACCCTAAATCAATTATATTCTTTGAGCAGCCTTCTGGTTTTGTGGAGTAAACAGACCTCACTTACTTCGTTAATATCAGAGGTTGTTGTTTTGTTTACTGTCCTGACATCTCCCACACATTCAGGCTGCCTTCTGATGGCAGAAAATAATGAAAAAAAGCACCGGGTGTTTGAAAAGTAAATATAGCACCGTTGGGGCTATGGCACAGCTGCAGAAGTGAGCAGCTGAGCTGTGCAGCAGTGTAAGCTCAGTGCACCATTCTTCATTTCTACCTGGGATTGCAGTTGGGGAAATCAGAATTAAAGAAATCAGCACTCAGAAATAAAGACTGGGACATGGATGCATCTCAAAACCTCTGTATTCAGAGCACATTTGAAGTAGAATAATTCCTCTCCGTTTAAATCTTTTACAATAGGCTACAAAAGTAACATTGATCAAAATATTGTGTTCTGCAGATATTGTGTCAGTCTTGTTAAATCTTATTAATCTTCCCCGGTTCAAGAACAACAACCCTTGACAATACATAAGCTGCTTGTATCAGGATGAGTTAGAGACTTGATCTCCTTTCATATACACATGTATCAATATGAAGACCATGTACACGACCAGTTTCAGAACCAGGAGGTGAAGGCAGGACGTGGCCAAACACTACAAAATGGAGATACATACAGTAAGGTTTGTCGTAAGGTCTGAAGGGCCATAGAACAGTTTAAGGTAGGTGCAGCTGTGGTTAAACTGTTTGCTCTCCAGCTAAATAACAGGGTCTCTTAAGCTCATGAACACAGATGGTCCTCTGTGTTTTGTGCTGCTTCCAGCATATGACCTCTGCAACTCTTTGGTGCCACAAATACTACAAAAAAATAAATAAGAACAGTCCTATCAACATATTGCTGCACAAAGTTGTGTTGGGGAAAAAAACAACAGATGCTGCATACACAGTACCATAAGGATTTAAGAAAACACATGATTCCTTTTAGGTATATGGCTGGATCAGCTCCAAGAATGTATGGAAGGGGAGGGACCGATCTGACTAAGTGTAAAATAAGTTACCAACTTCTGGTACTGTAGCTCAGTTGCCTTTGCAGCTGAGTGAACCTGGACTGATATAAAGTTGATTGCTGGAAAAGACTCTGCTGTAAGACACGCTCTTTGTATCCAGTTTTGTCATCCAATTGTGACTCCAGCATCTGTCTAACAGGGCTCAAAATCCAGTTTTCAGAGTCGGTAATATTGTTTGTTGCATAACTGTATGGTCACCCATCCAGATGCAATGGACTTTGATCTGTGTGCATTATTCATCAGCCCTCACTGGATTTCCCGGGTGGTGAGCACAGAGTTTCACAAACAGGCATTTGTGTGAAGGGAAGCACTTAAACATGCACTCTTCACTCAGTTTCTCCTGGGCTGCTGTTCTGGGGCTCTTGTGCTCACTGCTAATGCTACATGTTGCTCTGTGCTACTGCATCGTGGTTGTGTTGAGATGGGAATGTGGCGAATATCTAAATGTATCAATAGATGGATAACTGCTCAGCACATTTATAAATGAAATTACGTGGGCAATGAGTACTATGGATGGACAGGATTTGCTGTACTACTGTCATACTCAGTATGTTGCACAGTAGGTGGTAGGCAGCTGGTGTTTATGGCTAAGTTACTGGAATGATCCCATCTGCAGCTTGCCCCATAGGGTGCGAAGGAGGCAGGGCTTTCACAGCTCCTTGTTGTTTTGTTCTTCTGTTTTGGTTCTTGTTGGAGGGGCTTCAATTCGGGTCTCAGCAAAAGATAAATCAGAGCACGGGAGCAATCACAAGGGTTAGCACAGAAGAAGACCTAAGCAGTAATTAATGAATTGGAATGTCGATGCAATACAACATGGCTGGCAGCTGAGATGAGTAAGACATGATCTTTTCTTATCCGTTCTGTCTTATCCTGGCAGCTGATCTGACTCAAATGACTTTTCCCTCTGGTTACTCTTCTGGTTCCCACTGAACTGCAGTGTTCAGCTTTGTCCAATTATCTTACGTTGTTTAGTTCAAAATTCTGAACAAAAGCTGCTTCTCTGCACTTTGTCCAAGTTTGGATGAGGCAAAGCACCTGTGCTTCAATGTATTCATGTATGTTGACTCTCCCTCATGTAGGTTATAAGGAAGTAAGATTTAGCTACAGAGGTTGAGCTACAAAGTTACAAGGTTTTTGCTACTTGTTAAGAAATGTCTGGTATCAGTAACCAAGAACCAACTTCTGCTGAGGAGCTGATGAACTGCAGTGGTGAGGAAGAACAACTGCAAATTACATTATGACGGGTTCTGACTTCAGATTTTCTCTGCCCAGATTCCCAGCAGACTGAAGGCTGCCTTAATGCTTCAATCTACGTCCATGTCTCTACTCATAAGACTGTGGAAAATAATGGCAATTAAGCATTATTGATTCATTGTGTATGATATAGCCCTCTCAAATGTTTCCATATCACATTCTGGGCCACAAGCTTTCATGAAGCCATAGCATTCAGTGTGGTATGAGGCAGCTGTGTATTTTGAAGGATCAAGCACCTAATATTGATGCCATGCCATTTGTCTTGAGGTTAATTGGAAGACCTTTATTTTTTACTCTTGAGTTTGCCTTAGCAGTGATAAATATTAAATTCTGGGCAAGCTCCCACAGGGTAAGACTGCCACAGAAATCATTTTACTGAAGGGAAGGAAAAGAATGAGTAAGATCTGCCTGTGGCACTTAATGGGACATTCTGTCTATTTGTTCTTTTACTGATTGGTAACTTCATGTTTAGAGAGTACTAAGAGCACGTAGGGTCAGAAAGCCAATGAGATGTCAATATCATACATGCTTCTGAGGAAGGAACTTAGTGGTTTCCTTTTAAAGGAAGCCCTATTAATTTGGCATTAATAATGTATTGAAGTTTAAAGGCTCAAGGATACTGAGGCCATTTCTTTGAAGATGCTGAGTCCTAAAACTGCACTGAAATTAATAGGAGAGGAAGGCATGCAGCACAACGCAAAGAGCTATTCCAAAGTTAAGATCACAAGATATCTTGCTTCTTCTAACTGTGCTTTGCTATAGAACTCTTCAGACTTCATATCTAGACATGATTAAGCAGCTCACCAGAGACAACCTAACTAATGCGGTGCAGAGCAGACTATGGTGTGTGCTGACAATTATATCAGAGACTATGGAAAACAGTGAGAAACAACTTGTATGTATTCCAGATTCTCTCATATCAAAGGAATCTGCCCAGCTTTCTAAGGTAACATAGGGAGCTTCCATATAGATCTCTATCTCCTTATCTCTTCAGAGATCAAGTTTTACTAAAGGAAAAATTATCCAAAACAAAAAGGCATTATTTTTAAAAGCGAAGCTAATAACATTGCCATGTTGTGATATTATACCACGTTGTTTGTCACTACTGCTGGCATACATATGAGCCTGCTTGTATGAAATCTCACCCTTTAGCCCATGATTTTAATTGTAGTCAGATCAGAACACAAAATTACAATAAGTAGAAAGTACAGAGAGCAGTCAAGTCTCTGTGCCATTGCAGAGTTCCCATGGTAGTGCTTTGCTTTTGCCCTCAGACATGATAAAAACAGGTCACGTCCGTTTTGCTTCTGTTGAATACTGTTTGGAATTCACAGCAGCAGTGAGAGCTTTTACACATGGGGATGGTGGAAGAAGGATTTATGGAATTGGAAAGTATTAACTTAATGAAAGAGCATTTGCATGTTTTCTGAGCGAAACGTTATCCAGAAAGAAAAAATATCTGGCATAGCTGATGAAAGCATTTTGTTTACTGATCCCTTTATAATCCTTTGTTTTCTTTTTCCTCTCTCCTCATATGGTGATGCATTCAATGTAGGCTGTAGTATTCATAAGCAAGCTAACCTTTCTTGTCCTGTAAGTATTCAATTATAAATGATGCTTTATATACTGCCTGAAGTGTGTGTAGCCTTTTTAATATAAAAAGGCTGCATAAAACATCTTAAATAATAGCTGCATTATGTAGAGACTTGTTTTAAACAAAGTGAACATTAATTATAGAAGGCTGAACCTTAAGCTAATTGCACCTGCTTAGTTTCCCTGCCGTCTGGTCCACTTCATACATGTGTATTCCATTTGCTTTAAGAGGCATTTGTTGGTATGAGCCAAAAGCTGGTACTTGTATGATTCACAATGTCATAATGATGGTTTAGACTGAGAAACTCTGTATTGTCTCCAAAGTTTGGGCAACTCATACTTGGGATTAACACTGTACAAGTGTAGTAACTAATAATTCAAAATCATTATAAAATGTAATTGTGTATTTCTGGAAATGGAGTTTAGCAAAAGCATTAAATTTCTACTTCTGTGAAAAAAAAAAAAAAAAGAAAAGAAAAAAAAAAAACCAGAACAAAAAACAAACAACCACATCCTGCACTGTTCTCTGTAAGGCCAGTTTTCTATTAAATCACATGGTCTTCTGAACCACTGCAATAGCATCTAATTTTAATTACTAGCAATAAATTAATGCCTTGCACTGTGTTTATTATGAAATCACACCATTTTCTTTTTAATCTCATAACTGCAGAAGTGGGGCAACAGTGCTAGAAATGTTCTTTATTATTTAGTGCCAGAGCAATGCTGATCGCATCACCAAAAGCAAAACCCCTCAGATATGAAAGAAGCACACAAAGTGAATAACATAGCAGGCAGAGGAGTTCAGATCAATACATTCAAATTCAGAAAGGCTTTTCTCTAACCTCAGTGAGTCTGACTCTCCACATTCTGGCATTTTTCATCCCTGTGGAATGATGGTGAAGGGAATGGAGAACTAAGATCTGGCAGGATGCCACTGGCTTCTGCTTGTGAAAGGCATCACCAACAAACCTATCATTAGTTTAAGCATAGAAGGTAGATAACCAATTGTTGAACGACTTGTTTACGTCTTCCAAATGGGCACAGTTACTGTGAGTTTTTTTCTTATTAATTATTGCATTTTATATATTAGCATTAGCTTCCAACAAGATGCAAATCTCATGCAGATGTCACAGAATCTGCGTTCTGGTACCTGGCTTCTGAGACAAAGTTATCTTTGAGGATTTTAAAGTAGTTTTACTAAAGACAATTTCTCTTTGAATTACAAGCCTACCCATTTTAACCTCTAAGCCAGACAGTTAACTGATGAGTCTGTGGCACTGGCATCTTCTGGCATTTGCATCTACAGCATGTTTTTATGATGCTGTATGGCACAGTTCCCCTATGGATGAAAGTCACTAAATACTTGACATCTTGCAGGGTTTAGCTTTTAATTTTATGCTCCACAGTAAGATACATCTCCAATAACCCGAAAAAAATGAAAGCAACATGCTATATCTGCTCTGAATAAATATCCTGTCTCATCTACAGCAGCTGCGCTGAAATAGATCTGACATAACACTGTTATATCAGCACAACTACTAATCTCAGATCCTAGTGATTTCCGTACTGAGGAGAGAACACTGTAGCAAATGGAGGTCATTTCAATAACCTTTAGCACTTTAGACAAATGTGGTGTTTTGGACTGTCTCTGTTAGTGGCAGAATACATTGCTGGGGCTAACGCAGCTGCTGCAGAGCTCGCTGTACTCTGCTCAGTCAGCAAAGAGTCTCTTCAGATGTACCTGTTTATTTCAGTGCCTTAGAATCCAAAGGTATGTAAGTATTCTATACAGTTTCCTACCCTGGGTATTTTTAAATAAATAATAAAGATATAAGTCTCTGAGGTATCAGAAATGAATATATATATATATATATTGGATACTAAACACCTTCCCATAAATACAGAACTGGTTTCTAGACCTTTTTTCCTCCTCAGTGTGTTATGTGACAGCTCATGCTAAAACAAAGGAGCTGCCAGGTAGGAGCCTCACTGTTCTGTTAGAAATACAGGAACATCAGAACCCTCGAACAAAGCATGCCTGTCTCTGGTTATGGTACTCAAGCAGAATTGCAATGAGATGTACAATAGTTCTCCTTTAACTCAAATAAGTAGGAAGCTGATAGAATTTTTTTCATTAGCAGTGTCATGAGATGGCAGATATGAAGAATCCTTTTCCTTGGCAATAATTCCAGAGCCATAAGGTTGAACCTGCTTATCCAGGCACAGTTCCTTTCTGTCAGATGGGCATTCATACACCAATTGTACAGACCCTGTGTTGTATGTGCATCAGGTGTAAGTGGCCCAGATAGGATTCCCAGCAAGGACTGTCCATATGTCTGTTAATTCTAATTTTGTACTCCTTTGTTCCATTACTAATCTAAGTGTGGGTCTATTTCAGAAATAGAGAACAGTTTTTTTTTATTCTTCTGATTTGACTTCTTGTCTACATTCTAAGGCTAATGGATGTAATAGGTCAGGAGAAGTTCTCAGAAGATGTTCACTCCTTCCTGCCCTTACCAGTCCCTTCTCTGTCTGTTCCCAGAGAAATGAGAGCTTTATAAGTCTCCTTCCTATGGAAAGCTTCTAAGGAAAGTCCTGCAGGATCCATCAGTGTACCAGGCTGGATTTCACACAAACAGCAGAGTGGAAACCTGTGTTCAGTCACTCTGTACTATTTCTGCAAACATTTGGCTTGAACTGGTATAAAACAGGGCTTAAGGTTCAAACAAGATCATGGCACTGGGCTTTCCCTGCCCAGCTCCTCTCTCAGAACAACTACACGCTCTTCTCCTTGACTTTCTCAGTGGCCTCTGTTTTCTGTGAAGCAGCAGTAACCTACAAGTGCTCTCACCTTATCTTAGGCTGTGGGAAGGCAGTTCAGCTTACTGTATTCCTTCTTTATGTTTCATTTTTATGTATATATTGAAGAGAGAAGGATCTACTATCTATGGAAAGTGCAGAGCAATGGCAGGTCATGCTCTTCTCTGATAGCTAAAGCGATTGCACAGGCATTCAATTATTTAGCACAAAGCTTTGATAACCTAGTTTTCTTACCTCTTACAGTCTTTGTTTCCATATTAATGCAACAGATTTGAAAAAAAATATACCAAGAAGCTTAGTTTTCCTGATACTGCTTTTAGAATTAGCCTTACTAAATGTTGGCACAGTACAGCAAAGCAGAGCTACAGGGCTGGTGCCTCCTGATTTTGGCTCAATTTGAATTCTGACTACTGGATATCTTTTGTTTTTTCTGGACCTGAAATGTATCGTTTAGATTGGCCACAGAGTGGGAGAGCTGATACTTTTTTCTACAGTATCAGTTTCTACAAAAGCTGACAGCAAGCAGTTGCATTTGGAAGTGCTCAGCCTTTCTCACCCTGCCTGCATTTGCACACAAACTTCACTCTTTTCTAAGATGCAGCTGCCTCTGGTTGGGTGTAGCAGCTTTAGCTGTGTGTGTTACTAAAAGGTTGATTTTAATGCAGTTTAATTTTCTAAGAAATATGACATAAAACCCCCAAAAAACCAAAACCACCCCCACAGTTGAGTCTGGGTCTGAATATTTGGTGCTCAGATGTTTGGAATTGTGACTTGGGATTTGCCATTCTCCAAGTGTTTGCATAGTGTAGTCCAAAGCCAGACAGCTGGAGTTCTCTAGACAGAGATATAAACATTAAATGGAGGTAATGTCCTCTGCAAGCTGTAAAGAGTACACAGTGTGACAGTCCTTTCAGTTTAACGTGTCACCAACCAATTAATGGAACAAGCATGAATACCACAAGGGAATTTCTACATCCACATGTACCCATTCCATGAGTGTCTGAATCTCTGGTCAGCAGATAGCATTGGTCCTTTCCTCACTATGTTTAATTAACTTCAGCTTTACCTCTATTTCTGCAATTTGCAGTTAGTTAAATCATAAATATTGTTTTGTTACTGATAGAACAGTATGTAGCCATCCTCATCTTTTAGCCTCAATGTCACATTCCCTTTGTAAGTTTTAATGACAACAACAATTTTTATTATGTTGCTGGAACTTTTCCCAGGGTAATTGTGCCTTCTGTGTACAATGAAACAGCAGCAGAAGGCTTCTAAACCTCACATCGTTCATAGCTGTGGATGTATGTTAAAAACTCTTGGACCTGGCAGAAGGATTGAAAGTATCTAATTAAAGAAATCAAATTAAAGGAATTAAGCTAGTGACAGAGAAGATAGCTGAGCTTTCTATAATTCAAGGAAAAGATTGCTCTAAACATGGAAATTCAAACATGTGAAGTTGAGACATTTGCTTATTGGCTCTGACCTGCATGTGTCTCTTACTGTATGTCTGCACACCCTTTGAAACAATTGTATGTTTTTCTGTTAACATTTTGTATTTTAAACACTATATTTGCACCAGTGCCCATTTCCTTCAGGATGAAGGGAAGTAACGTCTATATAAATCAAGTCCTCTCTACTCTTAGCTCAGGAAGTTTAGAGAAGTTACTTAAATGACAGTATCAATCTCCAGAGCTTCGATTTTTATCCATATGACTTTCAGAATATCCTCTCGTTGATTCACTGCACTGTGCTATAGAGCTGCGCATCAGACACAGGTTAACACCAGGATGATGGTGGTAGAAAATAACCTGAGGGTGGGATGTTGCAGAAAACCTTTATCTCCCTGCCTGAGCATTATGGTACAGGTCACGATTTGTGAAGCAAGGAGTTATGAATTCCTGTTCTCTTTCTGAAAAGCAGAGCATGTTGTGTGAAAGGAGAAACATACAGACATAGCTATGGCCTATAGTTCACTGTCATTTCTTCCTGTTCAAAGTGAGAGATTACTGGAGAACCTGGCAAAGGAAGGGGGGGGAAATGATTCAACCCACAAATACAGGATCAGATAATGACAACTATGCATGGAGTTCACTCATTTTATCTGCACTTTTATCCTATACTGAATTTAAAGTTGATAAATGAATAATCAAGTTTTGCAAAGCCTCACCTTTTATCTGAAGTTCAGAAGTCACATTTTACTGCCTGAGAAACAGAGAGAAGGGGATCCAGGATACGGGCACTTAATTGAAAAGACATTGTTTAGGAACTTGAAGAATGACTCCTCCGTTGAAGATGATATCCTACTTAGAGTCTCCAAAGTTCTTGTAATTATAAGTTTCCTATGTTCTACCTTAATTTTATGGTGTTTTTATTTCCAGCTCAACAAAATTCACCAAAAATCCATGAGGGCTGGTGGGCATATAAGGAGGTGGTCCAGGGAAGCTTCGTTCCAGGTAAGTGCAATGTGGAAATCCCAGCTTTTCTTACATAATCTTTCAGTGGAGTAAGAATAGTTGGCCTGAGGGGAAGGAATCTTCGGTTTTGTTTCTTAATACATTGCAAAGATGTGAAGTACACAAGAACTCCACAGCACATTGCAGTGAAGGCTAGAAAAAATTATAAATATGTTTTTTTCAAAAATCATGGCTGTTTTCAAGGAAAGATAAATTGCTTTGAAGTCAGTCCTGCTCTCTCTCAGTAAAGCAAACATCTTCCTACTTTGTGAAACTGTGCTCTACATACAGAAATGAGGCACATGGGTTGGAAAAGCAGTATCATACTTCAGTAACACAGCACTTTTAGACAATCCTATCTCTACAGATTTAAGAAGCATGTTCTGAAAGAAATGTGATTAAAACATGAAACTCAGATCTTCCCTATCAATAGCCTAATTACCTTTCTTGGTTGATTTGTGTGTTCCCTCCCTAATTTGCAGCTAACATCCGCAGAGCAAAAACTGTATGTAACAAAAGTGCCTCAGACTTCCCTTTATTGTACTGACAAAACCAAATGATGGAAGTTATCTCCTCTATTTCTAGCCACAGACAGGTACTGCAAAGGTCAGCCCTTCCCTTTATAACCCATACTGGGCTGAATAGCATGATGCATCTTGCTGTGTTACCAGCTGCCTCATAACTTTCCTGCTCCTCCTACTAAGACACAAGCAATATCCTCCCATCTGCTCCAGGAATGTGCTAATATGGAAGAGCGACCTTCAAGGCAGCACTCTGCAGATCCCTGTCAGTTACTGCTCCTCACACTTTACTGTTAGATCAGATGTCTGTATTTGGGGAAGAATTCATTCCAGTTGCTTGATGAAATTGATTTACCTTACAGTAACACTATTGTGGGTTGAAAGAAAGAGCAACTAAGTAACACTAATTTTTTTATGACAGCTGTCCTTGGTAAGGGCTATCACAATTTGCATGGATGGCTTCTAGTTCTAAGGACATTTAAGAGATAGTTGTTGCGATTTATACCCTCCCACAGGAGGGCAAAGAAAAGTATTCAAAACATCTGTTCTCATGCACAGTGGCATTCTACATGCATTACAGAGCCCTGAAGGACTAAAATTACTGTCACTTAGTAACTGCTTTTCTGCAAATTCAATGTTTTTAAATATCATGCCAGCCCACTTTGAAGTGTTTGGAAGTGAAAAGCCAAAAACCATCCTGTTGTCTTTTAGGTTTCATCATTCCAAGTTCAGCACATCTCCTTAAGGTGTTTAGTTTTAACTCTTATTATTTTTTGAATCAGGATCATTGCTGTGCAGGACCTTAACCCTCTCATCAGGGTTTTGAGGGTTTGCTCTGAACAACGAGGCTAATACTAGGGTGGTTTTGTTTTTTTTTTTCCTTAGGTTCTTCACTGTGACCTAAAAGTAAAGTGAGGAATTCTAAGTATAGATACTGGTATATACAGGATAAGGTTTATTCTGTTCTTGACATGCTGCTAAATATAAAAGCAGTTGAAACTGTGGTGCTAAGGCATAACTGAAAGCTTATAAAACCTTCCTTATTCTGCAGGACTGTTCAGAACAATTTTAAGTGCTGAGTAGCAATGCTTCTGCACATCGGTGCTGCCGAGTGTATGTGCTGGGATATTCAAGTGGTTTATCTCATCTTAGGCCTTGACAGGCTGCTCTTCACACAATATCAGCAGCTCATGTCACCCTTTGGCAATAGGGATTTTGGTGATATCTGTGTACTATAGAAAGAAAACAGAAGCACAAAGAAATCTAATGGAAGAATCAGTGGCCGCTCAGTCTCAGAGATCCAAAGTACTTCTCAGTTCTCTAAGTTAATAATGCACAGTTTCCCAGTGGAGAAAGAAGTCACTGAGAAGGAACAGTGTGTTTCTATGTTAATTGTGTTCTTCTGTAGTAGAATGGTTTTATCATGGAAGGGACTAAATTGTTCAGCTTTTGTTTGCTTACAATTTTTCTTTTCCTATAAAATAGTACAGGGAAGCTGAACTAGGAGCTAATTTTACCACTGAAATAAAATTCATGAGTACTTTACACTCCTCCTATCATTATGCTACTTACAAAAACACTCTTGTAAAGCACTTTGAAGAGGAGTATATCTTAAAAGTTACAGTTTGTAATGAACAGGAATACAATTCTTATTTCTGTGAGAGTGTCTTCAAGAAGATTAATCCCAACTGCTGCCAGGGCAATGAACTCAGCACCACTGAGGAGTTCAAATTAATACAGCAGTTCACACATCTTATTGGTGCTGTTTAGTGCCACGAGGGTAGGATTTGCCAAGTCATATGGAATAAAATATAGTAGTTGCAGACACACCCTTATCTACAAGGAAAATAAACTTTTGTGAGACCAGTAGAGTTACGCAGGCTCTTCAATGATGGGATTGCTATTGACTTGATAATCTACAACCACTCATTTATACTCAGTGAAAATTCCCTCCTCATGTAACGCCTCTCTAAAAGGATCAGTTGTGAACTCACTGAACCACGCATCCCCTGAACATACTCAGGAGCAAAATCCATCCTCAGCATTTTGTTGTGTCTGCTTGACTAAGAATATGTAGACTGATTATTTGGAGAAGCTTCACTGCTGTTGCTCACACGTATTGAAATACAGCTATTACACAGCATCATGCCACCATCTTATTTCTGGGCACATGCTATTTGCACTCACCAAGACATTTACTATGTCTTACAAATAAATTCACCTTAAAGCAAAGTCACCTACTTAATGCATTTCCAGCTACCTGATGATCTTCTTTAGAGCTGTAAATCACATTAGAATTAACAACTTTGACCAAAATAGGAAGCTTTCTGAATGTTATTGATCAGGTGTTTTTTTTCTTCTAATGAAAATATTACTTAGAGTTTCCCCTTCTTCCTTTCTGAATAGAGTGTGGTTTTATATTAGAACACTTTTTCATTCTGTATTACTAAAATGCATGAAAATGCATTAGTGTTTCCAGACCAAGCAGTCACCAACTTTATAGTCAGGACATAAACCCTGAAAATAACAGCATAACATCATAATGGGAAACCTGACAGGTCGTTAACTACAGCTGTGCAAATGGCATCGCTATATTTCACAAGTGCCCGTAGACAACATTACAGCCTTTCAGTAAACATGAAATATGTAGCAGAAAATAAGCAGGTCACACAGGAAGCCATTCGCTTGGCACCCCAGAGCAGCACTGGTAAACGTTGCCCCCCCAAAACAGGGGTGTAACACAATGCAAAGCACAGCAGTGGGAGCAGAGTAGCAAGACCCCAGGCTACAGCAACCTGCAACCCCCCCCCCCCCACTCCCCAACCCCAGGGGGCCCTGCCTTCCCACCAGGTGCTCCATCACTGCTCTAAGCTGTGATTTGGCATTCCCACTACACAGGAATAATTTTTTTAGGATCACTTCATAACCTCTGATTTATTTTCTGTATCTCTTTAATAATCAGGAGTTTCATTTATAGGGACTTCAGTGGATGCTGAAGATCTCCACAAAGAGAAATCATTTTACAAATATTAAGTGAGATGTAAATAAACATAGAAAAGCCGAGTTCAAGGTAATAGTAGGCAGACGTGGGAGAATGAAACAACAAGATAGATGCCTGTGTCATCAGGCTAGTCTGCCTAATCACCACATTGCTGGTTATTGCTGTTCACTATTGCACGTTAGGCCATTTGCCAAGAGTGAGTTCTGTTTCCATTTAGATTTTCCTATCGAGCAGTCAGTCATCTTCAAACAGCTCTTCTTCTCACTTCTAAATTAGGCTTTCTTAAAATAAAGAGTAAATAGATGTCTGAAGTTTAATAGGATTTGGCTGAAATGCTTGCATTGCATGGCCACACCAGGCTCTGTTATTCAGATACTGTCATCTTCAGAATTACCTGGTACTTTAATGCGCATTTTAAATTGGCTAACAAGAATATAAATTAAAGTAATGGAGAAACTAGTCTCTCAAGATTTTATTGCTCATTGTAACTTTATGTTTATGGACATATTGCTTTGAGGCTGGACTTGGGCCTTTTTGACTCCAGAGTATATGGTAAGAAGATGGTGCCTCACTTCAGAGCCTGGTGAAATCAATGATATCAAATCGTTCTGCTTGATTCCAGCAGGCTGTGGCTCAGGGCCATAGACACATTATTCTGTCAGTTGTTTGGATATAACTTCCCAGTTAAGCACACCACTCAGTGCAGTTTCATTTTTAGGAAAGACTTTTAAACACCGTATCCCAACTTGTTCTACACTTTTCTTGAAATTCCTATGGCTTGTTCTAAATAAAATAATAGTTAAGGGGCTAAAAAGAAAAATGAAGATGGTGTTTTTGCTGAGATGTGAAATTAAGTGTGATTTGCAAGCAGAGATAAGATTCTCTTCCTACATTTCTTAGCAATGTAATCACAGTGTTGGAATTCTGGAAAGGACCAAAGGAAAAGTAGTGATTAAAGTGGCAAAATTGAATTGAAATAAATGAATCTTTTCTCCTGTATTAATGACTCTCAGGTTTCTGTCTCCCTTCCATTGCTTCTCCTTTGTTGCTGATTCTGAAGCTACTCTCCCTATAGTCTTCTTTGAATTAATAGTACATTCAAGCAGACGCATATATAGTTAAACATGAGTACAGGGCTACAAATAATATTTGTGAAGATAATGGAAACTTTCCAAGCTTTTTACATCAAATCAAGAGGACTTTGGTTATTTGAATCAAGCATAATAAGCACTAAACTTTTGTGAGGGTTTTGAGTCAAAACTCTAAATCAGCACTAGATTGCAAAGAAGAAGATAAGGCAGCTCCAGGACATGAATATTTTAAAATACTGAAAAATGACTCTTTCATAAACAACACTTCTTGTGTTAGAAAGTCCCATTTAAAACAGGGTAATTTTGTCTCACAGTTTTCCCTTTCAGAACTGGTTTAGCAGCCTGAGTCCCAATGGCTTTTTAAGATTGATGGACAGAACAAGAAACTCTTTTTATGTGATTTAAGATGCGAACAACTGGACAAGCAGAAGGAGCTAAGTGACTAGAATACACAGAAGTTCTGAGAGTTAAGAATCCATCTTGTTCAGTCAATGAGGTAGGAAGACCCAGTAGGCACCTACTGTATCATTCAGTGTGGTACAATCAGCCTGAAAATGGTTGTAATTCTGTCTGCAAAGTTCCAAAGCATGTGAATCATCTTCAGTTCAGAACTTTAGTCCCTGCAAGAGTGTTGCCTGTTTATTCTTTTAGGGGTTGGGTGGGGTAAAGTACAAGATAAGCTCCTGTCCTCAAAACTCTACCACATATTAAATGGAAATCTAGAGGAAATGAAATGACAAGAAAGTGAAATGACTGCTATGTAGCAGTAAGGGCAAATGAAATGGTTTCAAGTGAAAGGTGTGCCTGTTTCTTGCCTCCTTCTGGGAAGATTTCTGGTAAACTGATTCTAATGCGTCCTTCAGGGAAGCTGTTACTGAGATACTGGCATTTAATTTTCAATTTCCTGCTTGACCTTGTTCTGCAATATGAGCTTGCATTGGTTTTCATGCATAATGTACATAAAGACACTGTCCACTTCTTTATAGATACTGCCATTGCTGGACCATATATTTACAGTGAGAATTTTGTGGAGCAAGATGATCATAATTGGAGCAGAGGGGATTCTTAGTTGCAGAGTCTTAAAACACAAAGCTGTTGAAATAATGTTAGCTGACTTTAATAAGGAAATACATTCAAAACCATTTAATAGATATACTTTTGCTTACTAGTCACGTTTCCCAAACTGTATTAAACAACAGAATGTTACTCTCTGTGTTACATTTACCTTTGTAGAGAAATAGTGCACTAAATCTTGGAATAAGACCAGGCCGCAAACAATGAGTCTGAGGGATAAGAAGGAGTGGTGGATTGTTCTTTGTGTTCTGTACAATCCTGGCACTTATGCAGAAAGAATAGCTTTGAAAAGCCATGCCGTTTGCATAGAGACCATAAATGAATGTTTTAGTCATTTATTTCTGTAGTAAAGGCGAGAGGAGTGGCACGAGAGCTGCCCCTCTGTGTGCCAGTAATGGAAAGCTCCACTTGACTCCTCAAGCCTGAATATATATATAATATATATATATACATATATATATATATACAATATAGGATATTGTATGTCAGGGAGAGAACATAAAATCTATATCTAAATATATAAATCTATATCTAAATATATCTATATAAATCTAATATATACATATAATTATATGTATATATATATGTATATATATATATATATATATATAAAAATCTATATGTATATATTAGATTTATATAGATATATTTAGATATAGATTATAGATTATAATTATATATATATTCCTCAAGCCTGAATTCACTGCAAAGCTTAGCAGAAACAATCAAGCCTCAGTCTAGTCCATCTATGAGCTCAGGCAGACTCTCTTATTGCCCATCAGTGCCCATTGCTTCAGCAGCAGCATTCAGCCACCATCTCATCAACCTGCCTGGTCCAGTGAAGAAGCACAAGTAACTATATTTAGGTACTGCATTAATAAGTGATGGAATTTTGCTTCTGCTATTAGCCCAAACCTTCAAAAACACCCAGCCAATGCCTAGTGCAAGCCAAAATACCAAGGAACAGAGGTGAAGGTCACAATATTAGATTTGGCTAACTCTTAACATCTTAATTTAATTGTTCTATTCATGCTGTTATTAGGTATCTGGCTTTTTTCACGTTCCATCTCAGGCCTACCTGCTCTACTGCATGGCTCTGCAGTCGGGCTGCATGCAGACATATGTACACTGGGGTGTTTGATATAGGAAACATTATCTGTAGCATTTTTTAGGTAGGACCTACATCTGTGTAACAATAGAAGAAAATAACATATCTATGTAAGAAATTAATCTAGTATTTGAAAAACAGCAGATGTAAATTATGTGATAAGATACGATAAGATGAGGCTTAATTTATGTGTGGAGATGAATAAATTGCTCCTTGAATACTAAGTGGCATTTCTGTGTGAAAATGCACAAATAAATTATCGTGGTTTTATGGCTTTCTAAACAAGGAACACATTTTATTTATAATCAATCTATAATCCTCTTGAAAATAGAAAATTAGAATGGGAGTTATTTACCAGTCTTACTCATACTTTTCATCCAGAAGGAAACAGAAGGATAGTCAGTTTTCCTCCTCAGTTTTTGTTTCTATACCTCATGTTACCATTAACTTGGTTGTGGCAGAGTCCCGAATCCAACACCTGTTGGGAAAATCTGATGTAAAAATTGAGAAGAGTTCCACGAACTCTAAATTTAGAAGCAGAAATACCTACAGAACATGGCGAACTCTGTAGGTGATTGATTTCCTGTTGAAGATGATCCCTAAAAGCTCGAGTATCTCCAGAAGGTCACTCCCACCTCCAGAATGCACACACAACAACTTATTTTTAGACTTCTGTAGAAATGCGTTGCCCACACAGTAAATTGGACATATGTTCTTGGATTTAGCTGCCAGTTTTGTTAAATTCTGGGCTTACTGTTTTTACTAAATAAAATTCCCATCTATTTCAGTCCAAGCAAAAACTAATTTTGCATAGAACCATTGCTCACAGCCCTAGCATCAAGAGCTAAGTCTGCTGCTGACATTCTTATCCTTCACTGGGAGCTCTAACTTTAGTTATAGCAGCTAGAAAGAATTTGGGATTATGTGCATGCTAACTTGCATTGCTGAATCACAGTGAAAACGGCATCTAACTTCTGTGATCTCTTGCACAACATGGACATCCTGACCTGTCCTCTTTTTTCTGATTTGTCCTACTAGCTGTCCATCATGTGTATTCTAACTACAGTAATAAGAATGTTCTGTTGTTAAAAACATACAGAGCAACTGAGTGAAAGGATTTTTTACCCAACTGCTTCCAGTGATAAAATGTTATAACTTCATCCTTAACATCTAAGTCAGACTCACAAACTGACAGCAATTGCCTTTCATTTCACTGAAAGCCTTTGAATATTTCCAGGAATAGGACCATCATCTGAAAGCTGAATATTCCAAGGCTGATCATGAAAAGGGCTGCGTTTCTTCTGCTTTGAAAATAAGATCGTTCTTTATCAGACCTCCATCATTACATACTTTATAAGTGCTTATCTCTAATTAGAAGCTGTGACTTTCTACGCTTTGCATATTGCTTTCCACATCCTTCAATGTGTGTGTTTTATACTATTTCAGTAAACATGATTTCAGTGTTTTACCAGCTCATAGCTTCTCTTTGCAAAGGATGAAGGAGAGCACTGAAATTTGGCTTTCTGACAATACAGTCCAGAGTACCTGTCTCTTAATGACACTGAGGCTTTCCTTGTTCTTTAGAAACCATTGCCACTCTCCTAATTAGGTTTCGCCATGTTGTCTTTGAACAGCTAAATAGCAGAGATCTCTTTCAGGTGTATTTTCTTTGAGATTAATTGTAAACATCTGCCAACTTGTGAAGGCAGTAATTCTTGTAGTTGCTCAGCAGAGCTCCTGGGAGGATGTCAGTTTATTTTCTGAGCCTCTGCTTTGCATTTTCTTCCAATTCTGTGTATGAATTTTTCCTTCCTCTCCATCAGTGCGTCCCTGGTTCTATGTTGCAACACTTCAGAATGATGTAAAGAGGTTAAGTTAACAACATAGTAAAACTAACACTCAGTGATGTATTTCACTCATAAAATGACATCAGAAGTGTGTGGTTTTACAATCTGCCAAATACTTCTTCAATTGTCAATGAGAAAAAAATGAATTGTAAAGTTAAAGCTTTTCTGTGAGGGAATAAAAGTTCTGCTGTGTGACACCAAGACTTTGAAAGCACTGTTACGGATTTTCACACCTGCACAAGTGGAATATGATAGGAAAAAAATGATGAAAACACATAAGCAACCTGAGCAGATGGTTAAAAAAATAAAAGAGGATTGCTGAGAAAAGGTCCCTCTGACATTCACTGTTAGAGACAACAGTGGCTGTTAATAAAGCAGAGTTAATTCTATAGCAAGGAGTGAAATATTATTTAATCAGCAGTACTTCATACATAATTCAATTAACTGCCTTCACTCATCAGTATTAATGAGAGCTGGAGCTTGGATTAATGTGCTTGAGCTTCATAACAGCACTCCCAGTCTACTTAAATGCTGCCAAAACTTAATAAAGCACTGCCAATCAAATTACAGTATCTGAGCTCAGTGCATCAATGGACCAATATTACAAATCATCCTATGCTCACATCATTGTTTGCTAATTCCTTATTTATGCTGATCTCTGCACTAAACAGTTTAATTAGTGTACAGTGTTAGAACACGTTAAATTTCTTACTGCCTTCTTGATGATGTTCTTAGGATAATCCATGTTTTTGAGCAATAATATAAATGATGTATGCGTGCGCTTTCAGTGCATAATTTTTCAATATTAACTTTAATCTGAGGAATAGGCTGCCATAAAGGGATTTCTGTAAGTCACAGAAATGAAGACGGTAATTAATTTCTGCTTTTGTTCCTAAGAACTTTACTACTGCAATTAGTGCTTTTCATCCTCAGTTACAACAAACCTGACCCTGTCTGTGCCATTTGCTGCTGGCACTTCCTGTGCCATCTCTCATTCCAGGATGAAGGAAGGGATAATGAAGGTTTCCCCCCTACCATTGTCAAATTTGATTCTCAGCTAAGAAAGAAGTGCTTGGGGAACATATCACATTCAGTGCAACCTGTGGCCAAGTTTCCTATACAAGAACATCGAGGCAGCCTGATGCTGCTCATTCCACCTTTACCTATACTGAAATAAATCACTGCTGCTCCTCAGAATGGTCAGAACAATTCCGTTAGTTTAATCAGAGCCTGACCAGCTCAGAACCTTTTTCATGAAGTTACTACTTTCTTTTTTCCCATGCTTTTGTCAGGAGTTTTAGCAGCAGAAAATGGCCAAGTTGGCAGCATTTCCTAATCCAAAGTCAGAACCCCTCAGGGAGCAGATTTTCAAGTTTTCATGAAGTTTCAAGTCACTTTTGGTGACATTCAAAACAAAAGATTGACCAGAAAAATTATCAGCAGGTGATGAAGTGTTTGTTTAGAATTTGAGAACAGAATGAGGAGTGCTAATGCAAGCAGTATTTCAAAAATGGAAAGAGAAAACTTAATTACAAATAGGCTGCAATGGGGTGTTTTCGGTAGCGGCTACGTTTGCCAGTGATCTAAATGCTGGCAGCAAGTTGGGTTCTATTTAATTATGAATGATCTAGAAACACTCAATTTAAAAACTAAAGAATAAGTAGCTCAAGCAGTTCACTAGTGAAAGAGAAAATGGTGCTTGCAGTGAGGGGACACACAGAAAGCCCTCATTTCTCCATGAATACTCTAAATTGTAATGTTGTCCAGAAAGTCCAAAATAAATAAATAAATAAGAAACAAAATACCAACAGCCTGTCAGTGGTAACAGACCCTCCTGTCAAGCTTTTCTACCAGCAGGTCTTCTGCCTTCCACAGGACAGGCACAGACTCCATGCTGAGTGTCAGTGCTGACCATAGCTCCTAGTCAGCTGTAAATTCACAGATCTCAAGCCCAGAAGATGCTGCTAGATAATGGGTATGGATTTTCTGTACATCATGACTGTGTCATCCACCTACCACCTGTACTGAACCTAATAATTTGTCTGAACAAAGCACTACTCCATAAACTTTACTGCTGAGCAAACAGCGGTATGCTGTTGGCAACACCATACTTTGCTCTCCCTTTCAGCTCATCAAAAGATGACTCAATTACCATTTAAAAGTTTATGCTGCCTATGAAGTCAAGGACTGAAGAATTAGTAGTCAGCCTGAATGTGTTTTGAAAAAAGTAAACGTATCTTAATGTGAAAAACTGACAGGTCTGTATGCAAGTATTACATGATAAGCTGCAAACCAGTTTTACTGTTAATTTTAACTAGCATAATGTATACAGTAAATAACAAGAAATTGAAAATGACAGATTTTGATAGCATTTAAGAGAGAATGTTCATTCTGGTAATGAAGAAGACACTCCAACAAGCCTAGCTAGTTTATGCCCAAATCAGAGATGCTGAGATTCTCCTTCCCCTCACACTTGGCATCACAACTTATTCTCCTCCTGGAAGACTTCAGACAAGAGGTAGAACTGGTAGTTAGAAGGATTTGGGGGCATTTTTGCCAGAGTTTAAACAGGACAGCTGAATTAGAAGCTGTGTTTTTAAGTATGAGAGCAAAAAGCGGACGTGCTATCTACAGTCATCTATTTCTTAATCTCTTTTGGATTCTGATTGCAGACAGAGGTTCATCTGCTTAATGAGTTGCAGAGTGTTTTCAGACTTTTGAAAAGTTATGAGGACAGGTCACCCTGGGGGAAAAGAGCTTAATGAAGCCTCGCAGTGCTGCAAAAACTGCTTCCTCATTTTTCCAAAGAAGTGGAAGGTTTGTAATCATAGGATGTGCCCAGGCAGGTCTGTGAGGGCTGCTGTAGCCTTGTCCATTAGGCAGTCCATCTGAACTTCTTTACCCAGATCTTTCTTAAGAACTTTTGATTTAAAATGCATCACAAAGTCCTTCCACCAATGCTAGAAGCAGGAAACTTCAGATGGTTTCAGAGAAGAAATTTCCCAGAGGTTACAGTTTATGGAGTTTTTCATCCTGCAAATTGCAATGTATTTTTTGAAGGAGAAACTGGAAATGAGGAGGCTCAGCTGTGTGAACAGAAATATGTTCCTCACTCCCCTGCAAGTGTCTCCTCTGCTTAAAATGCTGTGTCCACTTTGACTGTATAAGCTACACAGAAAAACAGAACCTGCACAAAACATGCAACAAAGTCAAAATGAAATGGGAATTGCAGAGATTGTAAAAGACATGAAACATAAATTTCAAAATACATGAGGATAATTTATTTAGTATCTTTTGGCAGGTGATGTGTATTCAGAATGTATAGACAACTCAGGGAAGCACTTAACGGCAAACACTGCCTGCATTTAAACCAAACAAAAATAGTTCAGTGGGAAAGCTAAGTATGGCTTTCTTGAAGCAAACATCACTGAACAACTCATTGGAGCTTATTGAAACATGCAGAGAAGGAAAGAAGGATGTTCGATAATCTAAAGCAGGGTGCTCTTCCCCCAAAAAAACTGCAGGATGACCATTTTAAACCTCCACAATTCAAACTTTTCAGCAAAGGGCCAATAATTTTAGCTACTGCTTCTTTTTTGTCAGGAAAATTTCCACACTCAAATAATTTCCTTTTGAAGCTAGTAAAGTCTTCAAACAGAAGTAGCAAATGTTGTCACTGAAATCACACTGTGGTTTCTAAAGTGATTAGTACTCGAGAACCACAGTCATAGAAAATCAGTAGAGTAACAAGAAAACCGACCCTGGTTATGGTATTGAAATATCACATGTCTAAATGCAAAAATAGCAGAAGGTAATGGCATCTCAGGACTGGGGAGCAAATCATTGAGCTAAGTCCCAAGCAGTGATGTATAGAGACCATTTTCCTACAAAATTGGCCACAGTTAATGTTACAGAAAATAAATGAATGCTCTTCTTGTACATTAGGTAGTAGCCTAGTGATGAGTGTTCCAGGAATTGTCATTATATTGCTCTGCTGCTTTCCTTCAGAAGCATAATAGATGTATCAGCTGCCCTTGCTGACAACAGCTAATAGTGCAGAACAAAGGAAAAGCATCACTATTGATGTAGGTGAAGCTTCCGATGACAATTACCAAGCTGTGAGACTCAGACTTCTCCCTGTTTCTCTTTCACCACAATTAAGCAGCTGAAGTTGTTCTGATTGGTTCAGTTAGAACTTTATGAAGACAGTGTTCCTAATGCTGGCCAAGGGAGTTTTTTATTGTATGTATTGCCAGCTCTTGTGATTCACATTCAACTTTCTACTTTGAAAAGAATTTGGAAACAAGAACTTTCCTCTCTGTTTTCCCTGTAATTTGCTCAGACTTTCCCGATAAAGCAAAAAGGCACACAGACTAGATTAAGGTTAGTTGCTGCACGCAGCTTATGCTTGCTTAACCACTGTTGCTCCTCTGCTAAAATGAATGCAAGTCATTGGGGATTCTTATTTCAGCGTGTATCACTACAGCTGTACGACATTTCTACAGCTGCTGGAAAAGCAGGCTAGGAACTCTATGGCTTTCATTCTTAGAATGGCCTTCCTAAAGCCAAGGTAGGAAAATTGTTGTGAGTATTGTGAGAGGTGAACATAGGAAGCTTTCTTAGAAGAAAAGAAATGTGTCTGTCCTGTCATCCCAAGAAGTCATCCCCTGTCTGCCTGGGCCAGTGCTGAGACTCAGTTAATTAAACCAGGAAGAAATACAATTTTGATTATAAGCCTGGTATTTACTGTTCTTTATTTGGGCAGGAGGTACTGGAAAAATTTGTTGAGAGTAAACTTCATCTGTGGTGAGTGGATATTTGTACATGGCAGTTTAATAGGATTTATGATCACCGACTTAGCTTTGGTAGCTTTGTGCCAGGGGAAGTTCAAACAGAAGCAAGAACACTAAAGATGGCTAATCTGTGCTTCCTAAGCCTTCTGAGTAGTGCTCCTACTCAAAGTGCTGAATGCTAAAGCACATTGCCATATATCTAAAGCACAAAAGGCTATTGTACAAAAATAAACCTTATGTTCATGAATAACAATTTGTGTTCATTTTCACAGAAAGAGCAAACTGAAATCGCATCAACTAACAGTAAATGTATTCAGCTAATGTAATTTGTGTTTAAAACGAGCTGTGCATTTTCTGCTAGTACCAAGGCTGGGCTGGTGTACTCAGGGAGACTCTGGTCATTTGTGTGGAACAAGTTTGTTGTTGTTCTACATGACCTTTTGACAAAAGCACTGTCTGTGTTGGTACACAGAGCATCTACTCATTACGATTTTAAAGCGAATTCAACATAAATATCAAGTGGGAAATTCACTCAAACATTTTTGCTTCAGAAAGAAAACCAGGTAGGAAGGGTTACAAGCTGTGACATCGGAGCTTTAGCTAGCAAGTTCAGCTGGTCTACTAGTACTCTGTTTCTATTTTGATTTCTAAATATTCATAGGTCTCTCTGAAAGTATTGCCTCCCACTTATTTCTGTGTAAGCTACAACAGATTCAAAGAGCACAATAACTTCAGTTGATAGAGCAAATTCTGAGCATCATTTAACATCTTTCTTCCTAAACCTCTTTGTTGAGGAAGGTGTGATTTTTCTTATACTGCCAGAAAGACCATGAAATGCTGTATCCACAGGCTGGAATAATTCAGAAAATAAGATGTATTTGGTTCTGTGTGAAGGTCACAAGTAATAAAGCCTCCAAGGCACTATCTTCTGGCCAGTCTTTGCTGCCAAAAAGGCAACATACATTATCTTTTACACGTCTCCCCTGGAAGCAATTGATGCTCATTCCTTCTGAGCTGTTACAGTCCCTGGCAGAGAGAAATAGGCTGTCGGGAGCATTCCAGAGCTACGGGCCCTCTGTTCTCCCTGTGACATATCGGGAAGGAGATTATGGTCTTTGTGCCTGTGAGAGGTTTGATAATTTTATATTCTGTGCGTCAGATTTCTGAGTTCTCTCTACGCTGCTCTGGAAGCACTTAGCAGGTGCTGCTGTGGTGCCTCTCAAGGTGGAGCAGTTACCTTGCAGGACGGACTGTGCTTGCACACTGCTGCATTGCACACATGTGCAATGTATTTGCTACTGCCCTTTTTTGGGAGCTGAAATCAATTGCTGTAAGCCATGGCAAGAAATGCTGATAGTCTCCTTGAGCTGTTCTGGTTCCTTGTTTATAGAACTGCTGGCCCGCTCTCCACAACCCACCCCGAGCTTCCTGTACAAGGAGACTGAAGATGCTGAACTTGGAGGAAGCACCAATCGGGTCCTGCCCATTGCAGACCCCGGGCACAGTGCGGACCCTGGCGGAACGCACCATCTGCCCTCTGGTGGCTAATCGGGGATGCAGTTATGACATCGAGTTGTTCAACCCTCCACTTCTGACTTTGATTTATCAGTCATTGCAGCATTTGAAAGGCTCTTTCCTGAATGATTTCAAATGTAAAGAAAATCACACATGCCCTGACTAAAACACTTAGATTTCTTATCACCAATGATGCAGTGACTGTGACGTATACAAATATGACACACACATGGATTTACCTTCTTTTTACAGACTTGATTTAAAATTTAGCCAGCAAAAGAATGAGAGTGGAGATGAAAGAGATGAAGATCTGTGTTATGTGATACATTCAGCTCACTCCAGCCCCTCCAGGCTGAATCTGTCGTTTTTCCCTGCAGTGTGTAGCAGGGCAGTGGATCTCTGCATACCCCGCTCTCCTGTTCACTGCCCCCACACTTCACACCTCGCCCCTGCACTGCTTCATAGATTCCTGCCCACATCTATTCTCTTCACATCCAGCCCTGGTTCCTTTGAGTTATTTCCTTCTCCACTCCCAAGCAATGCCCAGCAAATCTATTTGCTTGCTTTCCCACTCACCATTTTAGATTTCCTTTTTTCCTCTTTTTTTATTTGGCAGAGGGATGGAGTGGTGTGAAAACCCCTCCGGGGGCCTCCCTAGTTAGCCTGTCTGATGTGAGTACTGTAGAACATTGTTCTCTGTTTGACTACTAATACAGAAATTTCAAAGTAAATAAGGAAATGCTTACTAGTGTCATTAAATACACATTTAGGTGAGTATCTAAGAATCTTCATAGCCTCGTGAAAACCAATATATTTGCAAAATGTTTCCTCACTGACAGCAGAGCTCAGTTTCATTTGCTGCATCTCAAAAGCAGCCTCAGCTCACTCAGCAAGGTTGTTTGGAAGCTCGGGGTCACTGCAGAATTTAAAATGGAATGCATTAGCAGGCTGAAAGGTTTGAAATATGACCTTGTCATTAATGAAGCTGGGGTGTATTTGAGCAACACATGGCAATTAATCCAATAGGATAACAGTTCCCTCTAATAGCAACTCCATAAAGGAAACTTGTTTGAATGATGGATATGCAAAACCTTGAATAAACAAGGGACACTTGCCTTGTATTTGCTACAGGAGGAGATGGGGCTGTGGACAAACTCATTTTCACAAGCAAAGACAAGTGTGGAATTTGAGGAGGAAATGTATGTAATGTGAGAGGCCCCCCCAGCTTTTGGTACATATTTCAGCCATTTGAGAAAGAAGAATCATTACATTCTTCTCTGGTTTCTTGGGGATCAATTTGTACCAATGCAGTTTTTCTTTTTTAAGCAGGCACTCAGTATTTATGTTTGTATAGGATTTTCCTGGACAGGGCACCATGCTGAATGAACCTTCTGGTTATGTAAGTGGCCCCAGTGACCTTTCATAACTTTTGTATTTTCCCTGATGTCAGAGAACTCAGAGAATGCATTTCAGCATTTCTGAAGATTAAGCCACCAACGACCAGCCTTACGCTTACTATATTAGTTACCATTTGACATTCAGCTGATTGAAGATACAGGGATTTGTTGGATAGAAAACCATTACATTTCCTATGCAGCTTATTTGTCCCTTGGTGCACATGCAGAATACAGAAATCAGATACTGTGGCATCAGCCAGAAGAATAACCTCACAATCAGGTATCCACTTACATCTCAGACAATAATTCCTACATAAAGAGTTTGTCAGATGTACAGAGCAGTAAAAAACCAGCCCTTATTCTCAAGGAAGGGAAAAGACAGTAAGAGGGGCTGTCCTCTGGAAGACCCATAGCAATGGGGCTCCCATGTAGCCAAGTTCACCCTGAATCAGACTTTTCTAAGACTTTGTACAGTCTTTCCTAAGATTTTTCTGTGTCTGCTGTTTGCACACACAGCTCAAGAGAAGCAACCAGGAATGTTTGAGCTGAAGAGTGAAATTTTTCTTCATACACTCTGGCTTTCCAAGGTAACTCAAACTGGCTTCAGTTCTCAGCAGCAGAAACCTGTCTGCAGAGGCTGTGTGCCACATGCTGCAAGTAGAACGTGCTATCAAGAAAGCAGTGACTGGATTCATCAGTGCAACTGCTGTGAGGAAAAAAATCAGTAGTAGATCACATAATAGAATAACAATTCCTGGACAGCAGTTAACTGAATTGTCTGAGGTAGCAGCTAATGAGAGGCCAAGGTTCCTTGGCATCCCAAAACATTCTGTAGTAATGGATCTGCTCAGAGTTGTGGTTTGGCAGCACATTAAGACTTCTAAGAGATCAGTATTTCCCCAGACTTTTTCAGCTGGTGAGTGCATCCAGACAGCTGTCCTAAGGACTTCTGGCCTTTCTGAGAACAAAGTTAGAGCTTTGGTAATCTCAGTATGTAAGCAGCATCCCCAGGCAGGGCCAGAGCCCTGCGGAATGGGGTCAGAGAAATGTGATTACTCTAGAAAATAAGACAGCATAGAAGACAGTGTTACTGTCTTGAACTGTCATTACAGATAAGGGCCTCAGCACTTAGTGGTGAACTCTGTGCCTGCTCATCACTTGTCTTTGCAAGTCAGCAGAGCCAGGACATTTCTGCACTACTTGCTGCCATTAGCTGGAGGAGCCTTGTGGGAAAGTAGTACTTAGGTACAAGTGATTCTCAAGAGACAGTTATACACAAACGTGTTAGAGATTAGGAGGAGTTAACTCTTACTGGATGTTTCTCACATATTACTCTTAAGGCGCAGTGCCAACCTCCTCCAAAATGAGTCCCATAAAGCCCTGCAGTTTCAGAATGTGAAGCTCATTATGTTCACACAAACAAACAAATACAGCGCTAACAGATGCAGACATGTAGTGAATTTGGCAAGAAATAGTTAACTTATGACTTACTACTGGAGTTGTATTTTAGCAACAGTCTGCTGTGAAGCACTGACATACCTGGCACTCCAGAAAGAGTGTTTTTGGTAGAATAAATGCTGTCTTTTATAATGTTTTATGTTCCTTCTTTCATTTATATTTTTCATCAAAAAGATCGATAATATCCCACAGACATTAAAATAAAGCTGAATCTACAGAACAGAGCTCAAGCTATCTGCTGGATAAGCAGACTTTCCCCTCTCCTTAAAACAATGTTTCAAATTACTTTCTGCAACCAACTTTCTCCCGTGTCCCAATTTCACCTATCTGAAGTTTTCTTCCCTATTCTCCTGGATCTTCTTTAACGCCTCACCTCCTCCTCTCTCCCACCTCAGTGCTTCATTTCAGTGACAAAAGTCCCCAGCTTTACAGAAAGAACCGACACATTCAGAAAAGTGAAAGAAAGAAACATTAAGAAAAAAGATAACTTTTAAAGATACTATGATAGCTCAACACCCATTTCTAACACTGCAGTTTGAAGCCCCAGAGGACAAAATGACCATCACGGCACTTTTGCTTTTCTTTTTGTCCTTTCATTCTAACATTTAAAACCAGAACAAACTCATGCTCTTCCCACCTTCCCAATCACAGTGTGCATCAGGCAAACCCAGTCATTTGTGATTACCTTGCTCTTTGTTCCCCTGCATCAAGGGGAATCTGTTGAACCACAGTGGTGACTGATGATTGAGGGAAAGACCGGACTTGATCAGGAACTGTCAGCTAGCAGTAAGCAACTGATGCAGCTGGTTACTCATACAGACATCCCAGACAGCAGGTAGTATGGGCAGACATAGTAAGGGAGCCCAACATTCAACTGAATGACAGACCCAGGCACTGACCCAGTCTATGTGTGCTCTCAGCATGTTGTGTTGACTGAGAAAAATGGGAGAGGATGATGCTTTCCACTGATCTTTTCATTTTTAGGTCTGCCAAGAAGGATTTCCCTTATCCAAGTCTGCACCACCTCCACAAAGCAGCTCCATTTCTCTAACCTTAAAATCAAGCTGTCCTTTATTCTGTCTTCATTTGCCAAAGTGGGGGTACCAATGGCCCTAGTGGGACTATGGAGATTAGCCCTGGAGTTGCTCAGTCTTGGACCTGGATAGGACTCTGCCTACGGATACACGAGAGATGTGAAAATCACCTATAAGCAGCTGATCTATTTTTCAGGAAAGATTAAAGTACCATCTGATTCTACAGCTTTATTGTATGCATTCACTGACCACATTGTGCCATATAAAATCCAATTACATACTGTAGTGTAACTGCTGTTTATTTTATGGTTAGCGTAGTTTATGAATGTGAATCAGTCTACTTTAATCAGTGTAACGAAGAAAATAATGCTGTTTTCTATGCTGGTATCCCAAATATTTATATGTAAATAAGCAAAAGCTTTGCAGGCTTAGAGGTCACTAATTGTGATTACTAAATACCTCTTCTCAAGCATTGCCCTTATAATAGAAGAAAATGCTTAATTAGGCAGAATTGAGCAGCTACGATTTAAAAGGAAACTGAGAAGGGTATTGCAGGGTGTCTGTATTAAATGTACAGCAGAAAATAAACACTTCTGCAAAGAAAGTGTATTTCAGGAATCTTAACCCCTTATGTGCCCCTTCTGTTGTTTTTTCCCCCTTGGTTTACCAATGCGGCTGTGAAATGTTTCTGTCATTGGGAATCCTTCGAGGGATTCCATCAAGGAAGATGGCATTTGAACAGACCCGTGTGAAGCTCCCAATATGTGATCTGCTGTGGTTGACCTCTTTACAGTCTTTACTTTTTGAAATGTTTCAAGATTTATTGGTGATTTTTTTTATTTTTCATCACATTTTGAATAATGAGATGCTGTCTGATTCCTGGTGATGTATTTCAGCTATTAACTTCCTGCTTGTTGAAAAGAAATCAGAATACTTTCAGTTCTTAAGTTTGAAGGCATTGTGATACTGTCTGATGTTAATGCAGTCTGGAGATTTCTGTGACCAATTTCTTCCATGAATGCTGTTCTATGCTGTCATTTCTGTAGTGCCCCCGATTTATCTCTCAGAGCCTTTATGACTTTACGTTTGGCTTTTATGTAGAAGCAGAGCAGGTCATGTGGTTACCCAGAGGCATTAGTATGGTAATTTTCTTCAAGTTGAGTAGGTGGAAATAATTAATGGACCGCTTTATTGATGTACATAGATAGCCGATTCTCTCTGTGGTTTCAATTCCCAGCTTCAATAAAGTAGCTTGAGATTTTATCTGAGGGACCAGTAATTACACAGGACAAGAATAATCACTGCACAAATACAATTTGATTGTGTTTTATGCTGTTGCCAAGGTTGATGTTAAAGCTTAGATGTATAAACAAGGAACTGCTGCATTAATAAGTCGACTCCCCTTATTTAAACTCACAGACTCTGGAGTAACTTAAATTCAGAAAATCTGCGCACTTAGAAATGGAGCAAACACCAAGAGGAAGTTCCAATCTTAATGAAAACACAGAAAGAATTTCACTGTCTCACCTAGACTTCATCTTCTGCTATGGACCGTGACCAGAAGCAGACACCTTGGGGAAGATAAGCACCTACTGAGCAGTATTTCCTTTCTCCGCCAACAGGATATTGAGGGATTTCCCGGTTCAATAATATCTACAAAGCCATGTTAATTAACATTTGATGGAACGTCAATGAATTTGCCTAATCATCTTATCCTGTTTGTAGGTGTGACAGCAAAACAAACTGTAACAAACAGCTCAATTTTTTAGTCCTGTTTTTTCTGGGGGTGGGAGGAAGGGTGAAAGCTACTTCCCTGTGTTTGTTTGTCTGTAGCCCTGCAAGGAAAAGACCCTGCGGGACTCTTTAAGGAGAGATCTTTAAAATAAAATGGTATTTGGGGCTTTTCATCCCTTTGAGACAGCACACATTTAAATGATGACTCTGATAATTCAGGTCACCACACTATTCACCCATGATTTCTGACTGACTCCAATGTATTTGTTCATATTATCAGTTTATATTAAAAATCATTTTTTCATTGCTTGAATTGGAGGCAGTTTCTCAGATTCATTCCCCATAAAGAAGCTCCTGTGTGGGAACATCCCTAGGCACCTTTGTAAGCAGTAAGGAAAAGAACTGATAGAGCTCTGCTCTACTTTATCTTTCATTTCTTCTTTTACAACTTCATCATCAGCTGGCCCTGCAGACAGGGGCAGAATCCTTGCCACATTGGGAAAAAGTTATTAGTGGTTTTTATGCCATTAGCAAATTGTTCTTTAGTATTTTCTTTTGACTTGCTTTACTTCAGTTTTATACCCAGCTCATCAGAGTTTATCATTATTTCCATTTTTTCTTGTTTGGACACCATTTGTTTTTATGTATAGGTTTGGTAACAGCCATCACAATCCCACAGTCCAGCACCTTCATACATCTCAATAGAACTTCTTCCCAGTAAGTTGGAAAAAAAAAAATCTATTAGAAGAAATGTGAAGAAGTGACACTGGTCAGGCCAAAACATGTCACCTTTTGTCTATGTAATGTGCTGAGAAGCAAACTTAAGCAGTGTAACTTTAGGAGGATTTATAAACAAAGGCAGAGATGACATGATCAGTATATAGCAACTTCCGGCAGAACGACCAGTAACTTGAGAGCCCTGTTAAATGAGATCATAAACTGCTGTGTGGGCTGCATGCAAACCAGCTTGGAAGGGAGCTCCTGTGCAATGCAGGTGCCAGGCTGCTGTCAAGAATGCTTCAGAGGTCCACACAGAGAGATGCATTGCATCTCCACGTGTATGCGACTAGATTTCTATGGACATACAGTGCAGGTAACTGTGGTGAAGGAGATACTATTTCACTAATGACTTGATCTCTAGTAGGACATTGCCTGATGGAACAAAAGCTGAAATAACAGAAGAACAGTATTTTGCTACTTTTCCCCTAGGATAACCTTGTCTGCTAGTTAACCTGGAATAGTAGAAAAATGACTATTTTGCAATGTTTTCCTAGATTCAGCTGCTAATTTCTTTAGACTAGTCAGGGATTATAGCTACTCAAAAACACACCTTCTTTCCTGGTACAAATATGTAGGGAACAATATGTTTCCAATTTTGGTCTTTGTTTATGAAGTTTTAATATAAAGTGTTAGATGGATTTGACTGTTTTCAGTTTCCATGTGTGCATGCAGAAGGCATGGCAAGTATGATTATCTGTCTGCCTTGTGTCTATTTCTCTGGGCTGTCCAGACTTTTCTTGACCTTACTCTTCCTTTATATTTTACAGTTCCCTCCTTTTGGGGTTTGGTGAACTCAGCTTGGAATCTTTGCTCTGTTGGGAAAAGGCAGTCACCCGTCAATATTGAAACCAGCCATATGATTTTTGATCCATTCTTAACTCCACTTCGCATCAACACAGGGGGAAGAAAGGTATGTGCTCTTTAGTGTCCTGGTGTAAAACCAAGAAGATAATAGGGAACAATGTGGTACGTATTGGAGCATGGGGCAGGAAGGTAAAAAATGATGCAGTTTCTGTGTAATCCAGAGCATGCTGGCAATTAGATTCATAAGGATGAATCTTCTACTAGATATATCCTGACATTAGAAAACAAAATGACATCATTTAATAGATCATAAGTAAGTCTCCAAGAATAGTCGATCAAATGAAAAACAAAGGCTTTCTTTTGTTTTCTTTAACAAAGAACAATGCAAATGGGAAAGCTCTGTGAATTACGATATTGGAACAAGCAGAAACTCTAACAAAAGGTTATCTGAAAATGATTTATCTTCTCCTGTTGTCTTGACAAATGAGATTTTTGCTGGAAACACCATGAGATGGGAATATGCTCCATGTTTCCTATCGAGCTTCTTGTGGTACAACTGCACATACAACAGAATTCATTTAAGCCTCCTTACAGAAGTGAAAAAATGGCAGTATTGTTACTTACTGAAGGACAGCAATGCTTCCAGCTGGGGCCAAATTTCTGGGGAAAATGTCCTGTTTGCAGAAATGCATTGGAGTTTTTCTTTATATTAAAAAGAAGAAGAAAAAAAGCATTTATGTAAGGAATGACATCTTTCAGACTGTTCATAAATTGCAGAATGATATAACGTGAAAGTCAAGAAAGAAATGACATGGAAGTCATTGACCAAATGACCAAAGCCGAGAGTTTCAGGATATACAGTGTCTGCAGCTTCTCTAAGATTCAGCTGGGTTTTGTGCTGGTTCTGGTTGAAGGAAATGTCTGATTATTAATAAAACACCAGAGGCACTGAGGGCCTAGGAGATGTTGTATCAGTAATGAGGTGTTCTTATTGCACTCACAAATGCTGTCCTGCTGCTGCCAGGCAGTGATGGCTTTCTATCGTGTTATGAGAACAGGATTTGTTCTAGTTGTGGTTAATCTTTTTTAGAGGGATTTCTGAAATGGCTGAATCAAAATGCTCTTTTAAGGAAAAGCTGCCCTAAGATAATTCTTTCCTCATAGTTAAGGCTTCAGTGAGGAAGTGATGTGATGGGCAGCATGTTTAAGCTCACTCTTTGTAATGTTTCTTATAAAATGGATATATGTTTCAAATGGGCTGAAGCACTTCAATTTTCAGGGCAATGAACCAGTTGATACAGCAGCCAAGGAATTTCTAAGACAAGATTTGACCATGATTGTTTTGTACACTAAGGGGTTTTGTGGAACTGATCCTAAGAAAAAGTGATGAATAAATAAGAAAGAATTTACAGGTAGATGCACATAGAAGCAAAATTATGCACATCTTTTGGAAAGGGATCTGGCAGGAATCATGCCAGAAAAGTGAAGGTATAAAAGGAGAGTATGAAGGAACAGGAATACTGTCCTTCTACCCCAGTGCCTACGAGGGGAGCCAAGTGCGGACTATGGCCTGTTACAAAGCAGATGACTTAACAGATACTGCTGACCTGAGGCTGAGAAGAAACTTTTTCCCAATCCATTCAGGAGCAAATGGGATGGCAATGTAATTTGCTAAGTAGATAAACCTCTTTGATCCAATTTGCACAACAAAGTTCCAGTGAGCAGTGGTAATATTGCTTTATGTGCTGTTAAACCATCACAGTGCAGTATCAGCTCATGCAATTTACAATTCGAGTATAGTCAGATGTTGTTCTGAATTGTGCTGTGTTATTTTGTATGTTTGTGCTTCTTAATTTCCTGAGAAAGTGGCTTTTCAGGTCCTCAAGGCTGAATATCATTGATACAGTTAATTGGATTTCAAGATCCAGAATCTGAGCACAAGAAATTTAATGAGTTTACATGCAGATAAATTCCCCAGAAGAAATGCTGCTTTTGAGGAAACTCCCCAAGTTGCAGCCCTATCTCAGGCCCAGTTTTGTCTCTTGATTATCCATTTTAGTGAATTGAACATGCAGCCCTTTTCAGATAAACAGCCCTTTTTAATAAACAATATAAACTCTTATTAATGTGCAAATCACACTTCTCCACTCTGTCATGAAGAAAAATAAAGATTTACTTCTCAGGGAGTAGCAGTGCTGGGCCCATGCTTGGTGGCAGCTGGAGCAGGAGTTGGGTGTGCTATAAGCTGGGCACTGTGTTCCAGTGTGTGTCCCAGGCGCAGCTTCACCCACCTGCAAACTCCTTGTGTGCCACTTCTGCCCTTAGATTTTCGAGTTGTCGGCAATAGTGCCCTCAGAACAACTGATGGGTTGTTAAGATTTCTTCAGGAAACCTTTGTTTCCATCTAGCACAAGCACTGTTCCTTAGCAGTTCTTGGCCATGCTTTATTTTCCCTTCTAAAAATTCATTAAGTAACACATTACTTAGATACAAAGTGAATCCTTGTCAACTAATTTACTCTTTAAGCAATATCCTGCATTATAATCATTTTAGGTCATGCTTACAGGCTTAAATTGTAGTTTAAAGCAGGTAAAGTTTCCTTAAGAGCACTTTGTCTTTAAGGTGAGGAAGAACAATGTGTCTGAGGAAACAAACTGCTCCGTGTCTGCTGGCCGTGGGCGGTGATGCGCTTTCTCAAGCTCAGTGTGCTAAATTAAAGTTGTTCAGTAAAATCCATAATCTGCTTGCTTATACAGGGCATTAATGGATGCAATCACATATTATTTACATTAATATATTTATAAATAATGGGTTCATACTATGTATCACAAGATAATGGCAATATTTAGCAATTTCTAAGCTAAAATAGAGTGAGAGAAAAAAGATTTATGAATTGAAATCAGCTAAATGGTTTCTCTGCCAGCTAGTTCTGATTCCACGCTGTTCAATCAATTCAGAGTATTACCAGCATTTTTCTCTAGAGTGCAATATATGACAACCGCCAAGCTTTGCTTTGGTGATTGCTAAAAGGACAGATACTGGTCTGAGCCATATTTCAGCACTGCAGGAATATAAAAAATGAGTTGTTAGAAATGGTCCAGGAGGAACAGGTAGCAGTAAGACATCAATGTCACCTGTAAACTGATTTGTGATGAATTTTTAGAGAGCTTACTAATATGATGTTTTGATTAAGAGAGGCTTTAGAAAGTCAAAAATCTCACACAAACATCAACAATCTTAATGAATAAAAAGTGTGCTACAGTATTGCTGCTTAAATAGTTTACTGATACTTCTACTGCACTGTATGTTCTCAGATACAGTAATAAGTGAGCAGAAAATGAAACTAGCAGGTTGAAGCAGCACTGGCATGTGTTTCTACATCTTCACAGCATCAAGATTTTGTGGCTTCAGTACAACTCCTCTGCTTGCCTTTTAATCTCATCCAGCGCCATAAAACCAACTCATATGTCTGCCATGGGAAACTTCCTCAGAAATGCTAGATACATCAGTAAGAAGCAATTTAGTGGGCTTACTCCACAAGCTGTATTGTACTCTGTTTTGGAACTCAGGATGTGCTCTGATTTTAAGGACAGCCTCTTTTAAATGGTATTTTAAACTGTATCTCAGCCACAATTGTGTATTAATTAAAAGCAGAAAGGATTTAATAAGGACAAATTGTGTTTCTTCACTTCCTTTGGATGTGTAGGGAAAAGGAATGGGTATATACCCTTTACTCCCTTATACTTTCCACTGTGCCCCAGCCAGTGGCTGGTGGCGGCATATCAGCATCATAATTTGATAGCACTGAATTGCTCTACTTGCATTCTGCAGTGCTCTGTTTGCTGCCACACAAACAGTGTAAAGAAATACATCTCAGAGGTGAATTTAGATCATAGTAGCTTCCAGGGCTTCACCAAGGGCAGTACAGCAGTGCTGAGGTGACACATAAAAGCTCCTTTGAAGACACTCTGCCTTAACTAAGGATTTAACCTTAACCATGTATTTCATCTAGTCCTATTTCATCTAGGACTATTTAAGACCTTTACTCAAAATAGTGTTTAAATGCACTGTGCAATGAAGCCTTCAGAAAAAAATAAAGATAAAAAATGTGCAATAGTTTTAGACACACAAATGTGCTTTTGATATTATCACAGACCTTCCATACAAGTGCATTTTTGTGTTTAGTTTTGTAAAGCATATTATTTAAATGATGGACATAAATAGCTACTTTGGAGTGACTACAACTTTTGATGCCAATGTACATTCATGATCTCTCCTTTCAGTGTGTTATTAAAAGTGACAGTCTGCCATAGTTCCAATACCCTGAAGATGAATTGGGATGTAAATCTCTGCTTGATATATTAGGGGCCATTTACCAGGTACTGCTCAATTAGAAGTCCAGAAATGCCACTATACAGACCTCCTGGGATGATGCCAAATGACAGATTTGAATGCTGGAGAGAAAAACTCTGTACCCAGAACCACACCGACATGCACAAAGGGCAGTGCTATGGAAGAGACTCAATTCTTTAGCCATCCAACAATAAATCCGTGTCTCTAAATCCCAACTTCAGGCTTAAACCTCTGGCACTTTATCTTGTTTATTTGACATCTTCTCACTATAAGGAAGTTATTGTCTAGCCCTAGCAAGATGAATGTTGTGTCCATGTAGAGTCTATGTTGGGTCTATGTAGAGTTACACAAAACTCCTTGATGCAAGCCTATAGGCACATAAATACATATATACAAAAGGATATTGTTTGGAAGTACAGGGATGTGTGCCAGCATCTACGCTCAAATTGCAGATGGAATCATCCTCTATTATTATGTAAAGTTTTGTACCATGTAAGTACCCATTTGTCATTACCCAGATGTCTTCATTCACCAAGGTTCCTATGTTTTTGTGTTATTAGCCTGACCTTTCTGGAAGCAAGAACTTATGCAAGTATTCTGTTAACACAAATTGTTCCATACACTGCAGATATAACGAAGCCCAGTTTCCTACGGAATCACATTTTAGCTTCCTTATAGCCTCTGTACCCTGTTATCACTTCACAAATACCCTCCATTACAAGGCAAAGGCAGCAGAGCTGTGGCTATTTCCAAGCTCTTTGTGACAGCCAGCCTGCAAATGCACCTGCTGATTGCTCAATTGACTGCTGCTAACAGCAATCTATAGTACCTTAGTTTTACCTGCCTTTTCCTCAGTACAAAATTAGTTTGGCTTCTTATACCCAATTTTAACAGAACACCTAGATATCTTCTTCTTTGTCAAAGTTGGATGAAACTGGCCAGCAAATACTGCAGTGACTGAAAGGAAAGTAGAAAACAGGTCACAAAACAGTTTGTTACTGTTATAATGAATTTTTTGTTGTATTTTTTTGTTGAAAGCATCTTATTGAAAGCCATATCTATGAAGGTAGAAACTACAGAAGCAGGTGCTGCACAGCTGGCCAGGAGCTACAGGTGGGCATCTCTGAGTTAGTCTCCATAGTCTGGGGGGAAATTCTGCCTCAACAGCTTGAGTTATCTGAGTGGACTGATATTCTTCCAAATGCCATGTTCTCTAAATGCTGTTTAGAGCTGTCAGTTTGCTCAGTTCTCCTAAGAATTTCACTGCAAATATCACCAAAATGTTTGTATGTGTCCAGCTGATATATGACCTCCTGTTCTTGCTCTCCCAGAAAAATGTAAAGGAAGAAGAGAAACTGTTCCACATGAAAAAGACTTAGACAAGTTTTGTGACAAACATTCACCATTGAAAACAAATGTGTCATGTCCTAATGAAAGGATCAACCTTGAACGTGCTATAATAACCATATTGCATTTATATCTGCCTGGACTGTTAGCAATTACCTCTCATCCTCTACAATATAAAATCAGAAACACAGTTGTGAATGTGTTCTTGAACAAAAGCTCAACATTCCTGCTCATTGAAGCCCATGCCAGTGAAAACCCCTTCAACACATTTGACAGGAACCCAGAAATCATTGCTTGCATCTACATCATTCTTTGGGTAAAAGCCTGATCTCATTTGCATTATCTCACTGATAAAACTGATCATAATGAGGCATTCTCAACCTCATTCCTCAGCTAGATCTGGGCTTTCTTTCTGTCTCATTGACAAGATCAAACATTTTTGGCCAATGGAATTTTCTCATATCCTCTCTTCCACTTAAGCTTCTTTTCCTCAAAACATTTTAGCTGTAAAATCACATTTCCATTTCAACTTCTATAATCCTTTGTTTTGCCCTTTTGTGTGCCATTGTCCCCTGCATAAGTAATCACATGAATAAAGGGAAGCACAGTGAGCTGTGAGGGAAAGAGATTCCTAAAGGGAAGACTTACGAGGAAGTGCAGAATACATGCCAGCACTTAACTCTTCTTACTGCTTCTGCCAGATGGTAATCTGTTACCATTAGCTGGCCTGGGACTAATTTTCCTGTGAGCAGTGTGGAAGTGTTTACCAGAGAGATGTGCTGCTGAGCTGCAAGTCGCTGCTCCATGGTGTGGGAGCCTGCAGCAGCCTTTAGCTGAACACCCCTCACATAAATTAGGAACAGTGTTACAGCATCTGGTGTGTGTAATGGGAGAATAAAACAGCTGTACTGGATGAAATATTGAGTCTGGCAAATGATTACAATGAAGTTTATAAATATTACTTTTAGTATGCCTGCAGTCATTGCTTAACAGTGAGAGAAGAGAGAAAGAGGCACCAAGAAAGAAGAGTTCTGCACATGGAATTCTATGAAAAGGAGTGATACATCAACTGAGTCCAGATTTCCTTAGAAGGTAGATCTCTCGAGATGTGATGGGATGAGTGTCCTGTACAACCAGAGTGTCTATCAGTCACATTGGCACAATGGCAAAGCAATTTCTCAGAGAGCACATATACAATTTTTCTGTGATTGTTCTCAAGTGTTTGATGATGGAGTTTTATCAACAAATCCTTTACTGTAATCCTGGGAGATATCTTGAGATAAAATTGGTGTCCTCCCAGGCGTGCATCACAAACTCAAGGTAGCAGTTTGGGAGAGATTTCAGCTGCCCACTGCAGTCACAAGCTGTAGAACCAGTTGGTGGTTGGACTAGATGATCTTGTGGGTCCCTTCCAACCTTGTGATTCTATTATTCAGTTTGGTGGTTAGGGACTTCTAAAATGAATTGGCAGGCAGAGAAGAATATTATCATGGAATGAATATGAAGAAAAGTATAATAAAATGTTTGCATGACATTTGTGGGAAGAGGAGAATTGTAAGTGACAGGTTTGGATCAATACATTATCACCCACTTTTCTTCCTGAAACTTTAGGGGAAGAATTATTGTAGGACAGTATTGCATTGTTATGCAGAATCTGAATCTATTCCAAAAGTACTTTTATTTGAAAAGCTTCCATGCTTTGGGAACATTCTATAGTAGTTACCAACAACTTTCCAACTCAAATAGCTGTGTTAGATGAGGTATTGAGTCTGTCAAATTATCACAACAAACTTTTCCTGACTGCAATCATTCCTTAATAGCAAGAGAAGATAAAGAGAGAGGAGTTCTGCACATCCAGTATTATGAAAAAGAATGATACTACTGTACAGTGAGAGTGCATGAGGACCAGCATCTAATTAGAGCACACAGAAACTAGCTGCAAACAGAAATAAAAGTGGAACAGCAATTCCGGAATGAGAACTGTTCTCATCTCAAGATCGGCCATTGTAGCAAGAGTCCACATAATATTGAAGACATACATTTTGCAACTTTTTTACAAGATGAAAGTTATATTTCATTAAGGCTTCATGGTATTTTGAGCCCAATCAATAAGCTTTACTACCTGCATCCTCCATTGACTCACTGCAGCTCAGTGGGCTATCAGCTCTTTCTAGATGTGCTATGGATGTGCAATCACACTTTATTTAATGACTAAAATGGACACCTTTGGTGATAACTGGTTCTTCAATGAGATATATAATTGTTCCCAGCTTATGCAGCTTTTATTGAATTATTATTGAAAACATAATTTCATGCTTGGTTAAGTGGTAAATTTAATTCATTCACTATGAAGAGACATTAACAAATAGGAATTTACCAGTATTCGTTCTATGAAAGGAGAGGAAGTTCAGTATGGTTACAAGTATAAATGAAGTCTAAGCACTTGCTTGTTCGCCTTTCTTTCCTAAAGCATTAAGTAGCATTCCTCCTCTTTAACAGAGGCATATCAAAATACCACAAGGAAATAACCTGCTCTTTTTGGCAAGGAAAATCTAGCTTTTTAAACAGCAGCAGTTATAGAAAATTAATTTTTCCCTTTATTCCTTGAATTTAAAGTGGTTCTGTCTGTATTTGACAACTCAGAGTAAATGCATTGTAAATAAAAGGTAGCTAGAGAAATTTTCAGTGCATTAGAGAAATGAAAGGATAAAGCATTCACTGGAAATATGTTTTCTTCATACTAGAATAGAACTGACGGAACCCCAGACTGAATTCACAATAGTTGTTTAGCATGTGCAGTAACACTTACTCCAAATGTCATCATTTTAACTTGCTAATTCAACTAATCACCCTGCAAGTGTTGATAAATTGATAAATATAAAATCTTTTTTTTTTTCTTAATTAAGTGTTTAAATTGTTTTTGCAGCATTGCCCAATGCAAACACGTCTTCCAAGGCTGATGGTTTTGCCCCGTGTAGGCAGAGCTAGAGAATCTCTGGGGATCAACAACAGCAGCGAGATGGTTTGTGTTTAAAAAAACTAAAATCAGGGGAGTAGTTAATTCACACATTGCTCCCTTTGAGTGAGAATTGGCAAACTGCTTGTCAATAGCTGCAATGGGCCTTCTCTGTGGGAATATTCAGGACATTAAAGACAAGAAAGACCATTTGGCCCAACATTTTTCCCTCTAATTTACATCAGTTTTCTCTTCCAATTTTTTTATGACACAGTGTGGGTTTTCTTGTTCTTCTCCTTAAAAAACAATGGCAATGCAGAGGTTGGAAATCCCAGGGATACCAGATTGTTGTGTGTGAAATAGAGAGGTAGGTCACTGTCATTGCTTTCATGTTACGCTGCCCACCGCTTCTTATCTCTGTCATCAAACTCACTGGCAGCACAGCTGCTAGATGCTTTGATATTATTTTCTCTGCCAAAGTAAAAATACCTGCAAAAAGCTTTAAAGATATCTGAACTTAATTCAACAAGCTCTGCCTTCCACAGGAGGAACAACTATTCTTTTTTATTACAGCTCTTTGATTAATTGTCCCAGGTCTTGATATTCTTTTAGATGAAGGTCCTTTACAAATGCATTGAGTCCTTCTTCGTTAATAAAGGAAGTGCTCTATGCAATAAAACATTTTCTCATTTAAATACTTTCTCAGTGCTTTGCTTTTTTATTATATTTGCAGCTGTTTTACAGTGCCTTAGCTGAAGCCTTCAGAAGTAAAGCACATATGCCCTTTATTAGCCTTTTTATCTTTGTCTATCATGATCTTAATTTTCTTTGAATGCCTATGTCCTTCTTTGATGGTTGCATATGAGATTGCCACTGTGATCTCAAAAACAACGGTGCATTTTAAAGGCTAAGCATAGTGCCTGTGAAATCATTGCAATGCATTATTATGGCTTATCTTTCTACTTTCATGGTTTGTAGTCCTCATATGGATTTATTTCATCTGTGCTTGCACATCGCTTTGATAGCGCCTTGTACCCTTACATCATTTGGTCTACCTTGACTCACCATAAAGCCTTCTACTTAAAGGATAATGTTCACGATGGGGGAAGTATACAAGGCAATAAACAGCTTTTGCAGGTGATTAAACACGCTGAAGCAAAGCCGAGGCGTTTGAAAACCCCAAAAGCAGTTTATTGTAAGCAAGGCTACACATCACAAAGAGGAGCTGTGCTCAACAAGCCACAACATTAAATGAAAGCTTTTCTTCACCTTGTCTTGCAAGACCTGCTAAGTTTCATAGTGCTGCCCTCATTTACTCAAATAGATCATTCCTTCTTTTTAACAACGTGAGTGGCTTTCACTGTGTCAGCTGTGGTAGTAGATAGTAGATAGTTCCAGTGTAGCTGCTCAAGATAAAAACAGCAAAATGTCTTTCTTCAAATTGCAGTGGAGGTTCTGACGGTAGCCCTTTCCTCCTCTGCTCACCCTACAGGAGAGCCCCTTTCTTCCCAGCTCATCTTTGCTCTTGCTCCTGCTCTCTTTGTGTTCCTTGCTTTCCTTTTCTTGTTTTTGTTTTTCCTTTTCTCTTTTCAGTCGTGTCTTTACTTTCCTCAGTGCATCAAAGTATTGCTCACGGTGCCGGAGCCTGGAGCTGTAATCACTGCGAGGAGGAAGTTAGAAGCAGGACTGCTGTAAGGCACAGCCCTTGGAATGCTAGGGAGTCAGCTACACAAATGGCACTGCTTTTGAAATGCTTGATTAACAAAAACAGAACTGCAATTTAATCAAATATGATCTACTAAAGCACACAATTATCAAAAGTCACATTTCATGTTTGATCTCTGACTTCATCTTGGTGTACAAACACGCTAAAAGTAATTTAAACTTCAGAGAAAGATAAAATAAAGTTCCAAATAACAGGTTGTAAGTTCTCAGGCTTTTTGTAGCTGACATGGCTGATGGTGGATGACTTCTTCCTCTGACTGTAATACTTTCAGCATCTGGCTTTTGTAAACAACAAAGGCCGCCCTGAAATGATTGTGTTTGGGCTGCGGCCGAACCTACGCGGCTGCTGTATTTACAGTACAGTAGATGTCAAATAACAGTCAAAGTAATTTGGGCATCATGGGAAATAATAGGAGTGATTCCAGTGCTTTCTGTGAAAACCTTCAAATTCCCATTTCATTAAAAATTCCACTCTGCAGCTGGTAGCAGAGATTACTAGGTTTCACCATCTGTGCAGATTAATGTTTCCTAAAGGAGAATGAGTGCAACAGATGAGATGCTGTCTTTTCAGATAAAACAAAAACCCAAAGTAGAATCTCTTCTCTGACTCTTGCATCTTACACCTGTTTCCTTTAATCACATGACTGAATTGTTTAGGACTAGCGGTTCCAGCTTTCTTTAAAGCTGATTAATTTTAAGACAGCAGATCACCAAGATGTCTGTGGGCTTGTAACAGTGTAGAATTGTTGAGAAGAGTTAGATTACTATTAGAAATGAGCTGAGCACTGTCTTTAGATGGTATTCTGCTCACATCCAAATAAAATGCCCTCACCCAAACATGTCAGGTGACTCAAAGGCATCACCATACGTGCTGCAGGCTGGATTAGCAATGACAAAGCAACATGTGGAGGATCAGTTGCTTAAAATCTACACCCTCACTGTTTTCAGTCTCATCTCCTTCTTTCTGCTGGCCATTACTAATCTTTCCGGGGAAGCAAGCATGTGATTTATTTAAATTGTGTTTTTAATCAATTCTATGTCACTACATATCTTACAATGTTATAATTTTCAAATTACATTAGCTTCACTGCACACCAAACACTGAAATAAATTGTTGGCAGTGATCACTGTATTAGGACGAATCACTAAAATTAATAGAGTTTCTGGAGTTGCCCGGAAATAGGATCATTAATTTGATAATTTCTTGAGGGCAAAAAAGGAAAGCAGAACAGGCAATTATGGTGACCTTGAAACATCCGCCATGCTTACCAAGGCCGAGATTCCCAGTGTGCAGGAATGTCTTGCCTCCAACAAAAGGTGCTAAACCTGCTGGTGTGTAGGCACAGGCTGGTGTTGGACACAGGCGGTGCACAGCAGTGGCACGCAGGCACTGCCCACTGCTGGAGCTGCTCACATTTGTTCCTGGCAAAGGCGCTCACCCATGTGAGGAACAGCCGTGGCGTGGGGTATTACCATCCATATGGATTAAACATGAAAAAAACCCAACACCCCAGAAACCAATTACTAATACAAACACGAAAAGTGGATAATTAAACTCGCTGGCAACATTGGTCCTTGCTCTCCCTTGCATTTTCCTTTTATTGAAACCCAGCTGTTCTTCAGCTGTTGCCAAGGGTAACCAGCAGTGACATTCAAGGTCATCGATGAAAAGAAAAGCCTTTTTCCCATAAACATTTTCCACTTTCTCAGAAGCTTTTGCCTTAGAATAAATTCCTTTAAAACAACAACTTTAGGTCATTATAAAACTCTCATGTTTTGGTTTGATTTCCACTCCCCGCACTTCTTTGCTCAGACTTTTACTACTCTTCATGCTAATTGTAAGGAGCAGCAGCACCCCAATAGCTCAGTGTTCAAACTGTGTCTCCAAAGCGTCACCAAAGCCTCTCTGTCTTCCTCTAAGGCAGTTAAGGGACTATGGAGAAGTGCTCCCTGCAGTCACTGCAGCACCAGAGCCACATGGTGCCAGGATCCCCTCTCCCATTCCTGCATGTTCCTCTTGAACCACACAAGTCTCTCTTCATTTTGCTGTTATGCATATGCTACACTTTTCCCCTTTCTATATAGCTGGCAATCCATTTTTTAATATCGTTTTCTTGGTAGGTAAATAATTTATAGTGTTCGTTATAGCACTTTCAGAAGAATAAAGTTAGTTTCAGTATTTTTCTCTAAAAAGATGCTCTTAAGACACGAATATCCAGGGGTGGGGGAGGCAAATCTCAGCTGCGCTGAGGTGAGCAGAACTCCTGTTGATGTAAGGGGGAACTTCATTTGCTTGTGTGGTGCTTGATTTGGAAATGTGTGTTTCACCTCTAGTTTGACCCATATTTTCCTATATGGTATTTGGAAAACAAAGGGAATGAGCACAGCAGACATCAGAGTCTGTATTCAATACCAGCCCTGACCTGAGAGCCTGTATTTTAAAGTTTCATAGCCACCAACTAGAAGGTGTCAAGAGACCTGTCTGCTTATCTGGGAGGGAATTCTCTCTTCCAGACACAGCAGAGCTTCTTAAGAACTGCTTACTTGGCACCTAAGAGCCCTGGATGTGGTTTAGGCAGGATTATGGGAAGTGCAAATGACAGTACATGCCTATTTTTTTTATAATGATTAAGTATTAATTACTTGCAATGTAGGTAGAAATATTTTTGAACTCACTAGAGGGCTTTATAGCTTTCCTATGAGGCTTCTTCAACGGATAAATGTCAGATCCCATCTTAGTAGAACAGTGACAGCAGACATCGCATCTCATTGCTCTGGGATGGGAGCTGAGGTCTCAGCTATAAGGGAAGCAGCTGCAGACTCGCCTGCTCTGCTCAGCCGCTGCACCAGGGAGTGTCAGCAGGGGGAGCACACCTGCATCACTGCACGGGCAGTGGGTAAGAAAGGGCCTATACACACAGCCCAGCAGCCTCCAACAAGAGTTCAAGATAGATGAGATTGTCACACTTCACGGAGAATCATTACCTTTAGTTCAGTTTTTACACCTGCATTCCCTGAGCGCTGGGATCTGAGATGCACTGAGAACGCACACAGCCCGGGTCTGGAGAGCACAGAGGCATTTTTCTGCTGCCCAGAGCAGCTTTATGGATTGTTACAGAAATTCAGAGTGCATTGCTAATTGGAGGAGTGTTTGTGCTTCACTGCTGCAGTCTCTCTTCTGTTTTATCTTTACCTTCTTTCTTCACTTTGCAGTCTAAATAACTGCAGCAGCTTTCAGACTTAATTTGCATCCTGCACAAAGTAGATGACAGAAACTATTTTTTACATTACTGCAACAGAATTGATTGTAGGACGTTTTGCAATGAAATCTCCTCAACCCTTTTTTTCTATTAAGAGGGAGAATATTACATTCCAATCCCGTTCCTGCCTGCTCCCCATAGGGCAGCGTTTCTCTGGGCTGCCTGCTCTCCTGCTGTATGAGAAGGACGTTCACACCTGTCAGCGTGAGCTTTTCATTTGGTGAAAAATAATTAGGGTGATGAAGAAGAGACTCATTGTTTCACATTTGCATGTGTGATAAAGGATCCCATATGCCTTTCTTCCTAAATGAATATTTCTGGTACTGGGACTTGTATTTGGAAAATGACTGAAAAATACTCTTCTATAAGCATAGATGGTTTCAGAACAATGGCTGAAATGAAATTTATTTCCATGTCTAGGAAATAAAATGAACTTGCACATTTTGATGGTCAAGGCAACCATCCTTGTGTGTTCTTCTAATTTCTGGAGACCATTTGCATGTTCCATTTTGTTTTGCTTACAGTTTTGCCCCCCCACTGACATCGTAGGCAATGAGTGTGAGAGCTGCTCCTCTGGGCGGACTTTTGAAAAGTGTATTCAACGTTTATATAACCCCAATTAAGTCTAGAGCATTCAGATTTGTAGATTAATGGAACTATATGAGGCCCTAAAGACCTTTTTCCTCCTTATACAGATTATTGCATTTGTTTCTATGCATTGTTCAAATGAGTATGTTAGGATGTGGGCCATAAACATCCTGCAGTTAGCTGTGAATGAAATACCATCAGAACCTTGCTCAGTGTTACAGACATTCATTAGAGCTGATTTTTTTTTGCAATACACCTGCAAGTAATTGGGCACAAGGTAAGTCTCTTTGCTGCGTGGTGAAACGAGATGTTTCTGCACACCATGCTTGTGTACCACTACCCCTTTCTTAACAGGAATAAGAAATCCATAGTTGTGCTGTCATGGGAGCATAAATATTTCATTAGATACTGTGGGATGTTTCTACCCCGTACTTCAGTCAGAAAATAAAAGTATGCTGACCGTGTTTTAAGTCCATAATGAGTCAGAGCCATTTCATGTGCCTAAAATTCATGGAAGAACTTTTCAAAATATAGGACACATAACTAAAAAATAAAGTCTATAACATGAGTTAAGGCTGCAAAGGAGCAACAAAAACACTGGCATTCTGTGATGTGCTTGGGACATGACAAAGGCTATTAGAAATCCCTGATGTTTAGATGTTTTCTGATGTAAATCCAGAGATACAGCATTGGAATTCTGCTCTGACAGTATTGACTTACTTTGTTCATTGAATTAATATCATGTTAAAAAGTTCCCAGTGCAGATGTGTTTAGAAACACTTGGGCTGAGCATGTCAAGATGCTGAGCTGACAAACGTCAGCTTTGTTGAATGTTCACAACCAAAACCTGTTTGCTCACAGCTGTCTCACATGTCAGAAATTTGTGTTTTTAGAATATTCCCATAAGAACTTGTTCCACTGCTCTGTTCATCTTTCCACTGACTAGATTTTTTCATGCTCAGTTTCTTTTGGTAGACAATTGACTGATTAGCTGCTCAGAGGTTGCAGACGTGCCTGCTTGGAACTACAGGCACTCGTAGAACATAATATTCTCTCCTTTTTGATAGTTTTCCCTAATATTCCAGTTTAAAATTGGTGAACCAGGTGGTGAGGAGAATGTCAAGAGAGCATTTATATTTCTTATGGGAGGGCTGCAAAGAAATACAGAGAACAGGTATGGTTCAGGGAAATGCAGAGGAACAGGAAAGAGTGTTCAGATAATAACAGGGAAGGCTGGTTTAAGTGGCCAATATAGCCTGAAAAAGTAACGAGTGCCTAATGGAAATGGTCTGCTCATGGTGTGGAGCACTGTACTCTGTCAAGTCAATCTTGACTAGAAAAGTAGTCCTTTATACAACAGTAGATGTATCCTGCTCCACCTGCGCTTGTGTGCAGCCTCTGCAGGAGGTTCTCATTATGTAATCCAATGCCACATCAGCACTTAAATGCCAGGTGCTGTGAACCTCATGTTAAACATTTCACTGCATGGGCTGCACCTTGAATCCACCCACAGATCCCTAAATATGCTACCTTACAAGCGTTGAAAGAGAGCTACCTATTTCTCAGCTCTGCCTGCTGCCTCTGTTTCAACCTGAATTTTGAAGCAAATTAGTTGAGAAAACAAAACTGAAAAGCAGCAAGTACTATAACTTTCCAAGATAAAGCAGCGCTGTTTCCAGGTTGCACCTGCTCCACTGAGCTGTAAAATACAAGCATTAAAGCAATAATCCTGTTTATTGTCCTGCAGAGCATTGGTGCCTGATGTCAATGCTTTTCCACTGGGGGAAGAGGAGAGGGAAGAAGGTGCATTGGTAGCAGTGCACTGGCTGGGAGGGGAGCCTGCTGGGGGCTGGGATTCATGGCCACATGCCTCAATTTAGTGCTATAGCTTTATGGCAGGGAATAACTGCAGTGCTAGGAAGATTCACATGCTAGGTAGTAAACTGCTGATGAAGCAGAGATAAGCAGGTTGAAAAGATTTTTGTCTGGATGAGTGCTTAGTTTGTTCTCTTTCAGGCTTCTACCTTGAGCTACAAATTGATCCCAAACCAAATCATCCAGTCCAAATGGGCCAAAGTCTAGATGGCTTAAAATCAAGTTCCATCGAGCATTCATAAGCAAAAAGTATCTCGCATCTTCTCTGACAGTTTCCTTTGCTTTTAGTTTAACAAGAACTGAATTTTTATGGGACATTTTTTAACTCAGTTCTCTTACTTGCTTTCTAGTATGGCTGAGTAAAGAATACTGGAGACATGCACTGCAACCATGTTAGACTTTAATGAATAAAGTGCTGGAGTACCACAGGTTTAGTGTGAGGCTAAAAAGGTTAGGTCTGAAAAGAGGAGAAGAGATTTCCATTTTTATTTTATAATATAAGCACCGGTATTAATAATTAATCTGTGATTCTATTAAGGAACAATCTGTTGTTCAAGAAGAGGATAAAAATGGGAGCAGTGGGGAAGGGCCAGCAACACAAACGTGCCATGGCAGGATTTGTTTGGTTACCAGTAAAACCAGATAGTGTAAATATATTCCTGATAATGCAGAGATTCAGCAAGTTGTATTAGCTTTGCCAAAGAATCTCTACTGCTGTTTGTTCATTTTTAATGCCTGACTTGTATACCTTGCCAGCAGAATGAGTAATTATTACCATTCTGCTTTTGTTTGTACTCCCTTATAGCCTGACATATTCTGCAGCATCAAGATGAGAGTTGAACACCAGCAATAAATTAAACTAGCTGCCATGGAACCTTTACTGTTTCTGTAGATCACATCAGTTGACACTAGATGGATGATACAAGATAAGGGAAAATGTCCATGTTACAAACCATGAGTGGGATTTAAAACTGTCAAGTTCAAATGCAGATTCAGGTTTAAGGCAAATTAAAATGTTACTCCAAAACACAGCCCTAAGTACTGCTGCTGCTCAATGGCTTGGCTTCTGCCATGTTCACACACACCTCTGAAGTCAGAGGCAGAGTCCAGTTTAGCCCCAGATGTGTATTATAACAAAACCTACACACCACCCATGGGCAGAGTCACAGAGGCAGATCCCGGGCTCAGCAGTTCGCCCTTACTCAGAGTAGCAATAAAGAGAAGGTTATTTTGTCTGGGATAACAATCCCAAGGCATGGAAATCTCCTGTCTTTTTGGATAGGTAAATGAGTATCTCCTCAGAGAATTTTGCAAGTTTTTAATTATAAAAAGGCAGTAAAATTGTAAAATGAAATACCGTGACTGTGATTTTGGGTTACATTGCTGAGCCATAAGTGCCATAGAACTTGAGTTATGGGAAGAAATTAAGGGAAAATTAAAGATGAAAACTTTCCATCAGTGAAAGCTGCTAGAGCATGAAAAGAGTCTCCCATGTAAAACTGCAGATGCTCTTCTTGCCTGAGTCTCAAAACTAAACTGGACAAAGTACTCTATGAGGAGCCATGTGAGAAGCCTTGCAAAGCAGACTTTATTCCTGATGTACCCAAAGTACTCTGGGAGAATACAAAAGACACCGTGGCTTTGACTGATAGCCTCAGTTGCACTGTTTCCCTTCTCATTGTTGTTGTCCCACGGGTCCCAAGCCCTCTACAATGCAGCACAAATACAGCACTGCACAATGGCACATGGCGGTGGGAGCAGAAAGGTCTCCCTGAGCTGCACATGCATGCTGGTGGCTGCTGGAGGTACTGTACAGCCTGAGGTTCTAAATCCTGGCATAGAAACATCTCAAAAATATTATGTAAGTAGGAGAAAGGACTTAACACTGATTAAGTGTTGTTGTGGGCTTTTTGTAAATGATCCACATTTTGTTTATGAATTATTCTATACTGTTGCTGATGCAAAGTGAAGCTTTTAAGAAGACGACCTGTTTAAGTTTTCCTACAGTTATGGCAAGTGAAGAAAAGATGGCACTGAGGCTCATCTGATTATAGTATACTTCTATAGTTTAAAAGATTTTCCAATTTTATCTATTTATAAAATTACTTGAAGCTGAGGATTAAAGAGAAAGGTTTAAAGCAGAAAAGCTGATTTAAGACTGAAGATCTTTCTTAGCAGCATCCATTTAAAGTTAATCTTTGATCATCTCTGAAGCTGATTACCTAACATATAAAACCTATAAAAATTATCCTCTCTTTTATTATGCAATATAAATATTGCACCCCTTCAAAGTCAGCTGATTGTGGAATAATATTTAGGAAATCTGTTGATAACACAGTAGTGGTGTTTTAGACAAAGACAAACAGACCATGCTGGGAGGAGGCAGAAGGACAGTGGCAAGCTTTGTCATTGTCACTCCTAGCAGCGCAATACAGTAGGGCCATGGAGGGAGTTTGTAAGGCACTGACACTTCTTCCAAGATAACCAAGGGTTTAATACTGAAATGTACTTGATAGAGAACATACAAGAGCTCCACGAATGCTCTTACACTCTATTAATTTTACTTGTTATTCTGTCCATATGGTAAATATTCTATGCACTCCTCTGTGCAGCTTTGCCAAAGTAAAAATAAGTATCTATGTTCAGATTGCCAGATTTTCTACGTGGGCCTCCTGAATACTTGCTTCTTTCATCTCCCTCAGTCACAGTGCGCTGTCAGTTCACTCAGTGCCTGCACTCTGTTAATACCAATGTCCATGAATGGCAGAGGCCCTCGGCAGAGCCTTCCAGGAGCAGAGCTCTGACAGCTGCCGTCCTTTGGTGTCTCTGCTGGTGGATTCTGCCTCTCAGAAACTCCCTTAATGCAAGAGGCTTATACAGCAAGTAGGAAAAGTTTTGCCAAGCTTTCACATGAACAGAATTATTGTAAATAGAAGGTTTTTCATATCATATAATATCATTCCTTTTATGCCAAGAGCATAAAGTTATTGCTACACCCACAACAATGATGAACTTCTGTTTAAAATCGGTTTGCTAAATGACTTGGGTCATTTAAGAGTTTCAGTTTTAAATAACCCAAATAATACTGTTTGTTTGCTTAGAGAAATAAAATCTAATTTACAGTAATTAAAGCACATTGACCTGATTAAAATTTATCTCCATCATCCTGTATTTAATACCTAGCAGCTTTGTTGCCAAGACAGTATTGGTTTATGCTGAGAAGGGTTTGCTCTGTCAAATCTGCATGTTAGCAGAAAATTAAATAGGGGAAACCTGAGAGCAAAAAAGGAAGCAGTCATTTTAGAAACTGTTCTTTGATTTCTTATGTGTTTATCTGACTGGAGATCACAGCTCCTTGGGAGGCAGTGAGGAGGGTCCTTGGGAAAATACATGAAATACTGAAATACTGAGCGTTTTTTCTCTGAGGTGATAACTCGGGGAAGATTTCAGCTTTGCAGTAACCTTAGAAAGTCAGAAGCGTTACAAATATAGGAGTGAAGTTCAATCTACCATCTAATTAAGTTGTTAAAATATCTTCTTGGAGGAGAGACAGCAAATAGTTTGAAGACATTTTTCCTACCTACAGTTATCTACTGACACTATAACTCATGGTTCGTGTTTCAAAGCAATGGAAATTGTGCATTTTGAGTGAATTGAGAGTTCATCATTTAAGAAACAACACACAGTTTCCTGAAGTCGTAGATCCTCTGAAACACGGAATGCACAAGGCAATGAAGAGCCTTATGGGTACCTGCTTGTCTCAGGCTTTGGTTTGAAGTGAGTGAAAAAGAAAGTGCAGTGTACCATTATACCTTATGAACTTGAAGTGTATTAAATATAAATCATTCTCATGCATCTTATGCTACTTTTTAAAGAAAAAAATATGCATTAGAAAGATTTGTTCAATCTTATGTCTGACTTGTAGCATCAAAGATCAATGTGCAGTCTGATTAAGTTGTGCTCTATAGATTTCTGCAGTCAAGTTCATCAAAGAACCCATTTCTCTTCCTCTAATGATGCTTGAACCTAAAGTTCTTCTCTGAAGTACTTTAATTTTCACTTGGTCATTACAAGAAGACAGTGACTTAATGAACTGCAAATAGGAGAAGAAAGTAACATAAATCATTTTTGCATCCTTTTTTGTGGTATTAGCATATCTCTTCCTTCATCATTTTAATGCCTCTAGTGATTTCCCCACATATGATGGTGAAAATTAAATTATACTGCATTTTTTGCAATCCAGTGCACCAATAAAAATATAAAATCATTAAAATAATCAAGATAAATTAACGTCAGCAAACTGTAATATTGTTTTACATTGTGCCACAGTAACTGTTAGAATGAGTTTCCTGCTAAGATCCGTCAGAAAACATTAATCACAATCATCAGGAAAAAAGGTAAACTGTTCTCCTGTGGAAGGTTACATTCCTGTAATGCTGCTGTGTTTTTTCCACCTTCTCCATGACACTTCAATAATGTAAACCAGTGCTTCCTCACCCTTAAAATGCTTCTGACCAAATGAAGAATTAGGATCACCAATGTGAGATAGTAATTTCAGATACCTTTTGTTTCTGGCTTCTCACTGTGTGCACGTTGCTGGAATTCATTACAAAATCACCTTCCTGGAATATTTTTCTAAAGCTGAAGCATAAATCCGTCAGGAGAAAGAAAATACAGGAAGATGTAAAAACAAAACAAAAGTATGAATCACTTCCAAAGTCAGTAGGAAGCAGTCGGAAGGACAAATAATTTCTGGCATCATTTTTCTCTGTTTGGTGCACCTGTGCTGATCACGACTATGTTTGAAAGTGTGTTCAGTTTGGAGCCAGCAGGAACTGAAGCTAGAAGAGGATTTGCCTGAGGGCAGCTGGGTACACTCAGCAAAGCAATAGAGAAGCAGCACAAAACCACCATGAGCTCTGGGCTAAAATGGGGTTATAGGTAGTTTTTCAAGTTTTCTTAACTCGGCATTGCTTTATGAGCATATATGTCTAACTGAGCAGCCCATGCTTCCAGGCCATAGTAAGCAGTGCAGCAGTGGCTGTGCAAAGGGTCACCTGGCTTAACCCATGCCACTTTTGTTGTCATACTTCATTGCACAGCCTTACTTTCAAAGCTGCTCGGGTCCTTATAAGCAGTATTGATAGAACTGTTTAGAAAATGCCTGGCTCGGATATACTGGGAAGGTAATAAATTTCTCCACCTTCTCTTATGTCTCTCTTGCACCCTTATCAGACAAGCTGACAACTTTTCTGAGCAAATGCAACCCTCTCCCTTATTTTCCATTCCTCCTCCCTGAGAGCAAAATCCCAACCTCTTCTTTCTGGGGAACAGAGCTTGCATTAATTGCTGCTTCAAACAGCATATACTTAGCCATGGAAATTCAGTCAGAGATGAGCCAGTAATGGAAATCTTGCCCCCAAAAAAGGCAACAGCTTTTCTCATAAGAATTCCAGCACAGAAGAAAAGAAACAGAGAAAATACGCTACAGGCCACATACAGAATCGATTTCAAACAAGATGTGTTTGAGAGATTTCCCACAAGGCACCAGCAGCTTCTTAATGCAGTTCATTCACAAATTCCTTCAGGGAGCTCAGCAAATAACACAGCTGATTCCCCCTCTCCACAGGAGCACATTAACATGCACTGGAAGACTCAGAGAGGTGCTCAGAGCTTGCAGAGCAGCTGCTAAGCAGTTGACCACTCATTGCCTTTGGTCCCAGCAATTTAGGCTGAGTTAGATCAAAAGTCCCTGGTGGAGCTGGGCACTATTTTGTAATTGAAATTCAATGGCAGCTGAGTACCTTGCTCCCTAGAATGTCCAAATCTTGAGTCAATGATGGCTAAACAAACAGAAGCAATTCTCATGGCACAGCATTGCGTTTGTAGCTATACAGCCACCTATCACTCTAAGTGTCCAAACTCATCTAAACCGTCTAAATGCAGTAAGTGCTGCAGAAATCCTAATGGATTTCAAGGACTCTCAAGCAGTACCTCAAGGCTCTGGCTGCCAAAGCCAGGCTCTAAGCAGTAATGTGAGATTTGAGTAAGGTGTTTTTCAGTTTTCTTTATGCTTATTAAGTCATTTACACAGGTTTAAAGAGAAATTGTGTGTAAGAGTGAATGAGAAGGACCAGAGAAACATCAAATCCAACTACATTAAACATGGAATTCTTTATACAATAAATAACTGTCTGCATCATTGACTATGGAGCAGGAAATGTTTTGTTTGGCAAGATTGTTCACATATCTTTTCAAAGAGAATTGAATATAAAGAAAAATGCTCTTTCATTAAACCTCCTAACATGAAAACTCAGATCTTTCCCTATCCTGCTTTCTGAGAGCTTTCCAACAAAACACATGACTTGTCCAAACAACTAAACGAATGCAGCATACAGTGTGAAACAGCTTGTTTCACCCGAGAACTCACAATAAAAAACCCATACAAACATGAAACATGCAGTCATTCCAGTCTCTTGTGCTTGGGGCTTGATCACCCACACGTATTTCCTAAATCTCTTTTAAGGTTTTGGAGTAGATATTATTGAAACTATTTCTATTCCCTGTAATACATCATATGGGATATCACAAGGAAAACTTGCTCAAAATGGTGTTTAGAACAAATACATGAATATCCTGAATGTGATTTTTGTTCATCAATGCTACAAGCTGCCACTGCCCTGAGACTCCTGCAGACAGCCTACAGATTGGAAGTGCACATAAACCTGAAAGGCCCTTTTCTGAACGGGAAATCTGTGTTGGCAGCCTGCATCCTGATTCTGCCCAGCACCAGCTCTGACCTGATGAAATTCCCAGGGCCAAAATAGCAGGCAGACACTGGGTATTCTTGTTGCATCTGACTGCCAAGAACCATTCTGTAGCGCTTCTAGACCTGAGCAACCAGCTGTGCGACATGGATTCAAATGACCTGGAAAAAAAATTTGGCTTCTCTAAAATCAGTGGCAGAAGTCATTTACTTCAGTGAGGCCAGGATTCATTCCTGGCAGTTGCAAAGCCTCTGTTTGCACTGAAATTTTTCCTGCTGTCGAGTGATGTCGGTCAGAGGGGTGAAGTAGGTGCCTGTTTCTCATGGAATAATTTCTGTAGCAGTGCCAAGATACAGACGATGCATCTCAAGCAAACCACTTCTTTTGATTTTCAAAGGACTTTTCTTACTTAGTGCCAAAAGAACTGTATTTTTTTAAATCAGAAGATCTGAACTTGGATATTGAAGAGCCAAAATAGAACATTATTAATAAGGGTTACACAAGCAGGAAAATATATAATGTTGTAAGGTATAGGTGGAGCAATAGGCTGGCCCTTTGAAAAGCTTTTGAATCCAAATATCAGAGCAGACAGTGTCAATTGAAACAAACTCTCGGTAACACAGATAGTACTTACTGATGGACTTGTTGATACAGAGTCAGCATTAGAATTCAAAAGCTCCTCATGTGTAGCTTCCCACGCTGGCCATTATGAGCTCCACTGCTGCAGGTTGTGCCGCTGCTCAGCTCGGCTGCTGCCATGTGTTCCCATGCACTGACACAAGTGACACAAGTTGCACAAGTGACATTCTGGTGGTTTCTAATCCTCCTCCAGCAAATCTGCAAGACAAAGATAAGCCAGATATTGCTTTAAAAAGATTTTTAAACTTTATCGAAGGTCATTTGATTATGAATAGGTTACTTTTCTAGGTTTGGGTTTAATCCTGCAAAAATGAAGGCTATTTGCATCAAACTGAGATTTCCTTATTTTGTTTCCTCTTTTGTAATTCAGATGCAGATTCATATCTGCATGTAACAATTCCCAAGAAGGACGCTGATACGAACGCTCATTACTCCTAACAAATAGGATATTTATTGCTGGATAGAGTTACACAGACCGAGCAGACAACAGATCACACCAAATCACTGGGGCTGACTTGGCTTTTATTAGTGTATTAACCTCGGAGCTCCCTGTATCGCGTGTCATTCCAGCTGACAGTAAAAAGGGAGAGCTTCAGCCCTTACCTTTCGTTAGTTGTACCTGTGGTGTATTTTACAAGAATGTATTTGCTACTGAATGCAGTAACAAATCTTCAAATTTATTGAGCAATTTATGGCAACAACCGCTCTGTGAGGAAAATAATCCTCTCCACAAAAGTAAACCATGAGTTCAGAATGTGTGAGTGAACTGTTTGATTGCAGTGCTTTAGTTGTCATTGGAACTGTAATTATAATTACAACAGATCACTTTAGGAGTATATGAAAATTATTTTTAAAGCCCTTTAAATGATGAAACTGGTGGAGCATACTCTGCACTGACGTATATGGTCACACTGCCTATGAACAGCATCTTGCAATGGTCTCTTCTGCTGGCCGTCATTTCCAGTACGTGTGGATATTTGCATAAGAGTTGCAGGCTGTCTGCAAAGCTGCTTGTTGGGAACTGAAATTTATTGTTCATTTAGCTCTTAAAAAATAATCTAATTTTTCAAGCCCATAGAAAATTGAGTGAATTATTCACCTTGGTTCATTATTATGAGATATTTTATGGTGACACCACGGAAGTCATTATTTATAACATATGGGATCATCTTTTACCAAATGTTTTCTCCTTTCTCTCCTTGTAAGTGTCTTGAAACTATGAAGTAAATCTTGAATCATCCAGTTGAAAGTGCCAAACAATGATAAATAGTCACATTATGTACACAGGATTGCAACTGTAATGTTTTTCCCAACACTGCATATTAGTTTTTACTTCCCAGAAACAAGACTTTTGATATGAATTTCTCCTTAAGTACTTCACTTTATCATAACATTGAATATCTGCCCTGAAGTTTAGATGCAGATAGAGCAAAAGCTAGAGCTAGAGAAATGGCAGCCTACTGAATTTGGAAGGGACTGAATTAAAATTAAAACACTGAGTTAAGTGCAAAGGAAAATCCATTACTGGCCAGATGTAAACCAGCTGGAGTGCTGTGTGAGTGAGAGGGAGGGAGACAGACTGTGTGTGTGCATTTGTGGGGACGTGGGGGTGATAAGCTGTGGGAGGGAGTTTAGCTGCAACACTCAGACTTTGGCAGATTAATTTAACAGAGAGAAGGTGGCTTTTAAAACACCAAAACCCAACATTTTTTTTTGATGGAGATAGGGCTACAGCACAGCAGGGTGATGTGACACTGAGTTGGAAAGTCCATTTTGTCTAGAGAGAAAATGCCCTGCTGATGCATTATTAGATATGAACAAACCATAGGAATATTGTTAGAACGTGCTCAGACCTTCCTGTTTCATTTTGTCTGCAATCCTGGTTCAGGTATCACCAGAAGCAACTTTCCTATTCCCTGAAGAAAATATTTTCCATGAAATCTCTGCTTGTACACAAGCAAGTGACTGCATTTCAAAACTCATTTGAAATACCAAAATTCCAAATATGACCAACTGCTCTCTCACAGACTCACTGTTGTTGAAATCATCTCCTTAGCTGAGGGCTAAGAAAGCAGAATGAATGGATTGCTAAAAGACTGGTGAGGGAAGCTGGCAAGACAAGCAGAGAGGGAATGATGTGGCAGCAGCAGGAAGGATGTTCCTATCATTTCATAGCTTCCACATGCATTCGGTAAGGGCTGGGAAACAATCAGAACCATAGTATATATCTCACCTGTTCACATGTGGCTCACACTGCACTAGTGGCACAGAGTAGGTAAGTAGTTCCTGATCCAAAAAGAGCCTAAATTGTGAAAGATTTCTGCCTCAGATTCTGGAAAAGTTGCACTAACTCAAATTTGCCCTTTTTCACATAAGGCTTAATCAGCACATCTTTCTTCTAGCTTTAAAATCCTCGAGTGAAATCAATTGGGACTTGTATTTGTTTGTAATTGTATTTGTTTAGAGACTGGGATTCCATTCTTTGAACTTTCTGTTTTCAAGTGTCCTCAGACACAGAGGCAGTGTTTAGATCAATGTTGCTGCACTATTACCAAGAGCAGAATTGGGTGCAGCATTGTTCCTGCTGTACGTGCGTGAAATATTTTGGAAACAAAACCAACAGGGCGTAAATAAGAGCAGCATTTAGTTAATATTAGACAAAAGATTTTTGTTACAGTAAATGAGGAGGCGATGTCATGTTGATTTAAGTCTCGGAGGAGCACCATAATTGTAACATTACGTACTACATTGACAGGTTCATGTAAAATTCAGTACTGCCTGCCTCCCCTTGGCAGCCACTCTCTGCAAGAGCGGAGGTGTCAGCCCCATCAGCGACGGCAATGGTCGGTGGGAGACGTGCCTCAGAGCTCCTGGAATTTCCTCCCTACCAGGCTCAGAGTGGGTGCTGAACATCCCTGTCAAGCAGAGGCGGCTGCTCAGGGTGGAAAGGCCTTCCCAGAGGTATTAGTGCTGGCAGATGTTTTCAGTGTTCCTTGGAAAATAGTGACAGTTTAACTGAAAAGAAAAGACAGCACAATGAGCTGCAAAACACCGTCCTGAAGGAGAGCTGTTGGGTCTGCAGAACTCTATCAGCACAGCATTGAGAAGCTAGGGGGCTCTATGGTCAGTGCTCAGCGTGGATCAGGAGAACCCCAAAGTGTGGGCTGGCCCATTTTTACAGCTCTTAACTATGCATCCCTACTTACTGATGAGACTTCAAAGTCTGAAGAGAGCATGCAGCAAAACAAGACATTTAAATGTTGTTTAGATTTTCTCCCTGGGCGCAGAAAAGGCTTTCCTTATAAGCTATTTCTCGAAGATGGACCGAAAATACCTGCCTCTTCCAGTTACCATCCAGAAATCAATAGGCAGGAAAGCAAATCACCGCTTTTTCTCTTATGTTTGTGCTATTATGGTTTCTGTGGAGTAAAATTACTTTACAGTTAATTAGATTTTTTAAAAATATAGGATGGCTTCTGTATAATTCCCTTGGGTGTTTCTGTACCGCCCCAGCTTTTTTAATACACTTTTGGAAGAAGAGGCATTGATTTGGAGGAAATTTAATAACTCATTGGTAACCATATAATCACCTGTAGCTGCCAAGCTAGCATTGCCCAGACTTTCTAATAGCTGCGAGCAGCAGGTCAATACTTTCAGCAAAAAATTGTATCTGTTTTAACAGCCCAGGCCTATAAACATCATCTGGAGTTTTTAAACTGTGCATCTCATTTTGAGCTTTTGTTCAGCTCAGGAGCATGCTTTTGAAGCAAATCTGCTCCCCTGTTCTTCCTGAGCTTTCATTCCCATCACTTGTGCTGTCAGAACACTCAGACTGGCTCCTTCAGGCTGGAACAGAACCCAGGTGCCCCAGAAGGACACGCAGTGCCCTGCTGCACTCCTGACCTGCGCACACCACCGTGCCTTCCAGACAGCTCCTTTCACACTATGTTGCTTACTGGTACTGACTTCATAACTCTAAACTACTGTTCTACTTAGTGCTGTACACACACACACACACATACACAGTGCTGCTGATGCTGATCTCCACCTGGTTTGGCTGCACCCATGTTTCCTGCTGTCACTGAACTGCTGAACTGAGCAGCCTGTATACACACATAACAGCATGGTTCACAGGATCTATCACTTCATGTAAGCTCATCTTTCATTTCTTCAACTGCTTATGTACATTTATGTATCTGGTCACAAGTGCATTCTGGGATGACCTGAAGGTTACAAAGTCAGGCAGGGATATTAAGATACTCCATAAAAGCTGATACATATTTTTCATTTTTCAAGAACTTTAATGCCATCTGACCACATACGTGACCTTTCACGACAGTCTGCAGGATGTGACATGTTTAAGCATCCCAGCTCCACAGCAGAATGCAGCCTCTCACGACCACCCTTCCACCATCTGGTAGAACCACCATCCTCAGCTGGCAAAAACAGTGCACACAAGGGCTGCAATGCATATGAATCTTCACCTGCTCTGTATGGCCTCACTGCCATTCCTGACAAATCAGTGGCCCAAAGTGAACTGATGGCAGAACTGGATCCTACGATCACTCGCAGATTTTAAACAATAAAAGAACTTCAGCCTGAAACAAAGCAAGCACATTGTGTGCATCGCAGTCAGCGTGCATGCACATCCACAAACCCCACCCATGTATGTGTAACACTATTGTGCAATTGCACGTATGTACTTGGAGCCTTCTGTCATGTTATTGCTCATTTTCCTATGCACGCAGGCCTAATTAACAGCTATCACTCAATTTGTTCTCAAGTAGAACATAATTAACAGTATGCTTAAGTAATGATTTTGTTTATGTCTAGTGACTGAAGCCAAACTTGTCAAACTATTGCTCCATTAATTTAATTCTTCCTCTTGAGTTAGGGAAATTCAATTGCCCTAATGCACACAGTAAATGTTTTCAGTTTTCTTCTCTGGCTTAGATGCTTCCAGAGGATTTTCTAGGAGGGATCTGACCTACATGCATCTCTGACTAATTTGCTCACCTGTCTGTTTTGGAAGATTTCTAATGTCAGTCCTCAATCAATATATGTGATTTCCTAATAGGAGCTCAGAAATTGCTCTATCTCAAACAATATCAACATATTAGCAGTTGTAGAAATGCCAGTAATTAGCTTTGAACTTCAGTTAAGTCAGTGCTGCACATAATAACTACTTACAGCTTTATTCTAGTATTACTTCAGGCCATGATTTTATCAGACACTGGATATCACACAACCAGCTGAGTTAATGTGCGTAACAACTGCATGGAAAGAATATCTGCCATGCCCTGTGTTTACAGAAAGTACTACTCAGATCATTACTGAACTCTTCCCCCACGTTAGATAGAGAGGAGTCAATGTCTCAAGTACGAAGCACATCACCGTATTATTGCCTTACAGTTGAAACAGTTACACAGTCTGGTTACTGACCTCACTTGAAAGTTTAGAAACAGAGATAAGATCTTAAGGTCCCTGAGAAGGCTGTGCTGAATGACTGGTGCCACTCGTTCATAAAATCCTGGTTCTTTGACTCTTTTTTAGCTGCATTTCCCTATTCAGCTGCCTGGAACAAGGCAAGGCAGAGATGCTGTTAGGATGTCTCTGAGGACTTGAAAAGATAGTCCAGTAGCACTATCTCTGCTGATGTAGAAAGCTGTCTTGTGAATACTGCTGGCATTTAAGTCCCTAGCAGTTCAAAATATACCCACAGTAGGAGAAAGAATAGACAAGCCTTGTAGGAATGAGAACACAGACGCTCTGCCCTAGAGAGCAGCCTGTTTCTAGCTGCCAGCTTTTGAAAGGTCTGTGGTCATTTGTGGGTAATCTTCAGCCATCTACACTCTGATACTCCAGGAGAAACATAATTTCCAGGCAGGTGGCTGGTCTGGTCTGTCACCCTCCTCGACAGCCACCCAAGGGGAGGCTCAGGGTATACACTTGTGTCCTCTGTCCTTTATGAAGCACATATCTGAACCACTGCTGATGTGCACTTACCCACAAAGTGGATGACACAAGTGTCACTGCTAATTGCTGCATGTTCCTTTTGTTACTGGAGGGACCTGATATTATTTCCCCAGTAATGGGTCTTTCTATCAAAACCAAGTCAGATGTTAAGCTTTGCTTGGCACAAGAAAAATCACAAGAAGGTGGGGCAGAATGGAGCAAGAAGAAATAGGCCAATTTCAGCTGATCTCATTCCAGGTTTGAGTCCAAACCTGTTTGATCATTTAAACATTCTCATCGATTCCCCTCTCACAACAATGTAATCAGAGGCAGCTATACCAAAGCCACTGGATTAATACCATAGCAAATTGAAGACAGAAGAAGAACCACTCCACTTCCCATTGACATGGATAACAAGAATGCCAAGCTCCATGTAAATAACTGGAAAGAAGCTTCCTGGAGCCTATTGCAGTTGATAGAAGTTCTTTGATAAATACTTTTCAATGAAGCGTTTTTAAGCTCTGTTATATTTCATGGGATGCTTATATGGTAATTCTTAGAAACTGGTTTACTGCATGAAATATAAGATACGTTGATGCACTCGTATGTATGTGAGAACAGGAGGTTGGGTGTGCCACATATGGAGTAAATGTACAATTCTGGGTTCCCAAATGGCATCTTTATGTAACTGTTAGAAGATTTAGAGGAGCTGAATTGCTGCTGTGATGAAAAAAGAGAGAGAGAGAAACAGAGAACTAATGGTAAATAAATATTTTCACACTCATACACACATATGATGCACGGTAATTACTAAGGACAAAGAACAGCAGCTGCTAGCTGTATTTTCCATAGTGAATAAGTCTGTGAGAATTTAAATGTAATATGAAAAACAGATTTGAATCCCTTCCTGTATTTTGCAGGTACTGTTAAATATTCCCTGAAGTTATCCATTCCCATGTATTTTTAGTACTAAGCAGATGTTTTTCTTTTTGAAAGTGTGTAGGTTCTGAGTAATGACAGGTTTCTCTCCAAACAGGATTTTGCTTCAGAAACAATAGAGATTTGCTAGTTATCAATCCAGCACATCTCAGAGTTTACAAATACCATATATCGTGGTCTTACAAAGATAATACTGTTTGACAGCAGTTTGAAAACTGATCTCTTGCATGTGAGAGTCAGTATGAATCCACGGCTGTGTAAATCTCAGCAAGGACAATTTTTAATAAGCAACTTTCTGGTTTTATTTCGCTATGGCCAATTAGTTGCCAGCAGGATCGTATTGGCTCTGGCTCCGGGCCACCCGTGTCAGCAGCAGCTCAGAGATGTCTGTTTGAGCTCCATCACACAGCACAGACATGCCCACCATTGATCTAATTTTGTTCCACTCAAATGCTGCTCTTTCAATGGAAGCAGAGGAAGCACAGTGCTGCTGCTCATGGAAAGCCAGCCCGAAGGCTTCAGTGCACCACTTCAGAGTCGGACGCTTGTGCAGTGAGCTGAGCAGAGGGAAGAGAAGGAAGGCCTTGTGGGATCCGATCAGCATGTCGGTGTGGATGAAAAGCAGACGTGTCCTGCTTTATCCCCAAACACTGTGACACAGAAGTAAGAATAGAAGAAATTTCAGCTCTGCTAAGCAGCCCTTGGCAATATGGAAATGTGGTAACCTGCAGCCGAAAATGGAAATTTAAACAACCCTTGAGATGTGTGCAAGAGATGGTAGGCTCCTCCTGAGGATCTGCCCTGGAAAAAGGAGCATATAAAGACTGCAGAGCTGAGTGTGACAGCTGTGTGGAAATGTTTGTTCATTAAAAGTTTCTAAGAAGAAATGGATCCTTTGATTTTGCCTCAATTCAAGCTGCAACATGTTGCATCCTGTAATAGTAGCCAATAGCTATTAGTAGATGCCATCAACGTTGGCTTTTATAGTTTGATACATTGATGCCATGAGTTTTAGGGGGCGTTGTATGCTTGTGCTAGAATACATCTAAGCTTCCTATTGTCAAAGTCAGCTCTTTCCTGTTCATTTCTAGAGTTTTCATTTGAAATGAAACTCATCTTTCTCAAAAAAATTGTTTACGGTTCCTTTATCTCTACTTGCTTTCATAAGTGCTGTCAGCATCTATGATTCTCTCTGTACTTCAGAACCTGCTCATATTTGGGTATTCATAAAGGTGATAAAATACATTTGATTTTTCCCTGAAACAAGCCTGAGGGCCCTGTTTATAGGATATCTCATAGTCATGCTGTGTTAATTCCATTTATGTGCACGTTCAGCTGCAGCTTTCAAACAAAATAATGATCACTCTGCCTCAGCGGGGTGAAGATTGTATTTTTCAGTATAATCAAGTTCCAGAAAATAGAAACACTCCATGTCATAAGCGAGAAACTGTCTGCATAGTAAGTACCATAATTCATTTAAAAATGATTAATAATAGCTAGAATTAATGTTAATCAGAACAAATGATTCACTGCTGCATAATCTTAATGTATACGTGGAGTACACACAGATCAAAACTTGCTAAGGACATACCCACAATGTTGAGACAAAACTTTTTAAGATGAGGTACTTTTCATGCTAACACCTCACTTGCACGGTGTGTCCACACTGGAGGATGCTGAACAGTCCCACAGCTGTGCTCATAAAACAGAGCCCAGGAATACTTCTGCTTGACTTTGAAAAATCATAGGAGCTCAACTGTTCAGATGGCTCCTTGTGCCTCACCACCACTCTGTAAGTCAGCTCAGGGTTCTGGCTGCTTCCCTCCCCATAGATGGGCAATTTCGGAGCTTTACTGCTCTGAAAGGTGCTTGCCAGCTCTCTGCTGCAGTCCTGCAGCGATGCAACACCCACCAGGCTGCTTGCTGGCAGCAGTGCAAGACCTGAACATCTGTGTCCCTCCGAGCTTGGAGTCTGCAGCTCTCCCACTGATCCCTGCTGTCAGTCGGAAAGCATGGAAGTGGAAAATAAGCCCCAAGCCACAGCTCGTCCTAAAGCATAGTGATAATCCGCCCCAGTGTTTGTGGTTCAGACAATCACTAACAACAGCATCAGCAGCAGAGACACCGAAGATAGGCTGGTAACAGATCAGAAGGATATTGGGAAACATGAAGAAGCTCCTTAATTAATTTCTAATCCTTTTTCAGCCTTAATCTTCTTTTTCATAGTAAGATCTGGCATTACACATTTTCTGCACACATGCTTTCTAGATGATGTAGATTAAGCCTTAGGTCTCTGATTTGCTAGAAACAGCATGTCAGTAGGTTAGCTCTTACTGCAGCCACGATTATTCTGTCTGGGGTGATATATCCAGCTGAAATATTAATTAACAGTATGTGGAGTTCATCCAGTCACCCAAGGTTTTAAGCTATGCTTTCTTCTGAGCTTCTCAAGGTTTTGTTCAGTCTTTTTGGTGTAACTGGTGCAGCTTTCCTTGTACATTAATTTCAGAATATGACTTTGCATAAGGAAATGCAGAAGTGGAGGAATAAGGGTTTCTGAATGCTTCATGGCCAAGGTAGGGAGCATGTTTCTGTTTTGAATACATATTGGTTGTCCAAATACAATCAATGGGTTGTTTCATATCAGTTTGTGATACAGTGCTTTCTAATTTATGCTGTAAATACAGAAAATAAATAGATAGGTGAGTAAAAGGGAAACCAGACTAACTAAATCAGTGAACAGCAAAGAGAAGAAAATCTCAGATGAAATCATTAGGATTAGCATTTTCCTGATGGCCTGAGGGGCATATTTAGGAGTTTCCTAGGATGTGAAGAGCAGTCCTTTCTATTGAAATGTTATCATTTCTAGATTTCTATTTGCTCAGGCCTTCTGAGAATCAGGTCACGTCTGCTCAAGCGCCCAAATGTGGAAAAAGCTGACCTAGATCAGTACTTCTCAGCCTTCCAGCATATATGAGCCACTTTTGGTTCATGCGTGTGCAGGTCCCTCAGCTGGGCCAACAGTTGGACATCAGGGGCTCCATCTGTGTGAACATCAGACCTGGCAGGTGGAATTTTTCTGCTACAAGTTGTTGGTTTCATTTAGTTTTGCTTTTGCTTGACAGGGCATACAAGGGATGAGAGGCATGGATTTAAGAGTACTAAACCTTTTTCAATCTATAAATGAATAATAAAAAAAAAAAAGAAACCACATCAACAGCATCTAAACCAGGAGCCCAAAATCTCATAAAGGTGATTTGGCCATAACGTTTTTGTTGAGATATTTCCTCTGTACTCATTACTGCACTGACAGTTGCCAGCTTGTATATGCCACAATTTGATCAGTAATCATCTTGTGGCTTGAAAGAAAGCTTTTGTAAAATACCAAGCATTGTACAGTGAATACATAACCCTGGCAGGACGTGCAAATAAGTACCTGTATGTTTGGATAATTGCGGATATGCTTTTAGTCCAAGAACAGCTTTGAACATGCACAGAAATACGGTTCTGATACACCTGCTACTGCCACTTTTGAAGTGGAAGTTAAAATATCAAAAGCATTTCTTTATTGCAAACTGAAACGTTTCAGGATGTTTGTCCTTACATTTAGTTCATTCAAGTGTAATGCACAGGAGGATTTTGTATTGTTTCCAACTTACATATTTCCTGTGGTACCAGTGATGCCACCATCATAGCAGTTTTCTGCCCCTTTATCCAAAGAGATCTACTGTCGGTCAGGTAAGTAACTTTTTCACTAAGCAGACTGAGCAGACAGTGTCTAAAGGCACCGTTATATTCCTTGGCATGTGCAAACCTTTCATATGTTCAGAGAAAAGAAAGATAAATTCCAGCGGTAGATGAAACACACTTCTGCAATTACAAGTGACTTTTTGAATGCTATGCGTTGACCCAGCCACTGGGTTTCACCTTTTCTCTCTGTGATTAGCCACAGTGTTATCTTAAAAGTTTGGTGTGCCTTCAGCAACATGACCCAGGCTGGGAGTAAGAACGGCACAATGAAATCACTGCACCAGCACTGAGCTGTAGGACTGCTGCACAGCTTCTGCTCACACTGAGCAGCACAACGCACTGCTGGGGGAGCAAGGTTCCCATACACAGGGATGGGGCTGATGGGCTGTCAGTGAGGCTTCCCTTGGGCAGAAATTCATTTGGTGACTTAAGGTGTGGTTGGGAGGATATGGGTTTTTTTTCCTGGGAAATGGAAATCTACCACAGAAACTTCAAGGTAGACATATCTGTCCATTTTTTATATGCAGCAGGTTTGGTCCAACGTCCTTACTGCAAGTGAATGTCGACAATAAAAGAATAACGGAGTCAAGTTCTAGCAAAAAACTTCCCCTATAAATTCAGCCATTTGCCAAGTCAGTTGATGCCCTACTTTCCGGGCTGTCATAGCAGGCAATTCTGAACAGTATCTGCTTATTAAAAATGGAGTACTAAAATCAATATAGCAATATCTCGTTGGAGAAAATTCAATTTATCAACAGGTTTGTCATTTTAAAGATGATTAAAGGAGTTGTTTATTAGGCATCATCTAGACTTTAGAAATAGTTGGTGTGAAAATAATAAGACATAAGCCACAATAGACTTACAAATCTTCCAATTGCATCAGGGAGTGGATATTTTTCTGTTAGCGCTGACCCGTAAAGATTTCCTGTCTTTATGTTAGACTCCATCGGTCACCAGCTATATATTAAAAACAGGTGCTGCCCTCAGACTTCAGTAGCTCTGGGGCAGACCCATTATTCAGAACCCAAGTGCATCTAAAATAGTTAGAAATACCAGAAGTCCTACTTTTTTCACTAATGTCATGTAATAAATACTTCTTCTGATCTTCATTTCAGAAAGTTCCAGTTCAATTTCGGCCTATGTTCTGTCTAGTTAGTAAGAACATAAGAACATTTAAAATACTTCTGGTTATCGCTTTTGGTTTTAAAGTGCATTGTTAGAACAGAAAAATAAGAGTAGGATTTATTTCTCTTTTATTTCTGTATTTACTGCAGTTCCACTTCTCTCAACTTAAAAAAGTACACAAATGTTTTTGAGGCAAATAAAATGAGTAAAGTAAAACAGACCTCTGGTAAACAGAAACGGTCATATTTGTTACTGGGAAAGTGAAGCTCTTCACCTTCTTTAAAGAATGAGAAAAATCAGGACAAAGCAGCTCTCTCCTATCGCTCAAAAAAATGAAAGTGAAAAATGCTACTGGGCAGAATAGTTTATGATTTTTGCATGTCACAAAGGATTTGCCTTGACAAGTAATGAATTTTATTGAGGTCAAATTTCAAGTTATCTAAATACTAGTTTACCTCCAGAGATACAGGGAAATTATTTTGCAGTAACTGTGCATTTTTCCCTGGCAGTGATTTGGGAAGCAACTTGTGAAACGCTGCTCCCAAAAACCTGTTACAGTTCTGCTAAAAAAAGCTGATCAAACTTCGGTCCCTTTCATGGTTAAAAGCTGAGCAGTACAGATTCTGCGCCACCTCCATACCAGCGCCATACTCCATCCAAGCCAAAACCAGGACAAGCGCTCAAAGGATTTCAAAAATCAGCAGTGGCCACTTCTTTATTTTAGAGAGTTTATGAAAATTTAATAGGCATAGAAATGCAGACCTTCCTGACAGAAAAGAATTAGAGAAATGGTGTTTTCAGGCTCTTGTAAAACTGTATCATTAAACTTAATAATGGTATGTTTTGATTGCGGCATAAAACAGATGAACTTTGTATGCACATCCTTCACCCTGCTCAGGAAACCATATGCGTCTCAGTCATTCAGACAGCAACCTAATGCTCTGGATGCACAACAGCAGGAAGGTTTTGCCAACTCATTAATCTAAGCCTGTGTGTGAGGATGGGCATTTTTCTTTCTTTTTCTATCCGCAGAAATTAGCAAAGAAAAGAAAATATTTCATTTCTATATATATACAGATAAATGCTTATTACAAAATGCTTATCACCTACATATGCATAGGTAGATGGATGGATGGATGTGATGAGTGCATTGGAAATAAAGTGTTGACTGTACTAATAATCTTCACTTCCCCACAGTGTTATTTATTTCTGAAAAATACATAGGTCACTCCAAAAGTAATGCCTTCTATTTATCTCTATGGTTACCACAACAGATACAAAGAGCACACTAACACCGTTTTATAGAGCAAATCCTCAGCTGCAAAACATGATTTTTCAACATAGCCATCCACCACTGTGTATTTATGCAGAGACGAACAAGAACTGTATGCCACACTTAGAACCATCCACATGGCTATTCAGAATGTGGCACGTCTTTCCCGTTGCTGTTGCATTGCTGAAACACATCACCACACCCTCATAGCATTCACTTCTACTGCTTGGACTCCACCAGCTTTCAGCAAGCACCAGTGAATGTCAACAGGTGTCAGTTTTTCTGCAGGGAGGAATTCAATGACACCCCTTTGCTCCACATGCACTTGCCAGTCAGATGGTCCCTCTGCTGCCATTGGAAAGCTGCTGGCATTTCAATCAAAGAATGTTTTGATCATCAGTGCATCTTAAGATCACTCATTAAATAGTGGCTCAATTAGAGCCTCAGAATTTTGGCACTATTTTACTTTTTAAAGCCCTATGTAAAATGAAAAGAGTAACTTTTCATTTGTCTGAATTTCTCATCAGTTTGTAGGCTCCTGCACCTTTTGAAAATGCACTTAAACCTTCCAATTTAAACAGGCAGCTGTGACATCCTTTCATCAGAGACAAAAATTATTCTTAACACGGGTTTTAACAAGGATTCTTCAAACTGAAATCTTGTTACAGATCGCTAGATTAAATTAGGGTAATGGGTTCTCTAAGCCTCAGTTATTCTCTCAATTACTTATTGACTTAGCCTAATTCTAAACTAAGGTTAATGAACAAAAAAGAACAGGCAAACATAATTTTTCCTTCCACTTTCACATAATGCTTATAACTGTCAGGCCAAAAGATAAAACTTGTCATCAACAGTAAGAATGTGGCTGTGGAAGGACAGGGTTGTAGGCATATACATATACAAGTATTCTAAGGCTAAACTGCAATGTAATTTGTACTTAAACATTCCACTTCCATGCTCAAGTTTGCCAGCAAAAATTCAGGCTGTAGGTTTCAGGACACTACACAGTAGATGATGGACATTGATATCCAGCAAAACATCCTTAATGATTCCTTTTTTTTCACACCAAACAGCACGTAATGGATCCCAACATGCAGGAAGTTCTCAGTATCAAGATGCATCTCCCACTTAAAGTCCTTACTAGTCCCTGAAGGCCTTCAGCCAGTACTGATGGAAGCTGTCCAGTCACAGAAGCCAGTTTTTCTGCTTGCTTGTCTCAATAACTCAGTTTTAATTTAGAAATCTAGAGAAAGCTCTGGGATCTAATTCATCTGCTACACTTGGTTTAAAAGTATTTGGAATATTTTAGATGAATGAGAGCAGTAAACATAAACACACACGCAGCAATTATTAAGCGAGTCACCATAAATTTTGCTGCATCTGCTTTAGACTTCACAGATACTAACAGGGAAAAATCATCGCATTAATGTAGTAGTGGAAATGTAATAAAGTGCTTTATTATCCCTAGAAGGCAGCATGCGGCAAATAGGCTCTGTGGGGTATTACCAATGTCCTAGGAGCAGTTCCACTCCTTCCTATCCATGGCATGTAATTATCTCAGGCTAACTATGACCCTGCAGGTCCCCTATTAAAGTTATATTTTTGTTACAGAACGGTGTATACATTATTGAAGAGCATTATTTTGATCACTGAGAAATTGACATATTGTGCTCATTAGCCAGTAAGCCTGAATATTTAATTTATGAAGTTTGTTTCAAGATTTCTCAGATCAGTCACTTAAAGGGAGTAAACAGGAGAACTGCAGCCCAGTGAAGGGGAGGCATTTGTACTGGCTGTAGGGCCTTAAAAAACGTGTGTCATGTCACATTCTGAGACATGCCACATGACATTCAGCAGGTAAATGAGTTAATTAGACTCATTAACATCATCTCCTTTTCAAAACTTTTCAACAAATAAGACAAAAAAAGTTATTTTAATCTTTGTCCTTCTCTCTTACATTTTCCCATGCATGCCTTTCCCATCAGATGTTGTGACAGTGGGGTCTGCTGTTCCTCAAAGCTCAGTAATTATGTCGCAGCTCCCCCAGTACACAGTACTGGATCAAAAATCTGGTACTTCCTTATCTTTAATTTTCTCCCCACACCAGTTTTTTTTGTTCAGAGATACAGAGCTGTGCTGCACTTGGTGTGCTGCTCCTTCTTTTCTGTCCCGCTGCTCCAACCACCCTTTCTGAACCTAATGACACAGAGTAAGGCTGTGTCACAAACCAAACCCAGCTAACAAACTATTTCAGTTTTAGTTTTCTGCATGGCTGTGGAAGTTCTCCTGGCAGAGGTGATGGCCAAGTGGGATGGGTCAACAGTGCTCTCTGCTGGCAGCAGGGAAAGGCTGCAAGAAACAGCTGCAATCTAAAGTACAAGGCATGAATTACTTTGAATGTATATCTATGGCGAGATATTTTAATGCAAATGTATAGAAGATCATGATTTAGAAGGTCAAGAAGCAACTTGTTTATCACAAACATAATTTTGCAGATGTTGCTATGCTCACAGTGTTTCAGTGGTTTCCTTATAGAAGGCTACATAAGTAGAGTTTCAAGATGAAGGCAGAGAAAAAGTATTACGAAGAATGAATATTCAAACGTACACAGGTTTACCAAATGTGCTTGAATGCTCCACAGGAAAAAAAGAAAAAAACTGTTTAAAAACAAAGTATTAATGTTGTTATATGTGTGTACAGAAACACAGCAGGGCAAGGAATGAGCTCTCTCAGTCTTCTCTGGTAGTTCAGACAGTAGAACAGTTGTTTCCTACTTAATACTAATCTCTCGTTTAAGAGACGACTTTAAAAAATAGTTCTATCTTTTCAAACAACTCTTACGTATCTCCCAAGAACAAAACTGGGATGTCCTCTTTCTACTTTCTAGTGTAGGTTCCCTATTAACAACTGATAGAAAATCAAGGCAGCAGCATGAAACTAATTCTAAAACCAACCAGATGCCATAAGCACACTATTAAGAAAATGTACGTTCTTGTATGACCACTGCTTTGAAGGAAAGGAAGGTAATTCTGCAATGCAGAGAACCAAGCAGAGTGCCTTAGAGGGTTACATCTGGATTTCTTGTTCAGTGTGATGCTCAGTCATGGTCCCTGAAGTCAGATTCCAAAACACATACATGTCCTGAAGCCTACGGAAGCTCTGTTTTCCAGTTCTAAAGAAGTCTCTGCTTTGTACCAGATACATACAAGGGATGTACTACAGCACGGTCATTCCAAATCAATGAGAACAATATTTCATATTGCTGAACAAGGTCTGGTCAAGATACTATGAGCAACAGCAACAACAGCAACAACAAAATCATTAAGAGAAATGGCTTTGCTTGGAGTACTCAGAAAAACATTATTTGTTTTGCTGCTGTGCTTAGAAACTCAGACTGAGGTGACCTGAGCTACAGCACAGGGTACTGCATGGGAATGGGACAATCCTGTGTAAGACTGGAAGAAAACCAAACACTCTGCTGTAAATGCTTACATATCCTGGTGAGCCTGAAGACAGATGCATATTTGCTTTGCATTTATGAAGCTCTTTGAGTCCCTTAAGTGGCAGATGCTACTTCATTCTTAGTATTGGTATTTTCATGTTTCCATGGAACAGAATCTGGTCTGTGGTCACTGGGACATCTACTGCTCTTTCTGTGTTGATAAGCAATGGCAGGAAGCAAAGGCAATGACAAAGCAAGTGCTATTAACAGCTCAGGTGCTGTTAGTGGGGCAGAAAGCCCATTGTTCCTGGAGCCTGCAGAGCTACAAGAACATAAGACTTCAAGGGGAGGATATGGAAGCCATGCGGTGGATGATAAAAGAGTGGTTATTGCAGGATGTAAAACTAAGGCATTACAACATCTTCAGAACACCCTTCAATACTTAGTGATTTGCTTCCCTACACAGTGCTAGGCTTTCTTTGGATTGTATCTATTTTCATCCCAAAGAAAAAAACAGCTAAAACCCCAGATAAGATCCAAGGACACCACAGCAGGCAGCCATACACAATTGATTTTCTTGCTTCCTTACATTCAGTGCTGCTCCGCTGACAGGTACTGATACAAGTGAAAAAATATTCTTGGAACTGATCTTCAGACCACTGTTACCTGAATAAATCCAAAATGCTGAGAGACTATTTCACCATTTTGTAAAGGCCCTCAGGAAGCAGAGAGCTGCTGGAGAATGGTGACAATGAGCCACCGACAGAGCACGGGATGAAGGGCACAGAATCCAGCTCAGCTCCCTCACCTTTCCTCTTGCAATCCCTGCCTGTGATACTGGCACAGCTTTACCCCAAAACATGCTTCATTTTCTGATGCTTTTCCAGCACAGCCTTTTGAAGGCAGTTTTATCACAGACTGTAATGTAGTGATACAGAACATGAAAGTTATGACAAATATTTAGTTCAGGACCAGTTTGGGAAGAAAAGAGTAAGCAATCAAGATATGCGGTTAACAAGGACACGATGGAATGCTTCCCTAACTGCAGGGCTAAAGAGCAATATCTTCTGTGCTTCTGCTGACCTTATATTCTACAGCCAAGCAGCAGAATTTGGACTTTTTGTGATTGTAGGGCTAACAAGTTACACACAGATAAATGAGCAGCCCGATCTCACTTAGAAATGCAGCACTGCATTTATTAGTGTGCCTGTGTGGCTGACTTGCATCAAGATAAAGAGAGAATAATGCTGCTGGGGAATTACGTGCACAAAGCTCTGTGAAGCAAGAATTAAAATGAATGAGATTAAATAGAAAATAACACATCAGGAATATGTTAATAATTTAATTAAAGTCTACCGAAGTTGAAATATTGCACAATTAAGGTTGAAGCCCATCAACATTCTCTGTTCTACTTGGGGATTTTGCCATAGGTAAAATTACCAGTTCAGAAACATTTCTCAGCGTTTGAGGAAAATTGGGTCAACTGAGCGTGGTGGGATCATTCACTTTGAAAATGGTGGATGGAGCTGTTTTCTCAGACTTTTAAGGATGCTTTAATACATTCGTTTCGCACAGCCTTACTCCTGCCCGTCAGAGCCCTCCTAACACCTATTCTTTAGCAGGGCACGCAGCAGACAGAGAACGCTGCTACAAAAACACACACAACTTCACAGTCCACAAAACCAAGCAAAGTTCTACGATTCACCATCACTTTAAAGGCTGGAACGTTAGAAAGTCTCCAGAAATTAAAAATAAAATTCCCTAGCAGTTCCATCTTTCATTCATATGTAATCTGAGCAAATGGCAAATGCAAGACACTTTTGTTCTTGTAGTGATCAAATGTCCTTAATAGAAATGCCGTTAAAAGCCTCAGTGGTAGAGAAGAAACAGCACAGAGATGTCAGAGGCCATTTGCCCAGGATCTGGATTGCAATATGTGGCTCTTCCCATGTGCACACACTCAGAAAAAGGGAACCAATGCCTTAAAAATGCTGAAGAAATGACATCACATTTTTGCTATTGAATGTCTTGAATTTTGTCCTTCCTGGTGACATGTCCATATGCCTGTGTGCGAGGTTCTTATGGTTTCAGTTCAGGTGTTCAGCCCTCGCTGCAGGTAGGAAATGAGGTATGTCAGATACTTCAGCTCATTACTGGTATTTTTTATCTGCAGTTATGTAGGGAAATCCTGTTTTAAAATGGTCAATACAATCTCATTACAAGCACTGCCTCTTTATGAAGGAGAAAATGAGAAAGACAAATGTTACTCCTGCTCATGATTTCTCTCTTATCACTTCCCCTCTCTGCTGTACAGAGAGTTATTTCATTCATATTAGAGGTTATTTGGGTCACTTTTACCTAAAGAGAGAAAATAATGGTAACCTAATTTGAGATTGGTGGCAATTTAAGTAAGAAAATGGATTCAGAATATTTTGCACTGTTGCTAAATTTAACTGAGCGCTCAGTGAAGTGTGAGCTTTCGGATGTGAATGAGGCTTTCAACCATTTCCCCCTATTTGTTTTTCAACAGCATTTCTTAGTCATTGTTAGCAATTCCATCTCACCCATCCACAACGTACTGAAACTGCTTCCAATAACCTGACCTTTCACATATTAAACTAAACTTGGTATTTAATTATTTGGCATGCAAAGCCAAGCAGAAAACTAAGGAGCAGTTACAAATAGAATCATTGTGTCTTGTTGGAGATGAATAGGAATGTCTGGGTTTATTGCTTTCCTAAAACCATTTGAAACTGTTTGTTTGGAATTGGAATAAACACAATACAGATGACGTATATCAAAGTTGAAAGTAACCACGACAGTCAAAACCTGCTTCATCTCATTCATTTGGTTGCATCGCACAGTCTGTGCAGTAGAATTTTTTTACAACACACTGTGCAACAAAGGAGGTCATCTAAATTCTGTAATTACTATTACAGATAAAATGACACTGCAGCAATGTTAATTACTATAGTACTGATGTAATATAGGATATAATACATAATAGTCATGTCTTTAATTTTAAATTGAAGTGCAACAAAGCATATTATTGCTATCCTTCCTCTTCTTAATGTAAATGAATGCTATTCAAGTGTAGCATTTGCATCCACGCAGAACATTCTTAAATAAATCACTCTTCTACTTTAAGTCAAGCTGGCATATTTCACTTTTCAGTGACGTGTAAGTTAAGGAACCTCTTGCTGTGGGAACTTCTCCTGTGACAGGAGTAAATGTGACAGAATTATATTCCATATGAAAAGAAGATTTCTACAATCGTTTTCTTTTTCATTACATAAAATATCAGTCAGTTTTTAAATGAAATGTACCATTCAGTCCTTTTAAAAATAAAGCTGAATCTCAAAGATCATTACAGCTACTTGATGTGTAGTAAGAACTGGAGATACTCATCAAACCATAAGTAATTTTGTACCACTATGGCCAAAACATCTGGCACCTGTAAAAGCAGAATATCCAGAACAAAGAGCCTTGCAGAAGAGGACAGTGAATGGTTTTACCTGCAGTATCAGAATGAGCAGGGCTTCCTGTTCTATGAATAATTACCTCTCTGCTTTTGCAGCACCTTTACTTTTACTTTTGGATAACTGTTATGAATATCGAAAGAAGAAAAAACGAGTTAAATTTCAGATTTGTTCAAGTGTACTTAAATAATTTCTGCCAGTTGAAATGTCCCCATTTGCAGTGGAGAAATTTAGTAATGAAGTCATTACTCAGCGACTACTCAGAAATATTCTAAAAGCCTGCGTATTTAAGAGTATAGCAGTCACAGCCATTGTGCTAACCACGTGCCCCTGGGCAGAACATCTACATATGGATTTACAGAAATGCTATAATGTACAGTGTAAAATCCACACATTTAAAGTATGTCCTCAAGTTGTATATTTCATCACACAGCAATAACAAGATACAATGCTGCATTTAAATGAAGACATGTAGGATGCAAAAACTTGCATTTTGTGTAATCGGTCTCAAGGAATTACAAATGATATTGAAAAAACACTTTTTATCCCCTATTTTGTTTAGGTCAGCGGGACAATGTACAATACAGGGAGACATGTTTCTCTACGATTAGACAAAGAGCATTTGGTCAACATCTCTGGAGGGCCGATGACGTACAGCCACCGCTTAGAGGAAATCCGGTTACACTTCGGCAGTGAAGACAGCCAGGGATCAGAGCACCTTCTCAATGGACAGGCGTTCTCTGGGGAGGTACGTCAGCATGTTCCGGATGACAAATGAACCATCATGACATGGTACACTTTTCATTTCCACCTGAAGGTATTTGCAAACCAATTTGCAGCAAAAGAACTGTTTCCCTTAATCCAGTTTGGAATTCAGCTTTTGTATTATTTTTGTTCCCAGCACATGCATGGCTAAACACGTGAGTCGTATTTAGAAAGGAACAGTTTAACTGCACTTGTGGACACCTTGTATTCACGAATACACTGCTTACAAGGCAATCAAATATGCCTTGGTGGATCCTTTAGCAGCCAAAACCTCTTCCTTAACAAATAAGGCAATGCTTTGGAATAACCACAGGGATTAATTATAAAGATACTCAGTGAATATCCTGTTACCTTTCTTTTGGAAGATCAAAATGAATAGTTTTTTCACAGTAAATAACTTTGTTGGGGAAGAGTGAATTACCATCTGCAACATGTATCACAGATTCTGGTGATCAGATAGTTAACGAGTGTTATTTTCTTTGGTGTTGTGCAGCAGCAGTTATTGAAGAGTAGGACATTAACTGTAGGACTGTCAAATGATGTTATAACTGATGGCAATTATGTGCTTTGAAAAGCTTCACAGATACATAACATAACCAGCAGCAGCTTTTTCACAAAATTACTTGTGTTTTACACAACTGAGTTGTGGTAGCCTTGTTCAAATTCTGTGATAACTGGGCATAAAATGTACTACTCCTTTGAGAGACAAAAGAAAGAAAACAGAGGTGGGAGAATGAGGTTAGAAGTTCTGAAACACCACCTTCTACTACTTCATTTTCCACATGGAATCAGGGAAATTTTACATGAGGAGGGATCTTTGAATGATAGTGAAGGATTATTTATCAGAGAGATCAGTGTTGCAAATCCAACTTCTGATATTTTTAGAAGCAGGACTGACAGATAAACAGCCTGTGAGAAGCATCAGGCCAGCTGAAATAATTTAATCCAGTCTGCTGAAGAATTAGAACAATCTCAACTGCTAAATCAGGAACAGTGATATTGTCACGGAGGCCTTGTGCACACCCCTGATTTGCCTGTGTAGCTCAGGTCTCTGCCTCCTTTTCTGAATGATGGGCCCACTTTTCACAAAAGCCTGTTTTTCCCTACACATTTCTCTGTGCAGTATTTACGTTCCTCAACCCAAGCCTGGTTTTCTGTTTGCTTTTTTTCCCTATTGGATCCTCACTGATGTGAGGCTTTGGGATTCTATCAAGGCTGTTCATCAAAATACAAGGCTGTACATTGTCCTTCCTCAGGAAAGGAACATTAACGCAGCAGGTGATGTCCATTGCCATAGGTCATCTGTATTTTGGAAGTTTTATTGGAAATGATATGGGTCATTTTTAATGTTGCAGCCAGAAGATAAGTTTACTGTATTCCTGTGCCGATTAATGTTGAAAAATAAGCCTCTGAGGGTAGTCCGGATGAGGGAACACATGTCTGGTGGAAGGGTGGTTTAGTAAAATCTCTATAACCTTCAGATTAATGTTCAGCTTCAGAGGAGAAAGTCAATAGGATAATGAATTAAACTGCTAGAGGAATAGAATATAAATCAGGAAGAGGTGGAGGTATTGTCATCACTGCAGCATAAGGAGACTGTTCACGTGAGTAAATCATGATCAGTGGGAGATGAGCACGAGTGTGAGGAGCAGGAATGCACCTCTGTCTGTCCCAGAGACTACAGGTGGGTTTCACCAGCAATGTTACATGACACTTATACACACAAAAGCAGAGTTACAGTTCAAAAGCCACTCTTACTAACATTGGCTGATGTGTTATTCTAAACCAAAATCAAATTCCGTATTTTCTGTTAGGTGGGTTTTATTGCATATTAGGAGAAAAATAGCTGGGAAAAACGTATCAGCACTAATTGACTTTTAACTTCCATAGATTACTGCAACATTTGCATCAGCAGTGCAAGTGGAAATGCTAGGTCATCATCACATCAAATAAACAGAAGACCTTCTCACATCTATTTATGCCAGCATTTTGATTACTGACACTTAGCCCAATACAAATTACTTCAAATCTTTCTGGTATAATTGAGTAGCTTAACATTTCAGACAACAAGCAATACTGAGATCACCCAATTCCTCTACATTAGTAAATGATTTATAGAAAGTGTGTGACTATGCATTGTTAGATATGCATGTACTTGAATATGTCGTATATGATATTAGAGGGCATTATTCTTTAAGCAATCAGTGCAAGCACCAGCTGTGCATGGCAGGAGCTCCCCATCCAATGTTGTGTGGTTGGACTTCAACTCTCAGGTCAGTCAAAGCAAAAACTGGAGAGATTTCTGCAAGTGTTTGCTCATCTATCCCCTAACTCTGAAAGCACTCACACTTCAAGAACTGCCTGAGCAAATTACAAGCTCTATGAAAATGTCAGTTTGTGTTCATGTAGCAACACAACAAAATATCTGCTGCTTGGAATAGTAAATGCTGGATTTCTTAGGTATGGAGTGAAACAGATCCCCTTCAGTAATAAATATATTTTTGCACATGTTTAGTTTTCAGTTACCAACTGTTCTCATTTCTGGAGGGAGGGGGAAGTGGAAGAGAGTGTCAATGTACTGAGAGCACAGTCTGTCACATGCTATAATCTAAATCCCCTCGGTGCCTCAATTTTAAAATCCAGCATCATAAAGCAATAAGGTGGAGTTTTTCTGCTTAGAGTAGCAGCTGTAGGATTTGCTCTTTTAAACCACTGGGACAGTAAAACATTCAGCCCTCTAAACCTCCGGCGTCACTTATAAAGTGTTCACTTTGCCTTATTCCAAATGATTATAATTTGCCTGGGTTGACTTTACTTGCTATTGGATGATTCTTCTTTAATTAAAGAGCAATTTACCTCTGCAGCCAAAAAACTACATTTGTTCTGCAATGGGTTTTATGTTACTTGGGAATGAGTTTTCAATTACACTTCTCATAAACTTTAACTTTTTCCACAAATGTATTTAGCATAACAATCCAGGAAAGGAGGAATCAAACTAATTCCTTACTCAAAATTTCCCACAGCCACATTCCTGGACAAACACAGAGGAAGATAAAAAACAAGCTTATATGAAGTTCTATCCCCTTCACAACTTACAAAAGGAATGAAAAACAGAGAGTGATTATTGCTATCATATTCCTAGACTACAGCATCCGTGGCTATGGGAGCTCAGCCACCCAGTTCTCATTACCTGATGCTTTTTTTCCTACCTAACACACAAATCTGAAACACTCTGACAAAGTTGTATAGGAAGTTTTCCATCAGACTATCAACGCAGCACTTTTTCACTAGACTAAAGCAGCAGAGGAGCATGGATTTCAAATCTGGTTCTAAGATTCTCCAGAAGAAGCAAGAAACAAAGCCCAAACCTTTTTTGCTTTTCTGAGAGAACAAAAAAAAACCAAACTTATGGTAATATACATAAAAGATAAATTGCTGCACTTCTCTGAAATAGGGAATCGTGATTCAGAAAAGGATAAAAGGCTTCTTAGAACCAAATGTACTCCAGCTGTCAAGTGATTTGAGGTTAGAGTTCATCTCTTGCTCTCTTCACATAAAAAACAGGGAAAGGTCAATAAAATATCATAAAAATATGCTTCCAATAAAAGCATAATTAAAATACATAAAGTATTTGCAGAAGTACCCATCATGGGTGAAACTTAAAGCCCTCTATAACACACTTCCCCTTATCAGGAAACCCCTGTACTTCAAATACATAAACAAACAACCAAATTTCTAGTTCTGCATGTTGTGAAATCTCTTTGTTGATTTGAGGATTGTTTCTAAACATCAACATGGCATTGACCTGCAGGGTCAGTTTTTATCTGAAATACAAGTTACTGCACCAAAAGTCAGATTTTTGGCACATATTGTTCCATCTTTAACTTCAGAGTATTGGTCAAAGTGAGTTGTTCCCAGCGAGGTGGGCTAATGGGCAAGCTGGGAAGAAAGGCACCACTGTTGTTTTGAACAGTACAATTCATCTCTGACCATGCTGGTTTTCTGCTTCAGAAAATAGATAGAGCCATAAGAGAGGCAGTAGACAAGAATATTTCTATGTGCATCCAACTCTGCAAATCACAGCCCAACTCTAACGGTTCTGGTTTAAGGCAGAGTTCTCTCCAGGAATCTGGAAGCTCCCAAGCAGTACATACCCAGATCACCCCTCTGACAATCTGCCTCTACCTACAAACAATCCTTTATGCACATTTATAGTCTTGCTGAGGAGAGGGACACCATAGGAAAACCAACAAATTGCTATAAGGTAAGCTAGGGTAATAAAACATTGGGTGTCCAGACTCCTGACTAAATCAGCAGACATGCTGGCAGGAAATCAGGCAGATATCCAACAGCCTGTTTGTTTTTCAGCAAAAGTTCTTTGAAATCCAGTTCCCTTCACAAGGTACTTTGGTTTTGACATGTAAGCATTTTCCAGCAAAACCCTTTTTCAGCAAAAAAAATAAAATAAAATAAAATCCCAGCTAGTTCTGCTTCTGATTACCGCAAGGCCTTATTCTGCGTGAAGCCCAGGGGTGTGTTCTGTCAAGAGGATTTTCACTGTTTGATTTGTAGCTTAGAGCCTCCCTGTCTGCTGTTTCTCAGTTACAAAAGGTGCAATAGAGGAACTGTGCTCCACCCCAACCAGCAGTTATTCCTGAGGGTAATTAAAAAAAAAAAGTCCTATTTATCCTCTCAGATTCTAATGAATGTCGGTTTCATTCTCATAGAATTATCTTTTAGAAACTCAGGCAAACCATGACAGGAAAATTAGCAGGGTTAAAAAAAATAAAACAAAAACTTTTGGAATGGAACTATGAGCATGTCATCATATATGTGAACTTCACAGTCATTTACTCAGAATAAGCCAGAAGAGGGAAAAGTGCTATACTATTCAGACCAATTCCTTTGTTTACAACGAAACAGCCTTCTTTGCTTCTAGTGTGGAAGAACTGATCAGTTTTTTGACCCCACCCATCCTTCACATGATTTGTAAACTCATCAATATTTTGCATGTGGTCATTAAACCACCTCGGGACAGAGCAAAGCGGGTTGATTTTACCAGTGTGTTGCTAGATAGTGTTCTGTATTTGTGCTTTAAACATGGCAGCTTGTATCTCAAAGTGAATGCCCATGATTAAATCTAAAGACCTACATGGTTTAGAATTAAATTTTTTGAAGTGGGAGAAGTCCAGAAAACCAACAGAATTATTGAGTTGTATCTTCTTATATCAGCTTTAAGTTTGTGAAGAGAAAAATAAAAACACAGTGAAGAGCTGGAAGAGACTATCCGTCTCCTTTTAGTTCAGTGCTTTGTTTAGAACTGAGCCTGTACCAGAAATCTAATTCAGGTATGTCTGTCTGGATGTGGTCACTTCATGTTCCCTGTAGGTATTCTGAAAGGCTGATCGCTGCTCACAACAGGCACTAATGATAGCCCTTATAATGCTTTTTGTCAAATGCTTTACGGTCATTAACATGCTCCCCATTAGCCATCAATTACCTTGCAGCATAATTATTTTGCAGATTTTACAAATGGGTGGGCAGAGACAGAGGCTGAGTCAACTGCAGTCACGACGAGGGGCTGTGGCACAGCAAAGACAAAAGCACAACATTTCATGGTGTGTTCAAAGTCCCAGGAATGTTGCGTGCCTGATTTCTCAAAATTAACTCAGGGGTATCTTGAATAGGCAGATCTTGTCAATCTTATTTCTGCAGCAAAAATTAATCACTCCAGTACACCGAAAACTACAGCATCCAAACACATTAATGGATAGTCATACAAATATCCCATCAGATATGCACAACATTCTGGCTATCGGAAACAGAAATTGCCAAACACTGAAGTCAGTCCTGTAGTGAGCATGCCAAGCTAAGTAGATCTCAAAGCACTCTCCTTTGAATTGCAGTGGGGTTATAAGCATTTAACAGTATTAAAAACCACTGAAGCAGTGAGAGTAATTTACAAAGATGCATCTTCAAAGATGAAGGAATGCTGTTATGGTAAATATCTTTTAAAATACTTCTAAATGAGTAGCAATTATTATTTGAAATCATAGTCTCCGATTTATTGAACCATCTAATTTTCTTGACAGAGTTCAAACTAAGATGCTGATTGATTCTGATCAGCAGATTGGTAACTGAAGAGCTGTTTTGTCACATTGCTGTTAATGAAGCAAATCAACTTTTCCTTAATGTGCAGATATTTCACTCCTATACACTATGTTAACCATCTCTGCAGAAAGAGAAACCATCACAGTTTCTACAAAACAAACTGAGCTGTGGTAACAGCAGCAAAACAACAAGAGTTTCCCTTGTGATTTAAATTCTGTTCAAAAATACAAATTCTATGATAAAGGCGGGTCCTGTGCTGCTGTTTTGTATTGGTTTTGTTTATTTCTTATTTAATGCAAACAGCAAATGAACACTGCAGAACTTCAGAAAACAGAGCATTAACTTTGCTGTAATAGTACAGACTGTCTTGTGCTCTGAGGCTCCGAAATGGGACCACAAAGGTTGGGTGTGCACCCAGTGGTTGGTTTGCCTGTACAGTCTTGTTTTGCCTCCCTCTCCACTTTCTCATCAAATCTATTCTCCCTTTATCCTGCCACAAAGAGAGATCAAACAGGTCAAGAAAATTCAGATAGCTTTTTATTGCAACTGTAGCATCATCTCTGCTGAACTGCAGCACCACCCTCTACGCTTAGATTGCACCTTGATGTTGTTCTGCTTGCATGATAAAAAGCTAGAGAACAATATTTTAAACCACGGTTAATATGGGATTATATATAATTCTGTACAACAAAGCTAAAAACACAGATACAGGAACACTGTTTGGCAGCACAAAGATGTGCAATACAGTGACCTGCCTGAGCATCTTGAACTCATATATCTTTGCTTTCAGAAACTCTTGCACAAGCAACCTGTGACATTCTCAGAATGATGCCGACAGCAGAGCAGCAGTGCTGCCCTTTCCCACTGCGATAGCCCCTGAAAAAACAGCAGTCTGTTTTTAGACATATACTCACTAACCTTTTAACACCACTGCGAAAGGAAACTAACGTGTATTTATGGACCGTTTTGCTTCTCTGGGAAACGCACAGTGAGGAATGGCACAGCTGGATAGCAGAGCTAACGTTAGAAGAATGACATATTTTAAGTGACAGGTAGAAATAGGACAGAGAAGGGCAGGGGATAAGCTTGTGTTTACAGAAAGAGGAGAATGCACAGGTCTGAGTATGGGCAAGGAATATGTTGTGAACACGAGGAGTGCATGCTGTATTTATAGGGAGTGTGGAAAGAGCACAGCTAATATGGAATCCTGCCATTATGGGACACATTCAAACTAGCACGTTTCTGGTTATATTTTTAATTCTGCTGGCAGTATCCAAAGGTGGAAGAGGCCAACAAGGCAAAATTTAACTCTATTAAATGGATGGGGACATTTTCAGTTCTGTGCAGAGATACAGACTGACCTGATAAAACTGCCAGTTTCAGCAGAAATTACAGGATAAAAAATAGACAAATTGAAATTTGGACCGGAGCACAAGAGCCAACAGCAGCTTCACACAGTGTGTCTCAGAGCTGGAATGCCCCCAAGTAGTAACAAATGCGTTTTTACGTCTCCTCCTGAGAGTCTTACAGGTTTGGCTTTTTTTCTGGAAATGTCCTAAAAATCTCAACCGTGATGTTCAAGCTCACAATTATTTTTGAGCAAACCCATTTCCCCAGTGGGTTTCTCTCTTTTCATCTGAGGTGAATTTTACTGCTTGACTTCCAGTTCTACCCAGAATGATCTATTAGAGAAACTGTATTATTTTCTTTTTCCTTCTGGAAGGTGTCAGTTTTTTTGAACAAGATCAAATTATCTCCTGTGCTTCAGTATTGAACAAATTTTAATTATTTAAACCTTTGTCCCGGGAAAAAGTCTTCAGGCTGTTTACTGAGAAAACAGCTATTTTTAATGGGATTTGGGAACGTCTTTACCTGAGGAGATCAGGGACCACTGGAGTCAAAATTCTGGCTGTGAGCTGGGCTCAGAATTCAAGGACTTTTTTCATGTCAGAAGAACTTCCTTTTTCCTACACCTTCTTTCTGCTTATGCCTCCTTCTTTATGGGCTTTACAAAGGCTATAGTATTAGAAGCACACAAATTGCAATGCAGTAAAATTTTATATATATTTATATACATAAAAATATATGTATGTAATATATAAATCATATATATTTAAATGAGTTAAAAACCCAAACACATACTATGCAATTATGTTCTATTTATAACAATCAGAAATCAATCTTTTGGTAGATGTCATTCTGGTAATACGTAGTCCCCTCTGCCATAATTTTATATGGGATTCTCTTCTCAGAACAGTCAGCAAATTGGTATTGTTCAAGTATTAATTCACATTATGATTTCTCACATTTAGATTCACTGTTTTTTGCATCGCTGCAAAATAATTTGATGTTTTAGCAAGGTAATGGGGTAAGCACGTTGTTGCTCCATAACTCAAAATCTAAAGACAGCACTTTCTGCGTTTAACTTACAATGCAGCTTCCCCAACAGTCATTACAAACCAGCATATAATCACAACAACAAAATTGTTTACCGCGGTGCAATGAAATCAAATACATGTTTAACGATGTAAGCTTGACCAAGTAATAATGTAATGTAATATATAGAATCAACATTATCTTCAATTAGGTGCCTACAGTGGTTGAGGAGTTCCCAATATTACAGTTCAAGGAGACGAATTTTTATCTGCTCTAATTTTCAGCTCCATTTCATCTGTGCACTAACAGAAAGGTTCTCTTTTGCTGTATGAGAGCCACGGCACAGAATGATGAACACAGCAAAGAAATGAAATAAAGGAAGAGGCAGCAGGTGCAGCATCAGAACTGGTAAAATCTGAAAAAATAATGTTGTGGGGTAAAAATAAGACAAAATCCACAAGAGATACTGCTGGTATTAATAGGTATTTTCTCACACTTCTAACAAAGAGCAAGACCACTCCAGCCACTGTGCCCCAGCGTTTGTAAATATTTGTGCCTGCCTGATTGCATGAGGTTGGAGCAAACCCAAAGCTAAGAGCAGCACTGCACAGCCCAGCACTGCTGCCTGCTGCATGGGGAGAGCAGGATTCACTCCTGAAGGCTCTCCTTATTCCAGCAGTGCTGTGGCAGGTGGAGATGTTGCTGTTGGGGGTGGCCCCCTCTGCAGCTCTTTGCCTTTCATATTCACTTATTAGAAACAGTTACTGAAGGATACAGTGCTGCACTGAGGCAAACTGAAAGCCAGTTATTGCATAGCAGCTGCACCTTTCACAGTCCCTTGCTTAATTCAAATATTATTTCCCTGTGGAAGTGACGCTGCTGAACCCATTCCATTTGTGCTCTTCTAGTGGGAACTGGAGGCATCAAGAAACAGTGGGATCTGCACGGAAGTCACAGACATTCTGAAAGCCGGGCCCTTTGCCAGCAAGAATAAGGAGCTGCTTTCACATGACTGAGGCCAGGCTATCTGCCAGCACTAACTAGTTTACTACACGGACAAAATGAATTTCAGGGCATTTAATTGGATCATCAGCCAAATTCACCTTTTCTAATAGTAGAAAATTCAACAGACTGAAGATTCCTTCAGGAGTTCTGCATTTTGGAGTGTGGCAAATTCCCTAGTTTTCTTTCATTAAGGGAAAATATGTCTGGCCTTTCAGGTATTCCCATGCTGGTACTTTCAGCATTTCAGCTACGTAAATTACCCTGTAAATGAATACAGATTGTGTTTTCTAATGGGAAAAAAACTTTAACTTCTGTCTTCTGATGCGGAAATTCTACTGATACAAATTACAAATGTGACTTTATTGCTGCTCCTTTTCTCACCACCATGATGATCATGAGGCGCATTTTGAGCACTGATGACACTTATGACTCATCTATGTTTTAAGGGAAGGCACATAAAAGGCTTATGTAGCAAATGTAAGATGAATGTAAGAGGAATGTAAATGTAAGATCTCTTCCAGTGAAGAGATCAATTACTGGTTATTAGTTTCCAGGATCATAATGAAACTGATTACATCTGAAAACACACACAGGAAACCCAAAGCAGTCTGCGCTCACAAACTCCCATTCTAAAGAACTCCAATGCGGGCAGATCTGCTTTCAAGGTTAACAATATTGCATTGCAGTTTCACCATCTAGGCTCATTTGCCATTAGCCTAATTTCTAGTTGAAGCACTATTCACTTTGTTATGATGAAGTTAACTGATTTCCAGTCTCCACCCTTTTGTTTGCCTAGCTCTGCATCTCACTACTCCAGCAGCCCACAAACAGACACAGCAATAAGCCTGTTTCTATAGGATCTGCAATTGTTTATTTTACTGGCCTTCAGTTCTTAAATTTCAAAACTTGTGAATAAGTGTAAATTCAGGGCATGTTCACAGCTTTACCTCCCAGCATTTAGATGAGTTTTCAGGTGACTTCCTGTATCTAAACATTTGTGTTGTACAGGCAAAAGAAACTGTGTAGCAGAGGTCACTGGTATTTAGCTTAGACTGGGTGACAATTACCAGTAAGTTTGGAAAAAGGTGACTTCTGTGCTGAAATTTACAACCAGAAAGTTTGAGACAAATAGGAAAGGAGAGGATCTTCTGTTGTCTGTGCAAAGCTGAGGTTTTTATTTGTGGAAGCAGCTCTAAGAGATGACATAAAACAGGAAACTGCAGAAAATGCCTTTAACAAAGAAAACCGCTGTTAGATCCTTGAACTTCAACCAACTGCAGCACAATCAAGGCTAAAGGAAAGGCTTCTGTGATGATGATCTTTCTCTGTTTGTTTGTAAATGGAACTAATCTGCAGTTGTGTGGCTGTACTGAACTGCTCTTACCACTTGGTAACTCTAAGAACCCTTTACAAGGTACCCAGAACAACATGTTCTTATGACAGACAACTGCTGCTGTGTGTAATTTCATGCCCTTCTAATTTATGCTGGGCTGCTGAGTAGTGTTTGCCAATATCCTGCTTTCCTCTACCAGATCTGCAGATAGAGCTGAAAAGCTTACTTTATAACCAGTACTTGGCTTAGAATATAAATTCTAAGTGCCATTTGTCGTCTTTCCTAATGGGTATAATGCCACTCAGTTCATTACCTACAAGATAATTTTGTAGTTGCCTGCCTTAACTGTATTATCTTATGTTCTCATATAATTGATGCATTCTTGTTCTGGCTGTACTCGTTGCTCCTCAACCTAAAATTCACCTTTTATACTACAAATAGGAGAATCTGTTAAGCAGTTTACATAAACAAAAGCCACTTGTACTTCCCTCAGATTTAGAAGCTTCCAATATAACTTATTTCCTGCCTGCAGGGCAGTTCTGTGCCATCTTTCCTCTCAGTCTTTGACTCTACACCTTAAACAGGAAATCCTGGTGTGAAATTTCTTCGAATGGTTTCTAAAAACCTCCCTCTGTAGTATATCATCTCATCTACTGTAGTATTAATGTCCTAAAGGAACGTCAATCATAGTCACGAAGTTTCCTGCAAAAACTATTTTATCCCAAGTTTCTTTTTGTACCTTTTAAGATGATGTGTTATAAATTAACATGAGTCAGTAACACGAATTGAATTTCATAATCTGGCTCTCATTATCCATCTTGGTAGTCCCTGTACTTTCCCTATTGCCATTAAAGTTCAACCTGGGCATCTCACAATATTGTCCCTGGAAAGTGCAGTTATTTTCATTTCAGAGATGGCAAGCTGGACAGAAATGGTTGGCATATTTCCTTAAGGGCAGAGAAGGCAGTTGAAACTGAATTTATGAGGTCACAAGGGAGCAACTAAATCAGTGCAGAAAAAAAAAGTATCAGTAAATCATTCAGAAATATTCCGTAATACTGCCTGTGTGCTTTCACATATCACTTTTAATGAATATACTATTTAAACTATTGGTTGCTACTCCACTAGTTTAAAAACAAACTCTGATTTCCCTGTGTACATATATACCCCCCCTTCTCATTTGTAACCTTAACCCTATTCACTACCTTGACTTCTGGGTATATTGCTATATTGGACATGTTAAGCTTCACCATTATTCCCTTCTGCATTGTAAAGACAAAAGGGAGGATAAGCCTGGGTTTTCAGTAGCCAAATTATAGTAACACATATTTGCCTCCTACTTCACCCATCAATCTGTGCTATTTTTCTTCTCCCGCCCATCATGCCCACTCTTTCAACTAAAATGTAGCTGTGCATGGTACTTCAGCAAGGTGCACAGAGAGCTGTAGTGGCATCACACACTGTTAGGATTGAAATGCAAATGCATTGCTGCAGTGCCTTTGCACAAGCATCCTTTTGACATACTGACAAATGACAAAAAAAAATTCACCATGACTTTGACTTGTAGGAAACAATTTCTGCTGCCTTCTGGACTGGTTGTGAAAGAAATGCACAGTTATCCCAGAAATTCAGAGCACTATTATGTAACTGAATCTCTCAGACTGTGCATTTATACTGAATTCATCATCGTGGTGCTTGAGCATCTGTTGTATTTTAAATGAGAAAACAATTTAAATGTAGTGTTTAGTCAGAAATCCTGCGCAAATCCAGGAATGATGACAGGCTCATCTATGAGCCTTTTTTTCCCCACATTACATCTATTGTCTCGTAAGATGCAGCTTTTATAGATGATGGATTGGGTCAGTACCAAATTATAGCTTGCAGTGAAATTTTACATCAGCCAAGACATAATCAACATTAAACATTTGAGTTTAAGACTTCATTTTGATCCTCACGCAAAGTGAATTGCAGAACAGTGCCATTTATTTATGTTTACCAAGTTCATGCTCACCTGCTAACAATGACTGACAAGAGTGGTTGACTGGCAGGTTGGCCAAAAATACCCCACATTCGGAGCAACCAGCAGCAGAAAGCTGCAGCAATGACTGCCCTGACAGACTCTCTCCCAGTGACACACAGACACATCTTTGTAGCTTTGGGGCTCAGCTTGGGTTTTCCATCACTGCATTTCCTACTATCTGTAAAAGGATGCAAATGATTGTGATGCCTGGAATGGTTCTGGAAATGCTTGGGTAGCAATAATCCATCATCTCTTACACTCCATAGTCAGCCTGAACTGGTACATTTGTACTTTTTGCTATTGTCTGGTGCTTAAAAAAAAAATAAAATAAAAAAAAAAATTAAAAAATCCTCAAGTTTAAAATAATGGCAAAAAAATACCCAATTTTCTTGTTTCCAAACAAATTAAGATGAGTACGTTTTCCTCTGTTAGCAGCCTTATCAGTGCAGGACAGCAGGTCAGCAGCCACACGGCTGTCCTGCTTCAGAGCTGATTCTCACAGACTCTCAGAGAACCATAACACAACCTGCTTGAGCACCTGAGAGCAGGTGCCCAGGAATCTCAAACAATTACCCACTTTTCAACTTCATGCCTGCAACTACAGATAAGTACTTGAAGCCTAGAGGAGCAGATGTTGCTGTTTCAGTGTAAGAGTTACACGCTGAAGATAACACTCAGTGCTAACTACTTACAGGGGAAATCTGGATAAAGCTCAGTGGACTCCATTTGCTAACAGAAGTACTACATGTTAGTTCTTGTTACTAATTGGTCTAATGAAGTATTAGACACCATTTGCTGTTTAAGTGCTAATTCCTAGCATGTAATCATGTCTAGCAAAGTAGATTTCACAGCCAGGTGCAGTTAACTCTGAACTGCATTTCCACTATACAGCACAACAACACACTGCTGTATTTCTCTGTACATGCTTCTATGCTGTTGTCTGCTCATAAGCAGAAGAAAACCAAGCCTCTTTCCCATGTTCTTAGACTTATTCTTTTAAATAAAAGAGAATTATAATCTTTTTTATTTATCTAGGATACGGCTGCTGGAATCGCTATAAACGTGGATGACAAGCCTTTCTATCAAACTGGTGTTTCATAGGCATATCTTTTAAATCGTGAAATAACTGTCAAAAGCAGCAAAGCAAACAACAGCATCAACATTTGTCAGCAACAGCCGAAAGAACCTGAGTTTTGACAACAGTGAACAGTCAGAGGAAGTTATTTAAAATAAATGAGTTTGGCAGTTCTCCTTTATTGCACTAAACTAAGTCTTTTTAATTGACTTCAATCTTAAAAATCACAGTGTTCTGATAAAACACTATGTAAACTGCTGGAAGTCTATGTGGTCAAATAACACTTATTTTACCAATTTAAAAATGATGTAAGAACAACCCATGCTGCTGTGGGCTCAGACATCTGAAATAACAGGACGGGTGGAGAGTTAATTGGGAAGTCTGTGGGTAACGTTGTTTCGGCAGATACTACATTTATTGGTAGAGCACTTTGTGCATGAGAAAAAGATAGTTTCATTTTTCAAAGAGAATTAGCATGAATCTTAATTTCCATTTTCTCGAACAGTTACAGCAGCATTCTTCAGAGCTCACCAACAGCCCAGTTCTCCAGCTGCTACTGTGAACACATGAGCTGAAAGAAACAGGCCACTGAACTCAACCAGAGCTCAAGTTCTTGCCCCTCTTCGGTCCATGACACATTTAAGGCCAGTTCTTAAGGAACACACTATGATGTTCCTCGGTATTTGCCAAAGATAGGAAAGCTGTTGCTTCATCACTGTGTGTTTGTGCAGTGCTGCCACATTGTGATCCAATGAAACAAGACAAATCGGACTGTGGGTTCTGAGGAGCCCAGTTTACGTTCTCACAGATGGTGCTATGCCTTTCCATAAAGTACAAGGTACATTTAATTTAATTTAAACGTATCTAAAAATATTTTATCAACCACAGAAATTACACATCCTAGACGTAGAAAAAATCTATCAATCTGGCTGTTGGACCAGATGATCTTTAAGGTCCATTCTGACCAAAACCATTCTACAATCCTATGTCTCATTCACAACAGGAGGACCTCAGACCTCTGCACTGATAAAATTAATGCCACAAATAACTCTAAGGTGATATGCTCTTATTGCTTTTCCAAAATGGTTTTACAAGACCTGTAAGGGCAAATATATTTTAACGTAGGGTTATCAAATGTTATTAATGGGCTTTAACTCCCCAAAAGTATTTTACTCGCTGGATTCCTGACAAAAAGAAATTGCATTACTTTTGGTGTTTTTATTTAACTCTATAAAAACAGAACTGTATTTTTTTCCTTAATGAAATCTTGGCCACACTCGGCAAGGACTCTGAATCAAAACAAACATCGAAGTCGTTCCCTGAGCAATTCCATTTGCTTTCATTCCCTGCTGTGCTGGAAATGTGCTTTGTGCTCACTCTCAATCAGGTTTCTCAACAGTCTATCAGGTAGCCCAGAATAATGCAAATATTAGAGTTACAGATCAGCCATTCCCTACTGCTGTTCGCTTCCTGGTTTATATCTCTTGTCACTTACAAATCAGGATGTTTATGCGCTCAATTATAACACTTCCAGGTGAGGATAAAGGGTATTTCCATTACTCTCAACAGGACTTCAGGATAAAAGGAAGTGTGAAGTGCTGTGATATTCTGAATTCTCTTAGATTCATACTTCTCCATACCTCACTGCAGCAGAACATTTTGCAGCGAGCTGATATTTATAAAAGTGTTAAGCATGCACACTAGATCGGAAGATTTTTCTAAGTCAGAGTAATTCTTAAATATTGCCAAAAAGAACCTCCGGAATCATCCCCAGCACAGCAAACTGCCTCCTTTTGCTCAGCCATAGGGCCTTGAGCAAAAGCCACACAGAAAATATCCTGCTATTTCCACCTGTGCAAAGGATCATAAACCACCAAAAAGCATTGCAAGTGAAAACCAGCACTTCCCAAAGTAACAGCTCAAGTACTTTGAGCACTGGGCTGATCTTCAGCAAAGCACAGACACAGCACAGGTAGTCAGCATAACCAATCCATGTGCTGTGTCTGCTCCTGGGCCACTGCATGTTTTTGGGTGATGGAACAAGAGCACACTCTGGATTTTTATCAGCTAAAATGAGAGTAATTAATCTTAATTCTCTCCATCTCCCTGAAAAATAGAATTTCTATTGCTTGAGGAAAACAAAGAGCTGTAAGTTGTTCAGAGGCAAATTAATCTTAAAGGGGGAATCTTCAAAAAAAAAGGGAAAAAAAAGAAAAAAAATCAATATCTTATAACAAGATTCTTTATTGCATTGGAGCCTTGAAACTCAAACCAGAACCAAAGGGGACTTTAGCTCTGCAAGTTTACTCTTGTTATGCTTTGCTTTTAATACAATGCCCTCATTTGAAAAAGTGAGATGTTCAGATATGAGCAGTTTTAGTTGTGTGGTTTCATCTCCCTGGAAAAAAACTTGTACTATTTAATGCAGACCGGAGGATTAAAGGTATTTCAGGCAGCTTTAAGGAAGTTATCCCAAAAAGAAGAACTTTTATAGGGAAATACATCTTTTATCCTGTATGTAGTATTCTATATCTTAGATATCTTTATTCATTTGTACCTTTCTAAATCAGTCCGTTCCATGTGAGAAAGACAGAAATTATGTCTCTTGGTTTTACAAAGAAAAAAAAAATCTAAAAAAACAGAAAACCATTGAATTTAACCATGGTGCCATGGAAACAGCTTTAAAATTGATTTGGCTGCAGGAAAGAAAGATACATCTCTAACATAAAGCAAGTGACAGCTTTCAGAAGAAGAAAGAAAATCTGTCTTCATTCAGCACCGAGTGCTCTGAGAAACAATAATGCTTAGTGAGGTGAGAGGGTCTTCTCAAAATACAGGGAAACAAGACTTCTCAGAAACACTCCGTTCACAACCAGTCTGAGGTGTGATAAGGAGAGGTGGTGTGGGGCAGACATGTACAGACCTGCAGGAACAGAAAACTTGAAATGAAAACCACAGTGCAATATACTGGGAGAGATCATTTATAGATCAGCACAGGAAATAACTATTCCACCTCCTAAGCTGCTCAATGTGTTAACTCATTCCCACAAACACTTACACCTGCCTGCAGTCTGCATGCCAGTTTTGCACAGACAGAACTGTCTCACTGCTATCACAGGTCCACCAGAGCCAGGACACCATCACAAGCTCATTGCAACGTAAAAGTCACTAATAATTGCAGTACTAACTGTAAAACTACTCAGTGGTCCCAGAAAAATTTAAATATCATTATTCTGGGTAACAAATATTCATTTACATGCAGATAGAGAGAGATGAACTCTACCTTTGTAACTTAAAACTCACATTCTAATGAGCAGAAGCGAAGCTGTAGGTGCTGAGTAGATCCTGCTTAGCAGTAACACAGTAAGCACTTCACTGTGGGAGCTTTTGTAACTGAATTTGTTAAAATTGAAGCCAATGGATATCAGTATTTTGAATCCTGCAAGTCCTGCTTTAAACACTTCCAATCCTGCGTCCCATATGTTTCTACAAATATTTCAGCCCCTGACTCCCTGTGCTTGGCTCGAGGCTGAAAAGCACAGATTACTTGCTGCCCCTGGCAAGTGCTTTTTCACTGGGAAAATGATGTCACCCCCTGCAGTGCAATTCATAACTTGATGAGGGTAAATTCACTTACTGGCAATTTAGAAGAAAACATGTTGGTGCTCTACCAGCTGAAGCCAGATGGTAGCTGAAATTATTAAAATCGTGCACACCACAAATCTCTGAAAATTTGCACTGTTAAAAAATTATCCTAAACATAGATGGGCTCCTAATATGAACCAGTCAGCGTATAGAGAGTATTTGCAAACAGTGCATGGTGCAATTGCTACTGTTCAACTGTAACCTTTCCTTTCTCTGCTTTCTAGGTTCAACTGATCCACTACAACCATGAATTGTACACAAACATCACAGAAGCTGCAAAGAGTCCTAATGGGTTGGTAGTAGTCTCCATATTTATGAAAGTAAGTATTCAGTGTTACCAGCACCTAATGTATAGGTGATGGACTTGAGTTCCATGATCTGTAAATGCTGGATTCCTCATTATGGCATTGCAATGCCTCGAGGCTCTGATCTGGAATTCTAGGAACTGAACATATAATTCCTGCTCTGAAGCAGTTAAAATGTAATGAAAGAAAAAAAAAAAAAAAAGGATAAAGAAAGAAAATTAATGATCTCATAAACACCACTCATAAAAGTTTAGTGGCTATGACAAAAGTTATTGATTCCTTAGATTTGGTATTCTTGTATGAAACATGAGAGGAATGGTTCAATTAGAAATGAACATCTCCCAGTAGGTCGCAGCCCTGGGATGGAGGGAACGGGCACAACGGAGGAGCAGCCCCGGGAAGGACTTGTCTGAAAGTTTTGACACTTTACATTTTCTCTTCTTTAGGTATCTGAATCATCAAATCCATTTCTAAATCGTATGCTTAACAGAGACACTATAACAAGAATAACGTATAAAAGTAAGTTGCTTTTCATTTATGATAGCCATATGCTTTTAGTATCAAATACCATACTTACAAAGCTTGCATTGCCAGCAAATCTGCACAATAAACTTGAGAACTTAAAGGCATCTAATAAGGTCACTAGTTCATAAAATTATTTTTGAACTTCAAAGCCTATGTTATGTTTGAACAAACAGTAAATTGGTGAAAATATATTTAGTAAAATATACGTAATATATTTGCACAGAACATGCAGGTAAAACTGCTTATTGTTAGCAGCAAAAGTACACTATATAGCAGTCTGAATTACTCCAAATTACAACAAGATGCTGCATCGCTGCCTGTTTTAACATGCAGCTGTGGATTCAGGATTCATTAGTGCTTTCTTTTTGCACAGAAGTATGTCATTTCTATTTAACTACTACTGCATGCAATGGGTATATAAAGAGATCATCAACATAGCATGTATATTTGTTGTATTCACATTTGGAAAGCCTTTAACTGATAATGCTCAATATTTCCATGTTAGCATATTAATTAAGTGGAAAACTGGAGCTTAAGCATCAGTCAAAATCAGGGTACTTCACAGAAAGCCATGAAAAATACATAGACTTCAATGGAATGAATTAAACCTCTACACTGAAAACATTATTCCCTTTGTCAAATAATCACTTGAATTCCAAGCAGCCATAAAGTTAGTACACTAACTGATATCAGATTATGATCTTATTATGAAAATATCATAGACCAGCACCTATGAAGGAAGAGATACAGTTGTTTGTAAGTGCCACAAGTCAGGCCATGGGGACTGAGTGTGGGTTCTCTAAGTGAGTCACTGCTGCTCCCAACTGCATCTGATCAGCTCCTGCAGGCTGATAAACAGAAACTCCAGTGCTGAATTTAATAACTGCAGAGCTTGACATTCTTTACCCTGTATTCTATTTAGACCTGTACCATCCCTTTCTGAGTTACCATGATACAAACTCAGAAATTGAATAAGGCTACTTTAATTCTGTTAATGTATTCTCAATTTAGTACTACTTCCTTAAAAATTTCTACTGTGAAAGCAGACCTCACACACCTGTTACAAATCTAAGGACGAAAGAGCACTCCCATTATTTACTAAGAAAATTATCAGAGGCCTATATGTAAATGAATTTGAAACCTAAATAAATGTAATTTGTATAGAGAAGAGTTCATGAGTTCAGAAATCACCCCAAGGCACACACAGAACAAGACAAACAGTGTGGGCTGTGGAGAGGGATGATGCTGAGAATCTAATAAAGGCTGCACTGGTCTACCAAATAAGTTTATTACTGGCAAGAGATCACACTGTTTTCAACCATTTTGATCACATACTTCAATAAATATCATCAAAAGAGACAACACATCTAAGTGCAGCCTAGTATTAACACAATCCCCACATCCAGATCTGTTTCAGCTCCAGGACAGATGACTATTACTATTATTTTTTTAAAAATCAAGATGAGGGGAGAGGGAAAGAACAGAGCTGTTCATGGGAAAAATGATAATCAAATGCTTACTCTGAGGTCTCCTCAAGGCATTCCCATTGAGCTGACTTCCATGGGAGTATAACCCACGTACAGCCATGAATATTGCTTTTTCTTGGCCATACTCTTATTTCATTCACACCCATTTTCCTGAAGTGATATTTTCTCCTCCAATTTCTCTTTAACTACTACTGATGGATTTTGACATGTAGTATAATGCACCAACTCTCCTTAAATATACTCCAAGTGAACACAGAAGCAATGAATCAAATTGGAAGCAATTCCACTGCTAGGTGCTCATGGGGAAGATGGGTACTACTTCTTTTGCAAGTCCTCAGTATGTAAACAAGGTAACCCTTCAGAAGGGCTACCAGCAGCACATCTCCCGACCTTCAGAGCATCAGCACACACTGGACTTGCCTGAATGAGTGAGAATTCCATGCCCCACATTGTGCCCATACTGCTAGAAGCCACAATACAGTACATCTGTGCACTTTTCTGAACACAAATTAGTGTGGCATGCACAAAAAAATACATATCATCAATATCCCTCCTCTGCATTAAGCTTCAGTTAGCTTTCCACCTCCTAGCAAATAATTCAGGGCAAACTCATTCTTGTTAAAACCATTTTAGTCCAACTGAAGTCAGCGTGGATGTGATGAAGCAGATTTGGTCCTTTGAGCTTGAAACCATCAATTTGGATGGACTTCGTGCCACTCACAGCTAACATATACCACCCTTTGTGGTTCATAAATAATGAATAGGATGTGCATTTGGGAATGGGAAAGAAGTGTGATGACTCATGGAAAGCAGGCACTGGCTTGAAAAAATGAATTCACTCTCTTCTCATGTAATTCTAGCAAAATTACTGCTGCACTGCAGATAATGTTTATAATGAACGGGACACAGGTGCATTCAGTCACCTCTAGCTGTTAAAATTCAACAGCATTTTGGCTCCATAATACCACAGCAATGATTTTGCACTTTCAAGTGGAAAACTGGGGGGCTAGAAACAGACTGTAGATGCCAGGCCATGAGTGTGATAGCTAAGCATTTCTACAAAGATAACAGTCACCTCTAAGACACTGAGAAGTACTTTCTCCTCCTAGGCTCCAGCTACTTTCAATAGCAGTTAGCCTGGCAAGACAAGAAGGTGGCTGAGAGCTGTCTTGCTAACAATCTCAAAGGGACACACCAAGATTTTCATTCCTCAAATAACAAATACATTTTAAATACAAAACTTCTATAAGGTACTGGCCAAAAAGGTGCAAATATAACACCCTCGTCTTGGCCCTTTAACTGATGCTATAGTCACTTATACCCTGGAAGCAGCACGGTGAGTGCACTATGTCAAAATGAAAATAAATCACATTTGCTTTGCCTGAATACTTCGATCTTTCTGTTGCCAATACAGTAGTTCTCTTTTTTCCCTGTTAGATAATATGAGACAAACATTTTGATCATCTAAGCTTTGTCCTTCAGCCATTTGTTAAATTCTACTTAAATTTTATAAAAACAGTTTACATTTATAACATGTGAAAAACACCAGAGAATCAAGCAAGAATGCCTGAACTATTGGTATTGACTGAAAATCAGTCTGAACAGGAACCTTCTACTTTACTTTTACATCCTTGCATTCAATTAAAATCAATGCCAGTTCCTATGTGTACTGAAAAGGGAACTGCCTAAATACTCAGCTTTCCTTGCCCACATTTTAGTGCTCCCTCTACAAATGAAACATAGTGAACACCACAGACAAGTGAAGACATGCAGAGATTTCACAGCATTGCTGCTTGCAACCAACACAGCTTTCTCTGAGCACAAACATAGCAAAAGTTAAATGCCAACTCTGAGTATTCCTATTAAGGAACTCCTATTGCCTAAGATCCAGCTTTGACAGTACTGCAAAAATATTAGAGGCCCAGCCTTACAAAAGGGAAATGTACAGACAATAGAACAGGCTGAGGAACTTTGATGACATGAGATCTATCCCTACCTCATTTTATTTTGGTAGATGTTCACAGACTGAATTCTATTACACAGGGATACTTCATTTATTCCCAGAGAGGCTTATGATATCAAAGCAAGGTCCCCAGTAAGCTGCTTTCCAGCACACTTTTCCACCCTGGTGTTAGCATTCTGAGTGAGCTAGCAGCACATCTGCCCCTGCTGTGCACTTGAAAGGCCATCAGACTTCAGCGAGAAGGTTTATTATCATGCATTAACCTCAACTTCAACTTCCTCCCCTGGCAGAAGGGCAATTAAGTTTTAACACTCATTGTTCAACACAAGACCTTGGGAAGGCCAAAATTGTTAATCTTTCCAAAATATGGTAAGTCTTCTCCCAGTGACTGCTGCACCTAAATCAATGACCTCAAGAAGGTTTTAACCGCTTCTTAAATGAGGTGCAGGGTTTCACAGTGAATACTTGATCTGACTTGCCAGGGAGGGTGTGCACCATCACCAGGAGAAGAAGCCAAACCAAGACTAGTTCTTAACTGCATTGGCACAGTCATTACACTTCCCGTATCAGTAAACTAGAGATGACTTTTTGAAGTAAGTAATGCAAACCCTTTTTTTTTTTCCCTCAGAAACACTGCTTTATCTTTATCTTTTTTTCTTCTCTTAATTCTCCAGATGATGCATACTTACTACAGGGGCTTAACATTGAGGAGCTTTACCCAGAGACCTCTAGTTTCATTACATATGATGGGTCAATGACAATTCCACCCTGCTACGAAACAGCAAGCTGGATAATAATGAACAAACCCGTCTACATAACAAGAATGCAGGTAAAAGTAATAATAATAATAATAAATAAATATACTTTATCTAGTTTAGGAACAAGAGTAGAATATTTTAAACATATTGCTAGTTTTATGTACAAAATTAGATTCAATCGTTTGCTGCATGGATCTCTGCTTGCAATTTCTACAGCTTACAAAAGCAATGAAGAGCATTTTTTCAAAATAAAAATCCTAAATATTTAGAACTACCAAAATAATTTCACATACACACACTTTGAGGTGGATTCTACTCGCCGTGACAGTTTGAACCAAATGATCTCCAAAGGTCTCTCCTGGTAAGATACTTTATGATTTTGTGAATAAATGCACGGGGACTCTAAAACATATACAGTAATGTTGTACAAAAATAACGGAAGTTATGAAGTTTAACCTTTCCTTCAGTTGCCTACTCAAAGTTTGGAAGATTTTTGTTAACTTGAATTAATTAATATGCGTCTGCCATTTGCATCCTACCACTGCTGGACAAACTGGAATAAATGGGAAATCCTGGACCATCCACTAATACTCACTCAAATGTTCTGTTAAACCTTCTCAAAAAATGGCCAGAGTCCAGTAGAACAATAGAGAGATTCCACAGTTGATCAGAATACACCTGTCTATGAGCAGAAGTTTTAATTTTTAACATTAATTTCATTATTTTTGTAGCATCACTGTTAATTACCCTTTCCATCCAGATTAGCCACACCTGGTTCTCAAGCAGCATCATCCAAAACCATCTTCTCAAGTGAAGACACACTAATAGCTGCAGAACTTGTAGGAAATTATCTTGTCATTCATCAAGTTGATTTTCTCTACACCAGCTGCTGCCATCCAGCATTCTTGGATAGCAGAGTGTGGATTGCATTCACTATTCTACTCCATTTCTTCTCACCCAGGGACACCTCATAAACCATTTTCATTTAACCCACACAGAATTAACTACTTTTGTTTAAAATGGGGCTTAGAAACAGAGGACTGCAGAAGAAATAGTTTGATCTCAAGTTGACTCTTCCAACCCACCTCTCACTTACAAATCACAGAAACTGTTTAACTTTGATTTTCTAAATAGCATATTTAATAGTGTTTTATGACATTTAATTACAGGAAGACCAGTACTAAAATTCCTTGTTTTATATTTTGTATAGATGCATTCCTTACGACTGCTAAGCCAGAATCAGCCATCACAGATTTTTCTGAGCATGAGCGACAATTTCAGACCAGTCCAGCCTCTCAACAATCGATGTATCCGAACTAATATCAACTTTAGTTTACAGGGAAAAGATTGTCCAAACAATAGAGCACAGAAACTACAGTATAGAGGTACGTTCTACCTCCAGAATAATCCTTTCTTTACTTACACTGAGCTCTTTTCTTTGGGAAACTCAAGCACGTAACAAAGTATACAAATAAACACAAATGAAACTCCAGATCTGGAGGAATAGTGGTGTGAGTCAAACACTGCATATTTGACATAGAAGAGGAAACTTGCCCAGAAACATCCATAAAAAGCCATGACAAAAGTTATTCTGGGACATCTGATATTTTTCATAAGCAGATGGGACAGGCCTTCAGCTTTCTAGCCTCATTTTAAAGTCTTAAAAAGTGTATTTTATTCTGCTGGAAAGAAACAGAGGGATGAGCTAGTCCTGATGAGAGCTGATCTCAAACAAAAGGATAAATTTCACTTTGGAGGTGTACTACCATAACGAATATCCAATGGACACCAAACAAATGAACCAGCTCTCAGTCCTACACTGGTAACATCTTACAGTGCCGCAGCTGGGGCTCCCTTCTGAGCTGGAGTGCATCTTACACGTCTTTTAGTCCATGCACATACAGTTATATTACTTACAATAACAGCGTAAAACTTCCATCTTGACTATAATATTATGGTTAAGCTGAAGAGTGGATAAGAACATACTTATTCAACAGCAAGGTCAATGACTGAGCTGCAATACTGCTTTAAATAGTAAAGAAAAGCCATCATTGTACAGATGCAACACTTTCCCAGGAAAAGAAGCAAACTGAGCCTCCTGGCTTTTCCAGGATGTTTGAGGTGCTGAAATGATTTAAATTCATCCAGTTTCATTTCTGGGGTTTATTAAAGCATAATTATTTTTTCTTGTTTGTTTCTCTTTCAGTAAATGAATGGCTCCTCAAGTAAGACAGAGCAGGCAGAATCCATAACCTCAGTGGAATGCTACTACTGTGATTGACATAATCTAGAATGCACCCAAACTCACTCTCTCTTTGGGTTCGTGACAGCATGTGCAAGCATGCTGTAGGAATTAAGCTGCCATGTTGGAAACTCAACTTAAAATTCATTCATATGGTCGGTGGTAATAAAAAATAAAAATAAAAAGACAGTATTACAGTAAACGTGATTACAATTTTGATACAGTTTTCCTGAACTAATTTAGAGTCACACACACACACAAAAATAAAAATAAAAAAATTAAAAAAAAAAAAAAGAAAGAAAGAAAAAAAAGACTTTTCAGCCTTTGTACATACGAAATTCTTCCTCTTTTCCCCTCTTTCCCTCAAAATAAAAGAAAAAAGAGAAAAAAGGTGGCTTGGTGCAGCATCAAAGTGGAGTTGTGTTCTGTGTGCCAAGTAATCCTTGGAAAGCTCTCATTATTTCACTATCATTAATGGATACTGACAAGACAGAACGAGAAGACTGTAGAGCAAACTTATTTCTAGATTATGATCCTTCTGTTCATTTAATTAAAAAAAGGGACAGACTGAGAGATAAGTATTGTAAATATATCACTGCAGAATACAAAGGAAATTTAAATATTTCCCTCTGTCACATATCTGTTGTAGGATTTGCCAAAATCTGAACTGATCCATTTTCTGTTTCTTGTTTTACAACAGGTCATACGTTGTGTTGGTTACTAATAACAACTCAATAAATGTGTTTAACAAATTAATTTAGTAAACTTGCTTTGGTTTATTTTTTTTCCTTTCTGAAATAACAAGCCTATAAGTATTTGTGGCTGCACTGTTTGTGTTTTTGTTGACTTTCTCTTCTTTTTTTTTTTTCTTTTTTTTTTAATTTTATTTATTTGTTTGCAGCCAATTTAAGTCAGTTAATGGCAATTGTGAATGCAGTTAAATCCAGTATAACTTTAACTCAGCTTTACGGTCAATCATTAACAGAAGCCGGGCTCAGAAAGAGATTGCAGTTAAAACATCTCAGTTTCAAACTGTCATTTCCCCCTTTCAATTCATTACGGTGACAAACAAATTCAACCCAGTAAATTGGTGGTGGAAGCACACATATTTTCTTTGCAGATAAAGCAGGAGCTGACCAAGTTAGAGGGAATGCCTTTTTTCTTGTTTATAATGGTCATTCACTGTGTTTGGTTACTGTCAAGAACTAAATAAATGTGTTTAACAAGTTGACACGCTGCATGTTTAGCCTTCTTGCACACTGAGAAGTTTTGAATTGTTTCTTTCTCTGGAGGGTGAGCAGACTTCACATCACCCAGCTCCTAATGCATACTTTGTCATGCATGACAAGATGTAGAAGTTAGCAGAAAAGATTATGAAGCTAGAAAGGACCAAACAAGAACAATGAATTATTCATACCAAGTTGAAAAATACACACTACATGAAGTCTGAGGAGATGAAACATGGTAAAGAACATAGAGACCCAACTACCTTTAGTATGACATAGTATCAGGAACGTGAGAACATGCAAGAGTTGGTAATCTGAGGATTCTCAAAGTAAGCACATAGCATGGGGAAATCTGTAAGGAATCTGAAGCTGCCAACAATTTAACTATTCAGTGAAAGATGTAGAGGAATCACCAGGTTGGACATGACACACTGAGATCATACTTGCAGAAAGGTTTTAGGCTTATGACCCTGTGAAGTAAGGACCCCCCTTATGGTCCTTACTTCAGTTTGAACATTTCAAATTAATTACATATACTAGCTTAACATTGTGTAATTATCTGAAAAATCCACTGGACCATCACAGAAATGGCACACAGCGACACTGTTAGCTCTGTTGAATTCTGCAGCTGAAATAAAATTACTATCTTCAATTTACCTAGCTAATAAAGAAGAAGAGTACCACAAGTCTTGTACATCTAATATATTTTAAATGCCACAGTCATCTTCAAATTGACTTTTAAACTTGTGGTATTGGGATTGTTTCCATGACTCTTTTGACTGGTTGTGGGTTTTGTTGTTTGGTTGCTTTTGTAGATTTTACTGCTGTTGTTTTATTTTATTAAGCTTCTCCCAAGATTGTTAAGGTTGCACAGAGAAGTCACAGAGAGCACAGAAGTCCATAGTGGCTCAAATTATATTTCTGGACAAATACCTGACAATTGTTGACCCAACTATGTCAGTGACAGAAGGCAGGGAAGATAAGCAAAGCCACCATTATAAAACTTTTAGTAATAAAACCTATATACTATTTTAGTGAAAGCTGGTTGAAGGGATTTAAGAAGAGAGAGAGATATGATAGAAGAGACTAGTCCTAAGGAAGGAGTCATGCTGTGCTTTGGATTAGGCAAGGCTGCAGTATAGAAACCCTGCAAACAGAGAAACACGGTGATCATGCTGGGACACTGCAAATACATTTGTCAACACTTCCAAGTCCATTTTGTGAATTAATGAACTCCAGCTTGCCGTGATTTGTCTGGGTGTTCGTTTTATTGCAGTAGAAATAGACCAAACCAAAGTTTAGAATTAAATCTGAGGTGTGTGCACGTATCTAATATCTAAGTAGCACTTGTATCTAAACATACAGTTTCCAGTTTTCCAAATCAGACACTTGCCTCCGTGTGAGGACTATAAGCATCCAAAGAAACCCACACAAAGCTTATTACTAAGCCTTTAATCAAGAAAGTGAAGAATCTGTATCAAACAACTGGCACAGAAACGATCTTCTGTTATCCAGAGTCTGTGCAGCACAGCAACAGATGCAAATCTCTGACTTAATCAAGTGTTTTCTATCCACGTTGCCCATGAAAAGTCAGGAATTGGAGAGCAAATTGTCTGCTTTTATTCCACAGTAAACACTGATAATACAGCAAAAAGGCAGATATTTTGCATGTTCTCTACTACAGCTCGCAGCTTAAAGTACTGGACACTGTCCAATAAAATCCCAGATGTTTTTTCCTAAACAGTGTATTTTTTTCAGGGAGATCAGCCATAACTTTGCCATGGTTTTATATATATATATATTTTTTTTAATTAGACTTTAATGCCTAGATATGATGGCTGACAAAGCATGGAGACTTTTCTGTAAGAAATGTTGATTTACTAGTAAATGGTTCACCACAGTTCTCAGTGGTGTACTGCAAAATTATTCAAGGGGTCTGTTTACATGGTAAAGAGCAGGAACCATCTATAATGTAAAACTTGATGCAGGCAAATATTCTCTGTTTCCTACAGTGTCAGGCTTTTTCTCCAGTAACTAAAAATGTATCTAGGTTAGCCAACATAGTAAACCAGGAAAACAGATCTTGTATGTAGGGGGAATTAACCCTTAGCTTTTAAATAGAACAAAAAGTTCTTAGAAGAACTATAGGGAGGGGAGGAGGAATGACAGTCTGAATTGAGGCAGATACTCCATCCTCAAGGGAAGGGAGAGCTAGAGTCAAAAGTACATCTGAGCCAAAGATACTGCTGCAAGATGCCACAGTCAACCCAGATTAAGGATATGAACTTCAGACTTGTGTAACTATTTCCAGCACAGACATCTGGAAAGATCTCATTTTTTGAGACTCTTATGTGCATGCAGGGCATATGTTCAGACATCATACACACATCATGTATATACTTGATCAAGGAAAAGCAATGCTGAGTCACATCCACAATCCCCCTTCTGATTCCTCTGCTCCTCCCTGGATGTGCCCCCATAGTGCTCTAGCAGGTGATTTTGAGAACCTCTGTCGAGCACTCTGCAAAGATACCAGAGGCTGCCAGAAATATCTCATGCTGTGTTTACCTTGTAAGAGGTGCGATTGCAAAGTGTACATGGTAAAAAGGGAAAACATGCCAACGTGATGGGGAAAAGCATTAATTATTCAAATGTGACAAATTATGTTGAAGGAATGTTCAGACAACACAGCATCACAAATACAATGGCAAAAATACAGAATATTGGAGAATCACAGTGCAGAAAAAAGGTCCTTTCCATCCATCCTGAATTTCTTCCTGTAGAATACAATAGAGCAGCAAGCTGATTTCAGCTTTCTACCTTCTTTCAGGCATAATTTAAAAATAGGCAGCAATATGAATAATAGTGACATTCTGAGACATTCACAACAAACTTTTGCCACACTGAAGGTCTCATTCATTAAACACTTATATCCACACCTTGTATAAGCTGCAGAGAAAAACTGCCAGAAATGGAACTCCACTGACAAACATTTCACCCAAATGCTGTCCTCATTCCTCCAACACAGATGGTCAAGCTGAAATTCTTGTATTAAAATCAAGTAATTGAAATTCTCTCATATTGTAAAGCAGCAGAAAGAGGAACCACTCTATGTGGCCACTCATTGAAGTACGTAAACTAACTAAACTAAGCAGCCTCATTTTAGATCTAGCTGAATGTTACAGGCCAACAGGAGGTGGTGACCTTATAACCCAGACTAGGAGCAGCTCACACTGACCAGGTTTTCCTCAGTACAGCTGCTCACTTTGTATCATTTCTCAGTATCAGTCTTGATCTGTTCATTCAAAAATGTACAAGGAAAAGAAAAAAAAAAAAAAAGAAAAAAAAGAAAAAAAAAGAGCACTTCTAGGGCTGTTATTTAGGTCCTACACCAGATTACTTCAGGACTCAAAGATAACTCTTCCCCTGTATTTTACAGTGCATTTGAAGGCACTAAATTCACAGAAGGATTACTTGTAAACATTTTCTGGATGAAGCTTTTCTTCTGCAGACTGTATCCTCAGTCAGTTGGAACTGGAATTCCAGCACTATATCGTGTACGTGAAATATTTTATTTTGATGCATTTTATGTCAAATGCATAGTGCCTCCAGTAAATAAGTCCCTTATAAATATAAATAATGTCTTAATGGAACTTTCCTTTTTGCCATAAGAATAGAGATATTGCCGTGTTGCTACAAAAGTATGATAGAAAAAATTACTGGTTACAGACAATACACTGTTACTTGTTATCCTTTCCCTTCTTCCTAAAGCAGATTATATTGTTACCGTATAAACACTCTTGCCTTAAATATGCAACTAAATCTGGGGCAATTACTGTAGTTACCATCATTCTTCATTGAGCTTTGCCTCAACATCCCCAGTCATTCCTGTGTTTCAATGCATTAAAAAGTAATTACATTTAACTGACCCCTATTTACCATGCGCAGTCACTGGAAATCAAGTTCACTTCCAATATATTTTCTAATTGAGGTTTGGAAAAGCTAGTCAAAAAAAATAAATGCCGGAGCTATATTAACACAGAGAAATACACTAACATAAATACCTGCTTCCCTTTTTAATGTGCAGGAGAACATTAATTGAAGGTATTAATTCATGAAAATATTCATAATTTTCCTCTTACCCTCAAAGTAATCTACAAGGTATGGAAATATCAAACAAGTAATATTCTTGAAAAATATTAAGAATTCATAAAAACAAAACTGGACGAGCTGACTTGTCTTAGAAGACACCAGTATTTTTCCTGGAGATAGGAGCCCAATAAAGGCCACCTTAAAATATTCACTTGTAGCATTATTTATGACATGAACTGAGCAGAGTGAGAAGCTGACAGCACAGCAATAGGAAATACAGGCATTCAAAAAAAAGCAATAATCTTTCTAGGACTTCCCTACAGCCTGCGGCTTGTGAAACTTTTGTTCCATCAAACAACGTAATCAGCACCTGCAACAAATCACTGCCCCCTCTTTATGGCTCTGTGCACACATAATAAATGCAATAGAAAACACAAGCACAATAGGGAAGAGTTGGTGCAAGCACAACCACATAAACAAATCAGATACTGCAGTAATGAAAGCTCTTATAGAGTTTCAGGGAGATTCACAGCACAGCACACAAAAAATACCTCCAGGGAGATGAGACAGAAACCTAATCCCAACTCTGTGCCACAAGGAATTTAATCCCCATCCAACTTCACAAGAACTTGCTTTATCTACATAACCAGCAAGATCTGAGCTATCAAACTGCAGTCAGCAACGCTTAAATAACAACAGCTACCACTTACACAATGAGGTAAATTTCCGTTAAGCCTTGGAAATAACACACCAGCTTTTATAGACACGGCAGCTGAGCTAGTTTTTTAGTAGCCCTGCACTAGCCATGGGTGACCACTCAGGCTGCACTGTTCATTTCCAGTTCACTTCAGTGCCCGTATATTTTCTCCTCATCTCCTGCCACTCTTACCACAGTGATCACAAAGATACAAAGATAAGCTGCCAAAAACTTGCTGAGCAAGAACAGGGTTTAAAAAATAAGTAATAAAGCATACCAAGGCCTGTTCCTTCAAACTTCAGAAAAGATTTCATAAAACACACCAACAGACATAAACAAAATATTGTAAGAAAAGGAAAACGTGAGATCTCCAGATCGCACCAGAAGGAAATGGCAGAATCACATTAATTCATTTCTTTAATAGCAAATTTTCTTCTCCTTGCATATTCTAATTTGCTTCTTAATTCCTTCAGAGTAAAATAAGTTTATTTCCATAACTTGGTATATCATTCTAAAGGGAAAGACCAGCAGGACTGTAAAAAGCTCATCAAGTTATTTCCTTATGCCTTCATCTCTATACAAGTTAAAATTGGCCACAAATTTCTCTTCAGACTGAGTACCTACTTGCTAAGGAAGTAACAGGGAGCTAATAGTGTTAAAAGGGAGATGCCAGCTCTTCTCTCCCCTACCACTCAAAACATTTAACCACACACACGCAGACGCACAGTGTGCCATACACGCAGCAGCCACTGATCTCTCTGTGACTGTTAGAGGGATTCGTACATCACAGTTGTGGAATACAAATGCTACTGTCTTCATCTCGTGCTTTTGGAGCCCTGAGGATTTTCATTTTTTAGGTTGGTACGGTAATTTCTCATGTTGTCAGTTCCAAACTTGTCTATTGACAGGACTGTCAAGAAGCTGCCTTTCACGCATTTATTTTCTCTCCCTCAGTTATTCAAAGCTTTTCAAATAATGAGAAAAATTATTTATCCCTTAAGATGTAAATAAACTCAATGCAGACAATGCATTTAAACTCCTGTAACGGTGCAGTTACCTGTTCTCTTCCAATGCAGGTTTATTTTTTAAATGGCTCATTAGCATTCAAATAATAACCACCTTTCTGGTCCAGGACATTCTTACTACACCAAAATTCAAGTTTTGAATTAAAAAAAACCCATATCTTAGCACTGTTAGTTTACTATTCTTTACCACAGATATCACCATAATGTAAAATACTATGGGTGAACTTCTAGAGTGAAAAAATATGCATTCTCCCTTCCTTTCAACAAATAACAAATGGCAATTATTTCAGTATTTATTTCAGAAAATAAGAAAAACATGTTTCAGCTTTTACCTTCTAGCTCACAAATAGGGTTGGCTGAGTAAAGAAGGCACATTATAGATGCTTAATCTGTATGAAGAAGCACTGGTTTGCAAACTGCAGAAATATTTTTTGTAATAGAAAAAGTAATAGTTCTTAATTATTTTTGCTGATGTGAACACCATTAGTAGTCTCGAGGACGTAAAGCAATGTACTGTATAAGTTAGGTATGAATTGTGGATATTCAGTTTCAGTTTCTGAATGTAGTGTCTCTTGGGACTAAATGATCCAAAGCATATCGTAACTTCAGTGTATTTTTTTGTTAGTACCGTAAGTCTATCCAACTGTATGACCAGAGGCTTGATGGCTACAGCTGATTTACAAGATCCCAACTCTCTTTATTTGAGAGGTTAACCCCAAACACCATTATTAATGCTTGCATTAAATTAATTATTTTACTGTCTATGTTAAAGCCATGGCAAACAAATGCATAGCAAACAATGGTCTGTTCAGCTACATCTTTGCCATATCTGACAGCTTGGCTTTAGGGTTGGTGAGGTTTTGTTTGTTTGGGGGACAGTTTGGTTTTTGGAAAAATCACATAGGTTTGAATGATTCTACTTTGTATCCATGTTAGAGAAAACCTTTCAATTAAAAAGGAAACAGCAGGATTGTGAGGTAAGAAAAAAGCTGGGGAATTCCTAGGGAGCAAGTAAGTTGACAAATGTAGCCTTGTTCATTGTTCCTCTCTGCAGGTACGTGATATTGGTGGTGTTGTAATTATACATCTATCTGCGGCAGCACCAAACATTTAATTACATTTCTGACATTTATTTCCATACCGTCTGCTTCCCTCAAGTGCTGGATATAATCACCCTGCTGGACTCCAACCTGCTATGAATCACTGGCTCAACATGGTATATCACTTCATTTATATTATCCATAGCAAAGTTGGAAGTACCAAGAAGCTCTCCAGCACTTCTTTATGTCTTTCTGCATGCACTCAGGCACTTGCCAGGATGCCATTAAAACATCACATGCTCTGCTGCAAGTACAGTGCTGCTACCCAGAGCTTCTTTAGCACCCACTCTCTTGGATCAGAGCTTAGCACCTTGGCTCTCCCCAGCATAAAAGACCAAATTACTTTCATGGGTACAGAAGTATCCTTTTGTCCAAGAGCCCCTAGGTCCTCATTGCTTTGAATCAATAGGAGAGGTCATGCTCAAAGTTCCAATTGAAGACAAAACCTTCACATAGTTGTAACTTATTTATCCATTATTTAAAGAGAATCAAAGGGGAAAAAAGTACATGGCAGTTCTTTCAAATACTTAAAACTCTAGAAAAAAACCCACAACTTTTATGCAATCTTTAGGTGAGTAGTGACCTAAGTGGCAGAAGGGGTCTGCTGGTTTAGGAGTATAAACAGTTTACAATCAGTAAACAACAAGTTGTACTTTCACACCCCGCTCCAGTTCAATGTTGTTATCCTGTTTCACTTGCCAATTACAAAATTTGTCCAAGAGGGTTTTCAAACACGAACATTATTGAATTAAGTGTAACTTTGCAGCATCCTCAGATATAGTCTTTACTATAAGAGGATATTATATTGTTTTAGTGTTTCCAAAATATATATGAATATATCAGCACATTTTATTAAACAGAAAGCCTCATGAAGTTACTATAGCAATTGACTTCAAGTTTTCTCTTATTTGCTGCAAGGCAATAATGATTTAGTATGCATTAGTTTGACATTCAGCTGTTCCAAAAGCTACTAAAGAAGAATTCATACTAAAGAAGAGCATCAGTTTTCATGTGGGGTGCCATAATAGAGCTCGTAGCATAGCTTAAATGAATGGAGAACACCAGCAGAGCAACAAGTCTGCATAAATTATTGTACCAACGTATATGGTGTATTGTCAGTACATCTGTCTCAACAGCATAGTATTAAAATTCACCATACGGTAACATATGACACATCTTAAATTAAATACATGTTGATTTTTCCTACAACTTATTTGTTAAATATTCGTCAAGCTCATTTTCTAGAGAACAAATCATGCAAACAGTTAAGCATTATGGTTTGCTAGGGTTTTTGATAGCCATCTGGCTTCAAAACAGTAGCACTGGTACAGAAATTGTATTGCTAAACAATTGTCTGTAATGATCATTTAAGTAACTTACACATTCCTATCCTTATTTTCAGATCATCCTAAATAGCCCAGATACAGAGAAAAAAAACATGAGCTGCAAGAAAAACCCACAAGTCCAGTGTGAGTTTGATAGCACTGGCAACATGTTCCAATGAATTCTATGGTGCTAAGATTCAAACAAGTCCCACAAAAACACTTAGTTGCGCTCATAACTTGACAAGTTACCAGCACCATTTTTATATCAATGTACTTAGTCTTGTTTATGAGCAAAACTGGGTACAAGATAATAAACATGTATAAATCCGCATACTTGAACAAGGCAATTAATTTGTAAAGTAGCTTCTACAGCAAAGGAAGTAAAACTATATTGCTGCAAAGGGAAATTTAAACTGCTGAGGAATAATTCAAAGCCTAGTTTTCTGTTGTATGTAATAAGTTTCAGAGGTGTATTTTATTTTTTTTTTTAAATAAGGAACAATTAGATTGCAAGTCAGCACATTTAAACATTAATTTCATAATTTAAGAAGTATACATTTTAGTTTTTTAAACAGCAAAGGAGATTTGAAGGGGTAGAGGTTGATCACACTTCATTGTCAGTCATCAGGGTAGCTCTACATGGATAGCACTTCTGGATTCTATTTTTCTACTTTTTCATCACCTGGATCTCTCTTGCCCCGTGCTGGTACACAAGTATCTCTAGTTACAGCAAAGATCTGGCCCATTTGAGCTCAGCTGGTTTCAATGCAAAAATTTTGCAAACACCTGAAGATGCATAAGACAGTGTTAAGGTTACAGGCAGTTTTCAACTTTGATCACAGCCTTTTTCCTGTTACCTTCTCCACAAACTAATAACTATTTCCCTGACCTTATTACGTAAAGATACATTTGTGAGACATACAAACTAGATAAGCAAACCACATCAAAACACGTCCAAGAAAAATATTTGTCTAGCTTTAACCTGGCTCCTCAAGTAAATGCTGCTTCTGGCACTAAATGTGGAATAAAATGAGCATGGAAGCAAAATAACAGAAGTGCCACCTACAGTATTTTATAGCATTCGTGAAACTACAGTTTTAGTAAGTTAACAAACAGCACATACACTGGTTTGCTCAATTATGAATGTTGTGTGATGAGATTAAATGGAGAATACTCATTTTCCACTTCTACTGAAAATCTGGCTCTTTCTCAGGTTGCTTCAGACTGAAATAACAAGAGTCAACATTGATATAAACAGACAAAAAATAGAAAGGCTGAGCAATGCGATCTAAATAAAATGTAAGATGTTTGATACCTGTAAAGAATTCCCGTTGATAGTATCTCTTAGATCAAATGCTAGGACAAGGTAAAGATCTGTATTAAGTCCTAATCTGTAATATCCTTCAGAGGGTCATTACACTTCCTTCAACAAGCACTAAAGATGCTTCAAGTGCCATTTCAGGAGCATTTTAGTGCTTCTTGGCACCCTGCTATCAGTTCCGAAACAAATTGATGTGACAGTATGCTTTAAATACAACACGATTCTTCCCTGAAACCTTTAGTGATAACTATAAATAGTTGGAAAATAAGACTACATCTAGAAAATGCCAGGAGCAGGTGACACTGGTGATAGAAAAGAAAATAGATAAGAAAAAACAAGAGACTTCTTGGAAAGTGAGAAATCTTTTGAAGAATTTTCAATTCTACAAGCATCTCCTACTGCTGCGTTCAGAAGTTCAGTGCATCCAGCACTTGGTTTTGCTACAATAGGGAAAACCCGTCATCTAGATGGGGAGAATGCCACACAGCAGAGTCATGAGATTCAGCCCTTTTTAAGAGTGAATTGTTATGCACATAAAGGATAGACAACTGAAGAATAAAAAGGCATGAAAGGTTACTACAGGGCAGGAAAAGCTGTATTAGTAATAACTTAGATTTTATATGTCAGCTGGGCATTAGTTCCAAGCATGGAAATATCTACATTATTACGGCCCCATTGCCTTCCTACCACACCACACTGTTTCAAAAGATCTACTGACCACTTGCAAAATGTGATCTGGTCTGAAATACTGCACTCTGCAAATTCATACTTCTTGGATACTGGATCCTCTGCCCCTCTCTTGATGTCCACAGCAATCAACCCAGTTCAGTGCATGCCATCAAAGAAATAGTACACATATGAAAGAACTTGAATAAATGCACTTTTCACTGAAGACAATAACTCTCTAATTTAGTGGGAGATAGATCAGACTCAGAAAATAGGGGGAACCGAATTTCAAGCACAACTTGAACTAATCAACACACAGCCACAGAGTTAACCACTAGAGAACTCCAGCTCCCATAAAAATCTTCCTTTGCTGGAAAGCTGATAGTATTTTATGCATTCAGATCATCTAGAAGACTGAAGAGAATAAATTACTCCACCACACACTGGCAGCAAATTTACCCTAAAACTCAACTGGCTTCAGATCAGATAGTTTCAGGTGGCAGAGCAGGAAAAACTTTGATGTTTTACAAAATTTTAAAGTTTTGCCATCTGTTCACAAGCAATTTGCCAACAGGAAGATGCCAAAATTCATTTAATAACTGTCAGGAGTTACTTGCTATATTATTGATTGTTCATGACTCTAAGACAGAAGCAGCTCGTGACCTGCCCAGCATACAGCAGACAAATAACCAGACTCACACATACAATTTACAGAGGAATTCAAGTGGAAAAACCAAGAGCACAGCAGAAACAACACTAACTCCTATTATATTCAAATAAGGAAAAGTCTGACTTTTGCATCAGAACTGGAAATTGATCACTTCACAAATTAAGGAAATACACCAGTAATGTTACTCATTTCAGAGGAGCTGCTTCTATGAATTAGGGGCCAGAGTCACGGGTGAAATCTGAACAACCTGAACCACAGCACAGAATCCATTTGCTGATGCCTCCACTGGGCTAAATATGACTACCCAACTAGACTGCATTTTTGTGACAAGATCTCCTTTTATTCACAAATTCAAGCCAGTCCCATTCATGCTGGTTTTGCCAGGGCTGTCCAACAGAGGGGAAAAACAAACAAACAAAAAAACCACAAAACACAAGAACAGGCAAGTAACAGCAAACCTGGTACACAAAAATATCATCAGGAGAAATTAAAAATAATGTTCAAGGTTTTCCTCATCTCACATGTCAAGATGAAAAAAAAACCAAAACCAACAGTTGCCAATTCAAAAATCTGATTCAATTAAAAGGGCTTATGTGCTTTATTATAAAGGAATTAGAATCCTAAGAAACCACCCAGACACAAGAGAGGGAGTCAGCTGCTTCCAAGAGCATCACAACAGATATTCTGTGTTTAAGTTTTCTGCCAGTTGGCTTACTCACTACGTAATCTTTTAAGCTGTTAAAGCATTTTAAATGGTTCAACGTTCTTAAAATTGAATGGCAGTAATTATAATAAAGACTGAAATTATAATTTTGTTGCAGAACAAAACATTACCCAAAATTGGATGCAACAGGCACTTCAGGTTTCTAGGCTCAGGAAGAAATTCTTGTTCACTGTAATTCAAACATAACCAGCTTCTAATGTTTGTCACCCTACTTGCACTTGGTAGCAATACTAATACTCTTCCATACTGCTGAAGAGTTGGAAAGCATCTGCTTTAAGCTCCTTAACAAAAAAACTACTTGATTTTTGCTCAAGTTTCCCCAAGAACAGGAAATGAATGCAGCACCATATACATCTCTGAAAGAAACACTCCTCAGCAGTACAGTATACAGGTGTATGTATGGACACACACACACACAAAATCTTACTACAGAATCATTTAATATAACATTTGTAATTTTCTGAGGGGAAAAAAGCCACTGCTGATGATAAATGCATCTGTGATATTGGCCTACCTTACCAGAACTACTCATTGCTTTTTCATTCTCTTACCAGATCCTTCCTGCAGAGGCAGCTATTTATATACGGCTTTCAGTTTGTTGAAAAATCTTAAAACAAACCGATGTACAGCGTGAAAATGGAGAACATCCTTAATAAAATGGAACAAGAATAAGGTCTAGATGTACAACCTGTTTTTAAAGTAAATTACCAGATCAGAGTAATTTACTAAAATGGTCTGATTCATCATCTCAAAGCACCTTACATCTTAAGTAGAAAAAAAGTATTGCTCTGAAAGTAATGCCTCCTGTTTGCTTCCATGGAAACCACAATAGATGCAAAAAAAAGCAGAGTAACACTTTGATAGAGCAAATTCTCAGCTATTCAAGGTTTGTTTGTGTTTTTTTTTTCCTTTGGTAGCACTTGAAAATATTTGTGATATAGATATCACTTCCTAAGGATCAGTTAATTATTTGCACAGTGGCACAAGACCTCACAGAATTATTGATTACAGACATTGAATCCTTCCAATACTTTCATATTATCAAGGTTTCAGTTTCCAGATGGTTCATCAGGAACACAGACATCACAGATCTGCTCAGGCTTGTAGGCAGACTGGGAGAGCAGCGAGTGAAGCAGGGCAGCACGAGCACAATTTGATAAAACGAGTTTAGATCTTTCAGGCACTGACATAACTGCAATGTTTTAGATTGAACGGTGCTCAGAGATATGATTTAGCAGAGGGTTGTTAGATTTAGGGGACTATGGTTAGGCTGTGCCTGGAGTTGATTATCTTTGAGGTCTTTTCCAACCTGAGTAATTCTATGATTCTATGAATAAGGCAGACACCCCTTCAAAGGAACCTACCCATTGGCAAATGTATTATGGCATTGTATTGGCGTTCAGGGGGAACTAATCAGAGCCTCAGCAGCCTCAGTACTTTGTAACCATACCATGTTTCATTACCCTGACATCCAACCACAGTGTGTCAATGCTGCTGAGATGCCTGTCACTACCTGTAATGCCAGTATCAACCAGACCTTTACAAAGAATATGTAAATTGCCTAATTTTGCCATTAGTAAGTCAATGCCTACACCCCCTATTTTCTTAATTTGTACAAGACAAACTTGTATTATAGGAGTGATTGAGACTACAAAGTCATCAGCAAAAGATTTAAGCTAATTGCCAGTGACTAGACAGGAAAAGCTGCCAGTCTTCATTGATTTTATTTAACAGGTGAATGACAAAGCAATAAATCTGGCTGCTGGTTACATCTAACAATGACAAATAAGATTCACATCACACTTTAAAAATAAATAAATAAAAGCCACAATATGTTGACAAAATAACTATTCACTGTTTAACCATGTCATCTTATTTATTCCACATGACTAATATTTTAGTCACCTAAATTTAGATATTCAGCACATATCAAACTCGTGGGACCAAGGCAAAGAAGACCTTGGTCTTCTTTGGAAACTGTAACCAGTGACAATGAACAAATGCCTTCTCAAAACAAAATGTTCCTATTTAGAAGTTGTTGCAAGATAAAGAAAACAAAAATTAAACTACAGCTATCTCCCTTTATATCCCACTCCTCTAACTTAAATATGCTCTCCTTTTAAGTTACAGCCACATAGCAGTATTAATTACCTAATCAGACATAAGGAGCTTGGCTTGTCAGGGTATATTTTCCACTGCAGAGTTAATTTAGATCTGGATTTGCCTACTCTAGGACTGAGCAGCCTTATAACAAAGAAAGAATAAAGATACGTTCAGTGATAGCAACATGAGGCACCCTCAGTGTCATTGCTCTGTGCCACTCAGAAACACTTGGTGAACAGAGGGAAAAACATAGGGAATGTAGTATTCAAGGTATAGCATTAGCTAATAAAAATGGCTCTGGCATACTCAGGTACCTCTACAAAACAGCTCCACACTGAAACTCCTCCAGCAGGGAACAGGGAACATGTACTTTCAGCTCCAAATCCTAGTTCCTAATGTTGTGTTGAGGAGTGAACACAATCATATTAGCAAATGGCTAATAAGAAAAGATTCTCACCCCAAAATAATTCAATCCTCATAAAACAGGAAAGCCAGTAAATATAATCTCAGCCATTTAGACCACTTTGATGTTTCAAACGTACTTGACTGCTTCGGACCATGTATTTTCTATAATTCATGCCCTCAATGAAAAATTCAGCTTTCCTTAATCAAGTTGCGTGTCTAATTGCCTAATCAAATTAGTAAATCACTTCAGCTGTTATATGAAAAAAAATCAGTGATTTGTACACATATTTAAATATGGAAAACTATGAACTACAGAAGTTTGGCATTAAAATAACCTCAGGACTTCTTTATTTACTTCACACAGCCAGTCTGACATAGACACATTATGATGACAGAGGAGGAAATTGCTCCAAGGAACTCCACGCAACTGAGTTCACACGAGACCCCTGCCTAAGCAGTAGAAAGGATTTGTCTCTTAATCTTTTAAGTAATTTATAATGGACTAATTAATGCTGTCTTCTTGGATGTAAATATAAATAGGACTTGGAAAATACAGATACAGTGCCAATTCAAGACATCCTTCCCAGTCAGCAGAGTACCATGGCCTCCTCCACAGTCCTTACATTCACTGAAGCAAGCAGCTGCATCTCCACCAACTTTGACTAAGAAAAAAAATCAAGGATTTAGAAACTAATTTAAAATCTTAGATGCACAACCAACACAGTCATTAAAAAGAGTTTTAAAAAATTGAGAAGTGGAACTATTGTCCTGTTGTGTGGGAGAAACCTTTCAGTGAGGGACTTCAAGGTTTATATCCGTTCCCACAGCTGTAAGCTGCTGGGGAAGCCTCAGCATGTTTTGTTCTCAGCATCATCAGGATTCATTTTGAAACACAGTACTGCAGAAGTGACTAATTAAAATAGTTCAGGTTAGACATTACGCATATGGATTAGAAAAGTGCAATCAGAGCACAATGCAAAATAGGTTTCTACATGTAAGTTTCTGTACTATCCTAATCACAATAGTTTGTAAAAATCCATGTGCAATAACAGCAATAAAGCTGGGCAGGGCCAGCGTAGCTGGGCAATTATACCAGTGTCAATCCTGTCATCAACATCCTATCGAAAAGCAAGTAGTTGTCAAATATTCCTGGAATGAAAATCAGTTTCCATCACATTAAAGTTAAAAACAATACAGCAGAAAAATAATGACTGTTTGTGTCAATTTACGTAATAATTATGATGATTGACAAGAGCCTGAAAAACAAGAAGAAAGCTATGAAAGTTTATAATGCTCTGACATTTACAGGCAAGGATGACTGCCACAATTGTCAGAACTTTAATAAATATGTTAACTTTCCAGCTCATGCAATAATGAGATCGTTCCTACTTTCTGCTGTTTTGTTATCAAAACTCCATTATCTGTCCTTCCCAGCCCAACATACAATAAAGCATTCAAAATGAGTCACCTTTTTAAATGTGATCAAAAAAAATCTGACATTTAAAGTCCAATTCTAAGGTAGGCTGAAGACCAGAAATACTTACCGAAGTAAAGGGAAACTTTAAAAGCTTCAGAGCTTCAGTCCTGCCCTATTTCACACAGGCACACATCCTGTGACAGATCAGCAGGAATTACTGATGTAACAAAGCAGAGCTTTCTTCTGCAAATCTAAATCTGAATTCTCCCTGAAGCTGAATGGAGTTAGGACCTGGATTATGTTTTGGTCATTCCTCATTTACAATAAAAATCCAACCAGAATTTTATAGAATCCCTGTAGCTGTTACACCTCCCTAGTGAGTTCTCTTCTTGATTCTTTATCCTGCACCAAAAACTCACCTGAACTGTGCAGTCAATATCTGAAGACAAGCTGCCAAGCAGCAAAAACAAAAATTTGGAGAAAAGCTTAGATTCCATCTACTCACCTTCCAGATGGTTCTTGTTTACGAAAATCAGATCACTAAAGACATCACAAGACATTCAGTAAGCAGAAGGATATTCCCCATGGCAAGTTCCTATTCCTACCATTGCTTTGTCTAATAACCTGTCACAGAAGGTCCTGGCTGAACAGGCACACTTCAGTCAAACCTTCCTGCCAACAAGCCCTTTCCCTTTTTTTCTGCTATAAGTCTTGGCCCAGAGCAATAAGATCTCACTTCCACACATGTTTCTTAGAAGGTAGGAAAAAAAAGTTCCACACTTAGGCAGCTGAAAATTAGAGCTCACAAGAGAGGAATGGCTCCCAACAAGAACAACACTACTGCTGATTACAGGCTACAGGAACTGGAGCTCACACTGGAGCAAGGTGAAAGCACACACTTGGAACACAGCATAGGACAACTCAAGTACAGAAAAATCTAATTCAGAGACTTAATAAGGCAGAGATGATCCTCATCATGGCAGTTCTCCCTGTTTCCTGAGAATTTTCTTCTACCTCAGTAACTACACCATCCCACCTTGTCTGGGACTGACACACCGCTGTCTGGGACTCATTAGCTGACAGCACCCAGATGCTTGTCAGCATTTTATACCCAGCACTCAAGGCACATTTGAAAGGAAAACAGAAAGGGGTGAAATTTAACAGTAATTCAGGCCCTGGAAATAAATAACATCCTTTTATGTGGTTAAAGGTTTCTCTTAGCTGAATTATTTCCAAAGATATTTTTAGCATGCACAGCCACAAAGCCAGGTGAAAAATATCAATACAATCTCTAAAGCCAAATCTCCACATTTGGCACCCAACAGAAGGAGCTGCCCCATATCAGGGCGCTTATTTTTTGTTTTGTTTTGTTTTTGCATAAAGCAAAGGGAGCGTGCAGCAAAAAAGTACTCAGATTCCTTTAGAATAATAGAGTAATGGGCAGCTTATGCAGCACAGTAAGCCAGGAACACACACACATGACATACACACATTACATACACACACCCCTTAGATCAGACACAAGGAAGAATCTGTTTACACTGAGGGTGGTGAGACACTGGCTGCTTGGAGAGGTGTTGGAAGCCCAATCCTCAGAGACACCCAAGCTCAGGCTGGATGGGCTCTGAGCTCCTGATCAAGCTGTGGGTGCCCCTGCTCACTGCAGGGGAATTGGACCAGATGACCTTTAAACTTCCTTTCCAACTCAAATGATTCTATGATCTTAAAAGAACATTTTTAAGAGCCTCATCCACAGTCCCCATGAGGTCCAGCCATGGGAGGCTGCTGTTGCTAGGCAATGCCCCCAGCCCCTCAGCCCCTCACAGCCTCTCCTTGAGCTTTGCAAGCTGCCAAGCTGCAGCCACGTGGCTATTTTCAACCTTAATATTAAGAACTGACCAAAAATCAAACTTATTTCAGTATTTAAGCACAGCTATGTATGCACAAACAACCTACCTTTCAGTTGCAGATGGAGCCGGACCAGGAAGCAAAGGAATGCATGATCCCTCCCTGCGTCCTTACAGAAAGTTCCGGAAACCACCTTCTCCAGAGTGATTTTTGTGGTTTAAAACCAGCCATGCCGTCCTGACAGAGTTCCTCTACCCATCATAATGTTTGGTTGGAGGACTGAGAGTGGATTTCACTCTGCTGTGAGGTGACAAATCCTTCCCCACACAGCTCTGAGGTTGTTGCATTTTACGTCAGGAAAAGGTTCAGTCCCATACCTGCACACGTGGCAATCAGATGGAGTTAAACTGCATGAGAAGCATCAAAAAGGAGAATTTTCCTGCCCTAAAACAACTCGAGAAAAAAACTCTAGCTGTTGTTTTGTTCTAAAGCTGCACGAACAAAGCCAGGCCCTGCTCAGTCAGTCTGAGTGCAGCCGCACACCCTCCATGTTGGGCGCCATTTTGTTGGTGCCCCTCTGCAATGGGACGGCATGGAAACCCAGAGCAATGCTCCTGCAGTGCCATCACTTCTAAGTGCTGCTCAGTGCTGATGTTAAGCTGCACTTGTTGCACTTCATTTTGTGGATGAGGAGACAGCTCTTTCTGTGACAGAGAAACATTACATTCCTGCGTTGAATTAGTGTAATTCCTCCAATTTTCCTGCACAACGAAAGAAAATGGCTCCACTCCAGGAATTATCTTGTGCAGCCCGCACAAGTCTCTGCTATGCATGAGCCCAGCAGCATCCAAGCATTTTGATACATTTCACATTCGAACACCATGCAATGTGCTGTGCTCTTCAGCCACTTCCTACCACAAAAGGTAGAAGAAAGACAAACTGGGCAGATGTGAAGATGGGGAACCTTTTCCATAAACCCTTTTTAATAAGAGAGGTGATGAAAAAGCAGCACAGTGCAGGTGCTGATCTGTGAAAACAACTGCATAAGAATGCAAAGTGCTTTTCCCTCTGGAGTTCTGTCACACTGAAGCATGAGACCTTCCCACAGAGGAGCAGCTGTGGTCTGAACATCTATGGGAAGCTCTACTGGACCTGTTGCTTCTAATGAGAAAGGAGAAAGAGAGCAGAAGGTCTCAGCCTTGTAGTATCGCATCATCTATTGCTCATAAATTCTTTACACTTATAGGAGCCAGGAATCACTAAGGCAATGGGGTTAGAAACGTACATTTTACCATTATTTGCTAAGAAAGAACAACCGCTGATGCATGCAATAATGGATCTTGTTGAGGAAAATTCAAACTACTGTCCTCTAACATCTGTTAAATTGCCTATTATTATTTCAAATATTTGTTATACTTTCGTGGCTGAGACCCAACTTCACCTGCCTCACAACCCAGCCATAGTTTGACTCCACCTAAATTGCACTAATTATAGAAATACAGCTTCAGAAACACACAAAGTATTCATGTATCTTTCCAGTCATTATATTTGTCACCCAAAAGCAAAGCAAACACATAAGGGCAGCTCAGTATAGTCCCCGAAGGAAAAAGATAACAGTCTCAGGGCTAGCAGCATGAGCACAGGGATGCTAAAATCCTCTCTGTTCTCATCCTCCTCTAACAAATCTTTCTGCAGCCTAAGAAAACAAGGATAAATCGCACAGCGATTTTGTTCAACATCTGCTGATAGTACGAAGTACTCTGCGCTTAAAAGAAAAAAAATATCCCATGTACAAAAAAAAGTCCATTTAAACATCATTAATCTGGTGGCTGTTCTAACCCACTCTGCCAAGACTCAATAATAAGCAAGGAAATGTGATGATGAGAAAGGGAAATACTTGTTTACCTAAAATTCCTTCCCCATTCACAATTTGAAATGATATTGGAAAATACTGGCTTATCGCCACTGCCCCCAGGATAAGACGGAGAGTTTTAATGGATTCGTGCAAGAGATTCACAGAATTCTATCTGCAGTAAACAGCTCGTCTTCCTATTCTATCAAAGGCTATTTCAACATCAAGCACCACAACCACCTCCCCTGGTGAATCCAATTTTGTATCTGCAATCACTGCTCCCAGATGGTGGATATTATCAGTCTGGAATCTGTTTTTAATAACAACTCGTTTGATCTGTCCAGCCTATTGCAAAGAGCAGATCCCTCTGGCACTAAGTATTTTTCACTAACATTTTGTAGTTACCATAAAGGAGAGCCATACAACCCCATCTTGGAAGGATTCTTCATAAATTTGATTTAAAAGAGAAGAAAACAAAACCAGATGCCAGATTAGGACCAGAAGAACTGGATGTCTTCCAAATCTTTTTTAGCAACAGTCATATCTAAGGGGGAAAATAACAAATCCATGGAAACCAATAAATGCACGAGACCCAGGACATCTAGATTTTTGCCCTCTAGTTTTCCCAGTGCAGGTAAGAACTGTTAGTCCATTTTAGAGCTTCAAACATTTGATGTTCCATCAACTCATGGAATATTAGCAGCCATGAGGAGGGCCTCATTACTCAAAACCAGCTGTAGCTACTGAAGATAATCTGTTTTTTTCACACACTGCAAAATTCTGAAGAAAATCAAATACCAGCCCTTGTTTTCCAGATTCGTTACTTCTTTATCAAGTCCACTGTCCTACTGTAGGCAGTATATGAACACATCTTCGCAAAGCAATCTGCATTTTAATGCAGGGGTTTTGTATTTATAGGTACAGTTTCTAATATATGTATACATTATCTATTGTTGTATGTGTATACATATAAGTAAAATCAAATATATAAAGAAAATCAAAGCCAGGTCCCAATTTCTTGTTTGAAATCTAACAGTCTGGGATCAGCATGCTTTGAATTTTAATAAATCCCTTCAGGGCAGTGGCAGGTTATGAATACAGAAGACAAGTCCTGTGCACACATTTCCGGAGCTATATTCTGCTATAAGCATTATTTCCTGCCCCTCGGATTCTTGGATAAACACCCTTTTTGGCTTAATTTTAGCCTCAAGTCTTGATCAAAGCTGACGACCATTAAAACAAAGCATTTACCATTCTATGAATCAACTCTCTATACTGAAGTGTATCACATGCCAATACTCAGCAATGCCTCGTGTAAACAGGCAATATGGTAAGAACTGAAAGAACTTAGGTGGCAAAAATAGCAGAAGCAGCACTGTTCACAAAATAACGAGTACTTTGATACTACTATAAAAAGGGTGTATGGAGAGCGACAAGATGAATCCAAAGTATCTTCATAATACCAGGAAATGGTAGCTAAAACCTCACAGGCAGGTTTGAGTCTTGTTTTTATTTGTTGGGTTTATTTTGGTGTTGTTTTTGTTGTTTTGGTTTTTGCTTTGTCTGCAATCCCAAGAGTGCAAAGAGCTCCATAGAGCAGGATAGTGTAGGTGAAGGAGGAAATGTCTATTTATAATGTGGTGTACTTTCTCGACAGGGAAGCGTATCAGTGTTTTAATTTGTGAGTTCTCAGTGTAGACTTCAGAACTCTGCCATGACAGACAGGTTAAAACAATACCAATGGCCACTTCTGTCTATGAGACTGAGCATCAACACTGGCAGAAGTATCAATGAAGCTGCAGACCTCTTCGTTCATAAGCTGCTGTAGTTATTTTTGCAACTCAAGCTCGAATGTGGGCTTTGGATTAGGGGACAGAAATGGGATCAAGACCTGGAGAGCAGCTTTCACAGCTCAGTGAACTGAGTAACTCAGTAACAACTGGTTATATTTCTTAACCACTTCAGGTCTCAGTCGTGCAACAGGGAAGACTGCATTTAATAACCCTTAATACAACTATACTAAAGGCATAACTGAGGTTCTTCGAGGTCCCCAAAGAGACACTCACAGGAAATGCAAACTATGTGATTACTTGGCTAATGGCATCACAGTCCTCAGCATTTATTGTCATTACTATGTCTGCCGTGACCCAGCAGGTTTAGGCTTTTAGAGCTCTAAATCTACCAAGACACAGGAAATGGCACTTCTGCTCTCAGTAACAGAGCAATAAATGTTCTGTGCACCAGAAATTAGACTCAAATTCTTGGTTGAGATGAGATCCCCCAGCTAAAGTTGTGCCACAGGAGTCTGGTACTGGCAGAGTTCTGTTGCTTAGCTGGACACAACACAGTTGTGCAGGAAGGAACGGAATTATCCATCCACTGTCACAGATCAGCTTTTTTGAAAGCAAATTTGATTGACTTTCCAAGTCACCAGTAACAGAACACTCTCACTGCATGCACATCTATATACTGTTAGCTCTGGCGACTACCCTGCTTATGAGATTTGGGAAGCTGCTTAGCCTCGTGCGAACCCAGATTGTACAGTGGATAACAAAAGACAGTGTCTAAAGTCATGCAGAAAAGCAGGTGCAATTTCTGAAGCCAAGTCCAATAATTTGGGCCAATTTTCCTATTTGAAAGGATCCTCAAGGGAGCTGCTATGGTTATTGCAAATGTAAGTCCTTATGGTGAAGCAATGAGAACCAGTGGACCTCTCAGACAAAGTTTAATTTATATTTTAATTGGACAAGTGGAATAACAGAAGTTCTTAACTGCACCTAAAAGCAGCACTGGCAGAAGACTGAGGAAACACAACATTTTCACGGAGGGGGAAGGAAAAGGACTGCTGATTTAAAGTCTCTTTTATAGCCATGCTCATTGTCATTCTTACTGTATTGAAAAAGCTTGCTATTCTGCATGAGCCTCAGGCTTCTCTTCTCATCAGCTTCAAACTGGGAACTTATAAAGTACGGCTTTGGCCCAAAAGAGTATACACACAACACTGCTCACCATGCACAGACAATTACAGAACGCTCACAGTAAAACACTTGGAAAAGATAAACCAACAGAACTAACAAGCCACCATCTTAGTTAGTTACAGCATCCAGCAGCACATTTTCTCTTTACAAAGCTGCAGATTAGTTTTTAGTCACTGTGTCATAATACAGAAAAAAATCTGATAGCCCTGCAGAGGTTTGGTGTTTCTCTAACGTCAGAAGGTCCCTACCCTTTCTGTGCATCTGGTAGAACCCTTATTAATGGGAAATGGAACGGATTTCAAGTCTGCTGGATCAAAAAGAAAAACAGGAATAAATGATGTAGCATGTCTAGGGAACAGGCTTCCTTTCAAGCCAGTGACAGACGAAGCAGGCTGGCTTTAGTACCATAAAGGGTCAGGGAGAAAATGAGCCCATAGCAGCTGGAGAGGAGTCCCAGTGCAGATGATGTTTTTAACCTCTGCTGTAAGCTTCCAACAGAATAAAGCAGGAGATGATAAAAACGAGTATGTAACGAGCCGCTGTGCCTTGATGGCTCAAGCTAGACTTGACACTGCCAGGACAGCCATGTCAACCTGAAATTGTGCCAACTCTATTAGGGAGCATGAGCCATATTCCACTCAATGTCAAAAATGAAGCAAAATAGAGATGTGCTCTGAGTAGCAGCTACAGTGAAAGATACAGATCAAGTGTGTTCAGAATTCAGATCTTATCTGCACTTCTCACTCTACAACTTGTTTACAACTTGGATCCCACCGAGAAGAGAGGATTTAATGCAATAACTTACTTCTGTAATTCCATTCAATCAAAACAAGGAAGCAAAGCTCCTTTCTCACACCAGATGATGCCTGGCCTTGCAGACTAAGAGGAGCAGATGCAAAAAGGACTTGCATGGTGCAAATCCTCTACTGAAGTCCTCACAGAAGGGGCTAATGCTAACTCTTGTTTCTGTAACAGTTCCATCAGAGTCACACACAGCACCTCAGCCAACCTGGGTAATACTTCTATTTCCATTCTCACAGCAATAACAGTGGGGAAAAAGGATAGGAACTATTTCACAGAATGTGAGAATGGAGCCTATAGCAGTGACATACTGCAGAATGTTATTTTCTCTGTAGGAATATTTCACGTCATGCCTCTGACCCATGAAAATAGTTTAACAGGAAACGTTCCAAACTGATTTTTTACAGTGATTTTTTTTCCCCCTTGGGACTGAAGTATGAAAGTAACCAAACGATCTGTGCAGCTTCTGCTGAAAAGGCTGAAATAAAAAGGCCACTATTAAACAGCTTTAAAGCAGCTACAGCACAGTGAAATCATCATGCACATATATATTCCATTCGCCCCAGTCCTAAAGTGATGAAGAGAAAGCAGGAAGAGTTATCCCTGGTGATTGCCTGAATCAGTAAAAGACATTTACAAAAGGCACTATGTATTTTAGGGGCTTTGAGAAGAAATACCATTAAAATAAACACACGCACAACTTACACATCCATTGCACAGCACCTTTCTCACCTGCTATGCTATTTTTACTTTATAGGAATCTGCAGTTCAAGGAGCGCAGTGCTCCTTTCCGTTAGAAGCTGCAGAGAAACATCACAAGTTTGCTCTGTGATTGCCATCTTGTGGCCACGTAAACCTGTCCTCCTCAGCATTCACTGCTCAAAAACAAATCCATCTTAGAAAACATAATGCTTTTGCATTCCTTGAGCCTACAGGGATCATTCAGGGCTGTGGCTGTTAAAGAGCCAGGTTGCAGTATCCTGAAGGACTGCCCCTGGAGTAGGGCACTGCACAGGAGAGAGCACAGAAGCAAAGAGTCTTCAGCAGTAACAAACACACAACAATTCAGCCTATTTTTCTACGCAGATGAAAAACCAGTGCAATTAAAATTAATTGCAAGCAACAAAAAGCATTAGTTGAAAGCATTAGAAGTTTGATCTGTTGTTTTTATGACCGGTTTTCTCATTATCAAAAGGGAAATTATGACACTCTGGTTACAGCTTCCAATTCAGCTGTTGACATCATTAGTATTTAGAGATTACTTAACATCTCCCCCAGCCCTGCTCATCCCGCCCTGCTGGCCAACAGATACCACTACAAGCTGCTGTTTGATCTACATTGGCTTAATATTACACTAATATGCAAAGTTTCCAAGTTCCAGCCATTCTAACAGCACAACAAGAGCAGGCACCCTGCACATAACCGTCACCTAACTCATGTAGGCATGGGCTGGCAGCATTTAAGACAGCACAGTAGGGGCACAGAGATGTCCCATAGGGCAGAGGTGCACCATGCTGCCGCCCAGCAGCCCTGCACAGGGCCCTTCCAGCAGGAGCTTGGCTGCTTCAGTCATAAGCACAGAATGCTGATACCCACCAATGGAAGCCTCTGTCAAAGCTGTCAGAGTCTATTAGTAATAAATTAGAAGTTAAATACCTGCCGAGGCTGGGAATTTGACCGAGGGACATGAAGACTATGTTCCTTATTGAATGAATGAAAATTCATAAGTTCTGCACATTTGGTATCATGCTCTTACAGTTTTATCTTTAAGAAATAGAACTAAAGATGATTGCAACAGGCTAAAGTAGGTTTACTTGCCTGGTGCTGTTCAGAATGGATATCTTGCATGATTGAGCAGAGCTTTGTTCAATTCTCAAAGCAATTTACTAGAATTGAGAACAGAACGTGTGGTAGAGCAAGTTGGTCAGTCCTGGATGATTACTTCTTATTCCAAAACAATTACAATAAAGGAAAAATGGGTTACGCTGCTGTAAAAATATGACTCCTTCCATATAGCAGAAAAAAAACAAAACACGTGGCTGCAAAAAAACAGCCAGAAAAGACACTACAGAAAACACCAAGCCCATGTTATGTCACAAGTGCCTAAATAGAACAGATTAAGTAAGATTTTTAATATATATTCAAGTGCTCTGAAAAGTAAGATACACACCCTGTTGCACTGCCCCTCCACTTCCCACTGCCAGCTCCTGATGCAGCCACACTGCAAAGGGCACTGCCTGCACCAACACTGCCTTCCTGCGCCCGACACAAGCAGAAGCTGTTGCTTTTCTCTGTCCTCATCCCACTGAGGGATGAATGATTCCTCCCTAGCTCTACAAACAGCGCTTCAGAAGTGCATGGGTTGCATTCTTCATATCACTGCACTCGATCACTCTCTGGGACTTCAAACAGGAGAGCAAACACAGCCTCCTCAGGGGTTTCTGCACCTCTTTGGAAAAGTGAGACCTCACCAGCTTCTGTCTGAGGAAGGAGAAAGCAGGGTGAATTCATTCCAGTTTGTGATGTTATAACATGGAGGAATACAAACACCCCAGTGGGTGCACTGGCTCCAGCAGAGCTTGCAGAGTCCACCCCACAGCAGATGTTCAGCACAGTTTGGGCCCAGTGGTACCAGCAGATCACAAGACTTAGTAAAAACATCAGTATTTGCAAAGCACTTTTTACCAGCACAAGAAGTCTGATGCCTTGAATGCAGAGCAACAGTCACATGAACTGGTACCTATTGCCATCTCCATTGTCTCTCCTAGAAACACCATGCCCAGCCCCACATCTTTCAGCACACGTACATAAATGACAAAGTGAAAAAGACAGAAAATGAATGAATGGAGGACGAACGGATGTCTTCACAGCTGCTGCCTTCTCACATCTTGTCTCTCTGGGCAAAAGCTTCCAGTGCAGCAGCTGATCAGTGCTTTTTTGTGTGAGCGTACCTGTCTGTTAAGCACAGCATGAGACTGAGAGCTCCATTGGCAGCCAGCAAACAGAGATTATTTTCCATCTACCAACCAGAAATCCCCCTAGAGAACCGACCTCCTGGGCTGCTCTGGGGCCACTGACCCTTCCCTGCCCACCTGCCCCAGCGACATGACGATACTTTAGGGGCTGCAGAGCAGTACTTAGAGACACCTCTGCTTTACAGTACTTCCCTCTCTAATGGCTGTATCTATCTATAAGCTAATTAGGTGCTGTTGAAATGCTGCTGCTTGAATACTAAAACAGAATGTCTGTGTTCAGTGCCCATTTGTAGTGAGGGGCACGTTGTGGTGCTGGGCTGCAGCAGCACCAGGTTACCGTGGTTTATATGCCAGCCATGTACAAAAACAATTACTTCCAAATGAAGCTGACATCATTTGCCCTTCTGTACTGGAGCTGTTCATCAGATGTCTTACCTCTGCCACGGAGCACTTGATTCCCTCTGAATTAATCTGCTGGGTCACAAAACCTGCTCATTTTAAATTTTTGGAAGATTGTTACATTTTTTTAACCCCCTTCCACACTCTTCAAATGACTTTGGAGACTCACAGTGGGCTGAGCAGCAAGAGATCAACTTAGGCCTGCAGAACAAGAAATAAAAGCAGCAGGACCAGATTGACTTCTGCAAAAATACAGTCCTGCAGGACTTCTGGGGCAGATGTCACTTTGCACTGGAGGTCCCATCTTTAAGTACAATACAAATATACACAAGTAGGGACTCTGGGGCAAAGCCAAGGGGACTTCCCACAAGGAAGAACAGGAACGTGTGGCACAGGAGACTTGGATTTGTGGGGAGGGAGAAGGCAGAGCAAGAGTGAAAGGAAGCACGCAGCCCTCCCATTGAACCCTTATCTTCCTTCCCAAACTTGGATATAGCTTGTCCCAGGGTGAATTCAGCCATGCAGGAGCCTCTGTTTTGTGAAAAGTCAGGTTTGTTGCATGCACCTGAGCTGCCCTGGGCTGGCCCTGCCTTCCACCAGCTGCTCCATCACTGCTTCAGGCCAGGACTCAACATTCCCACTACACCCCATGAGCCCCCATCCACACAGCAACATCCAGCTGGCATTTCACCAGGCAAATGCTGCAGAATAAGGCCTTCATACACATGCCAACACAACACACAGGTCCTCGAATTCCTTCAAAAGCTCCCAGAAATTCAGGAAATTGTTTCCCAGGAAATAACTACATGGAGCTGCTCAGTGTGACCTCACAGACACGGCCGTGTGCTCTGCTGTTAATGGTGCTCATAAATGCTGCACTGGCACTGCGTGCTGGGACTGCTATTTGATATTTATGGAGTCTGGAGCAATTTTGCCTAATAAAGTTAATGAAGGATAAGTTACTGTCTGGAGTATATCAATCTCTTCGTTTTCACCGCTATACATAAGCATACAAAATCATTGCCATAAAAAAAAGTTAATAAACGTTTTTCTGCAAGTTTTCTTTCCCACCCCTTCCCACAGGCCTTTGGGTGGAAGCAGTGCAGGCGCTCAGGTGAGGAACTACAGCCTTGGGTGCACTGCACACACCAGAAACAGGAGCTCCAGCCACGTCCATAAGAGCAAGTGATCATTTGCTAACGAAATGCAGGAAAACAAGGAGGGGAGCAACCTAATGAAGCAATGACACGCTCATCAGGAGCATCATCTAGCTGCAAAGGAGCTCCATTAAAAACATGGGTAACTTTCCATGGACTTAAAACTGTTATGAGCACTAACAGCAATTATGCGCCTCATATTTTTAGATTAAGAGCGCAGGCTGAGCTGCAGATTTACTTCAGTTCCAAGGGGTTCCTCTGGGGGGACCAGAAAGACATGGAAGAGCTGCTCAGAGGACAGAGCAGGAACAGGCAAAGCTTAGAAGAGATGGAGCAACTCATGGTGAGGAACCAGGAGGGGGTTGGGCCCTGCAGCACTCCAAGTCCTTAGCAGACACTGGTTTGCTGAGGCACTCTGAGTGTGCAACTGTATTAATCAAATAGTTTAGCAATAAGTATCATTCTGAGTGTATTACCAAACACTTCTTGGTTTTGTCACTTGTATTTCCTGCAGAGCACCCACATGGGCTATAGAAATCATGGCATGCAGCTTCTTTGGGACTGTTGCTGAGGGCTGGGCTGCTTACTACATCACTGCCCTGATGGTTGGGACAAGTTATACCTCCAGTGTCACTGGAATTTGCTTTATTGACAAGAAAGCAGACAGCTGATGTCCTTCCCCTTGTGTCAGAATGCCTCAGAGATGTAGGGGGAAGTTTGCTGCTTAGCTCTTAATGGCTTTATTTAACGTCTCACATAGAGAAAAGACAGAGGGTCACAAAATGTTTCGGACCTCAGACAAAAACTGTTCTGTTCAAAAGCAGTTCGAGCATTATTAGACATAGAGACAGCAGGATATTTATGCACATTTATAATTAAGGTGATTATTTTCAGATGGCTCCAGCCAGCTTCATTTCATCTTTCCCCCCATCCTCCTGGACTGCCTCCTCACTGACTCCCAGAGAACCACAGGAACCGATGGAGTTCTGCACAAGTCTGACTTTCCTGCACCAACCTGAGCCTCGTTGTGCACCTCTGCCAAACCTCCCAGAGCTGCACATCTTGGAGATTTCCTTTCTAAGCACAAGACTAATTGCCTTTAGCTTGCAAAATTGGACAAGATCACAGCCCGAAGGGGAAAGGCTGCGGTGATAAATATTTAATGGGTCACATCAATAAAAGTTATTTTGCCAAGGAGAACAGCAATAGAGGAAAAGCAGAGGAATAATTCATTAAAAGAACTTCAACTGAGCAACGTCAGAAAAAAAAAAGCCATGCTAGGAAGAAAGGAATTAAATACCAGTGCTTTAAACAGGTCAGAAGCACAACTTCTGCTAACACATAGCAAATGGGCAAGGCTGCATTTTTCAAAGTGAGATGAAAACTGAGGCATGAACAGCTCAGGTATGGTAATTGGGTCCCATTGCAACACATCAGCACATCAACTTCTTGCAATAGCACCACCTGTTAGGAATCTGGTCAGTATGAGGAAGTGCCACTTAAGAGAGACTGATAAAAAACAACATAATTTTTTATTTTTAAAGCCTACCCTCTTAAAAGTCATTAGAATTCCAAGAAAAAATGATTTAATGGTCTCATGGACTGTATCACACTACTTACACCTAACAGGGAAGTACAGAACGGATTAAAAAAGACCAAGTCACATTGAGAACACTACAACCAAAACCACACTTGTGAGGCTGTCCCAGGTAAAACTGATTATTATGTTCATGGTATTATACAGACAGATAAAGGCTTCACGTGAAGGAGTGCTGCCCTCTGGAGATGGCACAAACCAGATCCAGTTTCCAGATCTCAGAAATCTGACAAAACTTCCACCTCAACTTGATTTTATTCAGATTTGTCTGTGCTCGTGGCTTAATTTCCCTGCTCTGCACTGGGGTATTTAGTTTCAGTGTATCACTACAATAAGTTCATATATGCTAGTCAATTCAATACTTCCATATCAAACTATTTCTGTGAAATCAGGTTCTCATCTGGGTGGCCCTAATGAGATCAAGATTTCACAACTGATTAAAAAAAAACAACCTTGAGCAATACTCTACTTTGCTTACAGAACGAACGGGGTCCTCCCTGAGGAATTAAAACCATGGCACAAACAGCCAGCTTTAATACATGAAACATTAAGCACAAATGATGGTGGTGTTGCTCCGTCATCAGTTTCAGCTATTTTGAAGTTAGAGCTGGCCCACAAGCTGAACTATAAAACCTGCACTCACAAGGTTTAAGGGTATCTTTCTTGCTCCTCTCATCAGCAAAACAGTTCTTCCAGCCAGAATGGTCCCTGGCTGATGGTAAAGCTAAAGCCAAACACACAGAGGAGAGCTTACAGTTTAAACAAAACTGACGTTTTAGTGTCAACACTGGAACACATCATGTTCTCATAATAACTAAAGAGTATTTAAGCATTTCTTGAAGACATTAGTTTGATTACCAACCATCAAAATCCTGCTTAGTCGTTTGCTTACACAAAGTATGGGGAAAAAAAGCTGAAGGAACTCGTCAGAGAATTCATCAGATACATTTATTAAGTAAAAACATTCACAAAACACAGATGTTACATTTATATTGTTCAACTTCCATTTCAAGAAGTTTGCTTGATTTTGTCAGCATACACATTGCAGGTTACAACACCTGGGGAAAGATCAGCACAGAGAACATTGTTAGCATGCTCAGAACATTTACCTGTCATGACTGTTTACATAAGCTTAATGTACAGAAGATGAATCAGCTTTCGATGTGAATGGGCTGAGCTTCCAACCTTTAACAGATTTGAGGTCAGACAGCCCTACTGTGTTACTGACAAGGCTACGGGACATTCCAGTTTCCCACAAAAAGAAATAATTCTCACAAGCTACACTTAAAATTTCAGTTATTGATGTAACCCAAATTTTCAATCACAGACCTGTGAAGTCATGCAAGTGTCTTTAATGCTTACAAGTTTTTAACACAGCTGTCAATGGGACTGGGCACATTTGGCTGAATTACCAACCGCCCTTCAGAGCATTATAAGAAAAGCTGAGCTAAACAGGACAACCCTGAACCTCTCCCTTGTATTTTCTAATGACCCAGACGAGACCATTTCAATACTACACAACTGAGAACTTCTTGCTGCCACCTTTGATGAGGTGGAGGTAGCAGAATGAAAGGAAGGAACATCAAGACAATCTTGTCAACAGCCTGAGTGCTGCTTTTACCTGAGATATTAGTCCATTTCCTCCTGTATCTTTTAGAAATCTGAATAATGTTTCAACCTGAAGAAAAAACACAGTTGAGACAGGTGTAAAGCTTCTCAGTAACCTGTTGTACACATAATATAACACGCAATAATTATTTAGTAGTATCATTGAGTATTCTTCCAGTAATTTACTACTATTACTTATTTGAAACACAGATGTAGTAAAAGCTTAAAAAGAAAACAAAATGGTAAAAACCATCCAATATCTGCTGTATCCTTCCTACTTTTATTTATAACATTTCACTCTGAGTGAAAATCAGATCAAGTAATCAAATTTCACCTTTTAGAGTCATCTGCATCACCATACCAAACATAAATATGTTACCAGGGATTAAGCAAACAAACTCAGTACGCACCTGAACAACAAAGCTTTGCCTTTGTTGTTTGCTATAGAGAAAAATCCACTTCTAGGAGAAAAGTCCATAGACTGAGTCAGATAAATTTGCTTTCTTCTGAACACTGGGAAGTTTGAGAATACAGTATACGATGGGATGTGCACCTATTAAGAAAGACACAGATAGTCACATCAAGTAGGAAAATGCAACCAAAATTCAAATCCACCAGAATTACCCAGAATTTTGTCAAGGCTGGCAAAATTTCTCAGTGAGGAAAAACCCCTCCCACCTGGAATCAGTTTGACCACATTGGCAGGATTGCACTCTATTTTTTAGAAAGAAGATACAAGCAGTATTACACCAAGAAAAGAAGCTGAACATACCAATTTGACAGCCTCATCAGCTTCATTGGAAGCCACAGCCAAGATTTCTGTGGTAGGATTGAAGGTCACTGATGTAGCAGAAGTGACAAGGTTCATTATGGCTTTAACTGGTTTAGGATGGCTTTCTTTGACACAGACATCAGTAGTATACAAGTTCACAACCCCAGAAACAGAACTAAAATGAGAAAATAACAAAATCCATATTGAGAAACAGCATTTATGGTTAACTTGTTACCTGTAGCCAATAATCAACTGAAAGATCATTAGCAAGTAACTATTCAGTGCAGTTTGTAACAGTATTTTGTTCTATGATTGTGTTTTGCATTACAGTTTGTTTTAGTACAGGGGTGTGATGGGTGGGTAGAGAGAGACTCTTAGCTGGTGATCCTTGGTACACCAACCTCTTATGTACAACAAATTGAGACCAGAGACAGTTCAGTATCAGAGTTTGAGGTCATTAAAGTTTTTCCTAAGGAAATGCATGCTGTACTTAAACATTTAAACAACAGTTAGTTGTTAAAACTGATACGCTAGCTGCTAGCAACCATTAATTCAGAAATACTTTCAAGCAGTATTCAGGCTCAGTTGCTGCAACTGTCAGAGTCAAAACATCTTTATAAATGCTAACATGCTCTCTCACAGCAATCAAATTAGGATTACAGAAGAGAGCAAACTAGAAAGGTGGAAGAAATGAGGCCCCAAATCGACATTTGTACTACAGAAGTTCCCTTTGTGTGATTTTAGCTGCATAATTTCAAAATTAACTGCTAAACCCACTGCATGCCAATAGGAACATATTAAGAGCAATGCCAGTATTGAGCATGTATGGTAACTTACATGTACATGGAACAAAATAAACAGTTATCATAGATAAGACAACATTCATCTACTCACTTCTACTATAACTTTATTAACACCAAACTCACTCTATCTTCCTACGCTCTTACCAGACACAAATTCTGAAAAGCTTCAAAATGAGACAGGAAGAAAATGAAACACCCAAGTTATTCACTTACCCACACGCCACATACTGGTTATTTTTTGAAACAGCAATACACTTCCCTTCCAAAGAGCCTTCATCTTCAAATTTGTGTAGGCACTTCCTGCTTCTCACATCCCAAATGAAAACTTCGCCTTCCTCTATTTGCAGAATAAAAGAGGTTACAGAATCCATGCATATAAGAGATACATTCATCTGTCAAAACTGTTAAAATAGATTTCAGAAAGACAGCTGTTAGCTTATATACAGCTATCAAATAAAGAGGATGTAAGGACTGATTTACAAAAACCTAAGCAATTTCAATGGAAGTACAATTAGTACAATCAAACAGAGCACTTACTTGAATAGCTGTATATTTTACTGCTGTCTGAAGTGAAAGCACACGCAGTGGTTCTTCCATTTACCTTCATAGTGCTGATCAGTTCTTTTGTCTATAGGAGGAAATTAACAATGGTGACCTAATCTGCCATTTCAACCCTTTCTAGGTTGAGGTATTCCTGAGTCTGTTTAAAGGACATCTCTAAAGCCTGAAATATCTGTCCCACACAAACCTTACGTTAGCTACAGTAGCTTGGCATTAAAAGAACACATCAGTGCTTTCAGCACCCACAGTCCAGCACACAAGCTCATGCTCAACCAATTTGTTGTTACACAGTTGGTGCCAGTTCAATAAATGCTCATTTCCTCCCTCACAGAGCGATCTCGATACAAAAGGGAACTCAACTTGTTTTAAAAATATTTTTCCTAGTTATTTCCAAGTTTGAAACAAGTGCAGCTGCCATCAAGTGGCATTTTAAAGTACAGATTAAAAAAAATCTAGGTTCCTTATGAATCACAGCAGATGGAGTGATTCATGACCACGGTACACCAACACACACTAGCAGTACTCCCAAAAAACAAGTCCCACATTTCTTCCTCCCTCATATTCTCGTTCCCATGCTGAGACTATTGGTTTTGTCAGCACATTTATGCCATCAGTTGAAAGAAATCATTGACAAATGGCTTTTTCCAGTAACCCACCCTCCACCTCCCCCCTCCCAAAAAAAAAAAACACCCCCAGGAAACTCTAGACTTCACTCCATCACCAGGCCCACAAAGAACGTGATCAAAGAAGGTTCTCTGACATCCCCAAACCATCTTTCATAGCTACAGTTAGCTCATAGAGCAGCTCACTTTCAAAGGCTGTCACAGTATGTCACTCCTCTTTTAACTGAAAAAATGCATTGCTTCTCAGATTAAAAGGCAAGCAATCAGATTCAAAAGGGAAAAAGTATCAAGAAACTGAAACTACATGAATTATGGAACAAGCTACCTTCATTGACAGCAAGTGAAGATATCCTGACATTCCAGTGAGAAGCATAAATGATCCATCTGGAGAGACTTCAAAGTTTTTGACAAATTTTTCCTCCATACCTTCAAAAACAGTGATACAGAACTTAATACTGGATTTACTCACTTGCTTCAACTTCAAGTCTACAATGAATTTAAGTAAGACCCTGCTCCACCTTTTCACTTCTGTAATATACTACCAGGACAATGTTATGGGTTAGACATTACACAAACCTGGGGTTACATCAAAGAAACTAGAACTAAACATACCATAGCAGAGCAATAGACATTGCTACCTCCAGCAACTCACTACACTTCCTTTTAAAGCAAATCCACATGCTCTCACTACCTCGGACAGCTTTAAATGCATTCAGACACTTAGATCACTAACTTACCTCTTACTTGAGGTACAGGAATAATACTTCCACCCATCATGTCATACACGTAAAACATTTTATGGTGAGTACCGGTGGCTATAACCTGTTCTCCATCAGCACTGAAACGAGCTTTGTAGATTGGAAAACTCTCTAAATAAATGCTCTGTATTTTTGGATTCCTTATGCCGTCAACCTTAAAATAAAAATTAAAAAAGGCAATCAGATTATCACATTAATTATCAAATATATTTACAGAAAAAAATCTTACTGATTCAGCAGTACCAGAGAAACAATAAGAAATGCACCCAGCTGGAAGTGTTTTTCTTCCCTACATACAGTCCACCTCTCCTCACCGTGTAAATGAGGCTCTCCCAGCCTTTCTGGACATACTTCAAATCCCTTCTTGTTACTGTCTCACAAACACTTTAATCAAATAGACTATAATTTCTAATATGCTTTTACTGCATCCTCGTGGATGTCACACTCATCTCGTGCCTTTGACCACTTCACTGACACTAGGCCACACCAAACTGCTAATAGAACTGCTAAGAACCCATTTGTACTGTTGAAATTCTTCACCTGAAAGAGCGACACTGATCGATCGCGTCCAGCAGTCAGAACAACCTGAGCAGATGGGTGGAACTGCACGGTTGACAGTTTTCCATCAGCAAGACGTTCCTGGTTAGCAGGCAAGCAGTTCTTCATCTAGAACACAGACCAAGCAATAAACAAAAGAACACAGCTTACAAGTTCAGTTACGCTGATGCCTACAATGACTTTTCAACAGTTTGACACCAGAATAAACAAAATAAGTTTGCTAAGTTGCTTCAGTACAGCAGGGTAGGCATAAAACTGGTCAGCCTGTTGATGAAGAAGTCAGAAGGAAGGCTAGCTGACATGGCATGCACTCCTGCTCATCTGCAGTAGCTGTAAGGGTAGTGTAAGAAAAACTTATCTGAGGGCTCCCATCTCATGAACCATCTCAGTACCCCCAAAGTGATGGGAAAACTCCATTCTCCCTCCACACAGACTGAAATCCCACTCCAAAGTGCTATTTAAAAGTACATTAAATAATTCCTACATCAACACATCTCAATTTGTTTCATGTCTTCATAACATCACCTACCCACTTTCTCTGAAGCACTAATATTTAAACATTATGATTACAGGAACAAAAGACATTCATGTAAGAGCTAATTTTATAATGAAATCAAAGCATGTTCACAGACCAAACTAAGGTGCAATGACAGGCTTTACCTCCAAAATACCTCTTGGCAGGGATTCTGAGCTTGATATGAAATTGCCAGTTCTGCAGAGCAGATCATCATCTTCATCACTCTCACCTAATTAAAAATAGAGCACACTGGAAAGCTCAATTAACTCCCTACAGGAACAATAACAAGAAACAAAGAAACACACTGAAAGAAAGAATAAAGCTGAGCATCCAGCTATATTCACACAAAGACTTATCAAACACCAAAAACAAGTCTTTTTTCCCCACAAGCTGAATAGAGAAACACAGAAAGTCGTATTAGAGCAGTAAAAGGTTTCTTTACTATCACTTGCGGCTTTCTTGGATTTCTTCCTGTTTTCTCTATCAGCCCATGCAGGAACTCCTCCCATAGCTTGCTGAAATCTAGCAAGAAAAGGGAGAGGGGAGAGAATGAACACCTTGTTTAGCAAAGCCATTTCTTTCTACCTGGTAAGCACTTACAGGAGATAACTATAACTCTGTAAGGTGACTCATGCTTCTTTGAGCGATGCATGTTCATACCCAGGCAAACCGAGCAGGCCTAAATTTCTACTACAGTATCCAACTCTATCCATGCTTTATTCTTATACAGCACATTAACATCTTCCATCACCCCAGCTGACAAACAGCATGTCACCTCAGTTGTTTTATGGAATAACTTCTTAGAAGTAAACAAGCATTAAGTTGATAAAGAAAAGTCAAATAACGGCGTTACTCTGGATCCCATAGTCACTGTAAGAAGCACTAACTGAGCAGCGCCTCCCAGGGCAAGAACAGCTCCAGGGCTGAAGCAGTTTACAGCAGGAAAAAGACAAACAGGGGCTGAGAACGCCAAGTCTATCTGTACATCACTTAGCACAGCTCACTACAAAAGCCTCAATGAACTCACTGCTCTTCAAGCCTCGCTTTCAGCTTTTTCTTCGTCAGTATCTTGTCAGCGTCGCTTTTCATCAGCTCCCTCCTGTACCGGTGGGTCATGTCGATCCTAGAGCAAAAAAACACAACAGATGCACAGCTCAGCTCAGCTCAATGGAAGCCGATGGTCACTGTACACCCGCCGTGTGATCGCACCTTTCCTCGGCTTCATCGTCCTCATCCACCCACACGGGCCGTTTAACGTGGGATCCCGCTGTTCCTTCATCCTCCGATTCCGACTCCCTGGATCGCTCCGGCCGGGTCCCGCTTTGAGCGACGTTCAGCTGCAACAAACCGGGCCGGCTGTTGTCAGCGGGGCGGGCCAACAACCTGCCCCGTCCCGCCGTGTATCGGATGCCGCCCCCATGCCCGGTACCCGCCCGGTACCTCGTTGCGGCCCAGCCTGTGCAGCAGCTCGTCCTCGTCCGCCCCGATGCTGTCACCGAACACCAGCTCCTCCAGCTCCCGTTCAGCGGCCGTAGTGCTGGAGATGGCCCGTAAGTGCCGGGCTCGGTGTGACGCTTCATCCTGCACCGCCGTGTCCTTGTGTTGCAGCCGGACCCGCTTCACCACCTTCACCTTCATCTTCATCTTCTTGCTCCGTCCCGTCCGTTCCGGTTTCCCCGCACACACAACACGCGGCACCGCCCGCATCGCCCCACGGGGACACCGGAACCGGAAGCGCCGTTGAGCACCCACGCGGTCGCACTCACACCCTCCCCTCTCCGGATTGGCCGGGCCCACACCACGTGATCAGGGAGCTTCCCCAGGCCGCGAGGGCTGTCACGTGACCTCCTTTCTTCGCCTTATTTCCTTCCTCCCACCCCGCGTGTCACGTGACCTGGCGCTCTCCATTCCTCGCGGGGGGGGGGGGCAGTGACTCACGTGACCTCTCGTTCCCTCAGCGCTGCCCGGTGCCGGCCCGGCCCGTCGCTCCGTCCGTTAATAACAACGAACCGGCTCTTGGCGGAGCTGCCGCCCCCGTCCGGCCCGTCCCGCCCCTCCGAGCCCCGCGGTCCGTCCATGGCTTCCCCCCGAGGTGGGTACGGCGAGCGAGGAGCCCCGAGCGGCGCGGAGCCCAATGAGGGCGCGCGGGGGGCCGGGCTCCGCGGCTGCGCAGAGCGATGTTGGTGTTGTTGATGTCCCGGCGCACGGAGCGGGGCTCGGTTCGATCCGGGACCGGCTGAACTTGGCGGCCGCCTCCGGACCCGGCCCCGAACGGGGGGAGGCGGAGGGGGCCGAGCCGAGGGGAGGGGGCGGAGGAGGCGGCGGGGAGTGAGCTGCAGCACGGGGCCTGATGGAGAACACAAAGGACACGGTGAGTGAGTGAGTAGCGACGGGATGCGGGAACGGAGGAGGAGGAGGAGGAGGAGGAGGAGGGGGGGGTGGGGGCCGCTGCTCCGCCAGCTGCTCGGTCCGGCCGGGTTCGGGTTCGGCTCCGCTGCCCCTGGGCCGGGCCGGGATGGGGCGGCCCTGACAGCCCGCACGTGGGGCGGCCCCGACCCCTTTGTGCTGCGCTGTGCCGTGCTGTGCTGTCGGTCCTTCCCGCAGCGATCCACGGCGCTGTGCTGGTTGGAAGCGCTGTTCCCATTGACTTCCTGCCCAGTTAAAGCCCCGACCGTCCCCTTCCAGCCCGAGCTCGGCGCTCCGGGGCCGTTCCGTTGTGCCTCGGTTCCCTGCGCGAGCTCCCCAGCTCTGTGTTGCTGCGCTGTGTCCCGGAGCAGCAGCTCTATGGAGCGCCCCGCTGTGAAGCTCTGCCTCGTGGGACAGCTTTTTTCCCCCTGGCTCTAAAGCTGAGGGGCGATTTTCTGTTTATTTGAACGCAGTTTTTGCGTGTCCGACAAGTTGGCGTTCAGTTTTTAGTCGGTTGCGATTGTTTGTAACGGTCCGGTTTAAACTTGCACTGAACGGAATCAAAGAGTTAAGGGAGATCCTAATCGGGGACTTTAAATGGGGACCGAAACAATGCAGTCATTAAAAAGATCCGTGGGACTTAACAGATGGAGGCAGTAATCTGTGCTTGTTACTTCTGCCCAGGGATCGCGTTGAGGAAGTGTGTAACGTGAGCCGCAGGGAAGCCCGGCAGAGCTGTGTGCTTTCCTGGGTGGAAGCTGCTGTTGATGCACGGTTTGGCTCTTGTTCCCGAGAGTGTGGAGACCTGTGAGCACACAAGGATTGTAGGCTGAAAGTAAGGATTATCTTCATTGTTGTTCCCTAAAGAGCTAATTAGCTGTGGTGGTAATTACTCGGGGGGAAAGAAATCCCACCTTGGCCTTCCTTCTCTTGCTTCTAAAAGCTGATTTAATTTCACAACATTCACGATACCTTCTGCAAACTACTGCAGCATACCTTCCTTTCTCAGGTAAGTTGGTGCACGTTGGGCATGTGATATTTTGCTGAATCTGCCCTTAAGTACGCAAAAGGAATTGGGGTGTAGCAGATCTTGGTTTGGGGTCGGTGTTATTCTACTGTTGTTTTGTTGTTAACAGAATTGTTTGAACCAACTATTTACCTTCTAGACTTTGCCTCTTCCATGGGCTCCTATGTGTAAAGGGCTTTGTAAAAATATAATGAAGTTTGTAATGTGTATTCAGTTTATTCAAATTCAGACATTTCATATATTTACATCCCCCCCTCCCCTCCAAGTTGCCTGCTAATTTGATATATTTCTTTGTAAGAGTCTCCACTCTTCTCTGTGAAACCCCGCGGGGAAGAGGCTATGGACAAAACCATTGGCAAACAGCAGCAACTGGCTTCAGACAAAATGCTGTCATACATAGCAAATGAAGAGGCAGGAAAACACGTTTCTGTAATTTTCCAGCTGAGATTTTACATGTAATAAGAGTGGAAGGCACATTTCCAAATAGAGGTGAGTTGCTTATATATAACGAACTAAGTTTGGCTGGTTCTGATTTCCAGGATCCCGAGATGTTTAGTTTTGGGGTTTTTTGTTTGTTTGATTTTCATGAAAGCTGAAAGTATATTTTCTTTCAGTTGGTCCCATGTTTGGGTTTTTCTTTCTTGCCATGCTATGGGGTTCATGCAGAGCTGCGGTGATCTGCTGTTACTGCACAGGGTGGTTTTGGCCAGCTGAGGTTCAGAAGAGTTGTCATAAATGAGTTTTTTGTTCTTGGTGCATTAATGCTGACATCCAGAGCCAAAACCTCACTCGTGGCATCAAATGTGAATGAACTTTCAAATACAGAAACTATTTAATCAAATTTAACAGTGACTTTGAAGCGCGCTGTGGGAAAAGCTTGCTTTGTGAAGGTTATGTGATTAAAGTGAATGTTTTATCGGATCCCAAGGGCTGGAAGTTGGTGGTGACCTTCTTACTTCTGTCATGTTTCTGTGAGTGAGATCCACGCATTGAAACTGATGTCTCTGTGTGAGGTACTGTGTGCTTTGGTTAAGCTGCAGTTCTTGCATTTCTAAATCGCTGTCTTAGTGAATTCAAGCACCAAGCTGATAGGATGGCAGTGAGTGCCCATCTGAGCAGGAGGAAACGCTTCTGTGGTTGTTTTGTACCAACTGCCTTTGGTCAGGATGTGCTGACTTGGAGGCACGGTTTGGCTGCTTGATAATACGGGGTATTTGCTATAGCAAGTTTTCACCTTTGAAACGCTTTCTTTTAAATGTTGCCAACACCCGAGCATAGTTTTCATTGATGTACTAGAACAATTTCCCAAGCGTTTCATGTCCAGTTAAGGTTAAATTGTTTTATCTTGCAAATTGTCTACACAAATTGGGTGTCCTTTGTTATGCTGGAAGAGCAGTTATTGTCAGGGAACTGTGGTGTGATGACTAAATTCAGCTGTGTAGCTTAACGAGTGAGGAAGTGGCTGTTAATCGAAGTTGTTTGGAGTTGCCTTACAGCTTTTAGGAAAACCGGTTTGTTTAACGCTATTCTTTTATCATACCATTTGCCTTGTGTAATGGTTAATTAAGAGCATTTCTTAAAAATACGTGGCTGCCAAGAGCTCACAGGGCGAGAGGAAGAACAGGAAAATGAGAAGTTGGGCAGAATTGGAAAGCAGTTCTTAAAAGTTCCTCTCTCCACCCATCTCTTCAATAAAAAGAGCCTTGCAAGAAACTTTCTAAGTAAGTGGTTATTCAGGCTTTTATTTGCCAGTCCTACTTAGACTTTGTATCACTCTAAAAATCCTTCCTATTGAGGAGCTGGTAATCTGACTAGGAAAATGAGCCTTACCCAGAAGTTTGGCCTGTTGTTCTGTGTGCATATGCCTTGCTTCTGCTTAATGAGCTGGTGGTTATCACAGAGTGGAACAGCTGCTGTTCTGCTGCTGGCCACTTAAACAGCTGTAAGCTGTGTGGTGAGCCAGGGTCCTTCTCTAAGTTTTACAGGGAGGCAAAGAACGCTCATCTGTTTCGGTTTAAATAAAAGGTAACCTTGATGTGGTTTTTCATGCTAAATCAAGCTCCTGGCAGTAGGGAATTTCTTTCATTATGCATATATTGTGAAATGCATGGATTGATCTTAGGGTTGCAATTGTTGAATTGAGTAATTCAATCTATTACTGCCATCTCTGATAGCCAAAAACAAATTCTAGGAGAATTACAACCCAGTGTTGGTCTTAGAAGTGTGTGAATGTGAAAACTATATATAATCCATCCCTGCTGCACCTATGGTAGCCCACAGTTCTGTGGTCACAACAGGTTGCTTTGGTGCAGTAACTATTGTGATGGGTATGGGGATGTAGGGCTGCATTTTTATGGATGGTGCTTTATACTGCAGGTACCACAGTTAAGCACTGTCAGCTGATAGCATTGCTGCTGCTCATCATTTGCCAGAGCTGAATGAGCAGGACCTGCAGGCTGTGACTGTCACTGAAGCAGCAGCTTGTGCTCAGTTGTGGTTCTGTTTGAGGCAGATGTTGCCCTTTGTGTAAGGTTGTGATTTTCGACCTGTGAGCCCAGAGTTGTACCCCAATTGTTTTCTGTTTCAGGCATTAAACAGGACTTGCTAAAGAATAGGGCTGTTGAGATCTGCAGGGAGGGCTATCAGAGGTTCCATGCATCACTCGATTGTTTCTACAAATGCTGTCTCAACATGGGCTGAAAAGAATCTTATTGATGTTTATTATCAAAATAGAAATGTTTTGATCTGCTCTAGCGAAATTCCAGCAAAGGTATTCGTGTGTTTTCTGCCCTGACTTTCATCTGCCTCTGTGAACAAAGCAGTTTGTATTTTTGTGCTGAAAATCGGTGTTTTCCAAGTCGCACAAAAAGTAGTTTGAGCAAATTTCCCAAGAATTAAAACCCAGATAATAGTTATAAATTAACACTAGGAACATCCTAAATAAATTATCTGGCAAATGTGCTCATCTTCTGGCAAACGGTCAAATAAAAATGTTTTATGAAAACTAGAGCATTATTTTAACGATTGTGAGTTGCTTATTACTTGAGCTGGGACAGTATGGCTAAAAGTGAAGGCAAGGTGATGGGGGAGACTCCCTCATTATAAATAAACTAAACAAACTCTTGGTGAGTTTGAGACTTTGGAGCCCCTGTAATGCTGAAGGATGATTTTTCTCTTTTGAGGTTGTAATTTCCTCCAGAAAGCAGAAATATTCTCTCTCTCATCTATGGATGTTTTGGCAAGAGGCCTTGGCAGTGCTACCGAGATTCTAAATCTGTGATAGAGGAAGAAAAAAAGTAAGAGCCACCAGTATTGTTACAGTATCTGCAATTGTGATCTTGAGCCACGCTTCAGCTTGCCTCCTTTGTGTGCCAGTGGAGCTTCAGCCTGCCTTGAGCTTTCTGTTTCTTCTTCCTGTGCAGAGGGAGCAGTGCTGGGAGGGGAATGTCTGCTGAGCCCTTGGGAGATGGGAGGACTGGAACTGGGCTGTTTCTCTTCATTATTCTGAGCTGTGGCAGCACTTCAGGCCTCTACCAATAGAGTTTTGGTCAAAGCTGAGCTGCTGTGTAGGTCTATGGTCTCTGGTCTGGAAGGAAAGGAGTGTGCTGGGATTGCTTGGTGCTGCAGCCACCAAAAAGGAGTTCCAGTCCTCCTTTATGTAGGACAAGGCCCTGGTTCCTTAGGGAAATCCACTCAGCTTGTGTGCAGGTGGTGATGGGCAGCACGCTGTTGTGTTGTAGGTTAGTATGGCACTGCATCTTATTTCCTAGCACAGGCTGTGGTCACTGAAGGTGAAATACTCTGAAGCACTCTGGAGTTCGTGACGAGCTCTTCATGTTCTGATCTGTGAATTGCTGACACTTTGCAGAACTCTGTATCCATGGCAATGTGTTCAGCTTCTGTCTTAATCTGCACACACGTGCACACAGAGCTGAGCGAGCATCTTGCTGGTAGTGCAGTGCTGTGCAGGTACAGCTCGTTCCCAGTGCAGGTCAGGGCTGGGTTTTGTTATGCCTTCCCCCCATGTTCCTTTAATGATTGCAATTGCTATCCTGCCTATTCCAGGATAAGATGTCAAGCCATGCCCTGCCCTAAGTTTTGATTTGTTTTAGTGTAATTTTGCATGTTTGGCTATTGGATGTGTGCACATAACATCATGCTGACTTCTTAATGTTTCAGAGCTGTTTTTAGTGTTTCACAGGTGTTTGCTTTATCACATAACCTTTTACTGTTTGTGAGTTTCTTTGTAGGTTGGATGCTAGGATTAGGTGCATGTAGGAATTAGTTTTCCCTCTTAACTGTGAGGAAATCCTGAAATAAGATTTAAATTGAAAAGGAGAATAGAGAATATTATAATAAAGAGATAATATGGCACAAAAAGGCTTGGATGAGATGCAACAATAAAGATGTTCAGATGATACTCTAGGAAAGGGATTTTTAGGAATTATTATGATGAAATCTTAAAGCTGTGAATCCAAATGCCCTTTGAGGCCAAGTCCAATTGTGTGTTCTGTCTACAATGCTTTTGGAATAAAACTTACTCCTGGGTCTGAGGGGAGATGGAAGTAGAGGCACTATTCGTCTTTGGTTCTTCTTATTTAGTTCTTGCTGTACTTCATCCTCCTAATTTGTGCTTGCATTGCAGTGTCTTTTCTTGCTTTATTAATGTCTCTCAACCTTAGTGGGTATGGTTAAGAATAATAGAAATACTTTGAAATTTTGTTTGTTAGCTTAATGAGAGCAGCTCACATACGTAGCAGAACCTTGTTTCTGTAGGCTTTTGTAAGGTGGTAATAAAGAGAAAAATGTTCCTGTATTAAAAACATTTATCGGATATCAATTAAAAACAGTTAATCTGTTGTTTATTGTCTTCTTTATTGTCTTTGTAAAGTGCTCAGCTGTTGGGCATCCTTCAGTGTTTGCACTTGACCTCAGATTTTACTTTCCACAGTCATATGCAGAAACCTGTTACATAATAGAGTTTTCCTGCAAATTAGTCACCTTTCTATCTTTTAGCATTTATACAGACCCTATTGCCATAGTAACTGAGCTCTTTGTAATTGTTAATGTATTAATCCTCAGAACACCCCTGTGAGGTGGAGAAGTATTTCTGCTTCACACGTGAGCAGCTGAATCCTGAAGGTGAGAGCCACTAATGGCCCCGAGCACCTTGGCTCCATTCCTGGAGAGCAGTGCCCTCTTTGTTGAACTGTTTTCTCTGCTCAGCTTTCTCAAATGAATGAATTCTAGTGAAACTGGCTGCAGCCATCTGGAATGTGTTCATTTGCATATTATAAGATGTGTGGCTGTCATTAATCAGAACATCAGGATTAATGATTTCTGGAGAAACCAAGGAAGGAATGTATGGACTGCTACTACGTGTTCTCAGTGGACTGAGCTTATTTTGTTTATACCATTACCAAAATGTAATCTGGTTTTGACTCTGCTAATTAAACTTGTGATATGTGCTCATATTTATGTGCTGATAGAGCAGTTTATAGTGTATCTCTTTGAAGGCTGGCCTTTAAGTTTGCTGTTGAAATATCTGTGTTTACAATGCTCTGTTATTCTTTTTGTTTGCTTTCATTGTTTGCATTTTTAATTTTTAGACAGAACATCTTTCACAAACAGAAAGGAAGAGACGTGATTCATTCGGGATGTTTGACGGTTATGACAGTTGTAGTGAGGACACCAGCAGCAGCTCCAGTTCAGATGAGAGTGAAGAAGAGGTTTCTCCTTTGCCATCCAGTCTCCCAATCATAAAGAACAATGGACAGGTCTATACTTACCCAGATGGCAAATCTGGCATGGGTGAGTATGTGGTGTGTGAGTACGAAGACTCTGATGCTTCTTTTTCTGCCCTCACTGTGTTTTGTGGGATTGCACTCCTTAAAAATGGATCAGTACAGTGGATTTCTTGTTTGTTGGTTTTACTTGTTTGCAAATATTAAATATTGAGAGAAAAAAATGGGAATTGGCTGGTTCAGCTTCAAAGTAGGCATTTCTCCAAGAGCCATGAAGACTTGGAAATTGACTTTGATTCACTTCAGTGGCAAAACCAGTAGGGAGCAAAATGGAGAGAGCCTTTTTGCCTGTGAACTTGAATCACTGATGGTGGTGTTGGTTGTCTTAAAGTTGGCTTTTGGTGTAATTCTTCTCAGGGTACAAAGCCTTAGAAATTGATTTGCTGGTGCCACCTACAGGACCTTTGTCAAGTTGTCTTTGTTCAGAATTTTTATACAGGTTTTTCTCAGACTCTTAATGTGTTCTTTCTCTCCTCTGATCAGCTACATGCGAGATGTGTGGAATGGTTGGTGTCCGTGACGCCTTTTACTCTAAAACAAAACGGTTCTGCAGTGTATCATGCTCTAGAAGCTATTCATCCAACTCCAAGAAGGCCAGCATTCTGGCCAGGCTTCAGGTAGCGGTACAGACACCATTTTCTTTATATACTTATTGCTGTCCACGCCTGTAAAATGTGTTTGTAAAAACTAATGTGTTGCTTTAAAATAACTAAGTCAGTTTTCTTAATGCAATAAAAATTTCACATAAATGATTTTGTAAGACAAAACTCAACACTGTATCACTGATCACATGTTAACCTTGCTCAGCAGAGCAAATTTAATCGAATATTGACTCCTTATTTCATTTCTGCTGCAGTGGCCCACTTTCACCTGCAAGGAAAAGATCAGGAAAAAACCTTCAACCTACATAAGTAGTGATTTGAAAATCCATGCATCTCATCCCCGAGATACTTTCTGGCTTTAGAGAGCATAAAGGTTTATTTGGCACTGCTGGTTTGCTTTTGAGGGTTTTCTTAACTACGCAGATATATGAATTGAGGTTTGATCTGTTCACTTAAAATACAAGTCAAATAATCATGAGAATGTTTTTGTAACTTTTAATAAAGGGAATATGATTGTATCCTATCTCATGTTCCATTGCATATGCAATGTACTGGGAAATTGTATAGGTATGAATCAGATTAAATTAAAAAAAAAAAAAATCTTCCTTCTAACCTGCTTTCAAAAGATTTTTGTGTTTTTCAGGTAGAGCAGTGAGTCTAGAGGCTCTTTGCATTGGAGTACTAATAGAGAAGTAAATTTTTGGAAACTGTTTTGATTCTGATTTTTAAGCATCTTTCCATATTATGTATAGTTCCATGATTCTTGATCGACTCCATTCTGTGTTGTGCCAATTTTAGTTGAATCTTTTGGAGACAAATACTTGATAGGTTATTTTTCAGTTACTTTAGTGGCTGCTGTTTGTTTCTCAGTGATTTTTGTTGTTGTTTTTAAATAGTCTTGTCAAGCCTGAGGACCTTCTGCTGGGAGTTTGGGAAGCTTTTATTTACTTATGGTTTTTTGTTTGTTTGTTTTAGGGCAAACCTCCAACAAAGAAGGCTAAAGTTCTACAGAAACAACCTCTGGTGGCTAAACTAGCAGCATATGCTCAGTACCAAGCAACTTTACAAAACCAGGCAAAGACTAAAGCAGGTCTGGTCAAATAAGAGATGAAACATTTCTAAAAATACTAAACTGGTTTCATTGGCAGTTTCCTAAATGCAATAACTTTCTCTCGACAGCTGTCCCCGTGGAAGGCTTCAGCTGGGGTAGCTACATCAATAGCAATAGCTTTACAGCAGCTCCCGTCACTTGTTTTAAACACGTAAGTATTTTTTTGAATGTGTTGCCCTTTTGTGCACGTATGTGTGCATGCATTAGAGAGAGAATCAGCCTTAATTTGTAAATTCATTTTCACAATATATATTTTCAACATTTTAAGGTCTCAGACTGTGAAACTTTTATTGTAAACTCTACAAGTATTACTGCCACTTAGATACATATGTATGTTTCTATTTGTTCTTTAAACCATTCTGAGTGCTGTGAGCTACTCTCATCATGCATGCATTAATAAATTAAAAATTAAAGGAGTTTTAAACACTTGTAATAGTTTTTTTTTCCTCACTTCAGGGCACAAAGTCATGGAAGTACAGCATAGGGAATCAAACTGACTAGGCCACACAATGCTATATAGTTACAAATTGCTGTTTAGATTGAGCCAGACTTGCTCTAGTGTATAGAACTGATCTTTTCATTATTTTGGTTTGAGGTTATTTCTATTAGTTTGCAGTCAGTTCTCCCTGTCAGCTCTGCTGCCAGCTGGTGTAGAAATAAAGGGAAATGAGGCCTCTTCATAAATCTTCATAAGAAGTGTGCTTTTCTTTGTATTACAATTGTGAAATGACAAACAAAAAGCCCTCAGCTATTAAAGTCATGACAGAGTGTAGTTTAGGGATTAGGAAAGGATTTACCAGCATCTATCTTCAGTGTGTTTGTTAAAATCTACTTACTGTATATTGTTTAACATATTGTCAGTAAATTCTGTTGTAAAATCATCTCAAGTAAAAACATTCTGAAAAAGTCTCACTCCTCAACATACTGTTTTTTTCATTATTTGGGAAGATGTTTTGGCTTCCTATGAGAGTTCTGGTTTTGCTCAAAGTTTTCTGTTAAAAATTGGTATCAAGTTAAAAGTTTTGCTTCCTAGAAGTTTTTCATAAGGGAGAAGAGAGACAAATTTTCTCTCCAGCCCTGGAGTTCAAGCTGAGCCCTGTTGGTTTCTGTATCAGTTGAAGCAAAGGGCTCTTGGCAGTTGACAGAACCCTTTGTGCTCCTTAACAGCACCTTGAACAGTCTTATGTTAGGATAGGCTTTTAATTTGTATTCAGTTTCATGTGCTTGGGCATGTTTGCGCTTTGCTTTCATAATTATGTATGTGTTGTAACAAGTAATTTCATAAGTGCTTATCATAAGGCAGTGTTTGATAATGAAACCTGTGCTACAGTAACAAATGCTTCACGGTATCCTTAACTAGGGTAGATCTACAGCAGTTAAACCACTGGTAAATGGAGCCAAAACATTCCGTAGTAAGAGGAGTCTTATTTTCTTACTGCTTCATTCATCAATCTGAGCAGTACACCAGTAATGTGAACAGGCACACCACTAATGTTTGTAACCTACCTTGAACTCTTTCACAATCTGTATGGCAATAGCTACTAAACGTGAGCGTTGTTTATTTTACGTCTTTGCAAAACATGTTGAAAGCAAATAGAATCTGGAAGCGCATCAGTCCTCTCTTACCGCATGTTTCTCTCCCTCTCGCCTCAAGTATTTTTATTCTCTGAATTTCTTTTGTTTGCTCGCTCTTGGGAAGCATTTCCAGGGTTCTTCACTAGGTGGCAGTGCTTTGCCTTAACTCTTTTTTTTTTTAATCGCTTTCACATTATCTTCTCTGGCTTTACTGTTGGTGTTAATGCACTCTAGTGGCAGACTATCCCAGTGCTTCAGGGAGTGGTAGAATTTATTTGCCATTTAAAACCTGTGTCCACCTTCAAGTCTGAAGTCGTGGTAATTTTGGTGTCATCCAAAGCCATTAGGAGCCAATTATTCAGCTGAACAAATATTTCCTGGGTTAAACATGTGGGAATAGGTAGTGTTTAGGCATTCTTTTCAAACCCTGTCCAACTGAACCTTCCTGATTGCAACTTACCTTGCAGAGGAGGCAGCTGCTGTTCACAGATAAACCCTCCCAAGTCCTCTACCTGGAGCAGGAAGCAATGAAGCAGATTTTCCTTGTTGGGAATAAGATGAAATGGATCTCTTCATCATAAGTCAGAAAGGTAAATTTGTTCTTACCTGTAAATTATGGTTCTGCTAGTTCATGCTATGCCAATCCAGACTTCAGACTTACCTTGCCAGCCAGCAGGTGAATAAGGCTTTACGCTTATGTAGTACTTTTTTTTTTTTAATTTATTTTGTTTTTAGCTCATTTTTTTTTCCTCCAAAGCATTGTGCAGACATTAATCGCTTAATTGCACAAATAGAGAGAAGATGTTAAGGAAGATGGCTGTTATAGCCCTGGTTTATCCAGTCTTCCTCCTTTAAGAATAGTTCCTTGTACAGTATACCATCACTTCAGGACAGTAATGTTACCTGGCTTTTCAGTAGTGATGCTACACAGGATGGCTTCCTTCTTCTGAGGGGTGAGCCATAAGGATTGGTGTAGGAGAACTAGCAGAACCAATATTTTCACAGACAAGGACAAATTTAACTTTCTGCTATTTCCCTCTATACCAATCCACGTTCTAGAAATAAAAATATTTGTGACATTTTTGTAATTGGTTGAAGGGGGGAGAACTGCTTTGATCTCTTCCTCTGAATCAATTGAGTAGATGAGCAGGCAGTAACATTTATTTTAGTGAAACGCAGCTGGATTAGAAAATCATTCAGCTCTGCTATTTTTGATTGTTTAGCTTTATCTGTCTCTCTATACAAGGCAACCAGATTTACTAAAATACGCTGTTTGGAAAAATTATTTCCTCATTTCATTTTAAAAAGCCACAAGTGCCAATTTAGAGATGATAGTGGATCTGTAATAGGACTTGATTAAGAAGTTGCATCTGCATACTTTGTGCGTGAAAATAAATGATCATCTTGAAAATTGTTTTCTTCCTGTCTACCAGATGGCAGAGAAGAGCTCTGCAGTCTAGGCTGGTGTAGGTGGGACATAGCAGAACATGAAGAGACCAGGCTTCAAGAATAAGAGAATAGCTAGCATACTTGCTATGACTGATTTCTTCCCTTAATAGTTAAAACTTGGTATAAGTTTTGCATGCCTAACCTCAAATATTTGTAGGAGTGCTATCCCCTTCGAAGATAACTTTGGACTTTGGAGCTGCTAGTTGGACATTGCTGATTGCCAGCAAAGTTCCCCTATTGTAACTTGCAATCATTCAGGGTGTGTTAATTCAGCTTTCTTCACCTGTGGATCACAGGCAAAATTTGTGAAGCTGGAGGCTATTCCCAGTGAACTGTTAAGTTCTCTGTGTTTCCAAATAGCCTTTTAAATGAAACACTGCCTTAATACTGTCCACCCACTACACAAAAAGAACCAGGAAATTCCTTCAGCTGTCCCTTCATGTGGATATTCTAATAATTGATTAGGACTGTTGTCAGTATGTGAGATCTTTCATATGACTTTTGTTCAAAAATAACCAAAATCCAAGCATTGCAATTCTTGGAGTCTAATTTGGACTGGCTCGCTCTATATTTTGTTACTGTTAACTTCAGCTGAGTAGCTTTTAAGGTCTTAGGTTCTTGTATGCTGTGTCTCTGATTTCTCTACTATGGAATCTTTGACCATTTTGTATGATGCTCTGTTCATAAAAATATTGTTCCTGAAAGCAAACTAAATGTTGGTTTTTTTTTTTTATCTCCAGTTTCCAAAAACACTTTAGACTTCATTGAGTTTGTATTTCCTTTTGTTACCAAGTTGTTAGTCTGAGCTTTTGTGACAGTGTGTGAGGAATTTAGCTGGGCATTTCCCTTTGATGTTCATTAAAGTGGTAGAACTCTATCTCCTTCTCTTTTTTGCTGCTTAATAGTATGATCACGTGCAGATGAGATGGAATCCTGTTTCTCTGAGAGCATGCGAACCAATGGGTGATTAAAAACCCACCAGAATAAAACTTCAGAATAGATTTGAGAAGTAACATCTGACCATTTTTCAGGCATATTACAGACTTTTTTGATGAACGTTTTGATGTCTGTGGAATGGATTTTAAGTGCCATAATTTTCTGCTAATAGAACTGCAGAGGAATTATACCATTCCCACCTAAAATTAGTAGCTGTCGTGTAGTTAGAACATAGTGGAAGGAAGAGGACCTATGAAAATATGCAGTGCATGCTTTATGGATGTTTAAACTTGAAAGCCTATGGTGGTTGTAGGAAATAGACTGTAATAGTAGTAAACCAGCACTGTGCAGAACCTTCAGATCAAAACCAAACTAGATTTCCATAGGCTATTTTCTTGCCATATGTTTGTGTTACCATAAATATTGATAGTCATCCCTTTAAAGTCACTTACAAAACAATAATTAACAGCAACAACAACTGAATTTCTTGTGCTGTAAGCAGAGTGATGAACTGTTTGCTTTCCTCCTACCTTACACACTAGGCACCTATGGGAATGTGCTGGGGTGATATCTCAGAAGGAGTGCGAGTGGAGGTTCCAAACACAGACTGCAGCCTACCTACCAAAGTCTTCTGGATAGCTGGAATTGTTAAATTAGCAGGTGAATATATTTGGATTGAAATTACTAAAGTGGTAAAAATAATTATGCAAAGGTAGCTTATAATGTATCCAGCAGTCACTTGGTTAATAGAATGCTGACACTGTTAGTCTTCTTCTCTGGAGATACTCAAGACTCATCTGGATGCCCAACTACGTAACCTGTAGACTTTAGCAAAGGAGTTGGACTCAGGGTTCTCTAGGGGTCCATTCTGAGTCCTATGTGATTTTCCCTATATATAACTTGTAAAGGTATATGGTGTGAGAGTTTTACTTAAAATGCTCTGATAGCATGCAGCATGTGCCTTAAGAATAACATTCTTTAGAAAGTTCTAGTCCAGAAAATCTTATGTAATATTCATTATGATTAGTAAATTTTAATTGATCTTTTTATAATCTTACATTTTTCATGTGGTTTTATTTCCAGGCTACAACGCTCTGCTAAGATACGAAGGCTTTGAAAATGATTCAAACCTTGACTTCTGGTGCAACGTTTGTGGGTCTGATATCCACCCAGTTGGTTGGTGTGCAACCAGTGGGAAGCCTTTAGTCCCTCCCCGAAGTATGTAAATATGTCTTACTGATTGCTACAATTAAAAGTCCTCTTTAGTTTAATTTGCTGATGGTTCTGATATCAACATTCTTTACCATTAAATGGATCATTTAATGATCTACTAGATCATTAAATCATTGATGTAATGGAAAAATAGGGAATTGACTCGCACTGAAAGTGTTTCCTGTGCTACCTCCTCCAGAATGACTTTGTTTTTAAGATCAAGGTGGATTTGCTTAGCTAATCAGTGTTGTGAATATACACAGGTGTGATTTATATTCTGTGATTAAGCTCTTTGTCCTAACGTATCCATATGTTCAATCTTCTGACTTCTCACTGAACTGTTTGGGCTTTATAAGTCATGTAGGGTTTATTCTTTACGTATTCCAGACTATAACATTGTCTCTAATGGACACAATTAAAAAAAAAACAGTAGCTTATTTTGTCCCCTTCATTTGCAACAGCCATCCAACACAAATACACAAACTGGAAAGCTTTTCTAGTGAAACGACTTACTGGTGCCAAAACACTTCCTCCTGACTTTTCTCAGAAGGTAAGGCTGATACGGAATCAATGATGTGCTATAAACAAAGTGGCAGTGCAGAGAAAAGAACTGTGTTTGTCAATGGCACGTTAACTCCTTCTGCAGAGTTGATGGTAATTTCTTAATGCAGTTTTCACAGAAATCTCTATTTTCCATTTATCTCCAAGTTTCTCACTGTGTGGTTCTATTTGGAAAGCTGTTTCCTCTAGCAGAAGCAATTTTCTTAAAAAGCTAGTTAGTCTGTTTTAATTTTAAAATACTCAAAAATGCTTTTAAACTACCATTCAATATGTAAGAAAAAATCTGGTTTCTCTAATTCAGAAATGATTTCCCAGTTGTAAACTGTTTCAAGGAACTGAACCATTTGTTACTATGCACGTCTTGATATCAAGCAGATATTTTCAAATGTTGTTTTCATCTGCTCCAAGCTAGATTTACTTGCTGTCTTTGTTGTATATGGTAGCTGCCTGTCTGATGTGTTCTAAGTTTGTTTATTGATATTGTGAGATGGTACGTTGCTTTTTGAATGGGAATGGATGATAAAGAAATGAATAAATAAATCTGTTGAAATTGTTGCTTAAGGTAATTTAATTTATTGTTATTAACTGAACAAGCTTTTACTGAGCCAAAGGAAAAGTCCTTTAACCTCCTTGAGAGCTGTGTTAGGCTGTACTTAAATAAAATAGTACCGTTGTAGGATTTATTCAGGTTATTCTTGTTAAAATGTTGCATCTTGCTGCAGTTGCAAGGAAGTACCAGGTAAATCATTTGTGCGAGTGGCTTAGCAAGTACTTGAATTAAATGGAAAGTTCTTTGTTATGCTTTGTAGAACAGAAATTACCAAGCTAAAACAATATATTTTTACAGAGTTGTTTTCCTGTTATTTTAAGGTGTCTGAGAGCATGCAGTATCCATTCAAAACCTCCATGAGAGTAGAAGTTGTTGACAAAACACACCTCTGTCGAACGAGGGTAGCTGTTGTAGAGAATGTCATTGGGGGACGGTTAAGATTGGTCTATGAAGAAAGCGAAGACAAAACTGATGATTTCTGGTGCCATATGTACAGTCCACTCATCCATCACATTGGTTGGTCTCGAAGTATAGGACACAGATTCAAAAGATCTGGTAAGCCTGTTTCTTGTTAAAGGTGTCTGTGGGCAGTGCTGGCTTGGAGAGGCTTAAGCAATACTGTTGCTTTATACAGTTAATAAAACTAGTTTGTGTAATTACTTCTTAAAATACTTTATTAATGCTGCATGATAGTTTTACCATATACACTGCCATTGTAGAGTTTCAATTGACGTATAATTGGTCTGCAGGAAAATCTTGAACTGTGATATTCAAGCATGTTATAAATTCCAATGTTCTGCTGATACCTGGAATTACACTGTTCTGCTCCACTGCTTTCTGCATCTGTCTCTCTTGTACACTGCAACATGAATGAGTATCCAGTGGGATACTAATTTCCACCTCCCCAAAATGTAAGGAATACTTTATGGCTTTCTATTGCCCAGATGTTTTAGGGGACATTAGGAAGTGGGCAGGGAAGATGATACGATGGTTTAATAGATGGCATGTGGTTTAGACCCTTGTTATCTGAATTACTTCTAATTTGATATGGCTAAAGTCCCTAAATAGGAAGAAGAAAAGTTTTTGAACTTTTTCACTGTGAATATATGACTTGTCAGAAATAGAATTTCCATAGAAGATTTCAAAATGTTGTTTACTCTGTTACCAAAAGCTATTGTTAATATGTCTTATTGTTCCTTATAGACATTACAAAGAAACAGGAAGGACACTTTGATGCACCCTCACATTTATTTATGAAGGTGAGTTTTCTAGCAAGAATGTTCTGATGCCATTCAACTGGGGACTTGGTGTGTGTGAAACAGGCTTGGAAGTCATTGCTGAATACACCCAGCAGAAGCACTGGTGAATTTTAATTCATGTAGTTCAATCATTTGTCCTTCTAGTCGTAACCAGAGGTGACAGTACAGGCATTTCACTCTGATCCTTTGGCTGTGGCTGATTATTGGATTCTGAGCTTCTGGTGCCATCATCTGATTGTATTATTTTTTATTTTTATTTAGGTGAAAGAGGTGGACACAGCTGGAGAGTGGTTTAAAGAAGGAATGAAACTGGAAGCTATAGACCCCTTAAACCTTTCAGCAATATGTGTGGCAACTATTAGAAAGGTAAGAAAACCAACATTGGTTGTCAGAAGACAGAAGGACCATTTTACATTCACCTTTGTTTCAGGTTAGAAACAAAGCTCAGAAAATGAATCCATTAATTGTTAGATACAGCTACTGTGGAAAAGAACATATGTATGTTCAATTTTGATTTTAATCTCTGGAAATTCAGCCTTACATTTAACTAATATATGCGATACTTGTGAGATGAATTTTCAAGACAGTCTTCTGCTAATTATCCCAAGTATTTTGCTGTTGTGTTCAAAACAAAAGCCTCATCTTGCTTGCTGGAGTCTGTGAAGGTAAGATTTTTCTAGATTGATTAAAAGGGATCTCACCAACATTAAATCTTTATTAAAATGGAAGGGAATTGGACTAAAGAAGTAGCTTAGCAACTTTGCATAAGCTTACCAATGAGTGCAGTCATTATTTCAAATCTCTTTTTCTTGATAGTGTGCAGAATATCTTACAGGTAGAGTAAACTGAAGCATAAAACTTTAAAGATAGAACTGATACACTCACATAAATAAACTAGAGCTCAGTAAAAGGAAATGTTCGTCTCATAACTTTGCAGTTCACAAAGGTACATTTGACAATAGAGCACACAGTCTTGGAGACAGGTATGATTTCAGTTTGTTTTGCTTTTCCTGTTTTATTGTAATTGAATGTACTTCTAAGTGCTTTCATTATGAGTTACTTTTCACTCTTGAAACATGGCATGTTTTCTTTCTAGCGTTATCACACAGTTCAAGGTATTTAATGTCAAATTTTGTTTTTCTTTACAAAGGTTTTAGCAGATGGCTATCTTATGATTGGGATTGATGGCTCAGAAGCAGCAGATGGGTCTGATTGGTTTTGTTACCATGCCACTTCCCCTTCTATTTTCCCTGTTGGTTTCTGTGAAATTAACATGATTGAACTAACTCCACCCAGAGGTACATATAGAATTCTGACCACATTTTATTTTGAGTATTTTTCAGTGATATTGTATGTGCCATATGCTTTGTTTCTTAAATCAGTCTACAAAATTCATTTCACTTTTTAGGATGCTCTCAAGTCAGAAACAAATAAAACAGCTCAACTTGAAAATAACCTTCAAAACAGAGAAACTTCTAACTGAGAAAAAGGGAAATTGAACGTCCTTGTGATACACTGGCTATTTGCCTTTACTGCTGTAATTTGAGGACAGCTGCTAGTTGAGTAGCATAGCCATTATGTGAATGGGAGATAGAAATATGCAAGTCACTGAATGGTCTGTTTATAAATTGTTGTGGTAAATCCAGACCTGCAGAGGTTTAATGAACACTGTAAAGACTTGAGTTAATCGGTGACAATAGCAGTAAATTTCAGAAGAATATGCACAAACCTGAACTGCAGGGAAGTAGCCATTAGAGCTGTATGCTGCATCATCCCTTCTGTGAGAATAAGCTGTCTGTCCACCAGCACATGTGCCTTCAGAAGACTTACTGCCTTCATCTTTTGATTTGTATTATCAAGGTCTAGCAGCTTACAAAGGGAATTTTAATTAGGCGTGTAACAGCAAATAATGATGGGTTTGAGATGGTTTTTCTTCATTCTGCTTGCAGGCTTCTACTTGTATTTATTGAATGATTTTCTAGGTAATAACTGTGTAACACAACACGAAGAATGTTATATTCTTATTATTGCACACTACTGAATTTGTCATCCTTGAGTATTTTTAAGTGCATTTAAGGCAGATTTGCTATTTTCCAGTTAACTCAACTAGTGAATGTATTGCCTAGAAACTCATGAGCATGGTCATACCTGCAAAGTGTGCTGCAGGAGTCTGGACTTGTGTATGATAGTAGTCCACACATACAGTTCCAGAGGAACTGTACATTAACAAGCATTAATTCTCAAAACCAAGAGATCTCCCTTAACAATTAGCTTTCCTGTTGCATCTCTTCCTGCAGGCAGTTATGTACCAAAAGTGAACACCTTTCTTTTTAGCTTACATTTAGCAGTGTGGATATGTTACATCAGTTACTGTGAAACCCCTGCAATTCATGCTTTTAAGTTGATTCCTTTCTAATATCTTCATCTCTTGCTGAAACCAGCAGAAGCTGAAGGTGCTTTAATACTCATAAGACTTTTAGGCACATTCAGCAGATGAACAAAAGCTGAGTATATAAGAAATGGGAAAGGTAAAAAGCCAAATAACTTATAAGATCAGGGGAAAAAAATCCTGTAATTTATTCTATTATTGCTAACCTTAACTTTATTATTGAAGGTTTTAAGTATCCATACTTGTTCCTTGAATCTATTCCTAATGCATCAAATTTTCCAGTATTGGAGCTCTTTCCCCGAAGGAAAGACACTGGATGTGCTTAATTACGTTATGTGCTCTGGGTCATTTGTGTGGGGCATTGTAGAGATGAAGGATCTGCGTGAACAGAAAGCTTCAAGTGTCGACAATTGATCTTAACATCAAATGATACTTTGTGCATTATCCAGAAATTCATTCATCTTTGTTGCAAAAAGGCAGTGTCCAGTTGACTGTGTTGTCCATTAGGCCAGAGCTCAGAGAATGGAGATTTCTGATGTTAATGTTTTGCATTTTTGCCTTTTTAGCCATAGCACAGTGCCACTGTTGTATTCTTGTTGATGTTCTAACATACAAAGTTTGCAGTTGATTTATGAAAGTATTGTTTAAAATTTACAGGTTATACAAAACTCCCTTTCAAATGGTTTGACTACCTCAGGGAAACTGACTCAATAGCAGCACCTGTAAAGCTCTTCAATAAGGTAATAAACACTAAGTGTCCGTCTTTAAGTTTAATTTGGGGTTTTCTTCACACTGCAATATGTTCTTCACACTACAATCTGTGTGCTCACGGGATTAACCTGTTTCTTTAAGTACAGTTGTGAAAAACTAAGCCAATGGATTAGAATATAATCAGACAGCCCTTATTCCTGGAGTCTGAAATTGTTCCACACAGTCCTGTACTTACCTTCATAAATGATGCTTGAAAATTTCTTAAGCTAAAGTGACTGAAATGTTTGTTTCAGCACTGTTTGCTTATCCAGTCTAATTCACATTTGTTTTACATTTGCTGCCTTGATGTGTTTCCTTTCCCAGGAAGTTCCAAACCATGGGTTTCATGTTGGAATGAAACTGGAGGCCGTTGATCTGATGGAACCTCGCTTGGTCTGTGTGGCCACAGTAACTCGCATCATCCATCGTCTGCTGAGGATACACTTTGATGGGTGGGAAGATGAGTATGATCAGTGGGTGGACTGTGAGTCCCCAGACCTCTACCCAGTGGGATGGTGTCAGCTAACTGGATATCAGCTGCAGCCTCCAGCACCACAGTGTAAGTTCTGCCTTGTAAATAATGCAGTTGCTCACTGAGTGTAACAAAACAGAAGAAATTCTCACTGATGCTTAGAAGTGTACAGTTCCAATCTCTTCCTCATTGACTTTTAAAGTACTTCTGGGCATCTCTGTGGCAACTTCGTAGTTCACTGTTTTATTGCCAGAAGATGCTTATTTGATGTAAGGGGAAAAAAAAGCCTGTATTAATTATGGAACAAGTCTGGAGAGAGAATCTGTAGTGATTGAAGTTAGCAAATAGATCTGCTTTGCATGCTGAATGGGATGGACCTCGGCGTGTGCTTGGCTATTGCTGTGCAAAAGTGTTGGTGTGAGAAGACTTCATTCAGTACATGAGAACTTGGCCTGTTAGGTCACTTTTTGTGGTAATTAATAACGGTTTCATGAATATTGGAAGGTGGTATAATTGGAAGGTGGTAGGAAGAGTAACACTAGTGCTGTTAGTAGTACTGACCACTGATAGTAGTTTGATTGTAGTTTCTCAAAAAAGCTTTGTCGTGTTCTGAAGTGTGTTTCCAAAATAGTCAACTTTAATTTTGTACTCCACGCTTTTTTGCAGCATCAAGAGATAACCAGTCAAGTTCATCAAAACAGAAGAAAAAATCAAAATCACAACAGTACAAAGGACATAAGAAAAGTGGGTGACAAAATAGTGTTTGCAATTTCCCTGTTGCTTAAAAAGCTGTAGTCTCTCCCTAAGTCTCTCTTCTACTTGAAGTGCTGTTTGTATGTAAAACAGGTGTTAAGCTTAAAGGTGCAGTATGCCATAAAAGGAATTTTATGAATAACAGACAATATCTGTTTTTTTAATAACTTGCAGCAGGGTCGATCTCATTAGCAGAATGTGAGCTTTAGGTTAATACGTTAATATTGCTGGAATTCAGATCTTAATGTAAAGAGTGCATTGAGTAAGTTGGAACAGCACCTTACACCAACCTCTCAGACACCTGAGCAAAAGGTGGCTTGTTCTTCATTGAGAAGCAGCATGTAAATAAAACTACTTTGGCGACTGTTGGAGACAAATAATAGCATTGCTTTTTGTGACCTTTTGTTGCAGGGGAGGCATCATAGTTACTACTCTTAAAAATCTGAGCTTTCTGACAGCTCTGTTCGGATTCTTCCCATAGTAATTGTTCATCTCAGAATCAGTTTTTCTCAAATCTCAAGCAATCAGAGTTTAGATTTGCACAGGTGCATATTTTGCACTCTTCCATCCACATACTTTTGTGACGCTGTCTGTGACCTCATTCAAGGCAACCCAACTATATTTGTTATTTTTGGAGCATCAGCTCACTCTGCTGACTCATTCTCTTGGTGCTGTCTTGGAAGAGTGGAGTGCAAAGTTGCAGTACTTTGTGCTGCCAACACAAGGACAGATCAGCTACAGCAAAGGTCTATAATGTGTTGTCTTGATTTAGCAATTTGCTTTGCTTCTGTGCCAATCTATTTTCTAATGGGGCAGCCTAGCAAGCCATAAAATCAATGTCTTGGATGCTGAAAGTTACCTTAAGTGCAAGTCAGCAAGACTGGATGACAGAAATCTGTAACTGTCCTTTAATATGACTTTAGGAGAGGTTTTTTTATACAAAATCCTGTTCTAAGAAAGAACATGAGGCTTTTCTTACCATTAGAATCCATACGATCTTGACTATCTAAGGACAAGACTTTTGTCAGACAGTCCTGAGAGCATGTAAGCATTACCAGCTTCAGCGTTGATGTAGCTGAAAGTGGTGGAGACTGTTTTCAACTGCTTGTGTTCCTGATGTGCTGTAATGAGAGGTTTCCTCCTACCAGAATCAGAGCATCAGCCTGTTGGGTTGATGTATCAAATGTGCAGTTTTGAATCTGAGTGTGAGCAAGCAGAAATGAAGGGAAGAATTCAGCAGTAATACTGAGGAAGTGTATAAAAATGCTGAGCTTGCTGAAGGCTGCTGTGTGCAATTAATCAGTCCTTGGTTATAGAAGGCTGCAGCAAAGATCTGGTAACTTTTGCTGTCCTTTTCCTAATCTGTTTCCTAATCTGCATGGCAATACAGAGCTGCACAGGTGATCTCTGGTACAGCACAGTGCTGTGATCTGACAGGCTGATAGATTTAGCTTCACATTTGCTCAATTTGCACTTGTTTAAAACTTCCTTGAATGTGATGAGGGAATAATCAAATGGCTTGTGAGGTGCAGCAGGGCTCCCAAGTAGTAATGGGAGGTTATGGACTTCATTCTTAGCTTTATTCCATTATATTTCTGTATTTGAAGGTATGTTGCTGTGTGTGTAAATGTTGTATTTGGTAGCCATAGGCTTTAGTAGTCTTTTCATTCCAAGAGATCTGTTTATTTTTGTGTGATCAAACCCTAAATGTGGGTACTGCACCTTTAAAGGAAATGCTGGTCTGCCTCGTTTATTTTCCCTCTGCTCATATTTTAGTAATTATTGTTGTCCATTAACAAAATGGGAAAGCAGTTGTGCCATTATTGCTGTTTTCTGTGTGATGCTGTACGTTAAAAGAAGAATCTCTACAATGGGAAATCTGGGGTCTGTTCCCAATTGAAATCACATAAAGTAAACTGAGGGGTGAGTTGTGCTTACTGTGGATGTTACAGATCCTTACTGTTCATCTTTCATTTCTAGTGACTTCACTGCAGCTGAAGGAGGAGATGCTGGATGGGGAGGAGTACAGCTTCCTGCAAGGAGCCTCTGATCAGGAGAGCAACGGATCTGCCAGCTACTACATAAAGCAAGAACCATAAGGCAGCTCGGGAAAGTGAGGGCATGGGATTGGTGACAGGAAAAGAGCCTTTCTCCGAGACTGACTGGTTTTGTTCCCACTTTATGGTGCAGCACGGATGGCTGCGCCGGGGGCACTTTGCTACCTGCAGAGTTTGACTCAGTTCAGAAATCTTTTAGAAGGGCGGGGAAACTATTTTAGTGAAAAAAAAGATTTTTTCAATTTATTAAAAAGGAGAACGGACACTTTTTGTGTTGTATTTGAAGCTTTTGCAAGAGTTTTGTAATATTTTCAAGTTCAGATCTATTGTGCATTGTTAACAAGAACTGAGAATCTAATTTTTTTGGTAAGATGAAAGTTTAAATAGCACGATGGTGGAAGCGCTTGGAGGAAGATGTAGTTGCAAATACAAATGAACTGTCACGACAAGTGAACCTTGTTGGTACAAATTGGGAGATACTTAAAACTCTTGTGAACTGCACCGGTCACACCTCTGTTCATTTTGAATTGTGAAAGAAGGCGTTTGAGCCCTGATGTGAAGGCGCAGATGGTAGGAGGAGGATCGCCCTGTAAAGCTCTACTTGGTGAGTAGCCCCAGTTGCAGTGGAGCCATCACCTGGGGGAGGTTGTTTTTTTTAACATTTTCAATGTGTTTCTATTTAGTTTAAAATGTTTTTTTTTATATGATGCTTTTTTTAATTGAAATACGTAGTTCCTTAGGGTCTGAATCAGTGCCCAGTAATATCGGTAGCCTTGTGTTCGTCAGCCGCAGTGGGCACTGGATTGGGACTACAGCTCTTTTGTCTCTACGTGGATATCTGTTGTCTTGGAACGCTCCAGCAAATGTTTACAGAGCCCTGTCTGCCAAACTGGAACTTCAGAAAATTCCCTGCTTTGGAGGATTAGAGATAACGATGGATTTAGGCTGAAGAAACCTAGACAGCAACTCAGGCCTCCCTTGGTGAGGGAAGGAACTTCTCCATGTCCTTCTGATTGTATCTTTCCATCCAGAAAGACCTTATTTCCTTTCCATCTGAAATGTCTATTTCTGAACGTTCAGAACTGATGTTCCCTGTGGTTTTGGTTGACCTAAAAGGAGCCAGATGTTCAGCTCTGCACAGCCTGCAGTGTTCCTTTCTTACTGCAGTTTTCTAAGGTGGAAATTGAGATTTGAGAACATGACGTGGCTGGCATACGGCATAGCGTGTAACTCACCTGCTGGATGTGTTTGTTGCCTCAATCCTTGTGTCTCACTTCAGATATCCCATTAATCCCACCTGCTTGTCTGTCCGGATGTTCTAAAGGCGCGCGTTATGCAGAAGGGTGAAGGTGACTGGTAGTGTAATGCGAAGTATTTTCATGTGAGCCCTGAATTGTTTTGGATTTTCCTTCCTTGGTTGTAAACTTTGTATGTCTTTGTAGATGGCTTCATTGATGGAATTGATGGGTGAAATGATCCGTTTATCAATCCCCCTGCAGAGCTGTGACTGGAAAAATGTGCATCAAGAGCTTTAGCTTTTACCAGTGAGGTTCATTAACTAAACTCTCAGGAATTAACTGCATATGTTCTATAAGTGCTTCTGGGTCTTAGTAGGTTCCCTTCAGAGCAGTACGGTGATTATTTGACTCTTAACCATAAGTTAGGGCTCAGTAAATCTGTGATCCATACGGTTAACTTGTGTGTTCCGGCAGCCTACAAAGTGCTTGAAGGCCATCAGCCCACAGAGCCCCCAGGAGACCGTTTTTTGTATGTCGTAGATCAAACCTGGAAAGAGGTGCATAGAAAGTTGAAAACCAGCAAATGGAATCTTTTCTAAAATATTGCTCTAACTTTGGGTACGTAGTGTGGGTAATATGCACAGGTTTACCTCATTCTATGCAAGAGGGGTTAATTATGTAAAGTTTTGTATTTACTACTGGAATTTAAAAAAACAAAAACAAAAACAAAAAACAACCTGTCCTGTATAGCATAGGAATGTCTGGAATTTTCCCTTACCAGTGAAAATGTCTGTACTGACCCCTTTTTAACAACAGCTTCATACACTGACAGCATCTGCGTACTGGATTGGAGGCACCTGGTACTTCAGGTGGTGCAGACGCTTCAGCTCTCTGCAGCAGCCATAGTGAAAGGACTTTCACTTGTCTGCTGGGCTTCAGATCCGTCCTTTCAGAGCCTGACCCTCGTGGGCATTTCTTTTGAGCCCACGAGTGTTGGAGGAGTAGGTTTAGAGACCATCGTTAATGACACTTTGAGCCTTGATTTTACTCTTTTTTTCCCATGCTCTCCGTTTATGCTGCCATAAAATCCAGTTCTGCGAGTGTTGATTTGGTTTGGTAAGTACATCCCTGTTGGTTCCATTCGTGGTCTTTGATGTGGCAATTTCCAAATCTCCACAGGCAGCTGGAACGAGTTGGGCACATTCTTGCTTTCTTATCAGTTGCTTCTCAGTACAGTAGAAAAACGTGCATTAATTTGTCTATTGATGTGAAAATTTGGGCTGTGGTTGGCAAGGGATGTTCCCAAGCCAGGAAACCTTGGGCTTCTGTGTGTTGCCCAGGTCAGAGCTTGGCTTCCCAGGCATAACTGACCTGTGAGCTTTGGCTGCTGAGAGGCAAAGATGGCACTTTGATTGCATTTCCTGTGCTGGAGAAATATAGGAATCAGATTGGAAATCTGTCAGTGTTTCCAGTGTTCTTTAGGAGCAAGTTCCCTTTGGTCAAACACTACGTGTCTGAGCTGCCCTGCGTTCTGATGGCACGCGACTGTCGGAGCTGTGGGCTGAGACAAAGGAGGGACGTTTGTGTCCGTATCCAGAAGATACCAGCGTTGTTTAACTGTTGGGTGGTGGGGTCTGTCCTAAGCAAACCGTGTCAGGGATTCAGGGCATTTCCTCAAGAGGTTTGTGGGATCCTGAGCTGAGCAAATCCCACCTGGTGGTTCGAGGATGTCTCTTCAGCCGTGGGTTACAGGTCCCTTCTGGTACCTGTGCTGTGGGCTTTGCTGTGTGTAGGGAGCACCCATCAGCTTCTGGGGGTCATTAGCTTCACAGAGCAGTGTTGGATGCGGAGCTTTCAATGGGGTCAGCGCTGGGCAGAGCAGGATGCCGTGTCTGCAGCTCCCCTCCATTGCTGGAGCCCTCCTGGTGGTCTTGGAGTTCTGTCAGTCCAACCCTTCCCTTGCTGCACCCGAGGAAGTGAAGGTGGTCATCAGCTCTTTGTTCTACGGATACTAACACGGGTTTCAGTGTTTGTTTGTTCTTCTTGTTGTTTTACGTGATGTGAATCCCCTCCCCTGTCCAGATTTGTACAATGGTGCTAATATATTTGGTAACAATCCTTTATTGGGAAGGGATTTTTAAAAAAAAAAACTGTGATTTAAACTGAATTTTTTCTTCCTTTTAATTTTGCTATTTAAAACAAAGCCGCAGCCATTTATACACACAGCTGTCAGCTCCGGCCCCGGGGAGGCGCCGGGGCAGGATTGGAGGTGAAACAAATGGGGTTTTTACATCATTTCTGTATGTATTTGATATATAAATCAATATCTGTACAAATTTATCTTTTATTTTCTTGGTAACTCGTGTGGTCGATGAGGGAGTTGAAGGCTTTCTCACACAATGTACATACGTGGAAAAAAAAATGCTTTTGGGGAAACAAAATGTTCCTTTCATTTTTATGAGACCGCAGATTTTCAGCATGGATGTGAAAAGCATTAAAATTATAACTTTGTGTACAAGATGGAAATAATTCACTAAATTTGCCTTTTTTACACAAAATAAAAACGTTACAAGTCAGTTCTTGGATGTCGTTTCCTTGTGGAGCTGCTGCTGGGCACACAATGGAGCTGCAGCCCAGACTGTAACTGCAGCCCCGGAGAGGCAGGTTTTGCACCTGGCTTTATTTTACAACTGTGCATAGGGCTAGAAATTATCATGGGGAAGTATCAGGTTTTCCCTTCAGTGCAGCTCTATGTAAGGAGATGCAGCATCCCCTCCCTCCCCATTCACATTCACCCAGCTGGGGCAGCTCACTGCTCTGCCCTACAATGAAAGCACCGTAAGCAGTTGGTTTGTATCATCCATTTATTTGACTGCTCTGAAAACCTGCCAAGAGCAGCGCTGCATTGATTGCTCCCAGACCGTCAGCTGCAGTGAGGTGACACCTCCACAAGGCACGGTTTGTTGTGGAAACATCACTCGTAGATCCAGTCATGTGCACAGGGTTTGTAGTCGATGAGCTCTGCCGCTTTGAACCACAGGTTGATCTCCTTCTGGGCGCTTTCTACAGAGTCGCTGCCGTGGATGATGTTTCTGTGGAGCAGTGCAACATTGTTCAGTATCAAGAAAGAAACCTCTAAGGGTGGAAATGCCACGTGGAAGAAGTGAGGATGAAGCACCTAAAGCGACAGCCCCCATCTCAGGTACAGCACCTGCATAGCCCCACTATAAGCTCTGCTCACTACACCCAGCAGGGTGGGGGCTCAGGGCTATTCTACTGCAGCAGCCACTGCCTGATCTTACATGGAGCTCCGCCACGTAGCTGAGTTTTAAGAAGTTTTGTACCCAGCCACTGTCCCATGTAGCCATTATGGGCTGCAACCTGCAAATGAAACCCCATCAAAGCAGGTTAAGCCACCAGCAATTTGTCTTCCCTGAAGAAAATCCTACCCCTGCTAAGTGTGATCCCCATAGAGAAGCAGCTGAGCACCGACCTTCCCACTTGGATGCAGAAATCCCCACGGATGGTGCCGGGCTTTGAGTCCGCAGGGTTGGTTTCCCCCAGCATCACTCTGCCAGTCTTAACCACATTCAGCCCTTCCCACACCTGCAGGGGAGGAAAGAGCAAAGCACCATCAGTCCCTGCCTGCATCGAACACTGCACAACAGCTGAGCCCTAGTGAGGGCTTCACCACTAAACCAACCCCCCCAGCTCCTCTCAGTTTTTACCCCCAAGCTGTAAGGGGTTTTTTGGTGTGTGTGTGCAGAAAGTAAGTTTTGAGGGGCTCTATTGAACACAATGAGCACTGCAGCACGTGTTTGAAGCACACATCTTATGGCTCTGCACATGGAAGAGCAGGCTGCGTACCATGGCCACCACGGGGCCGGAGTTCATGTACTTCACCAGGCCGGGGTAGAAGGGCCGATCCTTCAGGTCGATGTAATGCTGCTTCAGGAGCTCTTCAGAGGCCTTTGGGAGGACAAATGGAAAACGTCAGCCCCCACCCCACACCGCAGAGGTGTCACTGCTGTCAGATTTATCCCCGTGTTACTGTGCTGCTCCCAGCACCGCAGCAGCTGCTGCCCCGTGTTCCCCCCCTGTCTCCCCGCGCTGCAGCTCAGCGCTGCGGACCCGGCGCTCTCCTGGCGGTGTGAATCGCACGGACCGCGGCGACAGCGGAAAGAAAGAGCCGGGCACAGCCGGCAGCTCCGGCCTGGACTTACGTGCACAAACTTCATGGCCACCAGCTTGAAGCCCTTCTGCTCGAAGCGTTTGATGATCTCCCCCACCAGCCCCCGCTGGACGCCGTCGGGTTTGATGGCGATGAAGGTTCGCTCGCAGTTGGCAGCCATGGCGCTGCGGAACACGAGCACACGGCCTCAATCCGAGCCCCCCCACCCCCTCCAGCTCAAGGTCGGCCCGCGGCCCCTCCGCCATTGCTCCGCACGGCCCACGTGGCGCCCGCCCCGCACTGCCCCGCTCCGCTCCCGTCCCGTCCCCCCCCCTTGGGCTGATGTCCGCACCGTGCACAGCCCGCCCCGCTCGGATCCCTCCCGATCAGCCCCGACCCGACTCGGCACCTCCCGCAGCTCCGCAGCCACCGCCGTGAGCTCCGCAGCAGAAAGAAAGAGAAGGAGGAGGCGGCCGAGAGCCGGAACACCGCCCTGCGGGAGGGAGGGGCACGGAGGGGGGGCAGCGGCGCTGCGCTGTGATGGATGGGCGGTGCGGATCCGGCTGTGAGCAATGAGCGCTGCGGGGAGGATGCGGGATGAACAGCGGAGCTCCGGGACGGGCCGCTCAGTGATGGATTGAGCTCCGCGTCCGGGCACCGCACGATTTGGAAACAGACATCGAGGTTTCTTTGCTCGTAGATGCTTTGGGTTCATCGGGTTTGGTCTCCCGCACCGCCACGGCTGGACGCGGTGTGTGTTATTAACGAGGGACATTTTGTTTCTCTGCCATTTAATTTCACCTCTACCACCACACGAACGCCTGACACGGCCCTAAACGCACATTTCCTATCTCCAGCTTTGCAGCTTTCTAAGCAAAGCGACAGGAAGCACCGATCGCTATTCACAGCGGTGCTGAAGCGGCTTTGCAGGAGGTGATGCTATGGAGCACAGCTCACTGCAGGACACGATACCAAAGGCAGAGCCTCAGTTCTACTCGTAGATCCATTCGTGAGCGCAGCTCCTGTAGTCAACCAGTTCCTCAGGAGTGAACCACAGGTTGATCTCAGCCTCGGCGCTTTCTAAGGAATCGCTGCCATGGATGATGTTCCTGGGAAAAGATGGACATTACAGTGATACAATCTCCAACCTCCAAGCACAGCACTGCAGTCACGGTGAGGACCTACAGCTCTTCATCCAGCTCTGGGAATGGCCCCAGGCAGGGCAGCCTGCAGCACAGCTCTGTGCCATGACAGCACCGCCCTGCACTGTCTGCAGATGATATCGATAATTGGAAAACATACCTGCCAACCTGCACACAGAGGTCGCCACGAATAGTGCCGGGTTTGGAGTCCATGGGATTAGTTTCCCCCAGCATCACTCTTCCAGTCTTAATCACATTAAGACCCTCCCACACCTCAGGGGAAAAGAAAGATGCTTTGAGATTCTAAAATCTGATCTGTAGACAGAGCAGGAAGAGTTAATAATATGTCCCAGAATGACACCCATGGCAGCACAAATCACCATCCTAACAGCTTCTATGCTGCTCCATAGTGGGTTCTTCATGCAGCTTTCCTATCTCTCTAGGTCTCAGCTTTGATTCTCAGTTCCCCTTGCCTTCTTCTTCAACATACTGTCTCAACTACATTATTTAAACCAAAGTTTCTAAAATCTCTTATAGGTGAGCTGGCATCCAACAGGTAACACAAGGCTCTTTGTGAGGCAAGTCAGCACCATGTTTCTCTACAGCTAAACCTCATCTGCAGGACTCACCATAGCTACAACAGGCCCCGAGTGCATGTACTGCACCAGGCCGGCGTAGAACGGGCGCTCCTTGAGGTCGATGTAGTGCTCCCGTAGAAGATCCTCGGAGGCCTGAATGGAAAAATAATAATAATAATAATCAAAAACCCCACAAGGACAGAAAGTTCACAGCAAAGTGAGCTGAGATCACCTGGCTGCAAGGCCATGCTTGGAAAGCTGGCTCTTGTAGGAAGCTCCTACATTGGATGCAGTAAATGCGGGTTTCAGTGGTTGGCCTGAACTACAGCTGAGCTTCTAAAGGCGTCTGTTGCCCAGCAGGTAACCCCTGTGACCTGGTAATTGCTGAATATATCCAGATACCAGCTGGGCACAGGATGCTCCTACAGGAGACTTCTCCTCACTAAGGACATCAAGTTACTAAAATTAGCGTGCTTAGCGTGTCTAAAGCATTTAGCCAGAGCTGGCGACTGGAACTTCTCCAGAGCACCCAAAGGAATTCCAGGTTTAACCCTTCGGAGCACTCTGTTATCACCTCCCGCTCTGTTATCAGCTTGATATTTCTATTAAGAACACGAGGGAAGTTTGGCTTACGTGTGTGAGCTTCATGGCCACCAGCTTGAAGCCCTTCTGCTCGAAGCGTTTGATGATCTCCCCCACCAGCCCCCGCTGGACGCCGTCGGGTTTGATGGCGATGAAGGTGCGCTCAGTGATGGCAGCCATGCTCCTGGCTGCTGTCCGGGGCTGAGCACACACAGGTTCACACTCCAACACGGCCGGACCCCGCTCAGACCCCGCTCGGTCCCGCAGCCCCGCTCGGTTCTGCCGCTGTCGCTGCCGCCCAGCTCGGCTTAAAGCCGGGCCGCCCCCGGGGCCGCTCCGCGTCATGGCTGTAATGCGGCCTCCCGCCAGCAGGGGGCGCTCGGCACATTGGGTCCGTCCGCAGCCGGTACCGATCGTTCATGTCTGTTATCATGGCAGAGCCCTGTGATACAGCTCCGGACCTGGTGTTTTAATACAACCCCGAGATCCTGATCTCACACTGTGATAAAACATGACCAGAAATAAGATTTACCAACAAGGTGCATCTTACAGCACCTGAGACCTGTCCCAGATGGTTTTTATTCCTAAACACTTCATTTATCTGTGCTTGAAAACATCCAGGTGGCCAGAAATAAAAGCAGCACAACCAGCCGCTCCTCCCTGCACTGACTCGGGCCGGGCTCAGTGCAGCTGCTCGAAATAGAACCACGGCTGTCAATTCTAATAGAAATAAGGTAAAAATAGCGTGTGCTTAGAGGGCCCTGAGGGGCTGTCAGACACCTTGACCCACTTCTGCTTGCAGCCCATAGCACACTGCACATAGCACACAGCACACAGCCCATAGCAGTATAACAGATCAAGGCTGTACAGCCCCCACCCCGCCGCCATCTTGCAACCCAGCCCTGCTCACGTGACCGCCATCACCCACACAATAAGCCCCGCCCCCCCAATGACGTCACTCACGTGCCACGCCCCCCTCCACGTGACTCTAGCCCCGCCGTCCCGTCGCTGCGGTGACGTCATTACCGCGCGCCGCTCTCCGCCCCCCGCCCGTTCCGTCCCCCCGTCGGTCCGGCCGCAGCCGAGGCCCCGCCGCCCCCCCGGCCCGGCTGCCGCCATGGAGCTGGCTGACGGCGTGGTGTACCAGGAGGATCCCGGCGGCCCCGGCCCCGCCATGATGTCGGAGCGGGTGTCGGGGTTGGCCGGTTCTATCTACCGCGAGTTCGAGCGGTTGATCGGTCGCTACGACGAGGAGGTGGTGGCGGAGCTGATGCCGTTAGTGGTGGCGGTGCTGGAGAACCTGGACTCGGTGTGTGCGCACAGCCAGGAAACCAGCGTGGAGCTGGAGCTGCTGCGGGACGACAACGAGCAGCTGCTCACACAGTACGAGCGGGAGAAGGCGCTGCGCAAACAGGCCGAGGAGGTGAGTGCGGACGGGGGGGGCCAGGGCGGCTCCGCGTTTCCTCCATGCTCCTCCCGGTGCTGCGGGGGGAACCGGGGCGAGGCCATGAGGATGGTTCTATCCGCCCCCCCCGCCGTTCCCCGCCGTTGGATGCAGCGCTGCGGGGCGGGCGGGGAGCCAGGAGGTGGATGCGCTGCCCACCCGTTGTGGGTGCGCTGTAAAACGTTCAGAGGAGGGGTACGAAGCTGGTGAGGGGTCTGGAGAACAGGGCTTATGAGAGGCTGAGGGAGCTGGGATTGTTCAGCCTGGAGACCTTATGGCTCTCTATAACTTCCTGAAGGGGGCTTGTAGTGAGCTGGGGCTCGGCCTCTTCTCTCGTGTAATCAGTGATAGAACTAGAGGGAATGGTTTTAAGCTGCGTCAGGGGAGATTCAGGCTGGACATTAGGAAGTATTACTTTTCGGTAAGGGTAGTCAGGCATTGGAATGCACTGCCCAGGGAGGTGGTGGAGTCACCGGCCATGGGAATGTTTGAGAAACGCTTGGATGTGGTGCTGAGGAATATGATTTAGCCTGGAAGTATTGGGAATGGTTGGACTAGATGATCTTCTAGGTCTTTTCCAACCTTGATAGTTCTGTGATTCTGTGATCAGAGCTGCGGGCAGCAACAGGTGGTGCAGAGTGCTCCATGTCAAGCTCTGCCTGCAGATATTGCCACAAAAATGGGGTGAAAACACCTAACAATGCTCTCATCGCTGACTTAAGGATTTTTGGTGTTTTTTTTTTTCCTGCTGGAGTGTAAAGCGATCCAACAGAAAGCAGCTGTGCAGGGTGGCTGCTCTCAGCTCTTTGCCCCTCTCAGCTCCTGTAGGAAATTGGATTGACAGCATTACCTGTAATAGAACAAACCATCTTATGAGTCTATTTCCAGACTTCGTGTCCCCTGTTTGGCTCTGGGTTGTTTGCCTTCTAAATTTTCCCAAAATTAATAAAATAGCACTGAAGATGAAGGTGGTGTTGTTGAAGAGAGCTGAATTTGTAAAGCTTTGTTTGCCCTGCACACGTGTGTGTATCTGTTATGGATCTGAGTGAAAAGCGTTGCCCTGCAAATGTGGTGTCAGGTGTTCCAGCCTCCTGGACCGACAAACCATTCCTTGTCCCTGTCCAACAGCAGCTTTAACTGCTTTGTGGACTTTGGTCTGGAGGAGAGAATGTCAAAAAAAAGGAGAGAATGTCAATATAGCACTGTTTTCTTGGACGCAGCCTGCTATTGGCTTCATGTTGTTTGTTTCCCTTCATTGTGAAGGTTCCTTGTGTCACCTGATAGCAAAATGGACCTTTGTGAGTGATGTAGTTGGGTGTCCCACGCTCTGTCTGGGCTGTCCTGAGGAACTCAGGAGCCTTCTTTTACTTTCTCCTTGACGTTATAGTTCTTATTTGAGTTCATATTTGCAGCATTGTCTTGCTGTGTGTTAATGGTGTGTTGTTTGAGTAGAAGCATGAATGTACTGATGTCCTAATTTGCCTCTTTGTTCCTGAACTGAGTTTTTAAGAAACGTTCTGAAAACTGTTGTCTGTAGACTTTTGTTAGGGACTTTCAGATAAGGAAGAATTCAGAAGTACCAGATCTTTTCAGTTCCCTTTGATACTGATTGTGATCTTCCTAATTGCTCTAATTTGCCTGGCTTTTAACATGGTGCTTTTTGTGGTGGAGCTGGAGAAATAGAGGAACTTCCTACTGGTTTGTTCTGCTCACAGCAGCGTGCAGCTTAACTTTCCTACCCAGTAGTGAGGCAGTGAGCCCTGCAACAAAGAAGTTAGAGGGGAAAAGAGATTCAGTGTTTTGTGGTCTTACTTCTGCAGGAAGAACGACTTGTATGCTGCTGTGGTTGTGTGTGGATAGCAGGGGTTTCACTTGGACTTGGAAACACGGGCAGTTAAACAGCTTCAACTTCATCCTCAGTTGTTTTCATCTACCTGTACTTATATCTGCACCGTGTCTAGCTGAGCTGGTTCTGTAGCTGACTTTATGTGTGTACACAGATGCAGCTGCCTTTGGCTGGAAGCATCATCGCAATGGAAGTTACTCAGGTCTGTGTCACAGGGTGATGAAGGCAGCCAAGTGGGCGGCACCCTCAAATCAGATACACCCTCAAATCAGATACTCTGAGTGCTGCACCTGGATCATGTGACAGGAAAACATGCCAGCGTGTCAGGGAGGAGGCGATAAAACTAATGTAGGAAGAAATGTTTAATTTTGCTGACAGTGTGTTACCGAGTCACCAAATGATTGTTTGCTTGGGTGGTTGTTCAAACTGTATGTGTATGCTGTGCTGTTCTGTGATTCACATCCGTGTCTATTGCAAGAATTATTGCAGTAAGCTCAATATAGTGATAAATCTATATGGAGATTTGTGAATCTTATTGCTTTGTACCCGGGGTCTTTAAGCAGGTCAGACAAATGTCTGTCTGAAGTGACAAAGTTGACTCTGCCTGGAGAAAACGGGGAGGAGTGGAAGGGAGTTACTAAACATAGCTTATGGAGGGATCTGAGGTTTGGATTTCAGCAGAAGGCAAAAGCAGAAGGAGGTGTGGACTGGATCCTGTGCTTATAACTCATATGTCAAAATTAGGATGCAGACAGGCATTAATCATCGCAGACCAAGAGCCTTGAACAAGGTGGTCTTCGAAGGGCAGGTTGAACCCTTTGGTTTCAGTGTCTTCTGTCATTGGCATGAGTGTTTAAAGGCACATTGGTGTCCTTCAGCTTGTTCTTTGCAGGAAAAAAAAGCCAGAAAACTCACTTCTCTTGGGAGCTGTAAGCGCTCAGTCTGAAGGACTCAGGCCTTGGTTTGGTGTGGAGTAGCACACAGCAAAGCAAAGGGGGGAAACTGACTCAGCTCCAGTCAGAGGAGTTACAACCTCGATTCTAACTTTAACAAAATAAAGGCAAAATCAGTGGGAAAATTACCTAAATCATTTCACTTTAAAACAAAACCGTTTTTAATGCATGCAATTGAAGGACATGAGCAAAATGAAGAGTTTATTAGTAACAGTGATTCTGAAGGCTTTGAACGACTGTCTGGTCCAAAGTATAATTGTCATCGGCCTTCCCCAAGGTATGGGACACATCTGACTTACATCAGAGAAGCAGCTGGACAAAGATGTTACAGTTTCATGTTACAGTTGTTCTTTCATGTTTCCCATGTTTAATTTAGCAGTCTGTGTTGGCATTTAGCCCCAGTGCCAAATTTGTGTCAAACTTTGAAGCCCCTTTATAAAAGGGAGTCTGCTAAGAATGAATAAGCTGGACTTGACTTGAATTTTCAATGTGGAAGGGGCAAAACCATTGTGTCACCTACAAAGGAGAGATTGAACAGGTTGGGGGTTTGAGATTTTCGGTCATACGCTGTCAGACTAATGATCCTCAGCATCTTGGAGGGTGTGACGTACAAAGACTGTCTCAAATCTGTCTTTTTGGAGCGGGGAAGGACTCATTTTTGAGCTGCAGAACCCAGAGCAGCTGTACTTGGGCTGGTGTCAGCTGCTGCTCAGTTGGTTCATGGCTGTTGCTTCAGGCACAGTCATATGAAATGCCATTCGTGGTCCTGTGATAGCTGTGCAGAGCTTGCCTGAAAGGAGCTCTTGTTCCACAAGATGTTGATGGGTTTCTACATGTGAGGTGCTTTTTAATCACAGCTCCTTCCTTCTGATGACCCCACCAAGCTGAGCTCTTTCATAACGTGAAAAGCTATGATCCCCGTGTTGGTTAAAGCCTTGGAAATACCTTCAAATCACATGCAATGAAAAGCTGGTTTGTAAGGAGTTCATGTAATTCTGCTTCCACGCTTTGCTTTTCCTTGTTGGGACCATGAAATGGCACCTGGTTAAACCAATTGCCACTGTCACAATAAGCTGTTACCCTGTAACTGATGGAACTGTGACTGTTGCAAACTCCAGGTCTTCGTGAGGGATACTTTGTTAAACCAAAGTAGCAGAGAATGTGATGGGCACTGCTGGAGAGGATCCATAAGTAGCAGTGTGAGCCCCTGGCTGCTGCAGGGGGTGTTCCTGTGGTTCCCTGGTGAAGGTGTGTTCGGCTGATGCTCATTTAAATCAGAGGGTGCTGAGATCTGTGTCTGTGTGTGGGGTTGGCAGGCAGCACGTGGAGGTGGGATGGAATGAAACCATTCACGTTCCTGTTGGTCCCAGGTAACACCTCTGAGATAGCTGCTCCTTGGTAGTGGTGATGCAAAGCGAGTTGGGCAGGATGCTTGACCAGCAGGTGCCAAAGTGGAGTATAATGGTGTCCCTCATGGTTAAGTGTGGGCTGTAGATCTGTTGTTTTGGAAACCTGCTTGTTACCCTTCTTTGCAGTCAAAAGCTCTATACATTTTCTTGCGTGCTGCTTGAAGTGCAAGCTTTTCTACTTAAAAACAAATCTAGGAATGGCTGTATCTGTTGCTTCTGTATGACCTAAGAACTTTGTTTAGGCTTGTAATGTTTTTACTTAATTAGATCTAATGTCAGTGTATTCTTCTGTCTAGAAATTCATTGAGTTTGAGGATTCTCAAGAACAAGAGAAAAAGGACTTGCAGACCAGAGTGGAAGCATTAGAATCACAAACTCGACAGCTTGAACTAAAAGCAAAAAACTATGCTGATCAAAGTGAGTAAAACTACATTGTGCTTCATTTAATGTGATTTTATTGTATTTAAAATTTGATTTGTACATGGGTAATCCATATGCTAAATATCTGTGCTGATTTCTGTGTTTTCACAGATATCTCCTGTGCAAGATTAAGGCAAAACAATTAGATACAGCCTGTGTTGTTTATAACCTAATTCTGCTGATACCTGTTGTTCTGCTTTCCATTTAAATCATGCTGTGTTCTCACTTAACAACTTTTTTGAGGAGATGCTTAGAATTTATTTTACAACAAATAACGAGGGAATCAACTTTCTTTTTCACGAGTGACCTTGTGTTTTATTAAACCACTGTCTGTCCTAAAAAGAAATGCAGCCTTCAGCTGTAGGAGTGTTACTGGGTTGATCAAAGCTTCTTTTTTTATTTGGCATCTGTATGATTTTGGAATTATTTTTGAGGCATTTAGCTTTAACAGAAGAAGAGCTGAGTGCTTCTGCAGTGACGTGTTGGTGGAGTTACCAGAACTTGAGGAAACTTTGGAAAAAATATAGCAGTGATTTGTTTGCCTGAAGTAGTGAGTTAGGAAGTGAATGTGGTGCAGCTTAAGCTTCCTGTTGGGCTGCAGGCTGGACATGAGGCTGATTGAAACTTGATCATGAGTTTGTCTGCTTCTGTTTGTATGAACAGTAGAGAAGCATTACATCAAAATGCCATGAAATCCCCTCATTTCATTTTCCCCTGCCCCTAGAAAGACCTTTGCTGCTATTCATTATTTTTTTTTGCTGGGAGTTTGTTAAGTGTTCAATGAAGGATATGATTTTTTTTTCATTTAACTTCTTTTAGCAGAGAGTATAGAGATAACGTTCCTATTAATTCACAGTGATCAGTGTGTCCAGCTTATGACAGGTGCTTCAAAGCTAATTTCTATTGACCTAGGACTAGAATGCCTGTTAATATCCAGCTTTTATTGCCAGGCTGCGTACAAATGCAGTGACAGCCTGTATCAAGCCTGGGTAGGTTGGGCTAAGATCAGCTTCTAGAAGCAAGCAGCCAGCCATCAGAATACCCCGTCCTTCAGTGCTTTTTCCTCTTTTGTTTCTTCTTTGCCACCTTTTGTACCTGTAGTGCAAGAAGACAGAGCTTTCTTTTCTCAGCTTAATTATTGTCTTCTGTGAAGTCTAGTTTTCAGGGTGGTGAGTGGGTCTGCAGCCAAGGTAGAAGTAGTAGTGTTGTTGTGAGAGTAGATGGCATGCACAGCTTCGTCCTTCTGGAGTTTGAACTGTCAGAACAATGAAAACTTATTGTCTTCCTGTAACTTTTTTTGAGTGGACTCCATGGGCTGTTGGTGACTTCGAATGCTGTTGGCAAAACTCAGCAGCAGGTACTTTTAAAGGTCTGTTGCAGTTTTATGGTTCTCGGGTTCTGTACAGACAGAATGACAGGGAATCATTTTGGCTTCCTCTGGTGGAAACCAGGAATAATTTCCAGTAGTTTATAGATCAGGTCAGGATAAAAAGTGGTTATTGTAAAGTATGCTGTAGTATCAGAAATATGAGGGTTCTTGTGACTGGAAATATGGGTATGGTTGAAAGTAGCAGCCAAAAACAAACTTTGGAAGCAGAGTAGGGTGCTCTATTTTGGTAACAAAGGACACTATGTCCAGAATGCCTGTGCTCTGAGTCCACCGCCCAGACAGCTCGTTAGTGGGGACCCTGTGATCTGATAACAGGATCATGGCATCAAGATTGCATCATATAACATCTACTGTCACTTTTGTCACTGCAGTGAAAGAGTACAGATTGCACAGGAAGAGGCATTTGTATTCCTGGTAATGCGTGTGGCAGCACGCTTGGGGTTAGTTACATCAGTACACTCCAAGTACAATTTCTGTGCATAACTCCATTGTGAACTGCTGTGAATCTATTGACGTGACACACTTTTTGCCTTGAACATTATGTGCATGTATGTACAATTTTAGGCTTCTAATTACATAGTGTACGTATTGTTAATAAAACTACTTGCGTGACAAACTCATTTGTTCCAATGGAACTACTGAATTCTGTCTAGAACTATTTTATTTGTGAGAAATAATGTTATTTAAACAGTTATCGTGTTGGCATAAAGTTCTGGAGTGAGGTTCAGAAATCTTTGTGGAGAAAAAACTCTTGTCTTGGTGGCAAAAAGGTAACTTTCAAGACATGATAGAGCTGTGTGGATCGTTGGGTTTTGCTTATGATTTGGGTTGGTAACTTGTCTAAGACAACATGAAAGCCTTATATATCCTTGAAGTGTTGCTGATGCCATGAGATCAAAGAGGCAGGAATGCGGCTGTGAACACCCAATGGATGTTATGCAACTGAACTGTTTTTGGTGTTCTGCATTTCTAGGGTATGGAGACCCTGTGTATATTCCTGAAGTACTGTAACTTTACTCTATTCTCTCATTTTATAGGCAAGGCAATTGGCACGTCCTAGGATTCAAAGATGCCAATGTTATTTTATTTCAGTGGATGTGATTTGAGTATTCCAGCTGTATTTCTTTTTCTCTTCAACTCCTTATACCACTATCTGCCCATTTAAATGGGTCTGTGGTGTTGCCGACTGCTACCACGTCAACATTCCAAGTAGTGGTAGAGTTACCACTGGTAATGGAATTGGGGATACCTGGCACAGAGATCAGTAAGCAAATACAAGAAGGCCAAGCTGGGTTTTATCAGAGTACAGAGTCTGAGATAGCAACATCAGTTTATTGGATACCACTTAATGCATTACCTGTAATTAGTGTCAGTGGAATGCAGTAGATAGTAGATGAAAATGGGATGTGAAAGTGCAGTTATCAATTTACTTTCCGGTCTCAGAATTAAAGCATTCTTGAGCCTTACAGACAGCTCTGAGAGACACTGGTGTGTGATTTTACCAAAGCATGAGCCTAGGAGTGAAATTTAAACACTTCTGTGTGTACTGCATCATGGAGATGGACTGAATGGCTGTCTGCTGCCTTTGGGTTGGAAATTATAATTCTTACTGTTAAAATACTATGTATAAATACAAGAGTGCAGATGCTGGGTGACCTTTTTAATGCCTTCTGATGAAGAATAACTGTAAGAATGAGTAATGATTTGTTTTGACACTAAAAAAGTAATTTAAACTCTTATAAAAGTTGAGGATAGCACTAAAGATGGAGTTGGTGAATCATCACAGTAGCCATTGTTGGTATTTCTGCTGTTTTCCAGGAGATGTTTAATAATGTAGAATGGAAAGCAGGTAAGATATGGGAGTACATCTTTGAAGGTAACTCTGTATGCTAAATGGTATCCAAGCCTTGAACAGAGCAGATAATATTCTCTCTTACTTAAGAGCTTATGTGCTGTAACTCGCAGCAGCCGAGTTATCTCACAAATTAAATGAACTGCTGTGAAAATACTTGAAGCATGAGAACAGTATTTACATTGTTTTGCACTGGAAGACAGTAGTAAAATTGTCAGTTTTTAGTGACTCAGATTTCCCCATGTGGAACTTGGAGATCTGGTTTTTTTCCATTACAGTATTAATGCTTTTACACTCAAACATATTTAAATAGTCATCACTCTCATCTGCATTGCCGTGCAGAATCATTTGATGCAGATTCCATCGAGGTTTTCTTGTTCTTCCTTCCAGTTCATGACACGGGGAACTAAAAAAGAATATCTTTCTTTGCATTTAAGTGTCGTGTGGGGTTATGTTCGTGGCCACATCCAACCAGCTGGGCTGGAATAAACCTGCCATTTGAGACTGAAGAAGTAGAAAAAGAAGCTTATTTTGTGCCAACTAGTTACTAGTTCCTGTGGTTCAATTTTTCTTCCGTGTATTACAAATGTGTTTGTTTGATGCCAGCCACAGCCTAAATCACTGAACTGCTGCAATGCTGCTCTGGAGGAGGAATAGGAGAGGGGAAGAGGTGACAGCCCAGGCCAGTGGTGCCCTGGGAGTGCTGTGAGCTGCAGGAGGTAATGAAAGCCTGAGTGGCAGGGGCAGATGCCCATTGAGTTAGTGCCCACGCATGGTGTAAAGTGCTTGGTGCTTGTGTTTGGTGGCTCTGGTGTCAGTTTGAGGGGGACAGAGTGAAGGTGTGAGGAACTGCAATCTGGGATATGCTGGTAGCTACTGCAGCTGAAAGGAGCACAAAGGTGTAAGGGTTTGTGGCTTCAGGTTGGTTATAGAAATGTGCTGCTGTGGTGTGGCTCTGTGGCCTGGCAGCCCATCATCTCAATTTGCACCGCTCGTTTTCTCTGTAAGTTTCCACTGTGCCTCTGCCCTTGGGTTGGTGTTACCTGAGCAGGGAAGGTTGGTGCCAGCCCTCTCAGGGCCCCGTGGGAGCTGCGAAGCAAGTTAAATAGCTTGAAGGTCCTACAGATGTCTGGAGACAGTGTCACACACAGCTTTCAGAAGCTTTTGCTGTCAGTCTTTAGGAAAAACGTACTGTTAGTGCAAATGGTTTTTTGGGTGGTTTTGTTTTTTGTTTTTTTGGTTTTGTAATTTGATCAGACTTCTGTGAATTCTTTTGACAACAGAGGGCACCTCTGAGTCCTACAGGGGAGTGCAGCACAAGGACATGCTGTTGTTTCTTTCATTAAATCAGAGGTTTAACACTTAAATTCTTCCCCTTCTCTTCCCTCACACATTAGGTGAGGGTTTGAAGCTGATACCAGTCTCTGGTGACCCTAAACATCTTTTACAAGAGCTATAGATACCTGCAGAATGGGCTCATATTAAGTGTCGCTGTAATGATGCTGCTAACTCTGCTCTTAGCTACTGCTAAAATGTTTCAGATTTCAACCTTGAATCTGGCAAGTCAGGCACACAGATGGTAAAACTTGCAGTAATAACGTGCAGCTTGCTTGCCCAGCCCAGACTGCTTTTTAGGAATGCCACATCTTTTCCATGTTGGAGATGACTGCAGTGTATCTTGTGATACAAGAGTGGAACAGCTTTGGAATATGCTTTCTGGAAGAATCCTTTGCAGGCTGGTTTATTTACATGGATTGTTGGGTTCGTTGAAAGGGAAACTGAAACAACTCTGGATGGCTGGAAAGCTTCCCAATGGGGGCAGTGGACTCTGAGGATGAAAGCATTGGTTTCTGGTCTGGGTCTGTGCGGTGTCCCAGGCTGGTGTACTGTGTTTGACAGAACAGCTGGAGCACAGATATGTTTCCATACCTTGCAGGTTTATCAAGCGTAAGTTTCATTAAAAAGCCCAAGTTAGCTTTTACTGGGGAGAAACTACATATTAAAACAAAACAAAAGCCAATAAACACAAAATGTTTGATTTCAGAGTTGCAAACATTGTGACCCAGCTGTTGGGCTGGGTCTGTTTCCCACATTGGGTGACACAAGATAGCAGTTGGTATCACTTGCTGCAGGTCTTATTTGGGACATGAGACCAACATTTTTGGCAGCTGATGTAAAAACACAGATTGGTTTTCCTCAGAACTGTTGCTTTTACTGTTTCAGGAGAAAATGCAGGGCAGTTACTGCTGGGAGCCTTCTCCCTATGGTTGGTATTCTGTTCTCATCTGAACGAGTGTAGAATTTCCATCTATACCCCTCATAGTGCATTGAGCCACTGCCAGTTCTGTGAAAAAGACCAGCAGCAGTTCTACTGCAGCTGCACTTAGGCTCCAGTGTTTAATCTTTGAGGACAGCTATTGGCTGCCTTAGATTGAGACATTACCTGGGGTTTGTGCCGTGGGATTCAGCAGTCCACTAGATGGAGCAGAGCATACAGTTTGCTCAGGAACCCTCACAGGCTTGTGATATGATACTGGAGGCTAAAGTAAAATGGAGTAGAAAAATAGAGCAGCGATTGACCTGCTTCAAACTAATCTGCTAATGTGCCTGAGCAAGAGTGGTGAGAGTAGGCTGAAACCAGCCGCCATTAGTAACTGCATACGTGTGGTTTTGGTTTAAGGGAGTCGTGTGCTAGTGGTTTGGGTGGCAAAGTTTTCTGTAATCATTCTGTTGTATTTCCAGGTCTTAGCACTTTCAGGTTAAATATTTGTTTGATAGCTTCAGTCCCTGTTTCAGTCAATGGTTGTCGTGTCTGTTCTTTAGCAGCTTAGCAGATCATGAAGTCCTACTGGTTTTCAGTATTGGCTGTGCTTGATTCGTATGTTTGCAGTGGGACCCACTTTTAAGAGCAGAGTTGGATGAATGCCGTCCAAGAAGAGCCTTTGGTTGGTCATAGTGTCAGGAAGGGCTCCTTAGTGCATTGGACCCTCCTCCTGCCTTGTGTAGCAGGAGCTTAGTTCCACCCCAAAGCATCCCATGGGCTCGATGTAGCATTCTAGCAGCCCTGTTTTTCTTTCTCCCCCTCAGGCTTATCAGCAGTTTGAGGCAGAGGACAACATACAGATGGAGGGTGTGCCAAACTTGGTAAAGCCAGCAGATCTGGGAGGTAAGCTGATTCCTGAAGAGGCAGGGTGGGCAGCTTGTCATGCAGGTCTCTGTAGTGCTGTCAAGATGTAGGCACTCCAGAGGCTTCTATAGTTTACTGGAATATATAAGCTCCTCTTTTAGGCTTGCTTGGTTTGATTTGAGAGGATCTGTGTTAGGATTGGTGCTTCAGCTCATTGAATGTGTTAGGGTGTTGATAGGGCTGGAAAAGTTTGCAGATGGACTTGGAGCATGAGTCTGTAGTGGTGTTCCCGTGGGATGCTTTCATGCTTGTTGGACACTAGAGGGGACCTCCAGTCATCCACTCCTTTATGCAGGAGCAGAGTGGAACAGCGCTGACAGCAGTTCAGTTTAAATGTGCTTCTCTGTGCTGGTGGGAGGCTTTTTGTCTCTTGTTTTGCTGCAGTTAACTTCCTGTTCCTACTGACAGGATGCATGTTTAGTAGCAACTCAATGAATTTGTTAGGTTTTGGGGCCAGATCTCATGGTATTCTTCCGAAGCCTTTTGTGCTGTTTTTTGCTGCATTCAGATCTGGAGGGAATGTGTGATCTCTTCCCCAGCGTTCAGCTGGGATTGAGTTTTAGTGGATTCACGTGGTCAGGGTCATCTCCCTGATGGGGAGGCATGGTCTGGCCAGGGCAGATTCCATGCTGACACTGGAAAGGCTTCTTTTGAGGTCTGTTAATGTGGTATCAGGGTATGTAATCTTAGCTCACATGTGATTGTGAGTGAACCTCCCAGACATAGAACTGTAATATGGGCACTGCACACTGGGAATGACTTCAAGAGGAATGCTCTGAATATGAGCTGCATCCCTCCGGGGCCTTCCTGCCTTGGAACTTCTGTGTGTGATAATGACAGTTCAGATAAGAATTGTTGAAGATGTCTTCCTTGACTGTGCAGCAGCTGTGTCTGTGTATTGCTGCCTTCTATGACTTGACTGCAGGAAATGTTTGAAATTGGATGATAAAAGGAGAAAACAGCATGCGTTGTTATGGAAGCACAGCCACTGTGCAAGTGTTTGTTACACGGATAGCAGTGATGTGCTTTGCATTTCCATGACTTCTGGACTGTTTACCTGTCCTAAAGCAGGTCTTGCACAGCTGAAATGTTGCTGCTCCATGGTCTGAGAGAGAGGCAGCAGGAATTTGGGTGCAAAGCCAGGAGAAGGTGGATGGGGAGCTGAGGACTGCTGGGGCTTGCTGGGCTCTGCTTTGAAGCTGCAAATGAGTTATTGCTTGGAATAAACCAGGCTGTCTGATGGGCGTCTCTCATAACATGTTATTTTTCTGACTACTATGCCCATCAGTGTAAGATACAGAGTAGAATTTGTTTTGTCATATCGTGCTTTGTAATTACAGGTTCTGACACTTCTTTCTGTGGGCACTTACTGTAGATTTCCACATAACGTGCTCCTCTATGATGAAACTTAAGAACTCTTGTGCCTAAAAATAATGAACTAAATTATTCCATTTATTAGATGGAATGTTTGTGTCCTTCATTGTGCCCCGAACATGCAGATTTGCGTAAGTATTGTGCAGTGAAACTCTACAGGCCGGTGTAAAAACTGACTGCTGTTTAACCCTAAGAGCTTTTATTCATCCTGATAATGGTGCAGAAATGAAAGCATTCAACCTTCCATTAGTATAACTGAAACTTGATTTAATGCTTTTGGCAAGGTATTTATAGGTGGAGTGCAAAAGGTTGTGTCAAGGAATTTAATGTTCTTATAAGAGCAAGAATCGATTAGGAGCCCAGAGTGTTTATTATACAGACTGCAGTGAATAGACAATTGTGTACTTCCCTTCCAGTATTTAACTCTGGCAGAGATTTTTTTTTATTGGAACCTACATGCAATAAAGTGATGAGCCAAAGCACAGATAGTTGGAGCAAAAAGTCATGAGAATTGATTTTCAGAATACCCAGTCAGCAAGAGCAAAACGTGCAAATAGCAAAGAAAGTGCTGGCATTTGTATTCAGATAATGTGCTTGTCACTGAGTCTCCGGAGGTGAGTAACTATAAATTCTAGGTTTCCCAGGGTATTTAAACAAATGGAATGTGGGAAGTTTCCTTATGGAAGTAGAATAAGGAAACCTCAGTTACAGAACTTGAAACGCTTGCTTATATCACATACCTATCAAGCCAAAAGAGAATACCAAAAGAGAATGTTGGAATTCACATCTAGGACCAGCAGCAAACAAAAGTGTTTTGTCTTCATGGGGGAAAGAATTTTGTTATTACCTGTTCATCTCCTTTAATACTAATGTATTTCCTGACGTGTTACTTAAATCTGCTTGATGTATTTTTAATTTCTTTCAATGCTTACAAAGTATTCAAATACTTTTAGTGAACTGATTACATTAATATTTGGGGAAATAGGAGTGAATGCCAGCATAAAAGCCTTAATTTCTGTAGCACAACACCATGGCTTAGTTTGACTAATCCTGAACAAATCAAAACTTTTCTTCAGATTCATGAATCTGGTTTTAATTCCTCTTTCCATTTTTTCTTCCAGTTAGCAGGCTTGAGGAGAGGGAGGCAGAACTCAAGAAAGAATACAATGCTCTTCATTCAAGACATACAGAGGTAGGTCATTTATACCAAGATGAATTCAGAATGCCTTTATGGACTCTCCCACAGATAAATGTTCTTGTTCTGAACAACTGGGAAAACTGTTGGATGTCTTTGTGGACTTGTTGATGCTGGATGTTTGTATTGTTAATGTTCATTGTAAACTGGTGCTATTCAGGATGTACTTTTCATCTCCTTCGCATTTACATGCATGTTTTTCTATGATAGTTTGGTTATACATTTGTCAGTTCTGTAGCTTTCTTAGATATTCAGTGTTAGAAACAAAAACCTGAACTTTGCTTTTTCCTGTGTTAAATATGATTACTCAAAGTGCATTACTAAACTTCAAAGAAATCAAGACAAAACTCCAATCTCAGGTCTCTTTATCAGCAGTTTTCCTGAAGTATTGGTCTTGTACTGTTCAAGAAGCAAACAAATTCAAAAGTTGTCCTACTGAGAATCATGATCAGAAGTCCATATTGTGTTTACTGATAGCAGTACAAGTCTGACTTCATCTATTAAGTTAGATAAAACAGTAGCAGCACTACTGAAGTCAGATCTAGAGCAAAAAAGGACTAAACTGCTTTGTCTTTTCCCATGCAGGGAGGCTTGCTGCCTAGCTAGTGTATTTATTTCAGTGAGGAAACACTTCAGTTTTGTTAGTAATTCTGATTAGTGTGAATAGTTCAACACTGAGCACAGTTCCTATTCTCCTCTTACTCTGATCGCTTTCATAGGTTAGAATCACAGTGGGAAATGGCACTGGTTGTTATTGAATCTTCTTTTGCAGTGTTGAGTTAACTACATGCACTGGGCACCGCTAGTTCAATGAAATGCTAATGAAACATTCCAAATATCTTTTCACATAGGTTTTGCTCCAAAGTGGACAGCAGCCTCTACTGGTTTGATTCCAATTTATTAAATGCTTTTACTTCTTTCATCTGCTTTCTTTGGTGTAGGGAAAGGCTTCCTTGGGCTTTATTATCACTGAGGTGACTGTGTCCTTCCTTAATAAGGAAATAATCTGTAGTGTACCATGATATATTCACACCTTTCTGCTCCTGAAACCAAGTTTCATGTTTCTATACTCATTAATTCCAGCATGTTTGCTTTTTTCTTTTGTTCCTTAGTCTCAGCATTTTCTTTTTTTATATATTTAATATTTCATCTCTGTTTGTTTAGCCAAGTTGACAACCCAGAATGCTTAAGGAAATGGGGATGGTGCAGAAAACGATCAATCATGTAGTCTGTAAAAACAAGCACCTTTGCCTGAGGGTGTTTCTGCTTTTGTCTGTGTAAGCTTTGGTCTCTGTCTCTGGGTAAGAAGTGTGTGTGCCTATTAAAGAGGTATACATGGTATTCAGGCTGAAGGCTGCAGAAAGACAACAGTGGATAAAGGCGAGGTGTGCAGAGTGGATGAGGTGGTGGTTTTATGGGCTGAGAAAGCTCAACTCCAGAGTCAGGACTAAGGACAAATAATAGCTGCCAGCAAAGAGATTGTTTATGGCAAGAGCCTTTTAGAGGCTGTGTGACAGTCCTCAGGGAGCGAACCGGATATTCCTTATCTCTGCTTTCAAAGACATTTTTGATTGCAATTAGATCATTGCCAGTTCTGCAAGCTCTGAACTTCTAGACATACCTCATTGTGGTCACGGACTGTCTCAGAAGATCAACATTTTAATGCTGGTTTCTGGCATGTATTTATGACTTATGGAGTGTCTGTAATAATCCCATTCTTTTCTCTTCCCTTCTGAAATTTCTTGCTTCCCTTTTTCCCAACATACTCAAATGTTTTAGATCTGTGTAGAAAATTAATGCGTTTTTTTTATTGCCAGATGTTTTGGCCAGTACTCTGCCTACTTTAAGCCTGAAGTTATCAACTGTATTGGTTCAAATGCTTCTGTTACAGTGTTTCAGAAACCTCTTATGTTGAGGAAGGAATATTTCTTTCCTTCCAAATTAGCATCACCATTGTCTTTGCAAGTGATCAATCTCTGGTGCTTATTTCAATAATGATTCCTTTTCTTTCAATTAATCAAATAATGAACAAAGCATTAGTTGGTTGTTTTTCTAGCTCTAAGATGTTGGCAGTGATTGTTGTGACAGATGCCACACTGAAAATGCAATGTGACTGTGTTTTGTGCAGTTTTCATTTCTAGCAGTCATTCTTCATTCCCCTGCTTTTGCTGGTTGCTCCCCTTCATCTCCCCTCCCAGTAATTGTTTAGTATTTCAGGCTTTGGCTTATTCTCCCTCTGGCCTTCCCTGAAGCCTTGGGACCATGCCTGCTTTCAGCTGTGATGGGCTGTTCCCGTGAGTTCCACATTATTCAGAATGGACCAAGACCTCCATAAGCTGTCTGGGCCATGGGAGGTTATGCCTGTGGTGTGATGCGGAGACACGAATCTCTGGCACAGTGTGTGTGGAGTGCTCCATCCAGCTCATCCTGCTGGGCATGGTGCTCTGCATTGCAGCTCTGGGCTGCCAGCCTGCTCTGTGAGGATCTGCCTGCAGCTATGGGAACAGCAGCTCTGCCCCAACTTACTGGAGTTCAGGGGACAGGATTTAGCCTTGATCCTTTTGTCTAATTAGCCTCTGTCTTTCTTACTCTTTTATGTACAATGGGAGATGAGCTAATGAGTGTGAGTGCAACATATTCCATGAGCTTCCTCCCCTGCTAAGTCAGTCTGTGCTTGAGCTAACTGGCTGGATTGTAAATGGATTAGGATGTGGTTACCTGAGCAGTTGAGTGGCAGAGTGGGAGGCAGATTGCATAGCTGGGCACTTGCAGTAGGTGACTGGGAGGATGATATCTCCAGACAGAGCAGATGTATAAACTCAGCCTGGATGTGTTCTCACATCCCTGTTGTGATAAGTGATGTGCTAGGTCTTACACTGATCTTGCTCTGCTCAGATACTCAGAGCAGACTGTTACTTAATTGTAGCTTATCTCGGTTACCATTCTATTTCACGTAAAATTGATTCCTTATATTACCTGTTTAAAACAGACCCGTTTCCTGCACACACCTACTGGCATTGGTTTACCTTCATTGCAAAGAGCTGCAGTGCTGATGGTGACTTGCAGCGAGCCCAATGTAGGGTAACAGTATTTTTTTCTGCATTTTGATGGAGAACATTCCATTTTATTTATTTTTTTTTAATTTTAAAAGCTTGGCTAAAAACTTTTGTTTACTACTCATTTGGAAAACCGAGGCCAAACAGAGCTTCAATACTTACTTGACAGTTGAATAACACCTGTAGCACTTCTCTGCCTGGGTACCCATCGTGAGCCCTTTCCTGTTCAAGCAAGCACTTATAAAACAAGAACAACCTTGGGGTAGACCAGGCTAACTAAGATGGTTCGATATCTCTCTTCCTGACACACAGAGTATGGGCTTAGTTTAATGAAGCATAATTGGGCCATGCAAGTTGCTGGCTGTTTTGCACTGATATAATGTGACAGAACAGTGAGCCTGTCTGGCACTGGACATGCACTTTGTCAGGTTCATTTGGATGAGCACGTGTCCTGAACAAATCTCACTGCTGGGGAACTGGAAGAGAAGGCTTAAGTGAAGATCTCTATTTACAGTTGTGGCTAAGCATGAGTACTGGTTTTAGCATCTTTGAGGTCAGAGTTTCCGTTTCCAACTAATAATTTTTCTATGGCCTTTTGCTAAGCATTAACAGCTTGATGTGTAAAGTCTGAGTTGAGCATCTTCTCGTGTTTTGTGCCTACCAGCGACATAATCTCTTATGTGGGTTAAGAGGCATCAGATTCATCAGTGGCAATGGTGCTTGGGTGACAAGCTCATCAGAAGCACAGGTGGAAGAGTGTTATGTGGAAACATATTTAGGATTCTGTACTGAATCACAGAGATTCTAAAAACGTTAATTTCCTTATTAGATCTAGATTATGTGGGACACACAAAGATCTATATATATAGTGATGCATTCCCAAAGGCAGGAGCTGCTTGTGTCAAGCCTGGCTGGCTCTGCCAGGTGAACAGTGACTCTGTTGTGCAAAGCCTGAGCTGAGAGCAAAAGAACTGCTGCAGCTGTCCCTGGGGAGCTGGGACACTGACACAGAAAGGAGTGAAGTGAAAGAGAAAGAAAGGTGCAAGGGGGATGTCCACAACCTGGCTAAAGTTTACCATCCTGGGATTGTCTTCATATGTACTTATGTGTCTTCAAAATTCTGGTGTAAAGGAGCACTTGGGGTGATAATTTCTCAGCTAATTGCAACATGGAATTTATTATGTCAAGTTTCTGACTTAACTAATTTCCACAAATTGAGAGCCCACGTGCTGTGTCTGTTGCTGCTCCCTGTGGGCAGGGAAGGAAGATGAGGAGGAGGTTCAGTCCTTGGGGACCATGTCCTGCTGTTGTCAGCCTCTGTGCTTGTGAGCCTGGGTGGAGGCAGCGTGTGGGCTTCACACAGTGGTGCTGCTGTCCTGGTTTTTGGGATGCTGTCGTCTGGGTCTGCAGAGGAGTTGCTGTGCTGCGCTGTATGTGCATGAGATGCACACCTTTGCCTTTCTCATCTTACTTCTGTGTTCTTCCAGCTTACAGGCTTTGTGCTGAAGTGTGCATTCTATGGATTTGCTGCTTTTACCATCAGCACTGTTTTCATCTGCAGAGCAGTACTCAACTACTGAGTCCTTTAAGTTGACCTGCCCTCTAGCCTATGCATATGGGTAATAAATGTGATGAGACATTTTGGTAAACAAAAGAATAGAGTGAGGGAAGGGAAGGAAGTAGGTTAGATCGTATACTTCGCTGTATGTTTTAATGACCCAACTGGTTTATTTGGCAAGCTCCCTGGAAAGGTCCTGGTTACTTACGTGTAGGTTGACCTCTGATCAGTGATTCCCTCTGTGATGAGGGGACACACGGATGGGATGCAGAATGGTCTTGTTTAAATTTCAAGGTTATCACAGAGGAGAAAAATAACCCACCGTGTTTCTAAAATCATTTGAATTATACATTTGTTGCCATGTAGTGCTGTGCAATGGAAGCATTGGAACAGCTGGCTCTGGTTGCATGATGGGAACAGCTAAAACTATAAGAATGGGGAGCTGAAGGTGGAGCTTCCATTTCCTTTGAACGCTTCTGCATGTGAACGAGCTTTTAAAAGTAATTCAGAGGAGTAATGAAATGCTCATAGTAAGCCTCTGTATTCCTATCATTTTGTTGGAGGATAAACTTTGTAAGCTTTTGACAGCAGTTAAAGTATATTATATAATGTTTCTCTAAAAATAGCAAGATAATTTTTTCTATTCTGAATTATTAGTGCAGTTGAATGCAGGGCACAAAAGATCTGTTTGTACCTTAGTGTGAAATCTGTTGATTGTGGACTATCCATCCGTTGGGGTATTTTGAACTAGTTTGCAATAAATCTCAGATGAAGACTACATATTTGCATGTAGCCCATTGCTGGCAGCTGGCGTTTGGGCTGAAGCTGATGTCTGAGTGAACAGCACTGAGCTCCAGTCTTACTGGCCATGGACAGCCCTGACTTGAAAGTATCATGTAGGTGGAGAATTCCAGGTCTTGTTGAATTCAGTCTCAATGTTTGTAAATAGCCCTCAGAAGCAAAGGTTCTGAGGGGAAGGGAGCAAGCAAGCAGAACTTCTCCTATGCTAAAAACCCAGAGGCACTCAGTACTGTTGAGAAGTCAGTCTGTATGGTTGGAAACCAAAGCTTTGAGTTCTCTAAGTGAAGTTAAATTGATGCTAATTTTGAAAGAAAGAAAGGAGGTGTTGAATTCATTTATGCCCACAGAAAGAAATCTGACTTTGTATCATATTTGGAGTGTATGCTGTCTCATCTTCATACTTCTTTTGGCGGGTAGGCAATAATGACCTGTACTGGGTGTCCTATAATAAACTTGAATATCTGCTGATGTGATTAGAGTTCTTAGCCTTTAACATGCGTTTGAAGGTGGCACTTGGGATCAGAAATGTTGTTTGTATGCCACGTGTGCTTTGGATGGTATTACAGTGTTCCTTGTGCATGAAAGCACAAGTTCTCTTATTTTTTAATTACGGGATTCTCTTCTGGTTTGTGGCTTTAAACACTGCAATGTTGCTTCTTCCTTTGTTCATCTATTAAATATTTCTGAATGCTCTTTCTCCTTTTAGCAGAACAGAGGAAGGTTAGGTTTTATTGCCAATAATTATGCAACTGTAATAGAAATAACTAGCATTAAGCTGTTGTGTTTTCTTTTTTGCTGTTTCTCTGTCATTTTAAACAGATGATTCACAATTATATGGAGCACTTGGAAAGAACCAAACTTCATCAGCTAACAGGGGGCGATCAGTTAGAATCCACAACGCACAGTAGAATTAGGTAAGCTGTTTATTATGCTCTCACCCTGAAATGAAAGCAAAATCCGTCCGTTTGTGTTTGCAAGACTTTGTCCTTTAATCCTACAACAACGATTTGGCTGAATCGGAAAAATTTATTGTATGATTGGAATGCAGCAAGAGAATAGTGTAGAAATCAAGAGAGAAAAGCTTCTGCTGTTGTACTGCTGAACGTCGAGATATGTCCTTTGTACCCTGTCCTTAATTTCAGCTTTTTTTGGGTGTTTGCTTAAAGGTAGGTATCAAAAAATATCCTGGAATAATTGCTGTCTCGCTGCTGCTTTGTGTACAGGTTGATGGAGGTGGGTATCTTGATACTCACTTGTTCTGGGGGCTTGATGTGAATATATTATGCAGATTTGGAGCTTTCCAGCCTATGAGCTGCGTGTGGAAGGAGGGGAGAACAGCTCCTGGGCTGGCTGTGCCTGCGTCTGCATCAGTGCTGCGAGGAGCTCCGGTGCGAGGGGGGAGGAGAGGTGATGTCATTGCTGTGGAGCTGCTGCAGAAGAGTGGAAAGCTGCTGCTGATGGCATTGTTTTTGTGGCAGCGGCTGAATGACAGACTCTGCCGACAAAGATACATCCTTGGTCCCCGCGTAGCCTTCTTGGTCCCGGCGTTTCACCATGCCAGCGCAGCGCCATGAATCCTGGATGCATGCTGCTATTTGTGTTTGGCTTCGTTGGCGGGGCGGTGGTCATTAACTCGGCTATCTTGGTGTCTCTCTCTGTTCTGCTGCTTGTGCACTTTTCTATTTCTACTGGCGTGCCAGCTCTGACGCAGAACCTCCCAAGGATACTCAGGTACTCTGACCCACTGAACCTTAGCTGCACGAGCTCTTGCTTTTTCTCTGCTTTCTTTCCTTTTCAAACAGGAAGAGCAAGGATCAACGAAAGATGTCGACCATGGATAAATTTCAAGTTCTCTTATACATGTAATATTTATGGACAGGGATACGGTAGTACAGTTCTTACACGCTGGAATTTATTCGCCTTTTGTTTAAGCAAGTACAAGATCTGCCTGTATTTTTCTTTTTAAGGAAAGCTGTTACCTTGATCTGTAGTAATCTGCCAAAAAAGCTGAAGTGAATGTCACGGATAAAGCCTGCGTTTGTTGTGTTGTCAGGCACTTAAGGGCTGGTTGTGTGTAGCCATAAAGGTATGCAGACCGAGGCCTTATGCTAACAAATTTCATTCCTTTATAATCTAATAAGTTATGTAAGATCACCTAATTGATAGACTGCACAAATGCCTGATAATTAATTGCTCCTTTTTTTTAATATAACCTTAATTATTGGTTGGTGGGGAAAGAAGTCCTTCCTCGTTTAAGCATTAGAGCTCTCAAAGCCTATTCACTATTGTTCAGCCAAATGTTATCCTCTCCTCATTTTTCTGTACTTGTGTGGCACGTTGCCAGCTCTGCCCTCCCTCACATCACGTTCTGTGTCCTGGTTGCCTGGAGCAGAAGCAGGCATACATTAGAACGTGGTTACCAGAAGTAACTTCTATGCTTTTTACCATAAATACAGCAGGAGGACAACTGGGATATTCAAAATGTAGCTTTCTGACCTCAAAATTTGGAGAGCTTCAAAATTTAATAACAAACTTTATTGAAAGAGAGAAAAATGCTGAAAGCATCCTCTAAAAGAGCCATGTGAGTCTCTGTAATACCTGGTGCCTGTGGTTGCTGTATGGGAGAATGCTCTTCAATTGAAGGCTGAGCACAGAAACGTTTTTCCAAAGGTTTAAAATCTAACAGTAGATGAAAGGCTGTAATACAGTGTAACTAAAAAATACATGCATGCTGAATGCAGAGAAATAAAGTGCATCTAACTCTTTAGAATGATTTCGTTGTTAAGACTGTACTTGTTTAAAGGGGGCAGAAAACAAACCCAGACCACGACACAGCAAAATCCTGAACTTAATTCAGATCACTTCTTCAGAATTCCTTTATTTAAGCAGTCAGATGGCTTAAGAAAATTTGTTCTTCGTGATGAGCTTTTGCTTCCCTGGTGAATGTATGTTGGATCTGAATGGTTTTTGGAAGCCATGCTGTTCCTGGATCACCTTTTTCCTGTAATTCCTAAGTTTTAGGAATTACAGGAGTTTAAGCTCGATTCCTTAGCCTGTTATGCACATGAGAACTGTAAAGATGTAGGGTGAGGGAATGTAATTGTAAACCAGTTGTATTGGTTTTACCGTTAGTGGGTTATTGCAGCACAGCATCTGGCTGCTTATTCTGAAGGTTCCTGGAAATGCCTCAATACATTGTCAAGTATTAGTTTAGGATTTTGAAACAAAAGCCTGCCTTCTGCTCACTGTCATATTGTGGGGTGCTTTTTGGATGTGGAGGCAGTAAAGGGGGCTTTTTGCTCTCTAGGCAACAGCCATTAAATAAGTTGAGGCTGCCTCAGTCTAATTAGATTGCTTAATGCAGGCATCCTCATAGTAAGCCCTGATTTCCAACAGCTGCCCCTTTTCAGACTTCCTTCACCTTGCAGCTTTGCAGTGCTCCTGAGCTGCTTCTTTAAAAGAGATGATACATTTTAATAGAAAACTATTCCCCAAAGAAGCACTTTTCAGTTGGATCTGTTTTGCTGCTCCCTGTTTTAAGTTCCCTCTCCTGACACGTACAAAGGAGAGGAGCTTTGTGGTTATCCTGCAGGCAGCCCTGTTTGCTCGGAGCCGCGGCAGGAGGCGTTTTGGGAGCGCGGGGCTCTGCACAATGCGCCTTTATGGCCGCCTTTCTTTGAGGCTGAAGGGATCCCTCTTATTTTTTTTCTTGGCTGTTCAACTTCTCAACCAATGGCGTGTTTTCAGCCTTTCTTTTATCATAATTTAAGCTTCTGTGGTGTCTTTTGTTCACAGCGGAGTTGTGGGAAATGTAAAGAAAAGCAGCGACAGCTGGAATCCGATCCTTTAGTTCTTTGGCTATTATTTTCCTGAATGCTTTTCAGCAGAGTTACTGCTCCAGCAGCCACCAACTATCCGATGCTTTTCATGTTGTAACCCTGTCTGATTTCTGCATTCCTTGCTTTGCTGCATATTTTGCTCAAAGTTAATTCTGAATTTCCAACTGAAGTTGGAACAATATTTCTGACAGTGTAAGGTGTGTACATGCAGGAGTTTCCAGACATCCGTAACAGAGCATCTTCATACCTTCATACCTCTCTTCTGGGAAGGTTCTTGATAAATAAAATCACTTACTATTCAAATATTCAGTTTTTTCTATGCATTTCAACATTGCCTTTTGTGCTGTTGCATATAACTTGTATGCAGTCACTAATTCTTCAGAGAACTCTGTCGAGGTTGTGTTTATTTTGTGAAAAGCCTTGTGAAAACTGCTGTGTGAGTGAGATTTGACTGTCTGTGTAATGCTGGAATACGTGGGTTATTTCAGATGCTCATATTTTGTTTGGATTGTATCTGCAGGGACGCTTTTAATGCTTTCTCTTGAGAAAAGTGATCTTCCATCACTTGTGTGTGTTTATCTTCTGTCTTCAGTGTGTTTAAGGCTTTACTTGAGTTTCACTAGTTGATCACAGCTCTTTTTTTCTGTATTTCATTGTTCTATCCAAACAAATACTCTGTTTTACCTCCATGCTATGCCCAGCTGATATTATTCCTTTTCAGGGCTGGCCGTAGCATCCTATGAATTGCATTCTACACAATGTTTTTCTCTTGTGCTACATAGAAGGCCTTTTTGTTCACTGGTCACATTACTGATAGCAAGACTGGATTTGGGAATGTTTTGGGGGAGATGCAACATGCGAATCTTTGGAACTTCCAAGTGTTTGTTGAGAAGATGTGACAAAAGATAGCGAAGGGCTGGATGAAGTTCTTTGCCTTCCTTATTGATGAAGTAAAGCTGAAGCTGTAGTTGGTGATGTGAAGCCAGTGCTGCTGCTCCAAGAAGTGGAGTCGCACAGTAGCACTGGCTGCTTGTCTCAAGCTTTTGTGTGGCTGTAGGGTGAAGCAGAGTTGCACCAATGTTTGTTAAAACTGTGGCATTTCTGCCTTGTCAGGCTATGCCGCTGGTGATTCTCTGACCTATTTGTTTTTCTTCATGTTACACAAACACATATAGATCAAGTGACCCTGGAATCAGACTTCAGGATAATGCTTCAGTTAATGATTTAGTTGAAGTTACGTGGTGTTTTGTATCTTGTACAAAAAGTACAAGTGGTGTTTAAGTGGCTGATGGAGACTGATCTTCCGAAGCTGACATTTTCATCTGTTCTGATTCTGTAGAACTTCAGTTTGCTGTAGATTAGATTTGGTGCTGTCAATACTACTGCCTAAAGCCATGGAGTAGCCTGTGTACAATCAAATAATGCAAAAGGAAAAAGTAGGGTGTGCTGTAATACGATCTGCATATGCTGTGTTCTGTATTAAATAGAGAAAAGCGTGTGTGTTTGACTTCCCTGCTGGTTTCAGAGCCATACAGCAAAAAGTGTGTGACGTCTGAAATGGCTGATGGTGAAATCTGTCTCTTTCCAACAGAAAGGAGCGGCCGATATCACTGGGCATCTTCCCTTTGCCTCCTGGAGATGCACTGCTCACACCTGAAGCTCAGAGAGAAGCAGGGGAAACACCTGGGTCAGAGCACTGGAAATTCCATGAGCTAAGCCAGCCACGGTCCCACACGAGTCTGAAGGTACGTGGTCAGTGTCTTGTGCTTTAGGAGGAGCCCTGTGAACAGTGTGTGGTTCATGGCTGGGGGAAGGAATTGGAAGGGAGGAGGTAGAACTGTGATTCACATTTGTGCAAACCAAACAAGGTGTGGAGTTTTGAGGGAAGAAACAGTTTGGGTTGCATTTTCCAAGCAAGTGGTAATACAGTCCTTGTATTCACAAGTGTTTTTTCCTGACTAAGGACCATTTCCAAAGGTCACTTGCTTGCACTATACTGGCCAGATATGTAAATAGAGTAAACAGATCTCCTAATTTAATATTGTTTTGGGGAGAAGGCTTGGATTACTATGTATTCTAAAGCAGCCTCTGCCTGCTTGAACATGTAGCATGGGTACCGCAGAGGTGGGTGACCAGACTTTCCTAAATTAGCCTGTGATATGATTTCCCTTACGTGTAGCTTGGCTGTAATTCCTACTATTGTTCTGCATTCCAGCAGCGGGAGGGTGGCACAGACTAAGCTGCAGGAAGGGAGAAAAGGGAGGGGGAGTAGTGCTGGACTGCAGCAAGTGTGGAGGAACAAACCAGCATGAGGAACTCCAGAACTTGTGTAATCTCAGTCTCCTTATGTTAGTGAAAGGGTCTGAGGAGAAGGGATGCACTGTTATTTCTGATATGTGCAGATAAAGCAATTTAGTCTCCTCCGAATTGAAATTAATTACCAGTATGAAAATACTAAACAGATAAGAAATAAAAAGCTCTACAGAAGTACCAGGAACTCAGACTTTTTTTTTCCCTGGAGGTCAAATGGAGGTAATGGGAAGTGTAAGTAATGGTCAGTTATAAACAAATATCAGTGGCAGCAGGAGTTTGAGTCTAAAATCTTGTCTTCTTCTGACTAGGGCAATGTTGGATCTCAGAATCTTCCCGTTCCCTTTGTCCCACGCTAATTAACTTAAACAAACTGACGCAGCTCTCCCTTTAGGAGAGCTGCTTGAGATACAACTTACATAAAACTACGAGTAGGTAGGGATGGGATGCAAAGGGCTGCTTTTGATTCTTGCTCAGAAAACTACTTTGATTACGATATGTTGTCACAATAGTTTTTTTTGTTGTAATTTCTCTCAAAATAATTAATTGTTAGAAACAGTTGTCAGAAAACAGTAGAAATTGTGATCTTTTAAACCTACGTAGAATAAGCTGCTTTGGTCCACAGCAGTTTTATGGGTGTGAATATAAACCAAATACAGTAGCTTAATGAGCAGTGTTTCTCGGGAGGGTAGGGAACCCTGAAATAAAATTCAGCAGATAGCAAAGTCAGAACTGTAAAATATGGCATTACTTGAGGTTGCTGTAAGCCAAGGACCATTCTCTTCTGTGTTTTCTTTTGTACTGTCAAGCCATTTTTCTTGAGCTTTGCCTGTGAAAGTCGATGGTCAGTCCATGCTGCATCAGTTTGTGAATGCTTTTGGAATACAAAGATGTAGAAATGTTTGAACAGAGCCAGCAGCTCTGTTGAGGTTTTATTCCTTGTTTGTGTGAACTCTGGATTCCCATGGGTAAGGGGTATCGTTCCCTCCCGTCTGTAAGTGCTTGCTGAAGTATGAATCATTCGTCAGTCAATGGCTGAACTGTACCTACTAAAAGCGCTATTTGGGGAATAATGTATTTTGTTTTTAATGGACACCAAATATACACGATGAGTTATTCTGGAGGTATTTGTTGGCTGAGATTTCTGAATAATTTTGTCAGGATATCAAACAATAATAGTTTGTTCTGGAATTTACTATTAAGGGTATGAAAATGAAGTAATTGGTAGGAAGATGCTTAAAGCAGCAGTTTGTGTCTAAGTGGGAATGTTACTGTGGGACGCAGGCTTTTCATTTATACAGGTATGTGTAAGTGTACTGGAGAACGGCATCCTAAATGGACCAGCTTATGTTCATATCTGCAGTGAGATCTTGTTCACTGGTATTCTGCTGTTTAAGTGATAGTTAAGATGTCTGAATGCTAGTACAGCTCTGTGTTATATTTTTATACCAGATAAATACATGTTCTGCACCAGTGCTTCTGAATCTGTTCTTCAAGAAGTTATTTTAAGACATCATACATGTTTTGAACAAGTACAAATTCTAGAACAGCTTTGGAAAGACTGTCATCAGTTCACTTTGCAGCTAGAAGAGTTGCTGACAGGGTAATACAGCCTGCTATCTGCGAGGCTTAACAGAACAACATAATAAACTTGTTGATATACTTTATTAATTGAGATTTTTTAAGAGCATGAAAGTAGGGGCATGTTATGTAGCTGTAATCTTAACAGGAATGAAAACCACACCTATAGTCTAATGATGTGTTTGGCAGGTACTGGTTTAAGGTATTCTTTATATTTCTGCTTCTTTATATTTGCATGTTCTTCAGCAAAATGCAGCGTAACTCTTCCAATCCTTCTTATTTTTTAATCTTTTTCAATAATTGTTCAATTTTAGGATGAGCTCTCTGATGTTAGCCAAGCAGGCTCAAAAACCACTACTCCAGCATCCACAGCAGCTTCAGATGTACCTGCACTGCCTGCTGAAACTCCTCAAAAGGAAGATGCTGAAGGATTTGCGAAGGGTTCAGATATGCAGAATGAGAAGCCAGACGTAAGCAAGAATATTGAAGTACAGGTAGCTCAAGAGACAAGGAATGTGTCCACTGGTGAGCTGCATTTCTATTTTAGTGAATTATTATTATGGATCTCAGTAGTTATTGTGGAATTTTGTGTTCTTGTGCAACAAGTGACAAATTTGTTTTTACAGAATTTTTAGGTGTACAAAACCTTTGGAAAAACACAAGTCTGTTTTTTTTATTGGTGATGTTAGAATTGTTTCTGTTGTTCCCATTTGAGCAGCAGAAGTGACACTCATCCAAGCAAAGTCTCGAAATAAGATAGATGTCTGCTTTCATAGGAATGAAGTTAAATGCAACAGAAACTGGCTTAGAAATTCCAGTGTGCACAAGGATATCAAAATCCATGTATCTTCTCATGGTTACTTACATAAGTACTTAAATGAGTCTGTTAGGTTGATGGTCAACATGGTATTATGTTTATATAATGCTCTATGTCACAATTCAAAGTGATTTTTTTTTAATTTAGACACCTTACTTGCTTTTCTTTAGGTGGAAATGAAAATGAAGAAAAATCTGAAGTTCAAGCAATCATTGAGTCAACTCCAGAGCTGGATATGGATAAAGATCTCAGTGGATATAAGGGTTCCAGGTAAGTTGAGTAGTGTTTTTCCTACTCAAATCACAGTTTTAGTAGGTACCAGACTTTAGTTTTGAACTCATGACTTGTTTTGATTTTTTTAAGACTGAGGTCATGCATTATATAATAAAATCTCCTACTTCTGTGACCCTGTTTCTTTCCCCACATTCCTCAGGAGGTTTTAAGTGTAACAGCAGTTCTTTAGTCTCTTTCTGTGCTTGAACCTCATTATACAGCAGACTTAAGAATGCTTCAGAATTCTTTCTGTATTTTGATGAGATTTGTGTCTACACCGAGAGGCCTTTTTCCCTTAAATCTAGATTTCAATATGCTGGTGTTTGTTTTGCTGGCCTCTTGTTTTCTTTCACTTACATGTTTAAAATCTGGACTTATGGCTGATTCTCATTTTTACAGCATTTTTATCAGATTCTGATGGAGGAATCCCAGTTGTACATGTGCCAAAGTCTGATTGTTTGCAAGCTTTTGCTTATGAAGGGTAACATTAGAAGAGATATGGAAACAGAATTTAGGAGTCTAAGCCAAAAGCTTCTGAAAATGTTGCTTGTTTTTATGGGGAACTCCCGTGTAGTAACACAGAGGGAACTTTCTTCAGAGTGGGAATATATTTTCCTTCTTCCTTCTTAATGGTGTTTGTTTTATTTCTTTGTATAGCACTCCTACCAAAGGCATAGAGAACAAAGCATTTGACCGTAATACGGAATCACTCTTTGAAGAGCTGTCATCTGCTGGGTCTGGCTTAATTGGAGATGTGGATGAGGGTGCAGACTTACTGGGTAAGAAGGGTTATTTAATGATGCTGCTTACAGGAGTGTTCCTTGTGAGTGAAATGTTTAAGTATACTTGTTAGGTTTGCTGTTAGGAGTAATTTGAAAGTATCTGAGTCTTATCTGAAGTGAATTAAATTGGGATTGTGGAATGAAAAAGGGAAAATGGAAACATACCCATAGTCTTTTCAGGCACTGTGTGTACTATTCTTTATTCCAGTTTTCTGTATGTTATCTGACGTAAGGATTTTGTGTTTAACTGGTCTTTTTTTAGTGTTAGCTAACTTAATGGAGGTTATGACTATCTGTAATCGCTTGGCTTTATCACAGCTCTGTGGAATATGATTTGTAAGTAAATTTCAGTTTAATGCAGTGGTGGTAATTTGAGAATGAAACTATTAATTAAAAGCAGGGAAGAGGGAAGGAAACATTTCTTCCTTCCGTGCCAAACAACTTGCTGTTGCTTGTATGCTCACTGAACAGAATGCAGGTTTGGGGGATATGAGTTGATCAGGAGCAAAAAGGCCAGTAAAAAATATTTCGTAAATGATTACTGTCTAGTATAATCACAGAGGGTTTTTGGTCATATCAGTGTTTAGGCGTCATTTTCCAGTATATAAAATGCAGGTGCATTTCTTGTGTGTATGTGTTAGAAATGTATATAGGAAATCATTCAGCCTCTGTTTTCTGAATGTGCAGAAGTAGAGATGCATAGTATTTAGCATTACTATGCATGCAGGCTGAGTTTCTGGTTAAGCATTCCACCAGAAACCTACTTTACATCAATCAGGGGATGCTTCTAAGAGTATTTCCTACTTGGACTAACAGACCTATTTTCAGTCTGAGAGAAGACTTCTCTTTGTTACTCTGTACTGCTTGGAATTCTGAGCAGTGAGAGGAGCACCATCCTTGTCCAATGTATTTCATCCCAAACTTTGCACTTTGTCACGTGGGCAGCTCGTGTCGCATTCTGCATGCAAAAACACAGGAACTGGAGAAATAGTACAAACATTGGAACAACTTCGCCTCGTCTGCATGATAGAAATCAAATTTCTGTCCAATTTCCTTATGATAAATACATTGCTTTCTGTAGGCAAAAGTACTATACTACTTAATATAACGTATCAAAGGTTTGTTATGGTCTTCATTAGCATTTTCATTACAACCACTGCTGTTATCAGTGTATGCGAAGTGAACATGTTGTAACAATTTGCTATGCAGAATGTGAGCTAACAGTTGGACAACATAAAGACATTTCCGCTTAAAACACAACCACAGTCCAAACTACTTTGTGCCACTCAGTAGCAACATTTGCATCCAGGGTAGCTGTGTTTCAAGCACTTGTTTTGAGGCCTGTAAAAGTAGTTAATTGGGATTCTCTAATGTTTTCTCTTGGGCTGCATACCCAGGGGAATATTCTGGTGTGTATGCTTCTCTTTTTAAAAGCAAAAATTGGAATTTGTTGCTTCTACAGTTAGGCGTTCTTGGCTGCTGCTCTCATGAAATCCATTCTCTGCATCTTTCCCTGCTTGGTAACACTTTTTATTTTGCCCTCGCACTCTTTTGGCTTTCTAGTTTTTGGTCATTTGTTACAGTGGATCCTGAAATGTGTTGGAAGTGGTCCTGGCTACTCCTGTGGCTTCTGAGAACGTTTAGAAAGAGTTCTTGGAGTAACATCCCTGTATGGCTGGAGCGTAATGGGTTTCTCCCATTATCAATAAAGTACCGTCAGCCAATCTAACTTCCTTCAGAGTTCGATATCATTTGGTTTTAATCCAAAGCTTGGGGAATTTTGACTTGCATGTCCATTTTTAGAGTAACCCTTTTTTATTGTTATGAAACTTTTAAGTCTTTTAGCAAAACTGCTTAAGAGTTGTGTTCGTAGAATGTCTTAATAAGCCTCCACCATTAAGAGACTTCTTTTCTTGTGTTGATTTTGAATCAGCATCACTTGTGTCATCATTGTGGTAACAGTGGAAGGTTTAATCTGGAAATACTTCTGCTGTACCATGTGTGAACAGACCATATCTACCTTGTTTGTAAAACCCTGCAATTGGTTACTTCATGCATGCAAACAATAGGGGTGAGAAGTTAATTTACAAGAGTAGAGATAAGATTGAAGCAGCTACGTGAGGAGTTAAGCTTGTTTTTTTGTAGCAGTATATCCCTGTGATACCTACTGAACAGTTAAGCATTTCTGATTACCTGCTTCTAAATTATTTCACAGAAAATACACTTCTAGTAAATTACTGAATTATTTTTATAAGTCCAACCAATAGAAAAGTTTGAAAAATTTTGTTTAACAACTTTCATATAAAGTCTCGCTTCTAACCACATCACATTTCACTTCCAGTTATTGGTGGTGGCTTTGTTTTAATTCACTCTTACTTCATAAGTTTAAGTATTTTACTGCTCTTCACTCATACTAGCCCTTACATGAAATGTTTCTTGTTCTTGTTTTTGCTTTACATGGAATGCATGGGCTTTAAAGACCATAATTTCTTTGGTAAGGTATCATTTGCTCTGGGGAAATTTGCAGGGCTTTCACAATGTGAGCTTTAATTGGCATGTTTTGTTTAACTTACATACTTTTGACTCTTACCTGATGTAAAAGACAGCAGAACACTGTAGAATTAACTTTTTGTGTACTGATGCTTCCCCACTGATGCTGTACTTGTTTATTTTCTGTTGAGATGTAGCATCCTCAGTATGTATTTAGAAGGTGGAGGTAGCATCAGCCTGTTAGCCAGGGCTGCCTTTAGTCTTTATTTGAAGGCAGACTGGGAAGAAGGTGGAGGGGAAGCCTAACTGCAGCTGGTAGATCCTGAAATTTCAGGTAGCTTATAATTTTTTTTGCCAGGCTTCGTACTTAAAATTCACCTATTTTTGGATAATGATAAAACTGAGGCTTTTAGGAAATGAATTTCTTCTGCTAATTCTGTGTTTATTTCCTTTGGAAAGGAATGGGTCGTGAGGTGGAAAACCTTATTTTGGAAAACACTCAGCTGTTGGAGACAAAGTAAGTGTAAAAAAAATCATATATTCCTGTCCTTCTGTTACATGGAGTCTTGTATCAGTCTCTACATCTTTCTGTCTTGAGGAATGTAACTTCTTGAACAAACTGTTCTGATTTACCTCTTCTTTATTTTCTAATGCAATGGTACAATGTATTTTGTGAACCTTGGAGGTTTGGCAGGAGGATTTGGCCTGCTTAAGAAAATCTGTCATTTTTTTTAATATTAGCTCTAAGTGAGAAACTTAAGAGTAGTCAGGAATAAAACTCAACTGAAGCTAAATGTGCTATGAGGCCGTAGTCCATCCTTGTAATGATGTTTAATATGTTTGTCTAGGAATGCACTGAATGTGGTGAAGAATGATTTAATAGCAAAGGTGGATGAATTGACCTGTGAGAAGGATGTTCTGCAAGGTGAATTAGAGGCTGTAAAACAAGCAAAGCAAAAGCTTGAAGAGAAGAACAAAGAACTGGAAGAGGAGCTTAAAAGGTAAGTTTAATACTGAGATTCTGAAAAAGAAAGAAAATTGCTGTGGTATCTAATGCAACTACTTACGTTGTGTTTCTTTTTATTTAGAGCTCGTGCAGAAGCAGAGGAAGCAAGACAAAAAGCTAAAGAGGATGATGATGTAGGTTTATGTGTGCATGTGTGTTTTTGTATTGATAATTCACACGTAGATGTGAGACTACATGTATTGAGTGAATGCTGTTAAGCTTAATTGCTTAAGAGGTAAACTTTCTCCATGTTAAAACAGATCTGAAGAGGCCAAGTAAACTTAAATTTGCTATCTCTCATTCCTGTCCTTCCTGAATAACTGCTTTTATTCAGATTTTACTAAATTTGGAAGGATGGGAGTAGAGGAAGCTGTGGTAGAAAGCACTGGGTAAAATTGAATTAGTTTTTACAAAGCTCCAAACAGTTTAGAATCTGGAATTGTGCCCCAAACTGACTCTTGTCTGAAGGCAGAGGCTGACTCTGCAAGGCCCTGCTGTGCTCCTTTGTTCATTCTGTTTGTTTTTCTGTGTTCAGAGTGATGTCCCCACCGCTCAGCGGAAGCGCTTTACTCGTGTTGAAATGGCTCGTGTTCTGATGGAAAGAAATCAGTATAAAGAGAGGCTGATGGAACTTCAGGAAGCTGTTCGATGGACTGAAATGATAAGGTAAAAGACACTTAGCTCCTCGGATTTCACAAGCTTTATCTGTGTGTAATCTGGTCAGTAGACTTGTCTCCTTGCCTGCCCATGAATAAGTTTTTGAAGTTATGTGCATGTAATGGTTTGCCTCAATGGGATCTTGGTGACACCTCTGAGAATGCATTACTTCATGTGATGTGAAACAAGCACTGTTTCCATTTTCTCACAGGGTTACAAACCTTTTTTAATCACCACTGTTTTGGGGGGTGAAAAGTTACCGTATGTGCTCAGTTAGCAGCTGAGACATCAAGAAAGTAATGCAGTCAGTCTTCAGACTGAGTATAATCCATGTATAAGGTCTTGAATGGTGCAGGAGAAAACACAATTTTAAAATCGCAAGATTTGTTAAATATTAACTGGTGAACTTGGTCTAGCCTGCATCTTCAGTACTGAGTTATCTGGAGGGGATGGCACCCCCCAGTGGGTTCCATATCCAGTGGTGTCATTTGCTGCTGCCTGCTGGTCAGGTACGGTGAATGATATTCGATTTTTTTTTTTGTTTGTTTGTTATTGTCCTCAATACCCATGAGCCATTCAGTGTATGAGAGAGAAATGTGATCCCCAAGCAGCTATGGTTTGCTTTTCTGTAGCTATAGTTATTGTCTCTTACAGCAATCTCATTCCTCTGGGTATGCTGGGTTTATGAGTCCAGGAGCAATCACCACCATTTATTTACAACTGTGTCAAAAAGCCAAATCTTAAAATAAAAAGCACTGGTTAAAATACTAAGGCAGAAGATTTTTTTTTTCTTTCCCCTTTTAAATTTTCATTAACATTTACTCAGTAAACTTAAAATTTGTTTCTTGTAGAGCATCAAGAGAAAATCCAGCCATGCAAGAAAAGAAGAGATCCAGCATATGGCAGTTGTAAGTATTAAAACACAGCTCACAAACAATAAATAAAAGACCCTAACCAATTAGCTGGCACATTTTTGTATGTTAGCTAATTGTCTTTCAGCAAATGGAACTGTCTTAATTGTTTTCCTCTTGTTACCTAGCATGCCCACTCGGTAAGACTGTTCTTGAAGACAAATATATCGTAAGCTGCATCATCTAATGAATGGCTGTGCACTTTGTGAAGTTAAATGCCAAAGTGCTGTAACTTTTTTTTGTAGCTGAATATGCACCAGAACTTGTTTTGTTTTTTTTTTTACAATGAAAAATAGAAACTTGAATAGCTTGTGTGGATTGCATTTATTTCAGCTTTCTTTTTCTCTATGAAGTATGGTTTACTCTCAGATTTTCCTTTCTAACTTGAAGCTGTTTAGATCTGAAATTGTGTTATTCACAACAAGATACCTGGCAAATAATCCTCTTGATCTTGTGCATTGCTGATAACTAATACATTTCTAGCTCAGAGTGGTGGAAGCTTTAGAATAATGCCCTGTGCATGAACTAACGTGCATCATAAAACTGTCTTCCGGATGCAGAGTTCACATCCTAGTCTTCTTGAATTATTCATTCAAGATCCTATTACATTTACTGTACGAACAGTCAGTAATTCTTCAAGAACTTCTATTGACATGAGTTTCTTTGCTTTGAAAGTATTTGAGTGTGGAATGACTGCTGTGCTGGGCTCTACTTTCAGTCTAGCTGGCTTGAGAGGGCTATCCTATGTGGTGCTTTGCCTGCACAGTTAAGTCTGGATGTTTCTTAATCTTAACAGTCTTCTTTATTTTATTCTAGTTTTAGCAGGCTCTTCAGTTCATCTAGCAATACAGCTAAGAAACCAGAACCTCCCGTCAACGTTAAATATAATGCTCCAACCTCACATATAACTCCATCAGTCAAGAAAAGAAGCAGCACCTTATCTCAATTACCTAGTGACAAATCTAAAGCCTTTGAATTCCTCAGTGACGAGTAAGGCACCTTGCTTTCATAATACTAGATATCATCTATCCTGTATTTGCCCTTTATTTTTTTTTTTGTCCTCTTGAGATTAAAAAAACAATGTTGTTGCAAAGAGAACTGTAATGTTCTGAAGTGAATACTGATACCTGTGTGATCAGTGCAGGTTAGTTGCACAGCAGTGACAGATTCTGGGCAGCCAGCAGTACTGTTCTGTTTAGCAGATACCACTGCATTTTATGAGTGCTTTTAGTCACAGGAGGCAGCACTCAGTACACTCTATTCCCAAAGTTTTATGGCTAAGTAATAACTATTCAGATACGTTCAGTTTAAGTTTGGTACAAAAATACCATGTGTCAGGTTAACTGGTATCTTTATTTTTTCATCCCATGCTGCTTTTTGGCAGTAAATTTTTTGGCTTACAACTTCATGACTCCCAGTAACTGTGTAACCCATACAGTTAATTTTAATGTAAGGGTACTGACAGTAATCTTTCTGGTTTGTCTATCTTTCCCGGGTTCATTAAAAACAGCCCACAGGAATCCTGGTTTTATACAAATGAGTTTAATGGCAGCTTCAGTGATGCACAGAATTTTCAAGAGTATAAGTAATAGGTTCTTTAATAATGATTCTTTCCTAGAACTGAAGCCAGTTTAGCCTCACGCAGAGAGCAGAAAAGAGAACAGTATCGCCAAGTGAAAGCTCATGTCCAGAAAGAGGATGGTAGAGTGCAAGCATTTGGCTGGAGTCTACCTCAAAAATACAAACAGGTATGATGCATATTTTCAAGTGTGATGGAGGATATTTCATTGCTTATGGAATTCTAACAGAGTAGGGAACTGCATTATTTCACAGCTGAGCTGATTCCAGCACTTTTGTTTTGCTCTGTCTTTGACATTTGAAGGCAGCCTTTCTAAAGAAAACCACAAAGTAAAACTCTTTAAGCCTGTTTAACAAAATTAGTCAAATCATTCTGACAACAGTAAATATATTTAGATGTCTCTTTTTTTTGCCTAGGTGGCAAATGGTGGCCAAGGTGACAACAAGATGAAAAACTTACCCGTACCTGTTTACCTGAGACCTTTAGATGAGAAGGATTCCTCTATGAAGGTAGAATATTCAGAGCTGTTGATTGAGGCTGTATCTTAGGCAGCCTATAGAGTGCTATGGCGTGTTATATAAACTTCATTTTCTTTTTGTAATGCAGCTGCAGTTAACTTCTGCAAGCTTTACAGGCTGTGTTAAAGCTCAAGTGAATCAGAAGTCAAGCTTCAGTAGAAACATGCATGACTTTAATGTTAATGAATTCCTTAAGCTGAACTACAAAAAAGATCATAATTTTGATATTGGTGAAATTATTTTTATCAGTTTAAGATAAATGAAATCTTTTTCTTCCAAGCTGTGGTGTGCTGTGGGAGTAAACCTGTCAGGAGGGAAGACACGGGATGGCGGGTCCGTGGTTGGTGCCAGTGTGTTTTACAATGATGTGGCTGGTACAGATGCAGATGGCAACAAGCAGCGCTCAGGATCTCAGAGTAGCTTAGACAGACTAGACCAGGAGCTCAAGGTAAGGTCACTATATGGGATGTTGAGTAGCCTGTGTAGTTACATACCTTTTCTGTTTATCTGTAGCTTAAATCTGATTACCAAACACATTGTTGGTGGTAATAGTTATTTCTCTGGAAGTCACCAGTGCAAGGTACTTGCATCAGGGAAAAAAAACCCTAGAATATTTTGAATTCCTTTCTGTCTCAGCTTGTTGTTAAGTCTCAGGAGCCAGTCCATTTTAGAACAAAACAGTGCTCTCTTTGTGCTGGTACAGCTGCCTGCTTTGAAGGGAGTGGAAGATATTAAGGTGTTTGAGGCTAACATATTTTTAAGTGATAGCAAAATGTTTTCATGAACTTAATAAACTGAACAGAATAAATAACTACCTTTACAGTGACATTAAAGCTATATTGTCAGTGATAAGTGATCAAGTACAGTAATATATTTCAGGTCAATAAAAGTGCTTTTATTCTTGTCCCGTTTCTTGCTGTTATTTACTTCTACTCCGCTTTATTCTCCTTCAGGACCAGCAGAAGGAGCTGAAACATCAGGAAGACTTATCTAGTCTAGTCTGGATCTGTACAAGCACACATTCTGCTACGAAAGTTATCATTATTGATGCTAATCAACCAGGAAATATTCTGGACAGTTTCATTGTTTGTAATTCTCACGTGCTTTGTATTGCCAGCGTACCAGGTAAAGACTTCATAAGCAAGACTTAAAACTTCTTGAAGTGTATCTTGTTCAGATTTTCTTAAGCAATGGTAAAACCTAAGGTCAGTGTGATAAAATAGTTCTGTAGAGTGATGTTAAGAAATATTTATCTTGAGGGAAATCAATTCATTTTGCTTTCCAGTTGGCTTTTGACCTGAATTAACTGAAAGGTAGTGAGATGTCAGTAACGAGGGAGAATTGTTTGGGTCTACTGTGTTATAAATGGTAAAGTAGTGCCATTGTTTCACAGAACTGCGGGCATAGCTTAGGAAAAATACATTGGCTTTTTGTACTTGCTTAAGTAGTAAATATTGGAACTACATATAGAGGAATCTTTGTTGTATTGAGGGTGTATGTAGGGCATGTACTGAGGGCAGTGTAATAGGAAGACATGATTTTGGAAAACAACAAATTGTGCTTTTGGCTTCTTGTTTCTTGTAAAAGCCTTTGTTAATAATTTCAGTGAAGTAGTATTGCGTAAATAGATGCAGAAGATGATTCCTCCCGAGGAAGGTTTGAACAAGAGTCATCTTTTGTATTGTCAACATGATAAAATTCAAAGGAGGGGCAGTTTCAGATATTTTGGGAAGCTGTGAGAAATAGGAGGCCATGAAACCAGCAAGTGAGGGAAATAACTTGGAATGAGTTGTTGAAAGTAAGCTTTGATGTTGCAAGTTCTGCTACATTGATTTTGCTCCAAAAGAGCATTTTGAAAAGTTTCTTGACATTTACAGCATTTTACTGTTTTTAAGACTTAAAAGTGTTTTAGAGGAGTTGAAGACAGAAAAGAATCTGCTTTTTTTTTTTTCTAGTACAAAGGATGTTTTGGAGTTAAATGATGTATAGAGAGGGAGGTAACCCTCCATGTAAGTACGTGTCATGAAATGTAATTTGTTTGACATGGAAATAAAGGAGTTAGAGAATTCTGCAAGTTGAAATGTGGCCTATGACTTTCAGATATCACTGTATGTAGGTACTGCTTTTGCTTTTTGAACAAATTTATTCAATCATATCATCTTTAGTATCTGATCACGTTAAAAAATTCTTGTGTGTGTGTTCTCCATGTTAAATCTCACTTGCAGGGCAGTTCCCTCAGTGTGAAAGCTTAGACTGTTGTGAAATACAGAGGTGAATGGCCTTTATGGCCATGGTAACGTGCAACTTTAATCTCTTTCAGGCGCAAGGGAAACAGACTATCCTGCAGGAGAGGAAGGGTCTCAAGAAGTGGATCCCAGTCAAGTGGACAAGTCATCTCTGTGTGGAAGTATGACTAGCAACAGCTCTGCAGAAACTGATAGCGTGCTGGGAGGAATAACAGTGGTTGGCTGTACTGCAGAGGGTGTTACAGGAGCACCTGTAGCTCATAGTGCAAATGGTGCCTCACCAATGGCAGAGAAACAGTCAGGTACGAAAATCTTATGGGTGCAGTAGGGATGTACTGACGCAGCTGAGAAAGTAAATGGGACAGGTATTTAATAAGTTGTCTTTAAAAGGTTGTGTAAAACAAGTACTCTGGGGGGAAATGGTTTATAAATCTGATATAGTTGCGTTGTATAATTGCAGCTGAAAACATAGTGGAAGTGCTATCAAGTGGGTTTAGGCAGTTGCTTCTTTCAAACCCCTTTCAGTGAAGTCTGTCTTTAGTATCATCTGAAGATAAATTTTGTGTCATCTATTATTTAAAATGCTGACCTCCTCTTGACAGATGATTAGAGAAGATGTGGATGTTTGCTTTGTCATACAATGTCTCAATACAGATTTAAGTGAAGCTGCTTAAAGTGCATCTGATAGTTTGCAGTTAGCAGAGCTTTGCTGTTTCTGATCTTCTTTGCTGTTTCTGATCTTATTGTTTTTGCTGGGATAGCTGGACTGTGACCGTCTGGTTGTTTGTTACAGCTCATTGCTTAAGATCTAAGCATCAAATTCTGGCTGCTTTATATTGTTGAGCATTCACTTGCCGTTTTAGCTTTTCAAGTCTTTTGTTCCACAGATATTACAAATGAAAGTAATGCAGTAGATGACAACATTCCAACTGCAGAAGAGGCGACAGAAGCAACAGAAGTCAGTGCAGGCACAGAAGATATAACTGATATTGGACAAACTGGAGTCTATACAGAGCACGTCTTCACAGATCCTCTGGGAGTGCAGAACACAGAGGCATCTCCAGTGTACCAGCCTGGGTATGTAATTGGAGTCATAACTCTTAAATTTATTCAATAAGAGAAACATTTCCAGAAACACATGGGGACAGAAGTACTGGTGATTCTTCTTACAAGGGAGGTTTATGCAAGTAATTTTGGTACAAGGCATTTTATGCTTTGCATACATGAAGTGGCCATCTCTGTACAGTGTCTCTTAGCTGTGAGTTCTTATGACATGAGTACAGATACTTCCAGAATGCAGTAATGACTGTCCACCAGTTTGTCACTAAGTCATCTCAGAGACTTAAGATGAATAGCATGGCCTACAAATATCTATTCAAATTTCTTGTTTCCTGACCAACTAGTTGTTCAGATGTATGTTTTCTTTCTCAGAATAATCAGTCTGAGTTAGTTACAGGAGTGGAGAACAAGCTTGAACATAAACAGTATTTCAAATGGTATATTTGAAATTTTCATTCTCCTCATACATAGGTGGGCATTGCAGTCATTTGATAAGTGTTTTTCTTATGTGCCTGGGATGCTACAACTCTAACATTCCCTTGAAATACCAGTAAGGCTGTCAGGCTTGAATACACACTTGGGAGAAATAAATCATGACATTTTTGTTAGTATCATTAATGTTATGTACAGTTACTGTTCCTTAAAGATTGTGTGTAATTCAAAAACAAGTGTGGATGCCAGCAGCAACAAAGTGCATACCTGTGCTACCTGTGTTACTCTGAGTAAGCCACATGCTTTGTTCAACACATTTACGCTGTCTTTTAGCACTGAGTCAGAGCTATATAAAGATGTTGCAGTTTTGCCAAACGAGCAAGATCTAGTGAGAGAAGAAGCACAGAAAATGAGTAGCCTTTTACCAACAATGTGGCTTGGAACACAGAATGGATGGTAAGAAAATATTAACTTTATTTGTAACATTATTTTAAACTTAGATCTTGGGCCTACAGGCTAGTAACTGTCTCATGTCAAAACTAAGTGCAAGAGATTCATGAAAGCTTAAGCCTTATACACGTAATTGAAGCATTAGAATTCCAAGTGAGCATTGCAAGCGACATTGCAAGCTCTTATTGACAGATAAATACTTTCCTGCAGCTGAATGTTTAGTAGTGGGAGTAACTGTGGTTGGTAATTCTGCAGCATTCAGTATTGTGCTAGAAAATATTTATCTTTTTCCTACAGATGTATGTTCAAAGGGCTTTGTAATATTTTAGGTATCTGGGAAGTTGTTCTGTCTGCTCATACAGTTCTTGCAGTTTTCATGTAGTTTTCAGTAGAAGATGAAAACCTGTTTTTCCTTTATCTGTGGATTTCAGTGATGTAGTTCTTGCCTGTTTGTTTTTTTCTCTTGCCCAGTAGTCCTTTTGTACTGCTTTTAATCCTTCCTGATTTGTCTTTGCAGCCTCTATGTTCATTCATCAGTGGCTCACTGGAGGAAATGCATTCATGCCATTAAACTTAAAGATTCTATTCTCAGTATTGTGTAAGTCTTGTAAGAATGCCATGTAACTCATAATGAACTTTTGTTAAGATGCTTAGTTTTATATTTCTTCAGATACTGTGAATGTCAGTTCCTATAAGTGAATGCATATTCTTTGAGGGGCAGTGGAAAGCATCTGGGGATTGAGAAGAGTAAAAGGAACCTTGTACATATTGAAAATGCTATAAATCAACTGAGTTCCTTTGTGGCTGCGTACTTAAAGCAGTTACAGATGGTTTCCTCAAGGTTTCCTCTGGATGTGATAGCTACTTTTTTTTTTAAAACTATCCAAACTGAATTTTGAGTCGCTGAGTGCTGGGCTGGAGCTGATCTTGAGCTGGAGACCAAAACAGCAGAGCTAGTGCTAGTATGAGAAGTGTACTGAAATTTAAAATACTTGTACTTTAAACCTGCATTTTGGGAAATGCGACCTAATGGTGTATGTTCTTGTACCTCCTTTCTTTTACCAGACATGTGAAAGGAATAGTATTAGTTGCACTAGCTGATGGAACACTAGCAATATTTCACCGAGGAGTTGGTAAGCATTCCGTTGGGTCTTGAAAGTGAAGTTATGGCAGTACTTCTGAAGTAAATGTGCCACTTATAAATAGCATTTTGAAGATGTGCTCCTAATGACCATTTTACAGAATTCTTGATCTCATTTCTTTTTCAATTCCAGGTACTTGCACTTTTGTTGTACTTAAGTTCAGGGAAACTTTAAATACATCAGTTAGGAATCCCCTCTTCTTGCTCTGAGACATTCAGGTTCTTATATTTGAACTCACAACTACGTATTCTGACTGAATTTTTTAAGGTGCTTAAAGGTATAGGGAATGAGTGAAGTCTTGAATGTGGTATATGAACTGTGTGCACCTCTGCCCCCTCCCCTGTATTTGCTTGCACCTCTGTGCATCTCCTACCCACTGCAGATTTTCTTTTCATGAACTGCTAAACTAAATAGTGACCATGGTTTATATATATACACCTATATACACATATATAAAACTATGATACCATGTTTCTAAGCAACAAGAATGGTATATTCCTGAAGGCAGGTTGGAAAAGATCACTACCATTTATGTTATCAAATATCTCAAGGTGGAATAGCATTTCTTGAATATACTTCAGGTTTTCTGTCAAAGTGAGGGAAAGACTTCTTGGTCATCTGTTATCCTTTTTAATGGAAGCATAAGTCTTTTCTGTCTATACATAACATTTACTAGAAGTGCCCTAAGTGCACCTTGCAGGAAAATCAAGCACATTGTGAGCTGCATTAAATTGTCCTGTCCTCTGATGTTATAGTCTCCTTTGGATTATGGGTCTGCAGTGGGATCTTTCCTCTTTTCTTCCCTCTATTATTTTATTGAAGGCTTTTTTAACCTTTCGCAGAGCTGTAATCCTCTGGTTCTTTCAGTTTTTGTTAGGCTTTTTCTTTCAGGTAGTCCTGTCTGTTATGTGGCTTAAAAGAAAGTGACCCTGTCAGCCCTTCTGGCTGCCTGTTTCTAGGTTCTTATATAATGCAGTGTAAGTGTTACTAATGGCCTTTGAGGGAAATGTGGGCTTATTTTGACTCCCACAGAATATTTTGCGCTGTTCTTGTTCATAGCTGGAATTCTTCCTTATCATAGGAAGCAAAAAAGTAGTGTAGGTATCTGCACTTGCAACAGAAAGCTCATTGATGAAGCCTGCATTGATCACTGTTAGTCCTGCCCAATAGTTGACTTCTGCTCTGTTATTAATCTTTAAAGTTGTGTGTGGCCAAATCCTTCCATAGAATTTTGTGAGCATCTCTGTAGAACTTCTGTCCACATCACTCTGGGACAGACTCTGTTCTTCAGCCTCTGGAATGAGGATCTACAGGGGAATGTCTGAAGAGTAATTGGAACTTGTCATCTAGTGGCTTCTCTCTGCAGGCTCCCTGTTCATTTGTTCTTTTCCCTTGTGTAGTTGAAATGACCATTCCTGGTGTTCACTGATATATATATAATGGAAAAGATGCACCTTGGGTGAAGTTGTGATGTTTTCTTCCTTTAAATTCTAATGGCTTACAATCCCTTAAAGTATCTCAAGTAAATATTAGTGTCTGCAGCAGAGCTTCATTTGGCGTTGGGTGACCACTCTAAGGTCTAACAACATGTTAAAAATAAATCTTGATGCACTGGCCAACATCTCTATGCTCAGTCAAGCAGCCATTGCCTGGTGCCGTGTGGGTAGCTGCTTCTCATATATACTGATGCCTGTCCAAGTAAAGCATTTAACACTAGGTAATTTCTGTTTTTACAAATGTTTTGACATGTTTGGAATGTGAATATAGTAAACCTTATATAAAAACAAAGTAGCATTTGGGATGTTGGTAGTTCATACAAGTAAATGCTGTATTTTAATGTGGAACCCATGCATTTGTACTGACTTTCCCAGATCATTACAGTGCTTTTGAAAAATGAAGCTATTCTTAAGGTATTTATTTAGCTGTGCTTTTAAGTTACTTCTAAACTGATAGGAACCTGTGCTTTGTGTGGTTTTGTTGTTTTTTTTTTGTTGTTGTTTTTTCTTATTTTGCTTCTGTTTTTAAAGATGGTCAGTGGGATTTGACAAACTATCACCTCTTAGACCTGGGCCGGCCGCATCATTCTATAAGATGCATGACAGTGGTGCATGACAAAGTCTGGTGTGGCTACAGGAACAAAATCTATGTTGTTCAACCAAAGGCCATGAAAATAGAGGCAAGTTAAAATGGTGTTTAAAATAATTAAATGTTTTGTCTTAATGCCATCTCATGTTACAGTCTGCTGAGTAACTCCAGAGAGTAATGTTTGTTCATCAGCACTTAAATAGGCAGACAAATTTGTTTTGGGAAGTAATTCTTAGTTTTGCAAAGATGTAACGATCCCGGAAAAATTTAATGCAGTTTTCATTTGTTGAAACTGATTATTCTGGGGTTTAGTTCTCTACTTTGTCCTGGCCAGAAAACTAGTCAGTGTCCTTTCAGGTCTCTGTAGAGCTCGCAGTGCTAGATCCAAGCTCATTCTTTTCATTTACGCATATTTACTTATTCATTATGTTCTCCACCCGCCCACAACCTTCTTCAGAGTCTCTCTGCATACTTTAGAGGTTTGTAAGTGCTAATCTTGAATGTACTCTCCCTCCAGTTATGGAGTATTGTGTTTATGTAAGGTGTGTAAGCTGGTTTCTGCAGTGTTCTGAGTATACAAGTGCATGAAGATCCTGTGGTTTATGAAAGCAATTAGCAATATTAATAATTCAGCTTCTTATACTTGGTCTGTGACATGGATCAGACTTCAGGAGGGTGACTGCTCAGCTCCTCTGAGAATATTAAGGGCCCAATTCTGAATCTGTTTGTGAAATGACTATATATGCAAGGAAACCTGTAAGAATTGATACAATAGTGAACTGTTTTGCTGGATAGGTTGTGTTGACAGGAGTGAGTCAGTATGCAAGAGCAAGGCTTTGACAGAACTGGGAAGAAAAACACCTTTGGGGTATATATATGTTCTGCAGTGACTAGAAGACCTCATGCTGAAAAGGCTCTGAGATAGAAAAGATAGAAATCACAACTGACTGGGGAATTTACATAAATGAGGATGCAGCAGGAAACTGTGGCTTTGAGGTCACACTTCAGGGCAGGCAAATCAGCCTTTTTACTGCTTATCAGCATCGTATGGTAATACCGACCAAACTAAGCACTGAGTGTCTGCTAGTGGCCTTACAAATCAGAGGGTAGTAAATGACTTAAGGAAATTACCAATATTGACAATGTAAGGGGTAGCACAAAATTCCTTTGTATTCTTGTATTTATCTTCTAATTCAAGATCCAATCTTTTATAGAAGTCATTTGATGCACACCCAAGAAGAGAAAGCCAAGTGAGACAGCTGGCATGGGTGGGTGATGGGGTATGGGTGTCGATTCGTTTGGACTCTACCCTGCGTCTCTATCATGCACACACGTATCAACATCTGCAAGATGTGGACATTGAACCTTATGTAAGCAAAATGTTAGGTAAGTTGATAAGAGAAACTGTAATGTTCTTATACCTCTTGCTGTCAGGGGCTTTCTTTTCCTGTTATGAGTCAGGCAATTCTCATTTCAGATGAAGTTGAAGGGTGGGTGGAATGCTAGTCAAATCCTGCTGTATGTGAAAATTTGGTTCTGCAAGTAGAAACCTCAGTTAGTCTGCCTCTGGTACAGTCTGATCCCATCAGGTGTCTGTGGTCCCTTAGAACTCAGAACTAATGAGGAAAATCATGTTTGGGCAGGAGAAACAGACACAGCAAAATCTTTGCCACTAGAACGATGCCTCTCAGAGTGGGAAGAACCCATTACTTTCCTGCAATATTTGCCCTTTCTTTTCTAAGAAAATACAAATGTAATACAGCAGATTCTTGCTGCTGTTGAAGCTAGCAAGCTTCTTGAATTTTTCTGTGTTTCTGAGTTGTTTGACCACCTACGTAACTAGAAAAGGTAATTGGAAATTAGAAATCCTTCACAATTAAGTATTGTGCCATTCTGACAGCTTTCTTCTGTTCCCTGTGTAGTTCTAATGATAGTCTCTGGAACTCCCTTGTAGAAGAAGCAGTACCCATTATTTTAATGGGCAAGAAACTGTTATTTCACAGTTGCAAATGTGACATTTTTTTGTTTGACAGACTGCTATGGCTGCAAGCCCCAGAATAACTTACTGTGCAGCATTATGGAGCTGTTGTGGTTTTTTGTGCTTTCTCCCAGTACACGTTTGTCTCCTTCTATATATGTTCACAACTTGACAGAAGTTTTACATTTTATTTTGCCTTTACAACTTGAATGTGCTCCTCTGCCTTGCTTGTTTGAGGTGGGAGGGAATTACTTGTCTGCATGAGTGGAGAACTGAAGTTAAGAGTCTCTTTTATGGAAGTAAAATAATTCTTGCTCACAATTTTTGATGAAAAGCATCTTTTGTTTTTAGGTACTGGTAAACTGGGATTCTCATTTGTGAGAATCACAGCTCTTATGGTGTCTTGTAATCGTTTATGGGTAGGAACAGGAAATGGTGTCATCATCTCCATTCCGTTAACAGAAAGTAAGTAAAACATAAATGCATAGCTGATATTCAATATGCTGTAGATGCAAAGAAAAAAGAATATTGAGGGTATTCAGGTGCTTGCTCTTGGATAGAAAACTTTACCAACAGGTCTGAATCTTTCAGTGTTGTGACAGATTGGGTGCCAAAAAAAGAGAAAACAAAACGAAATGAAAGCCAACCCATCTCCAAAGCATCTTGCACTTCGATTTGAGCAGAGTTGCTCTGGCTTGGATTTCAAAGGCATCCTTGCAACCATAGGGGTGTTAGGAGTAGTAGCAGCATTTATAGAAGCTTATTTGCATGATAAGAGATGACTGATGATACGATTGCCACGTGATCAGAGTAGATTTTTTTGTTTGATTAGAGCAAGTAGGTATTGTTGCTAATACAGTTGATCAGCTTTAGTTCTTGAGAATTCATCACAAAGTTGGTATGGAAGATTGGAACAGCACTAGTACTGGTTGATTGAAGACATAGTTGAAGATCTGGGAGTTGTAAACAATTTCTATAAGTAGAGCACAAACTTCTAGGTAAAATTCAATACTGTAAATCCAGGTATCTGCTTAATAACAGATTGAGCTGTTGATGGAACTACTGAAAACTGCCTGGGGATAGGAGAGGAAATATGGTTGAACCCTGGGAGAAGGCAACAATCCTGTTCAAGGGCAGACTGAATCTTAAAGGAAAAATTTGGGAAGATTCCCTGTATATTTGGTTATTTAAAGCAAACAACAAAAAGTCAGTACTTGTGCTAATCATGAAATCATAATCTAATCATTAAAGACATGGGCAGAAGTTTCAGAAAATAAAGCACAACACATTGGAATTAATGGTACCATGTTTTGAATAGAAAGCAGTGCAGTCTGATGGGTGACATTGTGGGTTAACCTGATAGTAAAAGCTCTTCATGTTGTATCTGCGTTGTTGCACAGCACATACATGCATTGTTTCTCATACTGTTCCATTGCATTGTCCATTCATTTGATAACTGTCTTTTTTGCATTGCATGTGTACTAGGGAAGGATAGACTTTGTCATTGATTTGAACTCGTTTAAGTCATGCTTTCAGAAATTATAGCTATTGCTTCAAGCTTTATTTCACGTTTCCAGTGGAGTTTGTTTTAAAATAGTGGTGAACATGAAGGAAAAAAAAATCTCTAGGAAAGTTATACAGATTAATTTCAGTCTTGTTGATCATGACTTGGAACAACCATTTGTGGGTAGCCTGATTGTGGGTTTGAGAACCCTTATTATAAATATTCATAGTTTTATAAACAGTCACATCCTTGCATAATCAGCTGCATACCTCAGTTCCTTGGGTCTCATTAGCAGGGTACCTTCCAAGTCTGCAGATGCTGTTTCAAAAGGGCACTTGAAGTCATGAGTAGTAACGTATTTGGTAGTTTTCTGCCAAGGAAAAGAGAGAAAGGGGAAACATTGCTAATGTATAATAAATTCTATGGTGATAAAGCACATGAAAGTGGCAGTGCTTCTGTTGTCCATTTTGTACTGAAACTTCTACACCAAGATGCTACTCTGTGACTTTTTATTGAGTCTTCTGTAATTAAATACTTGCTCGTTTTTAGGAGCTAAAATTTAAGCTCTGTCTTATCAAAAACCAAAATAAAGAGTGGTGGGTTCTCATTAATCCTTCTCCTCTACTGTCGTACCTATCTATTTCCCCTTTCCTCCTTTCTCACTTTAGCTGTAATCCTCCACCAGGGACGTTTACTGGGGCTGAGGGGTAAGTGCAGATCCTGAACGAAAATCTATTTTCAGGCTTCTAATAGCCACTTTGAGGCTGTTTACCACTCCCTATAGATCTACCCTCTGTATGTTCCTAAATGTTTTTCCACTTGCAGTTACTGCATTGCAGCAGTTTTATGTTTGCTAAATGGCCACCAGTCTGCTCAGCAGTTTAGCATATCATCCTGTGTTGCAGCTGAACTTTCATACAGACTTTGTTTTTCTTCCAGCCAATGTGATACCATATCTTATAACTTTGTCATTAATCCACATCATTTACTGTCTTGTTACAAATCACCGTTTCTTTCACTTCTTTGATAGTCTGTAGAATGGAGATGGCTTGTATGTCTAGCATGAGTACTTCTGTTTAAATTGATTTTTAAAGTTCTCAAGTAAAACTAGATGTAGAGTGATTACAGGGTAGCTCCTGCCTGCCCACAGGTGGCTATTTCTTGAGATTTTTATGCTTGCATGGAGATACCCTGTGATAAGTTGTAATGAAAACGTAAGTTATGTTGAAGTACACTGAGTTTGCTCGTACTGAAGCACATTTAGAGGTACTTATTTCCTATAGAAGATAATAGTCCTTTCAAAAATTGTTTTTTTTTCCAAAAGTAGGATATTAAAATCTGTTGTTTATGCTAGACTAATAAGAATCCTGCTCCATTTTCTAATGTACTTAAAATAACGAAGCATGCAATCTCTTTTTTTTCCAGCTCTGTCTTGAATTGGCACTGCTGCCCTCCTGTTTCATTTTTATCTGAGTTGGCTGTAGCTTTTAGATGGTACCATAAGGTTTCTTAACAAATAACCATTTCTGTAATTTGTATTTTCAAGTAGAAAACACTCATTTTCTTCTTTTACAGCTAATAAAGCAGCCGCAGGCTCTGGAAACCGTCCAGGTAGTGTAATTCGTGTATATGGAGATGAGAACAGTGACAAAGTGACTCCAGGAACCTTCATACCATATTGTTCAATGGCACACGCACAGCTTTGCTTTCATGGGCACCGTGATGCTGTCAAATTCTTTGTCGCAGTACCTGGTGAGCTTTTTATTGCCCTTCCTCAAATGAAGTTTTTGTCTTCCTTTGCTTCATAAGCGTAGTTGTTTAGCAAGTGTATCAAAAAAAGGTTTATTACATTTTGATTGGTGAGACTTTCTTGATTCTTTGGTATGGTGTTGTTTAAAGGCGGGGGGGAGGAGGAGGGAAGGCCTTGATGACAAAGAATTGCTTTGTTTTTGTCTGGGAAAAGGTGCTGCCTGAATCTGAGTACATCTCTGAGAGGGTGGTCGAATGCTGTGTGACATGAGGTCTGATTTAAGAATCTGACTTGCTACAAGAATGAACTACTAACTTCCAAGGGAGAACCCCCAAAGGGAAGAATTTTGGTTTAAAAAAATAAAATCAGAGTTTTCCAGAAGCTCTGTAGTACTGATGAAATGTCCCTCTCAGCAATTGTGTGTGCACTTGGTGCTGGAAGTAAATGACAGAAGTTTGCTTACTGGGCTGATGTGCTGAATCATTTCAGTTGTGTCTGAAAAAGTCCTTAAGTCTGTTTCAATGTCATTCTCTAGATCTGCCAGTGCTGTGAATTCTACCAAGAGGCATTTAATTCTGACTTGCATTGAACTAACCTGACTTCATCTCTTTAGAGAGATAAAATCAGAGCACAGCTAGCTTCTTTTTTTTGCTTCTTGCTGAAGAGGTGCTGGAATCCACAGCTGAGTATATGAGCTGACCAAGTGCAGGTGGCATTACTGTGAGATGTGGCCTAAAAACGTGTTCTGTGTTTTTTATACAGGTCAGGTTGTTTGCCCACAGGGTAGTGGTGGAACAGAGCTAACAAGTGACAAGCCAGTCCAAGAGTCCTTCAGCCAGGGTCCCATAAAATCGATGTTGGTGATAAGTGGTGGAGAAGGATATATTGACTTCAGAATGGGTAAGAAATACTGAGCTTAAAATCCAGTTGTAACCTTTTCATGATGAAGGCATCTTAGATATCAAAACTTCCATTGACTGCAGAATGCAGTTCTGTGGTTAGTCAGTTCTCAAATGGTTACTAAGCAAGTGTATAGAAACATCTTTATTCTCATGCACGCGTCTTCAGTTTCCACTTCTTTCAGTAAATCATGACCTCTGAGAGAGACTGTGAAAGCACACATTTGAAACTGTGCATGGGAGTCATGTATTCAATCTTATTTTGAAAGATGGAAGCCTTCTGACTCAAGCTGCTGGAAAATGACCTTAGTTAACTGACTTTTTATGGTCAGTTTTCATATTTAAGTGTTAGATGAACAACACTTGAACACAAATGTACTTGTGTTTAAGGGAAAAGGGAAAAAGGGTATTTCACTGTTATCTTTAGATGCCCATCCTGTTTTGATTGCTACTTTTTTTGGACAGCAGTTCTGCATGTTGCAGCCCATAAACGATCTCTCATGTAATGAGATGTTGAAGTTCTGTACTCGTTCTAGGCAAGCTAGGGGTAGCCATGTACCAAGCATGCACTTTGCTGTCCTTGTAGAGTGATATAAAGATGTACTTAATGCTTCAGAAGTATAGCAGCATTGACTTGGCCATTACCACAGCAGTGTAGGCAAACTGGATCAAGAACAAGCTTGGTCTATTCTGTATTTAGGCTCCTCACAGCTCCAAAGTAATCTAATGAGAAAATTAGCCAAATTGTGACTTGAAACTGTCCTGAAGCTGTCAGTAAGCTCCCATTTAATCTGTTCTGTACCACAAGACTGCTACTGGAGTGATGCTTATCGCTGCCTGAATGTGGTTTCATTTGTGGTTAATCTGTCCCCTTTGATCCAAGTTGCCTTATGTCACAAAGAGATTAGCACAGCCATAAAGCTGTAATTAAAAACAAAACACAGTTAATATTCTAGAATTGAATGTGACCATTGGAATGTGAGGCTCTGAAACAAGTAGGTGACCAACTTTCCATTTGGAATGCATATACTCAAGCTTGTGAATATTCTCTTATGAGTGCGTGGCAGCTACTGTCGTAGTAGTGTTATAAATCTAGCTGGCATTCCTTTAGCTCCGTTTGGTGTTAGTTTTCATTGTTTGCTTCAGTCAAAGCTGTTGTTTTTCAGGTGATGAAGGTGGAGAATCTGAACTTCTTGGAGAAGCTCTACAACTTGAACCTTCCGTAGCCAAAGCTGAGAGGAGTCACTTAATAGTGTGGCAAGTAATGTATGGCAGTGAGTGAGCCTGTAGGATGCAGCTTGGAGACCTTAAACTAAAAAGAAATGGAAAAAAAAAGCGCTTCTGCATGTTTTTTATTTTGTGAGACCTGTTTCACTACATGATGTTGAAGCATTTCTTTGCTGTCTAACTTTTATATTGCAAATCTGTCAGACCTTTGACTATACAGGAATTAGCTTGTGCTGTTTTACTGCACCTTCGTTACATGGAACAGTATAATGAAATCAGAACTCTCTCAAAACCGGTGTGCACACCATAATAAGCAATCGAGGCATTAGTTTTACTGTACCACAACAATCTGATGTAGTTCACTTCTTTGGTAATCTCACTTGAGTTTGGCTTTACTACGACTGAGCTTCAATTCACTGTATGATGCATTGAGTAAAACAGCAAAGTTATTCCCAGAGCATTTAGGGGGGGAAAAAAAAAGGCAAATTATAGGATTATCAGGGTTCATCCAAATATTCAGTGAGAGCTGAAGCAAATTGTTCCAACTTTTGTTTCCAAACCTGGAAAGTCTTGTTTACATCATGTATACAGATTAATTTGTTACTTTCATCAAAATTTCTGGGGGGGGGGAAGAGGAGATTGTATAGAAGTGACGATATTTAAATAAAATGTCGTGTTTTCACTGTTGAACCTTAAAGTTTGAGAACTGCTGCCCTCAATCAGCAATTTCAAACATAGCGTTTTTCCCACCTCCCTGGCACAGATACATGCAAACAACTCTGCTTCTAAAGGGTGTTCTTAGGACGATTTAAGGTTAAATATGATCGTGGAGTTCTTGAACAGGGGATACGCCTTGTTTGTATTTTTTTCCTTGTCTTATCTCCATGTGTCCTAATCACTAGAATGATCTTCTCTGCCTAGCTGGTCGAACTCATGAGTCACTGCGTGTGTGAAGGTGAAAGACCTCAATTAGAGCACGAGAAAAGACTGAGAGTGTACAGGGAAAATGCATCCTGCCCAAGTGAGATTGTAAAGGAACTTTAGTGCCAGGTGAGAAGGTACAAAGTATATTTCTTGTAGCTGCATACTCCCATTTAGTCCTGCCCAAAATGTGTAGCAGTGTTAGCAGGTAACGCTGAGAATGGAGTAAACTGAAAAGTCAAGAGACTCTAATAATCAGGCTGACATTCTGTCTACTCACCATCTATTTTTTTAACCATAAGTGTGAGTTGAAGACTGTCTTCCTTTTACATTGAATTTCCTACATTGGCATCAGACCTCACTTAACCAATTCATGATTTCTGTTCTTCAGAATATTTAAAAACCCAAATTTGCTCTTTCATTTGTTCTCTAAAAAGAAAAAGTTGGAGGGGTTTTAATGAACTTCCAGCATTTACCCCGACAAGACTGGGACTAATCCGTGAGTGCTGAACAGCTTCAGAGAAGTAAGTGTGGAAACACTTTAAAACTGCCTAAACATTTTTATGCAATAGGAGCAGTTCTGGTCTATCAGGCAGACATGTGTTTATATATTTTCTTAATTTTTTAAATGAACACATTTAGCTGAGGACTATTGTGTAAATATATATTTAGGCAGCTTTTTCAAATGCATATCATAGCTGATAAACCAGAAAAACTCCATTCAGGTCTATTGGTTAGATTTATATGTATAAATACTTTTTAAGCAACATATTTTGTACGCAACTGTTCCTCTCGTAAATATGTATTTAGGACACAAACTATGTAGTAAAAATCCTTATTAAAGAAGTCTAATATCTTGGTAGTATTTTTCTCTTCAGAATGCCAAAAGTGACGAGAGCATGTTGTTCATCATTTGCTTTTCAAATTCATCTTTAAAATCACTCTTAAACTACTCCGGCTTAATTGTGAAGTCTGGAATAGGAATGCAGAAAGTAAACTGACTTAATGTTCTTGTAGAGGCCTGTTTAAAGCTCACAAAGACGTGTATGCTGAATTGAAGCACATCTGAATTAACTTAGGAAATTGGGTGTCTAAGAAAAACACTGTCTACACTTCTTTACAGCTGTGCAGAATCTTCACTGAGTGGTGCAGTTCCATTGTTTCTCTTGCCATCTTCCTAAATTTATTTCCCTCTGGTTTCCAAAGCTTGTACTCACTGTTTAACTGTCACGTTCTCATGTTCTCAGAAGAAAAACAAACGCACAATTCTGTTCCTTGGTTCCTGTACAGCGTTTTATTTGTAACTGATGATCTGTTTGCTCTGAACGGTTTGACTGCCCTGCAGCAGAGCAGTTTGATCTGCCAAGCACATACCTGGTCTTTTACCAAACACGTCGGTCCACCGTGCCATTCGGTCACCTCAGCAGGCTAATTTGTGCTGCTTTTCAGCAGTGATTGCTTCTGTCCAACAGTAGAATGGTTTTTAAGAAGGCAGTAGGTTGACTGTACCACCATGGGAGATAAAAGGCATGTGAGCTTCTCTCCATTTCTCATTTCACAATGTTATCCCCTGTCCTAAGGTACAGTAGAATTGAGTCCCTGTTCTCATCACAGTGCACAGGGATTTATAAACTCCCTGCTTGAGGTAATCTGAGTCAAGCAAAGCCCCAGGCACTGAGGTGACATACACCCCTAGAAATAGTCCCCGGAGTGTTTGTGCATACACTCGTGTAATTAAAGCATCATATAGATAGGAGCTGATCTCTCGATAGCTGCAGCTTGTCAATAGTTTGGGAGTGTTTCAAGCACAAAATATGCAGCGCAGTGATTGCCTGGGTGAGGGTGTTTGCACAGTAAAGGTGGGACGCGTTGTGTAAGCTGCTGCATTGTCCACTTCTTGTCAAGGTCTTCCTGCATTGGATCAGATAGAGCTGGCAGAGCATAGACACTTTATCATAGGCTGCCTTAGTAACAAACAAATGTTCCATCTGTTTTATTATACTAACTGTTCTAAAGGACGCACGCCTTTTAAAATGCTGTGTAACTGACTATTTATTTCCATGTGAGTATTATAAAAGTTACCAAAGGATTAAACCTGACTTAGCACTCTTGTAAGGGACCCTGTCTCAGCAGGGTCTTGTGAAGGCCCTGCTCTGTAAACCGCAACACAGTAAACTCGAATACAGCAATTTAAGGAAATGAAATGTTTTTTTCTAACAGGGTTATGCCATATTGTAACAACTTCTGTTGCACCTCAAAGCATTTTTCTATACACTAAATGCCTCTCCCGCCCTCTAACAAGATTAAGTTTCCTTTGTTAGTTTTGTTGATGCACATTTCTCAATCTTTTAAACATATTTTAAGCATTTTATGGTCTGTAATTTTTGGAAGTTTTGTCTGTTGAACACTTTACGCTGAATTTTACTTGCCTCTGTAATCCAAGATGGATACTACAGCGTTACACTTGCTGTCTGTTAAAAGTTGAGGCTTCTTTTCTGTGAGCAGAAAAGCTCATATAGCAGTGTAGTTATTTCAGTATTTATTTCTATTATTGAATCCATGGGGTTCAGAATGTAACTTTGTACATGAAATATATATATAAATATGTATATGAAACATGCATCGGGTTGGTGTTTTCTTTGTGGTCTTGTGTCTTGGGCTTTTCTTGCAGGTCATTTGCCTTGTTGCCTCCCCAGGGCAGGTGCACAGAATAGCTTCCCTCTTCTCGATGTTGATTCTCAGTGCATCCTTTCATGGGGATCTCATTGCACTGTGCTGACTGTGTGTGTATTAAATAGGAAGAAGCATCACCTGCCTTCGTTCGGTGAAGGTCACAGCTCGTTTCTCCCAGCCTGCCCTGCATGATGTGGGTAAGTAACTTGATTCTTCAGATTTTCCTACAAGGGATTATTAAAGCAAACCGAGGGATTTGTTGCCATCCACTCCCTTTCATTTTCCTTATGTCTCCTTGAGCAATGCAGTCTGTAGTGTTATTTAGCATTGTGATCATCTCTGTTGCCCCTTAATTCTGCTGCAGAAGAATACCAGGAAGTATTTTTGGCCTTGGGCTGTGCTTGGCTTCAGGACTTATCAGTGGAGCCTTGTGTGGTTGTAAACTGTGAAGAGCTCTGAGATGACAGACCCAGTTCTGAGTAGTTCCGCTGCCTTTCGGAACACCTGATCGTGGTGTGGTGGGGATGTTTACTGCCTGCTTGTGGTTCTAAAAGGGATGAATCCACTCGGGACTCGGAACGATTTGTTGTCTTCGAACACAAGGTGGTGCTCTAAGAACCTACAGACCACGTGGAGACGTGGGGAGGGACGAGGCTGCTCTGCTCCCTGCTTCTGTCAGCAGGCAAGTTTCAGGTTTGCTTTAGCAACTCTTAGGGGTGAAGTCCTTGTGTCAGCGGTTGAAGAAAAGGGGAATTTGGGCGTTTGATCATCAAAAAGCTCAGAAAACTGGGGCTCTCAGGTGGCTGCTGAGCAAAGGGGAGCAGTGCTGCTCTGGGCTGCTGCCTCTATGGGGTGGCTCTGCCCCATGGCGCTGCCAGCTGCCTTAGGTCTGGAGCTTAAATAAGGAGAGGGGAAAAAAAGAGAGAAAAAGAGTAAGTTGGAAGCCTTCCTGGATTCCACATCTGCTTTTCACTTCCACTGCTGTGTGTGGAGAGGCCGGCACAGGGAGTGCTGGGTCCAGGTGATCCTGGGGCCACTGTTGGCTGGGTTTGACCTTATGGTGCCACTGTCCTCATGGGGAGATTCTCTGTCCTATGTCTGTTCCCAAGGCCCCTACCCAGCCCCTACTTGTGGGTGCTTCCACCCCATAGCAGTGCTGACTTCCATCCTGAGCTGCTCTTGGACTCACTGTCGTATTGTTACTATCTCAAACCCACTCCTTGTCACATCTTTTGGGAGTAGGCAGAGACATCCAGAAACCAGAGGCCAAAAATAGGGAGAGAGAATTGTGGCTTTTCAGTTCTTCTGAGTCAAACCCAGCTCTGGGGCCCGTCCCCTTCCCCCACAGCAGCATTGGACCCTTTGGGTCCCAGTGCCACGCGCTGGACTCTGAGCAGGGCTTTGCACCACCGGCAGCCCATCCATGTGGGCTTTGGTCCGGGTCACAGTGGGTTAAGTCACACACAGTGTCAGAACCTGTCTGGTTTCATTCTGGCTGTGAATATCTCTCGGCTGAACGGTTCATGGTTCACGTCCCTTCCCCAGCTGGGAGCAGAGCAGGGATGTCCTGGGGGCTGCAGTGGTGCTGGGATTCTCCTCCGTCAGTGCCGCAGTGTTTGAGTCAGCGCTCCCAGGGAGCAGCAGCAACGTGAAATAATTCTGCTTCGGCAGGAATTAAAAAGGGAACGTTCTACTCGATGTCACGCACGGCATCCTGTCCTTGCAGCAGCCAAAGATCGGGCGCTGGAGAGGAGCCCTGGGGCTGCTGCTGCTGTTTCCACTGGCTGTGTCCACTGCAGCTCTGTGCTGCGTTTGGGGCCGGGCAGGTGCTGCTGGTGCTGCACTGTGTGCTGGTGTTGCTGGAGCTTGGCTGCAGGCTGGTGGGGGGGGCAGGGATGCATTGTGGTGCCGCGTCACATCACTGCTATTTTTAGTGCTCTCGCTTCTGCTGCGTGGCCCTATCTGTCTCTCTTTGGCCTTTTATTTTCAGTTTCTTGTTGCTGTTTCCCAATCTTGGCCCGGCACCAGGTGGGCAGCAGCTGCTGATGTATTTTTATCTCTTTGTGGTGCAGGGGGAGCTCTGGGGGGGGGACAGGCGCTCGCTGAGCAGCTGCAGCCAAAGGGCCACAAGACTGTGGGGTGCAGAGCTGTGTGTGGGGCACCTCCTGCAGCAGAGCTGTGAGGCACAGCCAGGAGCAGCACCCCACATCACCCTGAGCCGCTTCCAAGCACAGAATGGAGGAGGATTAAGAAGTGGGGCGGTGTGTTGGCTTTGAGGTGACCCCCTGGTCACTTGGTGGGAGCAGCCCTGGGGGAGCCCACCTGCTCACACTGCGGCTCTTCAGTGGTTCTGGGGATGTACAGGAGTCGGCTGGAGGTTGTGTGGGAGACACAGAGCAGGGGGGAACTATAGAGATGCTGTGCTGGAGGGTCCAGCTCCAGTGCTGAAGGTTGGATGGAGCTTTTTGGCAGCAGTTCCAGCTGTGATCAGCCTGGCAGTCCTGCATGAGGATGATTTAGTTGCTGCTTGCTGGGTAAATGCAGTTACAGTGTCCAGGCAGTGAGGTGGGTGCTGTGGCACCCTTAGAAGGGATCAGGGCAGCGGTGTTTCCCCCAGCACAGGGAGCTTGGAGCTTTTCTTCCTGTGCAGTCCCAGAGCTGTGCTTTTAAAGCACAAAAATAACCAGAACAGGATCAAGTGAACTGTAGGAGCTGGCAGAGTGGAGGCAGTAAGCAATGTTAAAGCTGCCTGATAACGATATCCCATTGCAGGAGATGAATTAACAATATTCTGCAGCAATGAAACACCAAACTTTGTGACAAAGCGTTGATTTTCCCAGAAAGGAAGCGAGAGCGAGCTGCAGAGACACAGTGTGTGAGCAGAGGGGAGAGCGATGACAGCACTGAGCAAATATCTGCTGCACAGCACCCAGCTCCTGACCTTTAGCAGCGCTCGGGGCCGGGTGCCTGTTTAGGATGTCACCAGCCCTGACAGGCTTCCTCCCAGCCAGCAGAGCACGGAGGTAACCGGAGTGGTTCGGAGGGCTGGATTCCTGAGCAGCTCCTGCACTGACTCGGAACAGCTGCGTGCCAGCAGCAAAGCCAACAGGTGACGTTGAGTTTGGAGTAAGAGCTCTTAACCCCGCATTGACATTATGAAGCCAATAGAGGGGATGGCCCCGTGCTGGGCCCAATGCTGCAGAACTGCAGGCAGGACACAAATATCCGGATCAGGAATAACCTTTAGGATCCCAGCGCTGTGTCCCACACTGAGTGGATGGCTCTGAGACCACTGCCACCTCCGTGGGGAACTGCAGGAGCCTCTGGGGCTCAGCCTGAGGTCTTGTGCTCTGAAATGAAGGCTGTGCTGTGAGCACGTATCTCACAGGTGAGCTGTGAGTGGCACTGAAATGAGAGTGAAGGAGTGAAGAGCTGTGAGGTAGCTTGAAGACTGATGTTAATTACGCAGTAATTTTTGAGCTGTGATCCGTGTCGGACCTGTTGCTGATCCCCAGACAGATGGCGAGTCACACAGGATGGGCTTCTCCTCTTTATTTCCATCTGCTATATTTCATTAAGGCAGCTAAAGATAAAAATATCCTGCATGTTATTTTTCCATGCAAGCTACTGCTCCAGCAATTTGATACGGCTGTGACTGGAGTTTCCGAGCGACAAGGAGTTCCTGACTGATCTGTGATCCTTGGTGTGAAAAGAGACCGAGACCCCCCAATCCCCCAGCCTCAGGGTGAGCTCCGTGCTGCCCTCCACGTCCTGCAGGAGTCAGTTCACAACAGTTTCTCGGGTGGAAGGGGAGCACAGGCACTGCTGTCTCCTCCGAGAGAAAGTTCCCATTTTCAGGTTCCCACAATTGCAGATGGTGCCATGGAATGGTGATGCAATCATGGAGTCCTTCAGGCATGAAGTCCCCTTTCCCTCTGTGCGGTGGCAATTTGTCCCCAAACCGTTGCTCTGAGCTTTCAGGGCACAGTGTGCACAGCCCTCTTACAGCTTTGTTTTGGGCTGGTTGAGATTTGGTTTCATGGGTTTATTTTTTTTAGCTCTACTGCATTTTTGCCTGGTGAAGCCGTGCTCTTACACACACAGCTCGACTGAGCTCAGTGTTAGTTCCTGGACCTGGCTGATGTTTGAGCTTCAGAACTGAGGATGGAGTCTGGCACTGAGACTTTTTGTTCCTGGCTCCCCCAGCCATAGATCTGAATGCTGAGTGTGAGCACAAGAGATGACCTCTATTCCTTCACCCCACTTTGAAAAGCCAAAAGAAAGCTCTTTCAGGTAGCACAGCTCGCAGCACCATGAGTGCTGTCAGTGGCAGTGCCTGCAGCGCTGCTCCAGAGCCTTTGGTCCAACCCCTCTGCTCTTCGTCTCTCCATGCCTCGAAAAACAAGCCGTTTCCTCACCCTCCTGGCAGCGCTCCCACGAGGAAATTCCTGCTCTGCAGCCCCAGCACAGAACAGCCGCACCATCCCTCCTTCTGTCGGGTCACGTTGCTTCCCCATTCGCAGGGGCCCAGCCCTCACCCCAGGAGAACCTTTGGCTCCGTTCTTGCGCCTGTTCTTCCTCCTCCGTTTATTGGAGTTCCACCCTAAGCTCACACTGACTCGGGCCCCAGTTTAGCAAGGAATTTTATCATGTGCTCCACGTAACTGGCTTAGACCTTCCATCTGTTTTTAGCTTATCAGAGCTGCGGGGGGAGCCGCCCAGTTCCGCACCCCTGGCTCTGTGTGCATTGGCTATAGGCATTTCTGAGCAGAGTGCACTTGCCTAAAGTGGAGCAGGAGCTCAGATAAGGACGAAGTACCGGATTCTGTGTTTCATTCCCAGTGGAGACAGACACAGCAGCGTCTCATTTTGCTGCTGTGCCATAACAAGGTGTGATGGCTACAAGAGCAGGAGGGTGCCTGGACTGCACACAGCCCCTTACAACTTCTGCCTTCAAAGGCTGCCATATTTAATTCACATCATATAAAAATTCCATTGGCGAAGGGTGGGAAAAACTGAATGTAGAATGAAGACTTGTGTTTTCCTGCAGAGCTCACTGGAGGAGCCGGGCTGTGATGGTTGGATTTCTGCTATAGGTCAGAAGTTCATCGAGTCATCAGATTTCATGTCATGGGGCTGTTCTGTTCCTAATGGCAGCCAGGCAGCACTCAGCCCATGGCCCAGCTTTTATGCTGGGCTCCTTTGGTAAGATAAACGTTGCAGTCAAAGTCATGGGCGAATCATTTTGTGTTTTTGGGAGTGAGTCACTACCTTCCAATTCTACAACAGAGCAGAATATGAAATCAGAAGCTGGCTAGCATTTGGGTGAAGTACAAAGCCCCGTACTTAACTGGGCTGTTGGTAAAGCAAGTTTGTGGTGCACAGATTTAATGCAAGCATTGGGCTGAGCACCCTGCAGACAGCTCATGGGGGTCGGGGAATTCACAAAGACCTGAGAAACCCAGAGCGGGGCCTGAGCTCAGGGTGGGACACAGGGCTGAGCAGCAGCTCGATGCTGTGCGTGTCCTGAGTGATCCCACTACGTAACTGCACTCATCATTCACATGTCTCAGGGGGAGCGGCTGCAGCCACATGTGAAGCTGAAATAAAAGCAGTTTAGCACTTAGCTCTGGGTTGGATCTTTGAATAATTTAAGTCTGTCAGAGACGCCTGCCGTGCATCCTCCTGTGGGTATGTTTGTCTGCAGAATTAAATGAGACAGCGTGTGAGCTGCTCGGGCAGCCAGGTCTGAGCTGCAGCACCGTCACGGTGCAGAAGCTGTGTGTATTGTGGGGGTGCAATGGGGGCAGTGATTGAGAGTTGGCTCACAGAGCTTTCATCTGCAATTTTTCCCTCCCCTTGAATGCTCCCCTGATGCACTGACTGCTGCGTCCTGCCCAGCATCTCTAGGTAAAGGAAGCACGTGGCTGTTGGCTTCTAGGTGTATTCTCTAAATATTTGGTAAATTCACAGAATTCCTTTTAAACCAGCCTGGATGTGATTTCCTGGGAAGGAAGGATTTCTTCAGAAATTATTATTAGAGTGTGATTCATGTGCTCGTCTAAGAGCCGGGGAGCAGCAGGAGCAAAGCAGGAGACACTGCCAGAGAGCTCAGCATTAGCGCATTATAGGGGGCAGAAAATTGCTACATTTCTCTTCAATGTGAAAAGATTCAGCGTGCAGGGTTTCATCTGATAGCTCTCGTAATGTGTCTATTATGAGTCCCGTAATTACTGTGTGTTACTTTGTATTTCGTATTTACTGAGTAATTACTTTGTATTTCAGAGAAACAGTTCTCCGTTATGGCAGCTCCAGAAGCTCTGGGTGTTAGGAAGGGTTTGGGGTCTCACCTGTGGGTGCACAGTGTGGTTTGGGACGGCACTTGGAGTCCTGAGCCCCAGTGGAGCAGCAGCAGGAGCTCATGTTCTGTAGAGCTGTAGGAAGTTCTGTGCGCTGAGGCTGATGTGCAGTGTTTGCTGTGAGCGCTTCAGACCTCGGGCTCGAACCATTGCAAGTGTGCAGAGCTGCTCCTTGGAACCTACTATGGGCTTCAGCAGTGACCTGGAGAAAAAGGCGTGCACAGCATCACAGCATCAAACAACAGAAACAAGGGCAGCTTAGCAAAAATTGGTTTGAAAATGCTCATTAATTAAGCCCATGCAAATCTGTTAGAGGCTCACTAACACTCTTTTTTTCCCCCTCTTCTTATCCAAATGTGAGTGCTGGTTGCTGTAAGTGTGCTGGAGGTGCACGGCCATGGGATCACAGGGTGCCGTGACTCTGCGATGTGCTGCTCCGTCCGGCTGCAGCCCTGACCTTAAAGCAGGAGAAGAAACAAGTGAGTAAGCCATGCTATTTATAGCAGAGCTAATTATTTTGATGCGATATGACAGCAGCGGAGTCTGTTTTCTCTTCACTCAATTAATGACAATGGAAAAAGCATTCGATGCCCTTTTAGCAGCGTTCGCTGGCTGCAACGCAGACCTTCTCTGCATGCTTTAAGACAGGGTTTGGCAGTCCAGCAGTGGGGATGCAGAGCTGTGTTGGAGGAGAGGCTGCAGGGAATTGCTGCTCCTAAAGGCAGAAGCTGCTGTTTGGTGGGAAGTCATGCAGTGAGGGCAAACTGCTGTAGAAAATAGTCTGGGACTCGCAAGGGGCTTATAGCAGCATCCCATGTGATGTTAGGGCTGGAGAAACAGGCGTGAACAGCTCTGTGTCTAAATGACCACAGCATCTGACACACTGAGCTCCTGTGGGATGTTGTGTGGGAGAACCCCAGCACGGAGCTCCTGGCCAGCCTGGCTCACAGGGCACTGCTCCCCTCTGTGCTGCGTGGTCCTGGTGGGACGCTGCACTGTGGGGGTCACTCTGCCCTGCTGCTATAGCACTGAGAGCTGCCTCTTATTGTGCCCCGTGACCTTTCGTGCTCTCAGAGCACAGTGCTGTTTGCTGGGCCCTCTGACTGTCGCTTTGTTCACGTTTTATTTATCTTTTTTTAAGCATGTGGGTCAGGCGGCTGCAGGTACAGTGCGATATTCATGAGAGGCCCTGATTTATGCAGGCACGGGGCTGTGCAGCAGGGATTACTGAGTACTGAATGTTATATGCAGCTTTCATTCCTTTCCGCAACCGAAGGACACGGAGTTTCTCCAAGATGGGATTTGTGAGAGCCTCCTTCACGCAGCTGTGTGTGCTGAGGGCAGTGCTGGCCCTACTGCACCGTGGGCAGAGCTCAGTGTGGGGAGCTGAACGCAGCCATACAGCCATGCTGCACTGCGGGGCCCTCAGGCACTGCACCTCCCTTTGCAGGTACCTCCATCACACGTGGCTGTTTTAGGGGCAGTAATGAGTTTTTGCAAGGTCGCCAGCGTTGTTGTATTGAAGTGGGTCAGGGCAGAGGGAACCTCTCCCGTCAGTATGAGATGGTGAGGAATGAGTTCCAGGCTGGGCAGCTCATTGGTATCAGTGCTCTGCCCCCTGCCACCACCCTCACAGTGCTGCTGGTGCTCAGCCTGGGCAGGCAGCCCCGTCCCACACCTCAAGCTCCCATTCCTGCAGGAGGGGAGTTCCTTTCCACCTCCCTGTGCCGTCCAGGAAAACAAAAAGGCGCTGCTAACATCTCTTCTCCTCCTACGTGCCGTTCTTTCTCAGCTCCCATTAAACTCTTCCCACTCGGGGTGTGGGCAGCAGCACGCACACATCTCCCTCTGCTGTTTTCCCGTCCCCTGGGAGCAGCACTTGCCATGGGGACAGGCGAGGGTTTATTTTTGCTCTTTCTGAGGCTTTGCTGAAGGGGCCCCTCGTGCCACCTCCCTTCCCCCAGCACTCTCATCCCACACAGCAGCAGCACGATGGATGTAAGCACTGTGGAGGGTACAAGGGGTGCAACGCTGCACTGCTAAGCCATGCTCAGGTTATTGCCACTACCCCTAAGGGAACAGGGCGGCTTCTGGAAAAGCAGGCTTTGTGATGGACAAAAAAAGCCCTGCTTGTTCCCTGTAGTACAATGTGCTCTGCTCTTGGGCAGGGGCTGCATGGTGCTCACCATGCCCCATCCACATCAATAGGATGCTTGGAGTCACTCCTCCTGCTGGCAGATGCAATGGGGGAATCCGTCTGGGCTCCTTCCATCCTTAAAACTTGTGGGATGATGCTTTGGCAGTGGGTGTGATGGGACAGGTGTTGGGACGATGCTTGTTTCTATGGATGCTCTTTCCCTCTGCGTGTCCCCATGTGTGTCCCTCAGTCCCACACTCAGTTCAGCACAGGGGCAGCTCTGGGCACTGCAGCCGCCCTCCCTGCACTCCAGTCACTGTGTGTCTGCCCAGCCAGGAGCTGCAGCTGAGGGAGCAGGAAATCTCCTCCTGATGGAAGTCTGTGTGTGGGGGGGGGAGGGCACCAATGTGCTGTGTGCACTTAAATAACCTCGTCTGCTGGTTAGAGTTCAAGAGACCTAGTTTAAAAAAATGAGAAGGTTTGCAAAGCACAGCTGCATTTTATGTGGATCCATCCAAATCTGCCTGATTTTGCCTCAAGATGGCTGAGAAGGCACTGAGCCCATCCGTCCATCCTGCTCCATGTTCTGTGTGACAGCACTGGAGCACCCACATGTGAGTTGTGTCCCGGGGTGCGGGCAGCCATTTGCAGCCACCGACAGCCTGACGTGACTGAACCTGCCGCAGATGATTCTATGAGATAAGGGTGTTTGACCCCACCTTGCTGCCTGCTATGGCCTCCATGGGCCAGCTCCCCACAGGGCAGTGCTTTGAGTGGGGGCCCTATGGTGCAGAGCTGCCTGCATGGGCACAGCCTGCGGGCACCATGAGCTGTGCCTTGCCAGGCTGGGAACTGAAGGTCACGGAGTAATGGGATCCAGTGCTATTTATGAGCAGTTGCTCGCCGCTGAGGGCAGCAACATTTGATCAGGGGCCGCCCTGTGCAGTGTGTGCTGCCCTGGGCTTCCTCGCCTGCTTTTAGGCAGCTGATGGTGATGCTGCCCAGCCCTGCAGCACTGGGGGGAACCCCCTCAGTTCACCTTCCCTGCTCTGAAGCATCTCTCATTTGCATGCAGATGTGTCCCCACCGTGCTCTGGGTAAAAGCCCCATCTCCCATTGGTGGGACTCTGCTCATTCCCCAAAGGAAACCTTTGGGGTCACAAAGTCCCAGTGCCCGGTGAAGGGCTGGGGGTGGGGAAAGCAGAAGGAAGATTAAAAGGATCAAAGCACTCAGTGCCAGTTTTCAGATGGGGATGAACGAGCGCTGTCCGAACCACAAGAAGATGAGATCTGTTCACAGCTGTGCAGCTGCAGCTCATCCTCACGATGGACAGAGAAAATCTCAACCCAAAGAGCTCCCAAACACTCTATGCCCGGCTCTCTGCCCCCGTCTGCCCCATCCTGCTGGCAGCCTCGGCTCCATCCACTCTCACTGCTGCTCTGTGCTGGGCGTGGGGACGTTCAGCAGATCAGCCCTTCAGAACAGATTCCTTCCCTGCAAAGCTGATGATGATTCCTGTATTTTTAAAAAGTCTTTTTAAAAAAAAGGTTGTTTGTGGTGCGGATGGGACGGGATGAGCTCAAGCTTTGTGCCATTTTTAGCGCTCTTGGAACCAAGAGAATTGGAGGAACTGAAAATATATGCTTAATCGCCCCCAGGAAAGACTGCCATAATATTTTGGGTTGCATAAGCAAACTAAATTGGAAATCTGGAATCTATTCAAGACCTTTTGATCAGGGAGCTTTGCAAGTGCAGAAAAGTAAAAACACAGACAGATGGGGATTAGAGTTGAGCATCAGGAGAATAATTTCCTCTTTTAATTTCAGTTCCGCCAACGTATAAAAGCATTAACAATCCCCTTACATAACTGCGTCCCAGCGGCCGTGGCAGAGCCGCCGTGCTGCCTCTGGGGGATTCACGCCAGCAGGGAACCCCGGCTCCAAACCTGGGCTGTGTTGGGGCTGAAGGCCGCACTGTGGTGGGGATGGTGGGACCGTGGGGGATGGCAGCACCATGGAGCTGGAGCTGGGTTGGCAAAACCCGACTGAACAGCCTACAAACCCCAGTCCGCCCTGCTGGGTCACTACAGCAGCATCAGCGGGAGGAGGAAGATTAGGCTGAGGAGCAAAGGGAGATGTTTTTCCCAGTTGTTTGCCAGTGAGAACAAGAGGCTGTGACGCTCTGTGCTGCTGTCAGGGCTGCTTCAGGCCCTGAGAAATCAGTATTGTGAGCGGTGCCCTCCAGGCTCATCAGCCACCATAAATACAGGAAAATCAGTTGGAAGCATCGCGAGTTCTACACGACTGGCACATCATCTCCATTCAGATGGGTGATATGTAGGTGCGCATGAGATCACAGCCTGCTATTTAAGGAGGAAACCTCTACTTACATAAATGTCTGATTATGCAACTGTCATGGAAACCAGAGATGGGAAGGATGCTCGGGGTGGGTTTGTCCACACTGCTCTGCACACTCTGGGCTTTGCTCAGGACTGTTAGAACCACACGGCGCTGCTGGGTGCCTTGCTGGAGGAGCCGTGGTTGCTGCTCTCCTCTCCTCCAAGAGCAGACGTTCCCTCAGGAGCGATCCCTGAATTTCATATGCAAGAACCTCCGAGATCCTTCCAAATAATTCCAGCACAAGATATTGTTAGGAAGCTAAAATCAAAGGTACGAGATCTTACATATTTAATAGGATGGAAGAGGCTTTCTGCAAAACCAGAACCACATGGAGGGCATTGGGACATTTCCCCGGTGCAGATTCCAAATGGGGCCATAGGTTGAGCATAGTGCACAGACGCCGTGCACGCAGCACGGGCAGTAATTACATCCCCTTTTCTAAACTACGTTATCAGGAAACATCTATATGGTCTGCATGGGCCTAGATTACATTCTCAGAATAGAATGTTCTCTGCACAAAGAGCACAGTTGTGGTAGATCAATGAGAATGCACTCAGAAACATCAATTAAAGGTAATACAAGTCCTCAGTGCAGGATCAGGGAGTGAGCATGGTTTGAAATCCCAGCTCTGCCTCCCTAGGAATGCAACACAGCAAAACCACTCAGAATTTCATCAGGTTTAAAAATAAAAGTGTCTCTTCTCATTCTCTGCCCAGCTTTCCCCGGGTGCCCAGGTGCACTGAGTTTTCCCAGCTCAGTGTATGAGCATTGCTCAGGAGATCTCAGGCTGCTGCTGCGGGGCTGGGGGCTGCTTCCCACTCCTGTACTGGGCGGCCCAATGCTGTGTGCTGGGAGCACAGCTCTGCTGCCAGCCCGCTCCTGGGCACCGACACATCAACCTCCTGAAGTTCCACATGTACAAATTCAGCAGAGGCCTCCCCATAGGAGACAACCGGGTGAGCCTGGGGTAGATGTGGGAATGAGAGTCAGACCTTCTGCCTTGCTGCCCTTTAATGTGTGCTGCTCGTTTCCATGGGGTGAGCAGTCTGGCCGCCTTTGGACACATCCAGCAGGTGAGACCAGCAGAAGCACCAACAGTGTGTCCTCTGCTGGACCCCTTGATTTTCTGTCATTGAGGAAAATGGGAAAGTAATGTGAATCTTCCGTCAGCCCGTTAATCCCACGTCCCCGTCACGGTCATTAATTCAAATGTGAAACCTGAGCTGGATGAGATCCCTGTGCCCACAGCAGCGCACGGCCCGGCTCCGTGTGGGTCCGTTCATAACTGCATGGCACTTATCGATCACAGTGATTGTGGTGGAACATTTTCCCCTCAGCAACTCAGAACAAAAAATACATGGGAGGTGTCCATTTTCTCCGCTCAGCTAATTATTTGGGTCCTGGTACGTTTCAGTTCTCTGCAAGCAGCGCAGGCGAGCAGATTCCATTCATAACTCAAATTCCAAATGGCTTTGGCACCTTCCATTTTCGTGGCTTACTTTATTAATACGGAGGTGTTTTTAGTTGTTGCTGGTTTTTTGTTTTTTTTTCCCGAATGCTTTTTCCCTCTGGGCAGAAAGCTGCTCCCTTTTCGTCACAGCCTCTATAATGAATTGCCGTGTACAAAGCCGGTCATACAATACGCAGCAGCAGCGCCGAGCGAGAATCTTTGGGAAGAGTTTCCATAGAAACACTGACGTCCTCCTGGCGAACAGGACACCGAGTTCTTTCAATGGGAGGTATGGGGTTTTAAAGGAGCAGTTGGGTGGCAGAGAGCCAGGCAGGCAGAGCCATGACTCTGCATCTCCCAGCAGAACAGGGGGGCTGCAAAGGGTGGGAGAAAAATCACCAGTGAGCCTCATGTTAGCAAAATGTGGGACGTGATGGCTGCTGCCGAGCGCTGCTGCGTGCAGCTTGGCAACTAATTAAACTGCTGGGCACAGAGTGCACAGGGGCTGGGAGCCGACGGTAGAAATACCAGGCTGAGAAATACCTGCTCCTAAAGCCTTGTTGGGTCTTGTTACTGATTTGCTCCCCTGAAGCCTTGGGTTGAGCACAGGAGCCGTGACGCTGCTGAGCCCCCAGGCCAGGCAGGGTGCACCCTGCAATGTGCCCTCAGCTCCAGCTCTGCTTGGAACAAGACAAGGGCTTGGCTGATGTTCCAGCTCCGTGTTTTAAATAGCCTCACGTCTGCCCGCTGTGCGGTGGCAGAGCAGCCCTGTCTGGAAGAGGCTGTTTCTAGAAGGAAAAAAGTCAGAGGAAATGTTTTTGACAGAAATGCTGGAAATGGTACAAAACCAAAAGGGAGCGTGCAAAGAGAACTGTGCACTGAACACAGTGTGCAATGGGCAGGAATGCTTCGCTTCGGAGCCATGCCCAGGTGAGATGGGAGAGGGCACAGAGCTCCTGCCCACAGGGCAAGGCGTGAACCGGTGCTGGCACAGGGCTGGGCTCCCCGGGGCTGCTGTCCCCATCCCTCTGCCCAAGGCCAGGCCCCCACTGTGCCCCACAGCTTGTCTCTCCTTCATGGGTCTGGCAGCCCTGGGGGCAGCCCCACACACCTCTGTTACCTGTATGTGTGCAGCTCTCTCTGGGCTGCAAGTGTGGCATTCCAAAATACCTGCTGGGTTTGCACACCTCTGCTGCTGAGCGCCTTTTGGCTGGGCACACAAAGCATCCATAACCCCAGCACAGCATGTCAGGAGCCTCAGCTATTCTGCACCTTTCCACATCTGCTCTTGGGAGTTTCCAGCTCTGCACCAAACGCAGCCGTGGAGCTGCAGGCCGTAACCACTTGTCCTTTGCTGTTCTCAGAAATGGCAGCTGTTCGTACTGCTGATGCTGCAGAGCTGAAGCTTCCATGATGGAAGTTAAATTATTTCAGATCTGTAAGGTCTGATGGTGCCTGTTGTTCTGGTTGATAATTTTGTAACTAAGACATTTGTTAACCTGGTGGGCTCCAGAAAGGATGTTTGATATCAAAGCAGAGCTCCACCCTTAATGGTACCTCTCTCTTTTGGCCATTAGTCTCAATGTTTTGCTGCGGAATCAGGAATGCTTTATCTTACTTTGTAGATAGGAAAACAATGTGCAGGACGGTGACAGTTCAATGAGGACATCCCCAGAACACGGGCACAGTGACCTGGTTCAGTGCTCTGCACACAGGACGATCTTGTGGAGGTGTTGGAGATAAGGACCAGTTTAGAATGAAAGAGACACTTTAGTTCAGCACTTGTTCCTTCCTTACAGTCAGGTGAATGTCAAGGCTCATTATGCCTTCTCAATTAACATAATCCTATACGGTGTTCAGACAGCAGGTGATGAACTCGATTTAAATGCACATCTCGGTTGGCTTTGCGTGCAGCAGGAAGGGCAGGGCCAGCAGATTCTAAGGCAGATCTTGCAGCTCCCCTTGTGCTACAGGTGCCATCACTTCCAGGCTCTGAAATCCAGAGGTGTTGGATGTATGTGTGGTACTGGGGTGGTACCTTTGGGTGAGGGGAGTCCCACCAGAATGAGACACAACCCGTGTGTGCTGTGGGCACAGCACTGACCTGCTGCTCCTCCCAGATCTGAGCCTGGTACAAGCACAGAGCAACGTGTTCCCTGTGCTGCATCACTGCAGCCTCCTTTCCTGCAGATCCTGCTTCTTTTTCACATCAGAGCTGATCCTAAATGTAGGACACAGATGCTCAATCCTGCCTTCTGGGCTTTCATTCATCAGCTTTGCAAAGTTTTGGTGATACAACAGTAATAGGAAGCTGCTTGTGCTTAATGGCACGGCATGAGGAGTGCTCTGCTGCCCGGCACTGCAGAGGCCCCCAGCAAACAGAGCAGGGAGAAGGGAGGGAGGCATTCTGCTGAAAACAATTTGATCCCAAAAACTAAGCAAGGCCGTAACAATTACAGCCACCTAGTGGGCAAAGGTTTGTTTCGTCTCATTCTTGCATCCGCTTTTACTACTTCTCATGAATACATAAAATCTGAAATATGTTCCTCCTGGCGCTGTGCTCTGGCACTGTCAGGACTGTTGTCCCACCCTGTGCTGCTGCTGTGACTCGGCCGTGCTGGGATGTCTGCTGAGCTGTTGCTGCAGCCAAAGGGGCAGTGCTGCTGCTTTAGCAGATCTCCTTTCTGTGAGCAGCTCATTAGATTTAAGGTCTGCTCCCTCCACTGTTCTGCTCACATCCCTTTGGTTCTTGATGTCCTCCATCACTTCAGGAGCTCTTCAGGCATCGCAGGGTATTTCATGTTCTGTGGCATCTCTGGCACGTTTCTGCTGAAAAAGAAAATTGGAAAGTAAGTATTTCATCTAAATCTTAGCATATCAAAAGGAAGAAAAAGCACATGCCTCTATTTCTCTTCCTTTTATACGCAGCAAATGGGCTGAAACTATGAACTTCAGATTTGGGTTCGAGCAGCTCCGAAGCCTCTCGACTTAGCCCACAATAAAATCCACACTGAGGGTTCACAGCAGCTTTTGGATCCACCTCGGAGAGAGGGAAAAGGTCCTCAGTGAGGTTCACTCTTTTGGACGTGGGCTTTTCTGTTGTTTTTTCTTTTAGATTTCACTTGTTCTCAAGATTTTAAGAACTCATTTACAGAACAAACCCCTGTGAAACCTGCCCAGGCTTTTGGCCGCTCGCAGTGGGGCGGAATAGCAGAGTGTGGGATTTTTAACCCTATGACGAGCTGTGAGTTTTGGAAATCCTCATTGGCATGTGTTCAAACCAGCCTTAATGAGAACCGCCCCATGCCAACCTCATGACTCAGCCACACCGGCAGCTTCTGACACCCATCCCACAAGTCGTTGGCCTTCCCTGGGAAGAAAACAAGGCTGCCCCTCCTTTCCTTCCTGCAGCCTCACGGGCTGCTGCTCAGCCAGAGCATCTTTTGTATCAGCAGGACTTGACGTTGATCTCGTGCCTGTGGACTATGAGATGAGCTGCTGGATGTGGTTCCTCCTGCCTCGCAGCTTCATTGTGCTGAGCAGCTTTGCTGTGCTGCCCTGGTTTGTGTTCAGGGCATGGGAGACTTTGTGCAGCCAGCGTGCAAAATCCTTCCTCAGCTCCGGTGCAAATCCTTCTGAAGACAGCTACACATCAAACGTATCGTGATGTTGCTTCTAAATCCTATGGATGTATTTGTAGGAGGTCCATACCTACGTAGTTTCTGTATCAGTTATATGCTGTATGAATACCCAAGCAGCCGCTACTCAGAGGTAGCCAATGTTTGCAAAGGGAAATGCTGCTCAAATATTGGGGAGCTGCAGAACTGGGAATGCTGGGGTAAACCTCACCCTGTGCCCATTGCACGGCCCCAGGGGAGAGGCTGCAACGACAGGAAGCTGCTCAGCTCTGCCATTGCAAATTATTTGACCTCTAACGCTTTGTTTTGGTTTTATTATCATTTTTTATCTCAGCCTTTTCCATGCATGGGCTGCACAGCACAGCGCCATAAAGAATCTCGGATAGAGGCAGAGCCAGATCTGTGATGCAGTTACCGGTACTTCATTAACCTTTATCTTGACAAGTGGAAATAACGTGCTGTGATTCAGGGTAAATTTTTCACTTGCTGAGAAAAAAAAAAGTGGTGCCAAAAGGAAGCAAAGAAGCCAGACATGAACCAATACAAGTCTTGATAGAAGAAAGCAGCAGGGCTGGGCTGGCTGGGCACACTGCTGACGTGCTCCCATGTGCTCTGGGTGCCACTCAGCCCCCTGAGCCCCAGCAAAGCGGCTCCTGGCAGGATGGAGTTCAGCCCAGCTTCTGTTCTGCTGCAGCCTGCGGTGGCCGGCAGAGTCCCCCAGAGGAGATGGCAAAGCCAATGAGTAATAAGGAGAACTGATGTTTTTCCAAGCAGAAACCAGCCTGACTCACCACTATTTTGTTTCTTTTATTGTTATTTGTATTGCTCTGATGCCAGACATCAGATCTCAGTTATTGAGCCCAGGATTTTATCACCATATAACAGGAGAAAGTGCCCTCTGAAATGCTTCCAAACTAAATCAATAGGAGGGAAAAAAAGGAAAAAGCAGAGCAGCCTGCTGCAATCCAGGGCAGAACACTTCCCAGCGCCCGGCTGCTGAGCTTGCCATGAAGTCAGTGTCTGCTCCTGGCAGGGCTGCCATCAAAGCAGCTCTTTGGAGCTGGTATCTGCCACGGGAACATCTTTCCCGAGCCAGAACCTGGTACACGGCAGGACTTGGATGGCTGGGGATACCTGTCAGCCTCTGCCCGTCTGCCAGGCATGATAGGCATCAATCCCTGAAAGCCATCACGCTTATCCTAAGGAGTTTAATAAAGTAGAAGGACCCAGATTCAGTAGTGGCAGTAGAAGCAGAACTGCTCTCAGATCCAGACAGAGGAGTACAAACAAAGAGAACCTCGATGTCTGGCAGACAAAAGCTGACTGGAAGATCAATGCAGGAAAGCTCTGTGGGAGGTCTGGGGCTGAATGGGAGCAGAAGGATGGGCATCACTGTATGTAAAAGCTACTGGGGGCTGTGCAGGAGGAGCAGGTGGAAGAGGTGGCAGAGGGACCTCATGCATGGCTGCATTTGCCCGTTAGCAGAGCGATCCAGGAGGCTGCATGATGATGTCTGTGGCACTTCTGTGAGCCCACAGCGGAGAGATGCTCTTGGCCAGTTCTGCTCGAGGAGGGCAGACAGCAGCAGGGCTGTGCGATGGATGGATGGATGGATGGATGGATGGATGGATGGATGGATGGATGGATGGATGGATGGGTGGGTGGGTGGATGGATGGACGGACGGACGGACGGACGGACGGATGGATGGATGGATGGATGGATGGATGGATGATGGATGCAACTGCAGGATCTCTGCTCCTCTCCTTCCTGCACTGTTTGCATGAATCCTTCCAAAGCTTTATGGGTGCTTTCTTCTCCTTCCATCGGAGGAAATGTGCATGCTTTTGGTTTTCTTTCCCCCCATTAATTTCCTCAGTTCTGAAGCAGAACGGATCTAATTATCCTTCCTTTCCCAGACAAATAGCACGGCTTTGAAAAATTGCCTGTTCTTTTGTACACCTGGCATCTGGAGTTGGTAAAACTCGGAAACTTCTCAAATGCTCCTTGTGGTTGAGAGGAAGGGAGGGTGATATTTAGTCAATGATCTTTGCCCTCATTTTTAAGGAAAAAAACAACAAGCCATCAATTCTGCTGCTGGCAATTGCCAAGGCAGTTAGGCTGAGCTCTCTCTTAAGTGAACAAACACTTACGGATCTATTTTTACCTGCCCTGAAGCAGACTGCTGTAGGTGGAAATGCTGTAATTATTTCCTCTCCCTGCTTTCCACTGTCCTAAAAGATCTCCTGGAGCAGCTTGTTCTCAAGTCACTGCTGCACATGGGTGAAATCTGAATGGAACCCATCTTAGCAACAAGCCCAGTTTGGCTCCAGCTGCCGAGAGCAGCTATGACAAAGGTGAGATGCGTGGAGCTGCTATGAGCCGGCTCCTGCTGCTTAGCCCCATCTATCTAAGAAGGCAGAGAATTACAAATTAGGAGCCTGGCTGGCAGCTGAGGGGGGACAGGGACTTGATCAGCACCCAGGGGATGCAATAACACTGTTTTCCCCTGTGCTTCTTTTCCCATCAGTGCATGTTTTCCAATTAATTTCCCTCCCCAAAGCCTCTCTCTGTGATTGTCTTCCTGCTTTTCTCCCTCCTCTTCCCTGGGTTTATTTCTCAGGGCAGCTGATCTCCACTTGCCACTCAGGTTAACTCCGGTTTCAGTATCAAAGATCATTTAAGCTGAAAATAGCTTTTTAATGGGTCCACATCACAGCCCAAGGGTGCCTGGTCAGCAGCCCTCAGCTCCATCCAGCATGCAGAGCTCTGAGCGTTCCCTCACCACGGCCACAGCCACCACACTGTGTGTCAGGGATGGGGGGTGATGGCCTTGAGCACAGCTGGTTGGGGAGCGGGTGGGAGGAGCTGATGAAGCAGGGGAAAAAGCCCACGAATGCTCAGCAGGGCAGCTGGCTCTGTACGTTTTGATTGTCATGAAAAGGAAAACCATCTCTTGAAGGGCCCATAGATTTTTATCACTGTGTTGCTATGGGTTATTAGGGAATGGCTAGTGGTGCTATTTAGTATTCAGTGTCCAGATTACTCAGCGGTATGAAATAAGTCCTATGCGGTTAGAACACGAAGCCTTGCCCTTCAGTTCGAAGCAACACAGCATGATGCTCCTGGAGCAGGAGCTGCAGGTCCCACTGCTGGGAACTCCTGCCTGATGGGGGCACCAGGGGGGTGGGCTGTGGGTTCCCAACAGCCAGCACTTCTGTGAGCAGAGCTGGCTGTGCTGAGCATCCCCCTGACCCTAAATGTGTAACAGCATCATTGCTTTGGGAAGGTTATCACAGAATCATTGAGGTCCCACTTTGTACTGAGGGCGTGCTGCCATCACAGGCTGCAGGATGGGGGCTGAGCCATGAGCTGTGACGAGTCCCACGGAGGCAGTCCTAGCAGAGATGTCACAATCCTCACTATGCTTCAGACCTGAGCAGATGCAAAAAAGGCAGCGGTTCAGTGGAGTTGTACTGTGGTGTATTTCGGAAGATGCGCCAGATGGCTGGCAGGGAGTCTTTTAAACCCTGACTTCTCTTCTGAGCCAGCCATGTTATCATCCATCAGACGGTCTCTTTGGGATGACATTGCAGAGCCTGTCTGTCTCCTTTAGGTTTGCCTTGCTCCTGTTTATTTCTAGCTGATTTATTTATATCTGGAACCGATACAAGTGGCACAATTTCTTTGTTTCATTAAAAGATTCCTTGATCTAAATTGTAAAAGATTTGTCTTCGGAGAGATGAAAGTCAACCAAGCGAATGCCTCCCATCCCCAGGCTTCTCCATTCTCTGGGTAAACCTGGGAAAGACATTTTGCTGCACAGTAGTAAGCTGCTGTTGAGGTTAAGGTAGACCTGGCCACCGGCCTGTTGGATATGAACATGTCCCTCATTTGGCCTTCTTAGTTATCATTTTCTAAGAGGTGAAACAGTGTTGACGGAGCTTAGGCTATCAAACACGCGTCAAGGTAAAACCAAGAGCCAACTGCGAGCATGGAAAATTACATCCAGTGCCCAGCAGCTCATTGCCAGGCAAGGAAAATAGTGTTTGTGCAGCTGAGCACTGTCAGTCCCCGTACCCTTGGGGCCGAGCAATCCTAAACTTGACCTGCTGCAACCTGCAGCTCACTGCTGGGCAAACTGCTTGCAGCCCTTCTCTAAAAGGGGCTGTTCATGCCTCGTTTATTAATTCTGTGTGTCTCACCCTTCTGCACCCCCTGATTTTAGGGGGCAGCAGCCATCATTGGTGAAGTACAGGGAAACATTTCCTTCCAGCCAGCCCAACTGCTCCACGGATCAGAGGGTTTGAGCACACGGTGCTGCCCTGCAGCCTGTTAGTGCCAGCACTGCAGAAGGACAGGCTGTTTGTGGGCACTCTGTATGGGATTGCTGCGTGTTGTTGTGGATGCTTTGAGTGTGATCTGGCTATGAATCACCGTGCTCTTTCTGACCTACTGTCCTAATTGAGCATCGCATGTTCTTCAGAGCCTGCCCTACCTCTTGGCAGTAAAGCAGCAGCCTGGAGCTGCAGGTGTTTGCCCCGTTCCTTCGTTCTGTGACAAATTAGAGGAGATTCAGCAAATCAATGTGCTGAATCACGGAACCTCCCCGAATGTGACCCCACATCGCTGCCCCTTTGTCTGGCTGTTGTCGGTAGCAGGGTCAGGCCGGGACATGGCTTTTCCATCTATGTGAATTTTTCTGCTGTGAATGTTCCAGCAAAATCAAAAGCCTGAGGAAGGGATTCTGTGGAAGCTTTTTAGTCAGTGACTCTGCTCTCATTAGTTTTAGTTTGGAGCAAAGCCTCAGGGCAGGACCAGTACAGTTGGTTGTCCTGTTGGTTATGTGGGCACTGCTGTTTCTTTGGGACCCCATAGCCTGGCAGATTGGCAAGAAGAGCTGCTGCTGCCTTGCTTCTCCAGCACATTTAACAGTGTCCTCCTCCCTGACCACCTTGTGTCTTCTCTGCATTAAAGGGAGAACCGCCTGCCTGCTCCGAGACCCCCGTGGTGACACTGGCTGCTCACAGCCCTCTGAAGGACTTCCATCCAAGGGCTTATCGTCACTGCAGAATGAGCTCAGGTTTCCAGCCAGGGGTGCCCCAGCCTCCCAGCCCTGCCCTTGCAGAGCAGCGCAATGGAAAATTGGCGTCGAGTGACCCACCAGGCGCCGCACATTCGGGTTTAAATGCTGCAACTGCTGGCAGGTCTGTAGGGACAGGGACATCCACACTGCCCCATGTTCCCAGCCCCCAGGTCCACCCATGCTGCTCTGTGGGCCACCCAAGTGCTGCCTGCACACAGCTGGATTGCAGAGCTCCCTGATTTCCTCCCCTTTGGATACAAGTAGCTGGTAAGAGAGGTGAGGGGTCTGCTCAGTGCAGCCTGGAGAAGCAGCAACAACCCAGATGCTTTAATATTTTTTGCTGCTATTTTTTAATAGCATATCCCCATTACGGAAGTCACAGCCCTTCGTCTGCTCCCTTCCCACTGCATGTGTGATGAAGCCCAAAGAGGTGACCCTGTGACACACAGCTCTGCCCAGGGCCCACGTCCATGTTCTGCCACTGCTCCCTAAAGGCGTGCTTCTCCCACCCTTCAAAAACCAAAGAGCATTCTGGTTTTAAGGATAGTCACATGCTGACACCTCCTCATGGAGTTCTGTGACATGAGGCCATTTTCAAGGAGAGAAAAAAAGACTTGCTGTGTTTGCTGCCTTTGTGTTTGCACTGCTTTTATTAAAATGGTCAGCCGTGAGCTGAGTAATGTATGTAAAATGGTACGGCCTCAGATCTGACTGAGCTGGAGATGTTACAGAAAAGTGTTTTGTGAGAAAACGTTCCCAGCTATGTAGCCTTAGAAACTGGGGAGGTAGAGCTGGAGGTCAGGGAGGGCTATGAATATGGAGAGCCCGGAGATGGGAAAATCACAAGGGAGGCAACTGTGCAGCCAGGATGAAAGATGAGAGCTACAGCAGAAAGTGGATGAACTTGAGGGAGCAGGGGAAGACACCGTGTGACAGCGGGAGGATTTGTTCCATCCAGCCCCAAACAGGAGCGCGAAAAACAAGTTTGGAGTGGAGAAAAATCAGTCAGAAATGTTCACGTATGACTGTGAGCCTATAGAAAGCTCCAGGACATCCTGGAATACTGCACCATTTATCCCAATCGGAGGGTGAGTCAGCACTCAATTATGTGCAGTCAATTTTATATTCAGTTTTCGATGCGTTGGCGACAAAGCAATTTAGATAATACGGCCATATAGCAGAATCACCTTCCTTACAAGTCTGAGTTACATTAGCTGAAATAAAAAGTATGTCACCGCTCATCTTCCAACGTATCAGATAATCACCGCATGGGATACAGAAGAAATCTCTTCTTCCCATTGCCCGTGTAATTGTGCAACACGGCTGCTTTCTCTCCTCTCTGAAGCCGCTGCTTATGGCTGTTCCTGAGACTCAGCAGCTCTGCTGCTGCATGCAGACACCGTCTGCAGCCCTGCACGCTGATCACAGAGCTGCATAACAGCTCCTGTTGGTTTTACTTGAGAGAAAACGTTCTGCTGTAATGAAGCGGGTCTTACACATGAAGGTATGTAAGGTTTGCTCCTTTGTCCATCACATGGTGAAGACCTTTGATGAGTGAAACAGAAGGTCTGTGTTCTCTCCCTGCCGCGGCTTTGTCGGCATGAAAAGCCACAAGAGCAATGTCCTGGGAGATCTCTAGATGTGGCTCTGGGTTTAAATGATGATTGCCATTAGTCCAGGAAAGATGTTACGCTAATTTTAACTTTTTTTTTCATCAACTTTTAAAGCATCTATTATGTTATTTTGGAGCAATTATACTTTTGGGAATCAAAGTCTGGAGAGGAAATGAGCGATTTACTGTGCTTTAAACCAGTGGTTCAAACTGGATGATCATTTCAATATCGCTGAGAAATTCAGTCTTCCATGAGCTACTCCTCACATGAACAGGATAATGGAACTGCATTAAAAACCACTCCACACATCCCAGGAGCAACCATGTAGCTTGATCTTTGATTCCATGTCACCATTCCTACTGCCGTAACTCCAGAGACATTAAAGTGTTGAATAAGAGCCAGATATAGAGCACAGTCAAGAGAAATTTCCATTGGATTTTCTTCCATGGATAATGCCCTCAGAGACCCAAGGTTAAACCCTCCTCCCCCATGAGCTGACATCTCTTTGTCCAGCCAGATTCTACTTCAGGCTCCTGGAGTTCCCTTGCAGGAGCTCAGCACTCCCTGAGTGCATTTTAGCTGCCGTGGCCAAGTTTACCCACAAATACTATTTTTTCCCCTTCTAATTTAATGCACAGAAAGATGTACCTAAACTTATGTTTAGGTCTTGAAAGCATTCTGCTTAGAAACTGTATCGCATGTTCAGAGCCGCTAGATTCCTGCTCCCCTGGAAGGAAGCACCCTCAGTTTTCTACTAATGTGAAGACAGTTCCCAATGATCTTCCTCTCGTGAGAATGAGTTTCATACTGTGCCCATCACAATGCTGCCATCTGAACTTCTTTTACTTGAAAGCCACCACTGCTCAGATTGTCACAGTCTGGCAGCACAGGAGGTTGGCTCTCGAATGCTCTCGAGCTCAGTACATGTAACCTTTGGCTTTCCTACATTTTCCATCCCTCCAGATGCCTTGCTTGTCTTGCCAGATGGCTGGAGAGCAGCTCAGGGCTGGCCTCACGGAGCCAAAACACCCATGGCCAGGACGGCCCGAGGGTGAGAATTCAGAGCAGTGGTTTCAGCATCAAGGAAAGCCTGCACTGGCTGGATGGTTGCCCCAGGAAGGGTGAGTGTCCGCTTACTTCCAGGAGTCCCCGGGCATGTTTTACCCCATCTTTTTTACCCTAACTGGAGATAATCAGACTGACAGAGAATCAGGAAAAGAACTGATTATCAGGCATTTTGATAGGCAAATGTCCCTCTATTCCTCCTCTGTTAGTTTAAGCAGGCTGAATTAAAGCTCTTTTCCTTCACAGCCAGTTTTTCATGTTTAGTATTTCCTTTTTCACATTTAATATCTCTCAGTTAAAGGACTGACCAGCTGGCCTGAATTCCACCTCGGAAGAAACAGATTTAGCAGTTTTCCTGGAAAATACCAAGTAAGCAAAACTCTTCAGCAAGTTCTTAATGAAACCTACTTTTAGAAGTAACTTTTCAGTCTGCCTTCCTCTATCATAAATTAAAAGGGCAGAAAATCAGCCTTTCATCTTCAGTGTTTATTTCTGATCCCCGTAACGTAAATAAGGTGAGCGGTCACAGCTTAACAAGCAGCTTTCTGTCTCTTTAAGGCTGTTTATGAATCACTGTAACAAGAATAACGAGTAATGTGAAGCTGATTGACGAAGCTATGTGGCTATCAGCAGGGACAGTCCTCACCTCGTAGCTTTGTCTGTCAGCGGACCCTGCAGAACTGCCTGGCATTAAGCTGGCACTATCCCAGAGCAGAAGTGAACTCGAGGAAAAACTTATACTGGACTTTAATAAAACTTCCCTCACAGGTCAACCTCTGTAAGGTATAAAATCAACTTTTCTTCCCTTCTTCTGCTTCAGTCTGCTAGACACGGCTACAGAAAACTCTCTTCCTCGTGGAATATTTCCTACTGCCTTTTTTCCACCTCACCCTTATCACAGTATCTGCTGCCTTTGAGTGCTCATTGTCCCTGCCCTTTTATTTGGACTCACTACACACTCTGCACTTGCCCTTCTCAGGACCAGTTCCCCTTTCTCACACCACCAATTATCAGGCTGCTCTTCTGCAACAGATTCTGCCTCATAGCAGCTTCAGGACACAACACCTTCTCACTTTATGCCTGAAGGTGGCTGAAACTTTGGGAAGAGCAGATTTTTGGTGCAAAGTCTTGGCTGAAACCTGTCAGGTTTCTCCTAGTTTTGATTTTCTTTCTTACTGAGCAGATGCCTTCTGTGTCTTGTCTGGGACTCCAGAAACTTTAGCCAAGTAAAGCAGAGCATCAGAACCACATCACTTAGGAGTGAGTGATGGAGTGATGTCCTTGTGAGCCCTGTGCTCCTGCAGGTCTGTCCCCTTTGCTTTTATTAGCCCAGCAAAATAATACAGTTACTTTTTTTTCTTTTCTTTCCTTCTCTTTTCCTCCCCTTATTTTCCTCCTTTCCTTCTTTGTCTTTATTTATTTATTTATTAGAGAAGGATCACTAACATCTAAGAAAGCACCAGCTTAGAAGTTTCTTTTGTCAGAGCAAACTGACTGCACAAAGCAGGAGGTAGCCATGACCATATCTCACTTCTTCATCCTTGGCGTATGAGCTCCAGCTGTCAACAGCCAGGTTTTTAATGTGTTGGCACGCCAGAGCCAACAATATCACAAACATTAAAGCAGAGGATGTTCCTTTGTGGGTGTATGGCTGCATCCCCCGCTGGGCAGCCTAACCCCAGTGTGTTTAATGGGAATTCTTAGCCCTGTCTTTGGGGCTTCCCATAGAGGACACGTGGCTGTAGTGGGATGCAGCATCCCTCAGCACTGCTGGGCTGCTCCTGCAGTCCTGGCCCCTCGGTTCCCCTGTTCTGCGCCTCCTTTTACCATAACACTGCCCTCCTTCCATTTTAAAGGCCCATTCTCCCCCTCTGTGGCAAAATTAATGCAAACACAAACTATCACTCACACATCCATGTGTGGACTTTGCTCGGCACACAAAGTGCCATGTGGCCATTGCCAGCTGCTGCTGACCAGGGGTGACAGTGCACTGCAGAGCAGGCTGGGGGCTCTCTAGTAGATGACCTGGAACTGCTCAGGTTGGGCTGAATTCTTCTTTTCTGGGTTACTCTTTACTGCACCAAAACGTTACAGCCCAGCTCATGTTGTGCTTCACATCCGAACAATCCTTCTGGTGTATGTATTCCACATGTGTACGTGCCATCACAGGCATTAATGGGGAGAGCAATGCTGTGGTTGGTAAGGTGAAATGGGAGAGAATCCACACTGTGTTTCCAAATGACTGAGAGGAGATATCAGGACTGGGTGCTTATGGTGATAATGGTGGGGAATTGGGACATGCATTAAAGGCTGGAAATGGGCAAAATTGGGCTAAAGATGGATGGATGCAGAGGGAAAAGCCTGTTTATAAGGGAAGGAGAACAGTGCTGCACTGGGACTTTGTATTGACTGCGTTGTGAAGAGGAGCGGCCTGCTGTTGCTGAGTATTAACCAAAAGGCCTGACAACCTTGCAGGCCCCATTCACACCACGTTGTGCACCACAAAGCCAGGCTGAGCTCCTGAGCTGAGGCTTTATTACTATTATTCTTATTATTTATAATATATTTATATAGAAGGAGAAACACCCCCCTCCTCCCGTCCCGCCCTCCCGCCGCTCTGAGGGCAGCGCCCCGCTCCCCCCCGACACACTCTCCCCTCGTTTGACGTCGTCCTCCTCGATACGGACTGACCAATGGGGATGCGGCGCGGCGGGCAGGCAGCCAATGGCAGCCCGTTGCTACCTGCGGGGTGTATTTTTAGCCCCGGTCCCGCCGCCCGGCTCCATCATGGCGGCGCTGGGAGCTGTAGTTCGGCCGCTCTGACGGAGCCGCTTTGACGCGGCGCTGACGCAGCGACACGGCGCGGGGGGCGGGGCTTAGCGCGGGGGGCGGGGCGAGGGAGGGTATATATAGGGGAGCGCGGGGCGGCGGGGCAGGAGCACACGGAGCGGAGCGGCGGCGGCGGGTCGTGCCGCGTTGTGGGTGTGAGCAGCGCAGCCCTCCCCCCCCTTTCCCTCCCCCCCTTTTTTTTTTTTTCCGACCCTCCCCCTCCCCTTTTTTCTTTTTTTTTTTCTTTTTTTTTTTTTGTTGTTCCGTTTTTTTTTTTCCTCGCTCTCTTCCCATCTCGGAGATGGGGGCCGGCTGCTGAGCCCCCCGCCCTCACAGCTCCGCCGGGATCGTTTGCACTGCGGCCCCCCCGGGTGAGTGAGGGACTCCGTGAGTCCGGGCGGGGCTGTGACAGGAGCCGGGAGCGATGAGGGGGGGAAGGAGCGGCCGGGACGGAGGGCGGGGGGCAGCGGGACCCTACGAAGCGGGGCCGGGCCGGGGGGGGCCGGGAGGAGGCGGCGATCCGGCTGACGAAGCGCCCGCAGGACTCGGGGAGCCCCGGGCTGAGCCGTGGGGAGCGGGGCCTTCGTTGTCTCCATTACGGGCCTGCACGGCGCCCTTCCTCCTCCTCCTCCTGCTGCTGCTGCTGCTGGAGCTGTGAGCAGAAATCTAATGAGCCCCGGCCGCCTGTTATGTAACGCCGCTGCGGCCCGGGGCCGGCGGAGCCATGTCCTCTAAGCTGGGGGAGAAGTTGGGGGTGCCCGCACTGCCCTGCACTGTACAGCCCCGCACTGTACGGCCCCGCACTGCCCCGCACAGCGCTGCCCACCGGCTCTTTTCCCTTCCCGTTGCTCCCTGAAAGACTCGTTTCATTCCTAAGGGACACGGAGGCGGAGAAACAAAACCAGCCGGATTAATAAATCATTTTGAAATGCCCCCCCCCCCTCAGCGCCCAATCAGCTGTTCAGCACCGATCGTGTCCCTTTTGTAAATATCTTCTGTTTGCCCTTGATCTTTTCCTTATCCCCACCCAGTGCTGATCCAGCAAACGTTTAAAGGTCGCCTTATCGTGCGGGCTTACACATATTCCCATACCATCTTGGGGAGAGTGGCTTGGAAGTAGGGTTCCAGCCTTTAAAGGAGATTGTTTGGAGCAGGAAACAACAGTGTAAATACAACGCTTTTTTATTTATTTATTTATTTTTATAATGGGATTTTGCTATTTGATTTCTCTAATCTTTAGTGACAGCCGTGCTGGATGTTATCCCTAGCGATGCAGTGCAGAAAAGCACTGAACTGAAATTGGTGCTGAACGTTTCACCAAATATAAACGTGTTTTGTTTCATTGGAACTTTGTATGCCAAGGTGTCCCTGGTGGCTGAGCACCCTGTGCTGGAGCTCTGCATGATTTCCATAGCGCTGTGTGTGTTAATACCTCCCCCTGCCCCTTTCTTTACCTTCCGATGGCCATTCTCTCTTTTGTCCTTCAAAGGACCAACAGCCATATTTTATATTAAATATAAAATGGAGGCCTGCAGAAGGCGGTTGTTTTTTTCCTGGAGCCCCGCAGGCTCCGATGTTGGCTGGAGCTTTTTGAAATGTGGACTATAGAAAATGCAGTCTGTATATTTAACGTGTAATAGAGTAATTTGTAGGGGGGGAAAAAGATTGTGTATTGCAATTAATTTCGCAGCCATTGCCATCCCCAGTGCAGGAAATTGATGCGCCTATTTTGTATGCATTGCCTGCATGATCATTTTAGCCCTTCTGAGGAAAGGAAGAAGTGCTGTATGCCAACACTGGACGTTTTCTCTTCGCTTGATGCAACTTCACCAGTGCAGCAGAGTCCCCAGCACGATTCCAGCAGTTTATGTGGATGGTTGCCTTGGAATTAAAACGTGTCACGTACTTTTAGTTCTTGCCTGAGGTTCTCTGAAGCTACTGAAAATATCTCTGTATCTCTGCAGCTTCTGGTGTGACCGCTGTGTTTGCAAACTTTAAAGTGATAAATGATCCTCAAACTGGGACCTTTCAAGCTAAGCTAATAGTCCGGTGCTAAATTTTGCAGCTGAGTGCTATAAATCAGCCAAACGCGGGTTGGTAATTGAACCCTTGACAGACCTGGCAGTCGTGTGATGCCATAAGAATTACACTTGCTGCTTTGTGAATAACTAAAGTGCAAGCTCATGTTATTTTGCAATACCCCATGTTGCGTTTGTAAACACATGCCTGGTGCATCTTCTGCAGGGTTGTTTGTAAGTCAGACCGGGCGTAGCTGACACCCTCACCTTCTGCAGGCACAGACGTCAATGGTTTGTGTGTATTTTTTCACTTAAAACATAACCTATTTTATGCAGAAAGTGAAGCTGAAAAAAAAAATGGGCCTTGGACCTTGATCTTATCTTTCCTTATTTGGATGTGTTTGCTTTTGTTTTTTCTTAAAGGAACAAGAGCACTCAAGGTGAAGGATAATAATCAACTCGCATCAGCACTTTGAAGGAAATTCTGTTTCCCTGTGGCATCGTGAACACTTTCTTCGTGTTTCGAAACAGACTCGTACCTTTGTGGCATAGCAGCTATGCAGCTTGAAATCCAAGTAGCACTCAATTTTATTATTTCATATTTGTACAATAAGCTTCCCAGACGACGTGTCAACATTTTTGGTGAAGAGCTTGAAAGACTTCTTAAGAAGAAGTATGAAGGGCACTGGTATCCAGAAAAGCCATACAAAGGATCAGGGTTTAGATGTATACATATAGGGGAGAAAGTGGACCCGGTCATAGAACAAGCATCCAAAGAGAGTGGTTTGGACATTGATGATGTTCGTGGCAACTTGCCTCAGGATCTTAGTGTTTGGATTGACCCATTTGAGGTTTCATACCAAATTGGTGAAAAGGGACCAGTGAAAGTGCTTTATGTGGATGATAATGAAAATGGATGTGAGTTGGATAAGGAAATCAAGAACAGCTTTAACCCAGAGGCCCAGGTGTTCATGCCAATTAGCGACCCAGCATCTTCAGTGTCTAGTTCTCCTTCTCCTCCCTTTGGTCACTCTGCTGCTGTGAGCCCGACTTTCATGCCCCGCTCCACTCAGCCTTTAACCTTCACCACTGCCACATTTGCTGCCACCAAGTTTGGCTCGACCAAAATGAAGAATAGCGGCCGTAGCAACAAGGTCGCCCGCACTTCTCCCACCAACCTTGGCTTGAATGTCAATGACCTGTTGAAGCAGAAAGCCCTTTCCTCATCCATGCACTCTCTCTACGGGCTTGGCTTAGGCAATCAGCAGCAGCAGCAACAACAGCAGAAGACTTCTGCCCTTTCTCCTAATGCAAAGGAGTTTATTTTCCCCAACATGCAGGGTCAAGGTAGCGCCGGTAGCGTGTTTCCTGGTGACAGCCCCCTTAACCTCAGTCCTCTCCAGTACAGTAATGCCTTTGATATGTTTGCAGCCTATGGAGGTCTCAATGAAAAGTCTTTTGTGGATGGCTTGAATTTTAGTTTAAACAACATGCAGTATTCTAACCAGCAATTTCAGCCAGTTATGGCTAACTAAAAATAAACCAGAAGTGACATACAAGTAAATACTATTGTACAAGTTAAAATGCACGTACCCAAGGGTGTATCTTTTTTTCCACCTCTTGAGATTTTTTTTTTAAGGCTTGTAGTATGAATACATTCAAGCTTGGTTAGAGAAATACAACATGCATCACTTTTTCATTTGCCAACCAAGCACAAAATTATTTTATACTGACTGTACATTAAAAATATACTCTCAAAATATGGCCTCTTACAGTATTTAAGATATAGCGAGGACGTGGCTAATTTTGTGTGTGTATATATATATATGCGTGCAAACATATATGTATATATATATAAAAATTGGCACTAGTAAGTGGGTTTATTGGTCTTTTTCTAATTGTATAATTTAATTTAGTACAAAGTTTGTAAAATATCAGAGTATATATATTGTTTCTACAACATGGTATTGCATTTATATCTTTTTACTACAGTGATCTGTGACAGCTGCAGCAGCTTCATGTTGTATTTTTTTTACTGAAATTGTAAGATATCCATCTTAAAGACATCGATTCTAAAACAGAATAGAAACCGTCGTGTACAGGATATTCCTTAGTGGTGGGATTAAAAATGGACGAAATATTTGCTTTTTTCAAAAAAAGAAACACAAATTGTATTTTCTGTTAAAAGTTTAAAGATTTTTGCTATATATTATGGAAGAAAATGTAATCGTAAATATTAATTTTGTACCTACATTGTGCAATACTTGAAAAAAGGTATAAAAGTATTTTGAGTCAGTGTCTTACATGTTAAGAGGGACTGAAATAGTTTATATTAAGTTTGTATTAAAATCCTTTAAAATTACTCGGCTGTTGTGGTCTGTGCTTCTCGTGCTCATGCAAAGAAGGGACTCGGTGCATCACAAAGGAGCGATGGAAAGGGCTGCACTATTGATGCACCACAATAATGGGTTGCTTCCCTGACTCAGTTTGTTTGTTTTCTGTAGCCTCGGCTTACTGAAGGCAAAAGGTGATTAGTTCTTTTTCCCTGAGAATTAAGGCTACAAGCGGCATGAGTGTTGAGTTATTGTGTGCTGTGACCTGTATGGAAGGTACCCAGGTGATCCCATGGAGCTCTTTCTGTGTAAGCAGCGTGGATTGGAGCTATTATCTCGGCAGGTCCTGGACCGATGCATCAGCGTTCTGCTTCTGTACTGGGGATAAATAACTCAGAAGCTCAGCGGAATGAAAGTGCTGATGTACAGTTACTGCACTCATTGTAAACCTCCATCTTATTTGCCTCTATTAAAATGAGAGATGTAATGCAACAACAGTGTGGCAATGTAAGGTTTTTATTCTAGTGGATTTTACCGATTTTAACTTAATGGGTTTTCAATGTGAGTGGGAGGACAAAGGACTCAGAAGGTGACAAACCCAGATTTGCCATGGCATCCCCTTCTCTTTCCTGCCTTTTTGACAAATGATGTTCCTTGCTAATGGACTGTTCACAGGCAGAAGCTTGCATACCTAATGCTGAACCCTTGACTGGTAGCTTATTTTCCATCCCAGTTCCAGTTGTACAAGAGGAGATGCACGCTGGGTGGGTTGTGCTTCGTCTCACAACAATGAATTCTGAGCTGCAAAAGGAGTTCAGTATTAAAATGGTCTGAGCTTAATGGTTCTGAAATGGGCGTTTTAGAATGCAGATCTTTCTTGGCTTGTCCGATGCTCTTGCTTTTATGGAAGGTGTGTGTTACCCCATTGCCAGCACCGTGCCACAGCCATACCTCCCCAGTTTGGTGGGAGTAGAACAGCAATTTGGTGGGCACAGCGTGGTGCTGGAAGGAGGAGCTCATTTCTACAGCACTGAGGTCTTTGCTTTGGACAGCGTGAAGCTGTGAAGAAGTATTGCACTAGCAAATGGTTGGAGGTGTGAGGCTGGCCGTGCTATCAGTTTGTAATGCCATGACAACCAATTCCAAAGCAATAGTGGAGTGAACGTTTTTTTAGGCATTCATCTGTCTGCTGCTTTTTATTGAGTTTGCCATCTGGTTTATCTTTTCACTAACAGCACATCAGTGGGCAGAGCTGTGCTTAAAAGCGTTATCACTAATTTTAAGTGTGTGCTTTTGCTTCTCGAAGGCCCCCGAGCCGTGTATAATTTTAAAAGATATTGAAACGTGGAGAATGTTTAATTTGTGTATTACTGGGTTTACACGGCTAAAGTTTAAGGCTCCTGTAAGTTTAGTAATTACAATGTAGTAATCACTAACCTGGCAAAGAGGCTGAGCAGCTGTGATAGCAGAGGCTGAGCTCTGTAATTATGTTGCTGTGATTTAAGCTAAGATCATTTGTTCTAAAGGTCATCCAGCTGTACGACCCCCTTCCTGTTCTGATTTGTTCGCTGTCACGGTACCCAGCTCTGCCATGAAAACTGGGAGAAAACTGTGGGGAAAAAAAAAAGATGCTTATAATTTTTTTATGAGTGTCTGCATACAGCAGCACCTCGTAATACAGAGCAGGTTTTAATAAGCAGGTTTTTGTCCTTCTTGGGTTGTTTATGGTGCTTCGCAAGGAGACAATCTGGAGAAAAAGCATGTGTTGCTCTTGTAGAATGCAAATAAGGCTTTTAATGTGTTCTCTTACTCCTTCCAGAAATTAAAGCTTTTACTGTTCTCTGCTCAGTCCACATCATCCGTTTATTTGTCGTCTTTTCCTGAAGCTTAGTACTGAAACACTGACATTGCAACCTACTGTTCTAAATGAGAGCCCAGCAATCTCTTGTTTGGTTTGCACGCACCCAGTGTTCTGTTCCTGCAGCTGTGCTCTCAGGTAAGCACATTTGCTGTCAGAGAAAGGGCCTAAATGGAGCGAAGGTGAAAAAAAGGAATTATTGCTCAGTTGTGTGAATTCTTTTGCATTTTCTCTTGTGAACATGCAGTTCACTTCCTTCAAATCACAGGTACCACTTGAGCCTGAGAAGATGGCTCTTATTTGCAGTGAAGAAAAGGGTGATACTGTAAGTATGTGTCCCCCATAGTGTGTCCTGTCTCTTTGTCCAGCCTGCATTGTCAAGGTATTTCTTCTGGTTTTATACAATGTCAATATCGGTAGTTACCAGGGTTTGTTTTGTTCCCACTGGTTACTTTGTTAAAACATCCATTTTGTCTACAATGAGGATTAAACTGAGCACAAAACCTAAAATAATAATTATTAAATCTGCCAGATTTGTGGAATTGGACAGACCTAAGCCATGCTTGCTGCCCTATGAAGACAAGGTTATAACCACCACAAACACAGCAGCCTGCAGCAGCAAACCATCCCGCTGTGCTTCTGAAATATCAAGTAACCAAACAACCAGTTGTTAAATCAGCTCTTTCAGCCGGCATGGGATCAAACCAGAGTTCATTCACCGAGCTCGTGCCCCAGACTGTTCTATTAACTTTCAGTAATAAATACCTCAGAGTTTGTGTTGGTAGTTTTGGAGCAGATGAAGCAAACCGACGGTTCAGCATTCTTTTTTCTACCATCAGCAAGTTGATTTAAATTGAGTGTACAGAGTTGGCTCCGTTCCTCTCATGAGCTGCATAAAAAGTTTGCTAAATCAAAGTGTCAGAGTGGTAAAATCCTGCTGAAGGGACTGTTTCCAAAGCTCAGCCAGAGGAATGGTTAAACTGTTACTGTGTGTGTGTGTGTGACTTTTGTCCTCTTGGCTTTGTTTTAGTGAAGGTAGTAAGGAGTTTTGCCTCGCAGAAGGGAAAAAGCATTAAGGCTTCAGGAACATAAACCACGTTCCCCTTGGCACTGCGAGTTCTTTACCTCACAGGCAAAATACGATCAGTGTGCGCGACGAATAGCAGGTGTAAAATATTTTTAGACAAACCTTGGCATACAGAGCAGACCTCCCCACCCCCATCCTTTATTCTGCCATCTTTTGTTTGTTGAAAACAACCTGAACCGTCGGTGGCTGCTGTTCTGAGGGAACTCTTGGAGTTTTCATTTGGTAACTGAGCTTCAGAGGCCTGAAATGGGAGATCTCTCCTCCTCTGAGAGCAGAGGCACCATGACGTTCAAACAGCTCCGTGCCCTCGTGGAGCTCATTGAGCTGCATTCCACATTCCTCTTAGCTTAAAGATTACCCATAGCATAAAACAAAAGAGGTCTCTGGGAGTACTGTGCCTTGATTATGGTTTAGTACCTTCTTGGAGAAGCTTCTTTGGGAGGTTTATAGCAACAGGACTAATGCGATAGAGAACAACCCTGGAAACTCACCTTTTTTCCTTGGCAGAATATGATAATTCCTGTAATGTGATGTAAAGCACAGCAATAGCAGCAGAGGGGCACAATCCTAGGCTGCAGCAAATGAGAACAAGCCCGAATGTATCAGCCGTGGATGCAGAAATGAAGAAAAACTGCTTAGCTTTGGAAGGCCTCAGGTGTGCAGGTATCTCCAGTGAGATCCCCTGACCTCCACTGCCAGCCCTTACTGGAGGGCTGCAATGGGGGAGATCCTGGCTCCATCCCTTCTGGTCACTCAGGTACATTGCATGCACTGAGCTCCCCTGGGCTGGCTCCACTTCACTATATAAAAAGACAGAATAAGGAGCTACTGAATGTCAGAATACAGTTAAGAATTACATTAGATCCTTGCAGTCTTATGAAACTGCTGCTTGGGCAGCCGTGCTCAGTAATACAACAGCCTGGGAGGTTTTAGTCCTGCTGATGGGAGCAAGAGGTGTCAGCTCAGTGAGGAATGTGGTTCAACAGATGGCAATTCGGGCACCTGCGTTTCGGTTCTGACTCTGGGTGAGTCACCGCCCTTTTCTGTGCAGGTTTCCTCCTCTGTCACCATTGAAAACCATTTGTTAGATGTTTGCTGATTATCACTGCCTTTTCACTGTCCATTCTGAACCTTATCCGATATCTGTGTGCCACAGGAACATTTGAGGTTGACCCATCGCTCCCCCCTTCTGTTGCCTTCAGCTGAGTCTTTGCTGTACCGTTCAGTTAAGGTTTGTGACCTTTCCATTTAGAAGTAAGGCATGCGTGTACAAGTAAAACACTTAATTCTCATTGTCCATGCTCTGGAGTTTGGTTCACCCACCATTGGAGCAGAAAACCTCCAGAGCTGTGAGATTTCACATTCCAACTATTGTGATTCTTTAGAAGAATTTCTGTGGGTGTTTCTATAGATATAGAAGTATATATTCCTCCAGTACAAATCATGTGAAAATGTTACACCAGCCTACTCACTCAAGTTGCTGCCGGTCAAAATTAGGCTTGCATACAGACTTTACAAATAAAACAAATTCCCCTTTGATTTTCATTAGACCATAATATTAAGCATCCTGCATGCAAGCACAGGGATGGGGCTACTGGGTTCTGCCACTCTCTGAGCAGTCTGCAGCAGCTTCAGCCTTAACAGAAGTGGTTTCTGTACTTCTGGGCCCATAGCTGAGCTGTAGCTCCCTGCTGAGTCTCAGATGCTGTAGATAGCTGCTGCTTGTTTCTGAAGGCAGCAGGTTCTCAGCCCGCCTGCATCTCTCGGTATTGGCCAGGCTGCTCCTCGGTTTGGCAGCTCAGTGGGAAGAATGCAGGTTTTCCTGGCTGTGGTTGAAAACGTTAATGCCTGGGGTGGTTACCTGCTCTGCGGATGATTTGTGAATCCCATGGCATAGTGATTAACTGCTTTGAGCCAGAGATCATGTTTTATTGAGGACAACTGAATTCCACTAAATTTCAGAAATGTCAATCTTTTCTACACGGGTCTATGAACAGATTAAGCTGTTAGGTGAAAACTGAGATCCATAGGAAGTCACAGGCTCCCGAGGACTGGCACTCCACAGGAAAATGGATGTCGATGAACTCAGGAGTGCTGGCATTTAACCACAGCTGCTTAACTGCATCAGATCTCTAAGTGGTACCGAATGACTGAGGCCTCCCTTCTGCCTGCTGCTCTCCTGTGCTGGTGTGCAGCTTGCACAGTGGATCCAGCAGTTGGCAGCGGCAACAACTGAAGGTAACCAACCCAAATGAACTCCTATGAAACAGTAAGGGGCAGAAACACGCAGAGACAGAGCAGCGCCGTGTCTCTGACCTCTCACTCCTAACCTTTAAGGAAGCTCTCCAAAACTTCTTCATAAGGCCATCTGAGTACTGGAATTCCTGACTCCAGGATGTAAAAATCACACAGATGTTGCTTGCATATTGCTCTATAATTTTTGCTACTGCCAGCCATCCCAAAGCAATAATTATCCTCATCTCTCTCGCCCCCACTCTGTGCCATGGCTGACATTATCAGCTGTCCTCTGGCTAGTATCCTCCCTTTGATCAACAGGAACCAATCGTCCTTTCTCTCAAATTGCCTAATTCATTAATATAATGAAGTCTAACTCAGAACAATTATTCTCAACCTGTATTTAGCTCTAAGGTTATTGCTTCTATTTCAGACCCAAGGAAGCCTGATGTGCCTGAAAGCATGTCTGGTTTTTCCAGGTGTGCCAGCTGCCCCACTAAATGGTGTCCCCGCTCCCTGCCCTTGCATCACTTACATCTGGCACTGTCCTTCCTACACTGTCTCTATTCCTGCTCAGCTGAGCCTACAAATGAAGGCATAGCCTTGATGAGCTACTGGAGGTAATCTGTTAGCCCAGTTAACAGAAGTGTAAGCGCCATGTGAAACTTGGTGCCCAAAGTCAGTGAAACACAGGCTCTGGATCTCATCTTCACAATTCAGGTTTATTCAGTGTCCTGCAATAGAATTCCTCTTATCCTTTGGATATTCCTAGATCCTTTCCTTAGTTTTTTTCATGCTACTTTACTGCAAGTTCTTCCTTAAAACTCGTTTTTCCCAGTTTCCTTTCCAAACCAAGCCTGCTCCCCATTCAGCTTGTTTGAGGTCTCTGCCTCACCACGTATAATTTGCAGTGCATTATCTGATTGAGACTGTAATCTGTCCAGGGCAGGGCTGCTTCTCTCCTTACTCACAGTTCCCTTTGCTGCTTTCTGAGCTTGAATAAAAAGGACAGAAATAGAAGAGTATACAGACACTCCCAAATAAACCGTGTATTTTGTCAGCTGTTTTCAGGAAGCAAATTAAAGACCGATTTTTATTAGCAACCTGGTTTACTCTGCATCACAGGAGGCTTGAGAAGAAGTAGGTGCTTCAGGCAAAGCCAGCTCCTTTACCAACGGTTTGTGGAACCCATTAGTCTAAGAATACCCACACTTACAAGAGGATGATGCTCCATCGCTGCAGCTCAGCAATGGAGGAGGAAACCGTGCTCACCTCCAGGGCGGACCAGAGAGGGAAACCTTCACTGTGTGAGCTATTTCTGCCTTTAGCCACCAGTGGCACTTTCCCTCACCACGTGTGGGCTGTGGGCAATGTGCTCTGTGGACGTTTTGGTTGGAGATCTCTGGGCTTGAAGTTTTGGTGCCACATCAGCTCCTGCTCTTCCAAACAGCTCTGTGCTCATTTTGCTCATACATTACAAATCAAAAGGGTTTGTTTTTGTTTTGTAGTTATGTTTGCAAAAATGTGCCGGTGTTGGGAATTGCTGTTTGCAGGCCTGAAAGCACCTGAGCTCGAGGCTGGAGGGCTGAGGAGCGGACCTGGTTGCACTGCACCGTGCAAACAAACTGGTGTTTTTAAAGCAGACCCAGAAGAGTTTGCAAATGTATTTATTTAAGCAAGCAACACAACTGCTGCTCCCAATAATGGATCTGCAGAGCAATTGTGTGTTTGCTGAGCTCACGGGCCAGTGAGTTCTGTGTATGTTACATGGTTTGCACAAATCAATATGTAAAGTACGCACACATCTGGAACAAAGACAGGGATTTGAATAGTGACCTACTTAGCACCTGGCACTGCCTGGGTCTTCAGGGCAGAAATACAAGATTCTTTTTAATGAGCTGCTGGGTTTTGTTAGGCCATCAATGCATGTTTCATGAGGCTGCGTGACTCCTGCAGGACGCAGATACCGCAGGAGCTGGGCTTCAAGCTGCCTCACTTACCTGGCCAGGGAGGGCTCCACATCCCACACACAGCAGCACAGCTGCCCATGGCCAAGGGCACAGCAGTGCCTTTCCATTCCAGCAAGAAGAAAAAGGAAGCTTTATTCAGAAAAAAACCCCACACCCTGACAGTAGAAATAGACGAGGGCTTCCATCTCATCCAAAGAAACCTCGCTCTTTTTTAGAGCTCACAGTAAGTCCCTAGATGGCAACACTGCTCTTTCTGACCCCAGTGTAGTACTGTGAGCTTTGTCGTGGCTGACAGATCTCCTAAAGCTCCTGCTTTGGAGATTATGTGATTAAGTGAGACCTTAAACTTCCATTCACAAACGAAAACGGGAATAAGAGTATGTGTTTAATGCTGGTGGGGGCAAAGGGCAGCTTAAAGCTGGGGTCGCTGGAGGCCTCAGCAATCTGATGGCAAATTGGAGAAGAGCTGGAGCCCACAAGGGTTGGTTTGGGCAGGTGCAAGTGATGGGGTGTGAGCAGCAGTCTCAAACTGTGATGAGGGAGGTTTAGGCTGGGTGTTAGGAAGGACTTAATGGAGAGAGCAGTGAGGATCTGGGATGGGCTGCCTGGGGAAGCATGTCAAGGTCTTCTCCAATTTAAGGTCTCTTCCTGGAGAAGGTTATCAGAGACCACAGAGATGAGGCCACCTTTGGTGTAAGGTCCATTCTGCACACCTGTAGATGCAGAAAGCCATTACCTTTTGGCATTCAGTCTGTGTGTTTGCCATGGCTCTGTGCAGCCCATGAGGCTGTGCTCAGCCCTGCCCAGCAGCCGCTCTGCATCTGTATCTGCGAGCAGCTCTTCTTTCACTTTAACACCAAACTGAGTGGGAAAAGCAGCCCTGCATTATGGCAGAGATGAGATCTTTGTGCCCATCTCCTGATTAAATGACTTTTGAGCTGGCACAGTGGAAACTGAACTGCAAATCTTATAATCAAACATACAATTTGAGTTTCCTCCTGAGTTAATTACCTAAGTCACATACATCTGTTAGCTACAAGAAACGACAGCAGAAATTGAGATCTGATTGCAATATTCACTTTTTGGACGATCTGCAGGTCAAGTATTATTCACTGAAGAGATCCATGAGTAATTTGGAATAACTGGACCAGTATATTTAGAAACCGAGCAATCTGCGAGCAGGGAGACAGAAAGTGCCCAACAAATTACACACTCCGTTCTTTTCTTGCAGCTCTGGAGATGGCTTTGATTGCCTTATCACATCCTGACTACATCTATTTTTCCCCATAAGCCTCAGTTTCTCTGGCTGTATCTCCCGGCAGGGATGGAAGCAGAATGGATGACCCAGCTCCGTGGGGCTGCTTTCCCCTCGGGAAATCTAAATAGCACAGCCAAGTGTCTGCGAAACAGCCAGACCCAGCAGGGCGAGGCCGGCTGACCCCAACGGGAGGGGGGTCCGCTTCCCCTGGGGCTGCGGGCAGGTCCCGCATCACGATCCCGCACGCCATCTCGCGTCCGGCCGTGGAGCAGCCGCGGCTCCTGCCCCACTTTGCGGCTCCTCCGGCGTCACTTCGGCGCGGGGACGCGAGTTTCCACTTAGAGCCACAAGAAATGCGCAAATAGGAGGAGGAGGATGAGCGAGAACAGGGGTGGATGGAGGATGTGGAGAGCCTGGGGTCACCCAGGGCTCGGATGAGGATAGTTTGCTTGAAGGCATCACAGCAGTGCATAGTTAGGACTCATTTTTCCACCAAGTGTCGATTGTAAAGCAATATTGGATTTAATCTCTTCCTCTCTGTATCACACTGGTCAGCCTGCTGACTTTCACTCTCTCTTACACTTTTTACCAGGTCTGCTGAGTTTTGCTGCCCGGTCCCCAGGAATTGAGCTCTGAATGAGCTGTGTCTGTGACACCCCCAGCCCTCCACTCCTGCAGCAGACTGAAGCAAAGGTTATCTGCTGCAGTTAATAGTTAAGCAATGTCTTGATTTTACCCTGGGGTGAGCACCATCTGATTCTGCGATTTGTGACTGTTGCTTTTCTATTTATTGCAGGCAGTAGAGGAAGTAATGTCCTTTGCACGTGTTACAATACCCACTTTGGTCAGCCAGGAGCAGAGCAAAGGACAGAAAGGCACAAAGTTCTGAAGGGGCAGTTCTTTCTCCTAGCAGTCAATGCAACCCAACCACCACGTTGCTGTGCCAGTTTAAGGTGCAGAAATGTTCCCCCTCCTCCCTCTTTTCCTCATTCTCTTTTTTTCCAGCCTCCTCCTTTCTGTCTGTGTTTCTGGCCATCACTGTGACCAACAAGGGGGTGAGAGCCGGCCCTGTGAGCCCATTAAGCCCTGCTCAGTGTTGGCCCCATAGAGAGCTGGCTGAGGGGAGGCTGCGATAGGCAAAGAGTGAAACACCACAACTGGGATTTGCTGGCTGAAATCCCAACAGCCTTTGAAAGACTTTCCATTCCATTTCCAAACTCTCAAGCCTGAATGTCTTATCATTTGCCCAGCCATAAATAGCTGTGAACTGAGCAGGCTGGTCTGCTTTTGGAGCTGATAGTTATGTCCAATAATGCCACAGTGTTATCTTTGTATCCCACTGGTGTTTGCATTGTAGATCAGGAGCCCAAGCTGGCTTTTTTTTTTTTCTTTCTTTCTTTCTTTTCCCAAAGATTTAAAGAGCTGGCGGAACATTTATTCAGTTGTGCAACCTCTGTTCTGAGTACTTCTCAGGGCCTGGACATGGGACTCATTTTTCGTCCTTTGGCAGCCACTGTAAATCTATAAGGCAGCTGGAGGTCACTTATAGTCAATCAGTAACCAGAGCTTGTGAAGGGAAAACACAAAATATTTGGTATAAAATCACGGGCTCCACACTCACAGCTCCCACTGTGGGTGATGTACTCAGAGCTGAAGAGCAGCAAAGGGCCCTTGCGGACTCCAGAAGCTCCCAGACCCCTGATCTGGATATTCAGTCTGGCCATACTTTTTTTCCTTTTTTTCCTTGCTCTGCACACATCATTTGTATTACAGCAATGTGGGCCAGGAGGTGCTTCAGGTGGAAGCAGTGGTGTCCATCTGGTGCCAGCTGAGGCCTGTGGCAGGCACAGGTTCTCACAGGAGCCCCTAATTTCCTTCCCAACAACTGGGAGCGAAGCTCTTAAACACCCCCGCTGTTTAATCACACCCCAGCAGTGTCACCATCTCTGTTCCTAATTCTAGAGCTGGTCACCCATCAGAACTTCATCTGACCTCGTCCCCAGCCCTTGCAATGAGAAAACTTCCTCCTCCTCAGTTTCCTCTTTCTCTTTACCTTGCTCCAGGTTTGTGTTGATGCCACCTCCTCCCTCCGTGTAGCTGCCCTGCCACCCATCCCTCATGCCAACCAGGACCTGCACTCTGGGCTCACTGTCACAAGCTGCTCACCATCACTTTTTTGCTGCTATTCTGCCCTAATAGAGCTTGGCTGTGCAGATGGTTTGCACAATAACCTGTGACTCATTTTCAGATCCATATGCTGGATGGTTTCCATCTTCCTTGAGCCGCAGGGTTTGCTGATTGTTGTGTTGCACTGTTCATTTTCAGACTGGGAAGTGGGCAAGCAGCTCTGTGTGCTCCTGATTCATGGCTCCCTCCCACTGCAAAGCTTGGTGTGGGTTGCAGGACCTGCAGACCTTCCCCCACTTTGCACTGGCCCAGCTGACACGGGTCGGCCTCCTGCTCACCTCCTGGGCCAGAAGTGACATGAAGGTTTCCCATTTCTCCCACGTGTTTAATACAAACAGGCATTTCCCTCCAACTTTCTGATAACTTTAAGATTACCTTGAGACGTGAATCCAGAGAGCAGGATGGACAAGGAAGTGTGAGTAATGCAGGAGGGATTTTCTGCTCACCCATTAGCTTTGCCTGGGCTTTAACAACATCCTGCAGCACTTGGCCCTGTGCGTGTACTTTCTGCAGCTGGAGGACTGGTCAGACTTGAATTTTAGGCGTCTTAAGGATTTATTAAGAGGCGGAACTGAAATGTTAGCTTGGAGAGGTGAGCTAAGCTCCTCAAGGTCAGGAGGTAGAGAGGATCTGGTTAGGGCAGCCCTATGCCCGGGGACAGCCAAGGACAGAGTTCCCCCTGCACTGGATGCCCGTGGCACGGCTCCTCCTGCCTTGGGGAGGTGCAGTTTGGAAAGCACATGTGAACCCAGGCTTAGGCACAGCACTGTGCTCATTGGAAAAGCCATGGAGGGGCCACTTTTTGCTCTCAGCTCTTCTGGAACCACTGGGTGCACATCTCCAGAACCACTCCATGCTATGGGGGAGGTGACCCAACCCAACCAGGAGGTGCTACGGACAAGACTCACCATGCAGCTCTCCTCTCTGTCAGATGGGGATGTTTCCCACCAGAGGAAGGAATTTTTCCAGGAACAGCCTTTTCTTTATTTAAGGATTTTTTGCATAGGCAAAAGTTACACGTTTTGGACACACAAATGTTCAAATGGGTACGCTCACACTCACACCCACAGCTCACGCTGTCTCTCAGGGTTTCTATTCAGCACATGGCTCTGTGCAAAATGTTTTCTGAGGTTTGAAAGTGTGCCCTAAAATGATCAGATTGATAAATGCCTTTAAAGCGTCCGCTGCGTGTGTCTGTGCAGCCCTTCACTGGCTTCATGTCTGTGCACACAAGGTGCAGCCTGCAGACCGTGTGTGGCACTTTCCTATTCTGAACTTCATTCTGGCTGCTTTTATTTCACCTTCTCAGCTACAGGAACAGGGTTGCTGATGGAGTTAAGCAATACATCGCTGCATGCGATCGAGTGCGAAGGAATGATAAAAGCACAACAGCTGGCAGCACAGAGCCAGCTCCTCGCCTGGAGTTTGCGTGAGAGTCAGACGACATGCTGATTAAAACCAAAACAGGAAAGTGCAATAGAGTAAGAGTGTTTGCTGACATTGCTACGACAGAGAAGTAATTTCAGGGGTGACTGTGCCTTGGCCTTTCACACGGACCTGTTGTCCTGCATCTCGGACCTGGGGAGTTCCTCTGGGGGAATATCCTCAAATAAAGATGGTAGTAGTTGCCATTCAGAAATGAGGTACAATGCAAAGGAAACAGCCAGGAATTAAAATAAGCAAGTTGGCAGTGCATAGATTGGTTAGATCTGCACGACTGTAAATACAGACAATAACTTACAGACTTTTCTCTTGAAATATATTAGTGTTGCTATGAGGAGGCAAGAATATGACATTTATAACAACTTACCATCACATTTCCATAGTGTAAAGGAGACAGATTAAGCTGCTATTATATATTACTTAGCTGTGTACCAATTAGCTACACAAATGCTATGAATTCCGTCATTTATGATGGAAGCTATATAAGAATTGTATAATTACTGCAGTGAGTCATCTAGTTAAATGGCATTCCTATATGGACAGATTTACTTCAATGCAAGATTAATAGCCTTTTGCTGCTGTTCTACGTGCTTGCCAAAGACCATACTACATCGTTGCTAAGCATCATTAATGGATTACAATAAGGGTTCTGCTTAATTCCTACAGTGTATCTTCAAGCAGCTTGTTTAGTCTGTGCACTAGCCTAGCCCTTGTTAGCCCTACGTAACACACAGGTCTGGAAGGCTGACGTGTGTGGAGGAGGTTAATGTAATCCTAGGAACTCTTTCAGAAGCTCGCAGGTTTTCTTGTGGATGACTTCACGGAGTTTCCGTACGCGACGGATGCTGGAGGTCCCCACAAAGCTGTCTGGCTGTAGGACAGCCATGCCGTTGTGGACATCTCCCATGATGATGAGCTGACCGTCCACCGTGGTCATATTGGGACACGGGCAGCTCCAGTCCATGTTGAAAAGCGTTATTTCCAGGGGTTCCTTCCCCAGGAATTTTAATCCCATTTTTTCATCTTTGAGGATCTCCTCCACTGTCACCAGGGCATGTCCTGAGTCTTGGTCTTCGGTCAGTTCTGTAATACGGCCCAGGATCACAAAGTCGCTTTTGCAGAAGCTCGTCACCAGCTTCTGGCGTGGCTTGCAGGCTTTGCAGTGTGTGTTCTTTGGGAAAGGACACATCTCTTCGCAGGCCTCCCGGCTCTCAAAGTTGTTCTCGTTACCTCCACACCCACCATAAATGAAGGACTGGCACTGCTTTGTCAAGCTGTTGTAGGCCCATCTGGGCTCGTAGGCTTTGCAGTGACCTTGGAGGGCCGGTAGATTGCAAATGTTGATCGGGCCGTTCATGCACGTTAACATACAGTTCTCATAGGTCTCAAAGTGGTTGAGGTTGCTGTTACAGTTCCCGTAAATGAAAGTGAAGCAGTTGTTTTTCTTTGCATCATAATACCACCTGGTCTGCTCTTCTCCACAGTCTTCGCTGTCTGGTTGCTTCAGGCACTCATCGGTTGGAAAGTGTGTTCTGTTCTGGGCAGCCTCTTTGGATGTGGGTTCTCCTTTGATGACTGACAATGGGAAATCAGCCCTGAGGAGGCCACCGCTGTTTCTAGCGGTGCAGGTGTAGATACCCGCGTCTTGCAGCTGTGTGTTGTAGATGACCAGCTGGGCTATGTTAGTGACAACCACATTCCCTCTGACATGATTTGGCTTCATAATGACTTTTTCTTTGCCCTCAACCTGCTTCTCCCACGTAATTTCTGGCTTGGGTCTCCCTGTAACATCACAGAGGAAGCTGACAGTCTCTCCTACATAGACGGACTGATGGACGGGGTTGTTCACTAATGCTGGTGGCAAGATATCAATGACAGTTGTCTCGGAATAGGCTGTAGTAGGGCGAGCTGTTGTTTCTGGTGGGATTGGGCTGGTGTTTGGCCAGGTAAGATGGTATCGACAGGTGACTACATTCAAAGTAATGCCTTTGATGCAAGCTTCTGCATCCATGTAGCACTTGTTGTAGTAGGTGAGCCCATCAGAAGCACAGGTGAAGCTTGGCTCCTTCTCACACCTGTCCTTGCACTTGCAGACAGGCTGCCCGTCCCAGATGTCACACTCTGAGCCTTGCTGGATGCACATGAAGCGGTCGCAGGTTGCCTCTTTGGGCATCCCCACTGGCCCTTTCTTCCCCTTGACATCCATGTACCGAGCTGCCACGCAACTCTTTGTCCCGCAGACATTGGGGCAGCACTTCTCGAAGGTCTCACACTCCTGCAGGGAAAGAAAGGAACCTGTTCATTACTGGGGACAGAGCTAAGACCCCTTTAGGGACCCAGCAAACAGAGAGCCCAGAAACTTATGAGGCTTCAAATTCAGTGGACCAGATTTTGCCACAGAGATCCGTGGCCCAAAACTCAGAGTCCCCATCAGCAACATGTAACCCTCTCCAGCAGCTCCCAGCAGGAGGCTCAGCATGCAGGGATTTTCAAAGGTCTCCAAGAGAAGCCTCTAGAGAGGAGAATGCACTGCTATTTCTTAAACACTAACCTCACCGTACGCCTTTCCTAGAGTCACATGGATTCCTTGACTACAGAGCTAACAACCCCCCTTCAGCACGCTCCAAAATGCCCGAGGACAAGCCTTGAGAAACAAGAGCGGATGGAAAGACTTATCGTATGGCTGTAGGCAGTAATCCGCCTTATTTTCCAGAAAAGTATGTAAAGTATTATTTGAATTCCCCGAGAATAACAGCCTTCTGCTGGAGGTGAAGCTGCCAAGGATTTGTAATTGTTCACACTGTAGAGGAAATAATAGAATATTTCAAAAGTAAGGAAATTCTGGATCCCAAAATAATTTTTCTATGGTATTTAGAAAAACAAACCCCAAACAGCTCATTATGGCTTCTCTGTCCTATTTTAGCCCTATGCTCAAATGCAGCGCCGCTCTTCTGATGATTTATTAGCTGCACTCAGCTCTAAATTGTGGTTAATTTTAGCAGGATTTTTGTCTTTTGTGCAGGAAAGGTATTTGATTCGTGTCCGCTGACGCACGGCTGCTGTGTTGGTACAGATCACTTTAAGTGGCCAAAGACCTCGCTACACAACAGGGCACACTTCCACTGCGTGTTGAACCTCCACAGCCCCCCTGAAATCCACCACATTTCTCTGTAAGTGAGAACAGCGTGTTTTTCAAGCTGCCAAACTAAATAGCTTCCCTTGAGTGCAGTATCCTTTCCTTATTGGGAAAAAAAGATGACCTAATAACGCAGCTCTTTCCCCATTTCCAGCTGCACATTAGCAGGTTTCAGAAGGAAAGTTGCAAAATGGTTTCAGATGAGGTTAAGGAGCACGGTTTAGCAAAGCCAGCAGCTCTGTCTGTTTGCCTGCAGGGCACTGCACGCGAGTCCCCAGGTCTCTGTGGGCACACGAGGCTAAATGAGTATTTTTATCCAGTGACTTCTAGCTTTCATTAAATTATTAAAACAATGTCATCTGCTGCTACTGCTGCTGGGTTTTTACAAGTCTTTTAATATTCATCGCTGCACCTGGTAGTTGAAATAAAGAAGGCTCAATCGAGAAGGGCAAAAGTAGAAAGAATACTTTCATTCATAACACACGGGATCCATGGAGCAAATCTCTTTGTTCACTTGATGACCAGCCTTTTTCCCCTCTTTTTTTCCCTCCTGCTTTCAGCATTGTAGGAACAACATGGCCATGGAGCACGGACCCGGTGACTCCTTCCTGCCTGGTACGTGCACTGCCAGCCCGCTCTGGGCTGCAGGAGCTTTGCTGATGCTGAAAGAGGCAGGAAGAGCAGGTATTGTCAGATGCCAGCTTGAGCTGCAGTGCTGACAGGTTGAAAAATGCATTTTAGTGCTGTGAGTTAAGCACATTTAGAGCTGGGAGCATCACAGAGAACATCTGCTTGGTCATTTTAGCCACGCTCCTGTTCTGCACGCCAAGCACGCTTCACGTTTCAAGTGAAGCAAAGGCTGACGATTTACATGTTAAATCAAAGGATTCCATACGCAGCTCCCCACGGGAGCAGAGCATTAAGCACCGATGATGGCTACAACAATAAAGAGCAAAATACTGTGAACTGACCCCAAGGCACCCTGAGTTCCAGAGTATCAAATTCTGATGTTTCTTTTGACAAGAAAGCAAGAAAAACGATCAAAGAGAATGAGCTCAGCACCCACATCAGCACGAGCGACAGCTGCCACACACCTCACCCAGCTGATAATTCATCAGACGCCGTCTGTCTTACGTAGGTCACAGGTCAATCAAATACATGCACTGTCTGTATTCAGCCCTGCGCGGTGCCGCCGCTCCGCTGCCACAAACACGCCAACAAAACCCACCGCCCGCAGCGCACAGATGTGCAGAAGCGCATCACTCACCAGGTCAGCTTCGCACTCCCTCTTGCAAGTGCTCTGAGCATCTACCCACAGGTTGGGGTTCATGTCATTGGGGCAAATCCCCGCGTGCGAGTACCGGATCGGGGGTAACGCTCTCCCTTGCAGAGAGACCTCCAGAAGCAACAGGACACTGCTCCTCCCCAGCAAGATCCACATCCACCGCGTGAACAGCACCAACACCATCTCAGAACTTCTCCTGGGCAGCGGCGGTGACGGAGCTGGAGGCAGCACCTGTCTGCCTGGGCTGCTGCCTTTGGTGTGCCTTAAGTTTTCGAGGAACCCGAGTGCACCTGACCTCTGTGAAAGCCTCAGCAAGCTCCTTTGCTGCCTCTCCTGCTAGAGCAGCTTGGTTTGGACCTCATTGGATTAAAGGTCCTAGGAAGTTACCCCTTATTTTAAGAGAAATGCTAATAGCCTGAGCGGAGTTAGCCCTATTTATACCCTGCCTCTGTTAACAAGTCAGAAAAAGTAAACTTGATTTCTTTGACAGGCACACGCTTCCTATGTCCTGGTGGCAGTCAGACAGATTTGTTGCAAGAAAAAAAGCTGGAAAGAGTTTAAAAGGCTGGAACTGGCACGGTGGGACCCCTGCATGTTTTCTGAATGCAGAGAGGCCTTCTTAACCCCTTTAGACCTAAAGTACTTCCCTATGCTAAGAATGGCATTTACTTCTGAAAGAGTACTTGTCTGAATAACAGGGACCCGCGATCAGGGGATTTCCCCACGGCAAGGGGCTACACAATCACTGCTAAAAGGAACGAGTAATAGGATTGAAGCAATTAAAGCCAGAATATCATATTTTAACCCAGTAAGTAGGGAAGAAATAACTTCTTTAAACTTAGGGTCTGCAGAGCAGAATGGCTTCACAGCTTCCCCTGGGCTCCTCCAGGCTTTTTTCTCCTCTCTGGTGCTGAGGTTTCCAGGATGCAGCTTTGAATGCCACCCTCCAACCCCACGCAAGATGTTAAACTGTGGCCGAATTCCACCCCCCATTTCCCAACAGTGGGATCCTGGCTTTCAGTGCACTGCCGACCCCTTTAACAGCCACACACACAAAAAAATGAAGTAGAAGTTCAACTCTATGGAAACCTGCATAAAGGAATGTACAGCAATTTTGCATTGGGGGTGTGTGTGGGGGGGGGATTCAGCCAAACTGAGTTCCTCATTGACTGATTATTACAGCAAGAGGCCGACCCTTTTCATGCTGAATGCTTGCCACAGTCTCAAAGCAAGTGGCAGAGGTTGGGGCTGCTCAGCACCTGCCTGGGAGCACCAGGTGAGCTGCATCACAGCGGGGATCTGCAGAGCGGGGCTGGGGAAGGCTCTGCATCTACATGGGATGCACAGCTGCCGTGCTGCTGGGTTCGGGCAAGCAGGGCTGTTTCTAACGGCTGCTGTGGATGGGCCTAAATGCAGGGATGCCCCAGGAGCTGAGGTTACTGCTCCTCCGCAGTGCATTTACCTGCTGGTACAACCCACAACTTCCTCTAGAGGAAGGTCCAGCAGCCTGGTTGTGTCTTCCCCCACCTGTGGCATTTCTGTGGCACCCTGGGCTCATGAGAGGGGCTTAAGCTGCTGGAATTCATGTGCCCACAGGAATGAAATGCTCAGTGTTTAGATTTCGTATGATGTGCAGAGAAAAGTGGCCCAAATGAGCTGTTCATAAGGAGTGAAGTGAACCACCAGGCAGCAGTTTGGAGCTGATTTATTCTCTCTGAAACTTCAGAAACCTGCATGACATTTGTACAAAGTGCGGCTGTGCGCGAATGTTTTATTCAACACTTGTTTACAAAGACAAGCACAGCACCCTGCGATGCCTAAAAAAGCCAACCCAAAATGACACATTCCCAAGAGGTACTTAAAATTCTTACAGCTCTATTAACAACAAAATCACATGTATTAGAGGTTCTGCTGACTAAACAAAGACACTTTATGTTGTACAACTGACTACAGACAGGCTTTGAAAGCAGCTGTATGTGGGGCTCGCCGCGCGGCTGTCGCACTGTGGGTGATGGTGATGAACATGGGGTCTGACCCTCAGCCATGGGGAGGGCAGGGTTTGTCCTCAGGCCATGGGGCAGCCCCCATCAAGATGTGATTTTTCCCTATGGAGGTTGTCTGGGACTGTTTCAGTGTGATGAGACAAATGTGGGTCTGCATCGTTGGTCCCTGCCTGGTGCCACCTTCTTGCACACGTTGGCCATGCTGATAAGAGAACCCCAAGTGAGGCTGCCTATCAGCACGAAGAAATAACTCTGTGTGGTTTATTTTTCCCCTTCCAGACAGAGGATTGGTTGCCCAGATGCACATTTCAGCCTTGAGGGAGCAGAGCAGGGCTCTGAAGCACCAGGTAAAGGTTGGTGGCAGACAGAGCAGTTTTTGGCTCTGTTAATGGCCATCTCCATCCAGAGGGATCTTCTCCCAGGACACATAAGTCCCCTTGTGTCTTTTGGCACACAAGTTCCGTATTCTCACATTCAACATGCGAATATATTCAGCTCCAGGCTGATGGAGATAAGAAGGGAGTGGGTAAATGTATCCATCTGGAGGGGCATTTGGATGGGACTAACATTAATAAGGCATTGGAGATTTCTGTTAACTGAGAAATCAGGCTTTCCGCCAAACCTTTTCAGAAGAAGCCTTATAGGGAATCAAACCCTGTCTGGATCCAATGGACGTGGAACAGACACTGTGTCCCCCTGAGTTCCACTGCTGCAGGGACAGGGAGCACTCAGCCCTTGGCCACTCGAACAGCGCTGGCAGAGTGAGGACAGCAGCTCCTCAGACCTCCCACTGATGGGGACAGGCAGCTCCTGAGGTCGGAGGAGGCAGTGAGGGCTCTGAATAACCCTCGTCAGCTGCCTTGTCACAGCCAGGACGTCACCCAAAGGCCGTGACCCAGCCTGGCACATCCAGGAGGTGACACGAGTACACGGACAGCCCAGGGTTGGCTGAGCTCTGTGGGATTAATGCACCCAGCATCCCTGGGGCTTCACTGAGGGCTCATTCCTCATCCAGCCCCCTCTACACTCCACAGATGCCCATTGCACCACAGCCTTGAAATCCCTCCTGGTTAGAGCTATGATCTACAATTGAACTAACTGCCGCTGCTTTCATTGATGATAATTTCTTTGCCTTTTTTCTCACTCTTCCCAAGCTCAAATGGCATGTCCTTGCCCCTCTCCACTGTGCCAAGCGCAGATCCAACATTACTGAGGCCCCTTCCATCTGAGGAGGGAAACAGGAGAAAGGATGGATGTGGTGTTGCTTTTTAAACTGCTTTGAAAGGAACAGCAAGCTGCCGATGGTGTTTATTAGGCAAATCGAGCAGCCCTCACCTGGAGCTGCCAGGCGGGCGGCAGATGGATTTGCTGGCATTATTGTGGAAGGGCTGTTGGCAGGAGCTGCCACCCTGCGATGCTCAGCCTCCCTTCTCCTATTGATCTCCGTCATGGCGAAGGGGCCCTTGTGAATTCACCCTCTCGTGCTGCCTGGGCTGGCAGCCACTCGGAGCCCGCTTTGCCAACACAAACACGACACACACAAACACAGCGGCCCCTCTCCAGGCCCAGCCAGCACTCAGCGCTGCTGCCTGGCAGCTCACACACTGTGCTGGGCCACCAGGAGCCCCCACAGCTTTGTGGCTTCAGCTGCAACGGGGAATGGGCTGCAGGAGCATCAGCTTCACAGCTGTGTCCTCAGAGGCACCAAGAGATCCAGAGGTATATTTGGGCTGAAGGGATGCACTGATGTGCCTGAAACCTATTTGTGGGGCGATCTGTACGTGTAATCAGCGATAGGAGCATATTTCACATTCCCACTAGTTAAGATTTTTGTTGGCATTCCCTGTGATTGCCCACAGGTGCTGCTTCTGCCTTTGGAAATCAGCCACGTGAGCAGATAACTGTGGGCAGGGCAGGGCCAGGCATGGGGCACATTCAGAGCAGTGATTGCTCACGGCAATGAGCTGCTCTGGGTGTGTGTCCTGCCCAGCACGCAGATGCTCAGTAAGCAGAAGTTAATGTAGTTAGACAAAAAGGCTCCGTTTGGGGGGAAAATCAATAATGTCAGGGAGTTTATTAGAGGGTTATGGGCCACCTGCTAGAGCTCAGCATCAGGCCTGCACTGTGTTGTATTGGTGAGAGCTGATGGCTTTGCTCTCAGATGAGGCCGGTGCCAGAATCATTATTTTATGCCTCGGCAGATGGCTTCTGCTCAGGGGTTTTATCTCTGAGTGCAGACATACAACTAATCATCATTTGCTTTCTCTTTCTCTGCTAACGTAAGCTGGGCAGGAAGCAATTGCCAGTTTGATGATGGTTCATTATTGCTAGGTTTGTTCTGTCTGAAACAGCACAGCAAGAGGCAAAGAGGGGACAGAGGAGGAGAACCAACCCGTTATCAGTGAGATACATGGAAAGCTGGTTCAGGAGCCTACTTTCCACCTGCCTGTCTCTCTTTCAGAGGCAATGCCTCAATCCCATGGTCAATTCAGCTGACATCTTTGGGATGTAAAGACTGCAAAGAGCAAATGTTGGGGATGCATTTATCCTGCCTTACATCAGGATGGTTAGTCTGGATAACAGCACCTGAGGACACTCCGGCAAAGGGTGCAAACAGAATCATCACCAGTTTTGCAGCACTGCTGTTCTGCATATGGTCCTCACAGATACTTTGGTTGTTAGCAGGGCCAACCCAGGGGAGCTCAGGTGCTTGCAATGAACCTGATTGACTAGAATGGATGGAGCCAGGATCCACCCCTTCCCAGCCCTCATTTAAGGACTGGCAGTGAAGGTAAAGGAAGGAGGGGTGAGAAGTGGATCTGTTAGAGATCCCTGTGTGCCTGAGTCCTTTCAGAGGTAAGCAGTTTTTCTTCCTTTGTTTCTGTATCTTTGGTTGCTGTATTGGGGCTTGTTTTCATTTGCTGTAGCTTAGGATTGTGCCACTCTTTATTGCTGTTCTTTTTCCCTCATGTTACAGCATTTCAGTGGTGGTTTTCAGATTTTCTTGCTTCCAGCTCCATTTGAATGCAGACTCAGGATAGAAGTGCCAGCAGAGGCCTGGTGTAGGCTCTGCTCATCTTTCACCAGCGCATGGAACATCCTTTCAGGAACGTGAGTTAATTTAGTTCCTCGTGTACTGCTGTAGGAGGCTAATGAATATCATTAAACCCATTGTGCAGACCCACTTCAGTCTGCAAATGACCCTAATTCAACCTTCCTTATTTATTTTAAGGAATTCAAAGCCCGGAGGAAGCCGCTTGCTGAGAATCACACAGAAGCAGCCACCAAAGGCTGCAGCCTGAGACTGCGCTTCCAACCCCACGGGCACTGTTTGCTTTTCAAAACCCTAATTTAATATAGAAGAGTCTGGTTGCTTTTGTTTGTGATGTGAGTCAACTTATGCAAGCAGCACATTTTTAACCTGCTGTGCAAGTGCTGCTGTACTTTAATTTAAGCCCCCAGCTCCCATGTTTCCCCCTTGAAAAGCCAGACCTGCAGCAGCTTGGGGCCTTTGCTGGGCCTGGGAGCCCCTATGGATAACCTGGAGGTGCCAGATCTCCTCTGAGGGTTTGGTTTCCAAAACTCAGCTCTAAACAATAACTAATGTTCACAGAATGGAACTATTTCCATCTCTGCAAATACCACGGAATCCTCACAGTCGATTTTGTCTTTTTAGAATTTAAATCTAAATTAGGACAAAAATGACTTTAGCTGTTGAGCCCTTGCCTGGCTCTGCACCCTCACTGCTGGGTGTCACTCGGTGCAGGCTGTGCCTGGAGCAGCTCCACACTCAGAGCTGGGGATCTCAGCAGCCCTTAATACTGAGCTGCTCTGTGTGCCCCTTCACCATCAGCTCCATGGCATGCTGTGGAGCCCAAACCAGGTGAAGGCTGCAGCTCATCACTCTGCTCTGTGCCACTGACACCACTGCTGGAAACACCCAGCAGTGACCAAATGCAGACCTGCTCCAAACAGGGTGTGGGTCTGGGCACACAGCAGAGCTGGCAGGGGCTGCCTGCCGAGCTGTGGTGCTCAGCTTCCATAGGTCTTCAATGTGGGGCTCCTGCCTGCCCTGCTGCCAGGATGCTTGTCTGTATTTTGTGGCTTTTTTCATTGCTGTTCATTCTAATTTCAGTGCACATTCTCCTTTTAATCCTGTCCTGTGTGTGGCACATGGAGTCCCCCAGCAGCACAGCGGGGCCTGATGAGTTGCAGCACTCAAGGATCCACCCAGAGCTTGGTTGTTTTCGACTGAAAGGCAGCTCAGAGCTCTGCTCCACAAAGCAGCTTTCAGGGGTGAGTTCAGCCCTGGCTTCACATGGGAGCAAAGTGTTGGGCTGCTGCAAGCCCAGAGGACAGCTCAACCCTCCTGAGTGCAGATCTGCACTGCAGGCATCCTGCTGGCACAGCTCTGGCTGTGGGGACATTCAGGGTGATGGGATTCCTTGTGGGGTGCTTCAGTTCACAGGGGTGAGCTCTGGCCGGGCTGCCTGCAGTGGGGTGGGAGGATCTGGGGCACCCTCACAGGACCTTGGCTTTGCTCTGTGTGCCTTAGGCAGGACAACGAGCTGACCAGTGTGCATGCAAAACCTTTACATCACTTCTGCTAACACAGCTCTGTGTGTGCAGTGGGAAAAACAGACTGTGAACTTTTGAACACTTCCACAAACAAATTCATTGTTAAAGCCGACCCCATTTGTTGATGTGGGACCGTTACCCACCTGCAGCCCACTCCTGGCTCTGCCATCCCCTAATGCTGCTGCTTCAGAGCACACAGCTTGGTTTGCACTTTCTCAGCACCTTCCAATTTCTTTGAGGAATGGCTGCATACCAATGGGGTGGCCATAGAAAACCAGGTTAGTGCACAGTAGGGGCTTTCACAGGCACTAATCTTGATGACAAAATTATGCGAACAAACACTTCTTGTGTCACCAATATATATTATGTAAAACCTTGTGACTTTGATTATGCGTCTATAATACAGATTAGTCTGTTTGGGTGTTTGGTGCTGACCTCCAATAAGCTCCTAAAGTATTAGCAAGAATTTGCGAGTGACAGGCAGGCAGAGGTGCTGCTCTGCCTAATCCCATTCTCAAAACTCTGGCTGTGTGTGTCTGAGCAGTTTCTGTTCCTCTCCTTAAAGCACCGGGTTATTTCCTTCTCTGCCCTCTCCCCGTTGCCTTTGCCCTTCTCTCCCCTGCTTTGATGTATCACAAACATTGGAAGATTTAGCAAACCTTATGGATTAGGGCCAGGAAGACAGAGAGAACAAATTTAGAATAGGAGGCAGAGAACGTACCAGCTGAGAGGTGATGCTGTCAATCTCCATGGAGACCTCTTTAGTTACAGCTTTGCTAATTACTCTGTGGAATTGAATAGCGGCTGGTAGAAAGCCCATCCAAGTCAATGGAGAGTTTCTAATTGATGTGTAGCTTCAGCTGGCTGCATCTCAGCGCTGCGAGGAGCACATGGGGCACAGCTCCTGAGAGAGAATGGTTATAATTCGTGTCGTTGGTTTCTGCTGTGATGGTTAAAATGCAACTAAAGGGGAATCCAGGCCTCGCTCTGGTCTTCTGCATGGGGCCGGGATCCCCTGACAGAACCTCAGCCCCACAGAAACAAGTCTAGGCCTTGCTTTAGTGAAATCCTTAGTGCTGTATGTATCTGTGCAGGTGAACCACAGCTAACAGCCTTGCTAACAGCGTGTGGGTTTCCTCCACAGGCCACCAGCAGCTGAAATGGGAGCAGACTCACAGGAACCTTTAGGCTCCAGCTGCCCGGGCAGGATGATGAGCAGGAGCCCCATGTGCCCCACAGGGGCCACTTCCACGGCTTGGGAGAGCAGGTGAGGGGCTGCAGGTCTGGGCAGGGGGGAATTCAGCACAATGCCCAGGGAAAAGACAGGGCCCCCCTCAGCTGCTCGGCTCATGGGGGGCTCTGGGCCCAACCCCAGGGCAGACTTTGGGATCCACACACTGCAGCTCAGGTTCGTCACTGCTCCAAGCCAAACTGGCTTTAGCCACTAATCCACTGAACAATCTCCAGTTGTTATCAAAATCTACCAGGCTCCTTATCCTCAAGTCCCTGAGCTGATGTACCACCCCCCCCCCCCCCAGCTTCCAGTGCTCTGCCTTGTTTGTTCAGGAGTGATTTGTTTGTCCTGCAGATGGGAACAAGGTTAAATTAACAAGTGGAATAATACATCATCTGCTTTAGTTCTGAAGGGGTCCATCAGCCAAGGGAAGAAGAGGATGTGCTGGAAGAGCAGGAGAGCTGCCCTCGATCCCACTGGCGGTGCCTGCATCAATTCCTACTTGGCCACTCAGACTTCACAGGCCTTAAAATAAGAAGAAAGGGGCTCAGACTGAATTGGCAGATGGTGGTTTCACCAAAAAAGGAGAACAGAGCCCTTACAGCAGCTCGGTCCCATCCAGCAACGTGCAAACAGGCAGATATTACAAGTGAGCCAATTAAATCTGGGAAACTGCTGAGGACACAAGGACAGGCCAGTGCTGTGGATGGTCCCTGCTGTGAGAGGTCCCATCTCAGCTCTGCGTGGCATTGCTGCGCCTTCTGCTGCTCCCATTGATTCCAAGGGCTGAGTGCTGCTGGATGCAGGCGCTGAGCACCCATGGGTGGCAGCCCAAGGGCCGGGCACGGCTCCCTCGGGCTCGTGCTGTGGCTCAGGGCTCGTTGTGCTGCTGGGGGCGGTTGTGTAACCGACAGCCCGGCGGGACGGAGCGCGGAGCGGGGCCGCTCTGCCCCCTGGCGGTGCACGGAGCAGCACCATGTGGGTTTATCCATAGGGATGGCCTGGAACTGCCGCGCTGTGCGAGGGGCTGTGAGGCCGAACGGGAGCACGGCGATGGACCGGCAACGAGCGGGAGCTGCACATGGGGCGGTAACGGGACGGTAACGGGACGGCCCGGCACAAAATGGCGGCGGCGGAGATGGGGGCGGCGGGACCCGGCGGAGCGGCCGGGAGCCGCGGTAACGACGAGACCCCGTGACGGGAACCGCGGGCGGAGCCGCGCGGCCGGGGGAGGCGATGAGCGGCGGAACGAGCGAGCTGCAGGAGCTGCAGGAGCTGCAGGAGCGGCTGAGGGAGGCGGCGGCGCTCGGGGACGAGGAGGAGGTGCGGCGGCTGCTGGAGGCGGGGGCGGACGTCAACTCCCGTAACGAGATCGACGGCTGGTGAGGAACCGAGCGGGCAATGCGGGGTGGGCCACGGCTCCGGGGCTGGTTAGAACCGTAGGAGCGGAGAACGGCCGGAGCCGGGAGGGCCCCGCGCTGCCGTGAGCTCTGACGGTGCCGGGTCTCCCCGCAGGACCTGCCTGCACTGGGCCTGCAAGCGGAGCCACGCGCCCGTGGTGGCGCTGCTGCTGGATGCGGGCGCGGATCGGAGCATCAGGACGGGAGCGGGGCAGCTGGCAGAGCAGCTGACGGGCAAGGAGAACATCCGCAGGATCCTGGCAGGTACCGGCCCGGTTCTCGGCTTTATTTACCTCGGGCTGTGCTGTGTCTTTAACAGGACAACTCTATTCACAATGACAGAGGTGCATTCGGTAACACAGTGGCTTTTCTCTCTTATCCCCCACGCCCCGTTGCTGAACTTCAGTTACAGAAGAGGAGGACTGTCAGGCAGTGAGTGATGTGACCCCACCAGCTGCTGCCAGCTCTGTGTCCGCCCCACCACCCCCACACAGCTGTACAGATGGAAGCCCTGCTCACAGCTCAGCAGAATCTCTGGATGAAAGCGCTCCCATCTCTCCAGCTTCCCATGGTGAAATCAGTCCTCGTTCTCCAGCAGCTCATGTTGAAGCTGTGTGCACGCCCACACCATGCTGCACTGAGGACAGCCTTCCTGCTCCAGATGCTGCAGCACAGCTGCCCATCACATCGGCTGCACCATCAGCCTCAGAGCGCTCAGAGCTGGGGGTGCAGAGCAGCTCCTGGCAGCCCCCCGCACCCAGCCCTGCTCTGTGTGTGCCAGCAGCACCCAGCCAGGCTGTGCCACTGAGCAGCTGCCCAACGCCTGGGGCTGCGCCTGCATTTCAGCCCTTCTTCCTTACTGGACCTTTCCCTTATCACATGCAAGGTAACGAGGGGTAATTTTCATCCTTCTGTTGCACTGTTCTGTGTTTTTGTTACTGGTGAAGTTAAGGTTCCAGTTTCACAGTGTTGAACAGAGGTGGAGACGTTGATTTCTTTGGCCAGAAATCCCCAGATGATACACAGAACTTTTTCTTTCTTCCCTCTCTCCTAAGAACAGCAGTTATACTGCATCTCAAACACAGTCATGCTTTGCAGGCTCTGTGCCTCCACTGCTGGAAGCCTCAGACTGTGTTACAGAGCACAGCATAGAAGGGAGCACGGGGTGGGTCAGACTGCAGCACTGCCAGCATCCGCCCTGCAGCTGCAGCTGCTCTGAATGAACGCCTCCCTTCAGCGCAGTGAGGGAACAGGCACCGCATTGTGCAACCTGAGCTCAAAAGATGATTGTAGTACCTGAACTTGTAGCTTAGTTTCCTTCTGTCGATGGGGAAATAAATTAATCTGTTGTTGTTGTTTTAAAGCAGAACTTGTGCTTAAGGTGAGAGTGCAGAACCTCAGAGACGATGACTTCATTGAGATTGAACTGGACAGACAGGAGCTGACGTACCAAGATCTGCTCAGAGTGAGCTGCTGTGAGCTGGGCGTTAATCCCCAACACGTAGAGAGGATCAGGAAGCTTCCAAACACGGTGCTGAGAAAGGTAGGAGCTGGAGTGGGGGACTGACCTGACAGTGCTGTGCAGGCACCATGAAGGTGATATTCCTGTAAGAAACCAGCAAAGTGTGATGAGTTAAAAACAAAGTGATGTAAGCTCACAAACTGGGGAGGATAATGGACCAGCCTTCACTGAAAACATTCCTGTCCAAGTAGGCCATTATTATTATTTCAGCACTGCTAACATGGCTGCCATGCAGGGCTTCAGTATTTGTTTGTTTAAGGAGAAAAATCAGGGGAAGAAATACCAGAAATGTGCATTTGCAGAATTCACAAAGAAGCCATTAACAAACAAGGATTTCATACAGCCCAAGGAGAATTCTGTGTATTTGGTCCCAACTCTTAGTTCAGTTACATCAACACGGTCAAATAACAAGGTTCTAGGGAACAAAGCCATGCTTTGAGAGTGTATCAGTAGGGCTGCTTTTGTCCATCATGTTTTCCCATCATCCCGTCTGAACTTCCCCAGTTCTACTTTTACTTTCCTTACCTACCATGAGCATGTACCAGGTACAGCTGTGCTGAGGGCAATGCTGTTCTCTTTGTAAGGACAAGGACGTTGCCCGGCTGCGGGACTTCCAAGAGCTGGAGTTGGTTCTTGTGAAAAGCGACAGCTCTCCCTTCAGAAATGCTGCATCAGCTTTGACTGACAGACCGTGCTACAACAGCAGAGCCTCCAAGCTGACCTACTGAGTGCCAGCTGCACCCTGAGCCTGGGACCACAGCGGATACACTGCTGCCTTCTGGAGGCAGTGAATGAGCATCTGTGAGACCTTAAGTTATTGTTAGGGCTAATATTTTAACTAATAGTTTATCTTTGGTATTTATTATTCCCCTTTGCTTTTATTTTTTTACTTGATCCTATATTCAGATAATTCAGGGTACCTCATTTGTTCACCAAGATCTCATGCTTCCAGCGCAGTTCATTTTTTAAATCATATGTAGCAACTGAGGGCAGCAAAGAAATGATGCAGAGTATTCCCAGTCCTTGAACCAAGCAGGAGTCATGGCAATGACAATCAGGAGGCAGCAGTGTATGCAGTGAAGCCTTTCCTTGCCCCCATTTGCTGTGATCCAGGCCCTGCTGCCTTCAGCCTGTGCCCATGTTGGCTCCCCGCAGCGCTCTGCAGTGCAGTGCTGTGTCCTTGGAGGGTCACCCCATGGCGGCAGATGGTAAAAGCACATTTCAGAGAAAAGCACTGAAGAGCCACCTGAGGCTCTTGTGTTCAGGCTTTCCATTAAGTCACTTGGGCTTAAAACTCCTGCTTAGTGGACCAAGTCCATTACCATCTTTCCCCCCTTGCTCCCTATCACTACCAATGCACTGAATATTCCTTTACCCAGGACCTAAAGCCCAGATCCAATTCCCTGTAAGCTAAAGACACACTATGAAATAGGAATTCCCAACCTGGGCTTCCCCTTTGTTCTTAGGGTAGGACAGGAAAGGCGTTATTACCATAGCAATTACATGTTTACCTCTTTGAGACAGCTTGCAGACTAGCTCAGCTGGTGTGCAATAACTGCTCCAAAGCTGCACTATGTGTATTTATCTTCCCTCAGTTCCCATATTTAGGATGTCACTGTGATGACTGCCTCTGCTCATTACTGGACATTTAGCTGTAGGAGCAGCTGGTCTTAAAAAAGCTTTCTTTGCTCTGGT